>NC_133334.1:115684769-118084769 GCF_042186555.1 Aquarana catesbeiana
GACGCACGGGGATGGAGTTTGGCGGCAAATTCAAAAAGTGAAACACACAGTATAGATACAGTATACTGTAATTTTACAGATTACAGTACTGTATCAAATAATTACACATCTCCTTTGTCCCTAGTGTTCTGTCCAGTGTGCTGCATGCAGTTTTATATTATAAATACTGTTCTTTCTGCCTGGATACTGGAGATTGTCCATAGCAACCAAAACTGTCCCTTTACATCAAAAGTGGCTTTAGAGCAGCTAGAAAACAGCGATAATAAATTAGAATCACTTGCAGAATTGAGTGATAGTGATTTGTGGGAAAATTTGTCATCAAACACTAAAAGTAATGAAAGTGACAATTCTGCAACTGAGCAAATTTCAGTGTTTTTGATTTGATTACAATATTGAATAATTTTTATTATTAAATTATATTATTATTTGTTATAATTATTTATAGTTATTTATTATATTATAATTTTTTATTTCGTTTTTAAACTTTATCATATGCGGGATGTCTACTAGACTCTTGTTTGGACAGATTTAAGTGAGTTATTCCTAAGAATGACAGGCCCACAATATAAAACGCCAAATTTCTGTGCAAAATAATTGTACCGCTTTCAGCACCTAAAATCTGAAATAATCATACCGCCAGGGAAGTTAAACTGTTTCTGGGAAATTTGTGAAATTTGAAAAATTATATTTTATTATGTATCTGTATTGGCAACTCTGAACTTACATCCCCCAAAAGACAATATCTGCATATAATTAGTGTGTTGTTTGTGCCTGTGTGTGTTTTGTCTGGAGACTCTGGTTTCCCCCCACAATCCATAAAACATAGTGGTAGCTTAACTGGGTTTCTCCCACATTACCCATAATATAACCAGAGAAATTAGATTATGAGCTCCTCTGTGCAGCGTGGACTGATTTGAATGTATCTAAGTACCCTTAGATACCCATAGAGCTAACATTATATAAATACTCTGAGCTATTTAGATGCTATACACAAAGATTATGTACTGCTGTACGGACTAATTGTGAGCAACAATGCAATGTGATATTTTCTCCTCCCTTGCTAGTGCAAACAACAACTTCTTTAAACTAGCTAAAGTCCACCGACAGTAATCTATGACCTCATGAAATGAACCTTCACAGACACAGATCTTATTTATTAATTTACTCAAACTCATTGGATATGTGCATACACCCGGGGGCACAAAGGTGGCATATGCGTGACCATACTGTATTTTCAAAAGAATGTGCATAAAAAAAACTGTAATGTCATTCTCACTGGTTCCTCTCTGTGTGCCGCCACCAACTTCCTCCTTCTGCCAGCATCACTGCCAATCAAAGAGGGGGTACTTTCCTAAAGGTCTAGTGCATAAATTGCTCAGCATTTGAGGAACGTGTTCTCACGCTAGCAAGTAGAACCCAGTGTTCTCTGGTGATTTTTTCAGTGATCCCCAGTGCCTCCTGGTATTGCCTCAGTGTTCCCCCAGTACCGTCTGTACCGCCAGTGGTCCTTGTGTATTCCAGCCTGTAAACAGTTTCTGTCTGTCCCAGAGATCCATAGTGTAAACAGCTTATGTGTACCCCCAGATATCCCTGGTGTTCCTAGTGGCCTTTCTGCCAGCACCCTGCTCCAGTGTGACTCCATTTACTTCAGCTTGTACAAAACTCCAGTGACCTTGTGCATGCCAGCTTGTACCCTGTTCCCAAGTAACCTTGTGCACTCCAACTTGTACCCTGTTTCAGTGTCCACTTGCACTCCAGCTTGTACTGTGCTCCAGTGTGACTGCATGCACTCCAGCCTGTACCCTGTCCTAGTGACGCTGCATACTGAGGCATGTGTTCTGCTCCGGTGACTGAGTACTTCAGTCTGCAACTTGCTTCAGTCCTGTGTTCCCAAGATCCCTGTTAAAACGAGTATATAGATAGGGGCAAGTGGCGCTACCTGTGTTGGATACCTGGTTAAATATATAGTCTCGTCTGGATGAGCAAATGTGCACTCAACTCAAAATAAAATTGTAAAGTGAATATGTGCCTATTGGGATTAATGTCCCGTGCTAGTGTGTGCAAACAAATGGATCCTTATTGTATAAAAAGGTGTAAATGCATCCACATCAGTGACAGTTAATCCAAGATGTATAAATAATCTAGTAAACGTCCCCCCTAAGTGCGTGCAGGGGACTAAATAGATATAATTGAAATCCTCCTTCCAACTAGTGTAATAACTAATCATTGACCATTAATCAATTTACAACTATTAATATAACATCTGATATACATGTTACCACATTATCTCACCAGCAGACACTTGGGCAGCTGAATACAGTCTTAACACAGTTCATCAGCGTTAAAAGAGATACAATAGTAATAAGAAAAAATGTGAAAACTTGTGAAAAATTTTTTTCAAATTAAATATAAAAAATGAAATATGAAAAATTAATTGTGAAAGTCCCAGCTTGAAAAAATTCCATATAGTTCCACCTAATTCAAAGTTTCTGTGTAAAGTGACTTTAGTGACAACGACAGTAGATATCCAGTGACTCCGGTGCTCCCCCTCAAGGATCCCCACTCACCAGCTCCCTACACCCCTACAGGGGTAATCAGCATATGGTATCCGGCACTCAATGGCGTCTAGGACTCCAATGAAGTTGTCCCTGGGGGCTTTCGCTCCAAGTACGATGTACCCTTCAGTGCTCCGGGTTATCCAGGAACGTCGGGTTGCCAGGGGCCCAAAGAAGGATGACCCACCCCAGAGGGCACGGGAGCCCTTTAAAAGGCACAGGACACAAGGGTGATGGTCTCCTCAGGAGATTTACAGACTATATGGGGGGGGGTCTTCTGAATTCGGGAGAGGCTGAACCCGACAGGATGGATGGATGGATGGATGGATGGAGAAGAGAAATAAATAGGTAAATAAAAATAAACTTTAAAAGGCATCTGGAGCGAGGACAAAAAAAGAACGGGGGGATCCTTGAGGGGGAGCACTGGAGTCACTGGATATCTACTGTTGTTGTCACTAAAGTCACTTTACACAGAAACTTTGAATTTGGTGGAACTATATGGAATTTTTTCAAGCTGGGACTTTCACAATTAATTTTTCATATTTCATTTTTTATATTTAATTTGAAAAAAAAATTTCACAAGTTTTCACATTTTTTTATTACTATTGTATCTCTTTTAACGCTGATGAACTGTGTTAAGACTGTATTCAGCTGCCCAAGTGTCTGCTGGTGAGATAATGTGGTAACACGTATATCAGATGTTATATTAATAGTTGTAAATTGATTAATGGTCAATGATTAGTTATTACACTAGTTGGAAGGAGGATTTCAATTATATCTATTTAGTCCCCTGCACGCACTTAGGGGGGACGTTTACTAGATTATTTATACATCTTGGATTAACTGTCACTGATGTGGATGCATTTACACCTTTTTATACAATAAGGATCCATTTGTTTGCACACACTAGCACGGGACATTAATCCCAATAGGCACATATTCACTTTACAATTTTAATTTGAGTTGAGTGCACATTTGCTCATCCAGACGAGACTATATATTTAACCAGGTATCCAACACAGGTAGCGCCACTTGCCCCTATCTATATAACCGTTTTAACATATCTCACCCCCTTGGGGGTGCGCAAGGGGAGGCTGCAAGCCTCTGTCCGTGAGCGCGGAAACCTTTCCTACCCAAGATCCCTGTGCTTCAAGAGATTCCTCCCTGCTTATTTAAATTGAGTCAGAGTGCCGCAACCTGGGAGCCATCAACAGCCAAACCAATCTCCACCATCAGGAGCTCTGGCAAAGACCAGCCCACTCCTTAGATCCTGTACCTTGGCCATTCTAAGGGCTCCTACCTTCACTATCCTGAGCTCTCTGTGTTTCCTCCATGGCATTCGCCACTGTGTGCTCCCCGCTGCCATTAGCCAAAACATGGTTAGCCAGTCTGTTCTCTTGCAGGAATGGACTCCTATCTGTGACAGTCTGACATTTAGAATTAAAAAAATAAAAAAAATCTAACTTCTGGACTTTACAAAAGATGTCTGGAGCTTTCCCCGCCATACACCTGTCTATACAACATGCCTGCCATTTTACAGATATTACTCCTTGGAGAGCTATTGAAAAAGAAAATTGACCCCTCAGTTTCCAGACCAGAGCCCTACAAAGACCTTTTAACCAAAACCACTACATCCATAAAGGCACATAATCTGGTCACAAATGGAAAACTAAATGTTGATATCAGCAATTCATGTATTTCAGTCTTACCTCCTTTCTCTCTGAGGCAGCTGCTACCTCATTTTTGGCTTGTTCCACATAGTTCTTCAGCTGCTGTGCAGTACTGAGCAAAGAATTCACCATTTCTTCCAGATACAGCCAGGATCTTTGCTGCTCGGATACCTCCAATCCATTCACCACAGCAGGAGAGGACTCCTTAGTGGGAGTACTGGGAGCAAGAGCGAGTGCTGGGAGAGAAGACAACACTGCAGGAAAACGAGAGAGCACTGAGTGTACATGAAAAATCAACTTTGTTTAAAAAAAAAACAAAAAAAAAACAAAAAAACAAAAAAAAAACAAATAACATCTACAAGCTATATTGTAATTTAATCCTTTTAACCACTTCAGCCCTGGAAGATTTGGCTGCTCAATGACCAGGCCATTTTTCGCTATTCGGCACTGCTTCGCTTTAACTGACAATTGCGCGGTCGTGTGACACTGTACCCAAACAAAATTGACATCCTTTTTTTTCCCACAAATAGAGCTTTCTTTTGGTGGTATTTGATCACCTCTGCAGTTTTTATTTTTTGTTCTATAAACAAAAGAAGAGCGACAATTTTGAAAAAAACACAATATCTTTTACTTTTTGCTATAATAAATATCCCACATTTTTTATGAAAAAAAAATTGTTTTCCACAGTTTAGGCCGATATGTATTCTTCTACATATTTTTAGTAAAAAAAAAAAAAAAAAAAAAAAATCGCATTAAGCGTACATTGATTGGTTTGCGCAAAAGTTATAGTGTATACAAAATAGGGGATAGTTTTATGGCATTTTTATTATTATTTTTTTACTAGTAATGGCGACGATCTGCTATTTTTATTGGGACTACGACATTATGGCGCACACATCAGGAACATTTTTTAAACCATTGACAATTATACAGCGATCAGTGCTATAAAAATGCACTGATTACTGTGTAAATGTCACTGGCAGGGAAGTGGTTAACACTAGGTGGCGATCAAGGGGTTAACTGTGTTCCCTTTGTGTGTTTCTAACTGTGGGGGAATGGTAATGTCTAGGAGGAGAGAGAGATCGGTGTTCATACATAGTATGAACACACGATCTGTCTCCTCTCCACTGAAAGAACCGGGATCTGTGTGTTTACACACACAGATCCCGGTTCTCGCTCTGTCACGAGCAATCGTGGGAGCCCGGCGGTCATCGAGCTCACGGGCACTCACATCGGCTCCGGGTACACGCTGCTCGCGTGCCCCTAGTTGCCAAAAGGCGAAGCGACGCAAGTTAACGTCGTTTCGCCCAGCTGTGCCATTCTGACACAGTAAAACTGTGGCAGCTGGTCGGCAAGAGGCTAAAAAAAGACCTTTACGTGTCAGTTACAACTGTTGTAATTTTAGAATTCTGTTAAAATATTCAGTAGTTACCTCAGTGCCATATACAGTGGATATAAAAAGTCAGTTAAAATGTCAGGTTTCTGTGATGTAAAAAAAATGAGACAAAGATAAATCATTTCAGAACTTTTTCCACCTTTAATGTGACCTGGGAGCATTGACGTCCACAACTCAGGGCCGATAATGGGCAGAAATAGGGATTATTTCACCACTTTAGGGTGCAAGCAGAGCGATCAACCACACTGCGGCTCCCGACAATTAAATTAAAGTCCCAGCTCCTTTATATCAATACGCTGAGGCAGGCTAGGGCTTTAATTTAATTGTCGGGAGCCGCAGTGCGGTAGATAACTCCGTCTGCACTTGAAAGCGATAGTGTCCCAAACCGCATGGTCCGTTGCCCGGCTCGGTTCCCAAGAGGAAGGGACACCACCGATCCCTGGCTCTCGACTCACTCAGGAGAATGCTGCAGAGGGAGCACTGCACCCGGTTCCCAGGCCCCAGGTAGGAGAAGTCGGCCGGACCAAGTACGGAGGGAGACTGGGTTGCCACCTGTCTTGTTTCACTCTGCGATAGCTTCCCTCTGTCTTCTCCCATCAGCTGCTGTGTGTGAAGGGGGGGGGGGGTTTGCTATGATTCAGTTTGTGGATGAATGGTAAGCTGCTCAGCACAGAGCACTTCCCATTCATTCACTGTCCAGTGCAGCTGAGGCTGCAGAGAAAAGGGATTGGGGAATCTCAGTCCTCGGTCCCTTTCTCTGTTTCAAAGGTGAAATATTAAGGGTCTGTTTAGAACCCTGATATGTCACCAAAGCTCCCCCCAAACAGGGCTAGACACCAATCAGTGACACCTATATCAGTGCAGCTCATCAGTGTCACCTATCAGTGCAGCTCATCAGTACAACCCATCAGTGCCACCTATCATCAGTGCCACCTATATCAGTGCAGCTCATCAGTGCCAGTGTCACCTATCAGACAGTGCCACCTATTAGTGCAGCTCATCACTGCCAGTGTCACCTATCAGTGCCACCTATCAGTGCAGCTCATCAGTGCCACCTGTCAGTGCCAATATCACCTATTAGTGTCCATCAGTGTTAGTGCTGCCCCATCAGTGCTGCATTATCAGTGCCCACAAATGCCGCAAAATAGTGCCCATCAGTGCAGCCCATCAGTGCTGCCCATCAGTGCAGCCCATCAGTGCTGCCCATCAGTGCAGCCTATCAGTGCTGCCAATCAGTGCTGCCAATCAGTGCAGCCTATCAGTGCAGCCTATCAGTGCAGCCTATCAGTGCTGCCTATCAGTTCAGCCTATCAGTGCTCATTAGTGCACCTCACCAGTGCCAATCCAGAATTTGTTAACTGAAAGATTAAAGAGCTTGACATGTAGTTTTGTTGGCTGTTTTTTTTGTTAAGGTTATCTGAAAGATGGGTTTCAAATGTTTTGACAGGGACGAGGTTTCCGTGCTTGCCATAGGTGCCATTTTCACTAGATACGCCTTTGCACCTATGACCCCTGGTTAAGACCTCCTGTCTCTTGACTTCTGATTGGAGCATCTCTGACCCCTGGTTGAGACATTCTGTCTCCAATATGGGAGCTGTTTCCAAACTGGGAGCCCTGAGCTATCTTCAAGCTTGAGTACATAACACCCCTGTACGCCTGTGTACTCACACAGGCTGCAGGCATCCAATAAATTCCAGGCACATGATTAAAGGTTCTTTCCCACTCATGACCCTTTGAAACCTTTAAGCTCTAGGCCCCAATCCAGGACTACAGAATCCAGAAAGCACAGCCTTCTCTACGTAGAAATGATAGCCTGGAACTTCACATGGTAATCCTGTGTCATATTCTATTACATTTCCGCAGTGGCAGGGCCTCGCACTGTCACACTATGTATGTCATATCCTGCTTGTGTAATTGTCTCATTGCTTTTCCTAAAAGCCTGCACTGAGCTACAACTTAAATTAGAGGCAATCTCTGCAAAAGGGGCTTCATTTTTGCTGAGATACTCTCTGTGGCCCATTCGAATCTTCGTGTTGCAGAAATGCGTGCATTACTACAACATGTTAGTGTACATACCACAGTGCCCTTCGCTTTGAATGGCTTCCCAACACATGCCTCTGCTAAGCACCCAAACTGCCGTGCATTATGGTGTCATACAAAAAAAAAAGAGGAGGCAGGTCCTTTTATTTTTATAGATTAAGGGTGCCATGTTTTTTTGGTAGGAGACAGTTTGAATCTACACCAACCACAATATGCAATCCCAATGCAAACTAAGAGACTCAACTACAATTTTTTTGTAAAACCAATAATCACTTTCAATAATTTAAATTTATTTAGCTACTGTTTGACTCATATAGACATGCACTTTTAATAGAATTAAGAAATGTGAGAACTAATGCATGGCCTCTGCTTCTCACCATGCTGTAGCTGATCAGATCTGAATCAGGAACAACAACAACAAAAAATGCTTTTCACCTCTATAGTTAAATATAAAAATGGAAAAATTGACTTTCCAGGCACCAATTATAGAAAAAGTATATGATTTTTATTGAACAATTAATACATAAAAAACATTTAAAATGCTGCAAATAAATGCAGTAAACAAATAAATTCTCCAATATGGATCATGAGTGTCAGAACCATGCCGGTGTAGGCATGTGTGACTATACTGGATTATAAAATACAAAAAAGTTCTACATGTTTTGCGAAAATCGTTTCTTCAGGAGCTTGATAAATATTCTAAGGAGAGAGAAAGGCAATCAATAGTACTATAATTGTTATTGATTGCCTTTCTCTCTCAAATAAGATCTATATATGAATGTCAACAGAATCTGCAGAAAACTATCTGCTTAGATCAAAGTTCTTATTTCTAAAACCACAGAGGATATTAAACCAGAAAAAGGACACATGGAAGACAGAAAGAAGTTTTAAAGCAGTCGCGCTGACGTTCAAGGATAAGCAGTCAAGGGAGACAGAGCAGAGAACTTTATCCTGCTAAGTCTCTGATACTTCTCATGCCAATTTGCACCTCTGGGTGGCAGAGCTCCAAGCACTATACTGAGGATATATATTTAGCCCAGTGAGATCTCACATCAGAGGTTATGTACTTCCAGGATGATGTCATTTAATGAAAGAAACCAAACGTTAAAATTCAGACAGCGTACCAAAAACAAAAGAAGCTGGGGAACATGAGGGAGTGCATGGCAGCAAACATTAGACGGGAAAATAAATTATATCAAAGAACGCACACCTTTTGCTGAAAAGAATGCTGAAAATCACAAACAGGATATGAATAAATCAACAAATATGTACTGTACCTCGTCTGGAGAAATGTGTTCGTTTCCATGTCAAATTTCCTGTCTTCTGAATAGTAGCCTTAAGATGTGATGGACTCATTATTGGAAACAGCAGACTTGTATTAAACATGTTTCCTATCTCTGCCTCTGCTAAACAGCCAAGTCATCAGTGAGGAAAAAAGAAGTGAGCTTTGCTACCCTGATTGACATGATCCGCACTGAAAACTATGGCAGCAGGATGATGTCCAGTCCATGTCCAGCCAAAACGTTTTCTTTAGTTTTGGATAAAAAAAAGCTTCACTTCATGGTTGGGCTGGTAAGCACCTTCCCCTCCAACAACCTTTGATTAAAAAAAAATGATGTGGCCACTTCAGCTTACGCATGTATTGCAAATGTGTGCAAACTAAACCCCTTGGTTTTAACGGGAACTCTTAGACAGGTCAGTTCAGTTTATCGCAGGCTGGCAGGTAAGTGAACTGGAAATTTTTGTTTGCTGGTTTTTTACATGCGATGCCCTTCCATGCGCTCCTTGCTGTTAAGGCCAGTTATAGATTGGGGTGGTTGCCATTTGTTTGCAATGTTGGTAATTAGTGAGGGAACGCACTGGATACCTTCACTGCCATTGTGTTATTGCTGGGTGTCCAGTGTGTCCCTATACCTTTAACCACTTCCTTTAACCACACAGCGTCGAATTGTTTCCGAGCATGCGTGTTTTTTTGCACTTCAGAATTGCATACAGACGAACATAATTTCCGATAGGAACTTTTTCCGACGGAAAAATAAAGAACCTGCTCTCAATCTTTTGCTGGCGGAAATTCCACCAGCAAAAGTCCGATGGAGCATACACACGGTCGGAATTTCCGACCAAAAGCTCACATCGGACTTTTGCTGGCGGAATTTCCACTCATGTGTACGGGGCATTAGTGCATCTTCCTGGCCGTATGGGATGTACAGGTATACAGATACACTGACAGGTCTGCAGGAGACCTGCATGGCACGGATCTCTCTTTTCCTGCAGTGTATCCACCCCCCACACAGTTAGAAAGTACCTTAAAGGCACGCGATTAAACCTTTGATCACCCCTGATGTTAAACCCTTTGCGCCGGTGTCATTTATACGGTGACAGTGCATTTTTTTTAGCACTGATCACAGTATTGGTGTCACTGGTCCCCAAAAAGTGTCACTTAGTGTCTAATTTGTTCACAGCAAGGTCGCAGTCCTGCTAAAAATCGCTAATCGGCGCTATTACTAGTAAAAACAATTAAAAAATAAAAAGTTCTTAAATATATACCATAGTTTTGGACGCTATAACCTTTGTGCAAATATACGCTTCTTGGGATTTTTTTACCAAAAATATGTAGCAGAATATATATTGGCCTAAATTGATGAAGAAATTAGATTTTTTAAAGTTTTTTATTGGTAATGTTTTATAGCATAAATTACTGTTTTTTTTATTCAAAATGGTCGGTCTTTTTTTGTTTATAGTGCAAAAGATAAAAACAGAGTTGATCAAATACCACCAAAAGAAAGCTCTATTTGTGGGAAAAAAAGGACATCAATTTTATTTGGGTACATTGTCGCACGACCACGTAATTGTCAGTTAAAGCAACGCAGTGCCATATCACAAAAAATTGCCTGGTTAGGAAGTGGGTAAAACCTTCCGGTCTGAAGTGATTAAAGAGAGGTGGGCTCCCTCCAGGCATACCTGCCCTTAAAGGATAAGTTCACCTTTTAGAAAAAAAATAATAAATGCTAATTTTTTTGCAGGTAAAAAAAAATGTGCAGTAATTATTTTTTCCTTTGGAGCCTGTAAAGCTGATGACTGAGGCATGTAAACTGACCACTGGTGTCATGCAGGTCTCCTGCAGACCTGTCAGTGTATCTGTATACCCGTATAGCCAGGCAGATACACTAACAGAAACAAATCAATGAGCTACCACGGCGCCCCACAGTGCCGTGGTAGTTCATTGAGAACTACAAGCTGACAACCGCAAAGGATGCTGGGGCTTGCAGTTCATTCACACACAGAGCTGTGGGCGGAGCCCTGCATGGCCGTGCCAATATTAAAAAGTGACAGCTATTACGGAAAACTTCTTCTCGTATTGCTGCCACAGGGGGGGGCGGGCAGTGGCTGCAGCATCGGAAACATGTTCCATGTTCCAACCTAAAAATGGGTGGACCATGATAGATGTTCCCAAAGGTAAACTTATCCTTTAATCTATCCATTATCATATACACTCCCCGGCCACTTTATTAGTTACACCTGTTCAATTGCTTGGGAGCACAAATTGCTAATCAGCCAATCACATGGCAGCAACTCAATGGATTTAAGTGACTTTGAACATGGCATGATTGTTGGTGCCAGACGGGCTGGTCTGAGTATTTCAAAAACTGATGATCTACTGGGACTGTGAAGTCACTGCTGAAGTTCTGGTGGTGAAACTTAGTACTGGAGCATAACGATCACAGCGGATTGCTCGCTCTGCATCTCCTTCATTCATGAAATGTCTTGTATACTTTAAAAAAAAAAATTGTTGTTTGGACAAGGGGCATACGAATGTCACAATCTTCCTTTAACCAGTCACAGGATGCTTTATACTCTTTAAAAAGAATATAAGATGTTTTCTGAACGGAAGCTCTGCACAGCCAGCTACCCATTGTGATTACTGCGCTCCAGCCCCAACTACAGTCTTGCCACCAAAGATTTAGCGGTGACATCACCATCACATGCTGCCGGAAAGTACATTTTTTTTTTAAGAATGAAGCAGCAGTCATTAGTGAGGCACACACAGTTAGAAGTATCTAACTAGTTCCTAGTGAATACCCCAATAAAGTTTTTTATCCACACTTCAGCCCTGGTTCACACTGATGTAATGCGGGAAACGCATCACATTGCACTGCTTAGCAATCGCACCACGTCCATGTGATCTGCGTCAATGTTAGATTAACGACTCCCTGAAACAGATTGTAAAACGCAGTGCGATTGACAGAATCGCATTGTTTGGGTGTGAACACCTATGCAATGTGATTCAGGTGCGGAAAAAAAGGGTCCTGCACCATTTTGGTGTGGATGCGATACAATTTGAGTCACACATTTAGCATGCATTTTGCACCGCACAGACATTGCATTTGATGTGCACAGAAATGCGATCCTAGGCTCTGTTAGAAGTTTTCTTTAATCTGATATCTAATATTTATCAATTAACATTACTAACACATGAATAAATGGGTTTGATCTGTATAGAAAGATTGAGTTGGATATATTTATGTCTTCTAGATATGGAAAAGTAAAATATATAGACTTTTATACTTATGTGAAAATATACATTTTGTTATAATTCCATAAGCATTCATATGGAGAGCCAACATGTGGTAGCAGTTAAGGTTGAGTTGGTTTCCTTCACCCTCCCCCATGGCAAATGAGATGAGATAAGATTACACATTTCTTGAAGATAGAGTTTTGTATATATACAATATCTCACAAAAGTGAGTACACCCTCACATTTTTTGTAAATATTTTATTATATCTTTTCATGTGACAACACTGAAGAAACGACTCTTTGCTACAATGTAAAGTAGTGAGTGTACGGCTTGTATAACGTGTAACGTATAGCGTCTAAGTTTGCTGTCCCCTCAAAATAACTCACACAGCCATTAATGTGTAAACCGCTGGCAACAAAAGTGAGTACACCCCTAAGTGAAAATGTCCAAATTGGGCCCAATTAGTCATTTTCGAACCCCGGTGTCATGTGACTCGTTAGTGTTACAAGGTCTCAGGTGTGAATGGGGAACAGGTGTGGTAAATTTGGTGTTATCGCTCTGACACTCTCATACTGTTCACATGACGTTCAACATGGCACCTCATGGCAAAGAACTCTCTAAGGATCTGAAAAAAAAATCTTTGTTGTACATATAGTTGGCCTAGGCTTTAAGATTGCGAGGACCCTGAAACTGAGATGCAGCACTGTGACCAAGACCATACAGTGGTTTAACAGGACAGATTCCACTCAGAACAGGCCTTGCCATGGTCGACCAAAGAAGTTGAGTGCACCTGCTCAGCGTTATATCCAGAGGTTGTCTTTGGGAAATAGATGTATGAGTGCTGCCAGCATTGCTGCAGAGGTTGAAGGGGTGGGGGTGGGGGGTCACCCTGTCAGTGCTCAGGCCATACGTCGCACACTGCATCAAATTGTTCTGCATGGCTGTTGTCCCAGAAGGAAGCCTCTTCTAAAGGTGATGCATAAGAAAACCCGCAAACAATTTGCTGAAGACAAGCAGACTAAGAACATGGATTACTGGAACCATGTCCTGTGGTCTGATGAGACCAAGATAAACTTATTTGGTTCAGATGGTGTCAAGCGTGTGTGGCAGCAACCAGGTGAGGAGTACAAAGACAAGTGTGTCTTGCCTACAGTCATGCATGGTGGTGGCAGTGTCATAGTCTGGGTCTGCATGAGTGCTGCCGGCACTGGGGAGCTACAGTTCAATGAGGGAACCATGAATGCCTACATATACTGTTACATACTGAAGCAGAGCATGATCCCCTCCCTTCGGAGACTGGGCCACAGGGCAGTATTTCAACATAATGACCCCAAACACACCTTTAAGACGACCACTTCCTTGCTAAAGAAGCTGAGGGTAAAGGTGATGGACTGGCCAAGCATGTCTCCAGACCTAAACCCTATTGAGCATCTGTGGGGCATCCTCAAAAAGCTGGAAGAGCGCAAGGTCTCTAACATCCACCAACTCCGTGATGTCGTCATGGAGGAGTGGAAGAGGACTCCAATGGCAACCTGTGAAGCTCTGGTGAACTCCTTGCCTAAGAGGGTTAAGGCAGTGCTGGAAAATAATGGTGGCCAACCAAAATATTGACACTTTGGGCCCAATTTGAACATTTTCACTTAGGGGTGTACTCACTTTCGTTGCCAGCGGTTTAGACATTAATGGCTGTGTGTTGAGTTATTTTGAGGGGATAGAAAATTTACAATGTTATACAAGCTGTACACTCACTACTTTACATTGTAGCAAAGTGTCATTTCTTCAGTGTGTTATCACATGAAAAGATATAATAAAATATTTACAAAAATGTGAGGGGTGTACTCACTTTTGTGTATAAGAATATAAGTTCTTTATACGGTAATATCTCTTGATTACGATATTAATAAGAACAATGGCCTTTCATTGAATATAATATACATACTGATTTATGTAACATTATTTGATATATATGATGGATAAAAGTTATATTGTATTAGGTAGCCGTTTCGTCTTGTATTTCAACAGCCAGGCCTCAGAGAGGGGAGGGGAAGCTAGATTTCATTAGAAGAGTCTGTAGGACAATAAGACTCAGAAGAATTTTAAACCAGCCCTTTTATTTATTTTTTTTTCTGAATAAACATGTTTCTTATAAAAAAAAAAAAAAAAAAAAAAAAAAAAAAAAAAACACAGCCCTTTTAAAGATAAAGTGGGGGGTCAGATTTTAGGAGTACAGACTTAGAGATACAGACATCTGATTATATATACAATCTTCATTTCAAGAATGTAACTACATTATTGATGTTATTTTTACATTCTACATTTTGATATTGTTCTTGTAATATTTTTCTATTTTATTATTAAATCAATTTTTGAGTTTTTGCACAAGAACTGAACAGACTCTCTACTTTTCTCACCAATATAATTTACAGAATATCGATAATAATAACATAAGTAACGGTAATATAAAACACAATCCCCCCCCCCCCCACGTATGCAAGCTGAACACTAAATAGAATTTTCACAAAAATCCAAAATGGCAAATGTTATATCAGGATAAAAGTGCAGCGCAAACCAAACAGTCCAAAACATTGATGAACAACAAGTCCCAGAATGTAATATCAATGCAATAATAAGAGTAAGTCCAGAGAGTTGATGGACAATAGGTCCCAGAAAACCTTCACCAGTGATGAGATAATCCACAATAGGTGACAGTCCCTCCACCTCCGGTCTTATTATCTACTCTCAAGCATGGACTCCTGAACTAACAGATGCAAGCAGTTCCCAATATATCAATGGGTTGAAACGAATCACACATAAAGTTAATGACACCCCCAGTTTAGTTCACAGATCACAGTGCGAACACCCATGCAATCCGATTCTAGTGCAGGGAAAAACAAGTCCCTGCACTATTTTCTATGCAAATCCAATGTGAGTTCAGCCATACAACTGTATGGCTGAACTTGCATTGCTCAGAGATCGCATGTGATTGGCACCTGCGATGCGTGTGTGAATCACATGTGATCTCTGAGATCGCAGCAGTGTGAACCCAGGCTTAAGGGATGATTTACTAAAACTGGACAGTGAAAAATCTGGTGCAGCTGTGCATGGTAGCTAATCAGCTTCTAACTTCATAAAGTGAAATGTCTGCATGGCTGCACTCCCATAAAATCACCTTTATTGATCCATGATAGAAAAACGACAATCCATACAGCAATGGTGATACAAATACAGCACAGCTAATACATTTCACACCTTCCCTGGTGCTTAGCCATAGCTTCTAACTTCAGCTTGTTCAACTGAGCTTTGAAAAAAAAAATCTGGAAGTTGATTGGTCTCCATGCACTGCTGCCCCAGATTTTGCATTCTACAATTTTAGTAAATCAACCCCTTAGCTTTATTTTCAAATACACAATTACAAGGCGGATGTCGTCCGCTCTACAAAAATTTATATTTGGATTTTATTTAGAAAAAAATTAAATACAGCAGGCCCAAGAAAAGGGTGGTTATATTTCCATATCTGTGCAATACATAATTTTTTTGAACTCATGGTAGGCAAGTACAATACAACAAGTTTTACTATGAATATGGCAGGGTAGGGTAATTTTAGGTCAGGCTTTCCCATAGCGGATAGATTTACTGTAAAGTGTGCCTCACCTGTGGCTCCAGTGTACACATCTCCCTGTGTAGGGCTATCGGTGAGGATAGCGCTTCCCTCTGCAGTGGCCTCTCTCTCAAAGGTCAGCGTATCTGTAGCTGTGATCTGCCCAGACGAAGACACAGTGACTGCAGTGGGATGACCACAATGATACTTTTGTTAGGATTTATATAAAGGTGCAGTCAAACTGCTCAACAATAACATATGAAGGTCGCCATGCTGCTCTCATCTAAGCTTATGGAAACGTAAATCACTAAAATCTCACATAAACTTTAACATGTAACCACAAAATTAATTTTCAATGTTTCAGAATCCGCAGCTTTATTTAAAATGATAGGAACTTCTTCTTACAGGTCAACTATAAATACCCGCACTCTATGGTAAAACTTTAATACACCTTTTGTTTTAGGTAGCTGGTGTTATATTAATCATCAGATTGTGAAAATAAAACAAAAATTCCTCCGCAGAAGCACTATTTCCTTTGAAACACTATAGCGTGTCATTGAAGTGATCACAACTACATGGACACTTGTTTGTGGACTCTATGGGGTTGATTTACTAAGAGTGGAGAGTGGAAAATCTGGTGCAGCTTTGCATAGAAACCAAAGAGCTTCCAGTTTTTTAGCTGATTGGCTACCATGCAGAGCTACACCAGATTTTGCACTCTCTACTTTTAGTAAATCAGCCCCTATGCGGCATTTCTGCACTTATATTTTATGTGATATATAGGCAGCGCTGTTCTTTTTTTTTTTTTTACTTCCTCCTATAAGAGGACACCACTCTGTCCCTGTCTCAAAATTGTGCTCCTGCATTGTCACTCTGTCACACACTCTCCCTCCCGTACTACACACGCATGCACATTCCAAAGACATGTTCTACTGTTGGCACTGTGAAAAAAAATCAAAATCAGATTCCATCATCCATGCTATACAGCACAGATGGGCAAACCTGCAGTGCCGGCTATTGTCCTCTGACCGCCAGCAGCAGCGGTTGTCAGAATATCCCATGAGTGGCTGCATCTGACTGGATGCAACTGCTGTTTGGCTTATAGTTTGCTGCCTGGCACCATTTATTTTTCAATTGAAGAATGTCAGGCAGGAGGCTGCCAACATGGCCACCTACAAAGTGCATTTTGACCAGTTCACCAGCCAAAATTCACAGTGTACGGCCAGTTTAAGAATATACATCCCCGCACTCAGACATACTATCAGTCATTTTTCACAAGGGATACGGAACTATTAAAGTCTGTATTGCTCATGAATTAGTATTGTTCTTCTATCTCATATGGTTCACTTTCCTGCTCTCAACAGACACCTCATAGATGCAGGGATAACATGTGCGATAACTTTTAATGAACTGACCACCCTCCCCTTTTCCCACCTGTGGTTTGTGCAAGTCTGTGAATAACCCAAAACAGCTTGTAAATTACTGACGAGAAACCTTTTCACTCAGACTGTGGAAAACACATTTTTTTCAGTGATTTATCTTACAACTGATCATCTTGCAGCAACTGTTCAGCAAAAGTGTAAAATGCATTGCTTGGCCTAAGGCCAGCCACTGTCAGGAAAATGTGGATCAAGCATTGTGGATCAAGCACTGAAAAAATAGAAGAATCACATCAAAATGATGTTCCAGCAAACTATCCAAGAACACAAAAAAAGAAACTATAAAATTCTCATTGAAGTTTTCTTTTGAACCCTGACTGCGGTTTTCTTCTTTCAAAATGTCTGAATATCCATAGAAAAAGCCTATACTGAATCAGACATGAGACAAGATTTACAAAGGTTCTATTGCTGAGACATGTCATAGTCTGGCAAGCAACACCTAAATCATTTATTAAATAAGTTTACCAAATCCCATATATCATATTTATTGGCAATAAAACTTTGGTCTGCACCCCATGGCCTAATGCTTTGGCTCTTACAGGTGGTTTCGGCAGTCGCTGGCAGAAGACTGATATCCTTTGCTGGGTCTTTTTTGGCTGAAACTGTAGACATCTCAATCTCCTTCTTACGACGTTTGTAAGGAATGAACAGACGGACTGGACCGCTCTAATTATAAACAAAAAATAATGAGGAGTATTACAATACAGATATGTTCTTGTGAAGGAGTGAAGTATACTACACAAGTACCCATCAAAGTAAACGTATAGTTATTTTAAGATTGATTCAAGTTGTGTTATTGTTTTAAAAATGTTATTCTGTGCATATATTGTAATTATAAAATGTACAAGGAGGCAGCCATATATTCTGATTATATCTACAGGGTCTGCTTCTTCCTTTGTAGTGCTACACAAAGGTTGTGCTTTACCACTCTTCTCACAATGCAAGTCTATGGGGTTGATTTATTAAAAGCAAACAGACTAGGGTTGCCACAGCTCCATGATTCACCCACTCAGCCCAGGTTTTAAACCCGAATACATTATTTCGTGTTTTCATAACTGAAGCCTAGTAAATTGTCCTCCTGCCCCTATGGCGTACTGTGCCTCAGAAAAGGGATGTGGGGGATTTAAAGCCCCTTAGCCAGCAGATACATTATGGTTGAAAGATGCCGATGTCTGAGCCTCCATCCTTTGGTAAGTGAGCTTACCATCCACTGTCTGTGACTGAAGCCTCCTCCCTCCCTTTTCCCACCTGCCACCAAACAAGTGAGTTTATTAACCACTTAAGCCCCAGAAGGATTTACCCCCTTAATGACCAGGCTATTTTTTGCAATACGGCACTGCTTCGCTTTAACTGACAACTGCGTGGTCGTGCGACATTGTACCCTAACAAAATTGACGTCCTTTTTTCCCCCACACAAATAGAGCTTTCTTTTGGTGGTATTTGATCACCTCTGTGGTTTTAATTGTTTGCGCTATAAACAAAAAAAGAGCAACAATTTTGAAAAAAAAAAAAACAATATTTTTTACTTTCTGCTATAATACATATCCAAAAAAAAATGTAATAAAAAAAAATGTTTTTCATCAGTTTAGGCCAATATGTATTCTTCTAGATATTTTTGGTAAAAAAATTCCATTACGCGAATATTGATTGGTTTGCGCAAAAGTTATAGCGTCTACAAAATAGGGGATAGATTTATGGACTTTTTTTTTTTTTTTATTGTTTTTACTGGTAATAGTGGCGATCTGCAATTTTTGTCAGGACTGCGACATTGCGGCAGACAAATCTGACCCCAAGTGACACGTTTTGGGGACCAGTGATACCAATACAGTGATCAGTGTTTAAAAAATGCACTGATTAATGTATAAATGACACTGGCAGGGACGAGGTTAACACTAGGGGGCAATCAAAGGGTTAACTGTGTTCTCTGGGTTTGTTCTAACTGTGTGGGGGATGGGACAACACAGAGATCGCTGTTCCAGATAACCAGGAACAGCAGATCTCCATGTTGTCCCAGGTCAGAATGGGGATCTGTCTTGTTTACATAGGCAGATCCCCGTTGTGCCTCTCTGTACAACGATCGTGGGCTGGCCGTTGGACATCGAGTCCGTCGGACCCGCGCGCACTTTCCCCCAGCGTGCAGCGGGTGTGCGGGCGCTCCCCGGGCGTGCAGCGGGGGCGCATATGCGCCCATAGTATCTCATGCACGAAACAACGTACAGGTACCTCGTTTCGCACGGCCGGGCAGTATATGTGCGATGGGCGGTCCGGAAGTGGTTAAGGTAAGGGAGACTCAGATGTAAGGGGTACTCTTAAGTAAAGGGGTCTTGAGAACCCTGTTTAAAGGGGGAAATGCCGGGAACTCTGATGTAAGTGGGGGCTTTGGTGAGCAGAAACCCCCTTACATCAAAGTTCACCTTTACAACAGGGTCCACAAAACTGATTGCGCTGCTAAAGTGTTCAGCTTAAAGAAAAGGTGGCAACCCTAAAACAGACTTTGCACTCATTTCCCCTACAGTGAATGTGGTAAAGCTCTGCTGATTTCCGTCATTCAATCTTGTGCAAGCAAAAAATTCAGTTTTTCTTTTTTATCCCTTCCGCCGAACTGAGTATTGTTTACAAAGTGGAGCTTCACCACATTTGCCAAGCTGTGGGCAAAATATGTGCAGTTCCACTGGTGAAGTGCACAACCTATTTGCCTTCACTAAATCAACCCCTTTGATTCAGCGGACTTAATGAAAACAGTGTACTCCCTGTATAGCTGCTATATTATCTCAACAGTTGTTTATGAGAGAAAATACACTACTGACAGTCCCTCGTAATGCCTTATTTACAATTCTCGACTTTTAATACAATAATGCAAATAGGCAAGTTTGTAAAAATATAAAAAGTAATTAAAAAAAATAAGAACAATTTAAGGCAGACGTGCTTTTGCCAATTCAGGGAAAATCAGCAGACTTGCTTTAACCCCCTTCCCACTTTTAGCAGTATATACTTACTGTTTCTTTACATGCATGCAGCTCTGTTTGCCAAGGAAAATACCCAGATAAGGAAGGACTCACTTTATCTCACGGTGCTGGGCCTATCAGGGCCTACACATGGGGAGTCCATAGTCCTGGGTAAGCTATGACTTCATTAACTTACACAGGTCTTTGCTTTCCACCCCTGGCAGTGACGGCTGGTGCTCAAAATTTTTTGGGGGGGCGCAAGCAAATTGAAAAATTCTGAAAAATACTTAAAAAAAAAAAAATCAAATGCAGCCACTGTGCCCATCAAATGCAGCCACTGTGCCCATCAAATGCAGCCACTGTGCCATCAAATGCAGCCACTGTGCCATCAAATGCAGGCACTGTGCCCATCAAATGCAGGCACTGTGCCCATCAAATGCAGGCACTGTGCCCATCAAATGCAGGCACTGTGCCCATCAAATGCAGGCACTGTGCCAATCAAATGCAGGCACTGTGCCATCAAATGCAGCCACTGTGCCCATCAATTGCAGCCACTGTGCCAGCAAATGCAGCCACTGTGCCCAGCAAATACAGCCACTGTGCCCAGCAAATGCAGCCACTGTGCCCATCAAATGCAGCCACTGTGCCCATCAAATGCAGCCACTGTGCCCATCAAATGCAGCCACTGTGCCCATCAAATGCAGCCACTGTGCCCATCAAATGCAGCCACTGTGGCATCAATTGCAGCCACTGTGCCCATGAATTGCAGCCACTGTGGCATCAATTGCAGCCACTGTGCCTTCAAATGCAACAGTGTGCTGTGCGATGTAGTGGAGGTGTGCTGTGCAGTGGAGGTGTGCTGTGTAGTGGAGGTGTGCTGTGCAGTGTAGTGGAGGTGTGATGTGCGGTGTAGTGGAGGTGTGCTGTGCAGTGGAGGTGTGCTGTGTAGTGGAGGTGTGCTGTGCAGTGTAGTGGAGGTGTGATGTGCGGTGTAGTGGAGGTGTGCTGTGCAGTGGAGGTGTGCTGTGTAGTGGAGGTGTGCTGTGCGGTGTAGTGGTGGTGTGCTGTGCAGTGTAGTGGAGGTGTGCTGTGAAGTGTAGTGGAGGTGTGCTGTGCGGTGTAGTGGTGGTGTGCTGTGCGGTGTAGTGGTGGTGTGCTGTGCGGTGTAGTGGTGGTGTGCTGTGCGGTGTAGTGGAGGTGTGCTGTGCGGTGTAGTGGAGGTGTGCTGTGCGGTGCAGTGGAGGTGTGCTGTGCCGTGTAGTGGAGGTGTGCTGTGCCGTGTAGTGGAGGTGTGCTGTGCCGTGTAGTGGAGGTGTGCTGTGCCGTGTAGTGGAGGTGTGCTGTGCCGTGCAGTGGAGGTGTGCTGTGCGGTGCAGTGGAGGTGTGCTGTGCGGTGCAGTGGAGGTGTGCTGTGCGGTGCAGTGGAGGTGTGCTGTGCCGTGTAGTGGAGGTGTGCTGTGCCGTGTAGTGGAGGTGTGCTGTGCGGTGTAGTGGAGGTGTGCTGTGCGGTGTAGTGGAGGTGTGCTGTGCGGTGTAGTGGAGGTGTGCTGTGCGGTGTAGTGGAGGTGTGCTGTGCGGTGTAGTGGTGGTGTGCTGTGCGGTGTAGTGGAGGTGTGCTGTGCGGTGAAGTGGTGGTGTGCTGTGCGGTGTAGTGGAGGTGTGCTGTGCGGTGTAGTGGAGGTGTGCTGTGCGGTGTAGTGGTGGTGTGCTGTGCGGTGTAGTGGAGGTGTGCTGTGCGGTGTAGTGGAGGTGTGCTGTGCGGTGTAGTGGTGGTGTGCTGTGCGGTGTAGTGGAGGTGTGCTGTGCGGTGTAGTGGAGGTGTGCTGTGCGGTGTAGTGGTGGTGTGCTGTGCGGTGTAGTGGAGGAGTGCTGTGCGGTGTAGTGGAGGTGTGCTGTGCGGTGTAGTGGTGGTGTGCTGTGCGGTGTAGTGGAGGTGTGCTGTGCGGTGTAGTGGAGGAGTGCTGTGCGGTGTAGTGGAGGAGTGCTGTGCGGTGTAGTGGAGGTGTGCTGTGCGGTGTAGTGGTGGTGTGCTGTGCGGTGTAGTGGAGGTGTGCTGTGCGGTGTAGTGGTGGTGTGCTGTGCGGTGTAGTGGTGGTGTGCTGTGTGGTGTAGTGGAGGTGTGCTGTGCGGTGTAGTGGTGGTGTGCTGTGCGGTGTAGTGGAGGTGTGCTGTGCGGTGTAGTGGTGGTGTGCTGTGCGGTGTAGTGGTGGTGTGCTGTGCGGTGTAGTGGAGGTGTGCTGTGCGGTGTAGTGGTGGTGTGCTGTGCGGTGTAGTGGAGGTGTGCTGTGCGGTGTAGTGGAGGTGTGCTGTGCGGTGTAGTGGAGGTGTGCTATGCGGTGTAGTGGAGGTGTGCTATGCGGTGTAGTGGAGGTGTGCTATGCGGTGTAGTGGTGGTGTGCTGTGCGGTGTAGTAGTGCTGTGTTGTGCGGTGTAGTGAAGGTGTGCTTTTTTTTTTTTTCCCAACAGCTTGGTGGTGTGCTGTGCGGTGTAGTGGTGGTGTGCTGTGCGGTGTAGTGGAGGTGTGCTGTGCGGTGTAGTGGTGGTGTGCTGTGCGGTGTAGTGGAGGTGTGCTGTGCGGTGTAGTGGAGGTGTGCTGTGCGGTGTAGTGGAGGTGTGCTATGCGGTGTAGTGGAGGTGTGCTATGCGGTGTAGTGGAGGTGTGCTATGCGGTGTAGTGGAGGTGTGCTGTGCGGTGTAGTGGTGGTGTGCTGTGCGGTGTAGTAGTGCTGTGTTGTGCGGTGTAGTGAAGGTGTGCTTTTTTTTTTTTTCCCAACAGCTTGGGGGGCGGCGCCCAAGCACCCCCTATGGACGGGCCGCCACTGACCCCTGGTGGCTTAACAGAGTAGCGGGAAATTGAAAAGAAGGTAAGTAAATGCATCTGTTGAGGTGTGCACTAAAGTGAACCTTTGCTGACCTGCATGAGCAAAGCACAGATTCACTTTAGGGTAAACACTGTAATAATATTTGAAGATGTGCAATCACCAAAAAATATGCTAAACTTTCAATTTTAAGGGTCAATTACCCGCATGAAAGACCACAAAAGATGATTATAACAGAAACTGAACTGCTGATGTTTAAATCATATAGTGCAAAGACTTATCTTACCACAACTATTCTTCTACAGCACAAAGGCAGACATACTGTAGTCAGCAGATTGTCCTTGTACAGGAAAAGTTTTTGGTCCCCCCCCTTATGCAATTGGGAATAATAGTTAAGACATGAACTATGCTTCCCGTGCTCATAGAAGTGAGCAGTATACAGGTATAAATTAGAGCAGAAGGAGGCCACAGCACCTACCAAATCCACAGATCCTGCAAATTAAACCACTAAATCCTAGAGGGCCCTTGCATAGTCTGCACAAGTGGTGCATTCACCCGTCTCCAGCACTAAAAGTGTAACTAAACTACTAAACACAAAGCTTTTTTTTTAGCTTTGGATAGAGTGGAGATGGATTACAACACGTCAGTTTTTATTGCTGCCTATGCCTCCATTCGGGAGATTATGTTTACCATTATCATTGAAAGTGAAAGAAAAAGAAAATCCTGATGGGTTGACATCAGAATAGTAATTGGGAGGAAATGGGGACACTAGTTACATAATTACATAGTTGGTAAGGTTGAATAAAGACATCAGTCCATCTAGTTCAACCTGCCCACAACCCAGAGTGACGGAGAGGACTGTTGAGTGCCAGAAGCCTACTGAAATGAGGAATAAGGGAACTATTACAGCTTATTACTTTATCATTTACCGCTAGACCTAATAAGCATTTAACCTTTGCAGTGGAGTGGCACTACAAAGATAAATGTTGATGATGTGCTTCACACTGCACCGCTCAATGCGGCGATCGGTGGTGAGCTGGTGATGACACAGCACATCACTGATCAGGGTAAAGAGCTGATGACGTAGGCTCTTTACCATGTGATCAGCTGCGTCCAATCTGCGTTGTCATTGTCTAAGGAAAAGGAAGCTGATAACCGGTTTTCCAGTTACAGGGGACATTTACACTGATAATCAGGGCACTGATGATCAGTTCAGCCCCTTTAGTGCCCATCAGTGCAGCCTCATCAGAGCACATCAGTGAAGAAGATAAATCACTTATTTGCAAAACTGTATAACAGAAACAAAGATGTTTAGCAACAACAAAAAAACAACCAAAAATTCAGAAAAAAAAACTCCAAAAACGTTTTCTTTGTTTCTGTTATACAGTTTTGCAAATAAGTGATTTATCTTCTTCACTGATGTGCTCTGATGGGCAGTGGTGATTAAATACCACCAAAAGAAAGCTCTATCTGTTTCAAAAAATGATAAAAATTTCATATGGGTACAGTGTTCCATGACCGCGCAAACGTCATTTAAAGTGAGACAGTGCTGAAAACTGGCCTGGGCAGGAAGGTGGTTAAAATGCCCTGTATTGCAGTGGTAATACAACAACAAAAATATGGATGAGCTGGGATGACAAAATGTGAGCAACAATTTTGTCATGCCTTTCAAAATACTTAAAAAACAAAAACAAAAAAAAAACACTTCTATAATACCTCAAATACATGGCTCCCAAGTGTCCCTGATTTGGAGCAATGTCCCTCTGTCCCTCTTTCCTCCTCATTTGTCCCTCATTTTGGTCTGATCTATATAGTTGTATATAAAATGCACATTTTATCTTTCAAAAAGTGTTTCCCGGTGCTAAACCTTTCATCCAATTTCTAAACTGCTATATTTGTAAATTTTAAAAGCCAATATAAAGGAATAGTAGTGGTAAAAAAAAGCACTTGTGGGTTTGATTAACCTTTTTTTTTGGTTAATTCCTCTTTAAGGGGGTGTGGCAAGGGGTATGTCCTATGTCTACATACATTTGCCAGTAGGTGTCCCTCATTCCCATCTCTAAATGTTGGGAGGTATGCATCAATATACATGTACAATACTTACCTTACAAGCTCACTGTGAAATCAGAATGTATTGTGGAGTTTTGCAATTATTTTATGCCAAGGACTATTTGAATGTCAGTGGGTGACAGGAAAGGAAAGTTCCTCCGGCACAGTAGCAATTGGTTATCAAGCGTTTCATTTCACCTGATTAAAATGAATTGCCATGGGACATTTAAGTAGACTTCTCCTTCAAGAACTTGCATAGATAATAAGGAGCAATGGATGACAAGCTGAGGTGGCAGAATCGGCACAACATCAAAACCTGTGAGATCTGACACTGCAGACAAGATTGACACATATTCTAAAAAAGGTTCCCGGTGCTAAGATCTATAAGTGCATTGTAGTCCTCTGGGAAGGTAGAGATATAAAACCTGACAACTCAGCAAAGCAGAGTCCCAAAGGGGCATTAAAAACCTTTATGTATTCCATGTACTAACTGAAAAATCTGGAGTGATCAGAAGTCATTCCTTGTTACTAGGGAATAAATAACCAAGGAAGACTGGAACTGAAGCTGGTCTCTTCATTGCAGAAAGAGAACAGAAGTCTGAAAAGCACAGACTTATGAAATCTCCAGAATGATGGACACCAATTCCAGTATGATGGACAAACTGAACCTGGAGTATAAAATGCACTTCCTCCTTTCTAAAAAGCATCAAAAACCTGAACTGTGCACTGAATTCATGAGCATGCAGCATCATTGCCGTACATCACATAAAACTGCATTAGGTGGACTTCACTGGCAGGATCAAACGATGTGTGTGAGACTTTGAAGGGGGACTAAGAAAAAAACTAGTGCAGGTGCACATACAGTTAAAATGGTTCTAAAAGTTCGAAAGGCAGGGAATGCATTAAAGTAAAAATAGGATTTTTATAACAGCTTACCTGTAAAATCCTTTTCTTTTGATGTACATCACAGGACACAGAGCCTCAGTAATTACTGATGGGTTATATGGATATCACAAGGTGATTGGACACTGGCCACACCCTAGACAGGAAGTTCAACCCCCTATATAACCCCTCCCCTTTACTGGGGATACCTCAGTTTTGTAGCAAAGCAATATAGTGTATTAGAAGAGGGGCGGGACCTCTGTGTCCCGTGATGTACATCAAAAGAAATTTATATATAAAAAAATCCTATTTTCTTTCTCGTACATCACGGGACACAGAGCCTCAGTAATTACTGATGGGATGTCCCAGAGCAATGCTATTTGAGGGGAGGGGACCACACAACGTAGGGTGTAATCAGACCTGAGGACCTCGTACTGCTGCCTGCAGCACACTATGCCCAAAGGCGATATCCTCATGCCTTTTTACACGTGGCCAACACCTAAGACACTGGCGAAAAAACGTAGGTATCCCCAGTAAGGGGAGGGGTTATATAGGGGGTTGAACTTCCTGTCTAGGGTGTGGCCAGTGTCCAATCACCAGTGATACCCATATAACCCATCAGTAATTACTGAGGCTCTGTGTCCCGTGATGTACGAGAAAGAAAAAAGGTTTTGCTGTGCCCATTCCCCCTCAAAATACTTACTTGAGGCCTGTATCAATCCAGCGCTGTGCCTGTCTGTCAGTCATCCCTCCTCTCTCCTTGCTCTAACAGGCTTGGCTGAAAGCAGGAGCCATTGACATTACCTAGGGTGTTCTTTAGCCAAATGCAGTCAGCCTAGCAACTCCCACTTCTCCAGACTGACATCCATTCATAAAGACATATTGGGGGAAAATTACTAAGGAAGAAGAACAGAGGCGCCACACTAAGTGCAATATTGAAAGAAATTTAATAAAATCTTTAAAAATAGTACTCACAAAGGTACATTGTAATCAGGCATGTGGGTAAGGTTGTAGTACTGCCGGATGTCCCGGGAGTTGTGTCCGATCAGGTTGCTGGATGGCGGTGATGTCCGTACGACAGGCTGCGCTGCTGTGTGCCGATGCTTCCTGCCTTTGGAGCGCACAGTAGTAACCAGAGAGATGGGATCACTTCCGGATCTGTGTACGAGTAGGCGACGTGTTTGCGGAGCTACGCTCCTTCCTCAGGCCTCTCAGGCAGCAGCGCAGCCTGTCGTACGGACATCACCGCCATCCAGCAACCTGATCGGACACAACTCCCGGGACATCCGTCAGTACTACAACCTTACCCACATGCCTGATTACAATGTACCTTTGTGAGTACTATTTTTAAAGATTTTATTAAATTTCTTTCAATATTGCACTTAGAGTGGTGCCTCTGTTCTTCTTCCCTAGCACCCAGAGGACTGCTTCTTCCATTCAAACGGGGCTGCCTTCTACAGTTGCCTTCATATGCATGTTCATAATGGACTATATTACAGCTTACATGGACATTAAGCAGTCTAAAGTTTTTTGTCAATATTGCCTATAACATTGTCTCAGTCCAAGTCCTTTATCCACGTTTGTAGTTATTTATTGTATTTTTTTGTACATTTGCTCCTCATTAGGAACGATAAGGTTGGGGGGGGTCCTAATTGTGTTGAACTCAGCGCTCACACTTACATGTTGGGGGAATTTACTAAAACTGGTGCACACATAATCTGGTGCATCTGTGCATAGTTGAAAAATAGATGTTATACTCAGCGCTGCTCCTGTTAACAATAAACACTAATACAATATCTAATAATAAAGTGCCTACATCAATGCATTCAATGGCATGATAATACTTAACAATATAAAAGTACTCAGTGCAATTATAGTGCAAAACAAATAAAGTGCAATCATATAAAGTCCATCCAAATAGTGTGTTGAACTTGTGCAAAATACGCAGTTGATGTGATTCTCAGGTGACACTCCGTGCTCCCCTCCTGGTTCCCCACTCACCAGCAATAATCTTTAAATACATCTGTTATTATATTGGGATGGTATCTCCCATCAATGGCTGTTGGATGTGATCATTGTATGGGAATGACACCTTCCTTCCACTGATATATTAGAAGTGTCTGGGATATCCTATATCCAAATTTAATTATCACCTTCCCAGCTTTCACAGTGATCGGATATCCATCTTAGATGTATGGCAATGAAGAGAAAAGGGTATATAGTGCAATACTGCTAGTTTTATTCATAAAAATCCAAAATCATTACACTTACAGCAAAACTTTTAAAATCATGCAGAAAAACGCAGCCTTGGCGTGCAAACAACAATTAGGTCTCCTTCAGCTTAATGCGTTTTGCCCCTCCCACTGGGCATCATCAGAAGCTAGTGGCGCCCGTGACCGGTTGCCTTTTATGCATTAAGTCCCGCCTAATACACATGGCAACTCCTACTACTCTCACTAAGTGCGCAGTAATAATTTTCATCACTTCTTGTTTCCGCCAGAACCGGAAGTGCTGTTACCGCCATTTTGGTACTCCCACTGAATATGAGATCACTTCATGTTTCCACAGGAAGTACTCATATCGCCATCTTGGTACTCATTTTGAGACATTACACCCACTGCTGTTACTTCCTTGTGTATGACCACTTCCTGTACACACAGGAAGTGTGAAAACCATAACTCTAGCACTCAATATTGTTCTTTAAATTCTATATATGTTGTACTTAGTGTGGTATTTACACACCAGATAACCTTCTCAATACATCTATCATTTGTTTTATCTACAAATGTTATCTAATCTAATATGGGCAACAATGCAGGAAGAAAATTCCCATAATGGGACTATGTAATCAAAGAATACAATATCGTACTTTACTTAATGCTCCCTTATTTCTAATGGCTACAAATTATTCCCAATAACAACAATTCATATTCTAATGTGAATTAACAGGCATATACAGAATAGTCAACATTCAAGAAATATATATATAATAAAATGAAATAATGTTGAAAATAAAAATAAAATAACATAAAAAATTATAAAAAATAATGTGAAATAAAAAAAAAATTAAAACTTGCTTATGAAGCAATTCACATCTAGGTCCACGTTTAACCCTTTTGGTGTTAATGACTGTAATTGGTATATCAATTGGGTTTCATTTTGTGAGATAGCACGTTTTAAATCGGTGCTCCTCCAGTGTCTTTCTACTCTATCAATACCACAAAAAATTAGTTTAGAAGGATCCCTGTTATGGAATCTTCTAAAATTGTATGATAAGCTGTGCTTACGAAAGCCCTTTTTAATATTATTAATGTGTTCTCGCAGTCTCACTTGAGTTCTCTGGTGGTTCTACCCACATTCCAAAAGATATGTAACATGTGTGGTACCACATGTGATGAACTTAGTTATCTCATATATCTGTCCAGTTGTTTTAGATTGAAAATGTGTTTTTTTTTTCTTTCCTCCTTTGCATGTTCTACATATCAGGCATTTGCCACATTTAAGGAATCCTATTTGATCAAAGAAAGTGACCTAGTGTCAAGCTGAGGAGACCTAGTGATGGTTGTTTGCACGCCAAGGCGGCGTTTTTTTGCACGATTTTAAAAGTTTTGATGCAAGTGTAATGATTTGGGATTTTTATGAATAAAACTAGCAGTATTACATTATATACCCTTTTCTCTTCATTGTCATACTTCTAAAATGGATAACCGATCACCGTGAAAGCTGGGAAGGTGATAATTACATTTGGATAGGATATCCCAGAAGCTTCTAACTTCTATTTTTTATCACTTGGGGTTTTTTACCTTGCACTACAGCACCAGCCCAAATCACATATTCACACACACACACATATATATATATATATATATTTGGCAACTTCAAAGGAGATTTGAATAGACATCTGTGCATGAACCTGCACAGATGTCTGTCAAATCGCCCCCGAAGTCAGACTGCATTGCCGGTTTGAAATTGTGCGAGTTCGGCTGAACTCGCATGATTTCTAACCCGCAGCAGTGTGAACCTAGGCTAAAACTTGGAAGCTGATTGGTTACCATGCACAGTTGCACCAGATTCTGTGTGCTCCAGTTTCAGTAAATCTCCCCTTTGAGTACTGAGTCGGTGATGTGATGTTTTCAGAAATCTATGTACAGCTCCTCCCACCAGCCATGATCTGCCAGCCCTGCACAGAGACCTAGTGATGTAATGAGTACATTGTGATTTTATTAACCACTTGACAACCATCAACATACCGGTATGTTGCTGGACTTCAAGTGGTTATACCAGGATGATGCCTGCAGCTAATCTCTCCATAGATCTCTCCATAAAGAGTACCTGTCACATGGCCATTGCTGTCACAAGGGATGTTTACACCCCTTGTAACAGCTAAAAAGTGATGACAATTTTTTTTAAAGAAAGTGTAAAAATAAATAAATAATAAAAAAATAAAAATAACTTTTTTTTTTTTTAAAGTGCTCCCATTCACCCAGTACTCACATGCAAAGGTGAATGCACGCACTGGTCCCGAACACATGAAAAACAGCAATCGTCATGTGAGGTATGACCGCGAACGTCAGATCATGGACAGTAATTTTAGCACCTGGTGTAAATCTAAAGTGGTAACCTGTAAAGGCTTTAACAGCGTTGCCTATGGATAGTAAAATGTACATAGTTTGTCGCGGTTGCACGGGCGTGTTCATTTTTAAAGTGTGACATGTTTGGTATCTATTTACTTGGCGTAACATCATCTTATATATTTTACCCAAAAATTGGCTTATGTATTGTGTTTTTTTGCATTACAATTTTTTTAAAAAGTGTATTTTTCTCCCAAAAAAATGTGTTTAAAAAAAACACTGCACAAATACCATGTGACAAAAAATTGCAACACCCACCGGTTTATTCTCCAGGGCCTCTGCTTTAAAAAATATATATAATGTTTGGGGGTTCTAAGAAATTTTCTAGCAAAAAATACTGATTGTTAACATGTAAACAAAAAGTGGTAGAACGTGCCTGGGGGTCAAGTGGTTAAAAAAAATATATGTTATTAGCATGTTAATAAGGGTAGGGGTACCAGGGAAAGTAATATATAAGCAGAACAATAGCATACCTCCCAACTTTTCTGAGAAGGGAACGGGGGACACCTATTAGGAAAAGTATGTAGGCATAGGACACACACCCTGCCATGCCCCCTTAAAAGGAGAATTATACAAAAAAACTATTAGTTAAACCCACAAGTGCTTATTTTAACCTCTATTATTCTTTTATACTGGCTTTTGAAATTCACCAATGCAGCAATTTAGAAATTGGATGAAAGGTTTAGCAATGCAAAACACTTTTCTAAAGACAAATAGTGCATTTTATATACAACTATATAGATCACATCAAAATGAGGCACAAATGAGGAGGAAAGAGGGACAGAGGGACTTTGTTCCAAATCAGGGACAGTCCTTCGAAATCAGGGACAGTTGGGAACTATGCAATAGGTTAAACAAATATTGAAAAACAGGGATGGTTCTCTTCAAAGCAACGTTAAATAATAATTTTACGTAATTAAACAAAGAAACAGCTATTTGTGTGTGTTGTTGTTAATTAATGTGGCCCTTTAAACACATGGATATCATTGATGCAATATATTCTCACTTACAAGACTGAGGTCGTCACAGCAGGCCGCACATGTACAGGATGCAGCATGAGGGGTCAGCAGGCCATCCTGCAAATACAAACACACAGTTCAGCAGACGGATTACAGAATACTAAAATGTACAATCCTTACGGCAATAAGATTACAGCACTGGTGACGGCATTTTCAGTCTATGTTACTGCAGAGGGAGAGGTTCTAGACTGATTATGCTCTTTAGTACAAATAGGGTTTGCAAACATGAGCACATTATATTGTGCCTGGGCCTATTATAGGATTTCAATGCTTAACACTCAATGGTGCATTGTGTAAAGATATATACAGAGTGTTCTGTACACTATACACAGCCACTAATATGTGTGCGGTCATCGCTCAGTCTTGGAAACTGCTGCTGAGAAGGATATTCTTTAAAGGGGTTGTAAAGGTTCCTTTTTAAAAAAAAATAACAAACATGTTATACTTACCAAATTATAAGATGAAACAATCAGCGCCACAAGTAAAAAATATTGTGATGTTTAAATAAGATAACCTAATAATAAATGTGCACAGCTGCTAAACAATCCAAGTGGTACACCACACTAATTTCAAAATGGATAGTAAATACATAAATGTAGCGCTATGTGTAAAATTATAAATATAAAGTGCAAATCTCTAAAATAAATAAATCCTACATATAAATTCCATAAAATAAAAAAGTGAAGAAATAAAACATGAAAAACTCTTCTTGTGATCAGTGTATCCACACAATTCCACCACAGTGATTGGTCGTCCTCAAAAGGAGTGCACACCACCACCAGTAAAAATGCGCCTTCACCTCCCAGATGAGTGAAAACCTATATGCGGATTTCCCCACAAGCTCTTTGCTCTCACTTCCTCTTCCCAATCAGTGGTGGGTAATCCAGATGGCTCTTTTCCTTAATGGTAACTCAGCTCATTAATATCCAAAGAAGCGGATCATCTCCCAGCTTGGCTCAAGATTCCATGAGTTCAGGACATAATAAGTATAGAGACCATAGTGTTCTCCGTATACAAATTTATTCAAAGCCCCTAAACAGACAAGTTGCACTTACAAGATAAAAACTTTTAAAATCACATAAAAACCTCCAGAGTAGCACCGCCGTGTCCACATACACAGTGCCTGGCTGAACGTGACTATCAGCTCCTCCCTTCTAGACGCGTATCGGCCAATCACAGGCCTTCCTCAGTAGATGATTGATTGATTGGGAAGAGGAAGTGAGAGCAAAGAGCTTGTGGGGAGATCCATATATGGGTTTTGACTCATCTGGGAGGTGAAGGCGCATTTTTACTGGTGGTGGTGTGCACTCCTTTTGAGGATGAACAAGCACTGTGGTGGAATTGTGTGGATACACTGATCACAAGAAGAGTTTTTCATGTTTTAGTTCTTCATTTTTTTATCTTATGGACTATTCATTTATATGTAGGATTTATCTATTTTAGAGATTTGCACTTTATATTTATAATTTTACACATAGCGCTACATTTATTTATTTACATCCATGTTATACTTACCTCCTCTGTACAAGGGTTTTGCACAGCGTGGCCCTGATCCTCCTCTTCTGGGGTCCCTCAGCTGCGCTCCTGGCTCCTCCTCCTCTCGAGTGCCCCCTCGAAGAGCCGCTTTTCATGGGGGCACCCATGCGGGCATGCTCCCGAGTCCTGCTGCTGCTTCTATTGAAACAGACAGCAGGACTCTGCCCCGCCCCCCAGCTCCCATGTCACTGGATTTGATTGACAGCAGCGGGAGCCATAGGCTGCTATCAATCTATCCAATGAGGACCCAAGACAGCGGCTGGAGCTGCTGTGCTCATCCCCGTCACAATCGGGTATAGGTAAGAAGAAGGGGGGGGCAGCTGTAGTACAGAAGGTTTTTCACCTTAATGCACAGAATGCATTAAGGTGAAAAACCTTGAGGGTTTACAACCCCTTTAAGAGCCAAATCACACTATGCCTTGCATTAATGCACACGAGACAAAGGTTTTGGAAGGGCCGGCATCACACCTAAACAAACGCAAAAAACAGACCTGACCCACAGCACACAGCTTTGTGTATTTCAGTAAGCTGCATTGCGGATGCATTGCCTGCTACTTTTAAAGTGTAATGCACTACAACGTACAGCACCAAACCAATATCCACTACAGGTACGTGCAGTTATAACAAGCATTTTACCATCCCTTACTGCAAAGAATGAGTGTGAATAGGCTCTTTAACAGTATAACCAAGAGTGTTAATGCTCAGCACTGAGACATCCAGCACAGTGAAAGACCTTTCACACTGGGATGGTTTTCAGGCACTTTACCGCAGGAAATTTCCTCTGCAAAGCACCTGAAAACTGCCTCCCATTCATTCCAGTGTGCCTTTTCACACTCGGGCGGTGTACTTGCGGGACGTTCTGAAAAGTCCTGCAAGCAGCATCTTTGGGGTTGGTTGCGAGTGCTGTATTTAGTGCTCCCAAAATGCTCTGCCCATTGAAATTAATGGCCAGCGCTTTGAAAGCGCCGCAAAACTGGAGTATTTAAACCTTTTTTTTGGGTTAAAATCACCCCACTAGTGGCCGCAAAGCGCCGCTTAAATGAGCGGCGCATTAGCGCTAACAGCCGGCGCTTTCAGTGTGAAAGCAGCCTAAAGCACTTATGGGAATAAGAGTCAGCAGCTACACTAAAAACACATCAACACACACAGCTGTGATGACAGATCACCTCTATTAGAAAATGCTAATTGCCTGGTCAAAGCTATGGACACTTTCTAAATTTAACAACCCACAAATATTCAGATCAGGAAAGTAAGACAGAAGTTTTAAGCCCTTATCTGCACACTTTTTCTGGGTTAGTGACTTTAAATAATGAAGAAATAGGATCAGAATGACAGCTAAGCAACTTGCATATTCTTACAAGGAAGAAAGCAGTGGCAGCCGCTATTAAAAAAAAAAACTAAGTTGACTTCCTCAGTTAATCAGATTTAAGCTGCCTGTTTGTAGTGCAGACTAGATAGCGAATAGAAAAATGACTGGCTGCTTGGAGCAACATGTGTATTTTTTCCACCCAATTATGTACACTTTGGTGATTGGAGAGGAGCGCCTGAGGTCCAAAAAAAAAAAAAAAAAAAAGGTCTCACTTGATGAATTTTATAGTTATAGTTATTTTTATAACTATAAAATTCATCAAGTGAGACCTTTCTTTTGGACATCAGGCGCTCCAATCACCAAAGTGTTCACCGCGGGAATGGCTCCATTGTCTTTATCATAAAGGTAGCAGCCCTAGGTCCAAACGAGTCAATCACTAACCACCTAAAATTGGGATACAACCCATTGGAAGCAATTCCTTCCACCCCCTCCACACAGTAACTTGCTGCTAGACAGCCTCGAGCGGCACCAGTCCAGCATTGTCTTGATTCCCAATTATGTAGTCCTCTGAGCTCACCTGTATAAGGCACTGTAGGGGTCTTCCTGCATATCGAATACTTCGTTTCCAGTCTTTGCTGCTGGCTCTGCCCGCCATGGCTTCAAACTCAGTTGGTGTGTACCACCCATCTCCATGCTTCAAACAGCGCCCACGACCTCCTGTCAGAGTACAACCATAAATTATCCATATATTATTCATCTGAGATTCAAGTAATTCATGAAAGTAAACTGAAAGCTGACAGTTGCTGATAGCTACTGTCATTTACACACTGTCAATCCAGTTTGTGTCCAGGCAGATATATTAAAACAGAATTAAGTTAATTGATAGTCATTAAAAAATAATAATAACTGTATTCTTTTACACAACCCTGTCCAAAAGCAGAGATGACCTGATCTTTCTCTGCTGCAGTTTCACTTTCATTCACAGGTCTATTTCCAGCCCCCACCTTTTGACTGGACAGTAAAATAAAGTAGCACACCGATAAGCTCATCACTCTGTTCTCTCCTTCTTTCAGCATGCTCCCTGCACTGCATTACACCTGATTGGCTTGTGCTGCTTCTCCCTCCCCCCAGTGGCGGCTGGTGGTTTCTTGTTTGGGGGGCAGCAAACAACCGAACCCCCCGCGGCAAATCAACCCCCCCCCCCCCCCCGCTGTCCGCCGGTTGATCCACTGGCACTTACCCCATCTAGGCGGCGGGGACCGGGCATATATGCAGCGGCGGCAGGGACCGGGCATCCAGGCGTCGGCAGAGATGGCTCTTCTCCTCTTTGCTTTCACTGTGCATCTCCTCCCAGGATCACCCGCACTTTCAGCCTATCGGGTGACGGATCTCAGTCCCGGTCCAGATTGGCCAGGAGAAGGATCAGTGTTGCAACAGCAAATACGCATTCGCTGTTGCAACACACTTGGGGGGGGGGGGGTCCTGGACGCATCCTCAGCATCCCGAGCCCACCCGATTTTGAAGCATATTAGAGCCTATGGCTTGAATCTATGGCATGAATCTATCCATTACCATATAGGGGGTGGCAAGGAAAGAGGGGGCGGCCCGGGCACCCCTAATGGATGGGCCACCCCTGCCTCCCCCTCTGTGAGCTCTGTTGCACAATAGACTGCAGGAGGCTGATACCCAGTGAAATGCACTGGCTGCATTGAAAAAAAAAAATACATTTAATGTTCTAATGATTGCAGAGTGGCATTTATGTGTGCCTTTTATATCTCCCTGGAGTTCGGATTTAAGAAAGGTATAGTCATAGTTTACCTGATCCAAGTCTGTTCTTGTACAAGATGCCACTTATATTACGACACCGTACAGGTAGTTCATTATCATAGGCAGACTGATCCCAGTTGTATTTTGTGTCATCTTTCTCTGGTCCTGGGGACTGAGAGCTTGGTGACCTTTCAGATCCTATACACAATGCAAAGATTAGTTAAGCAGGTGGAAATCAATGGTCTTGTTTAGTAAGTCAAAGAGCAGTACTTAAAGTCTAATCATTTCAATCAAACCCAACCTTCACCAATATGGTCCTGATAAAGAAACTGGTTGCTCATCGTTACTAAATGTTACATATTGTCAATGCTTATTGTACTACCCTAATAAATAAACTCTCATATTAGGATGGGACTACACTAAGGGGGTTATTTACAAAAGGCAAATGCAATTTGCACTGCAAGTGCACTTGGAAGTGCAGTCGCTGTAAATCTAAGGGGTAGATCTGAAATGAGGGGAGGCTCTGCTGATTTTATCATCCAATCATGTGCAAGCTAAAATTTTCCTTGCATGTCCCCCTCGGATCTACAGCGCACAGCAGTGCAAAGTGGATTTTCCTGTAGTAAATAACCCCTGTGTGTATACATAAACTGAGATACTGATACTAAGCTAAAAGTGGATTTTTTAATTTAATGCATTCCCACATTAAGGAAAAAAACCTTCTGTGTTCAGCTCCCAGCCCCCCCCCCCCCCATACTTATCTGAGCCCGATCTTGACCGGCTCTCTCCTCTCTCGCTCTCTATCTCCTCACTGGACATGGAAGCAGCAGCAGGAGCCAATCACAGCCTGTGAGGAGAGAGTGGGGGGTGGGGGCGAGGTGCGCTGTTTGTATCAATAGACACATAGAGCTCAGGATCAAGCCTGCATGAACAAGGGGCTTGCTATCAGGACACTCAGAAGATGGGAAGGACCATTGCTGCTCTGTGCAAATCCATTACACAGACCAGGTACAGTAAGTATAACATGTTTGTTATTTTAAAAAAATCCCTTTACAATCACTTTAGGCCCTTCATTACAGAACAGTAAGAATATACCGGGATACAGAATTAGTTACATGTCAGTGACTCACAAAGTTGAAGTCCTAGCCATCCGAGTATCTAGAATGTTCAGCAGAAGGTCAGCAATGGCATCTTATGTTTTTCCCATGTCAGGTTTCCATTTGATAATCATGACAATTATATTTAGCAGTTTACAAAAAAAATAAAAAAACGTTTTTAAGTTTTTTGTTTTAATAACTTGAAGGATATTGTCTTGTAGTGCACGCCATGTGTCAGAGGTGTACAGATCTCACCAGGCGTCATGGAGGATGTTGGCACTTTGATGTTCTGTGTTTCCATAATGCTGCCATCAGTATGTACGACTATCAGAGTGGCTTTCTCAGTGCTGAGACTGTCTCCAATTTGTAGCGAAGCTCTCTCAGCCTGCAGTTACAAATGATACAAACAGTATGAAGGAAGAGAAGCATTATGACATCTCAAAGTGTACTAGGCATGATTATCAGAAGTGTTACAATATAATACACTCACCAGGACATGATCAGAGAGGGAGCCTGTGCTGGCCACTGAAGTGGTGAAAACATTCTCTCCTGGCGCTCCAACACTGGACACTGTGACCTCTGAAAGATGGAAACAAGCTACACATCAAAGTGGAAGAACCAGCAAGTCACTGCACTTAAAAAACTGCACACATCTAATGCTAAAAATGGAACATTTTTTTCATTTTCAGTAAGAAACAAGAATGAATGCCTACTACATCCAACTATAATATTTACCCCACCATTAGTATATCTCTGATTGCCAACACTTAAAATGCAGCTCCACCCAAAAGGGGAAGTTGCGCTTTAAGGCCTCCTTCCCCCCTCCTCTTCTCCAAATGGCACTTTTTTTAGGGGGGGTACCTGGTTTTGACAGGTTCCTCCTCCCACTGGAAGTTCTCCATTGTGAATGGTGGTCCTGTAGTCATCTGGGCAGTGGTGGCCCATCCATTAGGGGCGCACAGGCGCCACCCCCCCCCCTATCCATGTGTCCAGCCCCCTGATCTACATACATGGCACCAAACACATGAATTCCAATGGGGGGGGGGGGGGGTAGGGGCGGTGTTTTTTCATTAATAGGCTTAAAAAAAGGGTGGGCTCGGGGAGCAGAGCACTGCACTCCGAGCCCACCCAGTTGTGTGAGAATAGCGATATTATAATATTTGCTATTCTCTCACTGATCCTCCTCCCAGCCAATCAGGAAGCAGGTCATGAAAAGGCTGAAAGGACGATCCAATTGGATGGCTAGGAGGAGGAGGGAGGAGACGCCCGCTGCCCACCCACAACCTAGACGGGGCAAGTGCCGGGCTGGATGACCGACCGGGAGACCCCCGGGGGGTGTGTGGGTGACCCGACCGAGCGTGAAGGGGGGGTTGGTGCCACCAGCCGACCAACACACCATCCGCCACTGCATCTGGGGCACGTCACGGGTCCAAGGAGACTGTGGGACCATTCACAATGCGCAGCATGGCATGTGCGTGGGCACACAGCAGTGAAGCCACAAGCTAGGTACCTACAGTTAAGATGTCAACGCCAGGGACAGAAGACCGAGGGAAGGGGCAGCTCGGGTGAGCACATCGCTGGATCGTGGGATAGGTAAGTGTGTGTTTATTAAAAGTCAGCAGCTACAGTTTTTGTAGCTTTTAATAAACAAAAAATGATTGGCGCTCCACTGACTGTGTTGATGGGGGAATCCCACCCACAGAGCCACTGTGTTCCCTTGGAGGGGGGGCCGTGAGCTGCACATTTGGGCATTTACAAGTGTATTTGTAGAGGAATGTTTACAGACCAATTAAAAAAAAACCCTTTAGGCCTCATGCACACGAGACACCAGTGCAAACTCTGCTGAACACATGTTTTTAAAAGTGTTTAGAAATGCCCGTTTTGCCGCGTTTGCATGCTGCGTTTGCATGCCGCGTTTACCTGCGTTTAGCCGCGTTTGCCTGCGTTTAGCCGCGTTTGCATCTAGAAGCGTCTGCAGAGCAGAAAATGACATTTTGCAACCCAAATTTGGGGCCCCATATCTCGGGGCCACTTAGCGCTAGAAGCCCCAAATTTGGTGTGCTGACACAGTGGAACTAGCACTACAACATACCCAAATTGCAGTTCCTAGTATTAAGTGGTCCTGAGATAAGGGGCCCCAAAGTTGGTCACAAAATATCAAGCACTTCTGCAGCAGAGAATGACATTTTGTAACCCAACTTTGGGGCCCCATATCTCAGGGCCACTTAGTGATAGGAACCCGATATTTTATAGTGTAGTCCAACTGTGTTAGCACACCAAATTTGGGGCTTCTAGCGCTAAGTGGCCCCGAGATATGTGGCCGCAAAATCGGGTTGTAAAAAACACTTATAAACGCAAACGCGGCTAAACACGGTACCGGTGTGTACCGCGTTTAGACGCGTTTGGCGTCTGAAACGTGGAAAACTTTTGCGTCTGAACCCATTTTTTGCTTCTGGAAAAACGAGGTTAAACGCAACTGCCTAAAAACGCCAAAAAAGGAGACTGTGTACATGGACATATAGGATAACATTGAATGGGTTCAGGGGCAGTTGAAAAAAGTGTCCAACTGTCTCTGAACGCGAGTTTAACGGCGTCTCATGTGCATGAGGCCTTACAAGTGCGTTTTTGAGAGAATATTTTGCCAGAAAAAACACTTGACACATGGTTAGGTGTGTTTTATGTGTGCATTTTTTTCTAGTGCTTTAGGGGAAAAAAAACGTATAAAACACAAACGTGCATAAGCGCACCTAAATGAGTATACAATATGCTCCATGGGAGAGGTTTTTTTCTGCTGCTTTTTTCTACCAGCAGTTCTGTCATTTTTTCTGCTGCCTAGTGTGCATGGACCCTAAATGTGCTCTGCAGATAATTATAATAACTTGTGGCTTGCTGATCATTTGTAGTGTGTGGTGGTAACAGCTAGGATTCCAAGTGTCTGAAACGTAAGTCACAGCATGTAGTCATTGGTTTGACCAAATTATAAATTCAAAAGAGCAGCGCTATAACTATTACTGGTGGTCCATCAAACCCTGAAGTGCAACTGCAGTATAATAAGCGTAGCAATATAAATAATGAAATAAATAATAAAAAAAAGCGTATAAAACCAAATATATAGACCCAAATCACATATAAAATATTCACAAGGTACCCTGCGAAAGGTGCCGATTGTGCAATCAAAACATGTGAATGTAAAGTGCTGAAATCAGACCATGATGTGCCATGTGATCAACATGACCCTTCTTCACCCTCTGTCAGCCAACAAACTCTTGTGCTGCTCCGAATGTCCCTTTAGGGGTGCTCACTCACCAAAAGTTGGTGACCCCTTATTTATCATAAGAAGGTCAATCTGCACCAGTGAATAATCCTTCCTACTTATAATCACCGCTCTCCACTGCTTGTTTAACCACCAAGGAATCACAAGGACAGTGCATCGCCTAACTCCTTCACATACGGTATTCAGACAGAAGACCAGGGAAATTGTCACCAACGGCAACATGTTTATTAGCTAAAACTCCCAAACAATAAAAAAGTAATGCCTTCACTTACTGAGGTGCCCCCCCTAGAATCGCCACTGCTCCATGCTGCTACTTAATGCTACAACTTCATTTGTTTGTAATAATGGAGTGACAACATGATGAATGGAGTTGATGTTCTGTCACATGCATACATGGGGGGTTACTAATGGCAAATAGACTGTGTATCTTGCAAGTGACGTTGCAGTTACTTAGTAAATAAGATAAAGCTCCACTTTGTAAAGAATATCCAATCAGACGCTTGTTTTACCCATTTGAGGTGCAGGTTGTTCCTATATGGCTTATGGATAGAAATGGACAAACTGCTGGGAGGAGAAGGAAACAGGTCACATTACTTATGAAAGGTCTCCTCCTGTCATGGAGCGTTCTCTGGGGTATTATACAAAGAACATGCCAAAGCATTCTGCAGGTCCTATATTCCATTCCTTTTTTTTATGAAATGAAAAGTCAGGTATAGTGTATTTATTGTGGTGTCCTGCAGATAGCAGAATCACATTTGCTTGGAATTTCTGGAAAACCATTCCCTTTTTACATTTTTTCATATACAGTACACAGATAAGCCATAACTTTATGACCACCCACCTAATATTGAGAAGTACTGGTCCCCTTTTGCTGCCATAACAGCCTTGACCCTTTGACGCATGGACGTCACTATATCTCTGAAGGTATTCTGTGGTATCTGGCACCAAGCTGTCAGTAGCAGATCCCTTAAATCTTGTAAATTGGGAGGTGGGGCCTCCATAGATCGGATTTGTTGTGTTCCTCAAACCATTCTTGAACCATTTTTGCAGTGCGGCAGAGCTCATTTTGTTTCCATGAAGGGGTGTACTTGGTCACCAACAATGTTTAGGTAGGTGGTACGTGTCAAGAAACATCCACATAAACGGCAGGACTGAAGATTTCTCAGCAGAACATTGCCCAAAGCATCATACTGCCTTCACCAGCTTTCGTTCTTCCCATATTGCATCCTGGTGCCATCTATTCCCCAGGTAAGTGACGCACACACCCCTGGCTATCCACATAATGTAAAAGAAAATGTGATTTATCAGACCAGGCCACCTTCTTCCATTGCTCAGAATTTTTCCTCCCCCGTGTACCCGTTCCCCTGATCTCTCTGTCAAGATCGATGGCACAACTATCAGCCCATCCCCACATGCCAAGGTTTTGGTGTAATCCTGGACTCTGATCTATTCTTTATCCACGTCAAACCACTTTCCAAATCTTGCCACCTCAACATCTCCAAAATACACCTCTTTCTAACCAATGACACCACCAAGCTCCTAGTTAGTCATCTCTTGTCTCGACTACTGCAACTCCCTCCTCACAGGAGTACCTTTACATGGGCTATCCTCCCTTTAGTCCATCATGAATGCTGCTGCCAGGGTCATCCATTTTACCAACCAGTTTACCAGTTCATCCTTACCAACCGCTCAGTGTTTGCTACTCCTCTCTGTCAATCCCTCCGCTGGCTTCCGCTTACCCAACAAATTAAATTCAAGATACTAACAACGACTTACAAAGCCATCCACAACCTGGTCCCCAGCTACATCACTAACCTAATCTCAAAATACCAACCTAATCGTTCTCTTCGTTCTGCCCAAGACCTCCTGCTCTCCAGCTCTCTTGTCACCTCTAATGCCCCGTACACACGGTCGGATTTTCCGACGGAAAATGTGTGATAGGACCTTGTTATGGGAAATTCCGACCATGTGTGGGCTCCATCACACATTTTCCATCGGATTTTCCAACACACAAAGTTTGAGAGCAGGCTATAAAATTTTCCGACAACAAAATCCGTTGTCAGAAATTCCGATCGTGTGTACACAAATCCGACGCACAAAGTGCCACGCATGCTCAGAATAAATTAAGAGGTGAAAGCTATTGGCTACTGCCCCGTTTATAGTCCCGACATACGTGTTTTACGTCACCGCGTTCAGAACGATCGGATTTTCCGACAACTTTGTGTGACCGTGTGTTTGCAAGGCAAGTTTGAGCCAACATCCGTCTGAAAAAATCCTAGGATTTTGTTGTCGGAACGTCCGATCAATGTCCGACCGTGTGTACGGGGCATAAGACTTTTCCAGAGCCTCTCCCATTCTATGGAACTCCACACCCCAATATGTCCAGTTATCTTCTACTCTGTTTGCTTTTAGACGGTCGCTGAAAACCCTCCTGACTTTACCTAACAACTGTACTTTAATTTTCTCCATCAGCTCATCCCCCACAGTTATTACTTTTTGTATCACTTGACCCTCCATCCTGGATTGTAAGCTCCAACCGGCAGAGCCCTCTGATCCCTCCTGTATTGAACTGTATTGTAACTATACTGTCTGCCCTCATGTTGTAAAGCGCTGTTGACGCTATATATAAATCCTGTATAATAATAATTGCTCTGTGGTCCAGTTCTGATGCTCACATGCCCATTGTAGGCATCTTTGGCTGTGGACATGGGTCAGCACGGGCATCCTGACCAGTCTGCGGCTACACAGCCCTGTATACAACAAACTGTGACGACCATTTTTTCTGCTTTCAACGCTTCAACTTCAGGGACAACATGTTCACTTGCTGCCTAATACGGTATATCCCACCGACTTTCAGATGTCATTATAATCAGATAATTAATATTATCCACTTAACCTGTCAGTGGTCATAAAGTTATGGCTGATCGGTGTATATTAGGAATATAGCACATATGGTCCCTTTTAGGGACTAATAGGACCTCTAGAAGGCAATAAAAAAAGCTAGTTCCAAATTTATAACACTAATGCCAACAGCCCCATCTAGTGATCATCAGAGGACATTACACTCAGAATTGAAGATACCTGGATCCACCTAGCGGCACATTGCGGTATTACATGACACCTTACCTGTGTAGCCGCTTCCCGCAGCGCTTCTCCCATCAGGCCCAGTCATGACAGTGACCGAGGCCACTTCTGGTCCGTCCCGTACAGCAGCAGCCGCCACCGCAGCCACTGCTGCCGCTGCCTCTGATAACCCGAGCCGAGATGCTTGAGCCTCGTCCATCTCTCCGGAAACAGCCGAACACACTTCCGGAAACACACGAAAGTGGACCTCGGCAACACCCGATCACCCTCTCCGGAAAGTAAAAGGAATGAATGGGATAGCGCGGAAAGACCCGACAGGCTACGGAAATTCCCGAGCTCTCCGCGATCTCCAGCGGCTTTGACCCGCTCACGGAAACCACCGAGAAAAGCCGATTCTCACCGAAGATGGCTCCGGGGCCGAGTGTACACACCCGAGCGCCAGAGACCCAGTGTGCATGCGCGAGATACTCATTCCCAATTGGTGGAGCTCTGGTCTCCGTAATGGCACATTTTGAATACCAGTCTTTTATGTATTCTCTTTGCCATACTGTATTGCATTTTCCATGTACACTGTATCCTCTTATGTCGGCACAATCCCGCGCAATACTATAGAAACTTTTATTCTGACACAGGTGCAGTATTCTGTACACGGGAAGCGTTATAAATCTGGAAAATCGAGTTTGCCTTTAACAAAGATGGCTACCCTCGCGTTCATTAGGAGTCTCTGGCGCTTTAGTGGCGGAAATAGCCGAGAATCTCCGATCTCAGCAGAAAGATGGCGCTGTACAGGAGAGGTATGTGAGAGACGCGTTACCATAGTGACGGCAGATCCCCCCAAACCAGGCGAGAACCCCATTTCTGGTGTCTGGTGAGGTGCTGGAGGCAGGATAGAGAAATATATAGAGCATTATTATGGGGTGTGTGTGTCTGCATTGAAGAGCTATATGTCCATGCTTCATAATAACTGTGACCACATCAATACATACTAAATCAATAGACCAAGTAATATTTGTATTATTGTATCTCACATATCCGTATTGTGCTATCATGGAGAACCTAGTCTGCACACCAAACCCACAGCGCCCAACTGTCTGTGATTTCTAGGGACTCTCTGTGATTTCTAGGGACTGTCTGTGATTTCTAGGGACTGTCTCTGATTTCTAGGGACTGTCTCTGATTTCTACGGACTGTCCATGATTTCTAGGGACTGTCTGTGATTTCTAGGGAATGTCTGTGATTTCTAGGGACTGTCTCTGATTTCTACGGACTGTCCATGATTTCTAGGGACTGTCTCTGATTTCTAGGGACTGTCTCTGATTTCTAGGGACTGTCTCTGATTTCTAGGGACTGTCCATGATTTCTAGGGACTGTCTCTGATTTCTAGGGACTGTCTCTGATTTCTACGGACTGTCCATGATTTCTAGGGACTGTCTCTGATCTCTAGGGACTGTCTCTGATTTCTAGGGACTGTCTCTGATTTCTAGGAACTGTCTCTGATTTCTAGGGATTGTCCCTGATTTCTAGGGACTGTCTGTGATTTCTAGGGACTGTCTCTGATTTCTAGGGACTGTCTGTGATTTCTAGGGACTGTCTCTGATTTCTAGGGACTGTCTCTGATTTTTAGGGACTGTCTCTGATTTCTAGGGATTGTCCCTGATTTCTAGGAACTGTCTCTGATTTCTAGGGACTGTCTCTGATTTTTAGGGACTGTCTGTGATTTTTAGGGACTGTCTGTGGTTTCTAGGAACTGTCTGTGATTTCTAGGAACTGTCTCTGATTTCTAGGGACTGTCTCTGATTTTTAGGGACTGTCTCTGATTTCTAGGAACTGTCTCTCATTCCTCCTTATTTGTCCCTCATTTTGGTCTGATCTATATAGTTGTATATAAAATGCACTTTTTATCTTTTAAAAAATGTTCTCCTTTGCTAAACCTTTCATCCAATTTCTAGATTGCTCTATTTGTAAATTTAAAAAGCCAGTAAAAGGAATAATAGTGGTAAAAAAAGCACTTGTGGGTTTAACCAATAATTTTTTTTGTATAATTCCCCTGTAAGGGGGCGTGGCAGGGGGTGTGTCCTATGCCTACATACTAGGTGTCCCTCATTCCCATCTCAAAAAGTTGGGAGGCATGTAAACCTGTGTGTTCAATAATACAAGTAATAGGGTGGATTTATTAAAGGCAAACACACTGTCTACTCTGCAAGTGTAGTTACATTCATTTTCTTAGTAAATGAGGTGAAACTTCACTTTGCAAATACCCAATTAGGTGAAGGAAAATAAAAAAAAAAAAACATCATTTTTGCTCACACGATTGGATGATGGAAATCAGCAGAGCTTTACCATAATTACTAAGCTCTGGGGAAAATGAGTGCAACTTTACTTGCAAAGTACACAGTCTTTAGTAAATCCACCCCGATGTCCATTCCAATTGCAGAGCGCTGTATAAAATACATCATATCTGTTTATTCTGCATTTTAGGCCTCAATTACATGGGGTGTAGTACAATGTATGCCTATGTGAGGGCCGTGTTTGCCTGCATGGGGTGCACAGGTGTTCCAGGCATGCTTACGCACGCAGTCCCATTCATGTCATTTGGGATGCAGCAGCTGCAGAGACACGCCGCCACTGATCCCAGCTTGACAGCGGTGCAAGTCAAAGTGGCTCTAAAAGCAGAAGGTTTTTCTATCGTAATACATTCTATGCATTAAGATAAAAAAACTTCTGTGTGCAGCAGCCCCCCCAATACTTACCTGAGCCCCCTCTCGATCCAGCGATGTTGCACAAGAGACTCAGCTGTCTGGGACTCTCTCTTCTGATTGGCTGAGACACACAGCGGGTGCCATTGGCTCCCGCTGCTGTCATTCAAAGTCAGTGAGCCAATGAGGGGGCAGGGCAGAGGCACGGCTCCATGTCTGAGGCTGGGTTCACACTATTGCAAATTGGATGTGTGTTTTCCCGCATCCAAATCACATGTCGGGAGATTGTGACCGGCTCTCTAAGGAGCCGGTTCACACATCTCCAAGGCGGCTCTGGTGCAAATTGCACAGGAGTCCTGTGCATCTTCTGGTCCACTCCAGGTCCAAATTCATCCAAAAATTCGGACTGAAATGGGACCTGAAACGGTGAACAGGGACGGACCGGACCTCCTGCTGTGAGCTGCTCTGTGCAGCAGTGTGAACTCAACCTTAATAGACACAGAGCAGTGGCGGCTCAGCTTGGGTGCCCCATATGAAGCAAAAAGGAAGTTCTGGACAGCCGCACTCTGGAATATAGCCTTTATTGTAAAAACTCCAAAAATACAAGCCACAGCAGAAAATGGGACAAACTGACGCGTTTCACACTTATCAGTGCTTATTTACAGAGCTATGATTAAGCACTGTTAAGTTTGAAACGCGTCAGTTTGTCCCATTTTCTGCTGTGGCTTGTATTTTTGGAGTTTTTACAATAAAGGCTGTATTCCGGAGTGCGGCTGTCCAGAACTTCCTTTTTGCTTCATTTGCTATATACTTAGCCTGCACCTGGTATTCCAGTTTTGAGGAGAGTCTTGTATCCATATATCCACCTGGAGCAGTGGTCCCTTCCCCTCCCCCTTCTGTTTCTGGATGGGGGCCCCCATAGCAAGCTGCTTGCTGTGGGGGCAGGAGGGAGGGGCCAGGAGCCCCGGCGAGGGACCCAAGAAGAGGAGGATCTGGGCTGCTCTGTGCAAAACCACTACACAGAGCAAGTAAGTATGATGATTATTATTTTTAGACCAAAAAAAGGAAGACTTTAGAATCACTTGAAGGTACGCAGCCCAGAACACAGTGGGTATACAGGGCCGTACACCCACGCAGATATCAATTTGGGAGCAGAGGCTGTGTCCATGCAGCCAGGGCCGCTGATAGAAATCATGGGGCCCCGTACAACCTACCTGATGGGACCCCCTTCAGCCCCACCCCTGGCTCCGCCCCAGACCCTGCCTTTAAACAAAGTGCAGGTTTGTTTTCAAGTAATATTTATCTTTCTCCAGCCTGTTATAAATTTGATTATCCAAAATTAATATTGTTTTCAGATGAGAACAGACCTCTCTAATATCTATAGGTGGACCTGATCTGACCCTCCATTCACTTCTATAGAGAGATGGATGTAAAAGGACTTGTGTCCACCTACATCCACCTACCTCCAATCCAATCCGCTAAACAAAATGGAAAAGAATCCGTTCCCCTCCATCTAGCGGATCGGATTGGAGGGCAGTTGTGTGTAAATGGACAGCCGGTTTGTTCATCACCAGCCACCCTTAGAGCAGAGTGGGCTGTGTCCATATCTACTCTGCATAAGCTGAGTGGGTACGGACTTGTCATCTGCCCACGCCGCTCAGAGGGGCATCAGGGTACAGATCCCCCACTGAATAACCAGATTGAGCCCCACATGAAAGAAGCCTTATGATAACACGCAGCACAGGTTAAGATCATCAGCATTATGATAACACACAGGCAGCAGTCAGCAGGTGCTCTATCATGGCTGGCTCTGTCACAGTGTGTCACATGACATGGCTGTTGGGTGCTGACCAGTTTAAGGGATTAATGATAAGGGGTTAATGATGTCAAGAGGTGCCCATGTCTTACTTTGTAAACTTACTACCTGTCACTATAGCAACCCAACACATTGTGCTGCTGTGCGCAGACATGACGGAAGTGTCACTCACTGTAAAGAAAGTTGAAAAAGTAAATAGTATGATGCGCTGAACTACACATAACACCCCCTTCACTGCAGCCAAAAAAACGACAGCTGCCCGCACGCTAAAATGGACTACAAGTCCCAGCATGCTCGCCAAGACAGTTATTTACATGGATAAAATATGTAAAATCCACTTCAGAGTTGCTTGGTAGTCAATATTCATGGCGAGCATGCTGAGACTTGTAGTCCCAATACTGTTCACACTTGCCAGCAGTGGCGTCGCTAGGGGGTGGCTTTTGGGGCTATAGCCCCGAATCTGGAGCCCATAGCCCCGAGTCTCTGCAGGGGTCCCCAAAGGGAGGGTGGGCTCTCTGTGGACTGTAATGTAAGGGGGGCTCTCTGGGGACCCTGATGTAAGTGGGGATATATATAGATATATATACACACACACACACACACGTACGTACGTATATTACCGGTATGTACATGTGTATGCCCGCCCAAGCATATGACTTTCTTTACTACGCTGCTATGGGCTTTAGCCCCAGATCTTTTGTAGACCTAGCAACGCCCCTGCTTGCCAGCGTTTCTGGTTCCCCTTTTGATAAGGTAAATATTTATTCCTGAGCTACCATGTACACGAGGATCAGGATGGAACTGCTGCAAGCACCAAATAGAGGTCAATCCATACCCATATGTAGTAAATAGAGTGAGGATTGGTGCTGTGCTGTTCACAGATTATTCAGATAGAGAGAGAGAATCGTGCTGCTAAAGGTAGCAGTACACATAAAACAAATGCAATTTCATACAAATAATAAATGGCAAATGTGACTGGTATCAAAGTGCACAGTGCATGATAAATTACTACTGAGACTGATATCAAAGTGCAAGGTGCGTAATAAATGCTAAAAGTGCAATATTACTTCTGTATCTTAGATATGTGCAAGAAAAATATATAAAAAACAATATCAACTGTGCAAAGTCGCAAAGTCAATTGTGCAAAAATACGCAAATAATTTCTTGTGCAAAGTGCAAATATCTTGTGCAAAATCCAACAACGCTGGCAAACAAGCTCGCTGCTCGTGGAGCAAGGTCCTTTTAATCCATTTGTTATGTGAGTACCCTGAGTTTGTTTATTAATAAAACGACGTTGTTTAAACACTAAACATACTACACTATCTGGAACCCCCCTCTTTCTTCTCTTATTACCTCTCCGTGCTACTACCGAGAGACAAAGCAGTTTACAGAGCCCGACCTATCCAGGAACATATGGGAGAAGCAGCGATTACTGATCTATACATATATCTATACATATATGCGGTTACCTCATTACTGCAAGGTAAGAGACCACTCTCACTAGTGTGTATTTTTGTCACGAAGAGGAGACATACATTCTTCAGCACCTCATGTTTGGCACATTTGAATATTTATTGCACAAAGAAGAAAGAAATCTATTGCAATTTGCATAGTTCAATTGGACTTTATTGCATTGCACACAGTATTATTGCACTTTTGCACAGCATTGGACTAGATTTTTATTTTTATTTTCTATTTTGCACATTTTGTTGGATTTTGCACAAGATATTTGCACTTTGCACAAGAAATTATTTGCGTATTTTTGCACAATTGACTTTGCTACTTTGCACAGTTGATGTTGTTTTTTATATAATTTTCTTGCACATATCTAAGATACAGAAGTAATATTGCACTTTTAGCATTTATTACGCACCTTGCACTTTGATATCAGTCTCAGTAGTAATTTATCATGCACCAGTCACATTTGCCATTTATTATTTGTATGAAATTGCATTTGTTTTATGTGTACTGCTACCTTTAGCAGCACGATTCTGGTTCCCCTTTTGACTGTTGTTGAATGGTGGAAAGGCTTGGAGAGGAGTCGGGAGAGGAGAGCCTTGTACCAGTGTCATGTCTATGGATTATGAGTTTGCTTTTTATCATCTCCCATGTGAATGTGTTTTATACTTATATTTATGAATAAACTAGTCCTACTGCAATTAGAGGCGCCTGTTCTTTTCCTTCTTTATATGTTCCAGCATGACGTTTCCATGTTCATTCAACACCTTTTCATATTCCAGCAACAACTTTTCACATTCCAATACTACATTTTGCATTTTTCATAAAAGAATAAATAAATGAAACCAGTAGGGAGCGTGGGTACCCCCCCCCCCCCCCCCTTATAATAGTCACCACAAGTGTACAGAATCTGGTACCCAAGAACGGTTCTCTCATCAGTAGAACCCCAGAGACATATACAAAATCATCAGGCGGTTTAACTCTCCAATATCTACCAAAATAACAGTTGAAACAGAGCTGACTATAAACCCAAAATGCTTACTAAAAATAAATTACAAAAGCAAAAAGTTGTTTAGTGAAAAACTGACATATGTCCAAAACAAACAGAAAATGGTGATCCACTAAATGACTAAAACACCACCTGCTTTTGGTACAAGGTAGGCTTATATATCAACTTTGTAAACTGCTCATGAGCAATCATCTCATAATTCACACTTATTGAATTACAATCTCTATCTGTTTAGCAGTCACATAACATTTTAACTGGTATTTTTATTTTTTTTTTACAGGAAAGAGCTCCTTGGTTGTATCCTTCAGACGTTGTATATCATTGTGTTATTTGGTTTTATTTTGCTTGCAGCTTGTATTTTTTTCAAACACCACTCTACTTCTGTGTTGTAGCACTATGCACCATTTTCCCCACATACAGTGCCTTGAAAAAGTATTCATACCCCTTGAAATTTCCCACATTTTGTCATGTTTAAACCAAAAACGTAAATGTATTTTATTGGTATTTTATGTGATAGACCAACACAAAGTGGTACATAATTGTGAAGTGGAAGGAAAATCATAAATGGTTTTCATTTTTTTTTACAAATAAATATCTGAAAAGTGTGGGGGGCATGTGTATTCAGCCCCCCTGAGTCAATACTTTGTAGAACCACCTTTCACTGCAATTACAGCTGTAAGTCTTTTTGGGGATGTCTCTACCAGCTTTGTACATCTAGAGAGTGACATTTTTATGCCATTCTTCTTTACAAAATAGCTCAAGCTCTGTCGGATTGAATGGAGAGCGTCTGTGAACAGCAATTTTCAAGTCTTATATACAGCAATCAGTGTAGCGCTGGACATAAGAGTGTAACTGGTGATTAGAAATTGGTGCACAATCTCTGATAATGCTAGGGTGTAATGCCGAATAAACAATGTAAATACACCAAAAATAATCATCTAAAGCTTATATCTATACAATACATAGTGATATTCCTTTTAAATATGGGACCATGCCAGAAATAGGTATGTGTGAAAAGAATAATAAAAGTGAAAAATAAAATAAAAAGTTCAAAAAAGTGTCCCAAATAACAATGTGTAAAATCCAAAAGAGATCCGGAGGAAGATATATTGCAGGATTCGGGAATATTCGATCCACCTCCCGTGCAGCCCACCACCAAATGGTAAAGATGAAGGCTTACCAGAAAGCCTGCGACCGCCCTTACTCAGGGGGGTCAGAACAAGCTTAGTTGTGGAAATGTCCAGGGATGATGGAGCCTCCGAGTCCTCTCTCACTACATCGGGCAGGCAGCCCACAGCAACGGGAACCCCGAAGAAGAAGTTCACAAGAATTCCCTCAATGTTTCTTCTCGGAAAAGGTCAGATATAAATGAGCAAAGATATGAACATGACTGGATGTCCAGACCGACAGGTAATGGCTCAGTAGTGCAAACCACATGGGTCTCAGCCCAACCCAGAATCCAGAAGAAGATCAATGAATCTAGCATGGGTTGATGCTAGATTCATCGGTCTGGACATCCAGTCATGTTCATATCTTTGCTCATTTATATCTGACCTTTTCCGAGAAGAAACATTGAGGGAATTCTTGTGAACTTCTTCTTCGGGGTTCCCGTTGCTGTGGGCTGCCTGCCCGATGTAGTGAGAGAGGACTCGGAGGCTCCATCATCCCTGGACATTTCCACAACTAAGCTTGTTCTGACCCCCCTGAGTAAGGGCGGTCGCAGGCTTTCTGGTAAGCCTTCATCTTTACCATTTGGTGGTGGGCTGCACGGGAGGTGGATCGAATATTCCCGAATCCTGCAATATATCTTCCTCCGGATCTCTTTTGGATTTTACACATTGTTATTTGGGACACTTTTTTGAACTTTTTATTTTATTTTTCACTTTTATTATTCTTTTCACACATACCTATTTCTGGCATGGTCCCATATTTAAAAGGAATATCACTATGTATTGTATAGATATAAGCTTTAGATGATTATTTTTGGTGTATTTACATTGTTTATTCGGCATTACACCCTAGCATTATCAGAGATTGTGCACCAATTTCTAATCACCAGTTACACTCTTATGTCCAGCGCTACACTGATTGCTGTATATTTGATCTTTGCCTTATATCGAGGTTATAGTGTTTAGCAGCAGGATTTTACTCAATCTTTGTCACTTACGATTCATTTATTTTTCACATCTTCACATTTATGCACGTAGCGCGGTTCCTTATTTATTTATAATTTTCAAGTCTTGCCACAGATTCTCAATTGGATTTAGGTCTGGACTTTGACTGGGCCATTCTAACACATGAATATGCTTTCATCTAAACCATTCCATTGTAACTCTGGCTTTATGTTTAGGGTTGTTGTCCTGCTGGAAGGTGAGCCCCCACCCCAGTCTCAAGTCATTTGTAGACTCTAACAGGCTTTATTATAAGATTGCCCTGTATTTGGCTCCATCCATCTTTCGATCAAGTCTGAACAGCTTCCCTGTCCCTGCTGAAGAAAATCATCCCCACAACATGATGCTGCCACAAATATGTTTCACAGTGGGGATGGTGTGTTCAGAGTGATGTGCGGTGTTAGTTTTCCGCCACACATAGCGTTTTGCTTTTAGGCCAAAAATTTCATTTTGGTCCCATCTGACCAGAGCACCTTCTTCCACATGCTTGCTGTGTCCCCCACATGGCTTCTCACAAACTGCAAATGGATGTCTTATGGAGTGCACGACTAATAGTTATCCTGTGGACAGATTCTCCCACCTGAGCTGTGGATCTCTGCTGCTCCTCCAGAATTACCATGGGCCTCTTGGCTGCTTCTCTGATTAGTACTCTCCTTGCCCGGCCTGTCAGTTTAGGAGGACGGCCATGTCTTGGTGGGTTTGCAGTTGTGCCACACTCTTTCCATTTTCAGATGATGGATTGAACAGTGCTCTGTGAGATGTTCAAAGCTTGGGATTTATTTTTATAACCTAACCCAGCTTTAAACTTCTCCACAACTTTATCCCTGACCTGTCTGGTGTGTTCCTTGGCCTTCATGATGCTGTTTGTTCACTAACGTTCTCTAACAAACCTCTTCACAGAACAGCTGTATTTATACTGAGATTCAATTACACACAGGTAGACTCTATTTACTAATTAGGTGACATCTGAAGGCAATTGGATCCCCTAGATTTTAGTTAGGGTTATCAGAGTTAAGGGGGGCTGAATACAAATGCACGTCACACTTTTCACATATTTATTTGTAAAAAATGTTAAAAACCATTTATCATTTTCCTTCCACTTCACAATTATGTGCCACTTTGTGTTGGTCTATCACATAAAATCCCAATAAAATACATTTACGTTTTTGGTTGTAACATGACAAAATGTGGACAATTTCAAGGGGTATGAATACTTTTTCAAGGCACTGTACATCTATTGTTACCCTGACTGTACCAAGCAGTGCACACTTTATGCACCTTTAAAGTGATAAATCTGGCAGTATAAGGTCATCCAGTGCTGAGCCAGGAATACCTAAAGTAATCTAAATGCAATGTGCTGATGTACAACAGCGGACCTGCCGTACTTTCCCCATGTGCTGATGTTTACGTAGAAAGAGAATTCCATAGTTAATCAATAACTGCCTAGATAGTGTTATGAGGTCTTAATACTGTACATCCCCAGCCCATGTAATCTGGGTGTAAAAAGTTTCGATGCTGTAACGTTATATTGCAGGGGACTATAGCAAAACCATTAGACTTCCTGCCATAACATCTTCCTTTTTATGGTATATTCTTGGTATAATGTAAGTGTAATAGGTCAAAGACGGTGCCAAATGAAAAATCCCTAGGAGCCCACAGTCTTTATTGTTCAACTGGTTACAATAAACAGGGCAAAAGACAGCCAACACAGTCCCCCTTCACTGGGGCTGGGTGAGGTGGGAGAAATGCATTAGCTGTCTTTGCTCTGCTTGTTGTAACCAGCTGTACAATGAAAACTTTGGTCTCCTAAGGATTTTTCCTTTGGCTCCCTCTGAGCTGTGACACATGGATTTCTCAACTCAGGTAAATATTCTTCTCCTGGGGATCCCAGTCTTTGTGATGAGCTGTTGAATGCAGGATAGTTGAGCTCAAGTAATGACTTTATATACATTTTAAAAACCTGTGAAGACCTGTGTCCAGTGTTCCTCTACCACTACCTCTTGGCCATAGTATAATCTGGCCAAAGTTCTGTCTTTAGTCAGGAGGCATTGTTTTCCTGTGTTTGATGTGCTTTTGGAACATACCTCAAACACAGGTCAGCAGAATCCCATTGACTTTAACAAAGCAATACACATGGCAGTTCAGAGGCTGCATTTGACCCAATTTGTGTTTCTTCGGGTGCAGCTTGCCCTATTAAAGTGCGTGTGAATTTCAGCCTTTTCCTGTAAAATGCTCAGCTTTCCATTTGAACACAGCTGTGTGCATTTGTATTAAGGGTGAATTCCAGGAATTCAGCTCCTTTTGTAAAAAGTGAAGGCACATTATGAGTTAAGTCCAAGGAGGTGCATAACATCTCCTGTACTTCTCTCTATTATTTATATCTGCAAGATTTTTAGTACTGGCTGATACTTCTGATCTCTGCGTCTTAAATAGTAGAGTCGCTGCAGCTGCTTTGCCCACCCCTCCACCTATCCAATCACAGATGCCATGGTATTATGTGAACCCATTCACAAATTACAAAGGCTTCTGTGAATGAGCATCAGAGGGAAGGGGCAGGCATAGCTGCTCTGTGAGCTTCTCTTCTCTCAGATCCCAGAGTGTCTCTCTGGCAGAGCAGTAAGCCTGTAAGATGTAAATAATAGAGAGAATTCTAGGAGATAAAATGCACCTAGTTGGACATAAAGCAGTGAGAAACTGGGCAAAAAAAAGGGTGTTCCTTGAAGGTTTATGCCATATGCACCGCATACTAGAACATTATGACATATCTTTCCAACGAAGCCCTTTAGCGGTGCTTCCATCTTTACCCAGTCTTCTTATTTGATTTGCGGGCTATGGGCGTTTGAATGGGCAGGGCCCCAATGACATCACTCCCACTGCGGCACGCTGCTGTCCATTCAACAGCATACTGTGTTCCCTGAATGCAGAGCGTCAGTGCGCATGCGCGGGTAACGTCGTCAGCTATTGCTGATGTGAATATCTCCTAAACGATACACATTTAGGAGATATTCATTGTACCTGCAGGTGGTTTGCCTGATTGTAGGCTTACCTGTAGGTACAATTTAAGATGGTGAGTTTACTAGCACCTTAAATCATAATATGCCTTCACTTTTGGCTGCATTCCTGAAATTCAGCTTTAAAAACAAAGCTTTTGGCTAGAACACCCACCAACATGAGCCCTAAATATGTTGTAAAACAGGTGTTTTATCATTTACAACTTGATTGTGCTAATGTGAAATTCTAAACTATGTTCCAAGCCTTTCTCAGAGGAAAACCCATCACATTTCAAGTACAAAATTCTCATCTTTGCAAATTTCCTTAACACCATTTTAAACAGCTGTCATCTGTTCCTCTCCAGATCCTACTTTATGTCAATCTTGTATATTATGTGTTTTATTTTCTTGCTACACTACTAATGATTATTTATAAAAGTAAGTAAGCATTGGGTCTCATGGAAAATTCCTAGTCAATTCTAAGTACAAACATAAGACAATTATGTGTGATAACATGTAAAACAAATGGAAAAGTATCAAATAAATATTATATTTGTTTTAAATTCTATAACCTTTACAAGGCGTGTGATTTACTGGAGGCCTAGAGCATGTTCACTTTGTAATATTACATTTTTACTTAGCTTTGTAAATGTGTTTAAAATTGACTTTGCAAACAATACCCAGTTGAGCTAAGGAAATGATCCATTGAGGGACACATTAAGTCTTTCACCTTTGGGTTATACTGCCACCTGCAGCAGGATTGGACATTGGACCCTGGCATACAAAAAACATTTGCCAGCCCTGTATAACCCCTCCTACTTATCAGCATGTCTTCATTTTTTTTTACTAATGTTCTAAGAGGATGGATTTTTTTCTCCAGCTCTGCTGTGTTTATGCATCACATACTAGCACATTATAAAATGCTTATCTTAGAACGAAGCCCTCCAGCGAGCACTGTCACCGTTGACAGGGCTTTCATCTTCTCCTTGTCTCCCTTCTGGGTTCGCTGGCTCCAGCTGTATGAGTGGCCGGAGCCGCAATGACATCACTTCCGCGCATGCATGTGGGAGCCCTCGGCTCCCGGCGTGGAGTTCTGAAGAGCACATGCCCCGGTGACATCACTGGCTGCATCCAGTGTGAATACCTCTTAAACGGTGCACCTTTAGGAGATATTCATTTTACCTACAGGTAAGCCTTTCATTTTACCTACAGGAAGCCTTAAAAATCACAAAGCAGACTTTACTACTGCTTTAAACTTGCCTATAGTTGTTTTTTTTCTTTGGTTTGCCAGTGTCCATTCCTCCTGTAGGTGCCAATGTAACCCAAAGGTAAAATACGTCTTGTGTGTCTCAGTGGACTCCAGAAAAAAAAAATGTTTTTCTTGCACATCAGCAAAGATCACCTTGCTAAGTAAAAAAATCACCTTGCACATACTTTAGTAAATAATCCACAATATGTTTTTTTTTCCTGAAATACTTATTAGTATCCAGGAGGGGGCTTCACCTCGGTCTGACGTACCTCTGTGATAATCCCACTTCTTTGTCCTGGCACAGAGCAGGTTCTGTGTGAGGTCGAGGCACTAGATAGCTTTCGGAGTTCGGTCAGACTCAGAAACAGCCCTTACCAAGTATTTCAGAAAATATACTTTTATCATAGGTGCACAAGGGAACTAAAATACAGTACATAATAGAATTAGGAAGGAAAAGGGAGAGGGTTCACTTTAATATTATCACAGCCAAGTAATGCTCTATTGAGTGCTGACTTGTGCCTCGTATTCACCACTTTTTACACTGTATGTCTTATTTGCAGGTCAGGTGTTTAGTTATCCAGACTCTAACTTGGCTTTAGATCTTGGTCTTCTATTCCTCATGGTAATCCTTGAGTCTGTGCGGTTGTACTTGGGTAAGTAACAATGCATCTTTCTCTTGAAACCTATTTTCTGGAAGAAGACAAAGCAATCAAAAAAAGCTTCATAAAAATAAAAATCCCTCAGATAATTGCAATCCCTCTCCCCATAGCGTTCCTGTGAAAATGTTTTTATCTGCATGTCCCTGTGGGCAGCTTTAATATTTTGTTTAGTTTTATAGTCTGTAATATACACCAGTCAGCTATATCTTTATGATCACTGACAGGTTAAGTGAATAACACTGATTACCTTGTTACAATGCATTTGAAAGTCAGTGGGATTTATGAGGCAATATGTAAGCATGTTGTATCTGAAGTTGATGTCTTTAACCACTTGCCGACCAGCGACATCCCCGTTTGTCACTAAACCTCAAGTGGTTATACCAGGATAATACCAGCAGCTGCAGGCATCCTCCCAGTACCGTTTTTTTAGAGCTAGTGGTGGGCTCTCTCAAAAGCAAGTCCGATCCATGGAGGCTCCGCTTCGCAACTTACAGAGTGACGGCTTGATGCCAGATACCACAGACCTTCAGAGGTCTACTGGCGTCCATGCCTTGATGGGTCAGGGCTGTTTTGGCAGCAAAAGGAGGACCTACTCAGTATTATGTTAAATCTAAGTCTATTGAAAATTTTGCAGCATCCAAATAAAAATAAAACAGAAATTATACCCTTAAAAATGAGGGTATGTTCACAAAACACAGTGGAAACTGAAATTGAATGAATATATTATCAAATGAGAAGAGAAGTGAACTAGGAAAGCTAACCAGCCATGTTCCAGGGCTAACCAGCCATGTTCCAGGGGAGCCAAGTAAGTTGGCAGCGTTCGTGTGTACCCAGTTCTTGTGCCGGAGCGATTTCATGCGTTGCATATGGTCCATCCTCTACCCACTCCAAGAGAGTCGCGACACGGGTTGTTTGCCAATGGTGAGGTATAACCAGCCTAGCAGCCGTCAAGCACTGGCGCGAGATGCCCAGTTTAATATGCTTATAGAAACCAGGGAGAACAGAGAGTAGAGCCACCTGGGGCATATTGTGGACAGCTGAGTCCGAATCCATGACAGCACTATAGATACACAGAACCAGATCCCAAAAAACGTAAATGGGGGGGTATTCCCACTAATCATGTAACAAGGAACTGGTGCCCATTTGACAATGCCACCAACTATCAGAGACTGTAGGATAAATCACCTACTCAGTATTAGATGGATGGTCATAATGTTAAGACTGATCGATGTACAGTATCCCACAAAAGTGAGTACACCCCTCACATTTTTGTAAATATTTTAGTCTATCTTTTCATGTGACAACACTGAAGAAATGACACTTTGGTACAATGTAAAGTAGTGAATGTACAGCTTGTATAACAGTGTAAATTTGCTGTCCCCTCAAAATAACTCAACACACAGCCATTAATGTCTAAACCACTGGCAACAAAAGTTAGTACACCCCTAAGTGAAAATGTCCAAATTGGGCCCAATTAGCCATTTCCTCTCCCCGGTGTCATGTGACTCATCAGTGTTGAAAGAGCACAGGTGTGAATGGGGAGCAGATGTGTTAAATTTGGTGCTATCGCTCTCACTCTCTCATACTGGTCACTGGAAGCTCAGCATGGTACCCCGTGGCAAAGAACTCTCTGAGGATCTGAAAAAAAGAATTGTTGCTCTACATAAAGATGGCCTAGGCTATAAGAAGATTGCCAAGACCCTGAAACTGAGCTGCAGCACGGTGGCCAAGACCATACAGCAGTTTAACAAGACAGTTTCCACTCAGAACAGGCCTCGCCATGGTCAACCAAAGAAGTTGAGTGCACGTGCCCAGCGTCATATCCAGACGTTGTCTTTGGGAAATGACGTATGAGTGCTGCCAGCATTGCTGCAGAGGTTGAAGGGACAGGGGGTCAGCCCCTTTAGTGCTCAGACCATAATCTCCACACTGCAGCAAATTGGTCTGCATGGCTGTCATCCCAGAAGGAAGCCTCTTCTAAAGATGATGCACAAGAAAGCCCGCAAACAGTTTGCTGAAGACAAACAGACTAAGGACATGGCCTGCGGTCTGATGAGACTAAGATAAACTTATTTGGTGTTAAGCGTGTATGTCGGCAACCAGGTGAGTACAAAGAAAAGTGTGTCTTGTCTACAGTCAAGCATGGTGGTGGGAATGTCTTTGTCTGAGGCTGCATAAGCACTGGGGAGCTACAGTTCATTGAGGAAACCATGAATGCCAACGTGTACTGTGACATACTGAAGCAGAGCATGACCCCCTCCCTTTGGAGACTGGGCTGCAGAGCAGTATTCCAACACGATAACGACCCCAAACACACCTCCAAGATGACCACTGCCTTGCTAAAGAAGCTGAGGGTAAAGGTGATGGACTGGCCAAGCATGTCTCCAGACCTAAACCCTATTGAGCATCTGTGGGTCATCCTCAAACGGAAGGTGGAGGAGGTTAAGGTCTCTAATATCCACCAGTTCAGTGATATTGTCATGGAGGAGTGGAAGAGGACTCCAGTGGCAACCTGTGAAGCTCTGGTGAACTCCATGACTAAGAGGGTTAAGGCAGTACTGGAAAATAATAGTGGCCACACAAAATATTGACACTTTGGGCCCAATTTGGACATTTTCAAAGGGGTGTACTCACTTTTGTTAGCGGTTTAGATATTAATGGCTGTATGTTGAGTTATTTTGAGGGGACAACACATATACACTGTTATACAAGCTGTACACTCACTACTTTACATTGTAGCAAAGTGTAATTTCTTCAGTGTTGTCACATGAAAAGATTTAATACAATATTTACAAAAATGTGAGGGATGTACTCACCTTTGTGAGATACTGTATATACATGGTGGTGGCCGCATTAACTACTTAAATATACATTGGGGGAATTTATCAAAACCGAGGCAGCCAGAATCTGGAACAACTGTGCATGACAATCAATTTTTGCATTTTCAAATTTAAACTGAACAAGCTCAAAATAGAAGTTGGTTGGTTGCCATGCTCAGCTTCCAGATTCCATCTGCTTCAGTTTTAAAAAATTCCCCCAGATGTATACTTCTTGCTTAACACTACTGCACAATGACTGTTCCTCACTCTCAGGGTAAATCTGTGGAGTTGGTATGACCTTGCTGAAAACATAGCCCTCTACAGTCTATGAACATATGGACACTATAGGCTCTAAGGCTGGCCACAAATGGGGCAATATTTCAGATTAGACAGAAGTTAAATAATCAGTGAGCTGGCTGCAAAATCGGTACAAAACAAGTGCTGACGAGAATGAAGGATGTCAGTCATAATTATTTTCTAGCTTCTTCGCTTCAATAAGATTTTGATAAATGTTAACAATACAAATAATCAATTAAAGAAAAGAGCAGGGGTTAGAACCCTTGTCAGGTTTTTGTTGATGTCTGTGTCCTCGTTAGGGAGAGTCAGCTCTTCATTTGTCCTTGTGACCATTGTCTCCAAAACTATAAGTGAGAGAAAGCCCCAAATTTTTAGTTGTCATCAGAAGAGGAATAGAGGGGATAACTTCCAATAAGGACATTTCTTCCGGTGACAACCATGTAAGAAGTGATTTCCTTCACAGTGGAGAGATTTCCTTACACTTCCTATTGTGCCTACTGGACAGGAAGTTAAAGGGGTTGTAAACCCTTAAGGTTTTTCACCTTAATGCATTCTTTGCATTAAGGTAAAAAACTTCCTGTCATGCAGCAGCCCCCCAGATTCCCCCTTTTACTTACCTGAGCCCCGTGATTCTCGTGACGGGAATGAGCACACCAGTTCCGGACGGTGTCTTGTGTCCTGATTGGATAGATTGATAGCAGCGCAGCCATTGGCTCCCACTGCTGTCAATCAAATCTAATGGCGCGAGCGCCAGAGGGGACGGGGCTGAGTCCTGCTGTCTGTGTCAATAGACGCAGAGGCAAGACTCGGGAGCGCACCCGCATGGGTGTCCTGAAGGAGAGTACTTCTCCGACGGGGCACTCAAGAAGAGGAGGAGCCACCAGCGCCACTGAGGGACCCCAGAAGAGGAGGATCGGGGCCACTCTGTGCAAGACCAACTGCACAGAGGAGGTAAGTATGATATGTTTGTTATTTAAAGAAAAAAAAAACTAGGGTTTAGTAACACTTTAAGGAAGTCTCCTGAATAAGACCAGGAAAAGGAATAGAAATTGTAACCATTCACTACTCTATCCAAAATGGCAACAATGTTTTAGATGTATTTTAAAGTAAACTGGTAAAAGAGAAATATGGAGGTTGCAATTGCACATTTACTTCTGAAAATGCTAATTACTGGCTGTGTCCAGCTTCAATACTTCGGAATCAATGACCCAGAGTAAGTGTGCATCAAATGAAATTCAGGGAAATGTCATAATTCTTATACTTGTTTAGGATCATTAACTCAATCTATTGAAGCCAAAACATTAACCTGACAGCCATGCAGCTAGTATTTTCAGCAGCAGCATCCTACATATTTTCCAAATGTCACATTTCCTTGGTAATCACATTCCATGATATGTATATGACCACTAGATGAAGTATTTACACATCTGTATATGAGAAATGATCAAAATAGGGAACATCAAGAAAGTGAACATGAATAAGACACTTTAAAAATGACTTTCATATAAATGTTATGAGTAGAAGGTTGGGTTTAGAGTGTCTATGACTAGCATGGTACAACACTCTGCTGCTGTATAAATGTTATCATAACTTAAAATAAGTACTTTTTTAATACACTATAGCTTCCCTTTAATGGCCCCAATAAAATAATGTATCCAGTAAACCTATAAAGCATGAAACTCGATGATGTTCCAGTGTAGCCAAACACACAAGAGACTTAATTAATCAAAATCAAGACATCTGTTGACGGCACTTGTTAGCATCCCGATATGTTTACTGTTGCCAGGGATTGGAAGTCCCTGGAATCATGCTCTTTATGATCCAATAAAAAGTACCGTTGCATCTATAGCAAAATTAGATCTGTTGGACTGAGGTATGATATTATCTATTGTAGTGGTACATTTGACCTAATTTAGGCACGTATTATACTTTCTCATTATAGCGGTTATAAGAAGTTAAGTCTACTTTTCACAAGAATATTGTAAAATACAGTCAATTGTCACACGAGCCAGTTTGTAATTAACTGTTAGGAAACATTTTCTTTCTTTTTTACTTTGCAGCCATCTTATACTGTATCATTCCCAATCCATGTCCATCTCAATTCTAGATACATTGAGGCTGAAATATACAAATATGAGTGGATGAAACATATCCTTGTTTCCTACAGCAAATAGGGTTCCATTTGTTATTTTCTTAACCTGCTTTGGAAAACTGAAATCTGATTGGTTGTTATGGGCAGTGATGCCTTTCTCATTCCGTTTTGTATAAATTAGCCCACCCTTGTTCTGAAAGCTTGGGTTTAGAACATTAGTAATTGATGCAACAAAAAAAATTATGGGTCATTTTATAACTGTCACACATTTTATCAATTACAGGAACAATGGGAAATTTAACAGAAGAAGAGCTTCCCTTAGGATCCAGTCTGATTTTGACTATTGGCAATGTCTTTCTGTCTGTATATTTCCTGGTGTGGGAGACATACATCCTAAGAGCAGATCTCATCATAAATGCCCTCCTGTTGGTTCTTTATGGACTGGAAGCAATCCTAGAAATTTTCACCATTGCCACATTTTTCCGTTAACATTAACAGCACATTGTAGTGTGTATATATATATATATATATATATATATATATATATATATATATATATATATATATTTAAGACTCATGTTCAGAGAAGAATTTGAAATAACATTACGGTCAAAAGACAAGCAAATAAAATATTTGGCAAGTAGTAAAGGGCATCTTTTACAAAGAAAGCCTGTACAAGGACTGTATGGATTTAACGCAGATTGCAGCACCAAGAAGTTAAGTATTCGGTTTTACTTTAGTGGTAATTTAAAGCAGTAGTAAACTGCACCAATTTTTATTTTTTTGTATCCCTGCAAGGTAAAGGCATAATGTGCTAGTTTGCATCGCATTCTAGCACATTATGGAATACCTTAGAACAAAGCCCACTAGCACTGCGCTATCACCGCTGAGAGGCGCTTCTATCTTCACCTGGTCTTCCTTCCATGTTCCGTCCTCTGGCCCTCTGATTGGCTGAGCCACGATTATGTCACTCCGGCACATGTGCGGGGGAGTCTGGGAGCACGGCACGGAGCTCTGAAGGGATGGCACGACTATAACGTCTCTTCAGAGCGCATGCGCCGGTGACATCAGCAGCTGCATGAAGTGTGTAAAGCTACTAAACTGTGCACGTTTAGAAGATTTTCACTGCTCCTACAGATAGGCCTTATTATAGACTTACCTGTAGGTACAAGTGCCAAAAAAGGGGTTTACTACCGCTTTAAAGGTTTAGGGGAGGATCAGGATTAAGACTTATTAAAGTGGTAAAGCTATAAGGAAACAACAATAGTTTGGGATAAAAGTGATTTTTTTTTTTTTTTACTTTTTGAGTATTTTTTTTGAACATTATAAACAAAGACAATACTATACTTTACTTTTATGGGCTCATTTAGGCCTTGTTCACACTTGCTTAAAATACTGACACTGAATAAAAGCGCCTATAGCGTTATTGCACATTGTTCATCGCATTTGACACGTGTTTTAGGGGCATTAACAACATTCTCCAAATACTCTATGCACATTTGATGTGTGTTAAAACGCACCCCAGACGCATTTTTTTTGTAGGTCTTAAATGCACCGACACCCGTAGTGCGTTACTATAGACTTAAATGGAAGGAGCTGAGATGCTTCAACTCCTTCCAAACCCCACATGAAGCACAGCAACGCGATGCAAATGCTTCATGTTTTGATAATGTGAACACCTCTGTGTGCTGTTCATAGTATCAAATGCAGACTGCTTTACTAGGCATGTGAGGAGCATTAGAAACACACCTCAAACATCTGTTTTTAATACCAGAGGAAACCGGGCCTAATGGCACGTTTTCAATGTGTTTTTGATGTGTTTGCGTTGCCCCCCTCAGTGTTGGTTTTCTATTGTATACATTTTTGCATTATCATCTTGGCTAGTAATGCTAAATGCATCTCAAATGTGCTGTAATGCCATAGGGGCATTTGTGGTGCGTTTGCAGTGCCTTTGCAGCATGCATACTTTGACAACAATGGAAGTTTTGGGGAACGGTAAAGCCTAGGTAATGCGACCATGTGAACAACACTTGGCACTGCAATGCACACAGTTTTGACAGGCGTTTGTGGAGCGTCAAAAACACTTATGAGATGCCTGCTTTTGAAAGTAGTGTAAACTTAGCCAAAGTGTTAGAAATGAAGCTTTTAAGTGTTACTAAACCCACAACAGTAAAATCAGTCTGTATATGCAGCATAGCATGCTTGTTATACTCACTGTGGAACTTAAGGCATTAATCCTCTGCATTGTGTAAAATGGCTGTTTTATCCTATATGCACAGACCCCCCCCCCAATATCTGTCTGGGGAAAGTCAGCTAACACACAGGCAATAGCCAACCTGCACATGCTCAGTTGTGTCTTTTATGCTGGAGAGAACAGTTTCTTGTTCTCGGTGATAGCCAGGTCACATGATATTGACATCACACATGTGGGCGTGTATACAGCCTGCAGTGAGAAAATCTCCACCTTCCTGAACTCTCAGCACTGAAGAAACTGTGCAGTTTATGATGAAACTGTGGTATACAGATCTAGGAACCAGATCTTCATAGCTTATAGCCTGACAATCTTGGAAATTCTCTACCTGTCCCAAAATGCACACCTGGGTATAGAAAGTATAGCAATGCATTTATTTTACTTTTTAAGTCTTGACCATTATAAACAAAGAAAATATGTACCAAACCACTATGAAGTTAGGATTTCAAAGGTGTTAAGAGTGCTGTTTATATCTAATGTCCTGTGTATAGATAGTTGTTTCCTGAGCGGTTATCAACGTTTTCTCATCACTGGAAGAAATAACTTTACACAGTGGGGTTGATTTACTAAAGGCAAATAGACTGTGACTGTGCAGTTGCACTCTGCTCCAGAGCTCAGTAAATGAGGTGAAGCTTCACTTTGCAAAGGATACCCAATTACGTGCAAGGAAAAAAACAACATTTATGCTTGCACATGATTGGATGATGGAAATCAGCAGAGCTTCCCCTCATTTAGTAAGCTCTGGAGTAAATGCCCTTGCAAAGTGCACGGTGTATTTGCCTTTAGTAAACCAACCCCACTGTCATATTATTCTAAGCCAAGGTAGGACCATTAAAACAAGAACATTTTCTATGTAAAGGTGGTAATCCTAGCACAGGAATGTATAATAAGAGCAAAAGGCAATGTGCCTAAAATCTGGTGCTTTGATGTTCCATGTTTTTGAGATCTAAATATACAAAGATTTTCAATTTTGCATCTATACTACATCATTCCTCATGAGCCTGTCAAGGTTCAGCAGGTCTGAACCAGAGCAAGCACTCCGGACCTATGATGTAATATATTTTTCTCCATGCATTGGGGTTAATTTACTAAAGCCACATAGACTATGCACTTTGCAAGTTCCCCAGAGCTTAGTAAATGTTGTGAAGCTCTGCTTATTTCTATCATCCAATCCTGTCCAAGCAAAAATGCTTTTTTTTATTTTCTTTGAACCTGATTGTGTATAAAGCTTTACCACATTTCCCAAGCTCTGGGGAAAATGAGTGCAACTGTACTTGCAAAGAGCACAGTCTATTTGCCTTTAGTAAATCCACCCCAATAATTACCTTTCAATATGTTCTCCTACACTAATTGTCTTTAACATTAATGTATGTGTCTTAACAAACTGTTTAAAATATATGAAATTCTGAAATGTATTTTTATACCAAATTTGTATTCCACTTTTTTATATTATAATCTATTTATAATTGTGTAGTAATTTTTTCTATAAATAAATTACCTAATTGCATTTGAAACAATACCTTAGGTGTGGATGCATTATTACTGCTTATTAGTTGCGAACAGAAACTGCAGAATTGATTAAAAACAAATTCTGGGCTGTTTTTTTTTTTTTTTTAAAGCCCTTCCGACAGAGGTTAACCCCTTCTCGCCTAGGGGTAAAATAACTGGCAATGCCTAAGCCCAGTTTATGTATAGCTTCTTCTCCTGCAAGAAGTGAAAGATACAATATATCTTCCTCTTCGTTCAGAAGATGAAGTAAACGCAGGGGCGGGCTCATAGTCACTGATCACTGTGATAGCCAATCAGAGGCTAACACAGCGATCAGGTGACCCAGAACCGGGAGTCCCAGGTCCAGATCTTTAGTACAAGACCCAGGGCTCTCAGTGAAAGTCCAGTCTCTGTGCTGGAAGCGCATTGTGTGGCACACTCCCAGCACAAAGAGAGATAAACATATATGCGACCATATTGAAAAAGATCCACTTCCGTGAAGCCGCATGTACACTCACTGGCCACTTTATTAGATACACCTTGCTATTACCGGATTGGACCCCCTTTTGCCTTCAGAACTGCCTTAATGCTTCGTGGCATCGATTCAACAAGGTTATGGAAACATTCCTCAGAGATTTTGGATCATATTGACATGATAGCATCACACAGTTTCTACAGATTTGTCGGCTGCACATCCATGATGCGAATCTCCCCTTCCACCACATCCCAAAGGTGCTCTATAGGATTGAGATCAGGTGACTGTGGAGGCCATTGGAGTACAGTGACCTCATTGTCATGTTCAAGAAACCAGTGGTGAGATGATTTGAGCTCTGTGACATGGTGTATTATCCTGCTGGAAGGAGCCATAAGAAGATGGATATACTGTAGTCATAAAGGAATAGACATTGTCAGCAACAATACTCAGGTAGGCCGTGGCACTTAAATGATGCTCAATTGGTACTAAGGGGCCCAAAGTGTGCCAAAAAAATATCCCCCAACTATTACTCCACCAACCTAAGCCATTGATACAAGCAGGATGAATCCATGTTGTTTACGCCAAAATCCGACCCTATCATCTGAATGTTGCAGCTGAAATCGAGACCCATCAGACCTGGCAACGTTTTTCCAATCTTCTATTGTCCAATTTTGGTGATCCTGTGTGAATTGTAGCCTCAGTTTCCTGTTCTTAGCTGACAGGTGTGACACCCAGTGTGGTCTTTTGCTGTTGTAGCTTATCTGCTTCACGGTTTGATGTGTCCTGCGTTCAGAGATGGTATTGTGCATACCTTGCTTGTAATGAGTGGATATTTGAGTTGCAATAAGCAAACTGTATGAAAGTAATGTTCAGATGTTCTCAAGGGTTAGTAGTAACAAAATAAAAAATAAAAAACTAGAAGAGGCCGAATCTCAAAACTGTGAGAAAATGCACTAAGCTACAATGTGTTCTCGGCCGCTGAACAGGAGTTGTCCAGTTAGCTGAAGTACACAAAGAGGTATAAGATAAAGAGGACCTCCTCGGTTGAATAGGAGAAGGTTGAAGATGCAGAAAAAGAGTAAGGAAGAAAGAAGAGCGAGAGTGGTCTCAGAGGACAATGTACCAGAAAGTATCATAATGTAAGTAACGTATGGTCAAAGCGGGAAGGATGAGCATAGGATATCCAGGGCTGCCAAACTCGCAGAAACCTGGTCATGGAAATTAGACAGTATACAGTATATGTGTGTGGGGTGTGTTATCTGTGTATGTATGTGTGTGTGTATAATATATATATATATATATATATATATATACAGTATATATATGTATGTGTGTGTATAGGGGTTGGGGGCAGAGAGGCTGCGCTGTGTTTGAGGATGGGGACAGGGAGGCTGCACTGTGTGTGAGGGGGCAGGAAGGCTTCACTGTACATGAGTATGAGGAGGGAGTGCAGAGGTGAGAAGTAAATGAGCGGTGGATGAGAGGGTGCAGAGGTGAGTGATGGAGGCGGGTGTAACAGTTGAGCAGTGGATAAGAGGGTGCAGACGTGAGCGGTAAAGGAGGGGGTACACAGGTGAGCGATGGATGAGAGGGTGCAGAGGTGAGCGGTGGAGGAAGGGGTACAGAGGTGAAAGATGAAGGAGAGGGTGCAGAGGTGAGCGGTGGAGGAGGGGGTACAGAGGTGAGTGATGGAGGAGGGGGTACAGAGGTGAGCGGTGGATAAGAGGGTGCAGAGGTGAGCGGTGAAGGAGGGGGTACAGAGGTGAGCGATGGATGAGAGGGTGCAGAGGTGAGCGGTGGAGGAGGGGGTACAGAGGTGAAAGATGAATGAGAGGGTGCAGAGGTGAGCGGTGGAGGAGGGGGTACAGAGGTGAGTGATGGATAAGAGGGTGCAAAGGTGAGCGGTTATGGAGGGGGTACAGAGGTGAGCGATGGATGAGAGGGTGCAGAGGTGAGCGGCGGAGGAGGGGGTACAGAGGTGAAAGATGGATGAGAGGGTGCAGAGGTGAGCGGTGGAGGAGGGGGTACAGAGGTGAGTGAGGGAGGAGGGGGTACAGAGGGGAGCGATGGATGAGAGGGTGCAGAGGTGAGCGGTGGAGGAGGGGGGACAGAGGTGAGTGGTGGAGGAGTGGGTACTGAGGTGAGCAGTGGATGAGGGGGTACAGAGGTGTGCAGTGGATGAGGGAGTACAGAGGAAAGGAAACCCAATAATGAGGAGGGAGTGCAGAGGTGAGAAGTAGTGGAAGAAGGATGCCAAAATTAGCAGTAAATGAGCGGTGGATGAGAGGGTGCAGAGGTGACTGATGGAGGAGGGTGTAACAGAGTTGAGCAGTGGATAAGAGGGTGCAGAGGTGAGCGGTAAAGGAGGGGGTACACAGGTGAGCGATGGATGAGAGGGTGAAGAGGTGAGCAGTGAAGGAGGGGGTACAGAGGTGAAAGATGGATGACAGGGTGCAGAGGTGAGCGGTGGAGGAGGGGGTACAGAGGTGAGTGATGGAGGAGGGGGTACAGAGGTGAGCGGTGGATAAGAGGGTGCAGAGGTGAGCGGTGGAGGGGGTACAGAGGTGAGCGATGGATGAGAGGGTGCAGAGGTGAGCGGTGGAGGAGGGGGTACAGAGGTGAAAGATGGATGAGAGGGTGCAGAGGTGAGCGGTGGAGGAGGGGGTACAGAGGTGAGCGATGGATGAGAGGGTGCAGAGGTGAGCGGTGGAGGAGGGGGTACAGAGGTGAAAGATGGATGAGAGGGTGCAGAGGTGAGCGGTGAAGGAGGGGGTACAGAGGTGAGTGAGGGAGGGGGGGGGTACAGAGGGGAGCGATGGATGAGAGGGTGCAGAGGTGAGCGGTGGAGGAGGGGGGACAGAGGTGAGTGGTGGAGGAGTGGGTACAGAGGTAAGTGGTTTATGAGGGGGTACAGAGGTGTGCAGTGGATGAAGGAGTACAGAGGAAAGGAAACCCGACAACCGGCTATCCTGTGACAGGGGACTTTTACACTCATAATCAGGGCACTGACCATCAGTGTAGCATTTCAGTGACCATCACTGCTGCCTATCAGTGCCTATAAATGCTGCCTTATCAGTGCAACCTCATCAGTGTCCATCAGTGCAGCATATCAGTGCCACCTATCAGTGCCCATAACTGCTGCCTCATCAGTGCCGCCTCATTGTATAGCAAAATATAAAAGACCCAGTGGTGATTAAATACCACCAAAGAAAGCTCTATTTGTGTGAAAAAAATATAAAAATGTCATATGTGTACAGTGTTGCATGACCGCGCAATTGTCATTCAAAGTGTCACAGTGCTGAAAGCTGAAAATTGGCCTGGGCGGGAAGGGGGTGAACGTGCCCAGTAGGCAAGGGATTTAAAAAAAATGGCTCCTAACTTTTTTAGCTGGCGCCCGAATATAAAACTACAACCTTGTCAGAAAAAATGAAAAGCTGAACTAACACCCACCCAACATCCTCCCCACTGCACTTACCTCTGTGGGTGATGAGCTGTCAGTGCTCACTCAGTAGGTGTCGCAGTCTGGGAATTTGAAATTCTCTCTCTTCTTTCCCTTCTTTCTTTAGTACTTCCTGGATGGAACAGAGCAGTTCCAATTGGTCAAAGTGGGTACGTGCCAGCACTGACCAATCAGAATCACTCTGATCTGTCCCCAAAGCCCTACAGATAGAAGGGGAAGATGAGCAGGGATTTCAAATCTGTCTGTGCACCGGTTGTGTGGAAAATGACAGCTAATCATCAGGATTAAGTGTGCTCCTAGGGAGTGCTTTCTTACTGTGTGTGTGGAATGCTGTAGCAGAAACACAAGCTCTCCATCTTCCTCTTTCACAAAAGTGCCTACTGCCTTGTTTACATAGGCAGACCGCTGTTCTTCCTTTCCAGAGAAAGATCGTTGGGTCCCAGCGGACATCGCATGCATGACCCAGACCCTGTGCACCAAATCATGTACCTGTATGTGATTTCCTGCATGAGGGCCGCCCTGCCGCAGTATATCTTATTTTATATTTTATATAACATTGTGTGGCACTTTGACTTAGCTGGTTAAGCACCTGTCTAGTAAACGGGAGATCTTGAATTCAACTCTCAGCAGTGCCTTTCTTGATCTATTCTCAGACAAAAAATTAAAAAAGAGTCAGACTTGATGGATCACTTGATCTTTTTCCTGCCATCACTCTTCTGTTTCTATATTTTTATCATCTGTGTACATTGCTTGATTAGATGAATGAAGGAGGTTATGCTCCATCTTTACGTTTTATTGGGTAAAAGTGAGTGTGTGTTTTTTGTTATATTTTGACTGTGCAGCTACATTTTCGACATTATTATTAGTATTTTTATGGGAATTTGGTGGTGTCCATATGTCACCTTTCCTCGCTCTGTGATGACATCAGGCCTAATGTTTGGAAAGCGATATCCATGTAAAATTACTTACAGCACTTTCCAGTTTTTTTGAACACTCCAGACCAATACCTAAGAAGAAGACCTAAAAGAGTTTGGGCATTACATTATAGATTGAGGAACCTCCTAGAACCCCAGAAATGTGTTGGACTGTGTTTTTTTTTTTCAGATATACTAAATTCAAATAAAATAGTTGGACTCAAATCATTAGTGTGCAATTCATTTTCTTCTAAACTTCTCTTGAGATTTGATAAAAAGTACCTCCCTGAGGCCTATGTGTGCACTGTGAGAGTAAACCTGCTTTGGATTCAACATGTCTAACGTCTTCCATCCCCAGGTCTTTATTGCCATCTGTGTCCCTGTAGGTTAGGATTTCCATAAGATCACGGAGGCATGAAGTGAGAGGAAAGCTCACTAGAGGCACATATAGCAACAAAATCACATTGAAACCAATACAAAGATTAGAATGCTGCTCGAAGCTCCAGTGTTTTCAGTCTGGTGATTTCACACATGCTGACAGGTCCTATACAAGGGTAAAAGTGCTGACCCACAGGACTCGTGGAAAGGTCTTTGTGGCTGTAGGAGCACTAAGGCTGGGGATAGCTGCCTAACCCTCCAAATGCAGGGTAGAACGCACTGCAATAATAAGGTCCTTCTCAGGTGATGGCAGGAGATTGTGGTGCTGATCTCTTCAGAGACAGATTATTGGGAGACAGTCAGTCAGTCAGAGATAGTTACAGGGACCAGTGGCTAGGTCTGATCTAAAGGCTCAGGAGTGTCAGAGATAGACTCTGCAGGAGATGGTGCTGGAATGCATTTAAAGTGGTTCTAAAGGAAGAAGGCTTTTTACCTTCATGCGTTCTATGCATGAAGGTAAAAAGCCTTCAGTATGCAGCTCCCCCACAATATTTATGTGAGCCTGATCGCAATCCAGTGTTGTGCACGAGAGCAGCTGCTCTCCCAGGTCTCTGCCTCCTCACTGGCTAAGAGACAGCAGCAGAAACTATTGGCTTCCACTGCTGTCAATCACAGATAGTGAGTGTCTTATAGACACATAGAGCAGGGCTCTGGAGTAAGCACATATGAGTGCCCTCTATAGAAAGTGGTTTGCTTTGGGGGGCACTCGAAGAAGAGGAGGAGCTAGACACGCCAGCAAGGAAACGAAGAAGAGGAGGATCAGGGCTGCACTGTGCAAACCATTGCACAGAGCAGGTAAGTATAAAATGTTTGTTATTTAAAGTGGAGTTCCACCCAAAAATGGAACTTCCGCTTTAAGGGAAGGTGACCCCCTGACATGCCACATTTGGCATGTCATTTTTTGGGGAAGGGGAGCGGAAACCCTCTTTTTAGAGGATTCCAGCTCCCACTTCCTCCCGGTGCACCGCGGCGCCGGAAGCAAGTTAACCTCTCCCCCCTCCCTCTTGGCAATAATCTGGGACACATCACAGGTCCCAGATGATTGCCCTGCCAGTCATAGCGTGCCGCGCGGTTCGCGCATGCGCAGTGCGTGCCCGGCTGTGAAGCTACAACCGGACGCCCACAGTGACAATGCCGGTGCCACAGAGAGGAGGGGGAGACGAGCGGGGCTTCGTTCCCCTAGATCGCTGGACCCTGGGACAGGTAAGTGTCCGATTACTAAAAGTCAGCAGCTGCAATATTTGTAGCTGCTGATTTTAATTTTTTTTTTTAAGCGGAACTCCGCTTTAACCTCTTGTGACCGCCCCACATACATTTACTGCAGGGTGGCAGCTCCTCTACGCAGAATCATGTACCTGTATGTGATTCTGCACTTCCAGGTCTGGGGCACGCATGCGGGCCACCAGCACCACACTGTGTCCAATTACAGTGGGAGCCAATCAGCAGGTCCGGTGAATGCGATGCCCGCCAGCACCCGCCGAACATTTGAGATACAGGCAGAATGGCAATCTGCCTATGTAAACAAGGCAAATCGCCATTCTGTGACAAGGGAAGGCAGTGATCTTGTGTTTCTGCTAAGCAGAAACATAGATTTCTGCCTTCCCACAATACAAACACATCCCACACAGTTAGCAAGCACTCCTTAGGAACACATTTAACCCTTTGATCACCCCTGATGTTAACCCCTTCCCTGCCAGTGTCATTAGTACAGTGACAGTGCATATTTTTTAGCACTGATCGCTGTATTAGTGTCACTGGTCCCCAAAAAGTGTCAAAAGTGTTCGATTTGTCTGCTGCAATGTTGCAGTCCTGCTATAAGCCACTGATCGCCGCTATTAGTAGTAAAAAATAAATAAATACATTTCAAAAATATATCCCATTTTTTGTAGACGCTATAACTTTTGAGCAAACCAATCAATATATGCTTATTGTTATTTTTTTACCAAAAATATGTAGCAGAATACATAGTGGCATGAATTGATGAAGAAATTAGATTTTTTAAATTTTTTTATATTGAGTATGTTTTATAGCAGAAAGTAAAAAATATAGTTTTTTTTCAAAATTGTCAGCCTTTTTTGTTTATAGCGCAAAATATAAAAACCGCAGAGGTGATCACATACCACCAAAAGAAAGCTCTATTTGTGGGAAAAAAAGGACATAAATTTTATTTGGGTACAGTGTCGCACAACCGAGCAATTGTCAGTTAAAATAAGGAAGTGTTGTATCGCAAAAAATGGCCTAGTCATGCAGGGAGGTAAATCTTCCGGAGCTGAAGTGGTTAAAATAAAAAATTGGAAACAACAACCTCCGCGCCAGTGGTGTCAATAATTAAAAAAACATACGTGAATTATAAAAAATCATATAAAAAATTGTCAACAGTGAAAAATTTGAAAATTAGAAATTACATATACCAAGCTGCTCCCCAGATTTGAACAGAAAGATCAAAGGTGAATAATAATATAGATAGGGGGCGCTAAAGGCTACAAAAAATGATTTTGAGTAAAAAGAAAAAAACACAAAAACCAAAAAAATCTTAATAGGATAATGTGCTTGATTAAATAAAAAGATATAAAAAAGTGGCAATCACAATTGATAAATAACCTAAAAAAGACAATACAGTGATGACAATAGTAGTGATTAATTGTCCCAATCCAGTGAATACATTCAAACAAAAAGTGATATCCTCCAATATGTGCCAAATTCTTGCCGTTGGTATAAAGAATTCCGTCACCAAAGAAAAAAGAGAATACACCTTGAAGTAATAGATATCTGCTTACCAGATACCAATGACCCCTTTACTTAAAAAGAGGGTCACTAGCGCTTGTGCAGGATTGTGCCTGCTCACATGGAAGGCTGGACACCTGGATGATGCTTTAGGCATGGATCCCTCCCGTCCCACTCGTTTAAGATAAGGATATATGGGAAACAAACAGAGTCTCCATAGCGTAAAACCATTTATTATAAAGTTAAAATGACATTGGAATAGCCAAATGGCCGCTTACATTTGTAGGTGCCTACCCGGCACTGGGGCTGCTCGTATGTCAGGGTAAGAATGGTGTCAAAGACCCGTCGCATCGCATCATGTTCGGCGTGCGTTCCACCCAGTACGAAAGGACAACCAGAGGATCCGGATGTTGGAAGGCAAAAAAACACGTGACCACGTACCGCACCAAATAAAAAATTACCTTTAATATCACTTTAAAGCGTCTGCAGACAGGATGTCCAAAAAGTCCTGAGTGGAGGTCCCCAACGATAGGGAACTCGGCCCAACGGGCTTTCTTGTGCCCCCAAGTGGATTGGAACGGCTTTCCAGGAGCTACTGAGATCCAGCTGCATGGGCTCTGCTACTGCAAATTTCACCTCTTCATAATAATGCATCCGGAGTAGGGATGAGCCGAACACCCCCCCCGGTTCGGTTCGCACCAGAACCTGCGAACAGACCGAAAGTTCGCGCAAACTTTAGAACCCCATTAAAGTCTATGGGACTCGAACGTTCAAAATCAAAAGTGCTAATTTTAAAGGCTAATATGTATGGTGTCCTAAAAAGGGTTTGGGGACCCGGGTCCTGCCCCAGGGGACATGTATCAATGCAAAAAAAGTTTTAAAAACGGCCGTTTTTTCGGGAGCAGTGATTTTAATGATGCTTAAAGTAAAAAAAAAAAAAGTGAAATATTCCTTTAACCACTTGACCACTGGGCACTTAAACCCCCTTCCTAACCAGACCAATTTTCAGCTTTCGGTGCTCTCACACTTTGAATGACAATTACTCAGTCATACAATACTGTACCCATATGAAATTTTTGTCCTTTTTTTCACACAAATAGAGCTTTCTTTTGGTGGTATTTAATCACCGTTGGGTTTTTTATTTTTTGCGCTATAAAAGAAAAAAGACTGAAAATTTGGTAAAAAAATGAATTTTTTTTTGTTTCTGTTATAAAATTTAGCAAATTAGTAATTTTTCTTCGTAAATTTTGGCCAAAATTTATACTGCTACATATCTTTGGTAAAAATAAGTACAACTTGGTGTATATTATTTAGTCTTTGTGAATATTAGAGAGTCCAAATGCTATGGTGCCAATATCTGAAAATTGATCACACCTGAAGTACTGACGGCCTATCTAATTTCTTGAGACCCTAACATGCCAGAAAAGTACAAATACCCCCCAAATGACCCCTATTTGGAAAGAAGACATTCCAAGGTATTTAGAAAGATGCATGGTGAGTTTTTTTGAAATTGTCATCTTTTCCCACAATTCTTTGCAAAATCAAGATTTTTTTTTTTCTTTTTTTTTTTTCACAAAATTGTCATATTAGAAGGTTATTTCTCACACACAGCATATGCATACCACAAATTACACCCCAAAACACATTCTGCTATTACTCCCGAGTATGGTGATACCACATGTGTGAGACTTTTACATAGCGTGGCCACATACAGAGGCCCAACATGCACGGAGCACCTCCAGGCGTTCTGGAGCACCCAGGCCAATTCTTATATTTCTCTCCTACATGTAAAAATAATAATTTATTTGCTAGAAAATTACATAGAACCCCAAAACATTATATATATTTTTTTAGCAAAGACCCTAGAGAATACAATGGCGGTTGTTGCAACTTTTTATCTCGCACGGTATTTGCGCAGCAATTTTTCGAACGTGTTTTTTTTGGAAAAAAAACAGTTTTGTGCTTTAAAAAAAAATAAAACAGTAAAGTTAGCCCAATGTTTTTGCATAATGTGAAAGATGAAGTTACGCCGAGTAAATAGATACCTAACATGTCACCCTTCAAAATTGCACACTCTCGTGGAATGGTGCCAAACGTCGCTACTTAAAAATCTCCATAGGTGACGCTTTAAAATTTTTTACTGGTTACATGTTTTGAGTTACAGAGGAGGTCTAGGGCCAAAATTATTGCTCTCACTCCAATGTTCGCAGTGATACCTCACATGTGTGGTTTGAACACCGTTTTCATATGTGGGCGGGACTTACGTATGTGTTCACTTCTGCATGCGAGCACACGGACATGGGCGCTTTAAACATTTTTTTTTTTTTTTTATTGTTTATTTTACTTTATTTATTTTAGTTTGACACTTTTTCCCCCCCAAAAAAATTTTTGATCACTTTTATTTCTATTACAAGGAATGTAAACATCCTTGTAATAGGAATATGGCATGACAGGTCCTCTTTACAGTGACATATGGGGTCAATAAGACCTCACATCTCACCTCTAGGCTGGGAAGCCTGAAATAAAAAAAAAAAAAAAAACGATCTTGGCTTCGATCGTAGTGGTGAGTCGGTAGAAGCACCGGAGGGTGGCTGGAAGGGGGGGGGCGTCCCCTCTCGCCTCCCGTAAGAACGATCAAGCAGTGTAACAGCCACTATGATCATTCTTATGCTGTAGGAAATCGCCGGCTGAAAAAGCTGATATCTGAATGATGCCTGTAGCTGCACCCATCATTCAGATATCCCCGCTCAAAGTCAAGGACGTCATATGACTGTGGGCGGGAACTGGTTAAAAATTGCGGGGTAGTGCAGGGTATATTGCAGAGTATTGCTGGGCATATTGCAGAGTATTGTGGGGTATATTGCAGAGTAGTGCCGTGTATATTGCAGAGTAGTGCCGTGTATAATGCAGAGTATTGCGGGGTATAATGCAGAGTATTGCGGGGTATAATGCAGAGTATTGCGGGGTATTATGCAGAGTATTGCAGGGTATTATGCAGAGTATTGCAGGGTATTATGCAGAGTATTTTGGGGTATTATGCAGAGTATTGCAGGGTATTATGCAGAGTATTGCGGGGTATTATGCAGAGTATTTTGGGGTATTATGCAGAGTTTTGCGGGGTATTATGCAGAGTATTGCGAGGTATATTGCAGGGATGGCTGAGCATGGAGGGATGGATGGATGTGACTGCAATTGTCACTGAGCACCGCTGTGGGCACTACACATACAGCCCACAGCGGTGCTGCCATCCGATCCCTCCCCCTCTCCCCTCGCACTGTACCGATCGGTACAGAGAGGGGCGGGAGGAACCGGCGTCAAGACATGACGCCGGTCTGTTGACATGTGATCGCTCCGTCATTTGACGGAGCGATCACATGGTAAACGGCCGCGATCAGTGGCCGTTTACCGTGATCCGTGATGCGCCGGGTCCTCTGGACCCGGTGGTCACGGAAGTTCTCGGGTGCGCGCCCCAGGGGGCGCGCGAGAGCAGTATTCTGGGAGGACGTCCCTCGGACGTCCACCCAGAACTAGCCGACTGCGTTGCAGCCGTCTTTCGGCTATGGCCCGGTCGGCAAGTGGTTATTAACCACTTCAATACCAGGCACTTAGACACCTTCCCGCCCAGGCCAATTTTCAGCTTTCAGCCCTGTCGCAATTTGAATGACAATTGCACGGTCATGTAACACTGTACCCAAACAATTTTTTTTATCATTTTGTTCCCACAAATAGAGCTTTCTTTTGGTGGTATTTGATCACCTCTGCGGTTTTTATTTTTTGTGCAACAAATAAAAAAAGACCGAAAATTTTGAAAAAAAACAAGTTTTTCTTTGTTTCTGTTAAAACTTTTTGTAAATAAGTACGTTTTCTTCTTCAATGACGGGCACTGATATGGCTGCACTGACGGGCACTGATACGGCGGCACTGATGGGCACCGATGAGGTGGCACCAATGAGGTGGCACTGATGAGGTGGCACTGACGGGCACTGATGATGGGCACTGATAGGCGGCACTGATGGGCACTGATAAGTGGCACTGATGGGCACTGATAGGTGGCACTGGTATGCGGCACTGATGGGCACTCATAGGTGGCACCGATGGGCACTTATAGGCGGCACTGATGGGCACTCATAGGTGGCATTGATGGGCACTCGTAGGTGGCATTGATGGTTACTTATGGGTGGCACTGATAGTTGGCACAGATGGGCATGGATGGGCACTGATAGATGGGCACTGATGGGCATGGATGGGCACTGACAGGTGGCACGAATGGACACTGATGGGTGGCACTGATGACACTGGTTGTTTGCAGTGATGCCCCTAAAGGTGGCATTGCTGGGCATCACTGCAACATAATGGTGCCAATCAGTGCCCATTTGTGGGCACTGATTGGCATAGATTGGGCACACTAGGCCCATGTGGATGGCCATGGGGTACATACCTGGCCATCCATATGTTGCCCCTTCCCTGGTGGTCCTAGTGGCGATCCCTGGTGGTCCAGTGTGGTGATCTGCGGGGGGCAGTGCTGATAAACAATCAGCGCAGACCCCCCTGCCAGGAGAGCCGCCGATCGGCTCTCCTCTACTCGCGTCTGTCAGACGTGAGTGAGGAAGAGCCGATCAACGGCTCTTCCTATTGACAGCGTGATCAGCCGTGATTGGACACGGCTGATCACGTGGTAAAGAACCTCCGCCGGATGCTCTTTACCAAGATCGGTGTAGCGGTGTGTCAGACTGACATGTTATCCTGCTGGACGTCATATGACACCCAGTCAGGATAACTGAACCACTTCCTGGACGTCAATCCACTATAGGGCGGGCGGGAAGTGGTTAAATATTGTACCTGGGGGGGTGTCTATAGTATGCCTGTAAAGTGGCGCGTGTTTCCCGTGCTTAGAACAGTACCTGCACAAAATGTCATTTTTAAAGGAAAAAAAGTAATTTAAAACTGCTTGCGGCTTTAATGTAATGTCGGGACCTGGCAATATGGATGAAAATCAGTGAGACAAACGGCATGGGTACCCCCCAGTCCATTACCAGGCCCTTTGGGTCTTGTATGGATATTAAGGGGAACCCCGCACCCTAATTAAAAAAGGAAACAGCAGTATACAGGATCTGTACTTTGAACAGCAGTATACAGGCGGTGCAAACAAGACAGGGACTGTAGGTTTGTTGTTAAGTAGAATCTGTAATTTTGAACTGGTACATTTTTAACATGTTTAGCTCCAGCCAAAAAATCTATTTTAAGCTTTTTGGAAAACATAGGGAAGGGTCATCACTCCTGTGACATTTGTTTTGCTGTCTGTGCTCCTCTTCAGAAGATTTTACCTCACTTTTTGTCCCAATGACAAATGTTTTTTGAAAATTTGGGGTTTTTTGTGAAACAAGGATTGGTGATAAAGCATCAGTGGAAAGGAGAAATGTTTTTTCCATATTAACTCTTACAGCAGAGAATTTCCCTTCCTAGGGGTAGATTTCATCTCACTTCCTGTTGTCTCCTTCCGTTTGCAAGTAGGAGTCGTTTGTAAGTTGGATGTTTGAAAGTAGGGGCCTGCCCTATATACTCAGAAGAAATTTGGGCCTTAGGTGTTGTTGTGGCCACAACACTGTAAGCCCTCACAGGGCCCTGCTGTGAAATATTAGATCAAGAATTGCAACAGGGGCCGAAAAATTGGGCCTTTGGTGGTGGTGGTGGTGCTGGTACCACAACACTGTAAGTCCTCACTCTCTCTTGGTGGGCGCAGAAACGGGCCCTGCTGTGAAATATTACATCAAGAATTGTAATTACATGCCCCTGTTGAACGGGGGCTGAAAAATTGGGCCTTAGGCACTGGTGCTGGTGCCACAACACTGCAACCCCTCACAGATTCTCTAGTTGGAACGCAGGAACGAGCCCTGCTGCAAAGTATTGCATCAAAAATTGTAATTACACGCTCCTGTTAAACAGGGGCTAAAAAATTGGGCCTTAGGCACTGGTGCTGGTGCCACAACACTGCAACCCCTCACAGATACTCTAGTTGGAATGCAGGAACAAGCCCTGCTGCAAAGTATTGCATCAAAAATTGTAATTACATGCCCCTGTTAAACAGGGGCAGAAAAATTGGGCCTTAGGCACTGGTGCTGGTGCCACAACACTGCAACCCCTCACAGATACTCTAGTTGGAACGCAGGAACGAGCCCTGCTGCAAAGTATTGCATCAAAAATTGTAATTACACGCCCCTGTTAAACAGGGGCTGAAAAATTGGGCCTTAGGCACTGGTGGCGGCGCCCAGAACCAAAAATGTTCTTACAAGCTATCAGCGTGATCATTGAGGAGGAAGAGGATAATTACTCAGGATAGTCACTCAGCATCAGCATATGCAAACTTTGAAGGGATCTGAGATTTCAAAAAAAAAATTTCGGTTACATCAGCATCAGGTGCTTGGTAGCTGGTGGTGATCCAAGACTGATTCATTTTTATGAAGGTCAGTCGATCGACCGAGTCGGTGGACAGACGCACCCTGTGATCGGTTACAAAGCCTCCAGCAGCACTGAATGTGCGTTCCGAAAGAACGTTGGATGCAGGACAGGCCAGTAGCTCAATTGCATACTGTGCAAGCTCTGGCCAGTGATCCATCCTCAAGACCCAGTAACCCAGAGGATTTTCGGTGGGAAAGGTGCCCAAGTCAGATCTTGCCCCTAGGTATTCCTGCACCATATAAAACAGACGCTGGCGATGGTTGCTGGAACCGATCATACCTTGGGGCTGCGGACCACCTTCTCCACCGCTCCTTCTTTGACTGACCGAAGCCTCAGCAACATGTTGTCCAGAAACAGGAGTTTGTAACCTCCCAGTCTCTGGGAACGCGTTGCACAGACCTTTCTGCAAGGCCTCCCGAAGATGTTTCATCCTCTGCTCCCTCTGCGACCGCAAGATAAGGTCCGCAACCTTACCCTTGTAACGTGGATCAAGGAGGGTTGCTAGCCAGTATTGGTCCTTGTCCTTGATACCACGAATACGAGGATCCTTACGCAGGCTTTGCAGGATCAGGGAGGCCATGCAGCGTAGGTTTGCTGAGGCATTCGGTCCGGAGTCCTCTGGGTCACTAAGACGACATGGTCCGCAGCCACCTCCTCCCAGCCACGTACAAATCCATGTGTTTCTTGGGACTGATCCCTTAAAGACTGCTGCTGATGCTGAGTGCCAGGCTCCACCTCCATACTGACACAATCCTCCTCCTCGTCCTCTTCCTGTGTGATTGGCGGGCACGCAGGAACACTGTCTGGATAAAGGGGGCCATGAGAGCTAAGGAAGTCCTCCTCTTCCTGCCTCTGTTCTGCCTCAAGTGCCCTGTCCATTATTCCACGCAGCGTGTGCTCCAACAGGTGGACAAGGGGGACAGTGTCACTGATGCATGCACTGTCACTGCTCACCATCCTCGTGGCCTCCCCAAATGGTGACAGGACAGTGCATGCATCCCTGATCATGGCCCACTGGCGTGGGGAAAAAAACAAGCTCCCCTGACCCTGTCCTGGTGCCATAGTCGCACAGGTACTCATTGATGGCCCTCTGCTGCGCGTGCAGCCGCTGCAGCATGGCCAACGTTGAGTTCCACCTGGTGGGCATGTCACAGATTAGGCGGTTCTAAACCACCAAGTTAAGGATGTGAGCCAAACAGGGCACATGGGTCATTTGTCCCTGTCGGAGGGCAGAGAGGAGGTTGGTGCCATTGTCACAAACCACCATTCCTGCCTTAAGTTGGTGGCGTCAACCACCTCTGAACCTGCCCCTGCAGAGCTGACAGAACCTCTGCCCCAGTGTGGCTCCTGTCCCCCAAGCACACCAGCTCAAGCACCGCATGGCATCTTTTGGCCTGCATACTTGCGTAGCCCCTTGAACGGCTACGGAGCACCGCTGGTTCCGAGGACAAAGCACAGGAAGAGGCCATGGAGGAAGAAGAAGAGGAGGGGGTGGAGGAGAGAGGTGTGTCACAATCATTAGTAGTGGCATTTTGGAGGCGTGGTGGCGGAACAACCTCCAACACTACTGCACCTTGTCCTGCATCCTTCCCAGCTGCCAGCAGAGTCACCCAGTGCGCAGTGAAACTTAGGTAACGTCCCTGTCCATGCCTGCTGGACCATGAGTCAGCGGTAATATGCACCTTACCACTGACCGCCCTGTCCAGCGAGGCATGGACATTGCCTTGCACATGCCGGTAGAGAGCCGGAATCGCCTTCCGTGAGAAAAAGTGGCGTTTGGGTACCTGCCACTGAGGAACCGCACATTCCACAAACTCATGGAAGGGGGCAGAGTCTACCAACTGAAGAGGCAGCAGTTGAAGTGCTAGCAATTTTGCCAAGCTAGCATTCAACCGCTGGGCATGTGGATGGCTGGGAGCGAACTTCTTTCGGCGGTGCAGCAGCTGGGGCAGGGAAATTTGCCTGGTACAATCTGAGGTCGGTGTACCGATAGCAGATTGCCCCCAAGTACTTGGCTGTGACACACCTAATTCTACACCTTCATTCCTCTCAGTGCAGGTCTCAGAGAGGACTGAAGGTATAGTGGGGTTGGAGATCTCAGCTGATGAGGAGCAAGGAGAGGTCCTCTTTGTTCTTTGGTGTGGGTCTTTTAGATACGCTTGCCAACGAACTGCATGGCAGGTCAACATATGTCTGGTCAAGCATGTGGTGCCCAAGCGGGAGATGTTTTGGCCACGCGAGATACGCTTGAGACATATGTTGCAAATAGCAGTGGTGCGATCTGATGCACTTGTCTCAAAAAAGGCCCACACCAAAGAACTTTTGAAATAACGCACAGAGACAGCAGCGCCCTGCACATGCGGAGCTCTGCGATGTGATGCAGTCGGTGTGCTGCCCTTAAGCTGGCCCCTGGAGGGCATCCTGCCTCGTTGGTGATGTGCCTCCTCCTCCTCTCTCCTATCAGGCACCCACGTTGAGTCAGTGACCTCATCATCCCCTCCCTCCTCATCACCGGAGCAAACCTGCCAGTATGCTGCAGCTGGGGGAACATGACTGTCAGATTGCTGTCCTTCTTGGGCACCCCCCCTCTCTGGGCTCGCGTTACTGCCTTCCTCTAGCTGGGTACTATCATCGGAGCCTTCAAAACACTGGGCATCCTCCTGGAGCATGTACCCAACACTGTGGTCAAACAGTTCGGGGGACTCCTCAGGAGGACATGGTGGGGCTAGGGAAGGAGTGACTGATGCCATTAAACCGAAGGAAGAGACCACGTTGGCAGCTGCTTTGCCAGACAAAGTACCCTGAGCCTGGGTGAGAGAGGATGAGGAGGATGAGGACGGCTTGGTCATCCACTCTACCAAGTCTTCCGCATGTTGCGGCTCAACGCGGCCAGCTGACGAAAAAAAGGACAAGCGTGTCCCACGGCCACGTGCTGATGAGGATGCACAGTCTCCACGACCAGCACTGTTGCCTCTAGACACAGGCTCCTTGTGGGCCTTCCAGACATACTAATGGCCTGCAGTGAGATGTAGCTGCACAAAGCTGGGATGTATATATATACTGATACTGCAGCTAGCAGAATCAACTGCCTGCCTGTAGTATTATTAGTATGAGAACACCAGCAATTGTCTTCAGGTAGCTTTAGGTGCACACTATGCAGAGGACACAGTACACTAACTGTAAATTCTGTAGCTGCCTGCCTGTGGTATTAATAGGAACAGAACAACAGCAATTGCCTTCAGGTAGCTTTAGGTGCACACTGTGCAGAGGACGCAGTACACTAACTGTAAATACTGTAGCTGCCTGCCTGTGGTATTAATAGGATCAGAAGAACACCACCAATTTTCTACAGGTAGCTTTAGGTGCACACTGTGCAGAGGACACAGTACACTAACTGTAAATACTGTAGCTGCCTGCCTGTGGTATTAATAGGAGCAGAACAACAGCAATTGTGTTCAGGTAGCTTTAGGTGCACACTGTGCAGAGGATGCAGTACACTAACTGTAAATACTGCAGCTGCCTGCCTGTGGTATTAATAGGATCATAAGAACACCACCAATTTTGTTCAGGTAGCTTTAGGTGCACACTGTGCAGAGGACACAGTACATTAACTGTAAATACTGTAGCTGCCTGCCTGTGGTATTAATAGGAGCAGAACAACAGCAATTGTGTTCAGGTAGCTTTAGGTGCACACTGTGCAGAGGACGCAGTACACTAACTGTAAATACTGTAGCTGCCTGCCTGTGGTATTAATAGGATCAGAAGAACAGCAATTGTCTTCAGGTAGCTTTAGGTGCACACTGTGCAGAGGACACAGTACACTAACTGTAAATACTGTAGCTGCCTGCCTGTGGTAATAATAGGATCAGAAGGACACCACCAATTTTCTTCAGGTAGCATTAGGTGCACACTGTGCAGAGGACACAGTACACTGACTGTAAATACTGTAGCTGCCTGCCTGTGGTATTAATAGGAGCAGAACAACAGCAATTGTGTTCAGGTAGCTTTAGGTGCACACTGTGCAGAGGACACAGTACACTAACTGTAAATACTGTAGCTGCCTGCCTGTGGTATTAATAGGAGCAGAACAACAGCAATTGTCTTCAGGTAGCTTTAGGTGCACACTGTGCAGAGGACACAGTACACTAACTGTAAATACTGTAGCTGCCTGCCTGTGGTATTAATAGGATTAGAAGAACACCACCAATTTTCTTCAGGTAGCTTTAGGTGCACACTGTGCAGAGGACGCACTACACTAACTTGTAAATACAGCAGCTACCTGCAATAATAATAGGATCAGAAGAACAACAGCAACTGTCTTCAGGTAGCTTTAGGTGCACACTGTGCAGAGGACGCACTACACTAACTGTAAATACTGCAGCTGCCTGCGGTACTAATAGGATCAGAAGAACATCACCAATTTTCTTCAGCTAGCTTTAGGTGCACACTGTGCAGAGGACGCACTACACTAACTGTAAATACTGTAGCTAACAGGACTAATAGGATCAGAAGAACACCACCAATTTTCTTCAGGTAGCTTTAGGTGCACACTGTGCAGAGGACGCACTACACTAACTTGTAAATACTGCAGCTGCCTGCGGTACTGATAGGATCAGAAGAACACCACCAATTTTCTTCAGGTAGCTTTAGGTGCACACTGTGCAGTGGACGCACTACACTAACTTGTAAATACTGCAGCTGCCTGCGGTACTAATAGGATCAGAAGAACACCACCAATTTTCTTCAGGTAGCTTTAGGTGCATACTGTGCAGAGGATGCACTACACTAACTGTAAATACTGTAGTTAATATAATATATATATACAACACCTGGGATGCATATATATACACAATACACTGTAAGTGCAGCTAACTGACTCGCCTGCCTACTCTAATTTAAATCAAATGACACTGTTTCTCTCTCTCTATCTCTCTCTCAATGCCGGAACACACTACACAGGGCCGACGTGCAGGCGGCCTTATATAGTGTGGGGCGTGTACTAAACCCCCTGAGCCATAATTGGCCAAAGCCACCCTGGCTTTGGCCAATTACGGCTCTCTGTACAGACCGCGCTGTGATTGGCCAAGCATGCGGGTCATAGTGCATGCTTGGTCAATCATCAGCCAGCAATGCACTGCGATGCAGCAATGAATTATGGGCCATGACGCGCCACTCGAATTTGACGCGAACGGCCCATATCGTTCATAATTCGACGAATGGTCGAACATGGGTTCGACTCGAACTCTAAGCTCATCCCTAATCTGGAGGAAGACAAAGAATATTACAACAAACTGTCTTCCAGATGAAAACATTACCACACATGGCATATTTTCAAGCACAACTGTGACAAGCCAAGAAAATTAAACTGAAAATTATCTTCAATGAAAACCGCTTGTACCTGTCCACAGATATAAAGTGTTGAAGCACTATATGAAAACTCTACACATCCTCTACAGGTTAACCACTTCAATACTGGGCACTTTCACCTCCTTCCTAACAAGGCCATTTTTTAGCTTTCAGTGCTGTCACACTTTGAATTACAATTGTGCGGTCATGCAATGCTGTACCCAAACAAAATTTGTATAATTTTTTTATAGACAGATAGAGCTTCCTTTTGGTGGTATTTATTTTTTACTAAACAAATGAAAAAATACCGAAAATTTTGAAAAAAAAAGTTTTTCTTAGTTTCTGTTACAATATTTTGTAAATAAGTAATTTTTCTCCTTCACTGATGTGCGCTGATGAGGCTGCACTGATGGGCACTGTTACTGTTGTGGAGGCACTAATTTGCAGCACTGATATGCGGTACTGATATGCAGCACTGATGGGCACTGATAAGCGGCACCGATGGGCAGCCCTTATGGGCACTAATAGGCAGCACTGATAAGGAGGCACTGACAAGCATCACTGAAATGCACAGCTAGTGGGCACTGATTGGTATCACTGGTGGGCGTTACTGGGGGGGCACTGGCAGGCATTGCTGATGGGGCTGCACTGATAATCATTGTAGCGCAGACCCCCACCTCTGGAGAGCCGTTTATTGGCTCTCCTCAACTCACTCCCTGTCAGCACGGTAGAGGACAGCCGATAACCGGAACTTCCTATTTACACTGTGATCAGCTGTGATTGGACACAGCTGATCACTTGTTAAAGAGCCTATGTCATAGACACTTTACTGTGATTGGAGATGCGATGTGTCTGGGCGACACGCAGAAACACCAATCGCTGATCACCCCCAGGGGTGCGCACAGTGGCTTGTTCTGAAGGACATTAAATGACGTCCGGTCAGGACAATGGAGCCCCCACCCGGCTCCATGGGGACACCTGTCCTAGTGATAACTGTATCGGAGGAGGTGTCATCATTATGGAGCGATTTCCCCTTACTTTCTGTTGTATTCCTGTAGAAGGAAAGTGAAGGGAAAGCTCTTCAAAGGGACACAGGCAGCAAATAAGAAAACTGACCACATTTTCACCATCCTCTACTATATACAACACAAACATTTTCCCAGAAATTAAGGCTGGCCATAGATTAAACAATTTGTTTTCTTCCACTGCAAGAAAGAAGGAAAGAAAATCACTTGATTCCCCCATCATCACAGTCAGTGTTGATGGGGGAATGCCTTCTGCTGCGCTATTGTATTCTGCCATCAGGAGTCACAGGGAGCTTTCCCAGCTGACAGAATGTAATGATTACTGCTAGCAGCTATAGCCACTGGCAGTAACCATATGTAGAACAATCTGACATGCCGGTCATACCCAAGTTGATTGATCGATTGATCCTGCTCAACCAAACGAATTTTGATCCATGTTTGGCCAGCTTCACTCCAGCTCCTGAGTCTCTCTGGGGTCATTCCGTGTGATGAGCAGCCTCAATCACTGACAGAAGGGGTAGCAGCAACTTGACTACAATAAATATTGTTAGTATATGACTTCATCTCTGCTTGAAAAAACATTACATAAAATACATGCATTTATACCAGAAAAGTGTGATCCGGGCCTGGGTACAATTGTAAGAGCTGATAATGGAATTTACAGGTAGAGGTACAGATTGTGCTTTTCAGGTCCAAGACACTGGCGAGGCAGCAGGAAGGTACTGTAGGTCTACAGCTATCCTGTGGAGGTGAACAACCAAACAAAACTAAACCTATAGCTGAGGATTGGGTGGGTAGCACAATCTGCACCAAGAGTTCAGATCCTTCCCCCTAAATAAAGGAACCACCATAATAATGTATATCGTACCATGTGCAACTCCACAAAGCAGTGTAGGTACCTCAGCATCTATCAGAGGCAAACCATTGCATGGCAGGTCAGGGCTCTAAGACAGTGGTCTCCAAACTGCAGACCAGGGGTCAGATTTGGCCCTTTGCCTGCCTTTATCAGGCCCTTGGGGCTCTATTCCTCCCACTGACACCAATAATGGGGCACCATTCCTCTTAATGACAACAACAATGTGACACTATTCCTCACACCAACACTAATGAGATGGTCTATTCCTCCCACTGACACTAAAAATAGGGCACTTGACTTCCCACTGACACCAACAATGGGGCACTATTACTCCCACTGACACCAGTGATGTGGCACCATTCCTCCCACTGACATCAGTGAGGGGGCACCATTCTTTCCCCTGACACCAATGAGGGTTCCATTCCTCCCACTGCCACCAACAATGGGGCACTATTCCTCCCACTGACACCAGTGATGGGGCAATATTCTTTCCCACTGACAACATTCCTCCACTGACACCAATGATGGCATTGTTTACTCTCACTGACACCAGGATTATCAGATTATAATAGACCATGCCTACTTACCTGGTATTTTTTTTTTTCAAAGGATGTAGATCAGTGGTCTCCAAACTGTGGCCCAGGGGGCGGGAGGTGGCCCTTTGCTTGCTCTGGCCCTTGGGGCACTATTCCTCCCACTGACACCAATAATGTGGCATCATTCCTCTCAATGGCAACAACAATGTGACACTATTCCTCTCACCAACAGCAATGAGTCTGACAACAACAATGTGGCACTATTCCTTCGACTGACACTAAAAATAGGGCACTCTACTTCCCACTGAGACCAGTGATGGGGCAATATTACTCCCAATGACACCAGTGATGCAGCACCATTCTTTCCCTGACACCAATGAGGGACACCATTCCTCCCACTGCCATCAAGAATGGGGCACCATTCCACCCACTGATACCAATAATTTGTCACCATTCTGCTCAATGACAACAACAATGTGACACTATTCCTCTCACTAACACCAATGAGATTCACTCTTCCTCCCACTGAAACCAAAAATAGGGCACTCTACTTCCCACTGACACCAACAATGGGGCAATATTACTCCCACTGACACCAGTGGTGAGGCGCTATTCCTCCCACTGATATTAGTGATAAGGAATCTATTCTTTCATCAGACACCAATTAGGGGCACCATTCCTCCCACTGCCACCAACAATGGGGCACCATTCCTCCTACTGACACCAGTGATGGCATTGTTTACTCTCACTGACACCAAGATTAGTAGATTTGGGCCTACTTACCTGATATTTTTGTGTTTTTTTTAAGGAAGCGGTCTCCAAACTGTAGCCCAGGGGCCAGAGGTGGCCCTTTGTTTGCCTTTATCTGGCCCTTGTGGCCCTAAAGGATCCACTGACACCAATAATGTGGCACCATTCCTCTCAATAACAACACTGTAACACTATTCCTCTCACAACACCAATGAGGCGCACTATTCTCCCCACTGAAACTAAAAATAGGGCACTCTACTTCCCACTGACACCAACAATGGGGTATCATTCCTCCCATTGACACCAATGATGGCATTGCTTATGCTCACAGACATCAGGATTACCAGATTATAATAGATCATGCCAACTTAACTGGTAATTTTTTTTTCTCCAAAGGATGTAGACCAGTAGGGAAGAGCCGAACACCCCCCTGTTCGGTTCGCACCAGAACATGCGAACAGGCAAAAAATTTGTTCGAACACGCGAACACCATTAAAGTCTATGGAACATGAACATGAATAATCAAACGTGCTAATTTTAAAGGCTTATATGCATGGTATTGTCATAAAAAGTGTTTGGGGACCTGGGTCCTGCCCCAGGGGACATGTATCAATGCAAAAAAAAGTTTTAAAAACGGCAGTTTTTTTCGGGAGCAGTGATTTTAATAATACTTAAAGTGAAACAATAAAAGTGTAATATTCCTTTAAATTTCATACCTGGGGGGTGTCTATAGTATGCCTGTAAAGGGGCGCATGTTTCCCGTGTTTAGAACAGTCTGACAGCAAAATGACATTTCAAAGGAAAAAAAGTAATTTAAAACTACTCGCTGCTATTAATGAATCCCCTTCATGGCTCAAATCCCCCATTCATCCTTCTAGCAAATAACCCCCCATCCTACCTGACAGGGCACCCCCTCCTCCCATAATCTTTACCCCCCAATCCCAACCCCCACCCCCCCGCCCATTCCCCCTCCTAGCAAAAATCTATGGAGGGGGGGTGGTTTATCCTGGGGGTCTGTACTAATGGAGGGGGGTGGTTTGTCCTGGGGGGTCTGTACTAATGGAGGGGGGTGGTTTGTCCTGGGGGGTCTGTACTAATGGAGAGGGTGGTTTGTATTGGGGGGTCTGTACTAATGGAGGGGGTGGTTTGTTCTGGGGGGTCTGTACTAATGTAGGGGGGGTGATTTGTCCGGGGGGTCTGTACTAATGGAGGGGGTGGTTTGTTCTGGGGGTCTGTACTAATGGAGGGGGGGTGGTTTGTCCTGAGGGGGTCTGTACTAATGGAGAAGGGTGGTTTGTTCTGGGGGGGTCTGTACTAATGGAGGGGGAGTGGTTTGTTCTTGGGGGTCAGTACTTATGTAGGGGGGTGATTTGTTCTGGGGGGCTGTACTAATGCAGGGGGGTGGTTTGTTCTGGGGGGGTCTGTACTAATGCAGGGGGGTGGTTTGTTCTGGGGGGTCTGTACTAATGTAGGGGGGTGGTTTGTCCTGGGGGGTCTGTACTAATGGAGGGGGGTGGTTTGTCCTGGGGGGTTCTGTACTAATGGACGGAGGTGGTTTGTTCTGGGGGTCTGTACTAATGGAGGGGGGGTGGTTTGTCCTGGGGTCTGTACTAATGGAGGGGGGTGGTTTGTCCTGGGGAGGTCTGTACTAATGGAGGGGGGTGGTTTGTTCTGGGGGGTCTGTACTAATGTAGGGGGGTGATTTGTCCGGGGGTCTGTACTAATGGAGGTGGGTGGTTTGTTCTGGGGGGTCTGTACTAATGGAGGGGGAGTGGTTTGTCCTGGGGGGGTCTGTACTAATGGAGGGGGGGGTTGTCCTGGGGGGTTGTACTAATGGAGGGGGGTGGTTTGTTCTGCTGGGTCTGTACTAATGGAGGGGGGGTGGTTTGTCCTGGGGGGTCCGTACTAATGGAGGGGGGGTGGTTTGTTCTGGGGGGGTATGTACTAATGTAGGGGGGTGATTTGTCCGGGGGGGGGTCTGTACTAATGGAGGGGGGTAGTTTGTTCTGGGGGTCTGTACTAATGGAGGGGGGGTGGTTTGTCCTGGGGGCGTCTGTACTAATTAAGGGGGGGTGGTTTGTTCTGGGGGGCTCTGTACTAATGTAGGGGGGGTGGTTTGTCCGTGGGGGTCTGTACTAATGTAGGGGGGTGGTTTGTCCTGGGGGGGTCTGTACTAATGGAGGGGGGTGGTTTGTTCTGGGGGGTCTGTACTAATGGAGGGGGAGTGGTTTGTCCTGGGGGGGTCTGTACTAATGGAGGGGGGGTTGTCCTGGGGGGTTGTACTAATGGAGGGGGGTGGTTTGTTCTGCTGGGTCTGTACTAATGGAGGGGGGGTGGTTTGTCCTGGGGGGTCCGTACTAATGGAGGGGGGTGGTTTGTTCTGGGGGGGTATGTACTAATGTAGGGGGGGTGATTTGTCCGGGGGGGGTCTGTACTAATGGAGGGGGGTAGTTTGTTCTGGGGGTCTGTACTAATGGAGGGGGGGTGGTTTGTCCTGGGGGCGTCTGTACTAATTAAGGGGGGGTGGTTTGTTCTGGGGGGGTCTGTGCTAACGGAGGGGGGGTGGTTTGTTCTTGGGGGTCTGTACTAATGTAGGGGGGGTGGTTTGTCCTGGGGGCATCTGTACTAATTAAGGCGGGGGTGGTTTGTTCTGGGGGGCTCTGTACTAATGTAGGGGGGGTGGTTTGTCCGTGGGGGTCTGTACTAATGTAGGGGGGTGGTTTGTCCTGGGGGGGTCTGTACTAATGGAGGGGGGTGGTTTGTTCTGGGGGGTCTGTACTAATGGAGGGGGAGTGGTTTGTCCTGGGGGGGTCTGTACTAATGGAGGGGGGGTTGTCCTGGGGGGTTGTACTAATGGAGGGGGGTGGTTTGTTCTGCTGGGTCTGTACTAATGGAGGGGGGGTGGTTTGTCCTGGGGGGTCCGTACTAATGGAGGGGGGTGGTTTGTTCTGGGGGGGTATGTACTAATGTAGGGGGGGTGATTTGTCCGGGGGGGGTCTGTACTAATGGAGGGGGGTAGTTTGTTCTGGGGGTCTGTACTAATGGAGGGGGGGTGGTTTGTCCTGGGGGCGTCTGTACTAATTAAGGGGGGGTGGTTTGTTCTGGGGGGGTCTGTGCAAACGGAGGGGGGTGGTTTGTTCTTGGGGGTCTGTACTAATGTAGGGGGGGTGGTTTGTCCTGGGGGCATCTGTACTAATTAAGGCGGGGGTGGTTTGTTCTGGGGGGCTCTGTACTAATGTAGGGGGGGTGGTTTGTCCGTGGGGGTCTGTACTAATGTAGGGGGGTGGTTTGTCCTGGGGGGGTCTGTACTAATGGAGGGGGGTGGTTTGTTCTGGGGGTCTGTACTAATGGAGGGGGGGTGGTTTGTCTTGGGGGGTCTGTACTAATGGAGGGGGGTGGTTTGTCCTGGGGGTCTGTACTATTGGAGGGGGGTGGTTTGTTCTGGGGGGTCTGTACTAATGTAGGGGGGGATTTGTCCGGGGGGTCTGTACTAATGGAGGGGGGTGATTTGCTCTAGGGGTCTGTACTAATGGAGGGGGGGGGTTTGTCCTGGGTGGGTCTATACTGATGGGGGTCTGTACTGAGGGAGGGGTTTATACTTAGTAGGGGTGTGCACTGACGGAGGGGGTCTATACTTAGTGGAGGGGGGTCTGTACTGAGGGGCGACTATAGTTGGTAGAGGGGGGGGTGACACCAAGTTTTATCGCACCGGGTGACACCAACCCTAGTGACGCCACTGCAGCCGTGGGCTCTTATTTCCCCTCTCCCGCTCCGCCTCGTGCGCGCTGCTGTACTAGTGAGTGGCACACTATGTTTCTTCCCCGCCTTTATATCGGCCAGGGAAGAAAAAGAAAAGGAGCAAAGAAGAAGATTGTGGGACATGTAGTCCCGAGGACTGGCAGCCCCACTCTAACACGGAAACTGCAGCCCACACAGCATGCTCAGATGAATGGGAGAGAGAGAGAGCCAGGAGCCCGGGAAAGCTTTCAGGGAAGTGCACCCAGGACTTCAGAGAGAGAGGACAGTGCTGAGGGAACACCATCAGAGAGAGAACCCCGCTGTCCTGCACCACCAGAGGGAAATCCACACAGCCTAGTGCCATCCCTGGCGGAGAAAGGAATGGAGTCATTGCCATAATACAGATCTGGGCTCTACCCAGCAGAGTCGCCACGGGCAATTCAGAGTGAGCTGACTCCTGATCAGAGGAACCGTTGCTGTATCGCTGGGTCAGGTGAGAGGGCCGATCGGCCATTATCTACTAACGTTCATAGGAACTGCAGTCTCTGACCATCTCTTGTATCATGTCTGCAGTCTCTGACCATCTCTTGTAACATGTCTGCAGTCTCTGACCATCTCTTGTAACATGTCTGCAGTCTCTGACCATCTCCTGTAGTATGTCTGCAGTCTCTGACCATCTCCTGTAGTATGTCTGCAGTCTCTGACCATATCCTGTACTATGTCTGCAGTCTCTGACCATCTTCTGTATTATGTCTGCAGTCTCTGACCATCTTCTGTACTATGTCTGCAGTCTCTGACCATCTCCTGTATTATATCTCCAGTCTCTGACCGTCTCCTGTATTATGTCTGCAGTCTCTGAGCATCTCCTGTATTATATCTCCAATCTCTGACCATCTCCTGTACTATGATTGCAGTCTTTTACCATCTCCTGTACTATGTCTGGGGGCTCTTTCTAACAGATACTCTAACAGACAGCCCTCTCTGTGTGCATCAGAGAGACTCCCCTCCAGGTCTCATTGGTGTGCCCTCTTCCTGTATTTTCTTTATTGTTAAAAGATCATAGGAGGATCCCAGGGTAATGAAGACTTTTTAGGGGAGCATCTCTGTGTTTGAGTCGTTGCCATAGTAACATTTGTAAAAGGGAGGAGTTGGTAAGATGACCATGCCCACGTGGGGGCGCTAGAAATATTTCTGCACCCAGGCGTCTGTGACCCTAGGATCGGCCCTGGGCACTATTAATCCCCCTAATACCAATGACGGGGCATTGTTTACTCCCCCTAATACCAATGATGGGGCACTATTACTCCCCTTAATACTAATGACGGGGCATTGTTTACTCGACCTAATGCCAAAGATGGGGCACTATTACTCCCCCTAATACCAATGATGGGGCATTGTTTACTCCCCCTAATACTAAAGATGAGGCACTATTACTCCCTCCTAATACCAATGATGGGGCATTGTTTACTCCCACTGACGCCAGGACATTTTCTGCTCCCACTGGCCACAACCCGTCCAGTGTGCTGCTGTTACTCACTGTCTGATGCCATCTCTTCTATCTCTAGAACTGTAAAGGGCTCCAGGAGAGAAGAGGCCGTCATTTACTGTGCCTGTGTTTTATAAGCGCAGGCACATGCTGTTCTGTGATTTGTCAGAACCGATCAGCAGGTCCAGGGCAAAAATGATTGGCCTGGACCTGAAGACTGATCGGTGCTGGAGCCAATCACAGCACCCCTGGCTGGCGGGCAAACGCGTCCCCCGGCTCGGGAACACAGATCGCGTACATGTACGTGATCTTGCGCAGCGCGGCTGCCCTGTAGCAGTAAAACTGGTATGGGGCGGTCGGGAACTGGTTAATGCGTGAAATAGGTGGCTAAATATTGCAATGCATCATATCTTGGTGTAGTTCGGGGAGTAGTACAATGTGTGTGTCTAAGGATGGGTTGGTGAATGGACGGTCAGCAGAAACCGCATTTATGGTTTGCTGAGGAAGCGGAGTGAGAAGATCGTTTTCTGTGTCTATAAAATGTAATAATGGTGCTATCGGGGCCCCGCCTCTTCCCAGATGGCAGGCTTCACACCACCCGAAGCACAGGGCTTTATTCAGTGTTAATACAGGGAAGCGCAGTTCCGGCACCTCCAGCGCTGAATGTATGTAATTCCATGGGGTGCTGGAGGGTCTATTGATGCTGGCTGCTGGGGGATCTATTATCCCGAGGGGGGTGGGGGGTTTATTGTTGGCGGGGAAACTGTTGTTGCTGAGAGGGTCTTATGTTGCTGGGGGTTCAATTATTGCTGAGGGGGATCTACCGTTGAGGGAGGGGTCTACTGATGAGGGAGGGGTCTACTGATGAGGGAGGGGTCTACTGACGCTGGCTCCTGGGAGAACTATTGGTTCTGGTGGGGGGGATTATTGCTGGTGGGGGCTCTATTGTTGCTGGGAGGCATCTACTGTTGCGGGAGGGGTCTACTTTTGCTGGCTCCTGGGAGACCTATTGGTTCTAGTGGGGGGGGGCTTATTGCTGGTGGGGGGGCTCTATTGTTGCTCGGAGGGATCTACTGTTGAGGGAGGGGTCTACTGATGCTGGCTCCTGGGAGACCTATTGTTGCTGGTGGGGGGCTCTATTGTTGCTGGAGTTCTGTTGTTGCTGGGGTTCTATTGTTTCTGGGGGGGTGATCTATTGTTTCTGCAGGGGTGGTCTATTGTTGCTGGTGGGGGGATCTATTGTTTCTGGAATTCTGTTCTTGCTGGGGGTCTATTGTTTCTGGGGGAGGGGGTCTATTGTTTCTGGGGGAGGGGGGAGGGGTCGGTCAGCTGCAGGGGATCCATTTTACTGTTTTTCTTTTCATTAACCTCTTCAATACCGCACACTTTCACCCCTTTCCTGCCCAGGCCAATTTTCAGCTTTCAGTGCTATCACGGTTTGAATGACAATTGCGCAGTCATGTACTCAAAATTAAATTTTTATAATTTTTTTTTTATACAAATAGAGCTTTTGGTGGCATTTAATCACCACTGGGTTTTTTTTTTTTTTTTGTTTGTTTATTATATTAACAAAAAAAGACCGAAAATATTGAAAAACACATTTTTCTTTGTTTCTGTTATGAAACGGAACAAATAAATAATAATTCTTCATAATTTTTAGGCCAAAGTGTATTCTGCTACATTTCTTTGGTGAATATAACCCAAATCAGTGTATATTATTTAGTCTGTAGGAAAGTTAGAGAGTCCACAAGCTATGGGATATCTATCTGAGAATGGATCAATCCTGATGTACCGACGGCCAATCTCATTTCTTGAGGCCCAGAAATGCCAGGACAGTACAAATACCCCCTGAATGACCCCCCTTTTGGAACGTAGACAGTCTGAGGTATTTAGTAAGAGGCACAGTGGGGTTTTTTGAAGTCGTAATCTTTTGTTGCAATATTTTGGAAAATGAAGAAATGAAGAAAAAACAATGCTCCCCATTTTTTTTTGTTTACATACTGTAACCAGTGCAGTACAGTGTCCTCATATAACTGGTGTGGCAGTGATCAGGGACACTAGCGGCCGAAAAGCGCCGCATAAACAGCCCTAAAGTGTCGCTAAAACGAGCGGCGCTTTAGTGCTAACGCGGTCCCAATGTGAAAATAGCCTTATCCTTAAACCATCGCTTTATTAATATAAAAAGTGGTAAGTATTATACTCACAAGATGACAAATGTATCAAGCACATCACATAGTACACTGTCATTCAATCCACATTGCATCAGATCATGTGGTAGGAGAAGGTGAAGAGCCAATAGGCTAACATGTTTCGAGGACTAGCCTCTTCCTCAGAGCCCTGAAGAAGCTAGTCCTCGAAATGCATTAGCGTATTGGATCTGCACCTTCTCCTACCATATGATGCAATGTGGATTGGATGACGGTGTACTATGTGATGTGCTTGATACATTTATCATCTTGTGAGTATAATACTTACCACTTTTTATATTAATAAAGGGATGGTTTTAGGATAAAGCACTAGGTCTGGGCGCCCTCTCTGTCTTTTTATGGTTGCACATGGAAGGAGGTTGCACAATATAGGCAAAAAAATTCCCAGCAGACTTACCAGCCAGCCAGCAAAAGAAACAAATTGTCGTTTCTATCAATTCAGGGTAAAAACAGAGGCTTTTGTTGCACTCATTTGCAAATCTATGTGGAAGCCGCAGCGCCCCGCCAAGGCTCCTCTGTAAAATGCGGCCCTAACTCTATATATATGTTTAGTTGCAGGTTTGTCCCTACATAAGATTGTTACTCTTTATTGCTTTCACTAAATATCCTATAAAGAGACCCAGTCACCAGCTACATCTTTTCAATTTACGGGATTTTATTGAAACATAAATGTACTTTATTTATCACAAGTATTTCTATAATGCCGACAATTTACACATTTATATTGCACATTCATATCAGCCCTCTCGGATCTTACAATCTATAGCCGGCCACAGAAGGATTGAACCTCGGCTGGTTCAGCAGGTACAGGCCTGAGATTCAATCTATCCATGGACAGGCTGGTTGTACTGAAATCGATTGACTTCAGTACAACCAGTCTGTGGGATTTTTATTCAGGCAATTACTGCCGGCAGTGATCATTCTGTTCTTCCAGCAGGGAAAGCACCCCGCTGGCAAAACACAATAGCACTATGAGAGGGATTCCCCCATCTGTGTTGATGGGGGAAATCAAGCAATTTTCTTTCCGTTCACCCATTGTGTGAAAGAAAGTTGCATAATCTATGGGCTGCTAAAGTCCTTAAGGTTGGCCATAGAAGTGTATTTTTTTTTTCAATCAGGCAGTGGGCGGATCGGAAATACCAAATGGAATCCCCATCCCCATCTGTTTACATAAAGCAAACACCCTAAAGAACACAGTTATATACAAATGTAACAGTACCACACCAGTATTGTTAAGTAATAGTAGTCAAATTTTATTACAATATCCAATAAAAAAATCCCATAGATGGGACTATATTGCAAATGTAGAAAACACTTTACAGTAAAAGGCATTGCCACCCTTGGTGGTAGATGAGTGGGTGTAGCTGAGCCAAAGAGGTATTGCCACCCTTGCTGGTACAAAAAAGTGGTTACTACCTGCCCCCACCTGTAACTGGTCACTGCAGCAAGGAGCATTGCAAAGGCAAACACATAATTATAAGACATTTCCACACTCAACTTACCGACCAGCCTGTGACCAACCAAACTGTCCTGTTGAGCAGTATGTGTCAAAGACAGGGGTTTAGTTGCACACATTTACAAATGCATGCATAAGCCACAAAGCCACGGCAAGGCACCCCATTTTCTGTGGATCCTAAGAGGCATTGCCACCATTGGTGGTAGATGAGTGTATGTAGGTGGGAGCAGGGGATACGCTGGGCATGTGGGAGTGAGGGCAGAAACTTGGGGGGAAGTTCCACTGGCCACACTCACCCCATACCCAGGGTGGTAGCGTCCCCTCTTGGTGGAAGATGAGGGGGTGTGGGCAAGAAGGAGTGGGGTGTTAAGAGTTATATGGACATGGCTCATTGAAGCCTCTTAATTTTTTTTCTCTTGGTTTGGGTGAATTGGGAGCATATTTAATATAAGGTATTTGTAGGAGGGAGGAGGGGTGGAGGGAGGGGGGAGAAGGGAAAGAAAGTTTTTTTTTTGGGGGGGGGGATTGGGAAGTGGATAACGATGTGATCAATATAAATATGTTATGAAGGTTGTTTTAATGGATATGTCAAGTTTAGTAAAAAAAGGATGAGTGGGTGTAGCAGAGCCTGAGGCATTGTCACCCTTGGTGGTAGATGAGTGGGTGTAGGGGGTATTACCAGTATGCTGGGTGTGGGGGAGTGAGGGCAGATGAAACTTGGGGGGAAGTTCCACTGGCCACACTCACCCCATACCCAGGGTGGTAACGTCCCCTCTTGTTGGTAGATGAGTGCATGTAGGTGGGGTCAGTACCAGTATGCTGGGCGTGGGGGAGTGAGGGCAGATGAAACTTGGGGGGAAGTTCCACTGGCTACACTCACCCCAGGGTGGTAGCGTCCCTTCTTGGTGGTAGATGAGTGGGTGTAGGTGGGGCCAGGGGGTATTACCAGTATGCTGTGTGGGGGGGCAGATGAAACTTGGGGGGAAGTTCCACTGGCCACACTCACCCCCTACCCAGGGTTGTAGCGTCCCTTCTTGGTGGTAGATGAGTAGGTGTAGCAGAGCCTGAGGCATTGTCCCCCTTGGTGGTAGATGAGTGCATGTAGGTGGAGGTATTACCAGTAAGCTGAGGGTGGGGGAGTGAAGGCAGATGAAACTTGGGGGGAAGTTCCAGTGGCCACACCCACCCCCTACCCATGGTGGTAGCGTCCCTTCTTGGTGGTAGATGAGTGGGTGTAGCAGAGCCTGAGGCATTGTCACCCTTGGTGGTAGATGAGTGGGTGTAGGTGGGGGCAGGGGGTATTACCAGTATGCTTGGTGTGGGGGAGTGAGGGCAGATGAAACTTGGGGGGAAGTTCCACTGGCCACACTCACCCCATACTCAGGGTGGTAACGTCCCCTCTTGTTGGTAGATGAGTGCATGTAGGTGGGGTCAGTACCAGTATGCTGGGCGTGAGGGAGTGAGGGCAGATGAAACTTGGGGGGAAGTTCCAGTGGCCACACTCACCCCCTACCCACGGTGGTAGCGTCCCTTCTTGGGGGTAGATGAGTGGGTGTAGTAGAGCCTGAGGCATTGTCACCCTTGGTGGTAGATGAGTGGGTGTAGGTGGGGGCAGGGGGTATTACCAGTATGCTGGGTGTGGGGGAGTGAGGGCAGATGAAACTTGGGGGGGAAGTTCCACTGGCCACACTCACCCCATACCCAGGGTGATAACATCCCCTCTTGTTGGTAGATGAATGCATGTAGGTGGGGTCAGTACCAGTATGCTGGGCGTGGGGGAGTGAGGGCAGATGAAACTTGGGGGGGAAGTTCCACTGGCCACACTCACCCCAGGGTGGTAGCGTCCCTTCTTGGTGGTAGATGAGTGGGTGTAGGTGGGGCCAGGGGGTATTACCAGTATGCTGTGTGGGGAGGCAGATGAAACTTGGGGGGAAGTTCCACTGGCCACACTCACCCCCTACCCAGGGTTGTAGCATCCCTTCTTGGTGGTAGATGAGTGGGTGTAGCAGAGCCTGAGGCATTGTCCCCCTTGGTGGTAGATGATTGCATGTAGGTGGAGGCATTACCAGTAAGCTGTGGGTGGGGGAGTGAAGGCAGATGAAACTTGGGGGGAAGTTCCAGTGGCCACACTCACCCCCTACCCAGGGTGGTAGCGTCCCCTCTTGGGGGTAGATGAAGTGGTGTAGGTGGGGGCAGGGGGTATTACCAGTATGCTGGGCGTGGGGGAGTGAGGGCAGATGAAACTTGGGGGGGAAGTTCCACTGGCCACACTCACCCCCTACCCAGGGTGGTAGCGTCCCTTCTTGGTGGTAGATGAGTGGGTGTAGCAGAGCCTGAGGCATTGTCACCCTTGGTGGTATATGATTGTATATAGGTGGGGGCAGGAGGTATTACCAGTATGATGGGCGTGGGGGAGGGCAGATGAAACTTGGGGGGAAGTTCCACTGGCCACGCTAACCCCCTACCCAGGGTGGTAGCGTCCCCTCTTGGTGGTAGATGAGTGGGTGTAGGTGGGGGCAGGGGGTATTACCAGTATGCTGGGCGTGGGGGAGGGTAGATGAAACTTGAGGGGAAGTTCCACTGGCCACACTCACCCCCTACCCAGGGTTGTAGCGTCCCTTCTTGGTGGTAGATGAGTGGGTGTAGCAGAGCCTGAGGCATTGTCCCCCTTGGTGGTAGATGATTGCATGTAGGTGGAGGCATTACCAGTAAGCTGTGGGTGGGGGAGTGAAGGCAGATGAAACTTGGGGGGAAGTTCCAGTGGCCACACTCACCCCCTACCCAGGGTGGTAGCGTCCCCTCTTGGTGGTAGATGAAGTGGTGTAGGTGGGGGCAGGGGGTATTACCAGTATGCTGGGCGTGGGGGAGTGAGGGCAGATGAAACTTGGGGGGGAAGTTCCACTGGCCACACTCACCTCCTACCCAGGGTGGTGATCCCCCGAGAGGCAATCGAATATTTCCTGGATCGGCCCTGTGTGGTAGGTGAGTGGAGATGTGGGTGTCAGTGTGTGGAGAGTGGGGGAGGAGGGACCATCCCCCACACAGAGCTCTGGAGGGAGGAGCCATTGTCCGGACTACAGCCGGGTCACGGCGTGTCTGTGTGATCTGCCTCCTCTGCTCAGGCTCTAAAGGAACTACAAGTCCCAGCAATCTCTGTCCACATGAGGAACTACAACTCACGATTGCTGGGAGTTGTAGTTCCTCAGAGCCTGAGCAGAGGAGGCAGGTTCCCCGGATACACAGACACGCTGTGACCCGGCTGTAGTCCGGACAATGGCTCCTCCCTCCAGAGCTCTGTGGTGGAGATGTTTCCTGGATCGGCCCCGTGTGTGGAGGAGGGCGAGCAATTGGGGCCCCACCCTCGGTGGTAGGTGAGTGGAGATGTGGGTGTCAGTGTGTGGAGAGTGGGGGAGGAGGGACCATCCCCCACACAGAGCTCTGGAGGGAGGAGCCATTGTCCGGACTACAGCCGGGTCACGGCGTGTCTGTGTGATCTGCCTCCTCTGCTCAGGCTCTAAAGGAACTACAAGTCCCAGCAGTCTCTGTCCACATGAGGAACTACAACTCGCGATTGCTGGGAGTTGTAGTTCCTCAGAGCCTGAGCAGAGAAGGCAGGTTCCCCGGATACACAGACACGCTGTGACCCGGCTGTAGTCCGGACAATGGCTCCTCCCTCCGGAGCTCTGTGGTGGAGATGTTTCCTGGATCGGCCCCGTGTGTGGGGGAGGGCGAGCAATTGGGGCCCCACCCTCGGTGGTAGGTGAGTGGAGATGTGGGCGTCAGTGTGTGGAGAGTGGGGGAGGAGGGACCATCCCCCACACAGAGCTCTGGAGGGAGGAGCCATTGTCCGGACTACAGCCGGGTCACGGCGTGTCTGTGTGATCTGCCTCCTCTGCTCAGGCTCTAAAGGAACTACAAGTCCCAGCAATCTGGGAGTTGTAGTTCCTCAGAGCATGAGCAGAGGAGGCAGGTTCCCCGGACACACAGACACGCTGTGACCCGGCTGTAGTCCAGACAATGGCTCCTCCCTCTGGAGCTCCGTGGTGATGATGTTTCCTCCTCTCCGCTCTCCTCACACTGACGCATTCCCTTCTCTGCTCAGCTATTTATCTGATCAAGTCTTGACGTCACAAGTGTAACGGCTCCAGCCTCCAGCTCCTAATTGGCTATTCATCCTCTGGTCACGCCCGTCCCATGCGCTGATCACGCCCACTCCCACCTGAGCCGTTACGTCGCTCTCTGCAGGAGTCACGTGTTGCACGTAGCAGGTAGAGCAAGGCTACGTGACTTCACAGGAGGAGAAGCATGAAATCCTTCCTGCAGCTACTGCGCATGTGCGGCTCAGAGACGGTGTTCTGACTAGAACTGTCCTCCTATCGCATAGTGTCCGCCCCGTACTGCGCAGGCGCAGCGCTTGCGCAGTACGGAGCAGAAGGAGATGCCGAAAGTGTCCGAAGTTGATCAGCTGACCATCAGCTGTACACGACGCTTGGGCACTTCTTAGCGATGGCTTTATAAGAGGGCCCCTCGCGGGTACGCTTCGCTCACCACGCTTCGGGCACGGCCTCGCTGCGCTCAGCAAATATTTATTCTAACTCTATGTCCACTTGGATAGTAGGGAATGAACCTGGACATAGGGTGAGAATAAAAGCGCAGGTTCCGTGTACAGCTGATGATCAGCTGTTAAACTTCGGAGACTTTCGGGATCTCATTTGTCCTCCGTACTGCGCCTGCGCAGTACAGGGCGGACACTATATGATAAGGGACTGTATTCGACAAGACAACGGCAGAAGGTAAACAAGCCGAGGTGATGATTTCCATGGAAACCATTAACCCCATAAATGCCAGACACTGGAGTCTCCGCCCCCTGCAGGTTCCCAGCCTATCTCCTGCAGGCTGCTGCTTGAGTGGGCGGGATGGGGGTGTAATTAACCACAGTGTAAACATTCCTGAGTCCTCACCACCGAGATGGTAGAAAGATAAGAAGTAATACTTCAGCTCTGAGCAATTCGTTTATCAGACGGGATATCACGTCCAGTACCAGCAGGTTACTGTATAATCAAAACATGCTTGGGACAAAGAGATGTCACCAAGATAGGTAAAAAAGAGGAGGGACAACCATGGTATAGGTAAGAAAAGTATATAAAGCTTTATTGGTGAAATATAGATCAGTCACAGAATAGACCCAACCAGAGCAGCCAAATGGGGGTGTGGCCTGGAAGAGGGAGGAGTTCCTGGAGGTGCATTACTTTCCAGGCTCCTCTATGCTGACCAATGGGGTGCCATCTCCTTCTCATGTATCCCATGTGTCATGCATGTAATCTCTGACCGTCCCGTGTGTCATGTATGTAATCTCTGACCGTCCCGTGTGTCATGTATGTAATCTCTGACCGTCCTGTGTGTCATGTATGTAATCTCTGACCGTCCCGTGTGTCATGTATGTAATCTTTGACTGTCCCATGTGTCATGTATTTAATCTATGACCGTTCCATGTGTCATGTATGTAATCTCTGACCGTCCCGTTTGTCATGTATGTAATCTCTGACTGTCCCATGTGTCATGTATGTAATCTATGACTGTCGTGTGTCATGTATGTAATCTGTGACTGACCCGTGTGTCATGTATGTAATTTCTTTTTGGTCATTTGATGAACGATTAACCCCTTTGAGACCAGCCGCTGGTGGCACAATGGCCCTCCTGTGCGAATCGTCGTAGCTGTACAACGGCTCAGTTGCGGGTGAACGCGCGGTCGCTCTCGCTGCGGGGGAGTGCCCGTGGGTTGGGAGGACTCAATGTTCTCCTCTGGCCCAAGATTGACTTGTACACAGGCAGAACGGGGATGTAAACAAGGCAGTTCCTCGTTCTGACGGGTGACATGACAGGGATCTACTGTTCCCAGTGATCTCTGTCATGTCCCAGTAAGCCCATCCCCCCCCCCCCTACAGTTAGGGAACACAGTTAACCCCTTGATCGCCTCCTAGTGTTAACCCTTTCCCTGCCAGTGATATTTATACAGTAATCAGTGCCTATTTTTAGCTCTGATCGCTGTACCCCAAAAAAGTGTCCGATCTGTCCGCCGCAATGTCACAGTCCTGATAAAAATCGCAGATCGCCGCCATTACTAGTAAAAAAAATATAAAATAATAATAAAAATGCCATAAATCTATTCCCCATTTTATAGATACTATAATTTTTGCGCAAACCAATCGATATAAGCTTATTGAGATTTTTTATTTTTTATACCAAAAATATGTAGAAGAATATACATCGGCCTAAACTGATGAAGAAATTTGTTTTAAAAAAAATAATTGTAAAAAATATTGTTTTTTTTTCAAAATTGTCTCTTTTTTTTTTTGTTTATAGCACGAAAAATAAAAACCGCAGATGTAATCAAATACCACCAAAAGAAATCTCTATTTGTGGAGAAAAAAGGACCTCAATTTTGTTTGTGTACAACGTCGCACGACCACGCAATTGTCAGTTAAAGCGATGCAGTGCCGAATCACAAAAAATGCTCTGGTCATTAAGGGGGTAAAGCCTTCCGGGGCTGAAGTGGTTAAGGGTTCCTTGGACTCATTTTGTAGGTTGGCGCTCTTCATGCGATCTTCCTCATTCTGGCAGCTGTGGGGTTCGGCGGGGTCACCACTGAGGACACATTTTCAGTGTGATTTGTCTGGCAGAGAAGGTTCGGTGCCTAAGTGCTCCAGTATTAGGAAATCTCCCCCATTGTGTCAAGGAGTGATCTCTTTAGGATATGTCAACTTTATATACAGTATCTCACAAAAGTGGGTACACCCCTCACATTTTTGTAAATATTTTCTTCTATCTTTTCATGTGACAACACTGAAGAAATGACACTTTGCTACAATGTAAAGTAGTGAGTGTACAGCTTGTATAACAGTGTAAATTTGCTGTCCCCTCAAAATAACTCAACACACAGCCATTAATGTCTAAACCGCTGGCAACAAAAGTGAGTACACCCCTAAGAGAAAATGTCCAAATTGGGCCCAAAGTGTCAATATTTTGTGTGGCCACCATTATTTTCCAGCACTGCCTTACCCCTCTTGGGCATGGAGGTCACCAGAGCTTTACAGGTTGCCACTGGAGTCCTCTTCCACTCCTCCATGATGACATCACGGAGCTGGTGGATGTTGGAGACCTTGTACTCCTCCTCTTCCGTTTGAGGATGCCCCACAGATGCTCAATAAGGTTTAGGTCTGGAGACATGCTTGGCCAGTCCATCACCTTTACCCTCAGCTTCTTTAGCAAGGCAGTGGTCATCTTGGAGGTGTGTTTGGGGTGGTTATCATGTTGGAATACTGCCCTGCGGCCCAGTCTCTGAAGGGAGGGGATCATGCTCTGCTTCAGTATGTCACAGTACATGTTGGCATTCATGGCTCCCTCGGTGAACTGTAGCTCCCCAGTGCCGGCAGCACTCATGCAGCCCCAGACCATGACACTCCCACCACCATGCTTGACTGTAGACAAGACACACTTGTCTTTGTACTCCTCACCTGGTTGCCGCCACAAACGCTTGACACCATCTGAACCAAATATGTTTATCTTGGTCTCATCAGACCACAGGACATGGTTCCAGTAATCCATGCCCTTAGTCTGCTTGTCTTCAGAAAACTGTTTGTGGGCTTTCTTGTGCGTCATCTTTAGAAGAGGCTTCTTTCTGGGACGACAGCTATGCAGATCAATTTCATGCAGTGTGCGGCGTATGGTCTGAGCACTGACAGGCTGACCCCCCACCCCTTCAACCTCTGCAGCAATGCTGGCAGCACTCATACATCTATTTCCCAACGACAACCTCTGGATATGACGCTGAGCACGTGACCTCAACTTCTTGGGTTGACCATGGCGAGGCCTGTTCTGAGTGGAACCTGTCCTGTTAAACCTCTGTATGGTCTTGGCCACCGTACTGGAGCTCAGTTTTAGGGTCTTGGCAATCTTCTTATAGCCTAGGCCATCTTTATGTAGAGCAACAATTCTTTTTTTCAGATCCTCAGAGAGTTCTTTGCCATGAGGTGCCATGTTGAACTTCCAGTGACCAGTATGAGAGAGTGAGAGCGATAACACCAAATTTAACACACCTGCTCCCCATTCACACCTGAGATCTTGTAACACTAACGAGTCACATGACACCGGGAAGGGAAAATGGCTAATTGGGCCCAATTCGGACATTTTCACTTAGGGGTGTACTCGCTTTTGTTGCCAGCGGTTTAGACATTAATGGCTGTGTGTTGAGTTATTTTGAGGGGGCAGCAAATTTACACTGTTATACAAGCTGTACACTCACTACATTACATTGTAGGAAAGTGTCATTTCTTCAGTGTTGTCACATGAAAAGATATAATAAAATATTTACAAAAATGTGAGGGGTATCCGGCCCTTTGGGCATTTTTCCTCTATCAGCTACAGTGGGGCGTAGGCTAAAAACTCAATTCCAGCTGGAGCATTGACAATGCAGGCATCAGTGCCACTATTCCTGTGGCGTTCCTGCTGGAGTAGACACTACTTGGCATTAGGAATGGGCTCGGGCATGTTCGGATTGAACCCGCCACTGCACACCACCAATCATAGGCAGCGCGTGTATGTGCAGCTGCTGGTCGAGAAAATGCCTCACTGCCTAGGATTGGCGGTGTGCAGCGACGGCTTCCTGGCGTGTTCAGTCCAAACACACCCCAAGCCCATCACTACTTGGCATTATAGACAAGGCACTGGAGAAACAGCAGCAGGCGTAGGAGGAGAGTTTCCTGGTGTCTCAGGGCCCACTATATTCAGACGCTGTCCCTGTGAGGGTTCAGTAGATACAGGAGCAGTATGAGGAGGAGAAGGATGGTTTCTGTGCTTGTGTTTAGGAGGGGGGAAGGCATTGGGCAGGTTTCCAGTCATGGGTTTCATCTAGGACTGCAACTAATGATTAATTTCATAATCGATTAGTTAGCCGTTTTTGTTTCGATTAATCAGTTAATAACCTTAAAAAAGTGTGGTGTATAATTTAGTTAACCACTTGCCGACCGCCACACGCTGATATACGTCGGCGCAATGGCAGCAGTGGGCAGATGGGCATACCTGTACGCCCCCTTTAATTTGCGGGGCTATTGGGCACGCGCCCACCGCGTACAGCGTGACCGTGCCCGCAGACTCGATGTCCGCTGATGTCCCGTGATCGTGTCATGGAGAGGCAGAACGGGGAGATGCTTATGTAAACAAGGCATTTCCCTGTTCTGCCTAGTGACATGACAGAGATCTACTGCTCCCTGTCATAGGGAGCAGTGATCGCTGTCATGTGAGTAGTAGCCCATCCCCCACACAGTTAGAATCACTCCCTAGGACACACTTAACCCCTTGATCGCCCCCTAGTGTTTAACCCCTTTCCTGCCAGTGTCATTTACACAGTAATCTGCAGTTTTATAGCACTGATCGCTGTATAAATGACAATGGTCCCAAAAATAGTGTCAAAAGTGTCCGATGTGTCCGCCATAATGTCGCAGTCACAATAAAAATCGCAGATTGCCGCCATTACTAATAAAAAAAAAAATTAATAATAAAAAACGCCATAAATCTATTCCCTATTTTGTAGACACTATAACTTTTGCGCAAACCAATCAACATACGCTTATTGCGATTTTTTTACCAAAAATATGTAGAAGAATACATATCAGGCTAAACTAAGGAAAAAAATAGTTTTTTTATATATTTTTTGGGGATATTTAATATAGCAGAAAGTAAAAAATATTGCTTTTTTTTCAAAATTGTCATTCTTTTTTTGTTTATAGCGCAAAAAATAAAAACCGCAGAGGTGATCAAATATCACGAAAAGAAAGCTCTATTTGTGGGAATGTTTGGTGTAACGTCGCACGGCCTCGCAATTGTCAGTTAAAGCGACGCAGTGCCGAATCGCAAAAAGTGCTCTGGTCAGGAAGCGGTTAATATGTAAAGTTTAAAAAAAAAGGCAATTTATTCTTAAATATCTCTATGCAGTGGTAAATATAAATAACCAACTGTATGGTTAGGGAGTAAGATCTTAAATCCACTCTGAGAATAACGGACAGAAGAGATATACTGTATATACTATTAGAGGAGATATATACTATTAGAGAAGATATACTGTATATACTATTAGAGGAGATATATACTATTAGAGGAGATATACTGTATATACTGTTAGAGGAGATATACTGTATATACTATTAGAGGAGATATATACCATTAGAAGAGATATACTGTATATACTATTAGAGGAGATATATACTATTAGAGGAGATATACTGTATATACTATTAGAGGAGATATACTGGATATACTATTAGAGGAGATATATACTATTAGAGGAGATATACTGTATATACTATTAGCGAAGATACACTGTATATACTATTAGAGGAGATATATACTAATAGAGGAAATATACTGTATATACTGTTAGAGGAGATATACTGTATATACTATTAGAGGAGATATACTGTATATACTATTAGAGGAGATATATATTATTAGGGATGAGCCGAACACCCCCCGGTTCGGTTCGCACCAGAACCTGCGAACGGATCGAAAATTCGCACGAACGTTAGAACCCCATTGACGTCTATGGGACTCGAACGTTCGAAATCAAAAGTGCTAATTTTAAAGGCTAATTTGCATGGTATTGTCCTAAAAAGGATTTGGGGACCCGGGTCCTGCCCCAGGGGACATGTATCAATGCAAAAAAAACTTTTAAAAACGGCCGTTTTTTCGGGAGCAGTGATTTTAATGATGCTTAAAGTAAAAAAAAAAAAAAAAGTGAAATATTCCTTTAAATATCGTACCTGGGGGGTGTCTATAGCATGCCTATAAAGTGGCGCGTGTTTCCCGTGTTTAGAACAGTCCCTGAACAAAATGTCATTTTTAAAGGAAAAAAAGTCATTTAAAACTGCTTGCGGCTTTAATGTAATGTCGGGTCCTGGCAATATGGATGAAAATCAGTGAGACAAACGGCATGGGTACCCCCCAGTCCATTACCAGGCCCTTTGGGTCTTGTATGGATATTAAGGGGAACCCCGCACCCAAATTAAAATAAGGAAAGGTGTGGGGCCACCAGGCCCTATATACTCTGAACAGCAGTATACAGGCGGTGCAAACAAGACAGGAACTGTAGGTTTGTTGTTAAGTAGAATCTGTTTGTAATTTTGAATGGGTACATTTTTAACGTGTTTAGCTCCAGCCAAAAAATCTTTTTTAAGCTTTTTGGAAAACATAGGGAAGGGTTATCACCCCTGTGACATTTGTTTTGCTGTCTGTCCTCCTCTTCAGAAGATTTTACCTCACTTTTTGTCCCAATGACAAATGTTTTTTGAAAATTTGGGGTTTTTTGTGGAACAAGGATTGGAAAGCATCAGTGGAAAGGAGAAATGTTTTTCCCATATTAACTCTTACAGAAGAGAATTTCCCTTCCTAGGGGTAGATTTCATCTCACTTCCTGTTGTCTCCTTCCGTTTGCAAGTAGGAGTAGTTTGTAAGTTAGATGTTTGAAAGTAGGGGCCTGCCCTATATACTCAGCAGAAATTTGGGCCTTAGGTGTTATTGTGGCCACAACACTGTAAGCCCTCACAAGGCCCTGCTGTGAAATATTAGATCAAGAATTGTAATTACATGCCCCTGTTGAACAAGGGCAGAAAAACTGGGCCTTTGGTGGTGGTGGTGGTGCTGGTGCCACAACACTGTAAGTCCTCACTCGCTCTTGGTGGGTGCAGAAATGGGCCCTCCTGTGAAATATTAGATCAAGAGTTGTAATTACATGCCCCTGTTGAACAGGGGCGAAAAATTAGGCCTTAGGCACTGGTGCTGGTGCCACAACACTGCAACCCCTCACAGATACCCTAGTTGGAACGCAGAAACGAGCCCTGCTGCAAAGTGTTGCACCAAAAATTGTAATTACACGCCCCTGTTAAACAGGGGCTGAAAAATTGGGCCTTTGGTGGTGGTGGTGGTGCTGGTGCCACAACACTGTAAGTCCTCACTCGCTCTTGGTGGGTGCAAAAATGGGCCCTGCTGTGAAATATTAGATCAAGAATTGTAATTACATGCCCCTGTTGAACAAGGGCAGAAAAATTGGGCCTTTGGTGGTGGTGGTGGTGCTGGTGCCACAACACTGTAAGTCCTCACTCGCTCTTGGTGGGTGCAGAAATGGGCCCTGCTGTGAAATATTAGATCAAGAATTGTAATTACATGCCCCTGTTGAACAGGGGCTGAAAAATTAGGCCTTAGGCACTGCTGCTGGTGCCACAACACTGCAACCCCTCACAGACACTCTAGTTGGAACGCAGGAACGAGCCCTGCTGCAAAGTATTGCATCAAAAATTGTAATTACACGCCCCTGTTAAACAGGGGCTGAAAAATTGGGCCTTAGGCACTGGTGCTGGTGCCACAACACTGCAACCCCTCACAGATACTCTAGTTGGAACGCAGAACGAGCCCTGCTGCAAAGTATTGCATCTAAAATTGTAATTACATGCTCCTGTTAAACAGGGGCTGAAAAATTGGGCCTTAGGCACTAGTGGTGGCACCCAGAACCAAAAATGTTCTTACAAGCTATTAGCGTGATCATTGAGGAGGAAGAGGATAATTACTCAGGGATAGTCACTCAGCATCAGCATAAGCAGTCTTTGAAGGGATCTGAGATTTCAAAAAGAATTATTCGGTTACATCCGCATCAGGTGCTTGATAGCTGGTGGTGATCCAAGACTGATTCATTTTTATGAAGGTCAGTCGATTGACTGAGTCAGTGGACAGACGCACCCTGTGATCGGTTACAAAGCCTCCAGCAGCACTGAATGTGCGTTCCGAAAGAACGCTGGATGCAGGGCAGGCCAGTAGCTCAATTGCATACTGTGCAAGCTCTGGCCAGTGATCCATCCTCAAGACCCAGTAACCCAGAGGATTTTCAGTGGGAAAGGTGCCCAAGTCAGATCTTGCCCCTAGGTATTCCTGCACCATGTAAAACAGACGCTGGCGATGGTTGCTGGAACCGATCATACCTTGGGGCTGCGGACCAAAAAATTGTCTGAACGCATCGGTCAGACGGCCACCTTCTCCACCGCTCCTTCTTTGACTGACCGAAGCCTCAGCAACATGTTGTTCAGAAACAGGAGTTTGTAACCTCCCAGTCTCTGGAAACGCGTTGCACAGACCTTTCTGCAAGGCCTCCCGAAGATGTTTCATGCTCTGCTCCCTCTGCGATGGCAAGATAAGGTCCGCAACCTTACCCTTGTAACGTGGATCAAGGAGGGTTGCCAGCCAGTATTGGTCCTTCTCCTTGATACCACGAATACGAGGCTCCTTACGCAGGCTTTGCAGGATCAGGGAGGCCATGCAGCGTAGGTTTGCTGAGGCATTCGGTCCTCTGGGTCACTAAGGACGACATGGTCCGCAGCCACCTCCTCCCAGCCACGTACAAATCCATGTGTTTCTTGGGACTGATCCCTTAAAGACTGCTGCTGATGCTGAGTGCCAGGCTCCACCTCCATACTGACACAATCTTCCTCCTCCTCCTCCTCCTCGTCCTCTTCCTGTGTGATCGGCGGGCACGCAGGAACACTGTCTGGATAAAGGGGGCCTTGAGAGCTAAGGAAGTCCTCCTCTTCCTGCCTCTGTTCTTCCTCAAGTGCCCTGTCCATTATTCCATGCAGCGTGTGCTCCAACAGGTGGACAAGGGGGACAGTGTCACTGATGCATGCACTGTCACTGCTCACCATCCTCGTGGCCTTCTCAAATGGTGACAGGACAGTGCATGCATCCCTGATCATGGCCCACTGGCGTGGGGAAAAAAAAACAAGCTCCCCTGACCCTGTCCTGGTGCCATAGTCGCACAGATACTCATTGATGGCCCTCTGCTGCGTGTGCAGCCGCTGCAGCATGGCCAACGTTGAGTTCCACCTGGTGGGCATGTCACAGATTAGGCGGTTCTTGGGCAGGTTAAACTCCTTTTGGAGGTCCGCCAGCCGAGCACTGGCATTATATGACCGGCGGAAATGCACACAGACTTTCCTGGCCTGCCTCAGGACATCCTGTAAGCCTGGGTACCTGCCCAAGAACTTCTGGACCACCAAGTTAAGGACGTGAGCCAAACAGGGCACATAGGTCATTTGTCCCTGTCGGAGGGCAGAGAGGAGGTTGGTGCCATTGTCACAAACCACCATTCCTGCCTTAAGTTGGCGTGGCGTCAACCACCTCTGAACCTGCCTCTGCAGAGCTGACAGAACCTCTGCCCCAGTGTGGCTCCTGTCCCCCAAGCACACCAGCTCAAGCACCGCATGGCATCTTTTGGCCTGAGTACTTGCGTAGCCCCTTGAACAGCTACGGAGCATAGCTGATTCCGAGGACAAAGCACAGGAAGAGGCCATGGAGGAAGAAGAAGAGGAGGGGGTGGAGGAGAGAGGTGTGTCACAATCATTAGTAGTGGCATTTTGGAGGCGTGGTGGCGGAACAACCTCCAACACTACTGTACCTTGTCCTGCATCCTTCCCAGCTGCCAGCAGAGTCACCCAATGCGCCGTGAAACTTAGGTAACGTCCCTGTCCATGCCTGCTGGACCATGAGTCAGCGGTAATATGCACCTTACCGCTGACTGCCCTGTCCAGCGAGGCATGGACATTGCCTTCCACATGCCGGTAGAGAGCCAGAATCGCTTTCCATGAGAAAAAGTGGCGTTTGGGTACCTGCCACTGAGGAACTGCACATTCCACAAACTCACGGAAGGGGGCAGAGTCTACCAACTGAAAAGGCAGCAGTTGAAGTGCTAGCAATTTTGCCAAGCTAGCATTCAACCGCTGGGCATGTGGATGGCTGGGAGCAAACTTCTTTTGGCGGTGCAGCAGCTGGGGCAAGGAAATTTGCCTGGTACAATCTGACGTTGGTGTACCGAAAGCAGATTGCCCACAAGTACTTGGCTGTGACACACCTAATTCTACACCTTCATTCCTCTCAGTGCAGGTCTCAGAGAGGACTGAAGGTATAGTGGGGTTGAAGATCTCAGCTGATGAGGAGCAAGGAGAGGTCCTCTTTGTTCTTTGGTGTGGGTCTTTTAGATACGCTTGCCAACGAACTGCATGGCAGGTCAACGTATGTCTGGTCAAGCATGTGGTACCCAAGCGGGAGATGTTTTGGCCACGCGAGATACGCTTGAGACATATGTTGCAAATAGCAGCGGTGCGATCTGATGCACTCGTCTCAAAAAAGGCCCACACCAAAGAACTTTTTGAATAACGCGCAGAGACTGCAGCGCCCTGCACATGTGGAGCTTTGGGGTGTGATGCACTCAGTGTGCTGCCTTTAGGCTGGCCCCTGGAGGGCATCCTGCCTCGTTGGTGATGTGCCGCCTCCTCCTCCTCCTCCTCTCTCCTATCAGGCACCCACGTTGAGTCAGTGACTTCATCATCCCCTCCCTCCTCATCACTGGAGCAAACCTGGCAGTATGCTGCAGCAGGGGGAGCATGACTGCCAGATTGCTGTCCTTCTTGGGCACCCCCTCTGTCCGTGCTCATGTTACTGCCTTCATCGAGCTCAGTATCATCATCAGAGCCTTCCAAACGCTGGGCATCCTCCTGGAGCATGTACCCAACACTGTGGTCAAACAGTTCGAGGGACTCCTCAGGAGGACATGGTGGGGCTAGGGAAGGAGTCACTGATGACATTGAGCCGAGGGAAGAGGCCGCTGCTTTGCCAGACAAAGTACCCTGAGCATGGGTGAGAGAGGATGAGGAGGATGAGGACGGCTTGGTCATCCACTCGACCAAGTCCTCCGCATGTTGCGGCTCAACACGGCCAGCTGCCGAAAAAAAAGGCCAAGCGTGTCCCACGGCCACGTGCTGATGAGGATGCACCGTATCCACGACCATCACTAGACACAGAGCCCGCTTGCCCTCTTTTATTGGCTTGTGACTGTCTGCCTCTCCTTCTTGGCCTTCCAGACATACTAATGGCCTGTAGCTGCACTAAGCTGGGATGGGATATATATATATATATACTGATACTGCAGCTAGCAAAATCAACTGCCTGCCTGTAGTATGAGAACACCACCAACCTTCTACAGGTAGCTTTAGCTGAACACTGTGCAGAGCTCGCAAAAAACTAACTTGTAGCTTTTTTAGCTGCCTGCGGTAGTGATAGGATCAGGAAAACACCACCAACCTTCTACAGATAGCTTTAGCTGAACACTGTGCAGAGCTCGCAAAAAAATAACTTGCAGCTTATTTAGCTCCCTGCGGTAGTGATAGGATCAGGAAAACACCACCAACCTTCTACAGGTAGCTTTAGCTGAACACTGTGCAGAGCTCGCCAAAAAATAACTTGCAGCTTATTTAGCTGCCTGCGGTAGTGATAGGATCAGGAAAACACCACCAACCTTCTACAGGTAGCTTTAGCTGAATACTGTGCAGAGCTCACAAAAAACTAACTTGTAGCTTTTTTAGCTGCCTGCGGTACTGATAGGATCAGGAAAACACCACCAACCTTCTACAGGTAGCTTTAGATGAACACTGTGTAGAGCTCACCCAAAAATAACTTACAGCTTATTTAGCTGCCTGCGGTAGTGATAGGATCAGGAGAACACCACCAACCTTCTACAGGTAGCTTTAGCTGAACACTGTGCAGAGCTTGCAAAAAAATAACTTGTAGGTTTAGCTGAACACTGTGAGGAGGACACACCACACTAACTTGTAGTTTTAGCTGAACACTGTGAGCAGGACGCACTACACTAACTTGTAGCTTTAGATGAACACTGTGCAGAGCTCGCAAAAAAATAACTTGTAGGTTTAGCTGAACACTGTAAGGAGGACGCACCACACTAACTTGTAGTTTTAGCTGAACACTGTGAGCAGGACGCACTACACTAACTTGTAGCTTTAGATGAACACTGTGCAGAGCTTGCAAAAAAATAACTTGTAGGTTTAGCTGAACACTGTGAGGAGAACGCACCACACTAACTTGTAGTTTTAGCTGAACACTGTGAGCAGGGCGCACTACACTAACTTGTAGTTTTAGATGAACACTGTGCAGAGGTCTCACTACACTAACTTGTAGTTTTAGCTGAACACTGTGAGCAGGACGCACTACACTAACTTGTAGCTTTAGATGAACACTGTGCAGAGCTCGCAAAAAAATAACTTGTAGGTTTAGCTGAACACTGTGAGGAGGACGCACCACACTAACTTGTAGTTTTAGCTGAACACTGTGAGCAGGACGCACTACACTAACTTGTAGCTTTAGATGAACACTGTGCAGAGCTCGCAAAAAAATAACTTGTAGGTTTAGCTGAACACTGTGAGGAGGACGCACCACACTAACTTGTAGTTTTAGCTGAACACTGTGAGCAGGACGCACTGCACTAACTTGTAGCTTTAGATGAACACTGTGCAGAGGTCTCACTACACTAACTTGTAGTTTTAGCTGAACACTGTGAGCCCCAGGACGCACTACACTAATTTGTAGTTTTAGATGAACACTGTGCAGAGGTCTCACTACACTATCTTGTAGTTTTAGCTGAACACTGTGAGCAGGACGCACTACACTAACTTGTAGCTTTAGATGAACACTGTGCAGAGCTCGCAAAAAATAACTTGTAGGTTTAGCTGAACACTGTTAGGAGGACACACCACACTAATTTGTAGTTTTAGCTGAACACTGTGAGCAGGACGCACTACACTAACTTGTTGCTTTAGATGAACACTGTGCAGAGGTCTCATTACACTAACTTGTAGTTTTAGCTGAACACTGTGAGCAGGACGCACTACACTAACTTGTAGCTTTAGATGAACACTGTGCAGAGCTCGCAAAAAAATAACTTGTAGGTTTAGCTGAACACTGTGAGGAGGACGCACCACACTAACTTGTAGTTTTAGCTGAACACTGTGAGCAGGATGCACTACACTAACTTGTAGCTTTAGATGAACACTGTGCAGAGCTCGCAAAAATATAACTTGTAGGTTTAGCTGAACACTGTGAGGAGGACGTACCACACTAACTTGTCGTTTTAACTGAACACTGTGAGCAGGACGCACTACACTAACTTGTAGCTTTAGATGAACACTGTGCAGAGGTCTCACTACACTAACTTGTAGTTTTAGCTGAACACTGTGAGCAGGACGCACTACACTAACTGTAAATAGTCTAGCTGCCTGACTGTGGTACTAATAGGATCAAAAGAACACCAGTAATTTTCTTCAGGTAGCTGTAATCACTGTAACAAGACAAGCCTGCCTGTCAGTAGCAAGATAACAGGAACAGATCTAGCTAAACTGAATACAGTGTATATATATATATATATATGCAATGCCTGGGATGCATATATATACACAATACACTGTAAGTGCAGCTAACTCACTGATTGTCCTGCCTAATCTAGCTAACTCAAATGAAATGACACTGTCTCTCTGTCTATCTATGTATCTCAACGCCGGAACACACACTACACAGGGCCGCCGTGCAGGCGGCCTTATATAGTGTGGGGCGTGTTCTAAACCCTCTGAGCCATAATTGGCCAAAGCCCCCCTGGCTTTGGCCAATTACATCTCTCTCTACCGACGGCGCTGTGATTGGCCAAGCATGCGGGTCATAGTGCATGCTTGGCCAATCATCAGCCAGCAATGCACTGCGATGCCGCAGTGAATTATGGGCCGTGACGCGCCACACGAATTTGGCGCGAGCGGCCCATAACGTTCGGAATTCGGTGAACAACCGAACAGCCAATGCTCGAGTCGAACATGGGTTTGACTCGAACACGAAGCTCATCCCTATATATTATTAGAGGAGATATACTGTATATACTATTAAAGGAGATATATACTATTAGAGGAGATATACTGTTTATACTATTAGAGGAGATATACTGTATATACTATTAGAGGAGATATATATTATTAGAGGAGATATACTGTATATACTATTAGAGGAAATATATACTATTAGAGGAGATATACTGTATATACTGTTAGAGGAGATATACTGTATATACTATTAGAGGAGATATATATTATTAGAGGAGATATACTGTATATACTATTAGAGGAGATATATACTATTAGAGGAGATATACTGTATATACTGTTAGAGGAGATATACTGTATATACTATTAGAGGTTGAATCTAGAAAATATCATCAGACTCAGAGATCAATTTTTTTTTTATTTAAAAGAAAAAAAAGTTAACGATTGTTTTGCAGATTTTCAAACAGAACTGTAATATATTATATGTTGGCCATACAAAAACAATGTCTTCCTTCAAGAAAAAAAAATTAATTTTAAGAACGTTCGTTCAATTTTCTCATCGTTAGTGGGGTCAAATCGATGTTCGTATTAGAAATAATAGAAAACTTTTTGGTCAAAGGAATTTTCAGACAGTGGATGTGGTTTTCGTTCAAAAATGACATTCGTTTAAAACAGAAAGTTAAAAACAAGTGAAAATTTCAAACAACGTTCTTTCATTCAGCGAATGTACAAAAATTTTTCGTCTGAAAATTGATCTGTGTGGCCAGCATAATGCTTGGTGTACACACCAATGCAGTATGCTTTTGATCTGTTTCTGCAGTGATTTTTGCTGTGCGTTTTGATTTTTTGGGCACAGCTGCCCACTATGTATCTTCCCCCCACCTTCATATCAGCCAGGGAAGAAATAGAATAGAAAAAGGAGCATAGAAGAGGATTGTGGGACATGTAGTCCCGAGGACTGACAGCCCCACTGTAACACGGAAACTGCAGCCCACACAGCATGCTCAGCTGAATGGGAGAGAGAGAGAGAGACAGGAGCCCGGGAAAGCTTTCAGGGAAGTACACCCAGGACTCCAGAGGGAGAGAGCAGTGCTGAGGGAACACCATCAGAGAGAGAACCCCGCTGCCCTGCACCACAAGAGGGAAAGCCACATAGCCTGGCACCATCCCTGGCGGAGAAAGGAATGGAGTCATTGCAGGAATACAGATCTGGGCTCTACCCAGCAGAGTTGCCACGGGCAATTCAGAGTGAGCTGACTCCTGATCAGAGGAACCTTTGTTGCTGTATCGCTGGGTCAAGTGAGAGGGCCGATCGGCCATTATCTACTAACGTCCATAGGAACTGCAGTCTCTGACAATCTCTTGTACTATGTCTGCAGTCTCTGACCATCTCCTGTACTATGTCTGCAGTCTCTGACCATCTCCTGTACTATGTCTGCAGTCTCTGATCATCTCCTGTACTATGTCTGCAGTCTCTGATCATCTACTGTACTATGTCTGCAGTCTCTGACCATCTCCTGTATTATTTCTACAGTCTCTGATCATCTCCTGTATTATGTCTGCAGTCTCAGACCATCTCCTGTAGTATGTCTGCAGTCTCTGATCATCTCCTGTACTATGTCTGCAGTCTCTGACCATCTCCTGTACTATGCCTGCAGTCTCTGACCATCACCTGTAGTATGTCTGCAGTCTCTGACCATCTCCTGTACTATGTCTGCAGTCTCTGATCGTCTCCTGTAGTATGTCTGCAGTCTCTGGTCGTCTCCTATACTATGTCTGCAGTCTCTGACCATCTCCTGTACTATGTCTGCAGTGTCTGACCATCTTCTGTAGTATGTCTGCAGTCTCTGACCATCTCCTGTTCTATGATTGCAGTCTCTGACCATCTCTTGTATCATAACTACAGTCTCTGACCATCTCCTGTAATATGTCTGGGGGCTCTTTCTAACAGAATATCTAACAGAAGCCATCTCTGTGTGCATCAGAGAGTCCCCCTCCAGGTCTCATTAGTGTACGCTCTTACTGTATTTTTTTTATTGTTAAAAGATCATGGGAGGATCCCAGGGTAACAAAGACCTCTTAGGGGAGCATCTCTGTTTTTGATTCGTTGCCATAGAAACATTTGTAAAGGGGAGGAGTTGGTAAGATGACCACGCCCATGTGGGGGGCGCCAGAAATATTTCTGCACCCAGGCGCCAGTGACCCTAGGATCGGCCCTGTACATGGGTATGCATTTGGGGGCTGGAACTGTATGTATGACATATCTTATTGTTTAGATTGTGGAATGTGCTCACCTCTTGGCAGATTGGAGGAGTGCCCATATATGTTCCAGTCTTTACAATCAGTATTGTATATACCTTTGATTGTTTTGTTTATGATTACTTATATGTTTGTTCTTCATAGACATTGGTGCATATAATGACTCTGGAAATATACTCCTGAAGAAGCGGCCATACCGCGAAACATGTCAAGTCCAAACTGACCCGGACGACATTCCGACTCCTTTTTGGATGGATACACGCCCTACTGCTCAGTTCCCATTCAGAGAATCTATTTATGTGCAATATATACCTTGTCTTTTTAGGACTTTTTTAATTATGTCTTTTTTTCAATAAATTCCTATTTTTTCTATATAATTGTGTATGTAAGTCTTTACCATATCATGAAAGTCCACAGTTGCTTCAGATCTTCTGCCTTTTTGTTTTTTTCTAAATCTAGAGGACGACGATACATTACTTTAATATTTACTATTAGTAGCATTGAGTATGAGATACAATTGATCTCCCGTAGGTTCCGTGGGCGCATACAGTACCTGGTTCATTGGAAAGGGTTTGGACCGCTCTTGGGTCTCATCCTCGGGCATACATGCTCCTGTCCTCCTCTGTGCTTTTCATAGACGTTTTCCCCTCAAACCTGGTGGTCCTCCAAGGGGGAGGGGTCATTAAGGAGGAGGTACTGTCAGGGCTGGGCTCTCAGACCTTCCTTCTCAGTGCTCAGGTTGCTCAGCTGTCGGTTAATTGCCAGTACTCAACGTTCTACAGTGGCTCACCTGGTGATCATTTCCTGCTCATCAGTCCAGCCTACAGCCAGCCCCTTCTGGCTATTTAAACTGCCTGGTTCATTTCTTCCATGCCTTCGCCTTGGTCAAACATATCTGGAGACTCTCTGCTGTCTTCCTGTTGAAGACTTGCTGACGTCCCTTCTGGTTCCTTATCCCGTCTGCTGCCTCCAAATATGCTGATCTCTGGCTTTCTGATTTAGTGGCTTGTTTTGACTATCTCTTTTGGCTACCGTACCCTGGCTATGTTTTAACTACGTTTACTATTTGTACCATTTTTACCATTATATTAAAAGGTGTGATTTTTACTGCATTTTCTGTCTCCTTCTGATTTATGGTTCCTGACACCTGCTTGCTCCCAAACTTACCTCTTTATTTAAACAGTTCTTTGAATTAGGTGCCCTCCCAAATTCTATGTCAGAGGCTGTGGTGGTGTTGGTACTCAAACCGTGCAAGAACCTGAGGAGTGCTCCTCGTATCGGCCAATATCCCTGATCAATGTGGATGCCCAGATTTTGGCAAAGATTTTAGCTAATCGTTTATCTAAGGTTCTTGAGGAGATTATACATGTGGATCAAACTGGGTTCATGCCCAGGAAGGGCACAGACATTAATCTTTGTTGCCTTTTTTTAAATTTATCAATACCCCATACGAATAATAGCGGGCAGCGGGTCATCGCCTCGGCATTTGACTCAGTAGAGGGGGTTTTCTTGTGGGAAGTCTTGGGTAGATTCGGATTTGGCCCCAAATTTCTTCAATAGTTATGGATGCTATACTGTTCATCTAGGGTTTGAATCTGCAATAATGATAGGCTATCTGGGTCATTTCCGTTGCAGAGAGGCACACACGTCAGAGTTGCACCGGCCCCCTTCCTCTTTGCCCTGGAACCATTGGCAATTCTTATTTGGGGATCCCGTCAAGTTAAGGGGTTGAGGGTAGGCCCTTTAGAGGAAAAAATCTCCCTGTATGCCGGTGACACCCTCTATTATTTGCATGATGCGGATTCCTCGCTAAGGGCAGCCCTCGACCTATTTGATGAATTTGGGTAATTCTCGGGAGTTCGTATTAATTGGAATAAATCTACATTGTTCTTTAGACCCCCAGCCCCTACCCAGTTGCTGTGGGTAGATCAGTTGAGGTACTTGGGTGTCCAGGTCCAGCGGGACTCGATCAGCTTTTTTAATCTTAATCTATTCCCCCTGTTATCCCAACTATGCGTGAAGTGTGCATCCTCGGCATCCTCGCCTTTGAACCTCTTAGGACATATTAACCTCCTTAAAATTATTTTTTTCCTAAATTCTTATACGTTTTTCATAAGTGCCCAACCTGGATACCTATTTGCTTTTTAAGGAGGTGGAACAATGTATGGGGACTTTTATTTGGAGGTTGACTTTACTTTTCCCCAGGGCCAGTGCTACCACTAGGCAAACTAGGCAGCCGCCTAGGGCGCACTGCTGCTTAGGGGCGCCCGGCTGCTGGTTTCCCTCTGTGTCTGCATGCTCTGCAGGCTGCAGTATGTAACTAACCCAGTCCGACCAGTAGTGTAATTAGAGGTGCAGCGCAGCACTAGAGCCAGCGATAGAGGAAGCAGAGCCAATTGCTTCCTGTATAGCGGCGCCTTCTGTCACATTAGCAGGGCAAAGGGGGATGAATCATGGGTGGAGCCAATGGGGGCGGCAAAATGAGGTTTCGCCTACGATGTCAAAAATCCTTGCACCAGCCCTGCTCTTCCCTGTGCAGTATGGTGGCCTGGCACTACCAGATCTCCGGACCTATTACTGGGCGGCCGTCTTGGTTACCACTTGTTGGTGGTTAAGGCAGTCTTGTGCCAATGCGGCGGTGTGCCTTGAGGCTGTCATTTTGGGTTCCCTCCTAGAGTTGGGGAATTTGGTTTATCGGGGCCCTCGGGCTTACCCTGTCCTGCCGAATCCCATGGGGCTTACACTTAGGGTCTGGGCTGTAGCTAGAAGGAGATTTCTTCAGGCAAATACCTGGTCCTCATTTAACTCTTTGCGTGGCAACCCTAATCTTCCACATTTTTACTCCCTTCCTTACCCCCAACTCTAGGCCGGATATGGGATTGGGACTCTGAGAGATATCTTACCAGTAGGTACCTTTCTTTGCTATTTAGACCTTATGGCCAAATTTAAACTACCAGGCTGGATGTTATTTCGATATTTTCAATTGCGCCGTGCCGCAAAAGCTCAGTTTCCTATTCCTCCAAACCTAACTATGGACCCTATTGAGGAACTTCTGGCTCAAGAATCCTTATTCAAACCCCTGTCTGCTCTTTACTTGAATTTGCTCTGTGTAGACTCAAAATGTACAAACTCTGCTATTTGTGGACGACTTTGATAGAGAGGATTGGGAGAGTTGTCTTGAGGATAGTATTAAACTGTTAATTTCTTCACAAGATAAGTTAATTCAGCTTAAATTCCTGCATAGGGTTTAATACACGCCCCAGAGACTGCAAAGAATATTTCCCCTGAGGTCACCAGAGTGTACCCGATGTGTATTGGGTATATGTACATATATCCACATGTTTTGGGGTTGTCCAAGGGTGGCTTGTTTCTGGGGCGAAGTGGTTGAACTTATAAATCACTGTTTCCACCTGGCCCTCCCAATCACTCCTGAACTGCTGTTGCTAGGTATTCAGGATGATGAGCAGAGGCCTAGATACACTAAACTGCTAATCTCTTATCTTGTTTACTACACTAAAAGAGAAATTGTACTCAAAAGGAATTCCCATTCCCCTCCCTCCATAGCTTCATTGGAGAAGTCTATTAACGCTGCTCTTCCCATGTATAAATTGACTTCTATCAGCACAGGGGCGGATCCAGGGGGGGGGCAACGTGGCAATTGCCCCCTCCGAGAAATTTGTGACAGCTGAGACCAGTCAGCGGATGAGTGAGCGGGCGGGAGGCCAAGTGTGCCGGTTAACGAGGAGCAGCAGGTGGGCCAGATGAGAGAGAGCCTGAGCGGGCTGCGGGCAGGTCGGCGGACGAGTGAGGGGGGGGTCGCCAGCCGTGTGTGCATGTAAACGAGCGGGCAGGTCGGCGCCGGCGGACGAGTGAGGGGGGTCGCCAGCTGAGTATCTGGGCATGCAGGGCAGACAGTGAGTGAGGGGGCGGGCCGGTCCACAGGTGAGCGGAGAGACTGGCCAGTCAGTGAGCCGGCGGGCAGAGATCAGAGAGATGACATCATCTCTCACCGCCCGCCCTGCATCACTGTAGTTCCGCCCTCACTGTACAGCCGTGGGCAGCAGAGAGATTACATCATCTCTCTGCTGCCTGCCTTCACTCTGACAATCTGCACCTTAGCAGGCCAACCACAATGAGAAACATGTGGCAGGTGATGTGGCAAGTGTAATCTGCAATGTGTGGCAGGTGACGTGGCAAGTAACAACCAGCAACATGTGGCAGGTGACGTGGCAAGTAACAACCAGCAACATGTGGCAGGTGACGTGGCAAGTGTAATCCGCAATGTGTGGCAGGTGACGTGGCAAGTAACAATCAGCAACATGTGGCAGGTGACGTGGCAAGTGTAATCTGCAATGTGTGGCAGGTGACGTGGCAAGTAACAGCCAGCAACATGTGGCAGGTGACGTGGCAAGTAACAACCAGCAACATGTGGCAGGTGACGTGGCAAGTGTAATCCGCAATGTGTGGCAGGTGACGTGGCAAGTAACAATCAGCAACATGTGGCAGGTGACGTGGCAAGTATAATCTGCAATGTGTGGCAGGTGACGTGGCAAGTAACAACCAGCAACATGTGGCAGGTGACGTGGCAAGTAACAACCAGCAACATGTGGCAGGTGACGTGGCAAGTAACAACCAGCAACATGTGGCAGGTGACGTGGCAAGTGTAATCCGCAATGTGTGGCAGGTGACGTGGCAAGTAACAATCAGCAACATGTGGCAGGTGATGTGGCAAGTGTAATCTGCAATGTGTGGCAGGTGACGTGGCAAGTAACAATCAGCAACATGTGGCAGGTGACGTGGCAAGTAACAATCAGCAACATGTGGCAGGTGACGTGGCAAGTGTAATCCGCAATGTGTGGCAGGTGACGTGGCAAGTGACAATCAGCAGCATGTGGCAGGGGACCTGGCAAGTGACAATCAGTATCTGGTGGCAGGCAAGTGACAATCCGCAGCTTGTGGCAGGGACGTGGCAAGTGACAAGCTGCATCTGAAGGCAGGTCGACGTGGAAAGTGACACACTCGGGGCTCCCACAGATTCTGCATTATGGTGAGTTGAACCATTTCATTTTATATTAAAATGTAATAATATAAATAAAGCTCTTCAATCATCCTGACACCATAACAACCATGGTGCAATGATGATGAAAGCGCTAACACCAGCCACTGCCTCGATAAATTGCCTGCAAAAAAACATATTTTCTGGCAGTGCCCCTCCCGAGACTAGACTCTGGATCCGCCCCTGTATCAGCAGGAATTGTCCCAAGAACTTTGAGAGGGTGTGGCAGCCACAAGGGCTTTTTTACCACTACTATTCCTTTATATTGGCTTTTAAAATTTACAAATGCAGCAATTTAAAATTTGGATGAAAGGTTTAGCACTGGGAAACACTTTTTGAAAGATAAAACGTGCATTTTATATACATCTATATAGATCAGACCAAAATGAGGGACAAATGAGGAGGACAGAGGGACATTGCTCCAAATCAGGGACAGCCCCTCCAAATCGGGGACAGGTGGGAGCTATACGTATATGCTTTCTATAGGTTTATGCTGATGGACACTGTTGTTGTGATTTTCTATTAAGCTTTGTTTATACCTATTTCTGTTATGGGGAATATGCCTCTTTTCCATTGTCAACGTGTATTATATTACTTTGCTTATTTCCATATTATTGACTTTGTACCATGCCTTTGTTTTAATAAAGGAACATTCTGATTTGTAAAAAAATCATATTGCAGCAGTTTGAACTTAGGCTAAAGGATTTATTAATGTCTAATGGTGGTATTTTGTATCTCCCTTCGTTTCTGCTTTAAACTTATGTACTAATTGCATTGCACATCCCCTATGTATAATCATACATATTAATATTGCTTTAGCAAACTTGGTGTGATCTATTCTTTGTAACCACCAGGTGGCATACGTAGACTTTTCACTCTGCACCCTATTTTCTCTTTCCTTGCATCATTCAGTATGTCCCTGTACAATGGGGTATGCCTGTATTAGCCATTTTGTAAGTATTGACAAGGTTTTACTTATTATTATTATACAGAATTTATATAGCACCAACAGTTTACGTAGCGCTTTACAACTTGAGGGTAGACAGTACAAATACAATACACTTTAATACAGTAGGAATCAGAGGGCCCTGCTCCTTAGAGTTTACAATCTAAGAAGGAAGGTCAAGAGGTAATAACTGTGGATGATGTGCTGATTGAGAAGATAAATGTACAGTTGTTAGGTGGGGGCCAGATAGGCTTCTCTGAAGAGATGAGTTTTCAGGGATCGTCTGAAAGTGGATAAAGTAGGAGAAAATTGGATAGGTGGGGTAGAGCATTCCAGAGAATGGAAGAGGCTCTGGAGAAGTCCTGAAGGCGAGCATGGGATGAGGTGACAAGGGAGTTTGAGAGCAGGAGGTCTTGGGAGGAGCGAAGAGAACGATTAGGTTGGTATTTTGAGACTAGGTTAGAGATGTAGCTGGGCGCCAGGTTGTGGATGGCTTTGTAAGTTATAGTTAGTATCTTGAATTTAATTTAGTGACTGAGTGGCTGCCAATGGAGGGATTGGCAGAGGGGTATAGCAGATGCTGAGCGGTTTGTGAGGTGGATGAGCCTGGCAGCAGCGTTCATGATGGACTGAAGTGGGGATATTTAGAGGTAAGCCAATGAGGAGGGAGTTGCAGTAGTCGAGGCGGGAGATGACCAGGGAGTGGATTAGACGCTTTGTGGTGACTTTGGTTAGGAAGGGACGTATATTGGAGATGTTGCGGAGGTTGAGGCTGCAAATTTTGGATAGCGATAGGATGTGGGGCCGAAAGGTTCGTTCAGAGTCTAGGATTACACCTAGGACCTTGGCGTGGGGGGACACGTTGATAGTTGAGCCGTTGATATTGAGATATCAGGGGAAGCGGCACCTGAGGGAGGAAATATCATGAGCTCGGTTTTGGATAGGTTGAGTTTGAGGTAGTAATGTGACATCCAGGCTGATATGTCTGCTAGTAAGTTGGTAATGCGTGAGGAGACAGATGAAGAGAGCTGGGGGGTGGAGAGATAGATTTGGGTGTCATCAGTGTAGAGATGATATTTGAAGCCGTGGGAGGCAATCAACTGACCCAGGGAGGTGTTGTAGATTGAGAAAAGGAGAAGTCCAAGAACAGAACCTTGGGGGACCCAAACAGAAAAAAGGAAGAGGAGAGGAGGAAGTAGAGTTGTAAGTGACACTGAAGGAGCAGTGGGATAGGTAGGATCAGAACCAGCGAAGAGTACAGTCACGGAGACCAAAGGAGTGGAGTTTATTGAGGAGGAGGGGGTGGTCCACTGTGTCAAAGGCAGCAGAGAGATCCAGGAGAAGTAGTACAGAATAATGTCCATTGGTTTTAACCATTAGTAGGTCATTTGAGAGTTTAAGGAGAGCAGTTTCTGTGGAGTGTTGAGGGCGAAATCCGGACTGAAGGGGATCAAGGAGTTTATTCATGGTCAGATGGTCGCTTAGTCGGTTGTAAACCAGTCTTTCAAGAAGTTTGGAGCAGAAGGCGAGTAAGGAGATGGGACGTAGGTTGTTAAGATTGGTGGGGTCCAGTGAGGGCTTTTTAAGTATGTGGGGGACTAGCGCATGTTTTAGAGAGTTTGGGAACATGCCACAAGAGGGGGAGAGGTTGAAAAATGTGAGTTAGAGAGTGTAGAATTGAGTCAGGGTGAGCGTAGCACTTGCGAGGGAGCAGGATGCAGGGGGCAGGTGGTTAGATGAGTGTTAGATAAAAGTTTAGCAACCTCATTAATAGTAGCAGTGTTGAATGAGGGAAGTAGTGATTGTATCTGTGGACATGGGGTGTTGCATGGGGAGGTTTTTGCGCATTGGAGATCTCCTCATGAATTGTATCAATCTTAGTTTTGAAGTGATTGGTGATCTCCCGGGCAGTGAGTGAGTTGGTGGGTGGAGGCAGTGGAGGAGTAGAGTGTTGAAGGTGGAGAAGAGTTGACATGGACTGGATGAGAAGGTGTTAATGAGTGTGATAAAGTAGGTCTGTTTGGCAGTGTGAAGGCAGGAATAGTATTTTAGGAGGGCAGATTTATAATGGGCAAAGTCTTCTTGGAACTTAGTCTTATGCCACAGACGCTCAAGAGCGGGGCTACGTTTTCTGAGACTTCTGGTGTCATCTGTTTGCCAGGGTTGTAGCAGTCGGGGCCTATTTCTGCGTGTAGTGAGGGGGACAAGTTTGTCTAGGGAGGAAGACAGTGAGCTGTTGTAGATGAAAGTGTCTAGGTTGGGGCAGGACAGGGGTGAGATTTTGTCATAGAGGTGATCAGTAGCAGAGTAGAGAAGAGAAGGGTTGAGGTGGCAAAAGTTTCTACGTGTAACTGTTAGATGGTTGGAGGGAGAGGAGGTGGAAGACAGGGAGAGAGCAAAACTAATAAGGTGGTGATCAGAGAGTGGGAGAGGATTGTTGGAAAGGTTGCACGGAGTGCACAGATAGGAGAAGACAAGGTCATGGGTGTTGCCGTTGAAGTGAGTAGGAGCCTGTATCCATTGCTTCAGGTCAATCGATGAGGTTAGACTGAGAAGTTTAGAAGTAATAGTAGTGTTAGTGTTAACAGGGATGTTGAAGTCACCGAGAATAATTGTGGGCATTTCAGAAGAGAGAAAGTAGCCAGGCAGAGAAGTCATCAAGGAAGGCTGATACTAGGCCAGGGGGCCGGTAGATGACAGCAATTCTTACAGAAATAGGAGAGAATAGACAAATGCAATGTGCCTCAAAAGAGGAGAGTGTCAGAGAGGGAGGTGGGTGAAGTACCTAATAGGTGCTGCATGGGACTAGAAGGATTCCCACTCCACCTCCCTTCCGTCCACTTGGTCTGGGGGAGTGAGTCCAGAGAAGGCCACCATGGGAGAGGGAAGCAGGAGAAGTAGTATCTGATTCATGAAGCCAGGTTTCAGTAATGGCAAGTAGGTTAAAGGAATTTGTGATAAAGAGGTCGTAGAGGGCAGTGAGTTTGTTGCAGACAGAGCGTGCATTCCAAAGGGCACAGGAAAAAGGGGGCTGGTTTTGGAAAGAAGAGGGATAGAGAGCAAGTTCTGTGGTTTGCGGCTCCTGCCAGAGGGTGTAGGGGGATGGGAGCGTTGGGCAAAGACAGATGATGGTGGCCCAGGGTTTGGGGATATGTCACCAGAGGTTAGGAGAAGCAGGAGGGTGAGGGCGGTAATGTGGGAATGTGATTTATATGAAGGGGCATGTCTCAGAGTACTGGAGGTTTTATCAGTATATGAATGTAGAATGAGCAAGAGTTGGTAGGAGCAGTAGTAGGGAGAGGGCAGAAGGCACGGTGATATGTATAAACAGGGGGGTGGAGAAGAGGGGTGAAGGTAAGAGAGTTTGAGGAGAGAGGACACGAGTGCCAGAAGCAGTGGTAGAGAGCGCATGTTACAGAGTGGAAGGAGAGCTCAAAGTTGAGTTCCACCCACTTTTACAACTCTTCAGCATCCCTCACTAAACTGTGCACTGTAAACAAATTGGATATTTTTTAATTTTTTTTCTCAGCACCTACTTTTTATCTGCTGTATTCATTTTTCACTTCCTCCTCCCTGGCCGCGGCCCATCGCATCATTTCCTGTTTGCAATGCCTTCTGGGAAGGGGCGGCAACTTCCTTTGAAACTGCCGTTGCTATGGAAACCTGACCTGAAACCTATTATGCCGCGTGCACACGGTCGGACTTTACGGCAGACTTTGCCCGGCGGACTTTTCGACGTACTTTACGACGGACTTTCTGAATGAATGGACTTGCCTACACACAATCCACCAAAGTCTGTCGAATTTGTACGTGATGACGTACGACCGGACTAAAATAAGGAAGTTCATAGCCAGTAGCCAATAGCTGCCCTAGCGTGGCTTTTTGTCCGTCGAACTAGCATACAGACGAGCGGACTTTTCGACCGGACTCGAGTTCGACGGATAGATTTAAAACATGTTTCAAATCTAAGTCCGTCCAACTTTTGAGCAAACAAAGTCCGCTGGAGCCCACACACGATCGAATTGTCCGACGAAATCCCATCCGCCGGGCAAAGTCTGCCGTAAAGTCCGCTCGTGTGTACGCGGCATTACACTGCTTGTGCTGCACTGAGCATGTGCGAGATCTGCAAGGATGAGATCCAGGAAGAAATACAGTCTGGCTTCAGATGCCCACACTTAAGATGGCCACGGCCTGCTGGAAGTTTATAAAATAACAAACTACTGCTATAAACTAACAAAACAGACCTTAGCTTACAGACTAACTTTACTAGAATACATTAAGCTTGTGAATTATAGGGGTATTTTTATTTAAAAAGTATAATTTTGGCCGGAACACCACTTTAATAGAGAGGCAGGGTCACCTGCAGTCTGTTTGGTGCTTTCCAGTGCAGTTTGCTATATTTGTTTGCTTCGTGCAATCGCCGAAGTGCAGAGATTGAAGTGCATATCACTTGTAGAAAGAATCACTTAGAGATAGAGGCCTTAAGGATAGAAGCCCCTGCAATGTGCTCCCCCAGCAATGTGCTGACCCCTTAAGGATGCTCAAATTTATACTGTTATAAGGGTGGGGTGGAAGTTTGTTAATTAATCATGAGTGAATATAAGAATGCCTAACAATCAACATGGACCTTTTGCTTCTAAAGTCAGAATAGCAAGAGGCCAGAGGCCAAGATAAGATCAACACATAAAACTTAGGTAAGATAGTCCAGAGCAACAAAAAACAACGTCATGGTTATGCACACAGGGCAACAGATAGAGAAGGCCACATACCAAAGACATACACAGAGACAGCAAGCAGATCCCAATTTAAATTAAAGGTGGAAGATGTGGTTGAGCTGACACATACCAAAGACACATACACAGACAGCATGCAGATCCTAATTTAATTTAAAGGTGGAAGATGTGGTTGAGCTGGCACATACCTGTAAAGAGACAGAGAAGGAATGTTCAGGTGAGGCAGAACTTGAAGCAGAGATTGAAGTGCATATCACTTGTAGAAAGAATCACTTAATGCCCTGTACACACGACCGGTTTTACTGTCTGAATAAACTCTGAAGGTTTTTCCGATGGAGTTCCGACGGAATTCCGCTCAAGCTGTCTTGCATACACACAGTCACACCAAATTCCGACCGTCCAGAATGCAGTGACGTACAACACGTAGGACGGGACTAGAAAACAGAAGTTCAATAGCCAGTAGCCAATAGCTTCCGTCTCGTACTTGCTTCAGAGCATGCGTCGTTTTTGGTCCGTCGGAACAGCATACAGACGATCGGTTTTCCAGATAGGAATTGGTTCCGTCGGAAAAATTTAGAACATGTTCTCTTTCTAGGTCCGTCAGAATTTACGACATAATAAGTCCGATGGGGCATACACACGATCAGAATATACGATGAAAAGCTCCTGCTGGACTTTTTCTGTCGGACATTCCACTCGTGTGTACACCCCATTAGTGATAGAAGCCTTAAAGTGGATGTAAACCCAATGTCATCCTTTCTAAACTACTGCCATAGGGGTTATCTGTAAGGATATACATGCCTCCTGCATGTATCTTTACCTGTCAAATGTCTCCCCTCTGTCTGTTATTAGGCCCGAAAAACTGCATATTCGGTGGGTGGGTCTGTTGTCTGGAGCTCGGTGGGTGGAGTCGTGATGTCAGTAGACTCCCGCCCACCTCTACACTCCCCTTGTCAATATGCATTTTCTCCTGTGTATTTCTAACACTGAACTTCTGCTATGATCTCTAACATCCAGTGAAAAGACAGGAAAGTAACCACATGACTTCAGCATGCCAAATTATGCTGAGGTGTGGAACAGCCAATCCTTGCAGAGCTGCTGAAGAAAGGAGTGGGAGGGAATTAAAAAATTAGGCTAGTGCATGAGATATGTAAATCACCTGTCACTCACAGCAAGGGGGAGTATTTGACAAAGTTTTTCTCAGTTTGTCAAGATTTATCTCACTGAACAATAAAAGAGGATTGCATAGAGATGGATTAACTCTTTGTGGAAAGACTGGGCTCAAATGATAGGAAATCTTACACTCTACAGTATGATATAAAAAAAAAAAAAAAAATTGGGTTTACATCCACTTTAAGGATAGAAGCCCCTGTGTCAGGTACTCACCAAGGCCGAGTTGCTGAGAGAGGCTCCCCTTGCAGCTGGGCGCACGATACCCTCTGGAAGTGGCACAGCGGGTATTGGGCACCAAGGAGCATGGGTCGCCAGCAGGTAGCAGAGTAGCTGGGCGGTTCTTCAGGTAGGGAAGAGATCCGTGCAGGGTGGCTGTCACCTCACCGAGCCGACTGAGCAGGAATCTGGAGATGAAGGCTGAAGCCAGATGCAGAGGGTCAAACACAAGGCAGGAGTCCAGGAACAGGCCAAGGGTCAAACACGGGTAGTCAAACAGGTAGGTAATCCAACACTGGGGTGAAGCAGAGACAAAGTCCAAGAGCAGGCCGGGGGTCAAACACAGGTAGTCAAGCAGGAAGATGATCCACACTAGGATGAGGCAGAGGCAAGTCCAGGAGCAGGCCGAGGGTCAAACACAGGTAGTCAAGCAGGCAGATGAACCACACTAGAATGAGGCAGAGGCAAGTCCAGGAGCAGGCCGAGGGTCAAACACGGGTAGATCAGGCGGGTAGAGAAGTCCAGAAGGCAGCCGAGGGTCAAGCACAAGAAAGGTTCAAGCAAGGTCAAGGTCGATCCGGGTCACAACGGGCAGGCACAGGTACACAGGTTCAGGAACAGATCACAGGAGCTGAAAAGACAAACCAGCAACAAACACAGGACATAGCTGTCTTTATATAGGCCCGCCAGGGGAACGTCCCAATGCACGCGTTCGTACTGATGTGCTGCGTCGTGTACCCACGTGAGCTGATCCGTTCGGGACACGCGCTTGTACCCGCTGATTGTGAAACGGTACGCGCCGATGTGCAATTCTACCACGCAGGCGCATAGGGAAATGCCTATACTGACAGGCTCTGATTCTGACATTCCCCTGACACCCTGCAATGTGCTCCCCCGGCAATATTATCAGTATATTTTAAGGTCCACCCTTAAATACAGGAGTCACCATCATGGATCTTGTTCAGTAAAGCAGGGCACAGTGTAATAATAATGTACAGTCACTCATCAAAAATTTCCCTGATCCATAATCTATAATGTCACCTGTACCTGATCTATAATGTCACCTGTGTCAGTACAGTATCACCTGCATAGATATGCCTTATAGCTCATTAGATCTGATGTGTTTACAGTATACAATCATTATATTAGTGATCTGGTATCTCTAGAATACACAGGACATTTGTTACATACAGCCTTTCACATACTGAGAAATCTTCTATTTAAGATATTTTGAAGGGATTTTTTTTAGGATTGTAATTAGGCAGGGATATCTAAATACTGTTTCCCTGAAGAAGGCTAGTGCGTTATGTGTTATTGTAGCACTACACACTTGGCAGACATAAAAAAACTAGTAAATACAAGTTATATATGTAGCCAATTTCCGGGCCTCTCCAGGCCTAATGGTGACCTCCAGAGTTAGGGACAGCTGATATCCTTCTGTGTAGAGTGGATTACGAGGCATGGTGGGTGCATTGCAGGGTAGATTAATGGCACCAGACACTTCTTGAATGCAAAGAGATTTATTTTCTCTTCAACAGAACTGTGGGAGAGAGGGTTAGGACCAGGACTCCGAGACTTCTATAGGTAAACAGCCATGCAGGGAAAGGCACCCAGCTGGACACCACATCTGCATGTGTAGACATGCTGTCTCCTATGGCAACAATCTTGAACAGTTTCTAACAAAGGTTGTAATGAACTCTTTCACTTCCTCCACATTCTCCTTTTCAGATCTTCACTCAACTGAGCTCCCAGTCTATCACTTAGACCTGCTGATCCACTGCCACTGGATCTCCTGAGCTCTTCCAATCTTCTCACTGAGTATCTTCCTCAAGCGTTACCCATCCCCCCCCCCCCCCCCCCCGTCCCTGCTGTCTCCCTAGCTTGGCACTCACAGATACTCTTCAAGCTTTATCCCACTGGCCTGCTCGGTCCCTGGCTTGACACAAAATAATGCTCTACAAGCGTCACCTCCACTGGCTGGGTCCCTGGCTTGGCATCTGCTGAAGTTTCCCAATTCTCCATTGTCCCAGGTTGATGAGAATACTGCTCAGGTACTTGCTTCAGCTACTCACAGTGGTCCCTGGTAATTAGGCGGATGGTCCCTTAGTGGCGACAGCTTCCGCTCTACCTCCGACCACAACAGGTTCTCCAGCCGGCAAAACAGTTACTTCTGGTTGGACTGCAAGCCGCAATCCCAATCCTGCACTGCTCTCTTGCTTCTGGATAGGTCCTCAGACAGCCTAGCAGCCAGATGTTCCTGGAATAGGCCTCAGGCTCTAGCCTAGCAGCCCGGGCAGCACAACACACGTCCACCCAGACAGCCGTCCAGGTGGCACAGAGCCCCGATCACCTGACTCATACCCAAATAAATAGGCTCTACAAGCAGGCCAAGGGACCCAAGAAAACCCCTGCCCATTGGCTGAGACACCCCATTATCCCTAATCGGTCCTTGCAATGCCCTTGTCTTATCTAATATAACCAGATACCTGGCCATCTAGCAACAGAAGAGAGAAGTGCAGCAATTCCAGAATTAGGGTGAAATCAATTGACCTCCTAGCAATTGGCCAAGGCAACTATCACTTGGCAGATACATTTAAGAGTAACCCTGCCTTAACATCAGGGTGCTACATCTATTAAAAGAGAAATATGGCCAAAGCTTTTTTAGTCATATTTCTCTTGTGGGTCACGTGTGCGCTTACTTTTGCACTCAGCTGAAAGTTGGCTAAAGCCCACTGTTGGCTGATGTTGCAGAGCCAGCCCAGGCTTTGGTAGGATCCCAATATTAATGTCAGGCTCCACCCAGATGCCTGACCGACAGCTGGCTCAGCCTCTCAGCATCGCAATTGCTCCCTTCATAGACCAGTGCTCCAATGGGTGCTGGAGGAGCAGAGCAGAGAGTGCTGACTGACAATCACCACTCTCTGCTTCCAGCACACCAAGAAATGAGTGATCAGCGTCATGTGATTGTTCAGGTCTCAGTGTTGACCACAACAGTATGGCGCCTACACGTGGTAAGAGGAGGAGAGAAAAGGGTGAGCAGAAGGACAATCTGCTGTTGCTTCTTTATCGTCCTCTTTATTGTATTCATCATGGGAACATGTGACCTTCTCATCTTCCTTCCAGGATGCAGTGCTTGGGCCTGAGCAGCCCATTGCCATGCCCAATCACTGTCACATGAGGGGAGGGAGAAGGATACAAGCCCTGTGTAAGCTTACAACTGAATTGGATTCAAGGTTCCGCAGGTGAACAGGGCAGCACCTTCAGCAAATGCCCTATAAAATGTGTAAAGCTCGAAAAGAGCTGGATTTGAGGAGACTGTAGAAAGTGAAGGACCTGAAGATACAAAAATGTATCTGATGAGGAATGTTGATATTCCTTTGAAGACAAGGAAACAGAAGTATTCTATAATTCTTTTACTGAATCTGTCAGAATTTAAAGGGTAACTCCACTTTCGTTGAATGACAATTGCGTGGTCATACAAAACTGTACCCAAACAAAATTTTTATAATTTTTTTCCCACAAATAGAGCTTTCTTTTGGTGGTATTTGATCATCACTGGGGTTTTTATTTTTTTCTAAACAAATCAAAAAAGACCAACATTTGTGAAAAAAAAAAGTTTTTCTTAGTTTCTGTCATAAAATTTTGTCTTCTCCTTCACTGATGGGCGCTGATGAGTCGGCACTGATGGGCACTGATGAGGCGGCACCGATGGGCACTGATGATTTGGCACTGATAAGGTGGCACTGATGAGGAGGCACTGATATGCAGGATTGATGGGCACTGATATGCAGCACTGATGGGCACTGATAGGCGGCACTGATAGGTGGCACTGATGGGCACTGACAGGTGGCACTGATGGGCACTGGCAGGCGGAGCTGATGGGCACTGACCGCCGGCACTGATGGGCACTGATAGGTGGCACTGATGGACACTAATAGATGGCACTGATGGGCAGCACTGATGATGAGGTACTGACAGGTGGTACTGCTGGGCACTGTGGTGGGCACTGAGACACTTTATTGAGGTGGCACTGCTGGCAGCTGTTGGGCACTGATTGGCACATCTGATGGGGGCTGTGCTGATAATCAATGTGTTGATTATTAGCACATCCCCCCCCCCCCCGATAGGGAGAGCCGCCGATCGGCTCTCCCTGTCAGTGCGAACCGAGGAGTGCCGTTTATCGGCACTTTCTGTTTCACGTGATGATCAGCTGTGATTGGTCACAGCTGATCACGTGGTAAGAAGCCTCTGTCAGAGGCTCCTTACCATTATCGGAGATGCGGCGTGTCTGACTGGCACGCCGCACTCGCAATCGCCGCGCTGCACGCTGGAATGTTATCCTGCTGGACGTCATATGACGCCCAGTCAGGATAACAGAACCACTTCCCGGCCGTCAATCTGCTATAGGCCGGGCTGGAAGTGGTTAAAGTATAACTAAAGGCAAAACCTTTTTTTTTATTGTTTTGACTAGAGTGGAGATGGTATTAGAACATCTGTTTTTATTGCTGTCTGTGCCCCCAATAAGTAGATTCACCCTCTCTGCTTTTCCTTTTTACTATTATCATTGAAAGTGAAAGTAAAAAAAAAATACCGTATTTATCGGCGTATAACACGCACTTTTTTCCCCTTAAATTTAGGGGAAAATCGTGGGTGCGTGTTATACGCCGATCCCCGACGATCTCCGCTGATTTTTTTTGATCGCGCCGACATACACATCCGAGTGTACAGATTCAAATATGGCGCCGGCTGACTCGGCGGAGCAGAGCGAGCGCCGCAGAGATCGGAGGGACTGGGCGGAGCCGAGATACACATAGCCGAATGTACTCGGCTCTTTTCGGCTCCGCTCACAGTCACGCCCAGTCCCGCCGATCTCTGCGGCGCTCGCTCTGCTCCGCCGAGTCCTCCGGGGCCATATTTGAATCTGTACACTGTGTATGTCGGCGCGATCGCAAAAAATCAGCGGAGATCAGCGGGGATTGCAAGGCTGCACTGGGGCAAGGCTGCAATGGACACTGGGGAAGGCTGCACTAACAAGGCTGCACTGACATGGCTGCAAGGCTGCACTGGGACAAGGCTGCAATGGACACTGGGGAAGGCTGCACTAACAAGGCTGCACTGACATGGCTGCACTGACATGGCTGCAAGGCTGCACTGGGACAAGGCTGCAATGGACACTGGGGAAGGCTGCACTAACAAGGCTGCACTAACAAGGCTGCACTGACAAGGCTGCACTGACAAGGCTGCACTAACAAGGCTGCACTAACAAGGCTGCACTGACAAGGCTGCACTGACAAGACTGCACTGACACTGATAAGGCTGCATCGATGGGCATTTAAATGTAAGTTTTTTTCCTTTAAACTTCCCTCCTAAAAGTTTTTTTCCTTAAAATTCCCTCCTAAACTTGGGGTGCGTGTTATACGCCAGCGCGTGTTATACGCCGATAAATACGGTAATAATAATTTTGGGTTGTCCCCAGTATAGTAAAAAAGGGTAAATATTCCATTGGGACACTAATTCTGGTGACTTGGGGGGCCGCAAGGGATTCCTTTAATTTGCAGGGGTTTACGCTCATTTCCTGTTTTGGCTGCGGGACAGAAAGTGAAGGGAAATCTCCCAAATGGGACACAGATGGCAAAAAAAATGACAGGGATTATAACCTTCCCTTACTCTATCGAAACATTAAAAAAGTTTTGTCTATAGTTCTACTTTAAGGATACAATAGCCTGTACATGTATGGCGCATGGTAATGAGGCCTCCCGCTAAAAGCTGGGACGTTTGGCCATATTGCGGCTTGCCTGTCAATGGCCAGGCTAATAAGCTCTTTGTGGCATCGCAAGTATCGCCCGTGTCCGCCCCGCTAATAGCTAGGGATTGCTGGACTCAAAAGAAAGCACCGCCATAAACCATGAGATCATGTGCACACCACCAGGCCTGAATCGCAGAATCTTCATAAAAGCTAAGACTTCACCATGGTCCTAGGAGGAGGACAAAAAAGGAACATGGCCTCTGACTCGGAGCAAAAATTTATGGGAGAAGGGTCCTATGAGGTATGAGAGGCGTGATTAACCCATACGTAGGCTGCCATAGAGTCTGTCAGGCAATGACCTCTTTCCATTGATCCCAAGGACTCTTCCTGGCTGTTGGATGGCTTTTCAAAGATTTAGAATATAAAGTGGGCTTGATTTGGAGAAACATTATTCAGCATTATTTCACCTTCCTTTGTAAAGGGGTCAAATCATTCCGGTGAGTGATTCACTTCTCAGGGCACCAGCATTGGATCACTGGAGTGTAGTTTATTTTGCATCACATAAGAAACAAAGAAACTTTGCACTGATTTGCACCATTTTCACTTTTTATTAAGCTTGATTTGGAACTTATTCATCTATTAAAACTTTATTTGTACTAAGTGGTCACTTATAAGATTGCACTTTGTCTACAGGGGGGAAAATAATGGCACTATTTATTTCTTACCTGGATGTTTACATGTGCATGTATTTGTTTGGGACATTTTTTTTATATATGTATATTATTTTAGTCCTGCTTTTCATTTCTTTTACTCTAAAGATACCCATTAGAGTTTAGGGTCTAAGAAAAAATCCCAGATATCAAGTAATCTTCTGCTACTACTTTAGTTGTTGCAGAATTCAGGATGGAATCCTAGCTTTATTCCTATACAGAAGCCTCTGTCGTTTCTGTAATTTTACCTTTGTGATGGGCAAAGTAAGCAGAGGTGATTTGCAAAGATATACAAATCTAGGAATCAGATCTTCATAGCTTATCTAGGAACCAGATCTTCATAGCTTATCTTCATAGCTTATCCTGCCAAACTAGGAAATTCTGTGCTTATCACACAAATGCAAATCTGTGTATAGGAAATCTAACAGTGCGTTGAGGAAGATTGCTTTGATTTACTGTGGTGGGAAAACTTTTAAGCTTGTTAGCCTACCTTATTTCCGCATAAATATTTACCCAGTGTAATTAAAGAGGACGGCCATACAAAATAGTAATTTTATCTTAAAACACTTATACTGTAACTAGTATTAGTTTAATGATGAAATGTTGAAAACTATGAGATGGATAAATATAATTTAGAGGGACCAAGACAGAAAAAACTGGTAACTTGAAGTTTAAATTTATGCAGGTTGGAACAGAGAAGGAAACTGGCGTCTAGACAAGGCTCATACACTGTGAAGCAAGCTAACGAGTTTCCTCTTGCTGGCAGCTCTTAGTCATAGACTTGATGTGGGCACCAGGGCTTGGGATTCACACAAGTGTGCCAACATGATAAGATTACTGCTACTTGCATTGTAAAACTAGAAAAAAGTGGGACTCAAAGTGATTTGTATTAGAAACTTTCAACCAAAATATTGTTCTAAAATTTTAGTCTATGCTCAAATATGTACCCTGCTCTAAACCAATATAACTTCTTTTTAAATGTGTCTTCTTTACCAGCTTCCAGTGCCTGAAAACATATTAGATTGGTAGCATAGTGCAATGTGGTATAGCCTGTTTACTTCAAATGTCCAATCATATTAAGGATAATGTAAAAAAAACAAAAAAACAAAACAGAACTTCTTCCTGTGAGTAAATGTTTGAGATAAAGGAGTTGATTTACTAAAGGCAAATAGGCTGTTCACTTTACTAAAGAAGGTGCACTTTCCAAGGGGATTTGCCTCAGAACTTAGTGGATGTGGTGAAGTTTATTTTTGCAAAAAATACCTAATCATATGCAAGGTAGATATTAAAAAAAACATTTTTGCTTGCACTCGATTGGATGATGGAAGTCTGTAAATCAGCTTATTCACTGAGCTATGGGGCAAATTCCATTGCAGAGTGCAGCTTCCCTTGCAAAGTAAACAGCCTATTTGCCTTTAGTAAATCAAACCCAAACACTTCACCTAACTTTACACTATAGTAAATCAAGTCTTAATCAGTTTTAACACACGATAAAGTGTAAGTATAAGACTGAATGATTTATTGCACAGTGGTCCCACACATATTTTCTTCCAAAGGTTCCAACTTTTACTCCCCAGATGCTCTGTTGCTCAGCGTCACCCAGAAATACTCAGTGTTCTGAGAATGGAAGAACATGCTCACAGGACAGAGTAATCAACCCTGTAGGTTCTGGCACCATCCAAAATTGAGCTTACAAAGGGTTTGACTCCTGGAGCAACAGAGTAGCAAAGTAACAGAGTAATGATTTCTGTTATGTTTAATGTCTGTTTAGTCCATGGTGGCCTTTCTCTGCCATACCTTTTCTGTAGAAAATGAAGAAGCATTGGAGACACACTGATGTATGCCAACATTTGTAAGTAACAGTTGCTGGACCCAAAGATTTTTCTTAACTCCCAACTTCAGTGATCATTCATCTGAAAGTGTCACAACCAACATCTCCATAGATTGTATTTTTTTTATATGTGAATAAGCATCAGAACAATATAAGAACCTATCAAACCCCTACTCCAGGAAGAAAGGTGTGGAGAACAGAGACAGGGCAGAGGACATTTGCTTTGCTAATACAGAACTGCCTCTTAGCCAATCAGGAGGCATTGATGTAGTACCGGTCACCTGATTGGCTGAAGGCAGAGGCGATCCCATTGGTCGCCTAGCAGAACAGGAAGAAGATGCGCATGGAGGACACAGGAGCCATCGCCTCGCTACCAGTCCCACAACTCGCCGCCTGTCCCGCTGCCTAACCCGCCACCATGATGGGGTAAGTGCCGGACAGACAGTGGGCGTGGGGGGCACAGTGGCTGCATATTATTGGCACAGAGGCTGCAATTGATGGAGCACAGTTGGCTGCATTTGCTGGGCATAGTGACTGCATATTATGGACACCGAGGCTGCAATTGATGGGCACAGTTGGCTGCATTTGCTAGGCACAGTGGCTGCATATTATGGGCACCGAGGCTGCAATTGATGGGGCACAGTTGGCTGCATTTGCTGGGCACAGAGGTTGCATATTATGGACACCGAGGCTGCAATTGATGGGGCACAGTTGATTGCATTTGCTGGGCATAGTGACTGCATATTATTGGCACAGAGGCTGCAATTGATGGGTACAGTTGGCTGTATTTGCTGGGCACAGTGGCTGCATATTATGGGCACTGAGGCTGCAATTGATGGGGCACAGTTGGCTGCATTTGCTGGGCGCAGAGGTTGCATATGATGGGCACAGAGGCTGCATATGATGGGCACAGTTGGCTGCATATTATATGCACAGTTGGCTGCATATGATGGGCACAGTTGGCTGCATATTATGGGCACAGTTGGCTGCATATGATGGACACAGTTGGCTGCATATGATGGACACGGCTGCATTTGCTGTGCACAGAGACTGCATATGATGGGCGCAGTGGCTGCATATGATGGGCACAGTTGGCTGCATATGATGGGCACAGTGGCTGCATATGATGGGCACAGTGGCTGCATTTGATGGCACAGTGACTGCAATTGATGGCACAGTGACTGCAATTGAAGTTTTTGTTTCAGTATTTTTCAGAGTTTTTCAGTTCGTTTGCGCCCCCCCAAAAAACTTCGAGCACCAGCTGCCACTGCCACTGTGTCAGGGCAAGCCTTGCAGGGGAAGTGTAAGCAAACTCCAAACATGCAGAGAGAGAGAAAAAGAAACACAGGCGCCTCTGAGTATGGACTGCAATATTTAATATAAAAGGTGCATTAAAAACTCACATAGAAGTTTCTGTGTGTAGGCATACTGGGGTCCAGTGAGCCACGCCATCAATCGTTCATGCTGTACTTGTGTTCCGCACTTCCCATGTCCAGATCGATCAGAATATCCTGGCCAGCAGGATACTGTGGCGCTCAAGTGGGATCCAAACTCTAAATTACAACTGATTGGTACAAAGTGGTTGATTTACTAAAGGCAAATACACTGTGCACTTGTAAAGTGCATTTGCACTCTGCAAGTGCAGTTGCTCCAGAGCTTAGTAAACGAGGTGAAGCTTCACTTTGCAAAGAATACCCAATTACGTGCAAGGAAAATTTAAAAAACAACCTTGTTGCTTGCATATGATTTGATGATGGAATTCAGCAGAGCTTCTGCTCATTTATTAAGCTCTGGAGTAACTGCTCTCGCAGAGTGCAACTGCACTTTGCAAAGTGCACAGTTTATTTTCATATAGTAAATCAACCCCAATGCGTCTCTATAAATATATAGCAAAATACATATGCACAACCGTATGATAATAGATAGTCGGTTTCAATTAAACTGTTATATACAAATGTACTTTAAAAAATGTAATAATGTTATATAAAGTATGCAAAAAATTATATATTTACATACACAAAAGAACACATTTGTATACAAGATGTGAAATAAGCAGGGAAGGGGGGAAGAAATGTTATTATAAATTGATTAATTAATTAATTGGGCCTAGTGCATGTGCAGGACTATGGTGTGACTATGGTGTGTCTGTTAATAGTACCTAGAAATTGTCCGGAAAGGGCTCAAAACAATTAAATAAATATATATAATTTGAATATATAAAAAATATTAATATTACTGTTATCATGTATAAAATACATGTACAGAAATCTCTCCATATGTATAATAAGTGACAATAATATAAGATCATCTGGAAAAGGTTTGTTCATGTATATTTTTATAGGGATAATAATGAGAAATCATATGAAAGAAGTTGGTCCACATATTGATGGGAAACAATAGTGGGAAGCCATATACTGCTAGTTATATAGCTAATGTTGGGCATATTAATATTAATGGTAATTATTAATCATAGTGCCATAGACGTGACACCATGGTTAACTAATGTATATGTATATAGAAAAGGGAGGGACGAGAAAAACCAAGAAGGAGGGGATGGGGACCGTAATCATTGATTACTTACTATTACCCTGTTTCCCCGAAAATAAGACCTAGCGTGATTGTCGGTGATGGCTGCAATATAAACCCTACCCCCCAAATAAGCCCTACCCTGTTTCCCCAAAAATAAGCCCTACCCTGAAAAGAAGACCTACAAGGACTTTAACTAGGGCTTATTTGGGGGGTAGGGCTTATATTGCAGCCATCACTGACAATCACGCTAGGTCTTATTTTCGGGGAAACAGGGTAGGAGGAACACCAGCCCACCACCCCGCTATTTTTAGATCTGTCACCAGCGCAACATCACCTGTGGAAAAAGGGGACGTTAGACACGAATGTCATAGAATGGCGGACACTTCTAGTTCCTCAATAATTCCTCCCGGTGACAAAGTATCTAGAGAATATATCCAATATGTCTCACGCAGTAGCGGAATTATCAGGGTCGCAGCAGTCACACTTGCGACTGGGCCCTGCAGTTCCGCCACTTCACGGGGGCCCGTCGCCTGCCCGTCTGCCAGTGTGAGAGGCCCACCTGTCCTGTTCATTATGGCCGTTCGTTCTGCCATGGGGAGGGGGGCTTTTGCCCACCCAGGGGAGAGAAGACAGCGCTGAGAGAGACTCTGGACCGCCCCACCTATCCAGATACAGAGAGAATGTAGGGAGGTGGGGCGGACACTGAAAAATGAAGTCAGCTGACCAGCTGACACCAATCGAGTGAAGGGGAGGAGCTCTCCCCATGAGAAGAGGCATCCCTGGAGGCACGGTGACGGAAGTAAGTGACGAATTGCAGTGCAATCAATCCATCCCAACCTCCACCACCTCTACTTCTTACTGATCCCATCCCTACCCCCCTATCACTTTTACAACAGAGGTGATGGGGGGATAGGGATGAGACCAGTGGTGGGGGATGGGATCAGTAAGAGGCAGAGGTGGTGGTGGGAGGAGATGGCACCACCACTGCCACCCCCCTCAAGTACCACCGCTGCCACCCTCCTCAAGTACCACCGCTGCCACCCCCCCCAAGTACCACTGCTGCCACCCCCCTCAAGTACCACCACTGCCACCCCCCTCATGTACCACCGCTGCCACCCCCCCTAAAGTACCACTGTTGCCATCCCCCTCAAGTACCACCGCTGCAACCCCCCTCAAGTACCACCACTGCAACCCCCTAAGTACCACCGCTGCCACCCCCCTCAACATCACCGCTACCACCTCCCTCAATTACCACTGCTGCCACCCCACCTCAACTACCACCGTTGCCACCCCCCCTCAAGTACCACCGCTGCCACCCCCCTCAACATCACCACTGCCACCCCCCTCAAGTACCACTACTGCCACCCCCCCTCAAATACCACTGCTGCCACCCCACCTCAACACCACCGCTGCCACCCCCCATCAAGTACCACCGCTGCAACCCCCCCCCTCAAGTACCACCGCTGCAACCCCCCCTCAAGTACCACCGTTGCAACCCCCCTCAAGTACCACCGCTGCAACCCCCCTTAAGTACCACCGCTGCCACCCCCCTCAACATCACCATTGCCATCCCCCTCAAGTACCACTGCTGCCACCTCTCCCCCTCAAGTATCACCTCTGCCACCCCCCTTAACATCACCATTGCCATCCCCCTCAAGTACCATCGCTGCCACCCCCCTCAACATCACCGCTACCACCTCCCTCAATTACCACTGCTGCCACCCCCCCTCAACTACCACCATTGCCACCCCCCCTAAAGTACAACCACTGCCACCCCCCTCAACATCACCACTGCCACCCCCCCTCAAGTACCACTGCTGCCACCCCCCTCAAATACCCTGCTGTCAACCCTCCCTCAACACCACCGCTTCCACCCCCCATCAAGTACCACCGCTGCCACCCCCCAAGTACCACTGCTGCCACCCCCCTCAAGTACCACCACTGCCACCCCCCTCATGTACCACCGCTGCCACCCCCCAAAGTACCACTGCTGCCACCCCCCCTCAAGTACCACCGCTGCAACCCCCCTCAAGTACCACCACTGCAACCCCCCTAAGTACCACCGCTGTCACCCCCCTCAACATCACCGCTACCACCTCCCTCAATTACCACTGCTGCCACCCCATCTCAACTACCACCGTTGCCAACCCCCTCAAGTACCACCGCTGCCACCCCCCTCAACATCACCATTGCCACCCCCCTCAAGTACCACTACTGCCACCCCCCTCAAATACCACCACTGCCACCCACCCTCAACACCACCGCTGCCACCCCCCATCAAGTACCACCGCTGCAACCCCCCCTCAAGTACCACCGCTGCAACCCCCCTCAAGTACCACCACTGCAACCCCCCTCAAGTACCACCGCTGCCACCCCCCTCAACATCACCGTTGCCATCCCCCCTCAAGTATCACCGCTGCCACCCCTCCCCCTCAAGTATCACCGCTGCCACCCCCCTCAACATCACCATTGCCATCCCCCTCAAGTACCATCGCTGCCACCCCCCTCAACATCACCACTACCACCTCCCTCAATTACCACTGCTGCCACCCCCCCTCAACTACCACCGTTGCCATGCCCCCTCAAGTACCACCGCTGCCATCCCCCTCAACATCACCACTGCCACCCCCCCTCAAGTACCACTGCTGCCACCCCCTCAAATACCCTGCTGCCACCTCCCCCTCAACACCACCGCTGCCACCCCCCATCAAGTACCACCGCTGCCACCCCCCCTCAAGTACCACCGCTGCCACCCCCCTCAACATCACCACTGCCACCCCCCCTCAAGTACCACTGCTGCCACACCCCTCAAATACCCTGCTGCCACCTCCCCCTCAACACCACCGCTGCCACCCCCCATCAAGTACCACCTCTGCCACCCCCCCAAGTACCACTGCTGCCACCCCCCCTCAACTACCACCGTTGCCACCCCCCTCAACATCACCGCTGCCACCCCTCTCAAATACCACTGCTGCCACCCCCCTCAATATCACCGTTGCCACCCCCCTCAAGTACCACTGCTGACACCTCCCCCTCAAATACCACCGCTGCCACCCCCCTCAACATCACCGTTGCCACCCCCCTCAAGTACCACTGCTGCCACCACCCCCTCAACTTCCACAGCTGCCAAAAAAGTATCAAAATCATGCTTTTTTGGGGGGGCCTTCATGATTTCTTGTACCAGGGCCCTGCCATTTCCAGTTACGCCTCTGGTCTCATGTTCACAGAGCCTATGGAATCTTTCTGCTTCAGATAGATTTTTAGGCATCTGCTCAATTATCCATACCTCCAACCCTTTGGTGGACTTGTTATGGTGTTCAGCGAAATGCTGAGGGATGCTATGTTTATCTTTGCCAACTTCTATCTTTCTCCAATGCTCACTGAATCTTTGTCGGAGTGGACGGATGGTATGTCCTACATACAATAGGTTTGCACATGATGGCATAAGTGAATTCTCACAAATAGGTTTTGAGAATATTCAAACAATTTTTTGTAAATCAGCCTTGTTGTGTTTCTTGTATGCCATGATATGAATTCATAAAATAAGTTGTCTGCTTAAAGCGGAGGTCCGCCCCGCCCCTTTAAAAATTAAAAGTCAACAGCTACACATACTGTAGCTGTTGACTTTTAACATTATGACACTTACCTGTCCTGGAGTCCAGCGATGTTGGCGTGGCAGCTGATGTTTCCATCAGCTGTCGGGTGCTGCCACCGCCATTGCCGGTAAGGGAACCCGGCAGTGTAGCCTTTTGGCTTCACAACTGGGTCCCTACTGCACATGCGCAAAGAATGCTGCGCTCTCTCACTGACAGAAGGGGACAGAGGAGGAGGGGGACCGAGCTGTGACGTACTTCGCCGTGGCCCGGTCTCCCAGAAGTGGGGACAGGGTACCTGTCAAAGGCAGGTATCCGCTTCCTCCTTCCCCCTGAAAGGTGCCAAATGTGACACCGGAGGGGGAGGAGGAATCAGATTTTGAGTGGAACTCCGCTTTTAGCAGTTGAGTCCTAGAAGTCTCTCTTGTTATGTGTTATTCAATCCACTGTTACTATATGTCTAGCATGGTTACTATAGTAGATACCGTCTGTAAAGGTGTAAATGCACAATTGTAATATGAGATAACATTCAATGCTATCTCTACTGCCTGTAAATAACAGTACTAAAAGAGACAGTCTTATAAGGCAATATTTTCCCTTACCCCCTTGTATGTAAAAGTGTATGCATGCATTTCTGTGACAGCAGTAAGAATATTAAATCTGTTTTTCTTAACATTAAAAGATTACAATGCTATAAATTATTAAATTATGTTGGGACCAATTTCCCCCACCCTCTCTCATTATGTATATATAGATACTGTACAGTGGTGACGGAAAGTATTCACACCCCCTTAAATTTTTCACTCTTTGTTATATTGCAGCCATTTGCTAAAATAATTTAAGTTCATTTTTGTTCCTCATTAATATACACACAGCACCCCATATTGGCAGAAAAACACAGAATTGTTGACTTTTTTGCAGATTTATTAAAAAAGAAAAACTGAAATATCACATGGTCCTAAGTATTCAGACATGCTCTTTCATTCCTGCCCTGAGCCATCGGGTTACTGCATGTTACACATGTTCAGTCTTTTCAAGGTCAGTTGAACGAATCCAAACCCTTAGCATTATATGCAACCTTGGAGCCACTCTACCACACATATTTTTGCTCAAAATTTGCTCATAATTTACCAGTAAGATTTCTACTGACTGCGTGTTCATTAGTGTTAATTTAATGTCCAGTGGGGCAAATAGTGAAGTAAATGATTCATAGATTTGAAATAATGCTGCATGATGCATTATGTCATAGTACTATCGGAACAATAATAATAATTGCAGGTGTTCTTTGGAAATACATAACTGTCTTCTACCTACACTTTAAAGTGAAATTGTTGGGTAAGAGCACTTATCTTTGTGCTGTAATGGCGTAGCTCTAATGATTTCTGTATCCAGGCATGTTAATAGAACATCAAAGCTCCTGCAACATAAGTTTGATGCATGGCAAAGGGAGATACTTTGACATTTCAGTTTGCAGAATTCTGCGTACAAAGTACATTCGAATTTATATTGATAGTGTACAGTCAGCACCTGAGTACATAGCAGCCAAGTTGTTCTTAGGGTTCATTGAATCTTCCTAGCAATGTCAGCTCAGCTCCGTTTGCCATGTACTGTAGCAAACACAGCCAGATGCACACAAGACCTGGATTATGTATTTTCACAATGTATTTGTGTAAAAAGTATTTGAGTGGTGCCTTTGGGTTATTTTAAGTTGTGTAATCAATAAAATATCCCTCATAAGAACAGCATGCATACAGAACAAATACTGCATACATGCGTCCCATAAACTGTGCATCATGGCAGTTAGTTACAGGCACTCCAATGAGCTGAAAGTTTCCAACTCTCGCAATCAATAACTTTTTTGAAATTTCCAGTCCTGAGATTATATCTGTGTATTATATCTGTGTATCATTGTTTCTATTTAGGATTCATACAACTTTTACCCAAGATTAACTTATTTTTCTTATTGAAGCTAATGTAAGAATGGGTAAATCATGGTTGAAAAATGTGTAAATTACGGGTAAAAAAATTGATTTTTAAAACAGCTTACCTGTAAAATCCTTTTCTTGGAGTACATCATGGGACACAGAGCACCATAGTAATGACTATCTGGGTTTATATGCTACCTTTAGGTGATTGGACACTGGCAACCAATAGTAAGAAGGTTCCTCCCATATAACCCCTCCCATACAGGAAGTACCTTAGTTTTTTAGCAAGCAATGAAGATCCCAGAAAAAGAGGGGAGGGACCTCTGTGTCCCGTGATGTACTCCAAGAAAAGGATTTTACAGGTAAGCTGTTTTAAAAATCCATTCTTTATCGTACATCACGGGACACAGAGCACCATAGTAATGATTATCTGGGATGTCCTAAAGCAATGCCTTTGAGGGGAGGGAACATACCTAAATCCCCCTTATTTTAGGCTCCAAATTATAAAGCTGCTTGCAGCTCGCTCGGGCCAAAAACAGTCTCCTTTTGAGATCTAACATCCAGTCGGTAAAACCTGGTGAATGTGTGAACCGAAGACCAAGCGGCCGCCTTGCAAATCTGAGCCATCGACACTTGTTGGCGCACTGCCCATGACGTACTAACTCCTCTGGTAGAGTGAGCCTTGAGATATCGAGGTGGAACCTTGTGTTTCAACTCATAGGCCTGGATAATGACCTGACGAATCCACCTAGCGATTGTAGAACTAGCTGCTGCCTGTCCTTTCTTAGGATCCTCAGGCAGAACAAAAAAAGAGTCAGACTTCCGAAAAGGGGCTGACATATCCAAATATACCTTGATAGCTCTCATCACATCCAGTGAATGGAGCAATCTTTCCTCCTTAGACTTAGGGTTAGGAAAGAAGGAAGGTAAAATGATATCCTGATTCAAGTGAAAACTGGAAACCACCTTGGGTAAAGGGGGCTTGAGGGGCTGTAGCCAGACCGAACGGTAGTGCTACAAATTGGAAATGACACCCCTCTACTGAGAAACGTAGAAACCTTTGATGTTGGCCGAAAATCGGCACATGCAGGTATGCATCCTTGATGTCTATGGATGCTAAAATGTCCCCTTTTCTTAGAGATGCCATTACTGAACGAACCGATTCCATCCGGAAGGTTCGCACTTTTAGAAAGGAATTGAGGGATTTGAGGTCCAGAATGGGCCTTACTTCCCCATTTGGCTTCGGCACTGTGAATAGGTTTAAATAAAACCCCTTATACTTTTCTTTGTGCGGAACCTTGACAATCACCCCCTGCCTTTTTAGCTGTTCTAAAGCTAGGAATAGGCTTTTCTTTTTCTCTAGATCCGAAGGAACTCTTGATCTCAGAAATCGATTTGGGGGAAAATCTCGGAACTCTATTTTTAGCCTTGCGTTATAGTGAAGATAACCCACTTGTCCTGTACCAACCCTGCCCAAGCATCTGCGAACCGCCGCAGTCTGCCCCCCACTTGTAATAGTGGGGGCGCCCCTTCACAAGGAGGACTTGGCATTGGCCTTATTCGGCTTCTGAGTCCAAGTTCTTTTCTGACCTTGAGGTCTTTTAAAGGCAGGTGGTTGAGGCCGTCGATATTTCTTGGGAGAAGATGCACCTGGCCCAGGAGCGTTCGGAATTTTAAAGGAAGGCTGCTTATTCCTTCTTTTCACAGGAAGCAAGGAGCTCTTCCCGCCTGAGATTTTTTGGATATACTTATCCAGATCTTCTCCAAACAAACGTTTCCTATGAAAGGGAAAAGCTGCAAGTAGCCTCTTGCATGGCATCTCGGTTGACCAGTTCTTTAGCCACAAAACTCTGCGCATATGTATTGAGAGTAGCGCAAAGCGAGACATCTGCTGGATTGAGTCTTTTAATGCGTCTACTGTAAAACATAAAGCACGAGGAAGTTCTGTCAATTCATCAAAATATTCCTCCTGAACAGGTAGGTTCCTGACCAGTCTTTTAAAACGGTCCTTCAGGGATTGACAGATCCCAATAGCCGCAACAGCTGGTTGTACTGCTGATCCGGCCACCGCAAAGGAGACCCTTAGCAAGGATTCCAGCTTTTTATCAGCTGGATCTTTAAATCCTTGGGCATTATCCACTGGAAAGGTTAAGCTTTTATTTACTGAAGAAATAGCAGCATCCACTAAAGGCGTATCCCACCTTTTTTTTAAAATTTTTCCTCCATCGGGTACAAAAAAGAAAACCTTTTAGGAGGTAAGTTTATTCTGTCCGGATGTTCCCAATCAGCGTAAATCAACTGCTCCAATAATGGATGCATAGGAAACGCCTGAGAACCTTGCTGTGGTTGCAAGGATCCCAATGTAGAACAGGAAAGTTCTGGCCCTTGTACAGAGGGCAACTTGAAACCTGCTCTCACCATTTCGGTTAAAGACTGGATAAACAGTTTTTGGGATTGTGAAGTTGACAACGGTTCCTCAGAACCTGAGCCCCCCCTGAGGACTCTTCTGCTTCAGCATCTTTATCCCCTATGGCCACCTCCTCAAAATCCTCTGCCCATTCAGGATCCAAATCACAAGGACCCAATTGGCTAAGGGAGTCCTGGTGCTCAAGTGACTCAGCACTGGGACCAGGCTCAGGAGAAGGAGATCTATTTCGTTTTTTCCCTCCCTGTGTTACTGAGGAAATCATACCTGCTATTTTGCCTTCAAGACCAGCGAGAGCTGACTTTAAGTCATCCTTAGTAACATAAGCCGAAGCAGGGATATTGGTGGTGGCCACAACGCCTGACAAATGCAATGGCTCAGCCAGGCCAAATGCCGCAGGTCTTTCAGGGGAGACAGGTGCTGCAGTAGCCTGAGGTTGATCTCCTGTTTTTGAAGGAGTCACTTTAACCCCTGGATTAGCCCTGTTCCCTACACCTCTTTTTCTGGAAGACATCGCTTACAGGTTTTTTGAGGCAATTCACTGTGCTATATGTTGTATCAAAGCCAATACTATAGCCTCCTTACAAAGTTTGCAAATGCCCGACTCACGTGCCCAGCTCTGTGTCCCACTGCGACCGGCTCCTGGCTCCTCTGAGCGAACAAGAACAGCACTGACACACGCAGGCGTCTGACTTCCCTAAATGTGCGTGCACCGTCACGTGACGCATGCACGCCCGGGACTTACTGCGCATGCGCACGCCCGCGGGAAACGATGCCGCCATTGCGCACGCTAGAGCGTGCACAGGAGGGCAGCGCATGCACGCGCCACCTGCACGTGTGTGCTACCCGCGTGCACGCGCCTGTGACCCGTCTGCGCGGTCCCCAGCGGGAACCTTAGTCTGAGTGCACCACTCTCTGAACCATCACAGTGGACACAAACAGACACTACAATCTGGCACAATCTGCATAACATTACTTGGAAAATAATGTAAAAAATGGGCCTCCAAAGGAAGCACTCACCGATCCTCGCAGCAGGCCCAATATTCCCCTATCACCGTGGGTAACGCCACTGAGGACCTTCAGGGACCGGGTCCCCTTTTGTTTAGGGTCCACACCCCTGGACCTGTAAAGCACCCTTTAGGTTTCCTTGGGCAAATAAAAGACCAGGAATACCATATCACAAGGGTCCAGCTCCATAAGGAAACATTACAGGCAAGACCCTGTTCTTGAACCAGGGCTCGGATACCATCCACTTTAGCATGACATGCCATCCGAATGGATCCAATTATAACATCCTCACTGGGACATTATCTGAAGAAAGAGCTTTCACAGCCGTGACCATCACCTTCAAGATACTGACAAAAAACTAAGGTACTTCCTGTATGGGAGGGGTTATATGGGAGGAACCTTCTTACTATTGGTTGCCAGTGTCCAATCACCTAAAGGTAGCATATAAACCCAGATAGTCATTACTATGGTGCTCTGTGTCCCGTGATGTACGATAAAGAAACATTGATAAATAGACCCCTATATTGTGCAGTTATCCTTTGCACATTAATTATATAATACTCATATACAGAATCCCAGTCTTTTAACAAATTAGTGGTGCACACATGCCATAGAACTGACACTCTTTCTTTTGAAATATCTTCTGAATCCTTATAGCTTTGTGACTGCAACACATGCATGAAAACCCATTGTTTTCATCCATGGAAGCCATAACCTAACTCTAGGACAATAATAAAACCAAGTCTGATAAAAAAAAATACAATTTATGGTGTTGTTGCTAAGAATGAGCTTGGGTTCTTTCCTAGGGACACTGACCTAATATGTACATGTGGCCATATTGGGTCGATGATGGACATCCCTGCCCCTTTGTGTACAGGCAGCTGGGGGTTGGGTAATGCCCAAGCTGTTTAGGCTGGTACTGACAGCTTTATTACGGGTTTAGAGGAACATAGGTTTGGACCAAACCCAAGCACACCCCTAGTTGTCACCTTCTTTAATCACTTGCCTACAGGGCACTTTCACCCCCTTCCTGCCCAGGCCAATTTTCAGCTTTCAGCGCTATCACACTTTGAATGACAATTGCGCGGTCATGCAACACTGTACCCAAATTCATTTTTTTATCATTTTGTCCCACAAATAGAGCTTTCTTTTGGTGGTATTTAATCACTGGTGTTTTTTAAAATTTTTTTGCTAAAACAATGAAAAAAGACTGAATATTTTGAAAAAAAAGTTTTTCTTATTTTCTGTCAGAAAATGTTGTAAATAAGTAATTTTTTGCTCCGGCACTGATGAGGCAGCACTGGAGGGCACTGATGAGGAGGCACTAATATGCAGCACTGATATGCAGCACTGATGAGCGTCACTGATAGGCAGCACTGATGGGCACTGATAGGCAGCATTGATGGGCAATGACAGGTGGCACTGATAGGCAGCACTGATGAGCCGGCACTGATGGGCACAGAATGGCCTCACTCATGGGCACTAATTGGCATCACTGATGGGCACTGATTGATGTCACTGATAGACAGAGACTGGCATCACTACTGGGCACTGTTGGGGCTGCACTGATAATCAGGGCACTGATTATCAGTGCAGCCCCTGGGGGCGTGCTATCGTGGTGAGACTGGGCGACGTTATATGACATCAGCCCAGAACGAGAGTGTATTTAAGTGTATTTAAAGCCCAAATTTTTTTTCGTGTTTTGTACTAGAGGGTGAAAACCCACATCAGGGTTATATATTCCTCTCTATCCAAAATAAAAGAAAATGTTTTGGCTTTAGATATGTAAACCCAACATTTCATATTCCTGGTATGTGACTGCTGTATCATGTACTTGTATGAAAAAGTATCATGTTCTCTTTGTATTGCTTCCTTTGTGTGAAATACCTGGTGTCCCTGCCAGTTACACTGATTTACTTTTAAAAACTGACCACACTAGGCATGAGTGCACAGCATGGTCAGTTCTCTAGTTGTGCTAGAAACTCAGTCTGCTGTCCTCCAATGATCAGGCTTGTTCTGACATGCCCTCCCTGCACAGCCATTCACTGGGAAGATCACTGTACTGCTGTTTCTCCTCCCTCACCTCTCTATGTAGCTGAGAACAGAGAGTATGTGATCACTTATATATATAGATATATATTATAGGGTGGCACAGTGGTGCAGTGGGTAGCACTCTCGCGTAGCAGTAAAAAGGGGTCGCTGGTTTAAATCCCAACCACAACACTACCTGCCTGGAGTTTGCATGTTCTCCCTGTGCCTGCATGGATTTCCTCCGGTTTCCTCTCACACTCCAAATTCATGTTGGTAGGTTAATTGGCTTCTGTCTAAATTGGTCCTAGTTATATGAATGTGAGTTATGGACCTTAGATTGTAAGCTCCTTGAGGGTAGGGACCGATGTGAATGTACAATGTATATGTAAAGCGCTGCGTAAATTGACGGCGCTATATAAGTACCTTAAATAACAATAATAATAATATAATTATATATATATATATATATATATATATATATATATAAACACACAAATGTTTTATTCTTTCATTTCTATTTTAAACTGTATGGGTTGTTTTACAAGGTGAGAGTTTACATATACTTTAACCACCCATTTTGAGAGAAGTTTGTGGTGACAGTGCCTATATTCTCCCAACAGGCTCTAACTTAATATGAAGATGAAGACCCCTGCTGTCTACTTTTAGACTTGACCAAAAAACATCTAGTACTTACTACGTGCATTTTTTTAGCTTTTATTTGACTAAATATCTACAGCAACTTTATTTAGCTATAACAGCCAGATCTTGATGTTAAAAAAACTTACTGAAATCCATAGTTAGTATAAGCTTACTTTCCAGTTTCTTGTAATTCTTTATTTAAGTTAATGCAAGCATGTACATCGCATGCAGGAGCACACTACAAATTCCAGCATACGCTGCCAGCCTCCGCCCATTCCCCTCCTCTAGGAAATTAAGTTCATACACTATTTTTTTTTTTTTTTAAGAGATCTTATGAAACATTATATTGCACCCTGCAGTTTTTCTGCCATGATAAATAAAGATGTTTAATAATAGTGACAATACAGGACATTGACTTATAAGTGGTATGCATCACACCCAACTAGGGAGTTAACAGCAGGCGGCAGAAAAATGAGCGTTGTCAGCCAAACACTTATCAAAACAAGAACATGTAGTGTGCAGCCTGCACCTGACTCACTGTCATAACACTCACACCAGATTTTAAAGGGCAAGCCAGATGCTAAATCTAAAGAAGATAAAATAATCTTGATGGATTTTTTTCTCTGTTACACACTTGTATATTGTTTAACGATAACCAGCAATGGAAAGGTGACCCAACACACTGCAGTTCTTAATGCAAATGTGTAGCAGATATAAAATAACCTTATAAACCCAGGTATATAATAATCAAAAAATAAAAACAAGACATCCTTAAAGCTAAACTCCAGCAAAAAGATAAATACAAAAAAGAATTACATTAAAGGGAGCTGTTTAGTCTTGCAAAGGATTTTGATTTCTGTCCATTCACTTCTGCAATGTACACAGCTCTGCTATACAACACAACCATGCCTGTCAAGGAAGGAGCTTCTCTGCTGCAGGTTCACTTTCACTTGCAGGCCCTCTCCCCATACAGCGACTGAACAGTAAAAATAGAAGCAGCATATTGATGGGCTCATTCCTCTATCACTCTGATCTCTTAACCTGTTTGCATGCTTCTTGCAATGCAGCACAACTGATGTGCTGCTTCTTCCTCCTGCAGTCTGAGCTCTGCTTTATTGGGATTGCCAGATGCTGATACCAAGTCAAATTCAGGTACTTACAATGCTTGCATTTGAGAAAAAAAATATTTTGTGATTTGTTAATAAATACAGAGCTGCAGTAATGTGCCTCTTATATCTCCTTGGTGTTCAGCTGTAATGTAGTTTTAAACAGTACATTGGTGTATATATCAGCTTCTTGCAGTTCCTCGTATAATCCCACGGTAGAGGCAGCGGCAGCATTGTAAGCCATTTAGGTCCTTCTACAATGTGCAATTCACAAGTAATAAAAGGAGAAAAGAGCAAAAGGCCAACTTCTTCAGTGTGTTCCTGTTTCATCACAATCCAGTCAATAGCTTTGGTCAGTGATGGCGAACCTTTTTGAGCCTGAGTGCCCAAACCGTAACACAAAACGACTTATTTTTTCAAAGTGCCAACACTGCAATTAAACCTGAATACCGAGGTTTAAGTTTAGAAAAAAAAAACTCGTACAGTTGTCCAAACTAATTAACAGCTTTTGTTTAAAAAGAAAAACACAATAACAGAGCTTTCCATTAAAGTACTGCAGAGTATGGGCAGAGTACTGCAGAGTATTGCAGAGTATGGGCAGAGTACTGCAGAGTATTGCAGAGTATGGGCAGAGTATTGTAGAATATGGGCAATGTATTGCAGAGTATGGGCAGAGTACTGCAGAGTATGGGCAGAGTACTGCAGAGTATGGGCAGAGTATGGGTAAAGTATGGGCAGAGTATGGGTAGAGTATGGGCAGAGTATTTCAGAGTATGGGCAGAGTATTTCAGAGTATGGGCAGAGTACAGAAGAGTATTGCAGAGTATGGACAGAGTACTGCAGAGTATTGCAGAGTATGGGCAGAGTACCGCAGAGTATTGCAGAGTATGGGCAGAGTATTGTAGAGTATGGGCAGAGTATTGTAGAGTATGGGCAGAGTATTGCAGAGTATGGGCAGAGTATTGCAGAGTATGGGCAGAGTAGTGCAGAGTATGGGCAGAGTAGTGCAGAGTATGGGCAGAGTATGGGTAGAGTATGGGCAGAGTATTTCAGAGTATGGGCAGAGTACGGCAGAGTATTGCAGAGTATGGGCAGAGTATTGCAGAGTATGGGCAGAGTACTGTAGAGTATGGGCATAGTACTGCAGAGTATTGCAAAGTATGGGCAGAGTATTGCAGAGTATGGGCAGAGTATGGGCAGAGTACTGCAGAGTATGGGCAGAGTATTGCAGAGTATGGGCATAGTACTACAGAGTATTGCAGAGTATTGCAGAGTATGGGCAGAGTACGGCAGAGTATTGCAGAGTATGGGCAGAGTATTGCAGAGTATGGGCAAAGTATTGCAGAGTATGGGCATAGTTCTGCAGAGTATGGGCATAGTACTGCAGAGTATTGCAAAGTATGGGCAGAGTATTGCAGAGTATGGGCAGAGTATGGGCAGAGTACTGCAGAGTATGGGCAGAGTATTGCAGAGTATGGGCATAGTACTACAGAGTATTGCAGAGTATTGCAGAGTATTGCAGAGTATGGGCAGAGTACTGCAGAGTATTGCAGAGTATGGGCAGAGTACTGCAGAGTATGGGCAGAGTATGGGCAGAGTACTGCAGAGTACGGCAGAGTATGGGCAGAGTATTGCAGAGTATGGGCATAGTACTGCAGAGTATTGCAGAGTGTGGGTACTGAGCAGCACTGTGCTGCCCACAGCGCTGCTCAGTACCCATACTCTGCAAACTATCTCTCCCCCCCTCCCCCCTGACACTGTAGGGCGCGTGGGAGCAAGATTCTGGGAGGACGTCCATGGACGCCCTCCCGGAATAAGCCGATGCGCTATGGCCTGGTCGGCAAGTGGTTATTAAACTCATATTTGAGTAGTTGAGTCAGTTGTCCTCCGGTTTTCAGCTGGACTGTGGTGTGGGGTCAGTCCCCGGTCGCACCGGTGGTGTCCGTAGCCCCAAGGAAGGGATTTCCCACAGCAGGCGCGTCAGCAGGGAACGTCAGATGCTCGAGAACGGGGGGCGTGGCTTTAGCGCTCGCGTTCGAAGCATGCGTCACGCCTACTCAGACACGTCACAGCTAGCTCACAGCTAGCCCCAGAGAACCCCAGAGAACTGTGGGAGATGTAGTTCACGGTGTGGACAATTCAATGCATAATTTCTCAATTGTCACGGCGTGCCCACAGAGATGGCTCAAGTGTTCTCAGATCCAGGCAGTAATTTTGGTGAAAAAGTGTGACTGTTCCTATCAAGAGGTAGAGTTGTTATCTCCACTGTCAGTCCTGCCTGTGGAGCCAATGTCCTCTATTAGGATCAAATAGTTTATGGCTTTGCCATAGCATTTGGCTATAACTTTGCCAAAATGCGGTATTTTCAAATGGTCAATAACAATTTCACTTGTAACATGCATTTTGTTGTAATGGAACTTTCCTTGTCTACTCTAAAATCCCCCTCCCCCCCACCTCCTAAAAAAAAAAAAAAAAAAAACTAAAAGTCAGTATTAAGTTAATGATTTTTCAAAGTAATTACCTTACTTTACACTTCCTGGTCTGTAGAGCCACTGGTGAAGTAGGCAGAGCCTCACAGATGCACCCAAGGAAGGCTACGTCATCAGGGCCTTACAGGGTGCTCTCGCAGCTAAATTGAGGGATCTTACGATATTTCACATCTGAAGATCTTGATAAACTGCTTCTGAGAAAACAAACCTTCATTGGTGGGCTGGACAGAGAATGAAAAAGAAAATGCTGGCCCAGTTATTATGTATGTTTGGAAAATGACGGCACAAGTTTTGGAGGAGAGGGTAGACAGACAGGGGGAATTGACTGAAGGGAAGACTAAAAAGGCATGTGAAGGTAGAGGTAAGTAATTTTACTTGTTTCAATATGCAACTTAATAGTCATTTCAATATGAAACAGATTTTTCCCTAGTCGTCTTCTAGGAAAGCCCATGAGATGTCTCTTCCCTCTAATCAGCTCTCAGAGCTCTCCTCACCAGTCTCTGCAGAGTGTAACTTCAGCTCTCTGCCCCTCTTTTCTGAACTCTCAGACAAGCTTATAAACTCAGCACTTTGAACGAATGTAGAGAAGAGAAGACAGCAGATACAACTTATGTAGGAGGATTTGTTTCATTTCTGTGTATCAGCTGAGGATAGTCCCTTCACTGGGTATATGTAAGGGTTTACAAACACTTTTATTCTATTTCCAGAAGTCTTCCAGGATAACTAGGTTCCCGTCCTATTGGTGTTGTTATGGTGGGTTTTTTTTTTTTGTTCTATTTTTCAGGTCCTTTTAAATTCTGTGCTGGCAATATGTTTTCCATCTTGGGGGAGGAGCGCCACATCTCATGTCCTGGAAGACTACTGGGAACAGAGTTACCAATAAGTCTAGCTCCAGTTTTCCATCAGAGTTGTTTAACAAGGCTTTTCCAACAAACTTTTTTTCTTTACTTTAGATATTTTAGGATGTTCTAGCGCTCACTCTTCTATAGAGGTTCCTACTAACCTGTCTTTCCCAGGCAGGTCTATCAACTGGAACATGTTCCCAAAAAGGGTACTCACACCCATTTAAACATCAACTCCCGTCCACAAACTCTCCAGCCTTGGCTCCACCCATTTGTCTATTTATAAGCTAAAATTAGGGTCCTAAAGTACAGGGCCATTATTTTACAGCAGGCAATTTCCCTTAAGGATCTCTAACACCCTAATACATCCTATTTTGAAATGCAGTAGTGCCTGTTATCAAGGCTGCAAGTCAACTCCCAAATGGAGCCTTGAATAGATGGGTGGGAAGTCAAGGCTGCAAGTAAACTCCCAATTGGAGCCTTGAATAGATGGGTGGGAAGTCAAGACTGCAAGTCAACTCCCTGGAGCCTTGAAAAGATTAGTGGGAAGTCAAGGCTGCAAGTCAACTCCCAATTGGAGCCTTGAATAGTTGGTTGGGAAGTCACTACTACATTTTGTATAACAAAGAAACAGAAGGCAAGTTTTCTTTTCCTCTTGTATGCCCTGCCTTATATGCATTACCTACAGTTCTCTTATATTGATTATTTTATTTCTACAGGTAAGGTCTCCTTAAACAAAATGCAGCAGTGATTCATGCTTTTAACAAACAAGAAAAGCCAGGAAATGAAAAAAAGAAAATAATACAAAAACAGTCTTTTCTTGAGAGTTCATTCTGTATGGAACAATACTCTTGCTGCCATATGACCCTGCAATGTGATGACAGATTGGATATAACAGGTATTCATGAATAAAGTAAGACTTCTGTACTAAGCTACACAACACATCTTTCCACTTCTAGGGTCATTCTTAGTTTTGAACCAGACAACAAAAATGGATATGCTGCGTTACTGTTATGTATTTGCGTAAGCGAGTCTAGACATCTTTTGATAGCTATTGATGCTGATCTTTGGGTGCCTATTGTTCCAGTGTTTGGATCCCTTAGCATAGAGCAGAACTAGATGGAACAGAAGTACCCTAACACAATGCATTGCTTGCATCTATATTTGTGAATACATGCAAGTGAGACATCAGCTTTATTATAAATTAGAAACAGGTTTAGTAGGCCGTCTTTGCTGACTAGTAGGGCTGAGTACTGGGGAATTTTCATAGTTTACATTGTGCTTTTAGTGAACTACCCCTCCCATTGTAGCCTAGCTAATTTTAAATAGTTTGAGCAATTTACCTTTTTTTTTTTTTTGCTATGCATGATGCACACATGAGAGGTTTGCTTCTTTACAGTGCATCCAGAAAGTATTCACAGTGCTCCACTTTTTACACATTTCGGTATGTTACAGTTTTATTCCAAAATGAATTAAATTAATTATTTTTCTCAAAATTCTACAAACAATACCCCATAATAACAATGTGAAAGAAGTTTGTTTGAAATCTTTGCGAATTTATTACAAATTAAAAAAATGAAACAAATCACATGTACATAAGTATTCACAGCCTTTGCTCAATACTTTGTTGAACCACCTTTGGCACCAATTACAGCCTCAAGTCTTTTTGAGTATGGTGCTACAAGCTTAGCACACCTATTCTTGGGCAGTTTCTCTCATTCTTCTTTGCAGGACCTCTCTGTCCTGTTGGAAGATGAACCTTCACCCCAATCTGAGGTCCAGAGCGCTCTGAAGCAGGTTTTCATTAAGGTTGTCTCTGTACATTGCTGCATTCATCTTTCCCTCGATCCTGACTAGTCTCCCAGTTCCTGCTGCTGAAAAACCTTCCCAAAACATGATGCTACCACCACCATGCTTCATTGTAGGGATGGTACTGGCCAGGTGATGAGCAGTGCCTGGTTTCTTCCAGACATGACGCTTGCCATTCAGGCCAATCTTTGTTTCATCAGACCAGAGAATTTTGTTTCTCATGGTCTGAGGGTCCTTCAGGTGCCTTTTGGCAAACTTCAGGTGGGCTGTCATGTGCCTTTTACTGAGGAGTGGCTTCTGTCTGGTCAATCTACTATACAGGCCTGATTGGTGGAGTGCTGCAGAGATGGCTTTTCTTCTGGAAGGTCCTTCTCTCTCCATAGAGAAATGATAGAGCTCTGTCAGACTGACCATCGGGTTCTTCGGCCCCCTCTATGACTAAGGCCCTGCTCCCCCGATCAGTTTGGCCGGGTGACCCACTCTAGGAAGTGTCGTGGTTGTTCCAAACTTCTTCCATTTACGGATGATGGAGGCCACTCTGCTCATTGGGACTTTCAATGCTGCAGACATTTTTCTGTGCCATTCCCCAGATCTGTGCCTATAATCCTGTCTCAGAGGTCTACAGACAATTTCTTGGACTTCATGGCTTGGTTTGTGCTCTGACATGCACTGTTAACTGTGGCACCTTATATAGACAGGTGTGTGCCTTTCCAAACGATGTCCAATCAACTGAATTTACCACAGATGGACTCCAATCAAGTTGTAGAAACATCTCAAGGATGATCAGTGGAAACAGGATGCTCAATTTTGAGTGTTATGGCAAAAGCTGTGAATACTTATGTACACGTGATTTTTTTAGTTCTTTATTTTTAGAGTCAAATATATTTTTATTGTGTTTAACAGAGTGAAACAATATAATACATATTATATCTGGATGTTCAGTAGGAATGAGCTTCGAGGTCGTGTCAAACCCATGTTCGACTTGAACATCGCCTGTTCAACTGTTCGTCTAATTGCAAACGCCATCTGTACAGAGATCCGTAATTGGCCAAAGCCAGGGTGGCTTTGGCCAATTATGGCTCAGGGGGTTTAGTACACGCCCCACACTATATAAGGCCGCCTGCCTGTAGGCCTTGTGTAGTGTGTTGCAGGGAGAGATAGACAGAGAGACAGTGTCATTTGATTTAAGTTAGACAGAGTAGGCAGGCGAGTCAGTTAGCTGCACTTACAGTGTATTGTGTATATATATGCATCCTAGGTGTTGTATATATACAGTGGGAACAGAAAGTATTCAGACCCCCTTAAATTTTTCACTCTTTGTTATATTGCAGCCATTTGCTAAAATCATTTAAGTTAATTTTTTTCCTCATTAATGTACACACAGCACCCCATACTGACAGAAAAACACAGAATTGTTGACATTTTTGCAGATTTATTAAAAAAGAAAAAATGAAATATCACATGGTCCTAAGTATTCAGACCCTTTGCTCAGTATTTAGTAGAAGCACCCTTTTGATCTAATACAGCCATGAGTCTTTTTGTGAAAGATGCAACAAGTTTTTCACACCTGGATTTGGGGATCCTCTGCCATTCCTCCTTGCAGATCCTCTCCAGTTCTGTCAGGTTGGATGGTAAACTTTGGTGGACAGCCATTTTTAGGTCTCTCCAGAGATGCTCAATTAGGTTTAAGTCAGGGCTCTGGCTGGGCCATTCAAGAACAGTCAGAAGGTTTTCCTCCAGGATATCACTGTAGTTGGCCGCATTCATCTTTCCCTCGATTGCAACCAGTCGTCCTGTCCCTGCAGCTGAAAAACACCCCCACAGCATGAGGCTGCCACCACAATGCTTCACTGTTGGGACTGTATTGGACAGGTGATGAGCAGTGCCTGGTTTTCTCCACACATACCGCTTAGAATTAAGGCCAAAAAGTTCTATCTTGGTCTCATCAGACCAGAGTATCTTATTTCTCACCATCTTGGAGTCCTACAGGTGTTTTTTTTAGCAAACTCCATGCAGGCTTTCATGTGTCTTGCACTGAGGAGAGGCTTCCGTCAGGCCACTCTGTCATAAAGCCCGACTGGTGGAGGGCTGCAGTGATGGTTGACTTTCTACAACTTTCTCCCATCTCCCGACTGCATCTCTGGAGCTCAGCCACAGTGATCCTTGGGTTCTTCTTTATCTCTCTCACCAAGGCTCTTCTCCCCCAATAGCTCAGTTTGGCTGGACAGCCAGCTCTAGGAAGGGTTCTGGTCGTCCCAAACATCTTCCATTTAAGGATTATGGAGGCCACTGTGCTCTTAGGAACATGAAGTGCAGCAGAAATTTTTTTGTAACCTTGGCCAGATCTGTGCCTTGTCACAATTCTGTCTCTGAGCTCTTCAGGCAGTTCCTTTGACCTCATGATTCTCATTTGCCCTGACATGCACTGTGAGCTGTAAGGTCTTATATAGGCAGGTGTGTGGCTTTCCTAATCAAATCCAATCAGTATAATCAAACACAGCTGGACTCAAATGAAGGTGTAGAACCATTTCAAGGATGAATAGAAGAAATGGACAGCACCTGAGTTAAATATATGAGTGTCACAGCAAAGGGTCTGAATACATGTGATATTTCAGTTTTTCTTTTTTAATAAACCTGCAAAAATGTCAACAATTCTGTGTTTTTCTGTCAATATAGGGTGCTGTGTGTACATTAATGAGGAAAAAAATGAACTCAAATGATTTTAGCAAATGGCTGCAATATAAAATAGAGTGAAAAATTTAAGGGGGTCTGAATACTTTCTGTCCCAACTGTATATATACACTGTATTCAGTTTAGCTCGATCCTTTCCTGTTATTCTCTTCCTACTGACAGGCAGGCAGGCAGGTGTTTTTACAGTATTTACAGTTAGTGTACTGTGTCCTTCCTTTGCACAGTGTGCACCTAAAGCTACCTGAAGAAAATTGCTTGTGTTCTTCTTATCCTATTAGTACCACAAGCAGGCAGCTACAGTATTTACAGTTAGTGTACTGTGTCCTCTGCACAGTGTGCACCTAAAGCTACCAGAAGAAAATTGGTGGTGTTTTTCTGATCCTATTAGTACCACAGGCAGGCAGCTACAGTATTTACAGTTAGTGTACTGTGTCCACTGCACAGTGTGCACCTAAAGCTACCTGAAGAAAATTGGTGGTGTTCTTCTGATCCTATTAGTACCACAGGCAGGCAGCTACAGTATTTACAGTTAGTGTACAGTGTCCTCTGCACAGTGTGCACCTAAAGCTACCTGAAGACAATTGCTGTTGTTCTGATCCTATTAGTACCACAGGCAGGCAGCTGCAGTATTTACAGTTAGTGTACTTTGTCCTCTGTACAGTGTGCACCTAAAGCTACCTGAAGAAAATTGCTGGTGTTCTTCTGATCCTATTAGTACCACAGGCAGGCAGCTGCAGTATTTACAGTTAGTGTACTGTGTCCTCTGCACAGTGTGCACCTAAAGCTACCTGAGGAAAATTGGTGGTGTTCTTCTGATCCTATTAGTACCACAGGCAGGCAGCTACAGTATTTACAGTTAATGTACTGTGTCCTCTGCACAGTGTGCACCTAAAGCTACCTGAAGAAAATTGGTGGTATTCTTCTGATCCTATTAGTACCACAGGCAGGCAGCTGCAGTATTTACAGTTAGTGTACTGTGTCCTCTGCACAGTGTGCACCTAAAGCTACCTGAAGAAAATTGGTGGTGTTCTTCTGATCCTATTAGTACCACAGGCAGGCAGCTACAGTATTTACAGTTAGTGTACTGTGTCCTCTGCACAGTGTGCACCTAAAGCTACCTGAAGACAATTGCTGTTTTTTACGATCCTATTAATACCACAAGAGGAGGACTTCCTTACCTCTCAAGGCCCCCTTTATCCAGACAGTGTTCCTGCATGCCCGCCGATCACACAGGAAGAGGACGAGGAGGAGGAGGAGGATTGTGTCAGCATGGAGGTGGAGCCTGGCACTCAGCATCAGCAGCAGTCTTCAAGGGATCATTTACAGTCCAAAGAAACCCATGGACTTGTACGTGGCTGGGAGGAGGTGGCTGCGGATCATGTCGTCCTTAGTGACCCAGAGGACTCTGGACCGAATGCCTCAGCAAACCTATGCTGCATGGCCTCCCTGATCCTGAAAAGCCTGCGGAAGGATCCCCATATTCGTGGTATCAAGGGGAGGGATGATTACTGGCTGGCAACCCTCCTTGATCCAAGTTACAAGGGTAAGGTTGCAGACCTTATCTTGCCATCGCAGAGGGAGCAGAGGATGAAACATCTTCGGGAGGCCTTGCAGAAAGTTTTGTGTAACACGTTTCCAGAGCCTGGGAGGTTACAATTTCCTGGTCCTCCTCGACAACGTGTTGCTGAGGCTTCGATCAGTCACAGAAGGAGCGGTGGAGAAGGTGGCCGTCTGACCGATGCGTTCAGAAAATTTTTTAGTCCGCAGCCCCAAGGTCTGATCAGTTCCAGCAACCATCACCAGTGTCTGATTCACATGGTGCAGGATTACCTAGGGGCAAGATGAGACTTGGACACCTTTCCCACCAAAAATCCTCTGGGTTACTGGGTCTTGAGGATGGCCAGAGCTTGCACAGTATGCAATTGAGCTACTGGCCTGTCCTGCATCCAGCATTCTTTCGGAACGCACATTCAGTGCTGCTGAAGGCTTTGTAACCGATCACAGGGTGCACCTGTCCACCAAATCGGTCGATCGGCTGACCTTCATAAAAATGAATCAGCCTTGGATCACCAGCTACCAAGAACCTGATGCTGATGTAACCGATTGATTTTTTTTTTTAATGTGAGATCCCTTCAAGACTGCCTATGCTGATGCTGAGTGACTATCCTGTAATGCTGAGTGACAATCCTCTTCCTCCTCAATTTTCATGCTGGTAGCTTGTAAGAACATTTTTGGTTCTGGGCACTGCCACCAGTGGCCTAGGCCCAATTTTTCTGCCCCTGTTTAACAGGGCGTGTAATTACAATTTTTGATGCAATACTTTTTTTTTTTAACAGAAACTTTTTTATTGAACAAATCAGCATTACAATACAAATTGAGTTAGTGCATTCAGTACAAAAACAATAAGGACAATAAAATCTCTACCATCATCCGGTAGCCACTATTTATCAAACATTCCAGCTGTGCAGATGTGAGAAGTATCACCCAACAGCATAGCTTAATGCATTATAGTATTATAAAATCTTAGGTAACTTTATGTAAGTAATCAGTATTCGATTAAACCTGGGCGGGGGGGTCGGGAAGGAGTGGAGGGGGGGGGAGAGGGGAAGGGACGGAAGGGGATGGGGGGGGGGGACCAGGACAGAAGGAGAATAAACATGTGATAGAAAATGTGCTCCAAGGTGTTTCGCGTCATAATTAAGGGGTAGGGGGTTCAGGGTCCCCGGAAGCATCTACCCAAGAGGACCAGATTTTATCAAATTTCCCTGGGCATTGCCTACTTTCATATGTCAATCTGTATAGAGGGAGTACCAAGTTCACCGACCCTTTCCATGAGGCTAGAGTAGGAGGCTCTACCAGTTCCATCTGAGTAAAATTTAACGTCTAGCATAATATAATGAGAAGGTAAGACACAATTTATTATACCTATCTCCCTCAACATCTTCGAAATGGCTGAGTAATAATATTTGAGGATCAACCGGTACATTTAAACCTGTGACATTGCCCAGTGTGGAGGCCACTTCAGTCCAGAAAGGTCGGCGTTTGGGACAGGACCAGACCATGTGCCAGAAGGTGCCCACCTCCTGCCTGCATCTTTGGCAGTTGGGATCTCTTTGATGGTAAATGCGCGCCAATCTCTGTGGGGTGACGTACGCTCTGTGTAGGAACTTAAATTGTACGAATCTATCTTTTGCAGCGATCATGGAAGGAATGTAGGAAATCAAACACTCCTTCCACTCTTCCTCGTCCAAAGAAGGAATATCCATCCTCCACTTTTCCCAGGTTTTAGTCAGTTTGGTGTCATACTCCACTGTAAGGTATAGATATAGTGTTGAGAGAGGTTTCCCCATCACACTGGAAATCAGGACCCGTTCAATGGAGTCAGGTTCCAAAGTGAGGGGGGCAGGGAACGGGGCTTCAAAAGCGTGCTTCAGCTGCCAGTACCTGAATTGAAAGGAGGACGGGATAGCAAACGATTGCCTCAGAGCCTAAAAAGTCATAAGCCTACCGTCCTGAACTATATGTTTTAAGGTAAGGATTCCCTTCTTTGCCCACAAAGAGGGGTCTGGTATGCTATAAAAGTGAGGAAGCATAGGGTTACCCCAAAGGGGCATATGTGGTGAGATGTGATATAGGTTTTGCGTATTTCTTCCTAGCCTCCTGCCAGACCCTCACGGTGGTTTGCATTAGAGTTGTCATGGATGAATTGGCCCTAAGACCACGAAACGGGAGATTGCTCAGGGCAGCGAAGGATCCCAGAATGGCTGCTTCCAGAGTGACAGCTGGGTTCTGTGCGGGCTGGAAGAACCACCACCGTATCGTGACCAGGACAGCCGCCCAATAATAAATTTGAAAATTCGGCAGTGCCAGTCCACCTCCCGAAAGTGGGAGATAGAGGATCTGTTTGGCCACCCTGGGCGGCCTCCCTGCCCAGACAAATTGTATCAGCAGACTCTCTAACCTCCGGAAAAAAGCCTTGGGGATGTGAATGGGGGTATTGCGGAAGAAATATAAATATTTGGGAAGATAAATAATTTTTAGCAGATTGACTCTGCCGACGGGGGTCAATGGAAGGGAACGCCATGCAGCACACCTAGCCGTTAGATGTGTCATGAGTGGTCGCAGATTGTTTTCTAAATAGTCCTGGACTAATTTTAATCCCTAGGTATTTAAAGTCATCTACCCATTTGAGCTGCGGATGTGGCACCCTAGGGGTCGAGGGATGGAGCGGGAAAAGAACCGACTTGTCCCAATTGATGCGAATCCCTGAGTACCCACCGAATCGATTAATTAGTTCCAGTGCAGTCTGTAAAGAGGACGACGCATCCGCTAGATAAAGCAGAGCATCGTCCGCATACAGCGATATCTTTTCCTCGATTGGACCTACCTGGTGACCCCTTACACCAGGATCCGCCCTCAGCAATAATAAGCCCGGGGAGAGGGGACAACCCTGTCTCGTGCCCCGAGATAATTGTAACTTCCCTGATAGGCAGCCGTTGGTACGAATTCTAGCTGAAGGACTACGGTATAGCATACGGAGCCAGTTCGTGAAACCCGGGCCAAACCCAAATCGTGAGAGCACCTCCCATAGGTAGCCCCACTCGACGGAGTCAAAAGCCTTCTCCGCGTCGAGTGAGGCCAGCGTTCCTTTAGTCTTCTCATCTGACCTGTATTGTGTATGAAGGCGTCTGATATTGATGTCAGTGCCTCTTCCGGGCATGAAGCCTGTTTGGTCCCTGTGGATCAGGGCAGTAATGACCAAATTAAGCCTATTGGCCAAAACTTTTGCCAGTACTTTTGCATCCACATTCAGAAGGGATATGGGGCGATATGAGGAGCATAATGTGGGATCTTTCCCTGGCTTGGGGATCACCACTATAATCGCGTCACTCATTGTGTCCAGGAGTTTCTCGAGGCGCGTCGATGCAGAGAAGAGGCCCTGAAGTTTATCAACTAGCTCTATAGCATATTGTTTGTAAAACTCCACAGGGATGCCGTCGGGTCCCGGAGTTTTCCCTGCTTGCATTGATTTAAGTGCCTGGATTATCTCTAAGGACGTAATTGGGGCGTCGAGTTTGTCACGATACGTTACCGTAAGAGTTGGGATATCGATGTCATCTAGGTATGCCACCAAATCCTCCCTATCATAGTCTACCCTGGACGTGTAGAGGGATTCGTAGAATTCCGCAAAACAACTATTGATCCCCTCTGGTGTGTGGGTCAGCTGTCCCGAGGAGTCCCTGATATGTGAGATGCTCATCCCTCCCGCCTGCTCTCTAGAGAGCCAGGCCAACAGACGGCTCTCCCTGCTCAAAGATCCCTTGGGATTGAGCCAGCATTTTCTTCTGGGTAAGAGAGGTACGGAAATGAATAACCTCCTTCGTCATAAGTTGTAACTGTGAATAGTGTATAGGGTCTCGAGTACGAACAAAGAGAGCCTCAGCACTGCTCGCCTTTCTCTCAGCCTTTATCAAGTCTGCCTTACGCTCCCTGCAAACTCTGGCAATGATGGTCTGGTAATGTCCCCTCGTCGTAGCCTTAAAAGCATCCCACACAACTGTGGGGTTAGCTGAGCCTTCATTAACTGCCCAAAAGTCAATCAATTCAGTTCTGAATTGGGAGTCCACAGCAGTGTCTGAAATCCAGAATCTAGAGAGCCTCCATATCTTGTCCGCTGAGCCCAGGGAGAGGTCCAATGACAACAGCAAGAGTGCATGATCGGAGATTCCCCTAGGCAATATTTGTATGTCTGTGACGCGTGGGAGGACCGGGCTCCCAGCAAAGACTAAGTCTATACGGGAAAAGGTTCTATGAGAGGCCGAATGGCATGTAAACGCCCTGGCCTGGGGGTGTCTCCACCTCCAAACATCTGTCAGGCCATAGGTATCCACCCATTCAGCCAACCCAGAGCAATGATGTCCCGCAGTCGTCAATCTGTCAAGAACCGGGTCAGGGACCAAATTAAAGTCACCCAGTATGATATTTTTGTCAGATGCAAAGTCGGCCATTTTGCTGGTGCTCTGATTGAGCACCAGCAAGGAAGCCGGCAGGGGCAGATACAAGCCCACAATGGTCCACGTTAGAGAGTAAATTTTAGCATGAATAATAACATACTGTCCATCAGGGTCCAGGGCCAAATCCAAGAGCCGGAAGGGAAGGGATTTTAGTATCAGGATAGTAACACCCCTGGAGAAACTGGAGTGTGTGGAGTGGTAGTGGTAGCCCACCCATGGTTTTTTAAGGGCCAGAACCCTACTTCCAATTAGGTGCGTTTCTTGGAGCACACATATATGTGGGTTATAAGCTTTAATGAATTGGAACACCAGGGAGCGCTTAACCGGGGAGTTCAATCCCCTGGTGTTCCAGGAAATAATATTAAGGGAGGACATGGTTACTAGAGATGATAAGAATATTAGGATCAGTATGGGTCACGGCTCCTGAATTGGACCCCCGAACCCAAAACGGACACACCTGGAAACAATGCAATGCTGATAAATCAACTATTTTAGTGCAAATATAGAACAAAAACAAAACCAAACTAAAAACAAACATAGGAGCCCAATATCTACAGTAAATTGAGCTAGCCCCGTAAGGGGAACTTACCCCACACCCCTCCCCACCCAACCCCCCCAAACTGAGGCGGGTTTCAATCCCAAACCGATTCAGCTCACCGGTTGCAACAGGGGGTCCGTGGAAGAGGCGAGCCCTACCCCCCGAGATTCCTACGGGGGGGCAAGCAGCAGTTCAAGCAGCTTTCCAAGTGTAAGATCTCCGCTGTTGTAATATAACAGGCTGTGAGGATGTAAGAGTCAACCAGAGAAAAGTAAACCATGTTGCATCCCCACAGTAAAGTCGATCCAGCAAAAGGAGGACACACAGCATGAACCCCAGTGCTCCGTGAAAGGGAGCAATTAAGAGCAAAGGAACTTCATATCTCAACAGTCTCCTGCCCATATCCTCCGGCAGGGGCACAAACTTTCTGATAGGGATAATTAGCAACCCCATCAAGTCCGCACACACCATGGGTTTAAACTGGGCAGAACAAGTGCAACATAACTAGGCATCCATGGGGTAATTCTTGTGGAAACTCAGACCTGAGCCCAGGTCACCGTGAATAAGCAATGAAAGGAAGTCAAGCGGCACATACCAATTAGTCGATCAACGGATCTGTGGTAACGAGTCCAGCCAGGTAGAAGCCTCTCTTGGTGTACTAAAGAATCGAGTTGTCTCGCCGTCTTGGACTCTCAGGCAAGCAGGGAAGAGTACACTGTATCGAATGCTGCGTGATCTCAATGCCGCCTTGACTTGATCGAAAGATTTCCTGAGCTTCTGGGTCTCCACCGAGTAGTCCGGGAAGATCATCAACTTAGCATTTTGGTATCTGAGGTCACCAACATTTCTGGATTCGCGGAGGACTTCATCTCTGTCTCTGAAGTTAAGGAGACGGAGAATGAAGGTGCGTGGAGGGGATCCAGGAGGCCCCGGCTTGGGCGGGATGCAGTGTGCCCTCTCAACCGTGTAATGGGGGGACCAATGGGCCTCAGGTAGAAGTTCACGCAACATACCCTCTATAAAGGAGGTAGGATTGTTCCCCTCCGCCCCCTCTGGTAAACCAATAATTTGGAGGTTGTTGCGCCGATTTCTGTCTTCGGCTCTGTATTCTAGGGCCTTTACTTTGGTTTGAAGTGTGCGGAGAACTACTCCATGCTCCGCCATAGAGTCTTCAGTGGTGCTCAGTCTTTGCTCCGACTCAGTGGCTCGCGACCTGAGTTTGTCTATATCTTGGCGGATTAGCCCCATATCCAACTGAACAGCCTCAATTTTTGTTGTGAGCGTTGATTGGCAAGTGGCGATGGCCGCCATTACGTCCGCCAGCCAGGAGGGTCGGGAGTCGTCCGACTCCATGAGGCTCGTCTGTGAGGCTCTATGGGCGCTGCGGGTGGAATGAGCCGCTGGACAGGGGTAGGTGGGTGTCCGAGGGGAATCCGACTGTGACGGAAAGGTCAGTTTTTTGCCCCCCTTACTATACTTTGCGCTAGAGTTCCTGCGCCTCATTCAGGTGTCCGGGGTCCCGCTCCGTGTAATAATCAGTAGGTATCTGCGGGAGTCTAACAGAGGGGGGACAGGGATAGTCAAACGGTGCAGTATAGCAGGTGTCCCTCCAGATAAATCCCCCACCTGTCACGAGCTGTCAAGAGCTGTCTCCAGGCTTCCAGGGGTTTACAGTCCGTCCCCAGTCTGTCACACTCAGGTTATCTGGGGGGGGAAGCCTCAGGTCTTACCAGAAAGCACTCACTCGTCCTCTCAGGCCACCCTGTTCCAGGGCTAGGGCACGATCCCCACTCCAGGCTGGTCCAGAGTCCGCAGGCCGTCAGGAAAGGCCGCGGCTGCGGCCTAGTATCACGCTGGAGGAGAGGCTGGTCCGGAAACGGCCTGTGTCTCAGCTAGGCCTAATGTTCCGACCTCCGTCCGTGGCCTGTGGCAATCTGGGAATCCCGGTCTGTATGGCCGATCGCGCCAAGGGTCCTCCGGCGCGCGGCTGGGCCCGTCAGGAAAGGCCGCGGCTGCGGCCTAGTCGGCCGAAGTAGGCCGAGGAACGCCGATCACGGCCCAGAGTCAAAATCTTCTCCTCCCCGCAGCAGTCGGGAGATCTCCGCAGCCCCCTGAGCAGCCCGGTATTATTTGCAGGTTATTTTATGGCTGATGGATCCAGATTTTGAGCTTAGAAAAGCGGAGCTCTCAGAAAATGCTGCCGCTTACAGCGCCATCTTGGCCACACCCCCCTTGATGCAATACTTTACAGCAGGGCTCATTCCTGTGCTCCAACTATAGTATCTGTGAGGGGTTGCAGTGTTGTGGCACCAGCACCAGTGCCCAAGGCCCTTTTTTTCAGCCCCTGTTTAACAGGAGTGTATAATTACAATTTTTGCTGCAATACTTTGCAGCAGGGCTCATTCCTGCGCCCCAACTATAGCATCTGTGATGGGTTGCAGTGTTGTGGCAGCAGTGGCTAAGACCCAATTTTTCTGCCCCTGTTTAACAGGGGCATATAATTACAATTTTTGATCTAATATTTCACAGCAGGGCAAATTCCTGCACCCACCAAGAGTAACTGTGAGGGCTTACAGTGTTGTGGCAACACCACCACCACCAAAGGCGCAATTTTTCTGCCCCTGTTCAACAGGTGCATGTAATTACAATTCTTGATATAATATTTCACAGCAGGGCCCGTTCCAGTGCCCACCAAGAGTAACTGTGAGGACTTACAGTGTTGTGGCACCAGCACCACCACCACCAAAGGCCCAATTTTTCTACCACTGTTCAACCATGGCATGTAATTACAATTCTTGATCTAATATTTCACAGCAGGGCCCATTCCTGCGCCCACCATGAGTAACTGTGAGGGCTTACAGTGTTGTGGCAACACCAACACCTAAGGCCCCAATTTCTGCAGAGTATATAGGGCAGGCCTCTACTTTCAAACATCCAACTTACAAACGACTCCTACTTGCAAACGGAAGGAGACAACAGGAAGTGGGATGAAATCTACCCCTAGGAAGGGAAATTCTCTCCTGTAAGAGTTATTATGGGGAAAACGTGTCTCCTCTTCACTGATGTTTTATCACCAATCCTTGTTTCACTAAAAACCCCAAATTTTCAAAAAATATTTGTCATTGGGACAGAAAGTGAAGTGAAATCTTCTGAAGAGGTGCACAGACAGCAAAACAAATGTTACAGGGGTGATAACTCTTCCCTATGTTTTCCAAAAAGCTTAAAAATAGATTTTAAGGCTGGAGCTACAATTTAAAAATGTACCAGTTCAAAATTACAAACAGATTCTACTTAACAACAAACCTACAGTCCCTTTCTTGATGCACCGCCTGTATACTGATGTTCAAAGTATATAGGGCCTGGGGGCCCCACGCCTTTCCTTTTTTTAATTTGGGTGCGGGGTTCCCCTTAATATCCATACAAGACCCAAAGGGCCTGGTAATGGACTGGGGGGGGGGTACCCATGCCGTTTGTCTCACTGATTTTCATCCATATTGCCGGGACCCGACATTACATTAAAGCCGCAAGCAGTTTTATATGACTTTTATTCCTTTAAAAATTTCATTTTATGCAGGGACTGTTCTAAGCACGGGAAACACACACCACTTTACAGGCAAACTATAGACACCCCTCAGGTACGATATTTAAAGGAATATTTCACTTTTTTTTTTCACTTTAAGCATCATTGAAATCACTGCTCCCGAAAAAACGTCCGTTTTGAAAACTTTTTTTTTGCATTGATACATGTCCCCTGGGGCAGGACCTGGGTCCCCAAACCCTCTTTAGGACAATAACTTTCATATTAGCCTTTAAAATTAGCACTTTTGATTTCGAACGTTCGAGTCCCATAGACTTTAATAGGGTTCTAAAGTTCGCGCAAACTTTCTGTCCGTTCGCAGGTTCTGGTGCGACCCGAACTGGGGCAGCGTTCAGCTCATTCCTAATGTTCAGTATAGGGAGCAATACAATACAGGTTTTATATTTGGTGTACTCTTGGCTATAAGCCAATAAAATATACAGGTGCGGACTTTTGTTAGTAGGTGTCGGCTTAGCCCGTCGCATATTGCGAATCATCTTATGGAGAGTGAAGATGAAGGTTTTTTATTTTTAATAAATTTGCACATATTTCAAACAAACTTTTTTCGTATTGAATAGATCTACATATACTGCGCTCTAATGTCCAGCATAGTCTTTGGGAAGGATTTGTACTGAGCGGCTCACTGGTTTACAGTGTCTCCCGCACGGCTTTTTGGCATTTCCGATCCATTTTCGTTCCTTTGGCTGAACACTGTCAGCTTGGAAACCTGTCACTAAGTCACTGGATGTGAGGATATTGATGGCAGTTATGTGAAACAGCAAGGTTTTTTTTATATACAACTTGGACAACACACATCTTTATTAAATCCTTTGGAAAATAGTACTACTCTACAGTATGTGGAGCCTGTCTTTTTTTCCTTATATATGCTGATGTTGTGGATTTCCAAGCCGGCCCAGCAGTAAATCAGTGGGAGATCGTGAATGCTTATTATCTGCAACTTTGTGGTGAGTTTGAACCCCAGAGGGGCGTGTGGAGCACGGGTTTTAATATGGTGATTGGTGCACTATCCGACCATCTCCACTTCTTTATTCACTTATGAAGCTAGCCATGAACTTTACCTTCACGTTTATCCACTTGTCAGATCTGCGATTTAATGTTTAGCGACTTTATGTGCATTTACCCTATATGCAATTGTGTCAATTCTCAGCAACTTGACAGGCGCGCCGCTTTGATATTGTGTGTCTTTTCACATTTGTTTGTTTAATGTGACAGACTGTTGTATCTCGTATTCAAACTTTTTCCATGTTGTCATTATAGGGTATCGTTTTTAGAATTTTGAGGAAAATAATTAATTTAATCCATTTTGGAAAAGGCTGTAAAATAACAAAATGTGGGAAAAGTGAAGCGTTGTGAATACTTTCCAGATGCACTGTATCTCTTCTGCAATATATGGGGATTGGATCAGGCTGTATATGTCTCAGTGCTAACACTCCTATATATCAAGAAGGACCACATGGCCCAGAGGTGCCTTGCTCTGATGTGTGTATCTCAAATACATTAACAAATATAGTTACTTAGTTTGTCAGGTTGAAAAGAGACATTCATGTTCAAGCAAAAGACAAAAGCAAATAAACAAACTCTACACCCTCATTTGTACCAGAGGAAACATGGTCCAGTTGTTCCTTATAAAGCATGGCTCAGTTTGCTCCAACAGGGAAAAAATTTCCTTCCTGATCCCCTAAGGCAATAAAAATAACAAGGCCACGCCCTTTGAAAAAGTTGTGATGACGAAACGTGGCGTCAGGGCGTGACCTTACGGCGACCGTATACTATGTCACGACGTTGTGCGTTCCAAGATCCAGGAAGGAGGAAGTGCTGGATGCAGAGACTTATACTGTCTACACTGGACTATACTCCTTCCTTTGAAAATCCAGGGAAAGTGGATGAAAGTAAGCTCTTTAGCAAGTGACCTTGAGCTACATGACCACAGTTGGACTGTCACTTTGTTGTTTTATTGGATTTTATTTAATTGAGTTTGCAAATACATTTTAAAACGGAATTAGACTATGTGGAGTCTCTTTTATACACATGGGGATTTCGGAGATGAGGCTGAACTACCCTACAAGGACATCCAGATCTAGTCTATAGGATGCTGTTTGGGGCTTGATAACCTCCGGCTTCTGGTGAGTTTGAACCCCTTGCGGGTGTGTGAAGCATGTGGTGGATAAGTATTTGGTGAACGGTGCACTCATCAATCTTCTACTATTTACACCCTGTATATCTACCAGAGACTCTCGTTTGATTTCGCTTTTTAATTTTGAGCGACTGTCAATCAGTCTGTCAGTTTTATATTATCTGTCTGATGTTTTAATTGTTTCTCATTTGAGTTTTATAATTTTTACATCTATTCTGTAATAACAAATAACAATTTACAGTGTCATTACTTATAAATATCAATATAATAAAAAATCCCCCTACTGAATACTATGAAAAACACATTTGTAACTAAATAATCATAAATCATTGCAGCCACAGTATAATAATAACAACCCAAGTGAATAACCATCAACATCAAAATAATGTAGTGCTGTGAACATCAGAAAAATATCAAATTGGTTCAATAAAGTCCAGTAACATATAACACCCAGTGCTATGTGCAAAAATATGGGTCAATTTAATGTAAAGTTCTTCACAACTCTGGTGATAAAACAGATAACTTTTCACATGTGCTGCACAAAGTGCTTCAGAGATCCACTGAACAAAGTCATAAGGATGAAACGCGTCAGTACGTGGCTGAACAGTAACCGGATGTGACATCAGTGGCTTCACCAGAAGTGAGGTACCAGAAGTGATGTGTCTGATGGTGGTGAGAGACCGATGTTCTATATCATGCACGTTATAGTCGCTTGGTCAGTGCAGTTTTTGGATCAGATTATCAGGAACAATGAAAAAAGTACTCTTGCGCACTGGTGTGTTAGCTAAAGAGATTCAAGAGGGGCTATGGGCTTCGGCTTTGCTGCTCTCGAAGGATGGGATTATCCTAATAGTGAAAAACAAAGAAACAAGAGAGCGCACCAGCCTAGCGCATTATCCTTGGCAAATTTTAATAAATTAAAAACAAGGTAAAAAGCTACTCACAAAAGTCGCAGGTAAAATAGCATATCAAACGCACAAAGGCAATAGTTCCAGTGGTAGGCAGCTATCCAGGTCCCAGGAGGGAGGCACACGGACCGCCGCTGGCTTACGCGTTTCGAAGGTTTGACCTTCTTCCTCAGAGCCTTACTATAAGGCTCTGAGGAAGAAGGTCAAACCTTCGAAACGCGTAAGCCAGCGGCGGTCCGTGTGCCTCCCTCCTGGGACCTGGATAGCTGCCTACCACTGGAACTATTGCCTTTGTGCGTTTGATATGCTATTTTACCTGCGACTTTTGTGAGTAGCTTTTTACCTTGTTTTTAATTTATTAAAATTTGCCAAGGATAATGCGCTAGGCTGGTGCGCTCTCTTGTTTCTTTGTTTATCAGGAACAATGAATCAGACCGAGACAGAAGTATAGTTAAATCACACTTGTTTAATAATTATAATAATAATATAGTAGATGCGACCTAACACAACATAATTATAGCAATGACAAGCCTCCATCCCTAATATCTATACAACAAGAAGAAGGAGAAAGGAAATGGGACTATGTATGAGGCAAGTCATTGGATTGTTCAATTTATTAAGAAATAGCAGATTACATTAAGGAAAGTGTCAATCTGTAATACATTACACAATCCAGTGTAATACATTTGCATAAATATAAATATAAAGCAATTATACAGAAGAAAGTACAGAATAATAAATAAACATATTAATTACAAAAGGACACTCATCCATTCATAAAAGTTCAATGAACATGATCGATTTTTCATGGTAGGCCAAAATTGTTTAAAGCATCAGTTTGATATAACTCGACGCACGTTTCATGGCTCTTGCCAATCATCAGGAGTAAGATGCTCTGAAAATAAATCAGTAATATTTATGAGTAGGGATATCCTTAAAATGGAGAAACAATCTCTCAAAATAAAGGTGTGTAACTCAACCTGTATAGGGTGAGGATGTGGCACCGAGGTGGTAAAGCGATTGCAGACCAAAGGTTTCAATAAGGAGACATGAAACACATTTGAGATGCGCATACTAGGAGGAAGGTCCAAGGCGTAAGCCACTGGGTTAATCCTGCAAAGGATACAGAAAGGCCCAATAAAACGAGGTGCGAACTTTAAAGAAGGAACACGAAGTCGGAGGTTGCGAGACGACATCCAGACTGTCACGGTTATGCAGTAATCTTTCTCTGTCAGCTTACCTCATCTCATGTGTTCAGACTAAGAGGCCAGTCACTCTCACCTGGCCGTTTTTATAACCTCTCCTCTAAGCATGGCTCCACCCCAAGCACTATCAGGGAACCCTATATTAACTTGTGCACTGCAAGCTAGCAGTGCTGATCAACCATTGTGTATTCACTGTGTGTTTGGCTTCCTGTTTCCTGCTTGCCATGTGCTCTACGTTTGTCTCTGTTACCGACCTTGGCGTGTTCTCGACTATTCCTGTCTGCTCGTGATCCTGACCCTTTGGCGTGTCCCAGACTATCCCTGTTTGCCTGTGACCCTGAACCTTTGGCGTGTACTCTGTTGTTCCTGTCTTCTAGTCGCCCTGACCTCTGCCTTATCCCTTTACTATCCTTGTTGTTCCAGCCTGCTGCTTCCTCTTACTCCTGTAGTCTACCGTGAGCGTGAGACCCTGGGGGCCACGACCTGGAGCCAGACTGCAGCGTAGTTCATCCTCACCACTGGAGGCTCTGGTGAACACCTGCTGGTTGTTGGATCACCTGCTGGATCTGTGTTAGTGATCCAGTAGACCTGCTTCCTGAACCTCCCTGGTTACTATCCACAGTAGTTAGTCCTAGGGTCCACCATCTTAGCGGTGCACTTCCGATTCCTATGGAGTGCATCTGTCACCTGGTCTCAGGTGACCTGACACAGACTCTGTCTCCAACCTGGTAGGAAGGTGCAGGCAGGCGACTGCGGTCAGCATGGAGTCTGTATCTATCGTTAGCATGTTGCAAAGTCTCCTGAACTTGTGCCCAAGTGGAATGAAGACCACGGAGATACTCCTCTAATGCAGGAATACTCTGCGGAACAAACGAGTCAGGCAACATGGAAGGTTGGAAGCCATAATTCGCCATAAACGGGGACAATCGGGAAGCCGAATTCAAGGCACTGTTGTGAGCAAACTCTGCCCACGGTAATAGGTCTTTGTTGTCTACCAGTTGTTATGATGGTCAGAAATATAGCAACGTAAGAATTGCTCCAAGGACTGATTGGCTCGTTCTGCGGCCCCATTAGACTGCGGGTGATACGCAGAGGAGAAAGCAAGCTGAATTCCCAACTGTGCACAAAAGGCTCGCCAGAACCGGGAGACAAACTGACTACCCCTGTCCGAGACAATCACCTTGGGTAGCCCATGTAAGCACAAGATCTCCCGAGCAAAAATGGAAGCCAGTTCCTTAGAAGTGGGCAGCTTCTTAAGTGGAATACAATGACACATCTTTGAGAACCTGTCAACCAACATAAGGATAACAGTGTTGCCTTGGGAGTAGGGTAACTCCACAATGAAATCCATAGAAAGGTGGGTCCAGGGCCTCTCTCCATTGGGTATGGGTTGTAGGAGGCCCACTGGAAGGTGTCGTGGAGTCTTACTCTGAGCACACACGGAACAGGTAGCTACGAAGGCAGTTACATCAGCCCGTAGACTAGGCCACCAGAATTGCTGGGAAATGGCCCAAACAAGTTGATTCTTCCCAGGGTGGCCAGCTGCCTTGGGAGAATCATAAGTCTGGAGTACGGCAGTACGGAGGTTCTCTGGGACAAAGCAGCGGTCACAAGCTTTCTCAGGAGGAGCATATAGCTGAACAGCAAGAATTTTGTCACCCAAAGGAGAAGTAAGACTGGTGGAAACCATAGCCAGAATACGATCAGAAGGAATCACAGGAACCGGAACCCACTCCAACTTGGAAGTGGAGGAAAATTGTTGTGACAAGGCATCAGCCCTTACATTCTTAGTACCGGGTAATAATGAGACAATTTAATTAAAACTCGACAAGAAAAGAGCCCATTGCGCCCTTCTGGGAGAGAGGCAGTTAGCCTCAGACAAGAATGTGAGATTCTTATGGTCAGTAAGAATGAGAACCGGCACAGTGGTACCTTCAAGGAGATGTCTCCATTTTTTCAGGGCTAAAATGATCGCCAACAGCTCTCTGTCACCAATCTCGTAATTGCACTCTGCAGGTGACAATTTCTTGGAAAAGTAGCCACACGGATGCATAGAGCTCTCAGAGTTAGGACGTTGAGACAGAAGGGTGTCAACCCCAGTCTCAGATACATCAACTTCTAGCATAAAAGGCAATGCAGAGGACGTAAACCCACGGATCGGGGCCACTGTAGGACTGCTGAAATTTTCTCTGGGTCCATCCAAAAACCAGCAGTGGAAATGACATAGCCCAGGAATTTACCTGTTACGATGGAACTCGCACTTCTTCAGTTTACAATAGAGATTGTTCTCTCTTAGTTTCTGAAGCACACAACAGACATTTGTGTGGAGGCCCTCCAGGGACTTGGAAAATATGAGGATATCATCGAGATAAACCACCACACATAACTGCAACAAATCTTGGAGGGCATCGTTAATAAATTCCTGGAAAACTGCTGGGGCATTATACAGGCCAAAAGGCATTACGAGGTACTCATAATGGCCTGTTCTGGTGTTAAACACAGTTTTCCACTCGTCGCCCTCCTTAATCCGCACGAGATTCTATGCCTTCTCAAATCAAGCTTCGTGAAAACTGTTGCCCCCTTGAGGCGGTCAAATAACTGTAATCAATGGAATCGGGTAGGCTTTCTTAATCGTGAAGTGATTGAGACCCCTATAATCAATACAAGGTCTCAGTTCATCACTCTTCTACTTCACAAAGAAGAAACCAGCACCAGCAGGAGATGAGGATTTGCTGAAGAAACCTCGAGAAAGCGCGTCTGTAACATACTCCTCCATGGCCTTATCCTCCAAGACCGACAAAGGGTAAACCCAGCCACGAGGGGGTATGGCACCACGTTGAAGGTCAATTGCACAATCATAAGGCCGGTATGGAGGCAAACTACCAGCTTGACCTTTGTCAAGACATCGCTAAAATTGTGGCACTCCTCCATCAAGGAGGAGAGTGAAGAGGTGTGCAGGACCTTGGCTACCTTCTGGAAGCATGTCTCACTGCATTGTGGTGACCAGGAGAGAACCTCAGCATGGAGCCAATCAAAAGAGGGGTTGTGCCTCTGTAACCAAGGATAACCAATAATCAGCGGAAACTTAGGTGAGGAAATAACTTGGAATTGGATTATCTCATGGTGAAGAGCCACTACGGCCATGGACAATGGAACCGTCTCATAAGTCACATGGGCAGGCTGTAGAGGTCTCTTGTCAAGAGCCTCAATGGCAAGTGGAGTGTCACGCAGCTGCAGCGGAATTGAGTGCTGCGATACAAAGGCAGCATCAATGAACAGGCTGCAGCCCCAGAGTCGATTAGAGCCTGTATCTTGATGGATGACTCAGCCCAAGAAAGGGTGACTAAAACTAGGGGCTTATCCTTCTGGATAACTGGGGATGAAACAACGCCACCTAAGGTCTGTCCATGACAGGACCTCAAGGTTCGGGCGTTCCGTGGACGGGTAGGACAAGACTTCAAAAAGTGACCTGCCTGGCCACAATAAAGGCACAATCTCTCCCTCCTCCTAAAGGCTCCCTCATCCGCAGAGAGACACGTGAAGCCCAAGTGCCTGGGTTCATCTTCACTGACCGACTCGGAACCAGGAAGCATGGGAGGTGAGGGAGGCACGGGTGGGACTGCAAAGCTTGGAGGCAAACGTACAGGAGGCTTCCGCAAGCGCTCCTTAAAAGAGAGTCTTTCTCTGAGTCTGGAGTCAATGAGGATGGCAAACGTGATCAACCTCTCCAGCTCAGTGGGTATATCTCGGGCTGCTATCTCATCCTTGATGGAATCCGAGAGACCATGAGAAAAAGCAGCCATGAGGGCCTCATTGTTCCAAGCAACCTCTGCTGCAAGAGTACGGAATTCAATGGCGTAGTCATCATCAGTTCTCGTACTCTGTTTGATGGACATGAGGCACTTGGCAGCAGAAGCAGAGAATGCGGGTACATCAAATACCCTTTTAAAGGAAACCACAAAGTCAGGGTAACTCAAGACAACAGGCTTTTGTGTCTCCCCTAGAGGGTTTGCTCAGGCCAAGGCTCTCTCAGAAAGCAAAGATATCAGGAAACCTACTTTGCTTCTGTCCGTGGGAAAGGCCTGGGGCAGCATCTCAAAGTAAATCTCAACCTCGTTGAGAAACTCTCTGAATTGAACTGGATCGCCCCTAAATCGCTGGGGAAGCGGAGTGGAACCAGACATACCTCTTATAGAGGTAATACTCGAGGCGGGTGCCTACACAGAGACTGGCGCAGCAGCAGGGTCGGCCTGCAACTCAGGTTGTACCGGAGCAGCCACAGTGGGAGTTTCCAGGTGAGCCGTGCGACTCAGGAGCGTTTGTTACGCTATGGCAAACTGATCCATGCGGTGATCTTGCTCATCCAATCTGGAAAAAATATTACCAACAAGTGGATTGACTGTATCTTCTGAATTCATGACCTTCGCCTACTATCAGGAACCATGAATCAGACCGAGACAGAAGTATAGTTAAATCACGCTTGTTTATTAATAATAATAATAATAATAATAAGGTAAACTGAGTAAGCGTAGTCAAAACAAGCCAGAGTTCAGTAACCGGATTGGGTAGTCAGCCAAGCAAATATCAGAGAGCCAGAGATAAACATAGTAGTACGGCAAGCAGGATCAGGAGCCAGAAGAAACATCAGCCGAGCAAGTCTTCAACAGGAATGCAGGAGAAAGTCTCTGTGATGTTGACAAAGGTGAAGGCAGAGATCAAGTGAGCTGGACGACTTTAAGTAGGCATGACTGATGAGCAGAATCAACAACAGCTGGGTAACTCTGGAGAGAAATGGGAGCTGGCAATTAGCCGACAGCTGAGCGGCCAGCTCAGAGAAGGTAGGGCTGAGCCCAGTCCTGACACGGATGTAATGATGCGTTCTTATTCTTTTATTTTTGTGAGTAGCTTTTTAATTAGAAATAAAAGAGGATTGTTATGGTTTTACACTATTGGATCCTTTGTCTTTTTATATGCCATGTGGGGAGCCATATTGGATGAATAAGTTTGGAGCGGCAGGATCGGGAGTTATGTTGCTTTCTACAACTTATATTAACGTGCAACATGTCAATTTTTTGAAGAAGTGACTGAAAGCCTGGTAAGTCTCAGCCTGCTGGGGAGTGGTTTGAGCTCTGAAGCACTTTGTGGAGCACTGCCGAAAATGTATTTGTACCTGAACTGTGGACGGGGGATAAGTCCCTTATCCAGAAGAATTTGGTATTTCTTTTTGGCACTCAGCAATAGAACAAGGCAGCAGGGAACTGTCATACAGGTAACAGAAAATATTGTATGGTGTCTGCTACTAATGCCATTGGATAAGTAAATGTGTACAAAGCACAGATTTACTAATGGTAAGATTTCTTATTTTAGGTTAAGAACCTTTTCTTGTATTTTTTATCTGTAGTATTCAAATCACACAACCACAATCTTCCTCCTTCCTTTCTGTAATAAAGCAAGGTTGTTTCTTCAGCTGCACCTATCGGTAAAATCAGATTCCCCATGAAACACTGGGGTACATATCAGCACTACAAATCACGTATTTATTTTAAGTAAAAAGGTATATTTTTCTTACTTTAAGCAAACCATATTGAAAAAGATCAGACCTCTTACATAGTTAGTAAGGTTGAATAAAGACACCAGTCCATCCTGAGTGAGTTGATGTATATGTTGTAATATGTTCACCGATTTATGTGGGACATTATATTATTATATGTATGTACACATACTGTCAATAGTGACCAGGCCAGAATTCAATTGACAATGGTTGATTTGTCCAACTGAATTTTAACATAGCAAGGAGACAGCTGAAGACCCTTTGATGTGTTAATCTTATGCAAGTCTATTTGAACATTTCAAAGGGTGTTCAGGTGGTATCTGTTAATCTAATCTAATTATACATATTAATTATATAAGGGGACTTGTTGATGTTGATATGCGGGAGTGCAAATTGGGGTGGTTTATGACTACAGCTGTTCACGGCTGGGAGTTGTTGTCTGTCTGAAAGACTAGAGTATATCAAAGTCCTAAATTGAAACGGCCAATCAAATTGCTCAGCCATTCATTGTCTTGTGAATATAACATGGCATTCAGTCTATAGTTTTTAGTATAGGCTTGTCTGTGTATGAACACACGGACCTAGGAACATGGGACTTTGAATTATATACTCTGTCGGATTTTTTGTCATCTGTGGACTTTGGACTTTGTTCTGTGTTGGAAGTCAATAAAGTGCATCTCTCTGGAAGAATTGGGTTGCTGCGGAAGAGTACTTACTAATTAATTCTCATACCCACGATACTACTTACCACCCAATACATAATATATCACTACATGAGTGTCTACAATTGTTCCTATCCCTGTACATTGTGTCTCATTAGGATACTCACCTATTATATTATTATTTTATTTAAGGTACCCATATAGTGCCATCAATTTACGCAGCGCTCCACATCATACATCGCACACTCACATCAGTCCCTACCCTCAAGGAGTCCACAATCCAAGGTCCCCAACTCACATTCATATACTAGGGCCAATTTTTTGGACAGAAGCCAATTAACCTACCAGCATGTCTTTGGAGTGTGGGAGGAAACCGGAGTACCCAGAGGAAACCCACACAGGCACAGGGAGAACATGCAAACTCCAGGCAGGTAGTGTCATGGTTGGGATTCGAACCAGTAACCTTTTTTACTGCTAGGCAAGAGTCCTGCCCACCACACCGTGCTGTCTTCAAGCGACTAGGAAGGTTGTCTATGTCAGGGAGAGGGTTGGAGCTCAAAGCCAGCGCAGGAAGAAGGGGCCGGGCCTATAAATGGCTGTGATTGACTTATCAATCACAGAAAATTAGTCTCGTCCTCTCTCTACTCCCCACATCGGCCTCGAGCACCTGCCCCCCTTCCCTAACATAAACCCTGGGATGATTTACTGAAACTAGAGAGTGCTAAATCTGGAGCAGCTCTGCACAGAAACCAATCAAAGCGTAATTGTTAAAGCTTAATTAAACAAGCTGAAATAATATAGTATAAACATTTGGAATCCAACTCCATATATGAAAAACTGTCAATATAGCATTTCACTTTCCAGGCAAGTATACATTTTTCCACCAGCATAAACATACCTCAAGTTAAAGGAAGAAAGCAACATAAAAAGAAAAAAAAGGGAAATTAAACTAAACAAAAAACTGTAACAACCAACATCTTGTGATGTGTGTACAAACTCTTACCCCCCCCCCGACGGCATTCCCGAGTGTGGCTCGGGGCACGAAAAGCGTTAATCCGGAGCCACACTCGGGATCGCATCCCAGGATCCAGGTACAGCTTACTTACCTTGTCCCCAGGATCCTGCGATGTGTCCCCGCACTGTGTGCGGGCAGTCCTCCGCTCGATCTATCACGGTGCCGAGCTCCGTTCCCTGCGAGCATTGCGACGCACAGGGACGGAGAATGGCGCCAAATTCAAAAAGTAAAACACACAATACATATACAGTACACTGTAATCTTACAGATTACATTACTGTATCAATTTATTTCACATCCCTTTTGTCCCTAGTGGTCTGTCTAGTGCCCTGCATGCAGTTTTATATTATAAATTATTTTCTACCTGGAACCTGGAGATTGTCCATAGCAACCAAAACCGTCCCTTTACATCAAAAGTGGTTTTATCGCTAGAAAATAGCGATAATAAATTAGATCACTTGCAGAATTGAGCGATAGTGATTTGTGGAGAAATTCGTCATCAAACACTGAAAGTAATGACAGCGACAATTCTGCAACTGAGCAAATTTCAGTGTTTTTGATTTGATTACATTATTGAATAATTTTTATTATTATTATATTATTATTTGTTATAATTATTTATAGTTATTTATTATATTATAATTTATGATTTCGTTTTTCAAACTCTATTATGTCTACTAGACTCTTGTTTGGACAGATTTAGGTGAGTTATTCCTAATGCCCTGTACACACAATCGGACATTGATTAGACATTCCGACAACAAAATCCATGGATTTTTTCCGACGGATGTTGGCTCAAACTTGTCTTGCATACACACGGTCGCACAAAGTTGTCGGAAAATCCGATCGTTCTGGACGCAGTGATGTAAAACACGTACGTCGGGACTATAAACGGGGCAGTAGCCAATAGCTTTCATCTCATAATTTATTCTGAGCATGCATGGCACTTAGTGCGTTGGATTTGTGTACACACGATAGGAATTTAACCGATCGGATTTTGTTGTCGGAAAATTTTATATCCTGCTCTCAAACCTTGTGTGTCGGAAATTTTGACGGAAAAAGTTAGATGGAGCCCACACACGATCAGAATTTCCGACAACACAAACCGATCGCACTTTTTCCGTCGGAAAATCCGACCGCCTGTACAGGGCATAAGAATTACAGGCCTACAATATAAAACGCCAAATTTCCATGCAAAATGACTGTACCGCTTTCAGCATCAAAAATCTGAAATAATCAAACCGCCAGGGAGGTTAATTAAGCACAGTTAACATTTAACAAATTCCTTTCACAATGTAGAATCCTGCCAACAAGAAACATCCTACTTCCCATTCAGAACACCTTTACCATACAATGAATTACCCATCCATATTTTCACGTTTGGAGCAATCTATTTAGAACAAGTTTTGAAGGGCCACCCGAGGAGTCTCTAACCACTCCTGCAAATTTTTTGTGAATTTTTGGGTTGCATTTCTATGCTGATACGTGATTTTCTCTCTGGAGCCAGCGAGATTAATAGCCTGTATCTCGCTATTAATTTTCTGGCTAAATATGTCAGCCTAACCAATGCTGTATATGTGGAGGGAGAATAAATTTCTTCTACCAAGCCACCAAGTATACATGTAATTGGATTCAGTTGTAACTGGACCTGGTATATAGAATTAATAGTCCTAACCACCTCCTCCCAGCATCTTACAAATTTGGGATATTTCCTGAGCATATGAATGAGATTCCCTGAATGTAATTGATATTTTGGGCAGATAGGGGAATCCCTTCTACCCCCCCCCCCCCCCCCTTATACAGCTGCAACCGTTTTTGAGTTTACTGACATCAATGGGCCAGCTGCCAAGATCTGCTCCCAGCTATCCCCATTCATGGGACCCACATCAGACTCCCATTTTTCTCTACATGGCAGCAAATCTGGGGCTTCTATATAGGGTAACAAACAAGCATATATACAGGAAATTATTCCTTTTTATCCGTAGTAGAAAGTACAGAGCTAAGAAACCCTGAGTCGTCTAACCCTGAGTCGTCTAAGCGCAAAACCGAGTATCTACTGCACTCTCATAGCATGGCATGTACTATCAGTTATGTAATAAGGAGAATTCATTACACAAGTGGGGAAAGGATTTTAATTCCACACCACTGGGTTGATTCAGTCCTGGGATATCACCAATTATACTGGTTATCAAACTCTCTCAAAAGTCTCTCATAATTACCTTCAAAATCACAGACTATGCTGGGTGGAATCCTGAAGAGCTATGGCTCTTGGCAATTGAGTTTCAAGTGATATCTCATTATAACCTCCCACTTAACTATACCTCACCAAATGTCTGTATGTGGGGAACAGTAGCAGCTTTGCTTTCTTTAAGCCGTAAGTTCTTTTCTCCAACACCCAACACATCCAGAGGTTGCTCCCAGGAGTTGAGAACCAAGCATCCTTCCATGAACTAGACCTAGACTTTGAAGAGGCTGACGTCACAGGGCAAAAACCCAGAAGACAGAATAGGAATTGCTTCAGATATTTACTGTTTCTCCCAGCATGCACCAGCAAGTTCCATAGGCCCACTGATTGGCCAAACTATGAAGCATCCTTAACACAGAATGATGCCTCTGTAGCAAATTCTGCTGGAGCAAGCTTCAACAATATGTGGCAGAGATAATGCACTCTATGCTCACTCCTGTTGAGATAAGGTTAGGCTGACTACAGCCCACAGCTGGCTACAGAATTCACAAAAATACAAAAAGGTATTTAGCACAATACTACATGTGCAGCAGCACAATTGATGAAATTAATGGGAAGTGTCTGAACAAGGACCTTCATGACAGGATCACCTGGTATTAGTTTATTGAAAGCTTAGATTTAAATAGACATTGTCACCTTGCATACTGTACATACAGGACAAAGTGACACTGTCCCAGCAAAAAATGTACAATATACTGTATTTTGTTGAGTAACACTATTATTAGATTTTAAAAAAAAATGTGGTTGAAGTGTATGTCTGGGCAAAATAAAAAAATCCTATTCTGTATAGTTATCCAATAGGTGCACATTTCTCCATATTTTATCTCCCCCACTGGATTACAGAATAACCCCCCCTCCGCCAATACAACACTTCTTGGGATTTCAGTGCAGCTTACTACAAAAAGTTAGGGACTCACTAAAATTCTGGTAGGATAACAGGTAATTTTCTGTCCCTGCAGTATATTTTAAAGGGACAAAACATGGCAAAATGTGCATTTCGGAGATGTTTTTTTTTTTGTCCAGACATGCACTTTACCTCTTACAGCTTGGGGAATTGATGCCATCCTAGCCACACACTATCAGGGACATGTAGTCTGTAGTTTGTATAAAGACTAGATGGCCATGGCACAGGGGCTGGGGTGAACAGGGATGTAATCATCCGCAACTTAAGAAGCTGGACTGGCCAGCATTGCTTTAAAATATTTAAGAGAGACATATTTGAAGAGGCTTATGTCAAGGCTCAGGTGTTACCCGCTGGAGTTAATCAGCTTCCTCTCTGAAGGTGTCCTCTCTAGTCTGTCAACGCAAGCTGATTACAAAAGCCGATACCTCACTCATAAGGAAGGAAGAAGCACAAAGAGTGCAGCCAACCATGTAACATTCTATCTAGGGTTGCCTTCTTGTTCCGTGTTAACCCATCCAATCCTGCAAAGACATGCAATATCAGGCATAATTTTGTTTCCTTCATACTGTTCCAAATACGACTTGCTATGTAATTTCATTGCAGAAAAATGTGCATGGGACAGGCCAGGGACAGTAAGACTGGGGACAAAAGCACTAAATGATGTTGGGTGTCCTCCAGCCAGGAGATGAGGTAGGCTGTATCTGACTTGCTGAAGCTGCAGTGGCGGTTGTTGTTAAAAAAATTTTTTTTGGGGAGGAGGGCGGCAAACAGTGCACCTCAGCCACCCCCCCCAGTCCGGTCGGGTGGGTCATCCGGAGCACTTACCCCATCTATAGCCGGCAGCACTTCACCTGGGCGCTAGGTGGCGGGCATCGCAGGCGGCTTCCCCTTCTCTTCTCCGCGGGCATCATGGCGGCTTCCGTCTCCTCCCTCCTCCTCGGTGGCCATTCGGAACACTTTTCCTTTCGACCAGGAGAATCATGGCGAGGAGGAGAATCAGTGTGAAAATAGTGAATATTCATTCACTTTTATCACACAACTAGGTGAGCTTGGTTCGCAGAGCTCTGCGCCCTGAGCCCACCCTATTTTGAAGCCTATTAAAGCCTCTGGCTCTAATTTCCGTGCCTCAAACCCCCCCCCTTGGAATCTATGCATCTGTCCTGCATGAGGGCCGGATGCATGGATAGGGGCAGCGGTGCCCGTGCGCCCCTAATGGATGGGCTGCCCCTGTGAACCTGTGAATGCATACTATGAGAATCTCACAGTGTGCAGTAAAATCTGAATAAATAATTTCAGTACGGAGAGAATACTGTACGACTGTGGACTGGAACAAGACTGAAGGTACGGCTGGAGTTCAGCTATAAGTATTGCACAGTCACCTGCAATTGTTCCTAAAATTTCAGATGACAGCTGGGTGTCATGCAACTATTTTACAGGTCAACTCTGATGTCATACATATGAGTAATCAGTAACACCCTCATATAAGTTACATTCTATTTCTCAGGCAGCAATAAAATGTGTATCAGCCAACACACACCTCTGCCACTTCTAATTAGACATTGCGTATCTCATCCTGTTGTCTTGATAAAACAAAATTGCCACGTGTTTAAGGCAAGTGATGTCTCATGATTTCACTGGCAGCACTAGGAATAGCTCTGGAACTAGTTACACTTTCTATATGGGTATTTACATAAAACCCCAAACTTTCTATATATATGGGTATTTACATAAAACCCCAGACGTTATAGATATATGGGTATTTACATAAAACTCCAAACATTTTAACATTATATATATATATATATATATATATATATATATATATATATATATATATATACAGTATATGGGTATTTACAATTGTCATCAGAAACTTTCACTCTAGGAAACCATTGTGATTCTGCTGCAAAGACATAGCTTATATAAACAAGTTCCTGCTCTTAATGGTGAAGCGTGTTCCATGAGGACAGTACATTAAAAAATCATTATCTTCATGACCTGATAAACAGGTTTCATACTTAGGCGGGCCATACACAGAGCAAAATTCTTTCCCGCAACCATGGTATCAAAATACCTTGATGGGTGGGTGTCAGCCTGGAGATGTGGACATGCCTCCCCTGTGTATGCAAACTGCTCTAGGTAATAATGCACAGTTTTTCAGGTGGACCTGATCGAAGCCTTCATTCACTCCTATGGGGCAGCAGATGTCAGCGGTGACATGTCCCGTGACACCTGCTTCTATCCGATCCTGGCCGTGAAATCCAGACGAATGGTGACCCTATTTTCCACCCGTCTGGTGCATCAGATTGGATTGGATCGAATGAAAAGGACAGGCGGTCCGTTTTCTTCCAATCTCCCCATAGAGGAGAGCGGGGCTCTGACAGGTCTGCATCTGTACTAGGGTTGCCACCTGTTCTGGATTTACCTGGATAGTTCGGGTTCGGAATCATGCATCCGGGTTTCAGACTGCCTCAAACCCGGTCACATTATTCCAACCGAACTATGACTTCCCAGCAGGGTTGCTGGCTGCAGTTGCCTAAGCCAAGAGTATCTGTTACACTCTTTTCACACTGCCCAAAGTTAGCACTAACCTAACAATTACCTCCCCCACCACACACACAGACGAGAGAGGACAGAGGGCTCGATCTGCTCCTCTTCCTCCCGCCCCACCCCTTTGTGTCTGCCCACACATCAGTCTCTGGTGCTTCTTAGAAAAGGAAAGAAGGGGCCAGAAAAGAAAATTCCAGCAGCCTCAGCAGCCTTGGCAGTGCTGACTGCCAAGGGGCAAGTGAGTTCACCATCCATCCCTGTCTGTGACTGAAGTTTCCCCTCTTCTCTCTCCTGCCTCTGAGAGAGTACACTAAGGTAAATCATGGTTCTCAGAGCACCCCTTACATCAGATTTTCCCTTTACACCAGAGATCACAGTTTTCCTCCTTACATCAGAGTCCTCTCCATACATCAGAGTTCCCAATGTTCCCCCTTAAATCAGGGTTCCCAGAGCATCCCTTATGTCAGAGTCCCCGGAGTATTACCTTACATCAGAGTCTGCAGAGAGCCCCCTTACAGTGTAAGGGAACTCTGCGAGTTCAGATATAAAGGGGGAACTCTGTAGATTTGGATATAAAAGGGGAATTCTGCGGATTCAGATGTAAAAAGGGAATTCTGTGGATTCAGATGTAAAAGGGGAACTCTGTGGACTCTGATGTAAAGGGGGACTCTTGTTATTAACTTCATATGATTAGAAATGTTATTTAATAGCAAAATATATGAATAGTTTATACTATGAAAAAAAAAATGCTGTGCTCCCCTAAAGTGTTCAGGTTTGACTTGAAGAAAAGGTGGCAACCCTACTCTGTACAGAGAGCGGAGATGCGCCTGTCATCCGCCTGCTCAGCGGGGATCAGCGGATCCATCCCCGCTGAACAAAGTCGAGCGGACCGCCCGTGTGAAAGAGCCCTATGATTTGGGAGGAAAGAGCTGGATAATGCTGGACATCCTACAGCCATTACATGAGGAAGCTCTATCTTACTTTCTGCGGTTTCTAATGCAGACTGTGAGAATTGTGCAATGAAATGAAAGCAAGCAATTTTAACACAAGAGAGGAGGCTGTACAACGGTGCAAGACTGAAGATAAAGTTGGAGGTCAGCTTTATAGAGATCTTTTCTAGTTGTTAGATGACTGTTTTTCATCTGTAAAGGTACAAAATATGTCCTCTGTCTGTATTGGCCTCTTTAACTTGGATTTGATTTCCATAGGCTGGTTGCTAATACTTAGATGCATACAATTAATAGGAGTTATAAAACACATAATAGTTATAGTATGTTTCTCAGGCATACATTGGGAATTTGGGCACTTAAAACAACATCTCAGCTCAATAATACCTGTATTTTTTTTTTTTTTTACTTTTTTTTTTTCAATATTTCTCAGTATACAAAACACTTTCCCTTCCAGTAGGGATATACCATATTTAACATATCTTTATTTCCAATAACATGTCCCCCATTCCCCCCTTCTCTAAGAACTTTTTACCTCACTGTAATTCTTCGTCAGTTTAAACCTTTTCCACATTTCCCGTCTCTTTATAAATCCCTTTCTACTTTCTTCTCGACTATATAATAGGTATTCCATGTTATGTATCTCTTCTATTTTATCAAACCATTCTCTAATTTTTGGGCTTTCTACTTCTTTCCATTTCTTGGGTATCAAACTTTTTGCGGCATTCATTATTTGGGCTATCATCGAATTCCTATATTCCCTTATTGGGATATCTACCCCATGGAATAGACATGTCCATGGTTCCTCAGGAATATCTATATTCCTGATCTCCTTAATATATCTTAATATTTCCTTCCAATATGGCCTGATCTTAGGGCAACCCCACCATATATGGGCCATAGTTCCCATTTGTTTACACCCTCGCCAGCACTCCATTGTTTGTCCCATTTGATACTTCCCTATTATATCCGGGGTTCTATACCATCTAGTTAAACACGTATAATACATTTCCACCATTCCAGTGTTTACTAATGAACCATGGACAAGTCTCAGAATTTTTCCGACTTCTTGATTCTTTCCTCGCTTCCCCAATTCCTTCTCCCACTTTTTTATGTATGTCGGGATTTCCAGCCCCTCTACTTCCATAAGGATTTTATAAATCCGAGATATATTCCCGCATGCTTTTTCGGTGGTACATAATTGCTCAAATGGTGTAAGATCGTCACCATCTCTTATCGGGTGTGGAAATGCTGCTACAATATGCTTAAGCTGGAAGTACCATCATTCATTAACCTCCATCCCATCTTTTTTAAGTTTTAGTTCTTGAAATAAACAAATATTCCCCTCTTGTGTTATATCTCGTAGTTGTGCGTTTTCTTTTTTAATCCAGTTCCCTCCTACCGAACTTTTCCCTGGTGCAAAATAGTTATTTTTCTTTAGTGCCATCAACGGTGAATTATATTCCCATTTATTCTGCTTGTGTATTAGGTCCCAAAGTCTAAAAACATTCCGTGTCAGTGTGTGTGTATTTTCTCCTAGTGCCCTATATTGTGGTGGTGTCCATATACTTCTTTACCCACCTTTTCTCGTTATTCAGTTTAGCCCATTCCACCATTCTTTCTTTCTTTAAAGTTTTTTTCTTTCTTAAAAGTTGTCAATGCGATTCGAGGTTTCTTATTTTGCCATATTAATTTTGTGATTAAAGCTTTTAAAACTCTAAAATATGCTGGGGGTATGTATATGGGGAGAATCTGATACTTGTACATGATTTTGGGTAGCTACCCAAAAATACCTGTACTTAATATAAAGCATTAAAGGGGTTGTAAATCCCCTTTTTTAAATAAAAATAACAAAAATGCCTATATTCACCAGCTCTGTGCAATCGTTTTGAACAGAGCAGCTCTGATCCTCTTCTTCTGGGGTGCTCCGCCGGTGCTTCAGGCCCCTCCTCTTCATCGGGTGCCCCCACATAAAGCCACTACTGAGTCCCGCTGCTGCGTCTATTGATACAGACAATGGGACTTGGCCTGCTCCCATGTCACTGGATTTGATTAGCAGCATGCTATCAATCTGTCCAATGAGGAGAGACACAGCGGCTGGAGCAGATCGGGCTCAGGTAAGAAAAGGGGGGAGGGGGGGTCTGGGGGAGCTGCAGCACAGGTTTTTCACCTTAATGCATAGAATGCATTAAGGTGAAAAATCTTGAGGCTTTACAACAACTTTAAATCTGGTTGGCTATTATGAAAACTGACATAGGTTCAGTGGTGTAGTGGGTAGCACTCTCGCCTAGCAGTAAGAAGGGTCGCTGATTTGAATCTCAACCACGACACTACCTGCCTGGAGTTTGCATGTTCTCCCTGTGCCTGCGTGGGTTTCCTCCGGGTACTCCGGTTTCCTCCCACACTCCAAAGACATGCTGGTAGGTTAATTGAATCCTGCCTAAATTGTCCCTAGTATGTATGAATGTGAGTTAGGGACCTTAGATTGTAAGCTCCTTGAGGGTGTAGGGACTGATGTGAATGTACAATGTATATGTAAAGCGCTGCGTAAATTGACGGCACTATATAAGTACCTGAAATAAATAAATAAATAGGTTAATTTTGTACCAATTTAAAGATCAGCCACGCCTTATTTTCTTTGGCAGAATATCACAAAACAGTGCAGTTCAAACTACTATCAGTCTTAGGATTTAGAACAAAAAAAAAAATATTTTTAGAAAATAAAGAAGTTTTAGAGTGAATGTAAATGTAAATTCCTACGGATCTGACAAGTGAAATAGGACATTCCTTCCATGAGAAAGATGGCCCAGATTTCTCTTCTCACGTTGCATACAAAGGACTTACTGTTTCCTTGTTCACTGTGTATCTTCTACTGTATCAGTTATTTTCCTGGAGCAGCTCTGTCATTAGTGTTGTGTTTCCTGCTTGTAATACAAAGATGCATTTATTATACAGTGCAAAAATATTCCATGCAAGTCTTTGTGCCTTTCATTTTATGTGTTTCTTTGCCAGAGGAAAAAGAGCCCTTAACTGTTTGGCCTTGTTCACCTTTATAATCCCTGAAACCATTAGCTACTTTTTTTAAATGTATTATACTTTACATCTCACCTGGCCCTAAACAAAAGTTAGAGCAGTGGTGCCCTCCTTCCCGTATTCTACATTTCCTCAACATTAAAACTTGGGCAAAGGAAATGTTCCACAAAAAAACAGAAAGAGGTTCCCTTAAGGATTGCTCCATCTTCTTGCTGAAGTGTCATGTGGGTGTTCCTTTATAAAGTTGGTGGAGCTGAGGCTTAGGACCCTTGTTTTGCCAGAAGATAGGGTGTGTTTGTTTTCTCCCCTGATGGAAGATCATCTCTACTATGCCCACCATCTCTAACATCTATCCAAAAGGGAGAATGGAAGAAGAGATGGTGAACAGGAGAGTCTGGTAGAGTATCCTACCGAAATACAGAAGTTGGTGTTTCCCCTAGTCCCAGGGTTGCCAACCTCCTGAAGTGAAATTTACTGACAGAGCCAAATTTTTAATGACAGTTCAAAAAACTAGCTAAAATGGCAGTTTTTAAGCTACAAATATATGGCTAGTGCAATTAGCAATGTGCTTAAAATATAACAAAAAGCAAAAAACATATTTCTTCTTTTACATGAAGGTGAAGTTAATGTAACCCAGCACATAGTTTCTCCTTACATCAGACTCTGCAGGGTTCCCCTTTACAATGCAAGGAAGAACTCTGCAGACCCTGATGTCAAAGGAAACACAGTTAGCACAGTGTAAGGAGGACCACAAAGCAAACATGGCTGTCCCCTGGAAACTTACATGTGGCCCCATCGAAGCTCCACCAAAGCCTCATTGAAGCCCCAAGCAAAAGCAAGTGTAAACAGGACTGTAAGCTAACCATTTTATTTAGTGACAGGAGCTTTGACTAGCGTTTAGAGAGCTTTAACAAAGCGTTTCCGAAGCCATGTTTTGAAGCAAGTGTAAACTAGCCCTTTACACTAGTCAAAGCTGGTGTCACTAAATAAAATAGTCAGCTTAGGGCTAGTTTACTCTTGCTCCAAAACATGGCTTCAGACAGGCTTTGTTAAAGCTCTCTGAACGCCAGTCAAAGCTCCTGTCACTAAATAAATTGGTTAGTTTACAGTCCTGTTTACACCTGCTTTTGCTTGGTGCTATGATGAGGCTTCAGTGGGGCTTCCATGAGGCTTTGGTGGAGCTTCGATGGGCTTTGGTGAGGCTTTGTGGGGCTTCGGTGGGTATTCATGCGAGCTTTGCCATATACTTCTATGGAGGCTTTGAAGACGCTTTGCAGCACCACTAAAGCTACATGGGGTATTAATTTTGAAGCGAAGCCGAAGCAAAGCAAAAGCAGGTGTAAACAGGACTGTAATTTAACCATTTTATTTGGTGACAGGAACTTTGACTGGCATTCAGAGCTTTAACAAAGCCTGTCTGAAGCCATGTTTTGACGCAAGTGTAAACTAGCCATTAATGTGTGTTGAAGCCGAAGCAAGTGTAAATGAGCCCTTACAGTCCTGTTTACACCTTGCGTTTGCTATGCTTTGCTTTGGCTTTGCTTCAAAAATTATATACCATGTAGCTTTAGTGGTGCTTCAAAGCGTCTGAAGCCTCCATAGAAGTTTATGACAAAGCTCGCTTGAAGCACCTGCAGCTTTTGAGAGGCTTTAATTCAGTTTTAGCTTCGCTTTGTTTTGGAGAAATTGCAGGTGTGAGATATCAACACGCACACACAGGGCATCTGCCATGCTTCAAAAAAGCATCACTGAAGCACCACCGAAGCCTCATTGAAGCACCACCAAAGCTTCATCGAAGCACCACCGAAGCATCAAAAATACATCACAAAAGCTCCTTGAAGCAGTAGGAGCTCTTTAATGTGTTTTGAAGCCGAAGCAAGTGTAAATGAGCCCTAAGTGTTTGGGCTGAACAACGGTGATGCCCTGCAACCTGCATGTTTAGGCTGGTGACTGGCTGCATGTGACGGCCATGTGGAAATGGTTTTGGAGCTGCCCTACAAACATACTATTATATACTGCTTACTCTACTCTGACCTTTAGCCAGAACATGTACATGCAGCAGAGCCTGGTTAGCTCTTAGTACTACCCCTTTTTTTCCCCAGTCCAAGTGCTGCTGTACAAAGGGTAATAGGAGGCTCCCTCCAGAAGTACGGGCTGGACATTCTCTCTCTGGCTGTTACGTACATATTGGATATTCCTCTTTATATAGCAATCACAGCATGCCTCGTTTGCACTACTTTGCCACAGACAGACCTTAGGGTTCCTCCAGAGGTTGTTAGGGGTTCCATGAGCAATTAGCATTTTGTGTCTCTTCAAAAGAGCTGTTTGTACGTCTGACACAAATGATCTTTTAGCTAGAGTGCCGTGAAAAATTATTCACACCCCTTGAAATTTTCCACATTTTATCATGTTCCAACCAAAAACATAAATGTATTTTATTGGGATTTTATATGCTAGACCAACACAAAGTGGCACATAACTGTGAAGTGGAATGAAAATTATAAATAAGTTTCAAAATTCTTTACAAATAAATATGTGAAAAGTGTGGCATGCATAACTAAAATCGAGTGGAACCAATTGCCTTCAGAAGTCACATAATTAGTAAATAGAGTTCACCTGTTTGTAATTTAATTTCAGTATAAATCCAGCTGTTCTGTGAAGCCATCAGAGATTTGTTAGAGAACCTTAGTGAACAAACAGCATCATGAAGGCCAAGGAACACACTAGACAGGTCAGGGATAAAGTTGTGTAGATGTTTAAAGCAGGGTTAGGTTATAAAAAAAAAATCCCAACTTTTGAACATCTCATTGAGCACTGTTAAATCCATCATTCCAAAATGGAAAGAGTATGGCACAACTGCAAACCTACCAAGACATGGCCATCTACCTAAACTGACAGGCCAGGCAACAAGCACATTAATCAGAGAAGCAGCAAAGAGTCCCATGGTAACTCTAGAGGAGCTGCAGGGATCCACAGCTCAGGTGGGAGAGTTTTCATACCTCCTTGAAGTTTTCCACATTTTGTCATGTTACAACCAAAAATGTATATGTATGTTATTGGGATTTTAAGTGGCACATAATTGTGAAGTGGAAGAAAAATAATATATGTATGATAAATGATTTTCAAATTTTTTTACTAATAAATATCTGAAAAATGTGGCGTGAATTTGTTTTCAGACCCCCTGAGTCAATACTTTGTAGAACCACCTTTTACTGCAATTACAACTGCAAGTCTTTTTGGGGATGTCTCTACCAGCTTTGCACATCAAGAGAATGACATTTTTGCCAATTGTTCTTTGCAAAATAGCTCAAGCTCTGTCAGATTAGATGGAGAGCGTCTGTGAACAGCAATTTTCAAGTCTTGCCACAGATTCTTAATTGGATTTAGGTCTGGACTTTGACAGGGCCATTCTAACACATGAATATGTTTTGATCTAAACAATTCCATTGTAGCTCTGGCTGTATGTTTAGGATCGTTGTCCTGCTGGATGGTGAACCTCTGCCCCAGTCTCAAGTCTTTTGCGGACTCTAACAGGTCTAACAAATGCACGCCACACTTTTCAGTTATTTGTAAAACATTTTGAAAACCATTTATCATTTTCCTTCCACTGCACAATTATGTGCCATTTTGTGTTGGTCTATTACATAAAATCCCAATATAATACATTTACATTTTTGGTTATAACATGACAAAATGTGGAAAATTTCAAGGGGTATAAATACTTTTTCAAGGCACTGTAATTCAGATAAACAAACCAGATGTACAGCATTAAGGAAACCTTTGATTGGTGTCTACAGTATTATCCCTTGATATCTCTTTTTTTCAAGTTTGAACTTTTACACTTATTTCCTGAATATTTTAGGTGGCAAAAATATTTTTTTTAATTGCCAATAACCACACTTTCGTATAATAGCAGAGGGAATTGCAATGGTTGAAGTTTTTTAGTGTGCTTCAAATCTATCTACACATGTTACAATCTGATTGTTTATTCTGCTTTAGATTTGCCAGGAGTTCTGCAGTGCAAGAGTCAGCCTTCTTGGATATAAATTGAATGGATAACATTGGTAGGCCCTCAAACTATATAGTTAATGGTGATTCTAAAGGAGTCTGCAAGCACTGTAGTATGTGTATGTGGCTGTGTTGAAGGTCTCCCACTGCTGTTCAGTTATTGCAATGTTAGCAACAGATTGGTTTTATTGTTAGTAATTGTCATTTCTATATTTTTTTTTAACTATAAAGTACAAGATTTTATGGACAGGTACAGGGGTTGGACAAAAATACGGAAACACTACATGATTTGCAGGTGTGAAAGTGGTGACATGTTTTTCGTTGAAAGCAGAAGTGATATAACATTTTTTCGGTATGATGAGACACCTAGCTAACAGGTGGAAAGCCTCACTTTCGTCAATCACTGCGTGTACTGCTAGTAATACAGAGCCATGTCAGAGCTTACTGAGCTTCAAAGGGGGCAAATTGTTGGTGCCTCTGTGACTGAAGTTGCTAATTTATTTGCAGTGTCCCAAGGTACAGTATCAAAGGTTATGACAGCAAATACAGTTTTCGGGAAAACGTTGTCTGATAAGCATAAGCATGGTCGACATGGTCAACTGACCGAAAGAGACAAAAGGACATTGCGCAGGATTGTGACCCGGATTTTTGCATGAAGATTGATATCAGATTCCATTATCCATCATATTTTTAAATTCCTGGGAAAATTCAGGCCATCTTGGATGCCAAAAGTGGTCCAACACCATATTTATTAGGTAACAAATTCCTTCTTTTACCATACTTGTTTCCATAATGTGGTCCAACCCCTGTAGTATTAAAAATGAAGCATCAAAATAAAACAAGTAGAGCTGTCAAAACATAACCTTAATGAATAAAGTGCAAAAGTCCATCTATTATATTAAAATAAACATAATAAAGATGAAAAATTAAAATGAAAAAAAGGGGGGAAAAAAAAACGTAATAGTCCAAATGTCCCAATTCAACATCCATAAAGTGAACCTGAAAAGTGTGTTGATCCAATATTCAATCTGTGAAGACACCCCGTACTCCCCACAGGATAGATAGGGCAAATATATCTGCTTACTTACCAGAATTTAAGATCCTCCAGGGTCTACATACGCATTAGTGAGCTTTCACCCCTCACTACGGGCTCAACCGCGTCAGCTATCCAGCCTGCTTAATTGGATTCCACAGGTGTATCCCCCACAGCTATCACCAATCAAGGAAACTTCAGAGTCCGGTCACACAATGGAAGAGGAAATAAAACTCATTGCACATCATTCTGTTTTTCACTTGCATAAGATGTGCATTGATCATGTAGTTTCATGGTGTCATTTGTTGGCCTCTGCCCATAGCCTTTTAGGTCTGTGTCTTAGCCTTATGGAGGAAGAGCTCTTAAGGCTGAGACACATACCTAAAAGGCTATGGGCAGAGACCAACAAATGACACCATGAAACTACATGATCAATGCACATCTTATGCAAGTGAAAAACAGAATGATGTGCAATGAGTTTATCTTCCTCTTCCATATGATCATTGTATGACCGGACTCTGAAGTTTCCTTGATTGGTGATAGCTGTGGGGGATACACCCTACCGAAAATACACAAGTCTGTGTATTTTTTATCTTCCTCTTCCATATGATCATTGTATGACCGGACTCTGAAGTTTCCTTGATTGGTGATAGCTGTGGGGGATACACCCTACCTAAAATACACAAGTCTGTAACTCAGCCACCTGGCCTCCCCATAATATCTGGCTGTGCCAGCCTAACTGAAAATGCGAGTTCCTTAGTTGACAATTACTTCTACCCCCAAGTCACGTCCCTCTTCTCATATATCAAAGATACCATAAACTTGCTGAAAACAATTGAAGGTATTTACCTCCACAAAAATACATGGCTTGTCACTTTGGATATAGAAAGCTTATATAATGCCATCCCTCATGATAAGGGAGTGGATGTTGTTGAAAGCCACCTATGTGAAAGAGGACCCTCCTCCCACAAGTACAACCAATTTGTCATTGAACTGCTTAGATTCATACTTAAGCACAACGTATTTATGTCTGGCTCTTGCCATTACCTCCAGGTGCAGGGGGTTGCGATGGGGACCAAGTGTGCCCCATTGTATGCCAACCTGTACCTGGGGGGCTGGGAAAGGAACATCTTTTCTCGTGATGATTTCACTGGCCTTCTGGACAATATTATCATGGTATCATTATATTGATGATGTACTTATCCTTTGGTCTGGTAATGAGGTTGAACTTGGGCAATTTCTACAAGTAATCTCCATACATGATTTCAACCTCAATTTCACAATGAACTGTAGTCAAACGAAAATCAATTTCTTAGACTTAGAAATATCTTTGGATGAAGATGGCAGGATAAATTCTTCCCTTTATAGTAAGCCCTCAGCTGGCAACACAATTTTGCAAGCTGGGGGCTCTCATCCTGAGCCACTACTCAAAAGCATCCCATACAGTCAATATTTATGAAAAAACGTAACTGTAGCACGGAAGAAGATTTCTAAAAAGCTGCTAAAGATCTATACCTTAGACTTAAAAATCGAGGATACAGTCATGCTTGCCTACAAAAAAGCATATAATAGGGTAACTCAAAAGGATAGAAACTCCTTAATATTTTCCTCCAAATGCCATAAAGAATCTGAAACTGTTAGAGTTATTACTCGTTATTCTAATCAACATTTACAGGTAAGACAAATCTTTGGAAAATTCTGGCTTCTCCTATCTGCTGATCCAACCATTAGGAAATATGTAAAAGATTACCCAGAAATTACCTACAGATGAGCACCATCCTTGAAAGATCGCCTTGTCCAAAGTCACTTTATCATTTCTAACCCAGCTGAGACTAAGAATCCGGGTACATTTTCATGTGGACATTGTGATATTTGCTCATTTATACTTAATAGCACAGAGTTTATGCTTCCTGATGGTTGTACCTATTCTGTTAAACACAGAGTTACCTGTCAAACACCAGGGGTAGTCTACCTGGCCAAATGTCTGTGTGGGGGGTTCTATATAGGAAAAACTAAACGCCCATTTTTCAAACGTATTAGAGATCATATAAAAAACCCATTCTGAAATGTAAGATGGAAACAGCCATCAGTAGGCATGTAGGAACTTACCATCACTTTAACTCCAAGATGATAAGATTCATGGCCTTGGAGCACATTCCACTGCATGCAAGAGGGTGTGGCAGTGTAGACAAAACATCGCTGCAACTTGAGGCCCGGCGGATTTATATCTTGAAGGCTACTGAATTCCCTGGCTTTAATGAAAATCTGAGTTTTAAGCCATTTTTATGATGACATATTTACCCATCCCCATTCACTTCCCCACACTTGGGGTGCCATAGTCTAGCAACCCCCTTTTTTTCCCCTCCTAATTTGTCCCCTCTACTCCTTTCCCCCCCTCCCCCTTTCCCCCCCTCCTCCCTTTCCTCCCCTTCTGCTCCCTCCTCTTCCCTATATATATAATTTTTTTTGTATCATACCTAGTATATACTGTATGTGTTGCTATGTTATTTACTTATATTTGTCTTTTCTGATATTATATACAATGTGCGGAATTTTTGAGCAAATGCTTCTTTATTGTTATTTTTTATCTTTTATTCCTATTTTTTATTTTATTTTCTATGAATGTGTACTCATTTGCCATGCTTGCTCCCTCACTTTGTGGGTTACCGATATGTGGTCATCGGTCCCAAATAATTGGCTGGGGCTCCTGCTGCGTCAGGTCCCGCCCCTGCTGCTGTCAGGTGGGGTCCGCCCTCCCTGGGATTTGGGGCGCATCTGCAGTCATATGGACGCCCAGGGCACAGAGGGGTGTCACCCCCAATGGGTGCCCATCTCACGCCGTTGTCTTGCGCGTGCTGTCCCGCCCCCTAGAGATTTGCCACTTCCTGGCGTCTATCTCTCCCTTTCACTTCTTTCCATCACTGTGTTGGGCCCATCTCTCCTCCTTCATCTGCCCTTCTGCCTCAAGGTGTGGTGGGGAGGGCTGTCCGGTGGGAGCGGCGCCTGTTTGGTTCTCCTTCCTTGCGTCTGTGACCCCGGTCACGCCCCCTACCGCTTGCCGCCTGGCATTGTGATTGATGTAGTATGAGAGACCAGCTATCACGTCCGCATCTGGTCGGTGACGTCACACGCCGACCAGACGGAAGGCACATGTAAGCCGGCCTCTCAGGCAACACCAATGCCAGAGGGCGACTGTTGCACATCTTTCCTTGCTGAAGGTAATAACATTATACATTCCATACCTACCTCTTTGTCTAGATACTTTAAACTTAGTTCAACTAAATCCGGTTTTAATACCGCTGCTTTCTCTATTTGGTTTATAATTTCATTACTCTATGAATCCCACTAATGTTTTTCATTCAGTACTGGCCATTTTTTATGCCACTATGCTAACTCACATCAATATACATTACACACTCTTCCTGTTGGCTTTATCATTTCAGTACTATACTCCTCTTTCTCAGATACATTTTGGTCCACCCCTCTTTTCTGTTTTCTTTTTATTCCCAAATTATTATTTTAATTTTTTCATGTTGATTACATTGAGACAATTGTCCAGTGTATCCCTTAGTTTTGGATGCATCTTTGATCTTGTAACTGATATTTTTAAGTATTAATCTTGACTTCAATGGTCTTTCAACTATTTATAACTTCCATATCTTTCCATATAATATCATCAAAAAACCTTAGTATTTGTTTGATCCTTTTACCTATAATTTGATCACCTAGTATATTTGAACATGAGGTGTCAAATCTACCTCCATCTTACACATTGCTATTATTTGTTTTTCATTCTTTTCTGGCTAATTCAATCCTCTTTTTTCTTTCTCCTTCACCAATTTGTCATCATTTTTCCTTTCCTATTCCAGAGTTGTTTCTTACATCCCTATCAGATTTAACCTCTTTTATACTCCAGATGCCCTCCACCCCATGCTCCGAATCTATTCATTTTAAGTGAGTATTCAGTTTCCATCCCATATATTCCATATTTTTGATTCATCATCTTGGCACCTCACTGTGATTCTGTTGCCAAATTCCTTTGAACTGTAAACTTATAAATATTATACATACCTTATATAATTTTTTTCCCACCTTCTTCTTGACCATCTTACAGCCTGGTCACTGTGTGTCTTCTGTGGCCGCGCAGGGCTCCTTTCCCCTTGGGTTGGTTGGTCCCCCTTGGCAGTGGTCACCCCCCGGGAAGTTTGGAGCGGTAGGTTCTCCTTCCTTAGGGGCAGGCATTGGCAAATGATGTATACCTTTTACATCTACTTCTACATTTATGATACATATATGTTTTTGATATTTTGTACTTATTTTGTTCTTTTTTGTATTTTTGTATAGGCTTACACATTTCCTGACTGATTCGTATATCCCCTGATGAGGCTATTAGGCGAAACATGTCGAGCTAATATACGAATATGAAACTTCCGTTTAAGCTGAACATTCGCCATATGACCACCTTCATCATGAAATGTTGAATATTTTTTTACAAATTGGCCCTGTTTAGTTCTAACTTTATTCTCATTAAAATTATTCATTTTTTAAATATATGGTTTCCATTATTATCTGTAAGCACCGCCGCAACAATCCCCTTCTTTTTTTCCCATTTCACATATCTGGTAAGCAGATATATTTGCCCTATCTATCCTGTGGGGAGCACCAGGTGTCTTCACAGATTGAATATTGGATCAACACACTTTTCAAGTTCACTTTATGGATGTTGAATTGGAACATTTGAACTATTATGTCCCCCCCTTTTTCATTTTAATTTTTCATCTTTATTTTAATATAATAGATGGACTTTTGCACTTTACTCATTAGTGCAAAATGGTTATGTTTTGACAGTGCTACACGTTTGATTTTGATTTTTTGTTATGAGGTGTACATTTTTGTGAGAGCTGCTGCCTGTCGTGGAACATCTGTGTCACGTATTTAATTCACTCTATATGCAACTAGCGCATTATTGCTTACATACATTATTAAAAACGAAGGTCTACATAAATAATCCTAAGGTTTGAAAATGGTTTTGAGCGATATTAAACGCAAAACGAAAAACATTATATATTGCAGCTTACCGATCATTAGATGTGGTGACTGCATTTGTTTTTTGTTTTGTTTTTTACTTTTTTTCCCTCTGTTTTGATCTTGCCAGTTACACATCTCCTGTCTAAGTGCCGGTTCACACAGGGGCGACTTGTCAGGCGACTTAGCCGCCTGACAAGTCGCCTCCCGTTCTGTACTACAGAACCGTTCTAATAGGAGCGACGCAAGTCGCTCCGACTTAGAAAAAGGTTCCTGTAGTATTTCTGGGGCGACTTCAGGCGACTTGCATTGACTTCTATACAGAAGTCGTTTTGCAAGTTGCCGCTGAAGTCGTGTGCAGGTCGCCTCGGTGAGGCGACCTGCAAGTCGTGCCGCCCTGTGTGAACCAGCACTTAGGGTGCCTACACTTTGGAAGAAGGAGTACAGAGAAAACGTTGGACAACAGGATTGTGAATCTGGGGGCAGCAGTGTTAAATGCACTAGCAGATTTAGATACACTTACAAATTGAAGCCAAATTCCAGCTAATACTTTTAAAGGGGTTGTATACCCGCAGAAAAAAAAACAAGACAAAAAAAAACCTGTAAGGCAAAAGCAAAATGAGCTAGTATGCACCGCATACTAGCTCATTATAAAATACCTTAGATCGAAGCGTCGGCATCGCATCTTGGTCACAACCTAGGAAGCTGACATTTTCCCCTTGGCATGTTTTCTGGGTTTACGGCTTCGGCATTGTGAGTGGCCAGAGCCGCGATGACGTCACTCCCGCGCATGCACACGGGAGTCCTCCGTTCCGACAAGGTCCGGCAGCATCCGCCGGACCTTCAGAGTACAAGGTGAATATCTCCTAAACCATACAGGTTTAGGAGATATTCATTTTACCTACAGTTAAGCCTTATTATAGGCTTACCTGTAGGTTAAAATTAGCTAAAGGGGTATACAACCACTTTAAAGCAGTTACAGAAAACTGTTTTTTTTTCTTTTGGGATAAGGTTTTTACATAAATAAATAAAAGCTGACCATTGCAAGCACCTCTGTCAGTGTTAAATGGTTTTCTCAACCCTCTAACTGCTACATCTGCAGGCAGCTTGTTTGAAAACAATAGACTTAATGGCTAGATCAGTAAGTGAAATTAAAGGAAAAAAAGCCTAAAAATTAACATGAATTCAACCATCACATCCAAGAATTGGTAAGCTACAATAAAATAAACCTTTTGAATTTAATACTGCTATAAGGCGATGTTTGAAAGTTTTCTGATGGGTCAATTTATGTAATCAGCAAGCCCAAAAATGTGTTTTTTTTATTTGGCAGTAGTAGAATATTGTACTTTGCTAGCAATTGTTTGACTGAGAAAATCTGAAGTTTAAGGGATACCCTTTATTGGCTAACTACCAGTATCACAAAATATTAGTCTAAAAAAGGAATTTAGAAAGTTTATATCTTTAATAACCTAAAGTGGCCAGATACAGGTATCACCAGCTTTTTAGCATTCTTTTTTTATTTGGGAAATCGTTCCATAACTTCGCTCCACATTATGAAATTTCACACTAAGGCCTCTTTCACACGGCCGATCCGTTCAGGTCCGCCTGTCAGTTTTTTAGGCGGACCTGAACGGACACTCCATGGAGGTCTATGGAGCGTCGGATGTCAGCGGTGACATGTCCGCTGACATCCGATCCGCTCTGATCAGAAAAAGTGTGACGGAGGAAAAACCTACTTTTCCATCCGTCTGCGGATCAGGTGATGACGGACTCTACGGTCCACCGTCATCCGATCCCCCATAGGGGAGAGCGGCGCTCTGACAGGTCCGTCGCTGCACAGTGTGCAGCAACGGACCTGTCATCTGCCTTAACGGGCTTTGTTTGATTAATTGCTTCTGTTCAGTCTTCTCAGAAATAAATTGCACTAACAATAACAAGTTGGGGAATCATATTGGTTCTAGTAATGATGCTTCATTTTTAGGATTTCTGGAGAGGTAGCAGAGGAACTGGCTCGGTTAAAGCTTAAAAAAGCCCTGATGGTATTCATCCCAGAGTTCTAAGAGAACTTTGAGATATAGTTGTTGGAAGATTAATGGATCTTTTTGATCAATCTCTTCTAACAGAAGTTCCCCATGACTGACGGACAGCTAATATTGTACCTATCCACAAGAAGGACAGCAAGGTAGAAACTGGCAATTACAGGCCAGTGAGTTTAATATTGGTTGTAGCCAAGTTAATGGAATCACTCCTGAAAAGAAGACTCATCGATCACTTAAAAACACACAACTTTCTGCACCCAAAGCAGCATGAGGGCAGATCATGTCAGACTAATCTGATTGCATTTCTTGACTATATTACCAATGTTTTGGGCCAGGGTGGTAATGTGTCAGTGAGTGAAGATATTTGCCAGCACACCATGGAACAACATAAATAGCGTCCAAACGGGTAATTTATTGCACAACACAAGGAGAGTGCAAGGTTTCGGAGTCACGCAGGACCCCTTCGTCAGGCCTGTGATGACGTGTGCTGGCAAATATCTTCACTGTGATTTGAACCAGCATTCAGCTGGTTGTTGCTGCAGCACCCAAACTCGAGAGCTCATCCAGGAATGTGTGCGATGGGAATATGAAGTATTAGGGTGGTAATGTGGACATAGCATATCTTGATTACAGCAAGGCATTTGATACAGTTCCACATAATGATCTAATACAAAAGTTGTACAAGCTAGGACTTAACTCTTGGGTGGTTTGGTGGATATGTAGTTGGCTAAAGGATAGATACCAGGGTGTGTTTGTAAATTTGGGTTCACTCAGAACAGAGACCAGTCACTAGTGGTGTACCAGAAGACTCTGTACTAGGTCCTGTTCTATTTAATCTATAGATTAAGTGCGTGTAAAGGCAGGTGTCCCAATACTATATTACCAAAAGTATTGGGACACCTGCCTTTACACGCACATGAACTACAATGGCATCCCAGTCTTAGTCCATAGGGTTCAATATTGAGTTGGCCCACCCTTTGCAGCTATAACAGCTTCCACTCTGCTGGGAAGGCCATGCATGGGGTTTAGGAGTGTGTCTATGGGAATGTTTGACCATTTTTCAAAAAGCGCATTTGTGAGGTCAGGCACTGATGTGGACGAGAAGGCCTGGCTGGCAGCCACCGCTCTAATTCATCCCAAAGGTGTTCTTTTGGGTTGAGGTCAGGACTCTGTGCAGACCAGTCAAGTTCTTCCATGAGCCAAGAGATGGGTAACAAAAATGGTGAAAGGTTTGGGGGATAAAACATATCACAAGCAATTTCAGGGACTTAATATGTACAGTCTGAAGGAAAGAAGGGAAAGGGGAGACATAGTTAATGGCTACAAACATGCTTAGGACAAACATAGATCTATACTTAGACTTAGAATAAAGTTAACGGAAAAAAAAAAAATGGGCAAACTCGATGGAGTAATCTGTCCTTTTCTGCCGTTACTTTTCTATGTTTCTATGTGTCTCCTCTTGCAGTTTATTTATTATTTTATGTTTTGTTACCCCAGGGTAAAGAATTGTCTTATAACTCCTGTCTGCATTGCAGTAAGTTATAGCAGCCTATAGAAGATCAAAAGGCAGCATGTCATCACATGAATTATATTTTGCTGGTTACCTGGGCACTGCAAGACAGACAGAAAGATCGTTTTTTATTTGCTCCAAGTTTGCATATATGAAGTTGTCATAATTATAGCATCCTACACAAGCAAGTAAGCGCTTGTGGCACATAATTAGTTTTGTTAGGGAATATTTATTTTTTTGCATTACATAAAGTCAAAGTAAATCATACTAGCCTGTATTGCTAAAAACACCTCTGCATCCCCATAAAAAAAAAATGAAAATAAATCACTTTGTGACAGTTAAGAGTTAATACTTACCTATTCCACTACCTCTACCTTTAGTCTTTGTTCTCTTGCTGTTCTATGCTGGCTGAATAACATTAAGTATCCAACACAATTCCTGGAGCTTCAGATGCCTGTGATTCCATTTGATGGCCATACTCGCAATGTCACTGTGTCACTGGCAGAGCTGTAGAGATGTCATAGTTGATGGGCAGAACCACAATATGTAGTGGGGGATAAGGCGTCTGACACTCCTGGAAACAAAATTCACACAAGGTGAATTTTTTTGACAGAGTTGTTTTTTTTTTTTTTTTTTTTCTTGTTTAAATGTTTTATTAAGCATATTTCAATGTACATTGCAAAACATATGACAAAGAAAAGAGTCAGGAAAATGCAGAAAACATGTTATCAGAACAGCATAACATAACTTAGTTAACCACTTGACCACTGGGCACTTAAACCCCCTTAATAACCAGACTAATTTTCAGCTTTTGGTGCTCTCACATTTTGAATGACAATTACTCAGTCATGCAACACTGTATCTATATGAAATTTTTGTCCTTTTTTTCACACAAATAAAGCTTTCTTTTGGTGGTATTTAATCACCGCTGGGTTCTTTATTTTTTGCACTATAAAAGAAAGAAGACTGAAAAATCTGTAAAACAAATGCATTTTTCTTCATTTCTGTTATAAAATTTTGCAAATTAGTAATTTTTCTTCATATATTTTGGCCAAAATTTATACCGCTACATATCTTTGGTAAAAATAACCCAAATCAGTGGATATTATATGGTCTTTGTGAAAATTATAGAGTCCAAAAGCTATGGTGCCAATATCTGAAAATTGATACACCTAAAGTACTGATGGCCTATCTAATTTCTTGAGACCCTAACATGCCAGAAAAGTACAAATACCCCCCAAATGACCCCTTTTTGGAAAGAAGACATTCCAAGGTATTTAGAAAGATGCATGGTGAATTTTTTGAAGTTGTCATTTTTTCCCACAATTCTTTGCAAATTCAAGGGTTTTTTTAAATTTTTTTTTCCCACAAAATTGTCATATTAGCAGGTTATTTCTCACACATCGCATATGCATACCACAAATTACACCCCAAAACACATTCTGCTATTACTCCTGAGTATGGCGATACCACATGTGTGAGACTTTTACACAGCGTGGCCACATAGAGAGGCCCAACATGCACGGAGCACCTTCAGGCGCGTTCTGGAGCACCCAGGCCAATTCTGACATTTCTCTCCTACATGTAAAAATCATCATTTATTAGCTAGAAAATTACATAGAACCCCAAAACATTATATATGTTTTTTTAGAAAAGACCCTAGAGAATACAATGGTGGTCATTGCAACTTTTTATCTCGCACCGTATTTGCGCAGCAATTTTTTGAACGCTTTTTTTTGGAAAAAAAAACAGTTTTGTGCTTTAAAAAAAAACAAAACAGTAAAGTTAGCCCAATGTTTTTGCATAATGTGAAAGATGAAGTTACGCTGAGTAAATAGATATCAAACATGTCACCTTTCAAAATTGCACGCGCTTGTGGAATGGCGCCAAACTTCGCTACTCAAAAATCCCCATAGGCGACGCTTTAAAATTTTTTACTGGTTACATGTTTTGAGTTACAGAGGAGGTCTAGGGCCAAAATTATTGCTCTCGCTCTACCGATCGCATCGATACATCACATGTGTGGTTTGAACACCGTTTTCATATGTGGGCGGGACTTACGTATGCATTCGCTTCTGCATGCGAGCACACAGGGACAGGGGTGCTTTAAACATTTTTTTTTTTATTGTTCATTTTACTTTATTTATTTTAGTTTGATGCTTTTTTCCCAAAAAAAAAATTTTTGACCGCTTTTATTCCAATTACAAGGAATGTAAACATCCCTTGTAATAGGAATATGGCATGACAAGTCCTCTTTACAGTGAGATATGGGGTCAATAAGACCCCACATCTCACCTCTAGGCTGGGAAGCCTGAAATAAAAAAAAAATCCATTTATACAATATTTCTAACACATAGCATGTACATACCAAAAATGACACCCCAAAATAGATTCTCCTTCTCCTTCTGAGTACGACGATACCACATGTGTGAGACTTCTACAGCCTGGCCACATACAGAGGCCGAGTACAGCCGAGTATCGCCGAGCATGGCTGGGTATGGCTGAGTATTGCTGGGTATGGCTGAGTATGGCTGGGTATTGCAGAGTATGGCTGGGTATTGCAGAGTATGGCTGGGTATGACAGGGTATGGCTGATTATGGCTGGGTATGGCAGGGTATGGCAGAGTATTGCGGGGTATTGCAGAGTATTGCGGGGTATTGCAGAGTATGGCGGGGTATTGCAGACTAAGGCGGGGTATTGCAGAGTATGGCTGAGCATGGCTGGGTATGGCTGAGTATGGTAGGGTATTGCAGGGTATTGCCGAGTATGACTGGGTATGGCTGGGTATCACCGAGTATTGCAGAGTATGGCTGGGTATGGCAGAGTATTGCGGGGTATTGCAGAGTATTGCGGGGTATTGCAGAGTATTGCACAGTATTGTGGGGTATTGCAGAGTATTGTGGGGTATTGCAGAGTATTGAGGGGTATTGCAAAGTATTGTGGAGTATTGCAGAGTATTGCGGGGTATTGCAGAGTATTGCAGAGTATTGTGGGGTATTGCAGAGTATTGCAGAGTATTGCAGGGTATTGCGGGGTATTGCAGAGTATTGCAGAGTATTACGGGGTATTGCAGAGTATTGCAGGGTATTGCAGAGTATTGTGGGGTATGGCAGAGTATTGCAGAGTATTGCGGGGTATTGCAGAGTATTGCAGATTATTGCGGGGTATGGCAGAGTATTGCGGGGTATTGCAGAGTATTGCACAGTGTTGTGGGGTATTGCACAGTATTGCACAGTATTGTGGGGTATTGCAGAGTATTGCAGGGTATTGCAGAGTATTGCGGGGTATTGCGGGGTATTGCACAGTGTTGTGGGGTATTGCAGAGTATTACACAGTATTGTGGGGTATTGCACAGTATTGTGGGGGTATTGCAGAGTATTGCAGGGCATTGCAGAGTATTGCAGGGCATTGCAGAGTAGTGCAGGGCATTGCAGAGCATTAGGGATGGCTGAGCATGGATGAATGGATGGCTGGATGTCACTGAACAGCGCTGTGGGCACTACAGATCCAGCCCACAGCGCTACTGCCATCCATCCCCCTCTCCGCTCACAGTGTACCGATCGGTACACAGGAGGGGAGGAGAGGAACCGGTGTCATGAGATGACGCCGGTTTGTTTACATGTGATCGCTCCGTCATTTGACGGAGCGATCACATGGTAAACGGCCGCGATCAGCGGCCATTTACCGGGATCCGTGGATCACGAATGTGTTCGGGTGCGCGCCCCAGGGGGCGAGAGGGGAATTCTGGGAGGACGTCATAGTACGCCCTCTCGGGGTTAAGCAACCGCCCTGCAGCCGTCATTCGGCTATGGGCCAGTTGTTAAGTGGTTAAAGAGGAAGTAAACCCTGGTGGGTTTCTTCCTTTCTAATTCCCTGTCAAGTAAAGGCATAATGTGCTAGTATGCATACCAGCACATTATGTGACACTTACCTGCAAATTAGGCCTGCCTCGTCCCCACTACAGGCCGCATCTATCTTCGCCTGTCTTCCCTCCAGGGCCGCGGACTCTGGTTTTGTGACTGGCTGGGGCCACGTGACGTTACTCCCGTGCATGCGTGTGGGAGCTGCCAGCCACGGCACACTCGCCTGAAGAAACGGCGCAGGCGGCCGTTCATTCAGAGCACATGCGCTGATGACATTGGTGCAGTAAACTGTACATATGTCTTAAACGGCGCACGTTTAGAAGATATTTACAGTACTTATAGGTAAGCCTTATTGTAGGCTTACCTATAGGTACAACTTAAAAAGGGAGGTTTACAACCTCTTTAACCGCTTGCCGTCCGCCGGCTGTCATATGACAGCCAGGCGGCGCGGCTCTTGTTCTGGGCAGGAATCATATGACGTCCGTCCATTTAAACAGGGCATGCGCGCGATCGTGTGTGCGCAGCCCTGTACCTTCAGTGGCGGCGTGTCACGGAGACACCGCTCGCCACCGAGGGGGGGTGAACAGCCATTGGGCATGGCTGTGTACCACGTGATCGGCCGTGATTAAGTCGCGGCCGATCACAGATGGTATCGCCCCACTTTACATGGCGCATCCGCGCGATCGCATTGGTGGCGGCGTGTTCCCGGAAACACTGCTCGTCAATGACGCTAGTAAACAGCCATTGGCCAGTGGTTGTTTACCGCGTGATCGGCTTTGATTCTTTCACAGCCAATCACTAAATGTAAACATAGAGCGGTAACGAGATGTTACCGGGTTCTCTTCCTCACACACCGATCATGTGTGAGATGGAGATTGCGGTAACATCTCGTTACCACCTATAGTGTACACCAACACACACTGATTGCCCCCCCCCAATAAAGAGGACCTGTCACCACCCATCAAAGTACCTGTCACCACCCATCAAAGTACCTGTCATAGTTCATCTGAGTACCTGTCACACACAATCCATCTGAGCACCTGTCACAGTTCATCCAAGTACCTGTCACAGTTCATCTGAGTACCCGAGTACCTGTCACAGTTCATCCGAGTACCCGAGTACCTGTCACAGTCCATATGAGTACCTGAGTACCTGTCACAGTCCATCTGAGTAACCGAGTACCTGTCACAGATCATCTGAGTACCCGAGTACCTGAGTACCTGTCGCAGTCCATCTAAGTACCTGAGTACCTGTCACAGTTCATATGAATAACCATCAGAGTCCCCGAGTACCTATCTATAGCCCATCAGAGTACCCGAGTACCTGTCACCAGGCCATCAGAGTACCCGAGTACCTGTCACCAAGCCATCAGAGTACCCGAGTACCTGTCACCAGGCCATCAGAGTACCCGAGTACCTGTCACCAGGTCATCAGAGTACCCAAGCACCTGTCACTAGCCCATCAGAGTACCCGGGTACCTGTCTGCAGCTCATCAAGTTACCCGAGTACCTATCTGCGGCCCATCAGAGTACCCAAGTACCTATCTGCAGCCCATGCCTCATAGAATATACGTTGGGATGTTTGCTTCCCAAAATGGGTTCATTTTGTGGGTAATTCCACTGTCCTGGTGCTCAAGGACCTTCAAAAGTGTGATAGGTAGGAATAAAATGAAATGTGTAATTTATGCTCATAGAACGCCTGAAGGTACTACTTCAATGTTGGGCCTCTGTATATGGCCAGGCTGTGTAAAAGTCTCACACATGTGGTATCGCCATACTCGGGAAGAGTAGCAGAATGTATTTTGGGGTGTAATTTTTTGCTATATACATGCTATGTGTTAGAAATATCTTATAAATTGACAACTTTGTGTAAAAAAAAAGGCGTTTTCATTTTTTTTACACATTTTCCAAAAACTTCTGGAAAAAGATGAACCGTTCAAAAGACTCATTATGCCTCATAGATTATATGTTGGGGTGTTTGCTTTGCAAAATGGGGGTCATTTTGTGGGCGTTTCCATGCATATGCTGTGTGTGAGAAATAACCTGATAATATGACAATTTTGTAAAAAAATTAAAAACAATTTTTAGAAAATCTTCATTTTGCAAAGAATTGTGGGAAAAAATTACAAATTAAAAAAACTCACCATGCTACTTACTTAATACCTTGGAATTTCTACTTTCTAAAAATGGATCATTTGGGGGGTATTTGTACTTTCCTGACTTGTTAGTGTCTCAAGAAATGAGATGCACCTGATGTACTGAAGGCCTGATCAGATGTGATCAATTTTCAGTGATTGGCACCATAGTTTGTACAACCCCTGGCAAAAATTATGGAATCACCAGTCCCTGAGGATGTTCCTTCAGTTGTTTATTGTTGCAGAAAAAAAGCAGATCACAGACATGGCCAAAACTAAAGGTATTTCAAATGGCAACTTTCTGGCTTTAAGAAACACTAATGCCCCGTACACACGGTCAGATTTTCCAATGGAAAATGTCCGATCGGAGCGTGTTGTCGGACATTCCAACCGTGTGTGGGCTCCATCGGACATTTTCCATCGGATTTTCCGACACACAAAGTTTGAGAGCAGGCTATAAAATTTTCCAACAACAAAATCCGATCGCGTCAATTCCGACCGTGTGTGGCCTGTTCCGACGCACAAAGTGCCACGCATGCTCAGAAGAAATTCCGAGACGGAACAGCTCGGTCTGGTAAACTTAGCGTTCGCAATGGATACAACACTTTCGTCACGGTGCAATGTTAAAACTGGTTTAATACAGCGCACTCTCTTCTTCTTTATAATGTTAGAAGAATTAAGTAGTTTTGCTGCTCATATTCATACAGACTTCTCACAAACTTCTTTCTTTATTATTTAGCGGGATTCCCTTAATATATTTAGATTTGTCACATCTGACAACATTTTTTTTGTGTTGGTATTTTTTTTTTTGTTTTTAAGGCAGATTATTGTTTTTTTGGTTTGTCTTTTTTTCAAGGCTGATCTTGGTTTATTATATTTTTAGTTTTACTCCAGAATATTTTTGTGTGTGTTTTGTGTGTCAAGTTACCACAACACCATTGATATCTTGTATTATTTAATCTGTAGGAGATTGTTTGGTGTTGTTGTCTCTTGTTAATATCACATTGTACTTTAGAAATGTACCTGAATCGTCACCAACAAACTGTCCTTTTTGGATGAAAACACACATAGGAGAGTATAATTTTCCCAAAAAATTCCTTTATTAAGGGCTCACAACTAAACAAAGAGGGAGGCAATGCTGGAGAAACAGCAGAAATGGGTGAAGCCTTGGACCCCCAGGGCACACATCAAGTATTTTCAAGCAAAATTGGTGGCCTGAGGAGTCCTTATCTAAGGGAGGGCAGTCTGGTCCAGAAGTCCCAGAGATCCGGAAAGCAGCAGATGACATCTGTGTCCCCAGGCTGTGGTCATATGAGAGACTGCATCTTTTGTCAGACCAGACTGAACCCAGGGCCATCACTCTCTGGTCTTCTTTCCACGCTTCCTTCCACGCTGTGGCTGTGGTGGTGGAGTTGTGGCAGCAGGAGGAGGAGGATGGTCCAACTCAATCACGTCGGTCTTGGGTGTTAGTTCCCCACTCACCCCCTTACTTAGGACTTTATAAAGCAGGTCCTCACATAGCTTGCGTTGACCCTCCTGCATGCCCTGCAGTTTTGTGGCAGCCATGCAGGCAAAGGCCTCTTCAGGAGTGGGTAAGGCTGTAAGGGATGCAGAAGCCTCCTGAATAAGCCTGAGTGCAGAATCCTGCATGTGAGTCGCCTTTCTCGCGCTTCTCCTGGCTGACACTTAGCCCCGCCTCCTCCTGGCTGCCACTAACCCCCGCCTCCTCCTGGCTGCCACATACCACAGCCTCCTCCTGGCTGAGGTTTTCCTGTGTATGAAAAAGGGACATAGTTTTAGTTTTTTATTCATCAATCACACACAATTTTCACCTCCTGACTGTTGCAAATTGAATGTTAACAAATATAACAGACTATCATTCTGAGCCCAGCATTTTGCATTCTTGTCCCAATTTTGGGTGCCCACTACTGTCTATTGATATGAAAAACACTTTTTTCAATCAGCAATTAGTGATCAATAATAACATCTAATAAACATCATTTATTTATTGACCAGAAATCTGTAGAACAATGCTATACCTGACTCCAGCTGGGCTCCTCCACTTCTTCCTGGCTGGAAGGCCCAGGTTGGACATCAGAAGCCTCAGCTGGGATGGAAGGAAGAGTGGAAGGAAGAGTGGAGAGGGATTCCCTGACTTCAGTGTAGTCTGACAGAAAACAAAGTATCTCATAGTACCACAGCCTGGGGACATAAACATCATCTGCTGCAGCTCCTGATCTCTGGGAATCTGTGACCTTCTTGCGCTCCCTAAGATAAGTGCTCCTCAGGCCACCAATTTTGGCTTTTAAATAGGGGATGGTTGCTGTGGGGACCACCGGCGTCACCAACTCCAGCAGTTTCTCCAGCGCTGCCTGCCTCTTTTGTTTGTGATTATAATGCAGGTGTCTCACCTGCCACAGACAGGGCAGCTCCCTGTATTTGTCTATGAACAGGGGGAGGAAATTGTGGTCGTTGAAGCCATCCATTTTCTCTGCAAGACACAACACAAGACAAACCCTAAGGTCAGGCCAAACTCTCCTAATATTGTTACAATATAGGCTTCAATTTCAAAGCTGTATAGGCCCAAGTTTAGATCTTACCTTTGTTATCACGATCGGTGCCTCCGATACTCCTTCCTCCGCTCACAGATCGTACGTACTACGCACGCGTGTTACGCTTTATACACACTGCGCATGCGTTTAACTCCGCCCGCCCCTGACGTTCTTTCTAGTCTATTCCCCGCCCCTTTTCGTTCGGCGCAGTGGGGGAAGAGCACATGGCGGAGACACAGCAGGGGCGTGCTAATTATAGCAACGAGGAGGAGGAAAGCCCGGAGCCGGAGACGTCCCGATCCAGAAGGAGACAATTTAAGGCCTCAAATATGTCCTTTGTGGAGATGTTGGAGATGGTCGACATCCTGAAGAAGGCCGACTATGATGGAAAGTATGGGCCTTACCCCAACCACAATGTCAGAAAGGCCAAGATCATGGCGAAAGTGGTCAAGAGTCTGCACCGGCATTTCGGGGTACGACGATCGAAAGATCAGCTCAGGAAGCGGTGGTCGGACCTCAAATTAAGAGAGCATGAGCAGTACAGAAAGAGAGTGCTGCAAAAAAGTAAGTAGTTGTCCTGTGTTCCTATTCTTTATGTTTATTACATTCGTGCTGCTCCATGTGCTTTTCTTACAAGTGTACATTTTTAAATGGCAACTTTCATGTTCATGGGCACGTTATTCGTTCGTATCAAACATTTTTCTTTCGGCCTATAAAACACCATTGTTTTGGTCATATGCATTTGGCCACATTTTTTACGCCCTACTTGTATGAAACTAATTTGGTTGTGTAGATGGGTTTGTTACTAGAATGAAATGCAAACTAGATTCTGTGTAAGGAGAGGACACTCAGCAGCAGTTTTCACATCTGGACGCTGGAGCACTAGTGTGGGACCCCAGAACACCCTTTTTATTAGGGGTCCCACACAGGTGCTCCAGTGTATACTATAGGGGTGACTCCATCTGTGAAGCTTGTACAAAACAGGTAAGTATTCAAGCTTGACAAAGGACACTGAAAATGCTACATTTTGGAACTCTGCCAAAATAGACAATTGTACCACACTTCCAAGCAATGTTTACTATTTATAGTTCTGCCATCAAATATCTGTGTGCTAAGTATAGCATTTTTGTTTTACATAGGGGAGAAAAGACTCGGAGGACACCCCTCATCCGAGGAGACCACAGACCCCCCACCTCGGGAAGAAGGGGAAATACCCCCAACCCAAGAAGAGCAGGAGGAGGAAGACGTGGTGGAAATTGTCACCACAACAGGTGAGTGTCTGCGACCACAGGCTCAGGTAAGAGATGGATGCTGGCATATTTTTGATACCTGTTTTTTTTTGGTTTCTCTCTTTGTAGGTGATCGTGATGTTGTGGATCCAGATCCTTTCACATCAGAAAGTGCCCAGATCCTGATCGGGGAGATCATGGGCTGTAATTTACAATTGGAAAACCTCAAGAAAAACATCAATGATGTTATTAAAAAAAATAAAAACATCATTGATGTTTTGGGGCGAGTTTAAAACCCCTCCAAATCCCTTTGTTTTTTTGTGTGCTACAATGTTAAAAATGTTTTAGCGATTTTTAGAAAAGCCAAATTTGGAGGATGCACACAGTGTGTCAACATGTGCTATCTGCCATCACGGGAGATCAATGTAGGCCTTTTGGTGGTGCAACCCCTTCCTCAATAATAAAGTAGCTGAGAGGAAGGGGTTTCTCCCCCAAAACACGTCCCTTGATCCCCCGTGATGGCAGCTAGCACATGTTGACATTGGGAAATTTGTGTGCATCTTCCAAATTTGGCTTTTCCTGGGGTGACTTCACCCCATCTGAACGCAATATCAAACACAGTTCCTAAATACTCATGTCTGATATTGCCTTCAAGTTCTACCAAATGTGAACTTTGTACGTTCTAGATTTGTGTCTTTCTTGTTGGTTTTACACATGCCTGTTTTATCTTAAATGGACATTTATCTTTTTTCTAATGCTTCCCCAAAAATTGTTATATAACAAACATGTTGGTTTGTTTTAAAAACCTTTTCTAAATGCACATGTGATTGTGCAGGTATTAAAAAGATTGTTAATCAAGAATGTGTGGATTATTGTCTCAACGCTACAACACTTTTGTGGTGATGTAATTGCTGCTTTATGTGAAAATGGGGGTTATTTCCTAAGGGCAAATCCTCTTTGCACTACAAGTGCAGTTTCAGTGCAGTTTCAAGTGCACTTGTAGTGCAAAGTGTCTTTGCCTTTAGTAAATAACACCCAACAGTGCTTTGTAAGGTTACACAATCACGCCATTTTCAGGACTCCCCACATTGCTGTCAGGGTCAGCTAAAACAAACACAAGGAGTAAATGTCAACAAAGATTAGCTTTTTTTGGTTTTTATGTGATAAAGGCTTCACAAATTCGCTGGCATACCCGCAAAGAACTCAAGGTATCTTAACCGGACATCACAGGCACTCAGGGAGGGCAAGCCAGGACGGCCACTTTCAAGCGCCATCAGGGTTGTTTCATTGATCATTCTGGCCTCAGGCCCAACAGAGCCAGCATAGTTGGCAGAATGTTGGCGTAAAAAGTTATGTAGAACACAGCACGCCAGGATTATATGATTAAGTTTATACTCTGCCATATGGATGGGTGTCAGAAATAGGCGGAACCGGCTGGCAATGATTCCAAATGTGTTCTCCACCACTCTTCTGGCTCTGGCCAGCCGGTAATTAAAAACCCTCTGTTCTGGGGTGAGGGTCCTCATCGGGAATGGCCGCATAAGATGGTCCCCCAGCGCAAATGCTTCATCCGCAACGAAGACGAATGGGAGTCCTTCCACATTGTCTTCTGGAGGTGGCAAGTCCAAGCTGCCATTCTGGAGACGCCTGTAAAACTCCGTCTGGGCAATGACTCCACCATCTGACATCCGGCCATTCTTCCCCACGTCCACATACAGGAAGTCGTAATTAGCCGACACCACTGCCATCATCACAATACTATTGAAAGCCTTGTAATTATAATAGTACGACCCCGAGTTGGGTGGTGGGACGATGTGGACGTGTTTCCCATCAATTGCCCCTCCACAGTTAGGAAAGTCCCACCACTGGGCAAAGTGGGAGGCCACAGTCTGCCATTCCTGTGGCGTGGAAGGAAACTGTTGAGGAAAACAAAAAAAACTTAGTATTTTTGCACATAAACATGGAAAGCAGATTAGACACAAACATTCTTGGCCAGCATCCAGATAACATTTATTAAGGGGAATTTTACAACACCAAAGTATAAGGTACACCTATCATATTCCCCCTCCCCCCTCTCATGGGCCATTTCTAACATTATGGGGGGGGGGGGGGAATCTTGGACAGGTAACCCTCTCCACTTCATTGAGAGATGAATGCCTAAATACAGGGTATTACTTGGAACAGCCCCTCCATAGTTACACTATTGGCAGCCCACTGGACAGGTAAGAAGTGTCCTAATACAAAGATATAAATACACACTGTACACATTTGAGCACATTTGGACATTCTGCTATTACCTATCAAGATAATAAAAGTATCCAAAAACTTGAAACAGTACCATTTGAAAGTATACAGGCAGGCCCTTGCACTACATACTTTGGGAAATTCATCCATACATCTGACCACAAAAGAGATGGGTATAGTGTGTATGGGTTTGGCAAAGTCAGCAAATAGATGATTGAGGATAGATAGAGAATTGGGATCAGCTGACTTAGCAGTTGGGGGGAGGGAGGGTTAATAAAAATGATTTGGGGACACCACAAAAAAAAAGCCTCTGGCACTCTACCTGAATTTAAAGCACAAATCACATTTCAAAACATTTTAGGGGGTGTTTGAGGTAAAGCACTACTATTGAGCTGACAAAATACATTGTTAAGTGACTACATGAGGTGAATATAGGGGCAGGAGAGCGTGCTGGGGAGGTTAGTGAAGGCAAATATGTATGAAGGACTAAAAAAATAATTACATAAAAATCCAGCATGCATGAGAACAAAGGGGACATTCACAGCATATTACAATCATGGTAATTTGGGAATGAGGAGAGAAATACAATATATTAGCAAACATTCAATACAATAAAATGTGATATTAAAGGATAAAAATCTTACCTTCATATACTCCTTCTGCAAGACCTGGATGATGGCAGAACAGGTCTCTGGGATAATGATACCCAGAGCCTGGGGGGAGATGCCTGTCGAGAACTTCAAGTCCTGCAGACTTCTCCCTATCGCCAAGTACCGCAGGGTAGCGACGAGCCTCTGCTCTGCAGTGATGGCTTGCCTCATGCAGGTATCCTGCCTGCTGATATAGGGGGTCAGCAAAGCCAACAAACGGTGAAATACGGGGTCCGTCATCCTGAGAAATTTCCTGAAATCATCAGGATTATTCTCACGGATCTCACGGAGCAAAGGCATATGAGAGAACTGGTCACGCTGAAGCAACCAATTCTTGGTCCATGAACTCCTCCCCACCCTGTTCATGGACTGGACTTGTGTCAAGGTCAGGACCCCAACACCAAGCCCCCGCACAGTACGAACTCTACGAGGAGTACGTATACGCAACATGGCTAGAAAACGGTCGGCTGCTCAGAACGAAGTAACAGAACGCACTGAAGAACAGCAAGGCCTGTGAAGAGTGACCTGAAAAACAGCAACGAGCGGGCAAGATCGCACAGAAAACTCCAATACAAACTCACTGCACGCACTGAAGAGCAGATACAAACCCACAAGCACAAACTGAACCGCAGAAAACGATCTGAAAGCCACGAGTCTGAAAAAGCACGAATCATCTCTCACCAAACTTTTACTAACACGAGATTAGCAAAAGGAGCCCAAAGGGTGCCGCGCTTGGTTCTGAACTGGCCTTTTCTAGTCTCGTCGTACGTGGTTGATGTCACCGCGTTGTTGGCGATCGGAAATTCAGACAACTTTGTGCGACCGTGTGTACACAAATGTTGAGCCAACATCCGTCGGAAAAAATCCTAGGATTTTGTTGTCGGAATGTCCGATCAATGTCCGACCGTGTGTACGGGGCATAAAAGAAAACAAGAAATATAATTGTGGTGGCCAGTAACAGTTAGATTTATAGAACAAGCACAGAGAATAAATTATGGAATCACTCAATTCTGAGGAAAAAATTATGGATACACCCTGTAAATTTTCATTACAAACACTAACACCTGCATCAGATTAAATCTGCTTGTTAGTATGTAGGTAAAGAGGGTAAATCATCACGCAGTGTTGCACAAGATGTTGGTTGTTCACAGTCGGCTGTGTCTAAAACATGGACCAAATACAAACAACATGGGAAGGTGGTTAAAGGCAAGCATACTGGTAGACCAAGGAAGACATCAAAGCGTCAAGACAGAAAACTTAAAGCAATATGCCTTGAAAACAGAAAATGTACAACAAAACAAATGAGGAACAAATGGGAGGAAACTGGAGTCAACATCTGTAACCGAACTGTAAGAAACCGCCTAAAGGAAATGGGATTTACATACAGAAAAGCTAAAAGAAAGCCATCTCTAACACCTAAACACAAAAAACAAGGTTACAATGGGCTAAGGAAAGGCAATCGTGGACTGTGGATGATTGGATGAAAGTCATATTCAGTGAAGAATCTCGAATCTACATTGGGCAAGGTGATGATGCTGGAACTTTTGTTTGGTGCCGTTCCAATGAGATTTATGCAGACGACTGTCTGAAGAAAACATGCACAATTTCCACAGTCAATTATGATATGGGGCTGCATGTCAGGTAAAGGCAATGGGGAGATGGCTGTCATTAAATCTTCAATAAATGCATAGGTTTACATTGAAATTTTGGACACTTTTCTTATCCCATCTATTGAAAGGATGTTTGGGGATGATGAAATCATTGTCAAGATGATAATGCATCTTGCCATAGAGCAAAAACTGAATTCCTTGAAAAAAGACACATAAGGTCAATGTCATGGCCTGCAAACAGTCCGGATCTCAATCCAATTGAAAATCTGTGGTGGAAGTTAAAGAAAAGGAGGGTAGGGGGAACGCAATAGCGCCCACTACCTATGGGATTAAGGACAAGACAAATAACAGTTTAATACATAATTTAAATTTCAGTTAATTTATTGGTCACTTACCAGTCAGCTGACTTTTAAACTTCTAGAAATTTCTACAGTTGATCAGGTGATCCAACGAACCTATAAAAACAAAGAAGAGGTTATAAAAGCATCCAGACCAACGAATTTTACTCAGAACAACGGCTGCAGCAGAAGAAAAAGGCACCTCTGCATTGTTCTCTCGTTGCCATGAATTCTTTGCTGCGTCAGCTGATTGAGAGGGCCTCTGCTCCGGATGGCGACGCCTGGATGAGATCCTGCTTATCTTCTGGCTCTTCCATGGCTTCACCGCCTCCTCTTCCCCCCTCCTTTTACAGCTGTTGTCCCCAGTTTTCCTCCTTTTTCACAAGCCTTGCCTCCTGTCTCTCCAGTGCCATCCCTTTCACTTCCCCCTGTTCCTCCGTCCCATGCTATTCCTTCTTCCTCTTTCTCTTATACACCGGCTCCTCCTCCTCCTGTGCAGCCGCTTATTCCTCCCTCCTCTCATTCTCCGTGTGACCGCTCTTCAGTTCCGACATGATCGCTTGTCTCCTGCCCTCTTCCATCATCCAACAATCAGCTGGTCACTGAGTGCGATGCAGGAGCATGCGCAGTAGCGTCTGGACGCCCGCGAAGATTAAAAAAGAAGCCGGTTCGCTGGATAGAATCCAGGAGCCAGCCTTCTTCAAAAAAGACAATTGCGGGTAAATTTGTTAACTCTTTGTGCTCTCATTCCCCCCTTTCTGTTCTATTGCAGGAACACGCTGTAATGGATAGTGCTATTGTCAATATGTCTCTATGTCAGCAGCCTCTGCAATTTAATGATCATTCATTGCATGGAAATGATTCTTATATAAACACTGTTAATTCTTCTGCAGGTGAAAATGTTTCTTGTCTATCTGAATCTAGTCCATCTTCGTCTCTGTCTTTTACAACTGCTTTGAATACAGTTTCTTTGCCTTTTGTTCCTTTACCAGATCCTGTGGTTAATTCGTTACCTGCAGCTGAAATTTCGCTGGAATCTACTGCTCCAGCTGTGTCATCATCTGACAATGTGCAGGTTAATAATTCTGGTGAGTCTGAGCAATTACGTTCGTTATTATTGTCCTTTAATTCATTTACTGAATTTTTTAAACGCTGTATTAGTGAATGACCTACTAGTTCCAAAAATTCATTGTTGCAGGCTTGGAAAGATGTTAACACATCTGCTTCACATGTTATGCAAAAAACGCATGCTTTATCGCCTATTGTGCCTTCCTTTTCAGTAACCGATCGTGTCTCTATTCCTTCTGTCCCTGAAAGTTGTTTCCAAAGAGGCATTAGTTTGCGAAGTCTCCCCTCTTGGTTTTCATTTATCAGCCTCAATTAAAGAAAGAATCTGGAGAGGCGATTACATTGACCTTCTTTCTCTCCTTCCTTCGTTTAAAGAAAATCGTTTAGATAAAAGGGACTCTAAAAAATTTGATGATCAAAAACGCAAACATGTGCCTCGTTCTTTCAACAACTGGCTTCAAGCATTCTGTGTATATGCTAGTGTCATGGGCGAAAAACACCCAAAATTATGCTGTGGAATGTTTCAACACGTGGACATCATTCTCGAGGCATTTAAAAAATTTTTGGGTTTGGCTTGGTTTTATTACGACGAGTCATTCCGTCAGAAGTTGGCGATTCATAAAAATCTAAAGTGGGGTTCTAAAGATATAGGCTTATGGCTGAATCTACTGATTTAGAGAAAAACTTTGCCGCCCTCTCTCCCTTCACAACAAGTGCCTTTTAAAAAGCGCTTGTGTTTTGGTTTTAATGAGGGGCAATGTAAATGGCCTAACTCTTGTCGCTATAGGCATGAATGTGCTACGTGCGCGGGTTCTCATCCCGCTAATCGCTGTTTCAAAAAACTGTCTCCGGCTGTTCCTTCGCATTCTAGGGATAATTTTCGTTCTGGCAATTACCCCGGTGAAACTAGTCGAAATGTTGCCGTTTCTACAAATTTGGCCAGATCGTCCGAAAGCGGGTCTCATTCTTGATGGCTTTTCTAATGGTTTTCGATTGCCAGTTTTTGATGGTACAGGTTGTGTCCGTCATGACAATCTCCCTTCAGTTCGTCGATTTCCTGCTGTAGTAAGGTTTGGAACAGGAAAATCTGGATGCCGCACACCGGATAAAGTTGAAAAATCTTCTTTATTGTAAAACTTGGATCATCAAAAATACAGGACAATCAGGCAGATAGTACAGACATAGAGCTATGAGTAAGCGCTCGATTTAGAGTGCGAAATGCGTCAGCTGTGTCTGTACTATCTGCCTGATTGTCCTGTATTTTTGATGATCCAAGTTTTACAATAAAGAAGATTTTTCAACTTTATCCGGTGTGCGGCATCCAGATTTTCCTGTTCCAAACCTTGCTTCAATTTGCATTTAGCCAGCACCTGGGACTCCCCTCCTCTGAAGGATTTACTAACATACACCTGGAATCAGGTCTACCTGAGTTGTGATTCATTTCTTCTGTCTTTCCTGCTGTAGTGGCTGACAAAATTTCTAAAGAAATTGCTGAAGGTAGAGTTGCTGGCCCCTTTCTTTCGCCACCTTTTTCAGATTTTAGGGTTTCGCCTCTCGGTTTGATACATAAAAAAGACAAAAATAGTTTTCATTTAATACACCACCTATCATTCCCTGTCGGTTCTTCCCTTAACGATTGTATCGACCTTTTTGAGAGTTCCATTTCTTATGCGTTGTTTGATGATGCCCTTTCGAAAATTAGTTTAAATGGTCAATCTGCTTTACTTGCTAAGGCTGACATTAAATCCGCTTTCCGTTTATTGCCCATTCATCCTACGGCTTTCAGCTCCCTAGGTTTTTATTTTAATGAGGCTTATTATTCGATAAATGCCTTCCTATGGGCTGCTCATTATCCCGTAAATATTTTGAGGCCTTTGCTTGCTTTCTCGAATGGACAGTCTCCTTTCTATCTGATTCTGATAGCTTGTTACATTACTTGGATGACTTTTTGTTTATAGGTCCAGCCGATTCTTCTCATTGTCTGTATTTGTTTAGTGAATTCCGTGTCATCTGTAGGCGTTTTGGCGTTCCACTTGCGGAAGAGAAATTTGTTTGGTCTACTACCAGTCTCGAGTTTTTGGGCATTACCATAGATACTTCACTGATGGAATGTTGTCTCCCTTCTGCTAAAGTTACTCGATTGCACGCTTTGGTTTCTTTTGTCATTTCTCGACCTAAGGTTACAGTTCGTACCTTACAGTCCTTACTGGGACTGCTCGCTTTTTCTACTAGAATTATACCTATCGGTCGGGTTTTTTCTAAAAGGTTGTACAAAGCATTAGTAGGTTTTAGGTCACCTTTTCACTTTGTTCGGATTACTTCAGACTTAGTTTCTGATTTATTGATTTGGGATGAATTTTTGTCTTCTTATAATGGCAGTTGTATTTGGCAAAGTCCTTTTTGTGATTCCTCTACTCTATCATTATTTATTGATGCTTCCGGTTCGGTCGGTTATGGAGCCTATTGGTGCGGCAAGTGGTCTATGGACTTTTGGCCTACTTCATGGGTTGATCACGGTTTAACAAAAAATGTGGTTCTGCTTGAGATCTTTCCTATTTTAGTCGCCCTTGAACTCTGGGGTAATCGTCTTCGGAATTCACGTATTCTCTTTCATTCAGACAATAAAGGTGTTGTGTTTGCAATAAATTGTTTAACATCTAAATCTTTACCTGTTTTAGCAGTATTAAGAAGATTAGTTTTCAAATGTCTTGCCTTTAATTTATGGATTAAGGACAAGTATATTCCAGGCTTCATTAACAATATTGCTGATTCCTTATCCCGTTTTCAGCTGGATTGATTTCGCAGTTTGGCACCGGATGCGGACATTTTGGTTTCTCCATGCCCGGAACATTTGTGGTCGGTGGTTTGTCCTCCGTGACTTCTGCTATCTCAAGTTCTTTGGCTCCTTCCACGTGGGCGCAATACAACGCCTCTCAATACAACATGGTCTCTATGGAGCTCCTTTTTACATTTTGCTAATGTTCCTGTTCACTATTTCTCTGAATTGTTGGTTTTGGCCTTTCTTGATGAGTTAATGAAAAGATCCTATTCTTCTTCTCATTTGATTAAAATTTTGGCAGGTATTTCCTTTTTTAATAATATGCGAGGTCTCCCTCCGTGCTCGCATTTCTTTTCTGTTAAACAAGCCCTTAAAGGGTACCGTAAAAAACATTTTAGAGTTGACGACAGAGTACCAATTACTTCTGACATTTTACATCGTCTGTTGCTTGCCTTGCCCGTCATTTGTTATTCGGATTATGAATCCCTGTCAAAGTCTTCTTGCAGTGGCCTTTAATTTCTGACGTTTTTATGCATAATGATTGCGTCAGAATCTTGTTGCGCTTCAGCATACCGATCAATTAGGGAAGGGTCGTTGGATTGTCATTCACAGAATGGCTGATTCTCCGTTGTGCATCCTTTCTTTACTATCAAAATATTTGCTGTTGTGACCTGACGGACAAGGCCATTTGTTGTTACACAGTTCTGGTCTTCCACTTACGCAATACCAGTTCAAGGCAATTTTGCGTAAATGTCTTTCCTATGTAGGCTTGGGTCACTTGCATATTACATCGCATTCTTTTAGAATTGGAGCGGCTACCACAGCTTCACAGTTAGGTTTGTCGTCTCAAGCTATCAAAAATCTGGGTGGTTGGAAGTACGACTGTTTCAAGTCTTATGTCAGGCCTAATCTATGTTTTTCTAACTTCCTTTTAGGGCACTACTGTCATGTCTGGATTATAGGACATTCGTTAGTCTATTGGGCAAAAAAGAGAGCTTCATTGAGATGCTACGGTCTCAACTTGAGTCTTGACGCCTCGTCTTACAAAGTTTCTTGGTTTGGCTACAGAGGCATGTCCTGGTTCAATCTACGTCCTGCTCTTGATAATCTATTTGCCTCTTTACCTACTCCATCTATTATTGTTCTTCATCTATCTGGAAATGATTTGGGTTCTTCTAAAACTTTGGATTTGTTGGCTCAAATTCAAACGGATCTTTTACATCTTCATACTGTTTTGCCTTCCACTGTTTTAATCTTCTCTGAAATTGTTCCAAGATTGCTTTGGTTAACTAATCCAGACTTTTCATACTTGGAAAAGATCCGAAAAAGGGTTAATAGATTAGTAGCAAAATTTATGCCGACCATTGATGGACTATCCTTCCGCCATGTTGATCTGGAAGGGGGTTCGCCTGGTCTCTATCATTTTGACCTGGTCCATCTGTCAGAAATCGGCTGTGATATTCTCAATTTGGATTTTAATACATGTGTAGAATTGGCCGTGGCCTGGGTGGGGTGCCAGGCTCGTGTTAATTAGGTGAGCCTGGCGTATGGGATAGTGGTTTTGTTATTGTTTGGTTGGTTCGAGCTTTTAAAGCTGAACCATTGGTATTTATAATCTATGAATGGTTATAAATGTTATATCGTCAAAGTAAAATGTATTGGTAATTATTATTGGTTATTTATATCGTCATACCAGTAATAAAGGGCCGCGGCCATTCATACCACATAATAAGTCTATTGGTTTTATTATATTTTAAAGTATAAGTTGAATAATATTTGGCCTCTAATCCCATGAGGGTAGGGGGAACGCAATAGTGCCCACTACCTATGGGATTAGGGACAAGACAAATAACAGTTTAATACATAATTTAAATTTCAGTTAATTTATTGGTCACTTACCAGTCAGCTGACTTTTAAACTTCTAGAAATTTCTACAGTTGATCAGGTGATCCAACTAACCTATAAAAACAAAGAAGAGGTTAAAAAAGCATCCAAACCAACGAATTTTACTCAGAACAACGGCTGCAGCAGAAGAAAAAGGCACCCCTCCCTCCCTTTGTCGCGGTCCTTCCCTCCCCCCTTTTTTTTGTTTTTTTTGTTTTTTTTTGTTTTTTTGTTTTGTACATTCCTTTGTTATAAGGGATAGTGGTTTTGTTATTGTTTGGTTGGTTCGAGCTTTTAAAGCTGAACCATTGGTATTTATAATCTATGAATGGTTATAAATGTTATATCGTCAAAGTAAAATGTATTGGTAATTATTATTGGTTATTTATATCGTCATACCAGTAATAAAGGGCCGTGGCCATTCATACCACATAATAAGTCTATTGGTTTTATTATATTTTAAAGTATAAGTTGAATAATATTTGGCCTCTAATCCCATGGTCCATGACAAGGCTCCAACCTGCAAAGATGATTTGGCAACAGCAATCAGAGAAGGCTGGAGCCAGATTGATGAAGAGTACTGTTTATCACTCATTAAGTCAATGCCTCAGAGACTGCAAGCAGTTATAAAAGCCAGAGGTGGTGCAACAAAGTACTAGTGATGTGTTGGAGTGTTATTTTGTTTATTTGTTTTTCATGATTCCATAATTTTTTCCTCAGAGTTGAGTGATTCCATAATTTATTCCCTGTGCTTGTTCTATAAATCTAACTGTTACTGGCCACCACAATTATTTTTCTTGATTTCTTTAAGTGTTTCTTAAAGCCAGAAAGTTGCCATTTGAAATGCCTTTAGTTTTTGGCCATGTCTGCGATCTGCTTTTTTTCTACAACAATTGTAGACTCTATAACTTTCACAGAGACCAAATAATATACACTAAATATACACTAATTTGGGTTATTTTTTACCAAAGCTATGTAGCAGTATAAATTTTGGCCAAAATTTATGAAGAACAATTACTAATTTGCAAAATATTATGACAGAAACAAAGAAAAAGGCATTTTTTTCACAAAATGTACGGTCTTTTTTTATTTATAGTACAAAAAATAAAAAACCCACTAGTGCTTAAATGCCACCAAAAGAAAGTTCTATTTGTGTGAAAAAAAGGACACACATTTCATATGGGTACAGTGTTGCATGACTGAGTAATTGTCATTCAAAGTGTGAGACCGCTGAAAGCTCAAAATTGGTCTGGGCAGGAAGGGGGTGTAGGTGCCCTGTATTGATGTGGTTAAAGACCAAAAGGCGGTAACTAGTTCCGGTCAAGTAGTGCTATGTAACGCATATGGTAAAGAGGGTAAGCCCCTCATAATTGAATGAAAACTAGGCTGTAAAAGTAGTCATCAGAAAAAGGGAGGGGGTAGAGGAGAATTAAAGCTATTTGTTATCTCAGCCGAGATACCAGTAAATAGTTAAATTGGTTGGAGGGAGGGGGAGAAGGGGGTTGGCGACAAAAGGAACAAAGTAAGGTGGGGTACGGAAGGGGGATGGAGAGAAGGGGGAGGACAAAAGGAATAGGGGTCCCCAGAGAGGACCAGGATCTGTATGTCCTATATAACCTGTAGGTCATGACAATAGGAGTGAGTCATCAAAGTCAGGGGGCAGAAAGGGAGTAATCCAGGGTCTCCATGGTTTTTCGGAAGCAGAAACTTTGTCCAAGAGGACTGCCTTAATCTTGGCATGGACCATTGTGGCGGAGTTGTTTTAGGCATCCTAAATGCATAAAGGTTAATAAAGGTGCAGTACATGATTCTTACTAGAATATTTAGGAGGAGTGTCACCTGTAGCTGTTGCAATGGCTCCCATAAATTATTTTCAAAAGAACATCTGGGCCTGTTAAGCAGATGTCAATGCAAATACTGAATTGTACCAGGTATGTACTAGACAGAAGATTGGCAGGCTCAATGATGCCAGCAGTAGCCGTGGCCAGCTATGGCATCCCTTAGTTTGTTAGCATTGATAGGCCTGCCCAACTTACAAGGGGACCACCTTGAGAGTAAAACTAGCCTGCATGCTGCAAGACACAGGTAAAGTAAATCCAACTGGTTTGAGGTCAAACTGTGTTTTATCCTATTACAAGCCTGATCTGAGCACTTTCTGCCAGTTAAAACTAGATCTCACTATTATTTCTTCAATAGCAGTTGGGTTGCCCTACAGGTGTATCACAGTCCAAGCTGATAATGAGTTCTGTTTGAGACCTAACAAGGTTTGGCAGTCATAGTTATGGTAAGACTTTAGTGGTGTCATTGTAGTTAAACCACCTCTCTCTTTTCACATATCACAGAAGTTTCAACCAGCCTTACTAGAGCATAACATCTTTTATTGAAGACTACAAATAGAGAGTGGATGCCAAGAATTACTTCCAGAATTGAAGTACTATGCAACGTTCATACAGATATAATAACACATACTGAGAGTTACACCCAACATACACAGCAAAAGAAGTGGTACTCTGCAGCATCAATACATACAAAAAAAGAACAAATATGGAAAATTACACCCAGCATACAGAAGACGAGAAGCAGAGCCACATCGTGTTTACATACAAAGAACAAAAACAGAGAATTATATCCACCGTGTATAACAAAAGCAGTACTATGCAATGCCCTTATGTGGAGGTTGTCAGCCTTTAGGAACAGTAAGAAAAAGAGCAAAATACCAATTCACTGGATTTTACACATATGAACTTGTAACACTGGGCAATGTTACTGACTGCAAGAACTTTCTTTGTCCACAAGCATGGGGTAGCTGGTTGAGCACTGACAGACTGTGTACATAATCTCCACTGTCACAGAGGGAGGAAGGAAGGCTGTATGTTCCACCAATAAGCATTGCGTTGATCGATAGCAGAGTGGCGAAAGACCGCCAGGAGGTTTTCTAGGCAATGCTCTCCTGCCAGAAAAAAGCCTTCCCACTGTACCAATCAGCTCCTCTGGCTCTCTCCTTCCAGTTCTAGCTGCTCTCCAAAGAATCCAACCTGACAGGCTCAGAGAAGCATGCTGACAGTGGAGACATCAGGATGTGGCTCCCGGACTGCAGTTTCCTTAGGTCTGGTTTAGCACAAATATCCACAACATGTAGTAGGCACCACCCTATAGACACAAATATACAGGATTTTTTTTAAATAATTGTACTTAAAACTACTCTGCACTTTGCCAACACTGGAATCTTCGTTAAGGCATAATCCACAGTCAGCATCTACTTCTTGGATTGAGATTTTGTCTCAGAAATTACACAACCATGTGAATGTCTGAAGGAGGCAGGAGGAAATGCTTGACAACATAATTTCAGCCTAGGCAAAGCTACTAAAAGACTCCTTCTTAAAATAAAATGTTTTCTTTTTTTCTTAAAAAAAAAATCAGGGATTTATTTATGCAATGGTAACATTATTGAAAGGTCCACCAGGAGCTTTTTTAATGCAGTTTTAGATAACTAGGCCTTTATGTGGAACGTAGAGTGCTCTAAATATACCTACCACTAAAACACAATAGACTATGCCAAGTGAGCATTAATGGGTGCGTTCTGTATACAGAATTATGAACATTTACCTGTGCGGATTTGTGCAGGTAATATGCACGTTATTTTTATCTGAACAGAAATTGCTTGTGTCTGTCTTTATACAACTGGCTGAGTAAGGATATCAGAGGAAATGTCACAGAGGCTGTGAATGTCAACTAAAGTAAACTTCCAAGTAACTCAGTTAAACAGATTTGCTATTAGCCGTGTGATACTAATGGGACTGAAAAGCAGTCTGATTACAAATAGCATTCTAAAACACATTTTTTTTTTTTTGCCTGGGCTCATTAATGTAGTAATAATTATAGATTTGCACTTCTAATAACAGTAAACTATTGTGAACCAAAAACTTATAATAGGGGAGAGCAAATAGCAATGATGTACAATAAAAGTTGGCCATGCACCAGAACAATTTAGTTGAAAAATGTTTGTTTTAGGAACATTCATTTGATTTTAAAATGGTTTGTGGGATCAAATTGACTTCCATTTTCTACTGCTGTGATGCAAATATTCAAAGAAAGAAGATGGACATTTCTTCTCAAACCAACAAAGTTCTAACTGTGAATGTTTGAGTAAAATTGGATATATTGTAATGAAAGCTTATTTAATACCTCTGGGATCCCATTCCAGTTGCAAGTCTGGACAAAATTTTAAATGGTAGGGTCACTTTTTCATAAAGGTAACAAACTCTAAATATGCTGGCCACCCCTCCAGACTCATGGTGCCCTGTGCAGCCTGTGTAGAAGTCCATACACTGTATACTGCAATACACAGCACTGGAGTGAGTATCCGTCATAATGCTCGCATTGCAAAGTGCTCATTGGTCAGCGCAGCCACATGACCATGCTGATCAATCCGAGACTTCTTCTTCCGGTAGGGTATTCCAGAAAGTATAAAATGTTGTCATTGGTCAGTACAGTCACATATATATTCTCTCCATGGCTGTGTATTGCAGTACATGCACTGCTACACCAGGAGCATGGGGCATCACAGCATCTAATTGCAATGGGGTCCAGAGAGGATATTTGGAGTTGGTCCATCTTTTAGTTTTTTTGTGAAACAATGAACTTACCTTTTTAAGAGTGTTCAAATTAAATTAGTTGACTCAATGATGGCAAGAAAGAATGTATGATTTTTTTCAGAATACTGTATGTTAAAGCAAAAATCTAACCATGTAGGCCAGCTTCAAGGAAAGTTCCAGGTATGGCATTTTTTATATAGTTACATTGGTCCTCCTTGGAACTACGCATATACCATACCTGTGTGTTCCCCCTAGAACCTGGAAATCACTGTATAGTGATCTCCACTAGCTTCCACGTCCTATGCCAAGCAGCTGCATTGGGAACACAGGAGGTCAGCCCCTCAGGACAGGCGCCATTTAAAGATTGCTTTGCATTTTCTCAATGAATGCAAGGTGGTTTCTGCAGCAAGCAACTTGCTATGGGGGGCACTCAGCAGTGGGGAGGAGCCAGAATAGACGGTTGGGGGACCCAAGAAGAGGAGGTTCGGGGCCGTGCTGTGCAAAACCATTACACAGAGCAGGTAAGTATGACATGTTTGATATTTTAAAGTAAATAAAAATGGGATGGTTTACAATCACTATAAGAAGAGATTAGCTATGGCACCATGCAAGAGGGGAGAGATTCTGTTCTGTCTCACTTTCATTTATTTTTCTGTGTTGTGTTCAGGGCTTTTTTTCTCAGATAATAGGTACAGGTACTTCTCCCTACCAAGTCACCCCTTGTCTCCGCCCCCTCGCTACCTCTGTCCTTTTTAGAGAATACAGAACCAAGTATCATGTTGTGGTACTAAGTAATTTGTATAGAATATGTTGTTGATAACAAGAAAAGCAGTATAAATCCCCTTCCCGCTGAGCGTACGCAAATGTGCGTACTCAGCTTTCTGGGGTTATACCGGGATGATGCCCGCAGCTGCAGGCATCATCCCGGTACCGTTGTTTAGAGCCGGCGATCAGCTATCCGAGTAGAACAATCGATGTGGCTAACAGCCGCTCGGCTGTTATACCGGAGGAGCGGGAGGGGACGTTCCACCGCCTCCCGCCGCTCTTACCGGGCCTCCCGCTCCATCGGGAGGCCTGATCACCAATCGGCTGCCTCCGGAGGCTGGGGGCGGGCTGGCACGAAGCCGTAGGCGGCTTCGTTCCAGCCTCCTAATCGTAAACACGGAAGCGACGTCATGACGTCACTTCTCGTTTACTCGGCTGCCAATGGCGCCTGGAAATTCTTAGGTACCGTAGTTTGTTGCCATTCCACGAGTGTGTGCAATTATAAAGCATGACATGTTTGGTATCTATTTACTCGGCGTAACATCATCTTTCACATTATACAAAAAAATTGGGGTAACTTTACTGTTTGGATTTTTTTAAATTCATGAAAGTGTCCCTTTTCCCAAAAATTTGCGTTTAAAACAACGCTGCACAAATACCTTGTGATATAAAATATTGCAACAATCTCCATTTTATTCTCTAGATTCTCTACTAAAAAAAAATATATAATGTTTGGGGGTTCTAAGTAATTTTCTAGCAAAAAATACGGATTTTAACTTGTAAACACCGCTTAGTCATGAAAGGGTTAATAGATCCCCTGCAGTCGGCAACTATAGACCCTCCGCAACAATAGATCTGCCCTGGAACAACAGACGGGCGGCAACAATAGATCCCCAAGGAACAATAGACCCCCAGAACCTCCAGCAGCCAGCAACAGTAGACCCCTCCCTCAACACTTGATCCCTTCCAGCAAAAATTGATCCCTCAACTATGTGTAGAGCTACCTTAACAAGAGACACTGGTTATATTGGGTCTTCTGCTCTTACCTCGACTCTGCTCAAGGCCTCAGCCCCACTGTCACCTCTAGTTACACTTATTTGGCGGATCCATAAAAACAATTTCTCAATACCTTAGGGTCACCCTGAAATTAGACCCAAGACTTTATGATTAACAGTTGAATGTATTAACAATTGAAGGTCAAGCAAGGCAAAGCATAACAGTGGAAGATATGACAGTATAAACAATACACCGAGGGTTTCTTCTGGGAGTTAGGGCACCCGAACTAGACTTAACCCCAGTCAGCATAAACTGTAGCCCTCCTCATGCAATAATATAATATTCAGGTAATATGTGCAATGGCATTACAACCAATAGAGTTTACAGTTTTTTGAGGTTTTTTATATTTTACCCCTTCATGCCTAAGCCTTTTTCTCACACTTATTGCTTACAAGTTAAAATCAGTTAGAAAGTTACTTAGAACCCCCAAACATTATATATATATTTTTAGCAGAGACCCTAGAGAATAGAATGGAGATTGTTTCAATATTTTATGTCACACTGTATTTGTGCAGCGGTCTTTCAAATGCAATTTTTTTGGAAGAAATACACTTTCATGAATTAAAAAAAAAACAGTAACATTAGCCCAATGTTTTTGTATAATGTGAAAGATGATGTTATGCTAAGTAAATAGAAAGCTAAAATGTCATGCTTTGAAATTGCGCACACTCGTGGAATGGCGACAAATTACGGTACTTACAAATCTCCATAGGCGACACTTTCAAAATGTCTACAGGTTACCAATTTAGCGTTACAGAGGAGGTTCAGTGCTAGAATGATTGCTCTTGCTCTGACGATTGTGGCGATACCTCACATGTGTGGTTTGAACACTGTTTACATTTGCGGGTGTAACTTGCATTTTGAGCACAGAGGGATTGGGCGCTTTCAATTTTTTTTTTTCCTTTTTTTTTTTTTTTTTTACACTGTCCCTTTGATCACTTTTATTGCTGTCACAAGGAATGTACACATCCCTTGTGACAGTAATAGGCAGTGACAGCAGGTACTCTTTATTGAGGGATCTGTGGTCTATAAGACCCCAAATCCCTCCTTTGCACTTCAAAACGCCAAATTTGGCTATTTTGAATACTGTCATATTTTAAAATTTGGCGCCTTTAAGGCTTCAGTAAATCAGAAGTGATATCATGACACTGCTTCTGGGTTACTAGATCAGAGACCAGGTCAAAGCCGATTACAGCTTTGTTCAGGTCTCTTTCCAGCCAGAGGATGTGTCGACTGGTTGCTTGGGCCTCCCGGTGGGACGGCAGAGCCCGGGTGAGCCGTGAAAGGTGGGATGTCTCCTCCCGCTGCTTGTAATAACAGCCGAGTGGCTGATTCAGTTATGAGTCAACCATTGGCTCTAAAAAACGGTACAACCCTTTGAAGCCGAAGGCCGCATATTTGCACTACGTTGGCGTGAAGAGGTTAAAGCTGCACTTCTGTTTGTCAAAAAGCAATATTTTGTCTATTTATGAAACTATCACAGTGGCTAAATCTGTGTCTTTTCAAACGTTAATACGATAAATAACATGTTATTAGATTTTTACTCCAAGAGTATATAATGAGTTTGGCAATTGTCGAGAAATGCTTAAATAATGCATTACAATTTAACCAAACCCATTCAATTTTAGTCGACTAAAATGTACTGGAGATTTTAGTCAACTGAAATACGGCTAAAATTAAAACAATCCAGATGACTAAAATACAACTAAAACTAAAATGGCATTTTAGTCAAAAGACTATGACTAAAACTAAATCAAAAATTTGCGTCAAAATTAATGCTGACAACTACCTTCAACATTGAGTAAACTCAGTCCTAAGGAGTACAGTCCTTAAAGTTAGTCTTCTGCTGGCTACGTTGGGGCCCTTGGTGCACTTTGTGATGATATATATGTATATAGTCCTACACACAGTGAGATATTCTAAGAAATAATGAGTTTCTTAGGGCACAGATATAAAAGGGGCCGGGTAAAAAGATAGCTTGGTGTTGTAAGCCTCGGCCAAACAGGACAAGTAGTGCTTAAAATCATTATAAAGGATTCATTTTTTTTAAATTAACAACTCTATCCAAAATGGAAAAAAAACGATTTTGCCTTTAGTTATACTTTAACTTGTTGCTGCCTGCGTAACGTGTGTGGCAGAAAAAGAGTGGGCTTTAACATACACTCCACACATATGTTTCTGTGCTGAGAGCATGCTCACTGCACACTCCCAGCATAGAGACTGAGCTGTCAAAGACAGCTCGTTGTCCCCACTAACAATCAGTCACAGTGGTTACATGATCACAGATCTTTCCCTCCCCCAGGCATTCAAAAAATTTTAAAGGAAAGTGATTAAAGAGTATTTAATCCTTGCACTGTGGGGAGGCTGCACTGCAAGATTATTATTTTTGTTGTGCCCAGAGCTGAGCTTTAACATAATACCAGATGATCCACCATGAAAGTCCTTGTACAGGCATTTACTGCTATGAGATGAAAACTGTCTCCCAACTGAGCTCCTGTATAGTCACCCTGTCACATGTGCCCCCGATGAAGACTACAAGTGGCGGCTGTGCTGACACATATTGCACAGACTTTGTTCACCACTTTCATTATCTGGAAGCTGGTCCAGAGCAATAACTGTGCAGCCTCCATTGCAGTGAGTGCAAGTATGTGGGAAGTGGTTGAAAAAGGCTGGATGAGATTAGCAGAACCGAGTTGAAAAAAAGATGAAAACAAATGTGTGACAATGCTGCTATTCCATAGATACAGCATGGCAAGTGAGCATTGTCACCCTGGGCACTTGGAACCATACTTCACTTGTGGTTTCCAAAAAATAAAAATAGAGCAGGGATCTATTCCATACCTTTTCAGGAGGAACGGCACTGGCACAGCCCATTCAAATTAATAGCCTGCCATGTCTGTGCAAAATGCGTCTCGCAGAGCCGCAGAAGTGTGTTATGGACAGGACCACAGGTGAAAATAAGAGACATAAAGAGTGATATAAGAAAACAAATGCACCACACAACATCTAATGATCGCTGAACTGCAATATGTTAGATTTTTGTTCCTGGGTTTAGATATACTTAGAGTTCATCCAGAGCTAATATTTCTGTTTTGGATAAATGCCTGAACGTTGATTTGCTGGCTCTTATTGCACTCAAGGACTTGGCAATGGGTGTCTGCACTTGAGTTCCCAGCTCCATTCACTCCCTGTTGGATTCACATTGTACTACTTTATTGTACATTACAGAAAATGCAAACTTGAATTGTGTTCAAATGACCAGTAACAGACTCCAAGTGTGGATGAGGATACAGTTTATATAAGACATTTGCATAGAGACTCAGTTCTTGGGTATGCAATGAGAAAACAAAACCTCACACTAAGTCCAATGCCAACTGACATCCATGTTTACATGTGAATGACATATTTGTTTTTTTATCCATCATCCATATATAAAAATAATGACAGCAATACTAAAATTCTAAAATATGTGGACATGCAACATGCTATGAGGAGTTGCCTTATTCATCAGCTTGTATGTTACATCCAAGGCTGATATCATATGGGCCTTCCTGACTCTGACAAGAGCCCACTCAGCAGTCTCTATGGAATCGGTCCCTTACTAGCTGGACCAGTAGGATATTGCTCACTCACTGCCCTCTTGCTAGCAAGCAAGCAAGCAATTTCATCAAGGTAGGTGGAAAGCTCTGCTGCGTGATTATGCCGCTGAGGAAGTGTCACCAGCGGCAATGTGGCCCAGATAATATCAGCCTAAGCAAGGCTGGCTAAACAATGCCAGTAGACAAGTCTGTGTACACTGCAGCAGTCACGTTACAGCAAATTTTATACAGCATGTCTCACCGCACCCCAACCGCAATGCAACCACATCCGATGCACATTGTTGCAGCAAGGTGCAGCAGGATTTCACCCCAAAACACGTGTCCAGGAGGCGGTAAATTAATTCTAAGCCACCTGTCAAATGTACCATCCTGCTTAACATACTGTGTGTAAACATTCATTAAAGTGGTTCCGTACTCAAAACGTTTTCTACATTAAAAGGGAAGTATGAGTTTGGCTTTTCATGCAAATTCATACTTACCTAGGTGAATGAAGCATCGGTCCCCCGCCACCTCTGCACTGAGAACCGAGTGATCGAACATCGCCGATGGCTCGGTTCTCTTGGATCCCCAAGCAAAGAGCTTCTGCCTGTCAGTCAGCAGCTCTCCTGCTCTGCTCCTCTATGCTCATTGGAGCACTGAGCTGTGGAGGGGCGGGGAGCAGCCGTCTCAGCGTCTCGCTGAGAGGCTGAGATGGCCATCAGTCCAGGCACCTGGCGGATCCAAAACCCAGCCCAGCTTAGGAGCATGCCCATATGGGTGTCCCCATAGCAGTGGACAACGTCAGTGGGGGGCCTCAGAAAAGGAGGTGAGGGGACGCTCTGTGCAATATCATTTTAGCAATCATAAAAAAATGTAGTATCACTTTAAATGCCTTTGGGTGCATGTACAATAACCTCATGGGCTGTAGCTCCCAGCAAGTACATACAAAACTTCCTCTGGCCCCATCAGTTCAGCAGCAGAGGCCTGGGACAGAGATGGGACTATTTACTCATTTTTGGGTTTAAGCAGGATAATCGTCTTCCTCTGTCCTTTCTTTCTTTAACCACTTGCTTACTGGGCACTTAAACCCCCCTCCTGCCCAGACCAATTTTCAGCTTTCAGCGCTGACGCATTTGAATGAAAATTGGGCGGTCATACAACACTGTACCCAAATGAAATTTTTATAATTTTTTTCACACAAATAGAGCTTTCTTTTGGCGGTATTTAATCACAGCTGGGGTTTTTATTCTTTGCTAAACAAAAAAAAAAATGGAGAATTTTGAAAAAAAAATCATGTTTTCATAGTTTATTGTAAAGTTTTGCAAACATGTCATTTTTCTCCTTCATTGATATGTGCTGATGAGGCGGCACTGGTGGGCACTGATAGGCTGCACTGGTGGGCACTGATAGGCTGCACTGGTGGGCACTGATAGACTGCACTGATGGGCACTGATAGGCACAGTTAAGCCGGCACGGATGGGGGCAGATAAGGCGGTACTGATGGGCACAGATAAGGCGGCACTGATGGCCACTGATAAGATGGCACTAATGGGTGGCACTGATGGGCACTGATAGGTGTTACTGATAGGTACGACTGATAGATGGCACTGGGCACTGATAGGTGGCACTGATAGGTGGCATTGATGGGCACTGATGGGCAATGGTAGGTGACACTGATGGGCAGCACTGTTAATGAGGCACTGATTGTGGAAACTGATGGGTGGCACTGTGGGCACTGATGGGTGGCACTGTGGGCACTGGTAGGTGGCGCTGGTGGGCACTGGTAGGCGGCACTGTTGTGTACTGCTAGGTGGCACTGGCAGGTGGCACAGGTGGGCATAGATGAGCTGGCGGCAGCTCTCCTTGATCGGGACCGATGTCCCTCTCACAGCCGCCGGTGATCAGCTTTTTTTTTTTTCTCCTCACCCTGTCAGCACGAGGAGAAAAAGTAGCCGATTATCGGCTCTGTTTACATCACATGATCAGCTGTCATTGACTGACAGCTGATGACGTGGTAATGGATTGGGATCGACCCCGTACTCCGAACTGTGATCAGCCGAGTCTCACAGACTCGCTGATCATAGAGCGCGCCATGCGCACCCTGCAGTGGGCACGCAGGCTGCTCGGGCATGGGAGGACGTCAACAGATGTACTCCCGGCAAAGTAGGTCCATGCTGTAGCCGTCACTCGTCTATAGCACGGATCTGAAGCAGTTAAATTGGTTTTAAACACAAAAGGCTTTTTACCTTAATGCATTCCCTGCATCAAGGTAAAAAACCTTCAGCGCTAAGTATGAGAGCATTGGCTCTCTCTGCTCTCTCCCTCCTCACTGAACAGACAGGACAGAAAGGCAGTAGCCTTTCCACCTATCAATTACAGACAGTAACCAGAGAGCAGGGGTGGGGCTGAGCCACACTCTGTTTGTCATTGGACAGACAGAGCGCAGATCAGGATCGAGCCCGCATAAGTGCCCCCATAGCAAGCAGCTTGCTATGGGGCACTTGGCAGGGGGAGGAGCCAGGAGCGCTGGCGGGGAACCCCAGAAGAGAAGAGGGATCAGGGCTACTCTGTGCAAAACCATTGCACGGAGCAGGTAAGTATGACATGTTTGTTAATTATTAAATAAATTGAAGTTGCACAACCTCTCATATAATGTTAACAAAATAAAAATAATATGTACATATAACAGATGACACTACAAAAGTGTCCTGTGAACAAAGACTTCTTTACAATCAAAAGTCCGTGCTCATCGATGTGCAGAATTGCTACAATAAAGTGCCAGTAAGGCCTCTTGCACACTGCAGCTTGAAAAAGCTCGGTACAGCTTTTTTTTTTTTTTTTAAGGGGCTGAGATACAGCCCATTAATTGTAATGTGCCTATCATCACAGGTGCATAACCAAGCGCCGTGCATTCTTCAGTATAAAAAAAAAAAAAAAACAGCTTTTTTTGGTCAGTAATTTACGCCTCTTGTGCACAAATACATGCAAATGTGCACAAATGTGCACAAATGATCATTTACATATGGTGCAAAACAAGAACGCGAGAATAAGTGTTTGCGGATTTTCACAAAAATGCACGCGTGCGTGCTAAATTGCGCAAATGCATATACGCGAAAATGCGCATAAATGCGCACACATACCAAAAAAAGCGTCCAAAAAAGTAGATGCTCTAACAGGAGTATTATGTGCAAGAGGCCTAATTCTTCAATGAAACTGTGAATCAACAGTGCTAACACAGTCCCACACCTACTGGTGTAATTAAAGTGCATATTGACCATTTGTGTCACACGTGTCACCTCAGTGCTCACAGAACTCTCACCTTCATGTATAAATCTATGCGCCAAATTAATATTAACCAGTTCGTAATCAGGTCTCTGTTTAATTTAGGGTCCTCCAGATGTCTTCATACGTGTTTCTGATTTCCTGGGGTTCTGGTCTCTTTAAGGCTCCGAATACCTTGTATACTCACAAACATGTCAGGAAACAGACATATGGAGGATGCCTCCCATAGTGTAATATTTCAAGATATAGCCTTTTATTAAAGTTAAAATTGTGCTTACATATGAAAAAATCTTTAAATCCACCAATGTATTATACACAAGAATCCCGAAAAGCACCCTCTTATGTCACTTCCGATCTGCGACTGCCTCGGAGACCCCCCCCTACGCGTTACGTCATGCCCACATGACTCCTTCAGGGGACTTCAAGGGACAGACTTCACGTGACTTCAGGGGACAATAACCATTCACACTTCTGTTTTTGGTTTGGTAATTTTCCACTGTATTATTTATAAGTATTGATTTAACTTATACACAAAGGGAGCTCAGAAGTTCACACACTTTTTGTTTAGTTTATATGACATGTTTTTTTATTTTTATTTTTACATTTTTGTTTACAATTTATTTATTAGTCAGGAACCACAGCATGAAGCATTACTTTGCCTGGCTCATCCCTATCTAAGGTATGTCAGGCAGTATAGGGCACCATGATTTCTAATGGCAACCCTGGCTGTATACAATCAGTCACAGGTGCAAAATGTCAGAATACGATGGAGATTCCTCCATCTATGTTGTATAGTGTGGACAGGGGAATCAATAGAGATTTCATGTTCAAAAAAGTCTTATGCCGCGTACACACGATCGGACATTTGAACAAAATCCTGGATGTATTTCCGACGGCTGTTGGCTCAAACATGTCTTGCATACACACGGTCACACAAATGTTGTCGGAAATTCCGAACGTCAAAAACGCGCGAAGTACAACACGTACGACAATCCAAGAAAAATGAAGTTCAGTAGCCAGTGCGGCTCTTCTGCTTGATTCCGAGCATGCGTGGAATTTTGTGCGTCGGAATTGTGTACACACGATCGGAATTTCCGACAACGGATTTTGTTGTCGGAAAATTTAAGAACCAGCTCTCAAATTTTTGTTGTCAGAAATTCTGACAACAAATGTCCGATGGAGCCTACACACGGTCGGAATTTCCATCAAAAAGCTCACATCGGACATTTGTTTTCAGAAACTTCCGACCGTCTGTACGCGGCATTACAGTGTATGTCCAGCTTATCTAAGACTAAAAAGAAAGTTTTGGCTGGAATTATTCTTGAAGTTATGCAGCATGTTTTTGTGGAAATTAAAACGGTAAACGTTTACGGCCGAAACTATGGTTATGAATTAAGATTCTGCATGAAATTGTAAAACGTGGAAAAATAATAAAGCTGGTTATTACATTGTGACAGCTAATCGCCATCATCATTGTCATGCAAGGTTGCCATGTCATTAGCAAAATGGATGGGATTCTTAGTATATGAGGTTATGTATCTTTGTAAACCTGGGACTTGCTATTGATTTAATACACAGCAAAGTGGAAAATAAACAGCAGTATGCACACATACATTCTCTCCTGTCTAGTCACAGCGTACAGGGCTGGAGCTGTCCTGCAGGTGTCCCCTCCCAGTATCACTAGACCTGTCCTTCTGGTTTAACTCCACCTCTGTTTGTTCACAGTGAAACATTCACCTGCTGTCAGATCACTACAGAAAGCAGTTTAGTGGCATCCAGGCAAAGTGACCTCCAAGGGGGAGCCCCAACACAGCAAGTCCTTTTCTTTTATTGCGTCCTCTGGAATTACTAGGAGATTGGATTAAAGGCACACGGTGCGAAACTACGTGCAAGTTAAAACGGTGAGTTACCTGTTGGCCTGTTAAACATCTACTAAGCTGAATGCGACTCTACATACTAATGAAAGGGGCTAACAATGGGCACATTGATTGAATAGAGGAAACCAATGAAAGCAAACAATTGAATTAATGATGTTGTTACATAATAATTGCACTGTAGTAAAAAGTTACGTTTTAAAAAATGTCAACTATAAATGATTAGGATATATATGAAGAAATAATATGTGAACACTTTTCAGATATTAAAAAAATGAATTGATGGTACAGATATGTAAAAAAACAAAAAAAAAGTATTGTGTTAATCAAAGCAGAGGGCAAGAAGCAACCTAGGAAGAAGCTAATCATGATCACAGATAGTGATGTGATCAAGGTTAGTGAAAAGCACCAGCAATGTACCTGAGTTGTAAAGAAGTGATATATGTAGAATAGGGGGGAAGAGCCGGTCACTTCCTCTCTCTCTCTATACCTTCGTGGGCCCCTTGGCAAGGCACCATGTAATATGAGAGAGGGTCTGGCACTACCCCAAGCTGCTTCTTGTTGTGTTCATTACTGGAAGCTTTGGCAAGTGGCTCATTGAAGTGAGAGTAAATTCTGGCATTAATGCTAGTCTTGTTTAAAGTGCTTCATTGAGTAGGCATTCCTCGTCCTGTAAACTTGGCACATTCTGTGGGGATGAGAAACGATTCTAATTTATTTATTACCTGCAATGGTGTGCTGCAACCCACAGCAACTAGGTCCACTGAAAGTCAGCTTCTGATTGGCTGCAACTTCTGATTAAATATATTCATCAACCTGTATAAGGCATGTAGAGAAAAAAAATATATATTTATATCCACACACATCATGGCTGAACAACATTCAGTTACATATTAACTCTCTTTTGGAATACAAATTAGAGTTTTCTGTATGGAGTCTTGCAAAATAACTGAATTATTATAAATGCTCAAAACTGATGTTAACTAAGCAGATAGTATGGCTGGAAGAGATTGCAGTAGAAAGATAATGATTTTAGTAGAATGGTACAGCGAGATTTATATACCTAGTGCAATAAAGCCATAAACTGCATCCTTTCCAAGTATATGAGAGAATTTGCTGATTGGCTGGTACTGCGAAGATGCCTTTTAACATGGCTGTGACATAAAAGCTAAACCATAAATAAAAGATGGAAAGAAAAACTGATTGTTCAACCATGTGTAGAAGGTAAAAATTTAGACTGATTAAAAAGGATTCTAAAATGATTTGAGGAACAATATTATTGTATATAAGCCAATAGAAAACTGTTTTTTTCTATGCTGCCAAGTCTTCATATTTTATTCATATGACACAAATTTGGAATAGGATAACTAATGAGTGTCTTTGGATGGCTTTAATGGGTTAAATAATCCAGTACCTGTTCATAGATATGCTCCCTGCAAAGAAAACTGGTAGGCGGGTAGTATCATTAATTAATCATCTCACACGTTTAATATATGGATTTGTGCAACTTCCCATAGTGGTGTTCCTCTTTACGTAGCTGAACCTTTATTGCACATTTTAAGGTATGCTGACATTTTAAGTCATTCATGACAAGAGAAGAGACTGCTCAGCCTGTCATACGCTCTGTTAGATCTAGCTGGATTTGCCTGGTGTGTGTAGGCAAGAGTAATGGTGAAAGCAGCCAGGTTGTGGTGAGAACCAGTGTTGTATATTATAAGGATAATGTACTGAAGAGCAGTTTCCTAAACCAATCCTCATGCTACAATTGTCTTTCTCAAACTTTTTTTTTTACATGGAGTAACCCTTAAAATAGTTTTTAGATGTCAGGGAACCCATCCACTAAAATTATTTCACCTACAGCTTATGGCATATTAGTGTGATGATTAAGTTGTACATAGTTTGAAATAAAAGAATAAATGAATGGGGTTTCCAGCATAATCATAAAATGAAATGAAGTGAATAATAATAATAATGACCAGAAAAGATACAAAGGCAGTAAATAATTTAGTGCCTCCTGAACATTGGTGGTCGGTGTAGGCAGGAGATCAGTCTGCCACTGCTCTCTTTCTAAGGAACTCTTAGTAACCTTTGGAGGAACCTTGGTTAAGAAAGGCTGTGCTAGAGTAGAAACAGTTTTTGTAGACCCATACTCTGCAATCCAATTTTGCAAACAGCTAGTGCCCTCAACCTGGCCCAACCCAGAACATGCCCCTGAAACCCTAGTAAAGCCTGCTTCTACCAGTGCCATGAAACATGAGACTGCCAAGTTACATAAAGACTTCTATGTCATGGCAAGCAAAGCAAGTTACCAAGAGACTGTAGAATAATAGGAAGACTACCATATTGTGGTAAGGCTGTGGAGGTATACTCAAACTGCCATGTGGACATGGAAGCTTGTATTTTAGTAGCTGGTTCTGAGTGGAATGACATGTAACATCCTTTCTTAGCACTAGGCCATTTGACTTGTGATGGCATATGATGGGTAGGAATATGATTATATCCTGTAAAGACTGCTCTTGATCGACCAGTAAGGTTCTATACACACTAGTGAATAAGTATATCATAACAGACATGGCTTGATAAAACACAGCTTTGTCCAATGTTGGGTCGATTTACTAAAGGCAAATAGGCTGTTCACTTTACAAGGGAAGTTGCACTTTGCAAAGGAATTTGCCCCCAGAAGTTAGCGAATGAGGCGAGGCCCTGCTAATTCCATTATCCAATCCTGTGCAAACAAAATTCTGTTTTTTTTTTTTTCCTTGAACATGATTAGGTACTCTTTGCAAAGTGGAACTTCACCACATTCACAAAGCTCTGGACAAAATTCCCTTGCAAAGTGCAACATCCCTTGCAAAGAGAATAGCCTGTTGCCTTTAGTAAATCAACCCTAGTATGTTGTTTATGTGCTGACACAAGTCAATACAGGCAGAATCTACAGCTCCATGGTGAACTGGGCTTATCATGCGTACACAAATCTATATGACAAGCTTAGTCAAACATGCGTTCAAATAGTAGCCATCCTGCACACACTGACCTGTGTCCTAACATAAATGATGCAAAGAGCATTTTGCTACACTTATTATATCAATTCTTTACACTTGCCCACTATACCAAGATGACATTGTCATTGTCAGAAATTCTGTTTGCAGTATGGGGGATTGTAGAGAATATTTGATTGGATGCCGTAAGGCAACATGAACTTCTTGGTTTTCCCCAGATATTTTGTTAAAAGAGACTCTGTAAAGACTGACAGCTGAAACCATTCAGAAATGTTAATAATTGTCCCAACTTGCCAATACATTTAGTACATTGTGTTGGAAATTTTGGAGCTTTTGATCAGCTTCCAACAACACCAATTCTACCAACCATGGCTTAGGTGTTGTTTGAGCGTTGAATTATTAAGTGATCAAAAGTAGCATTGGAAACTTTCAAAAATGTGTTTTGACCACCAATTTGATTGATTAGCACTTCAAATTCAATTGTTAGGTCTCTCAAAACTGGGAAACAAATTAGATGGTGCCTGGAAGATTGCTGTGGTTGAATGATGGAAAATTTGCCAACAATTTTCAATGTGTACTCTGTACAGGTGGATCAGAGTAGGGAAACAATTGTAAAGGGAACCATTTGTTCAAAGTAAAGTGAGCCTAAACATTCCCTAAAAGTGATATCTAGCATTTGCAATGTTTTTTTTATGAATATACACAAGAATGTGGTCAGCTCGATGGAATTAATGATATCAGAGCTTTTTATTTAAAACTTTGCTTCTAATCTGCCTCTTCCTATTCCGCGGTGTGTCCTATTCCTCGGTGAGCGGCCCCGTTTTCCTTCTGGGAACTGTGTGTGTTCCCAGAAAACCACGGGGCCATTCACAGAGCGCCGCTCCGCTCGTGCGTGCACAGTAGGAAACTGGCAGTGAAGCCGCAAGGCTCCACTGCCTGTTTCCCTTAGTTAGGATGGTGGTGCCAGGACCTGAGAGCCGAGGGACGGGACAGCCTTGGGCGGCCGACATCGGGGGCACCCAGGACAGGTAAGTCTACTTATTTAAAGTCAGCAGCTACAGTGTTTGTAGCTGCTGACTTAAAAAAAATGTTTTTCGCGGCCGGAACCCCTGCTTTAATTATAAATTAGTGGGGCAGCATTCCCATATTGTTGCCTTTCAAAAAACGTTTCAGCACAATAAATGTTTGTTTGGCTTTGTTTGTTTTCGAAGCAAGTAAAGCCCAATTAGGGTCCTTTCACACTGGGGCGGTTTGCAGGCGCTATTGCGCTAATAATAGCGCCTGCAAAACAACCCGGAAGTGCCGCTGCTTTGATTCCAGTGTGAAAGCCCCGAGGGGTTTCACACTGGAGCGGTGCCCTAGCAGGACGTTAAAAAAAGTCCTGCTAGTAGCATCTTCGGAGCGGTGAAGGAGCGGAGTGTATACCGCTCCTTTACCACTCCTGCCCATTGAAATCAATGGGACGGCGCGGCTATACCGCCGGCAAAGCGCCTCTGCAGAGGCGCCTTACGGTGGTTTTTAACCCTTTCTCGGACGCTAGCGGGGGGTAAAAACCCCCGCTAGCGGCCGAATACCGACGGTAAAGCGCCGCTTACAATAGCAGCACTTTACCGCCGATGCCGCCCCCGCCTCAGTGTGAAAGGGCCCTTAATGGGAAAAAATGAAGCATAGGAGTACACCAGACAGCTTTCTGTAGAGAACGCTTTTAGGCCTCTTGCACACTGAAGCTTGAAAAAGCTCAGTATAGCTTCTTTTTTTTTTTTTACTGAGCTAAAATACAACCCATTAATTGCAATGTGTCTATGCACACAGGCACGTAGCATTCTTCAGTAAAAAAAAAAAAAAAAAAAAAAAATAGAAAAATCTGCTTTTTTGGTCAGTAATTTATGCCTCATGTGTGCAAATGCGCATGATTGTGTGCAAGAGGCCTTAAAGCTGAAGTTTAGTTAGAAACAAATTGTGGGGTACAACTTCAGTCACTCAAGTTGCCACTAATGAAGTGTGTCCCATGAACAGCCGACTGCTGTTTACTAAAGAAATGTTCCCTCCAGTGATCAGAGGCATAGCTCCCAACTGTCCCTGATTTCGAGGGATAGTCCCTGATTTGGAATAAATTCCCTCTGTCCCTCTTTCCTCCTCATTTGTCCCTCATTTTGGTCAGATTTGTATAGTTGTATATAAAATGCACTTGTAAATTCCAAAAGCCAGTATATAGGAATAGTAGAGGTAACAAAAGCACTTGTGGGTTAAACCTATCATTTTTTTGTACAATTCTCCTTTAAGGGGGTGTGGCAGGGGGTGTGTCCTATGCCTACATTCTTTTGCTAATAGGTGTCCCTTGTTCCCATCTCAGAAAGTTGGGAGGTATGCAGAGGTCCTCTTCCCAGTACAGAACCTCAGGCCCTGCATGGGTTAACTACCTTGGGTCTAACATTGAAAAAGTCCTGATGGCTGCCCTCCCCTTTCTGGCCTCTCCTCCATTCAAAAACTCATTGCATTGTTTTCATAAAATGCAACATGTTCTCTAAATGCAGGAGATGAGCTTGTCATCCATCCACCTCTTATCTATTCAAAGAATGTGTTAAATTCTGCAAGAACAATACAAGGAGTGCTGTGAATGGCGAGAGGACTGGAAGGGTGGGTAGCTGTCGGGACTCCTTCAGTGTTAGACCCAAAGCAGTTAACCCATGCAGGGCCAGAAGTTCAACGCTATGAAGAAGACTCAGCTTCACCGGAGAGATTTCTATAGTAATGAGCAATCAGCAATAAACTTTAGTACAGGTAAGTTATGTGACTAAAGTTATATCCTAAAATAAAAAAAAAAAAAAACACTTCAGCTTGAAGGACACAGCAGGCTCCGCACCACCCTCTGCATTTTAGGAATGTTATGTAAAATACAGGTGTAGTATGGAGCAAACAATGACGTGTCCTGTAGACATTATAATTCAGCTTCTGGCTATTTGATCTTATCTCAGCGGTCCTTCAATGCTATAGATATTTCCATTTGATTTTATCTAAAGAGAAGCTACATGGAAACAAAGGACAGAATTTAAAATGCAGTTATGCAAATATGGCATACGGTAAAGTAAAAATATCAAAGGTCATGTCTAATTACAAAAATATAACAATATTATAATTACAATAATTACTATAATAACTCAAAAAGTGTAGTTGCTTAAAGTACAGCATAGGTCCTCCTTATTGGGATAACACATCGCTTCCTGTAACTGTCAAATTGACCTGACGCTTAGCTGTGACCTTTTGACAGCCTTGATGCAGCTCTGACAGGTAAAAATCTAGTGAATGAATTAGTTCTAGTCCCTGCTTCCAAATATAAGAAAAGCTTCTACAGTGAAGGTCATCTTAATATTGTAAAGATTAAAGTATAACTAAAGGCAAACATTTTTTTTGTCTGTGTCCTGTTTACCATTATCATGGGAAGTGAAAATAAAAGAAAATCACAATTTTTGAGTTGTCCTCAGAAAAGTAATAGAGAGGAAATTTTTTGGGGAAATCTTGTAGAACTAGGGACTCTAGTTCTGGTGACCTATGGGGTCCCCAAGGAATTCCCTTAATTTGCAGGTATTTCCTGTCACTTCCTGTTTAGCTATGGGACAAGAAGTGAATGGAAATCTCCACAATGAGACACAGATGGCAAAAAAAAAAAAAATCTGACAGGGGCCAAGTTTTGATTCATCTATGGGCAGGCTGGTTGTACTGAAGCCGGTCCTTCAATCGAGCTAGAGCTGCACGATTCTGGCCAAAATGAGAATCGCGATTTTTTTTGCTTAGAATAAAAAGATCACGATTCTCTCACAATTCTCGCGACGTAAAATCTTTCACATTATACAAAAAAGAATTGGGCTAACTTTACTGGTTAGTTTTTTTTTAAATTCATTAAAAAAAGAAGTAATTTTTTCAAAAAAAAATTGCATTTGAAAGACCGCTGCACAAATACAGTGTGACATAAAATATGGCAACAACCACCATTAGGGTCTCTACTAAAAAAATATATATAATGTTTGGGGGTCCTACATTATTTTCTAAGAAAAAAAGGGGGTTGAATCGCGCTAAAACAGATTGGTGATCATACACATCATCACCAAACCAAATATTTAGAACTAAGTGAAGAGTTCCCCTTTAGTGTATACATAATATACAAAACACATGTCAAATGAATAATCAATCCAAAAATAAAATGTTCAAAGTGATAATAAAAAGTCCATGTATAAAAAATAAATCACCCAAGTGATATGAAAGTATCTTAAAAAAGTTCCAAAAAACATAAATTCTTGCTGTGAGAAGAAAAAAGCGTGCTTGCTCCACCAGCATGAAATCAGACTGGCCGCTTACCAGAAACTCATGATCCCCCGTTACAGAGGATCAGAGAAAGCTGTTTGTTAATACTGCTTCGAACTATGACCAATGGATCAGAGACCTTATACCGAGATGGGACATCAAAGACTGCAGGGTCAGGCTAAAGGTGTTCACACTGACAGGTACTCAGACATCAGACCACAGCATTGCAGATACGGTCATAGAAGGAAAAAAAGGCTGCATATAGTGTAAAATCATTGACTTTATTGGATAAGTAAAAAGTTAAACTCACATGTTAGTAGACAATAGTAGGCATGTAGTGTAGTCTGGAGCGCCGGCCGGAAGCTCACAGACAGCCCATCCTACTGGAAACAACAGCAGCAATGGGAGGTGACGAGAACACGTCGCTCTGCCCTACGCATCGTTTCGTGATAGAGTCACATCATCCAGGGGCTAACTTTACTGGTTAGTTTTTTTTTTTTAATTCATTAAAAAAAGAAGCAATTTTTTCCAAAAAAAATTGCATTTGAAAGACCGCTGCACAAATACAGTGTGACATAAAATATTGCAACAACCACCATTTTATTCTCTAGGGTCTCTACTAAAAAATATATATATAATGTTTGGGGGTCCTACATTATTTTCTAGCAAAAAAAAAAAAATGATTTTACCTTAAAACCATCAAGTGTCAGAAAAAGGTTTAGTGTTTAATTGGTTAAACTTTCCTCATTTACACACAAAGTCTATTCCTTTGACAAATTGTTACAGTGTTTATACTTAAGTTCCACTGCTAAAGAATGTTGTGATTCTTGGCAGACTGCCCGTTTTTTTTGTTTCTTCCTTTCTTTTGAAGGCTGTGGCTTCAGAAGAGCAGAGAGAATTCTTTGCATAGAAAGAATCATGAAACACTTTTGTCGGAACGGGGGAAAAAATCGCGATAACGATTCTTGACGATTAATCGTGCAGCTCAACAACAAGCCTGTCAGATTTTTTGCATGCGATTACTCCCAACAGCTATAGCTGCTAGTAGTAATCATTGTGTTCTGCCGGCATGGAAGGCTCCCCAACGCAGAACACAATATAGCTGCGGGAGAGATTCCCACATCAACACATTCAGTGTTGATGGGGGCATCAAGCAATTTTCTTTCCTGCCACGTGCAGGAAAGAAAATTGCATCATCTATAGATTTAGTGAGAAAAGTGAAAGGCATTTTTTTTTTTTTTTTTCATTTTGTAGTTTTTCTTTTTTCTTTTGGTGTTGTTTATTTGTTATAAAAAGAATTTCAAAAATAAAATCTAAATCGAGTGTAAAGTAAAACCGTTGCATAGCAATGCAAAGCAGGAATCAAAGTCTGCGTGTGTAAATAAACTAATTATTATACAGGATTTAAATAGCGCCAACAGTTTGCGCAGCGCTTTACAAATATGGCTGTTCCTACGTACATATATCATTGCAAATTATATCATTCAAATATCTATATGAAGCTGGTGTCTATGACATCTTTATCTATGGTATAATATAAAATGATAGTTGAAAAAACAATATATTCCCTTTTAAGGAGAATGCTTATATCCCCTTGCATGAATAAAAAAAATGAATACAGAGAAAATATTTACAGAAAAGATATCATGAAACAGACAATTAGCAAATGTAAAATAAATCAGAATAAAAGTGAAGAAACATTTAAAGCAGACCTTTACCTAAAAAAACGAATTAATTGCACCTGGCTCCAGCCCCTCTCTCTCCCATGATTGGATAATATTTTTGTGCTTTAGGGTGGCACTGCCTTTTTTCATGCCTGGGTGAGAATGACATTGTGCCCAATTTCACGCATGTGCAGATGGGTGGAAGGTCTGCCTGGCTTGTGGGACCTGGCAGAGACCTTCCGCATATCTGCCTATGAGTGGGTACACCTACGACTTGGGCACAACTAGCATGTTGGATTTTTACATGCAATTATTGCCAGTGGCTATAGCTGCTAGCAATAATCACTGTGTTCTCCCAGCAAGAATGGCTTCCCACCTCTCTCTGTCAGGAGAACACAATAGCTCCATGGGAGGGATTCCCCCGATCAACACCAAGGCTGGGTTCACACCTCCGACAGATGTGGCTCGCAGCAGGGGTCTGGTGCGTCCCTGTTCTCCATTTCAGGGATGAATCAGGGCCACATTTTTGCCTGAATTTGGCCCTGAAACAGAGCCAAAGACGCACAGCATTTCTGTGCAAGCAGCTCCACAGCTGCAACCGAGATATGTGAAAAGGCTCCATAGGGAGCCAGTCACAATCTCCTGTCATGCGAATTGGATGCGGGGAAACCCATAGGTTTGAACCCAGCCTTACTGTGTTGATGGGGGAAGGAACGATTTTCTTTCCTGCAACCTGTGGTTGCAGGAAAGAAAATCGCATCATCTATGGCCTGCCTTAGGTTCTTCTTTAACAAAGTTCACCTGGTTTTTGAGTCTTCATTAGTAATGTAAACACAATCTTCTGTATTAGATTAGAGCTATTATAAATGACTATGATTGATTTTTTACAGTTTTGATTGAGAATGAGAGCACCAGCTGCCCATTTGCAGCCATCTTTTTAGGTCCATGAAGAGAAAATTTACAGAACTAACAAAACCAAAGAGTCTGAGGGGTGTGCTGCCAATTGTTGTAACCATACAGTATCTACAGTATATTTATATCCGACCATGTTTTACAACCTGACAACCGACATTATTATTGAACAGAATGATATTACAATTTTTTAGAGGCCAAATAAGATATTTTAATCAGGTGCATATATCACTTAGAATATTGAATGTGTTCTGTTCGTATTGTAGAATAAGGGTGCTTGACGTTTAACTGATTTTTATTAGGCTAACTCCATCACAGCAGGAAATATGGAATATGAGTACAGTTTGGAAACACAAAAGTGCAGTCAAAATGAAACTCACAGATGTGTAAATGCTCCTAGACAGTTTCACAGTTATTTACAACAGGGCTCTATTAGGAGGCTTTGCAGACTCTTCCGAATACTGTTTATGATAGTGCTAGATGTTTTACTACCCCCTGCCTGGCATCTAAGTCCCCAGCTTTTTGTTTGTGTCTTAAAGTAGTATTAAACCCAAAAGCAAACATGTATTGTATTGCAGATTACCAATTCTCAAATGTAAGGCTACATGCCCACGGATGTTTTAAAAAATGAGCTGCAAAGCTAGTACCGACGCCAGGAAAAAAGCAGCGTTAAAAACACGTTTTTTTCGCGTTTTGCATTGGCGTCAATACCCTTTTAGCCATCCTAGCTTTTAGCTGCGTTTCTCTGTCTCTATTCAAAATCAATTGTTCCCTATGAGAGCCCACTGATTTGAATAAAAGTCTCACCAGAAGTCGGATCAAGATGATCCGACTTGCGGTGCGACTTGTGTGCTGAGAATCTTGAAGGGGAACCCCGACAAAATTTTGTATGAGGTTCCCTCCAAGATCCATGCCAGACCCTTATCCGAGCATGCAGCCTGGCAGGTCAGGAAAGGGGGGGGGTGAGCGAGCGCCCCCCCCCCTGGACCATACCAGGCCACATGCACTCAACATGGGGGGGTGGGTGCTTTGAGGCAGAGGGGGGCCCCTGAGCCCCCCCACCCCAAAGCACCTTGTCCCCATGTTGATGAGGACAAGGGCCTCTTCCCGACAACCCTTGCCCAGTGGTTGTTGAGGTCTGTGGGCAGGGACTTATTGTGATCTGGAAGCCCCCTTTAACAAGGGGCCCCCCGGATCACGGCCCCCCACCCTAGGTAAATGAGTATGGGGTACATCATACCCCTACCCATTCACCTAAATGAAAAAGGGTCAAAAATAAACACACTACACAGGTTTTTAAAGTATTTTACTAAAGCAGCTCCGGCTCTTCTCCACTATCTTCTGCTCTTTTGCTGGGTCTTCTCCCCTCTCCGATCCTTCTCCGCTATCTTCTGCTCTTTTGCTGGGTCTTCTCCCCTCTCCGGTCCTTCTTCCGATGTTGTCGAAGTTGCACCGCAAGTCGGATCATCTTGATCCGACTTCTGGTGAGACTTCTATTCAAATCAATGGGCTCCCATAGGGAACCATTGATTTTGAATTGAGACAGAGAAACACGGGACGGTGCATAACGCTGTGTATACAGCGTTAAGCCCCGTTAAATCGCATTTAACACCTTTTACCAGCGTCTGGCGTTTTTACAGCTCTAGCGCTGGAGCCTCAGAACGCACTGGTCCTGGGGTTTTTTTGGAGCTTAAAAACGTCTATGCCACTTACAGCTCAAAAACGCCATGAAGGGCATGAGGCCAAAGGCTAACATGGAGAGGCATTTTTAAGCTGCAAAAAACGCTCAAAGAAGTGGCTGTGAAAACGTCCGTGGGCATGAGGCCTAATGGTTGCATTTGTTTACTTTGAAGGCTTTTTTCCCCTTATTTTCACCTATTGATCTGGCCAGTAAGTGCTAGCTGGAGTTTGGCTTCAGTTTGCTAGTGTATTTAAATCTGCTAGTACAGTTAACATTCCCCTCCCCCAGACTGACAATGCTTCTATCCAAAGGTGTCCATGTTGCTCCTCTAATGCAGGAGGTGTGTTACTGGCCAGATTACCAGGTGAAAATGGAGGGGAAAAAGCCTAAAAAAGAAAATGAATGTAATCACCACATCTAATAGTTGCATACTCAGTCTGGTTGAAAAAAGTCCATCTAGTTCAACCAAAAAAAAAAAATACAATCCTATACCCACAGTTGACCCAAAGGAAGGCAAAAAACCCAACATTACTAAAATGCAATGCGTTACATTTTGTTACATCTTGTGTAAGTTTCTGTACATGTAAGTATTTGTAACTTTGCCCCCCTCCCCTCTTCTTGCTTGTCCAAGTGAATCTTTTATCTTCCTCCATACCATGGATACAACTGAAACAAACTCAAAGATCACCTTGTTTAGAGTCTCCGACCTTAAAGTGAACCTGTTGCTTTGTCCTGCATGGACAAATGGACAATGCACTTTTTTACTTTAAGACAAGGTTTCTTAACCAGGGTTTCCTGGTATCTTTTTAGCTGTGTGTAAGGGGGGCAATTTTCCCACTGGTCAACCGCTTGGTTCTCAGTCTTACACCCAGAGGGGAACAGATGCAGCATCCACCTAGGTAAGTATGATAAAAAAAAAACAAAAACAAAATTCTCTTTTAATATAAGGGGTTCATCTCCCATTGGCCATCAGTGTATGAGATCACTACGCCAGCTATAAGACGACACTTTGCCAATGACCATCAGTGGAAGGAGCAATACGATTTTCACCATTGGTGTTTCTTTTCTGACCATTATTATTACTTTCCCTATATCATGATTGTTACTGAAATACATTTTTCTTATAGAGCAGAGGAGTGGTAAAAAAAACTGTCTACTAATTTAGCAGGGGTTCCCCAGGACATGAAAATGATTTCAAGGGTTCCTCTGTATTAGAAAGGTTGAGATGTAAGGGATTGTTGATGCATTGGCATGCATTATGCTACATTAAAAAAAAAAAAAGGTGCATGGGTAAGACAAAACTCATTGTTTTTGACTACCTGCCTACCACTTACATTAATTTTACTATGAGCGGGTACAAGCTCATTCACGTACATATATGTGAAGGCCTTCTTCCAATTTTGATTAGACACAGCGTGATTTTGGCTGAAATCAGCTGATCGGCTGTGTTCAATCACACACAGAGTTCAGTGTTTACAATCACTGTGTACAGGGAACAACAACCTGGCTATTTCTGCTTCCTGCAAAGCATGGAGACAAAAACAGGCAGATCCGAAAGTAAAAGCAGCACACATTACACATTGTTAGGCACACAGTTAACCCCATGATTGTCCCCAGATGTTAACCCCATCCCAGCCAGTGTCATGAGTTCACTGTACAGTATTATCACTGATCACTGTATTATGGTCACTAGCGTTGTCAGTGTTAGTTAGTGACCCTCCCAGTTATTGTATGTTAGCGCCAGATTGCTCGCCACCCTATCACAGTCCCACTATAATGTGCTGGTCATGAATGGGGTAAAACCTTCCGGAACTCAAGTGGTTAAAGTGTTACTAAACCCACAACAGTAAAATCAGTCTGTATATGCAGTAAAGCATGCTTGTTATACTCACTGTGAAACCTAAGGGGTTAACCCTCCACATTGTGTAAAAAGGCTGTTTGATCCTGTATGAACAGATCCTCCCTTCCTTTCAATGTCCATAATTTCCTGATAACACAGAGCCTATGGTGTGTATTGCTAGAGAGGTTTTTTTTTCCTTGGGAAAGTGCAGGTGATCAACACAGGGCCAATCAGCACTGTGCAGACAGAGGGTCAGGGCTCTTGCAGTCTCATAGGACAGTCATAAAGCTTCTCCCACAAGCTTTAAAGAGGAACTGCAGTCTGCTCACGTAATTTGTAATAAAAACATCTTTGCCATTCTGAAGCTTCCCTCCAACCACTTTGCATATTATTTTATATATACTGTGATTCTGTACTTGCCAAATATTCTGCAGCAATCTCCTCCACTAAGTCTGGCTGCATCTATTTTAACTGTGGGCAGCTGAAGCTGCTGCCTGTTTACTTCCTGAATTTACACACACAGAGGCACACCTCCAGCTCTGCAGCCCTGCAGCTCTCATTGGCCCTCTTATGACTCATCCCCCCTCCCTTCCTGACAAACTCCCACAAGATTTAGAGAGAGAGCTGTGCATGATGTCATAAGCCTAGGCTTTTTACCAGACAAACAGGAAGTGGCCTGTATATAAGGTATTTACTGGCAGAATTTTTTTTTTTACTATCCAAAGTTAAAACAACAAGGGCAGAGGATTTAATAGATGGAAAGTTGAAAAAATGACTGAAGGTCCGCTTTAACCAGTGTTTGGCTGGACACTGATAGAAGTCACAAGACTGCTATATACTGCTGATGAGAAAAGGTATTTAGCAGTTTATATTTACTAAAATAATTGCATTTCCATGTTCTGTGTACTGTGGGAGACCAGATATAGTAAATGCAGAATCCTGGGTTTAGTGACACTTTAAAGTGTCCTATTTACTATTATGCACTGTGCTAATGTGCATTATTAAAAGTCTAGTATACTGCATTTTGGGTTTGTTGAACATTAACCACTTGAGCTCCAGGTTTTACCCCATTCATGACCAGGCCATTTTTTACTATATAGCACTGCACTACTTTAACTGGTAACTGAGCGGTATTTTTTTTTATTTTGTATTATATAAACGAAAAAAGACCAAAAATTGGGGGGGAAAAAACAATATTTTTTACTTTCTGCTATAATCATATCCAATAAAAAAATTGTAAAAAAAAAAAAAAACTAATTTCTTCATAAATTTAGGACAAAATGTATTCTGCTACATGTCTTTGGTAAACAAAAATCCCAGTAATTGTATATTAATTGATTTGCGTGAACGTTATAACATCTACAAACCGCGCTGCTGTGCAGATCACATGCGATGTCTATGCAATGCGAATTCAGCCATACAGGTTGTATGGCTGAACTTGCATCGCATTCGCACCAAAATGGTGCAGGAGCCTTTTTGTGGTAAGCACTGGAATCGGATCACATGGGTGTTCACACCCATGTGATCCGATTCCTGCACCATTTCACAGTTCACACTTCGATATGGGAACCGATCTGGGGGTGTCATTAAAGTGTTACTAAACCCACAACAGTAAAATCAGTCTTTATATGCAGCATAGCATGCTTGTTATACTCACTGTGGAACCTAAGGGGTTAATCCTCTGCATTGTGTAAATAGGCTGTTTTATCCTGTATGCATAGATCCTCCCCCTCCTGCACTGTCTATCTGCGGAAGGCCAGCTAACACAGGCAGGGTAGCCGACCTGCACATGCTCAGTTGTCTTTTATGCTGGAGAGAACATTTACTTGTGCTCAGAGCTAGCCAGGTCACATGATATTGACATCACACATGTGGGCGTGTATACAGGCTGTAGTGGAAATCTCCTCCTAGTGAACTCTCAGCACTGAAGAAACTGTGCAGTTTATCATGTAACTGTGGTATACAGATCATCCAAAAAGGAACATAGTGTCAGTATTTTAATGTAAAAAGAAGATTTATAAGCTGTGGGCTTATAAATATTACTGGGTTTAGTAACAATGTAACTTTCTATTGACACCTGCAGTGGTTCGCATAGGGCAGTGTGAACTGCCTGCGAGTCCTATGCGATGCGGGAATCGGCACAGTGGGACTATGATAGTGCGGCAGACAATCTGAAACTAACTGATGCTGTGGGGGAACTGACTATATGGCACTGACATCACCAGTGACACTAATACAGAGATCAGTGCTAATAATATATACTGCCACTGTACTAATGACATTGGCTGGGAAGGGGTTAACATTTATGGGCAATCAAGAGGTTAACTGTGTGCCTAACAATGTTTACTGTGTGCTGTTTTTACTAAGCAATGTGCTGGATTTTTACTCCATGCTTTGCAGAGAGAAAAAAAAAACGGCACATCGCTGCTGTCTGTAGAGAGCCCTGTGTTGTATACCAACACAGGGCTCTCTTCTGTCATTCGCTCAGCTGGCAATCATTTATGGCTGGGACCCGGTAATCAGCTTGTGCTGCAGCGAATGACAACTTGGTTTTCCCAGTGCATGCATGCATGCGCAAACAGACCCGGAAAAAGCCCTAATGTACAGGTAGGTACATTACGGTACCTGCACGCACCGCCCCGCCGTAGTATACAGTATGTACTGCAGTGGTTAATTAGGAGCATACAATTCTAAACAGTCACCAATATACAACACTGACTTTGATGGTCATTATCACAAGTTGACGTTATTCATTATTACTGCTCATCATCACTCGTAACCTTGTTGACTTGCGGAAGAGAGACGCCTCTATAACATGTGTCATGTACATATCAGTATATGTTTTCTATATATACGTACACCATATAATGTGTCAGATGTTTTTTGTTCTTTTCACAATGCTCTTCTGTCACAACAAGCAAAAAAATGCAGTGAACAAACAAATGCTAAGAAGTCGATTCTAATTAGAGGTTTAGTCATAGTAGGCTTCACATGTGAATAGAGGGTCAAATTCCTGCTCCATTACAGACAGCCCCTGACAGGAAGCTGAGTGTCCCAGCTCTGGAATGTGAGTGTGGCAATATTAATGTCACTACACAACTGCTGCATGGTCACACAGGGCTCATGTAATATATAACCTGACATTTAACTCCTTCACAGAAATGTCTCTTTCCTAACACAAACTATAAAATAGATTTATAGATCCCTCAGCGTACTATTTTCTTCGATATTATTATTTTTGTTTATTGGCTGCCTGGTTGCTATAGTTAGTACAACCCTAACACCATATTCTTTATGGTGTTTTTGGCTGTATGCTGAACCTTTTAATTATTTGTGTATGAGAGCTTGTCCAGAAACAAGCATGTATTTATACAGAACATGCAAAAATGCGTCTATTTATAAAATGTTTGTTTGTAATGTAATACTGAAGAACAAGTACTTTGGCGCAGGGAGAATCAAGTCAGCCCATGGCAAAGGATTATAGCCAATGCTCTTGTTCACGAGGGCCAAGCCAAGTTTTGCATGCAAAGTATAGTGTATTGAATATGCACATGACCATTCAGTATTGGGATCTTCTGATCTTCATCACATCTCGGTAGGGACTTTTGCTGAAGCAGTTGGTAGGCAGTGAACACCATTACCTCTTGCTTACTGGGCACTTAAACCCCCCTCCTGTCCAGACCAATTTTCAGCTTTCAGCGCTGATGCACTTTGAATGACAATTGCGCGGTCATACAACACTGTACCCAAATTTAATTTTTATCAATTGTTTCCCCACAAATAGAGCTTTCTTTTTGTGGTATTTGATCACCTCTGCGGTTTTTATTTTTTGTTAAAATTTAAATGTTAAATTTAAAAAGACCGAATTTTTTTTAAAAATTGTAATTTTTTTTATATTTTGTTATAAAATTTTGCAAACAGGTAATTCTTCTCCTTCATTGATGTACGCTGATGAGGCGGCAGTGATGGGCACAGATAGGTGGCAGTGATGGGCACTGATGGGTGGCAGTGATGGGCACCGATGGGTGGCATAATGGGCACTGATTGGTTACACTGATAGGCAAGCACTGCTAGGTGGCACTGATTGGCACCACTGGTGGGCATTGATAGGTGGCACTTGTGGGCATTGATAGGTGGCACTCATGGGCATTGATAGGTGGCACTGATGGGCACTGTGAGCACTGGCAGGGGGTACTGGTGGCACAGAAGAGGCAGAATTGCCTCCTCCTCTTCGGGACCGATGTCCCTTGCAGATAAGCCAGTGATCGGCCTTTTTTTCTCCTCACGCTGTTAGCGTGAGGAGGAAAAAAAAACGATTACCGAGCTTTTGTTTAGATCATGTGATCAGCTGTCATTGGCTGACAGCTGATCACGTGGTAAGGGGCCGGGACCGGCCCCTTACTCGAATCAGTGATCACCCGAGTCTTGGTTACTCGGTGATCACAGCGCGCGCCCTGTATGGGGCGCGCGGGGCGCATGTACAGGGGAGGCTGTCATATGACGGCCTCACAGGAAATTCTTTTTTTTTTTTTTTTTTTCCACTTCAGAAAAACTATTGAGAGGTTTATTCAGTTTTACGTTCATTTCGCTGTCTCCTTCTCAGTTTCACATCATAGTGGTGTTTTTCCATTTCTTCCCCTTCTGTTTTTTTTTCTTTTTTCTCTCTCCTTTCTTTCTCTTTCTTTGACTTTATTCTTTATTCAATTTTAAAACTTTAACAATACAAAAAAAAGAGCTGGATGCACAAAGTCTTCATAATAAGATTGATAGATAGACGAGGGTAGGGACCTATTGTACTAGAGAAAAAGAAAAATACAAATAACCCAAAAAAAAAGGGACCCCAGGGTTAGAAACACCTTAAACCCCCCTTCTATACCCACTTCTAGTGTTATAAAATTAATATTTACACCTTAAATTCCTCCCCCCTTACCCAACCCTCCCCCTCCCCTTTAAGTGTGCTCATGTTTAAATTCCTATATCCATTTTATCATACACTAATTATATTGCAATTAGTTATCCTTGTTAAAAAACTAACTGCCTTTTTAGTTCCATTTAGTCTAACATTTCCTTTTCCTACCGGGGGCGCGTGCACAGGGGAGGCCGTCATATGACGGCCTCCCGGAAATTCAGGTCCGCGCTGTGGCCGTCATTCGTCTATAGCGCGGATGGCAAGAGGTTAAAGCGTAACTCTACTTTTGTTGAGAAAAAAACATTCCCCTCTGAGTTATCTATGTACATTGCAAGGATGTTAATAAACATTGTTGCAGATTCCTACCTTTTGCTACTCTGAAGAAATTCCTGTGTGGTGGTCTGTATTCATGTGGGAAAGAGAATCTAATGGGAGTTGTTTCATAATTATCAATCAGCTGTGCACATGCAGGGCTCTAATAAGGAAAGCTGCTGGGCCTGCATCCCTTTAGACGTGATTTCCCAGTGGAAGTATCTCACCAAAAATTACATTTTTGTTGCAGGGATGCCTGAAATCTGACTTGAATCTTAGGCTCCATGCAACACTAAGCGTTTTTGGGCGATGTTCTGCTCTAAGCCTCAGCTCTAAAAACGCCCAACAAGACAAACCCCATTAATTTCAATGGCCCTTGTTCACACTGAGCGTTCTGTCGCCTTAAGCAAAATGCCGTCGCTCAAAAAAGTACATTCTTTTTTGGCAGATTACATGCATTTACTGCTTTGCATTGGTCACTTGTCAACTCAAAACGCCTGCAGAAAAACGCTGCACAAACGCTGCAAAGACACCAGACAAAAAGCCAGAAAAATGCCTGAAAAACGCCTGTAAAAATAGCAACGCCTAGATGTGAACGGAGCCTTAGGGCAAACTTTTGGGAAATCAGTGAGCCAATCACACAAGCAGGAAATTATGTTTCTGGGGGGCATGATGGAAGGATTTTTGACACCTCATTTTGCCACTCACCTGGCTCCACCCCTGACTCCACCCCCTTTGCCCTGCCCATGTATACCCCACCTTTTGAATGAAGTGCCTATCAAATGCAGCCCACCAGCGCACATCAAATGCAGCCCACCACTGCCCATCAAATGCAGCCTCACCAGCGCCCATCAAATGCAGCCTCACCGCCGCCCATCAAATGCAGCCTCACCGCCGCCCATCAAATGCAGCCTCACCAGCGCCCATCAATGAATGTTTGCTTGCTTCCATTCATTTAGGAGTCAGGACACAGACACAGTCCTCCACCGCCGCTGCGCCTCTGACACTATGTGCGAAAGGAGGAGCGGCTGCCCGCTGATGCTGAGACTTAGTTGCTTGTTGCAGAGAGAAGAGAGTAGGCCGGGTGCCCTAGGCAGCAGTGTGCCCCAGGCGGATGCCTAGTGTTAGCACCGGCCCTGATTCTATGTGCAGAACACCTCCAGGAATCCATATTGCATAGGGAGGGGTTGTGTTAAGTAACTTAACAATTCTAAAAAAGACTAAAATATGTCAGAAGCCTTTGTCCCCGACTGCATGTTGTAGTTCCATACTCTGAAGTACAGCAGTGACATAGAGATTGGAGGGTGAAACCACTCCTGGAAGTGGTAAAAGCCAAAGAGAATATAGGAGTTAGGAGACCTGAGACGCTGTAGAGGTCTTCTAATACAAGGAACAGGCCATAAGGATATTTGTATTGCCTAGCAGGATCGTTTTAAGTTTTTTTTTTGTGGATTTGTTTATATGTTTTATGTTCAATAGTGTCTATGTTTTACAATGTATTACTCTGTTATACAATAAAGAAGGAACTAAGGCTGGGTTCACACTTGTGGGCGTGGGTCCATGCCTGGGGTCCAGTGCTTTCCTGTACACTGGTTCAATGGAGCCGTTTAACACATGCCTGGGGCAGCCGCGGTCCTGATTGAAAAAAGGGTCCAGTGTGTCTTTTGGTCGGGTTCTGGTGTGAATTCAGGCTAAAATTCAGACCTGAATTGCACCTGAACTGGATCCAAAGACTCATCGGACCCTTTTTCCATCCAGCCAGCAGCCGCCCCCAGACATGTGTGAACCAGCTTCATTGAGAGACTGTGCCTGTCATGCAAATTGGATGAGGGGAAACCTGCATCCAGTTTGCATATGTGTGAACCTGGTCTTAGACTATTGGAAAAGTTAAAGTGGAGTTCCAGTCATATTTTTGTTTATTAAAGGCAGCAGCTACAAAAACTTTTAATAAACAGCCACTCACCTGTCCCATGATCCAGCGGTACACTCACCCACGCTGTGTTCTCCCCATGTCCTCCCTTGGTGGCGCCGGCATTTCTACTATGGGCACCCAGCTGTGACAGCTTGCGGCTTCACAGCCAGTTGCCCACTGTGCATGCGCAAGCAGCGCTCTGCTCTGTGACTGGTCCTGAAGTCTTCTAGGACCTGTCATGTGTCCCAGAAGCCTTTGGGAGGGAGAACTTCTGCTTCAGATCACCTAAGGTGACCAGAACAGAAGTGGGAGCAGGTATCCGTCAGAATCGAGTACCTCACCCCCTCTTCCCCAAAAGCTGTTTCACAAACAGGAGCCGAGGAGGAGGCCTTGAAGCGGAAGTTTCACTTTTTGGGTGGAGCTATGCTTTAAACTGGCATGTATAAAGAGCAAAATGTGGTGTAATGTGGAATGCAGTGAAAATTACATAGGATAATTAGGGGGCTTATTCACACAGGTGCTCAGCTGCATGAGCTGTTTGAAGTAATAAAGTAAAAGTGCAGAATCAGTATGATGTTTCAACAACCACCGAAGTCGCTATGGCAACCGGCACGCTATAAGTATGGAGTCTGGCTGTCACATGGCTACCCTTGATAAAGTCACGTGACATGTGACGCAACGCGTCGGGTGGAGCCAAGTGACGTCATCCGAAGTGCCTGACTGATACTCGCAGCACAGTGCGAGGAAGAGATCGTGGTGGGCGGCTGACTGCTCTATGCGCTGATGTGTGATGCTTACACATTTGAATACTGGAGAAGTTTGCCAGCGGATCACCAAAGGAAACAGTGAGCTAATCTAGGGTCAAATCGCAACATTTGTTGAACTCAACCTAATAAGGAAGATAATCACCTTGTCAGAGATTTCTTTGCTTTGTTTTGGTTCCACACCAGCTTTTCATGTCCATAGTGTGTGGACCTGATATCTATACCCATTTAGGACTACTACATGAATGTTTATCGTAGATCTATGTAATATGTGGATCAATATCTGCCTTAAACAAGTTTAAGTAATTTATTTTAAGCATTATGAATATTTCCAGCACATAAATAGCAGCGTATTTAGCGCACTCATTTTCACATATAATTCTTTTTGAGTGGCATAAGAACACTAATACAGAGGTGCGGCTTTATACCAATTTATACCCATTTATATTATTTATATTGTTGATGTAGAAGTATACTTTAGTTTTTTTGGATATCACATTTAATAGCAATTCACAAAATTATATAATATTTGAATCACTATATCACTTAATATTGTGATATTAGAATTATCACAGTATCCAATTAGCGCTTTAGTTCATTATTGTTAATTATCACAATTTTCACATATAGTGCAGAAAAGTGTGTTTATTTTTTTTACTATAACTGAGCAGTGTTCAGCCCAAATAAAGTGGGTAGGCATCGGCTCTATTGAATCACCTGCACAGTTGAGTTGGACAGGTACGCAGGGACCTGGACGCACAGGCTGTGTCTGGGTTTGTACATCTGTTCCTGCAAACCTGTTAAACTCAGCTGTGCAGGTGAGTTCATACAGCTGATGCAGACCCATTCACTTTATATGGGCTGCCTGCACAAAGCTTAGCATTAGTAAATTAATGGCTCCGCATGCTATACGGGACCTATGAATGAGCCCTAAGGTGACCATAAATCCAAAAATCAGTACTGAGGCTGGGTTCACACCTATGCAAATTAGATGTGGGTTTCCCCGCATCTAATTTGCATAGCAGGAGGATGTGACTGGCTGTGCTGTGCGTCTTTGGCTCCATTTCAGGGCCGAATTCAGGCATGGATTCTGCCCTGATTCGTCCCTGAAACGGGGAACAGGAACGCACAGCGCTCCTGTGTGATCGGCAGCGGGTTCCAGTGTGAACCGAGCCTAAATAATTACACAGCAACTATTCGTCAGTTACCGTATTCTCTCCAGTTCAATCAGGCTCCTTTGTTTATATTCCTTGTGACTGAAGGTCAAAAGAAGTTTGCATGTTTTTCCCAAGTCAACTTGTAAGCAAGCTTTTACAAGTCTTAGCAGTATTATCAGTGGGTACTATTTGAGCCCAATGTCTACACTGATCATGATGTGTAAATAGTAAGAGTTCTGTATAGACTGCGGGAAACCAAAAGATAAAAGTTCTTGATAATATATTTGCAGTCATGTAACACTTAAGGCATGTAAAACAAGCCATTTAGATAAGTATTACCAATAATAATAGCAGTATTTTATTTAGCTTATTCATTAGAAAATTGCTCTCTGGTTTCATCTTTACACACTCTTGTGCATGAACTAAATCAAAGAGTAAATTTGTACAGCGACTAAATATAATGCTAAATAAACAAATCCATTAAAGTGAAATAAATCCAAAATACATTTCTGTGCCTTTTTATGTCTGTTTGCAGAACCTTTCCTTCCTGCATTGTTTACTTTTTTGTACATACCTACACTGTGTGCAATTATTAGGCAAGTTGTATTTTTAATATTATTATTATTATACAAGATTTATATAGCGCCAACAGTTTACTCAGCGCTTTACAATGTATAAGGGGGGACAACACAATTACAGTACAGTTCAATACAAAAGGTACAGGAGGGCCCTGCTCATAGAGCTTACATTCTAAAGGGAGGGGGTGGTGGTACAAAAGGTAATAGCTGCAAAGAATGATTTGATGGGGGTGGCTCAGGGACAGTTATGTGGGTGTGGGATAGGCTTCCCTGAATAAATGAGTTTTCAGGATTTTTGAGGATTCATTTCATTATTGAACAGCTACAGTGCTCTGGGTCAATCTAAAATGTTAAATATTCAAACCTGCATATTTAAGAAAGTAAAAGTGAAGTTTTGGCTTTCTTAGGAGAATATCTATGTGTGCACAATTATTGGGCAACTATTAGTGTGCAGAATTATTATGCAACTAAATGAAAAATTAAAATTCTCCCATCTGACTTTACAAATAAACAATTATGATATTTAAAAAAAACATAAAAAATCAGTGACCAATATAGCCACCCTTCTTTTCAATAACAGTCATAAGCCATATTTACATTCATGGAGTCTGTCAGTTTCTTGATTTGTTGATGGTCAACTTTTTGTGCAGCAGCAACCACAGCCTCCCAGACACTTTTCGGAGAGATGTACTGTTTTCCTTCACCATAAATGTCCTGTTAAAGAAGGGCCTACAAGTTCTCAATAGAATTTAGGTCAAGTGAGGAAGCGGGCCATGTCTTATTCTTTTATCTTTAAGGCCTTTACTGGCTAGACATGCAGTGGAGTACTTCGATGCATGTGATGGAGCATTGTCCTGCATACATGTCATGGTCTTCTTGAAAGAAGCAGACTTTTTTCTGTACCACTGCTTGAAGAAAGTGTCTTCTAAAAACCGGCAGTAGAATTGGGAGTTGATTTTGAGTCCATCTTCAACCTGAAAAGATCCAACTAGCTCAGCTTTAATAACACCAGTCCATACCAGTACCCCACCTCCACCTTGCTGGCGTCTGAGTCGAAGTGGAGCTCTGTGCCAGCTACTGATCCAGCCACAGGCCCTTCCATCTGGTCTGTCAAGAGTTACTGTCCTCTCATCATTCCATAAAACCTTTTGAAAAATCTGTCTTCAGATATTTCTTGGCCCAATCTTGACGTTTCAACTTATGTGTCTTATTCAGTGGTGGTTGGGTTTCAGGCTTCCTTACCTTGGCCATGTCTCTGAGCACTGAACGCCTTGTACTTCTGGGCACTCCAGGTAGGTTGCAGTTCTGGAATATGACAGCACTGGAGTATAATGGGTTCCTGGTAGCTTCACGTTTGGATCTTCTAAAATCTTTGGCAGTTTTGGCATCTTTTTTTCTCAACACCTTTCTTGCGACCCTGTTGACTATTTGCAACAAAACCTTTAATGGTTCTGTGAGCAGGCACCAATATCTTAGCAATTTCAAGAGTGTGGCATCTCTCTGAAAGACATTTTACAATTTTTGACTTTTCAGGGTAAGTTAAATCTCTTTTTTGGCCCATTTTGCCTGAGGAAAAGAAGCTGCCTAATAATTATGCACATCTTGGTATAGGGTATTGATCTCCTTAGGCCACACCCTCTCTCATTACACAAATACACATCACCTGATATCCTTAAATCCAATAAGCATTTGGTCAAACTACCCACTTGCCTAATAATTGTACACACAGTGTAGTTAGTCCTGCCATTTCATGTAACCCCCTTAAGGGTAGCGTCAACAGAATAGCTGCTGATCCAGACTTAAAAAAAGTATTTGGAAGTAGTTTATCACAATATTCAGCATACAGTAGCTTTTCCTCTTATATTAATTAATCATAAATGCCAGTGGAATTTCCGCTCATTTGTCTCTTTCCCCCCTCCGGTGCACCTTTCGGGGGGGGGGGGGGCGGATACCTGTCTTTGACAGGTATGCTGCCCCCACTTCTGGGAGTCTCAGCTGCGGCCGTTGAGGTCACCGCTCGGCTCCCTCCTCCTTCCCCTGCCGCCGGACCAGTAGGAGAGCGCAGCATCACTACCGGGTACCCTTACTGGCTATGGCAGCGGCAGCACCCGACAGCTTATGGAAACAACAGCTGCGGTGCCGACATTGCTAGGCTCCAGGACAGGTAAGTGTCCTATTATTAAAAGTCAGCAGCTGCAGTATGTGTAGTAGTATTTTTGCAGCGGTGGGAGGACCTCCGCTTTAATGAGACTTTAAAGTGGTATTAAATTGTACAAAAAAACTGTAAATGGTTCCCCTGTAGCTTTATGCTATATTGTGTTAATATGCACTGTGAACAGACTTACCTTTGAAACGGGACCCTCCAGTGCTGCTTCGCTGCTCCTGCCGCTTCCATCTTCATCTGGTCTTTCTGGTTCAAAGTCCTTTCATCAGAAGTATTTATATAGGAGGATTTTAAATTTGAGATATGGTGAATGGCACCGCAATCAAACACACAGAGTATTCAGGCAAGATTAGAATTAACATTTGTTAGTGGATGGCGTATGTGGAGATCTAGTTCAACCTATGGATTTTAAGTATCACAGCCCACAGGAAAGGAATGTATCAATGGTCCCTCAGACAGGGGGGTGTGCAGCTGGGAACGATAACTTTAATTCATCTGGCAATCTCACAAAAGGGGTCAAATAGGACGTCTTCAGTCAGGGTTCTGTGTGGAATGATGACAATATATTGGAATGCCGTTTGCCATTCCTTTAGCTGTCTATAGGGGGTCCGTGAGGCATGCCATCCAATCTAGCAAGGCAGACCTTGGCCTAGAAGAATGATATAAAGAACAGCGCTCTTGTCACTACATGGTACTGTTGTCTGCATCATTGAGAATTGCTCGACACCACTGCAGCAAGAAAAGGATCCAGGGTGTTACAAGACGTGTCCTTCTTTTAAAAGTCAGCAGCTGCATTTGTATTTGTATTTGTATTTGTAGCTGCTGACTTTTATTTATTTTTTTAGGCGGAACTCCGCTTTAACCTGCAGTGTTTGACTTAATCTGACAGTGTTTCAGCCACTGAACTAGCATTTTCAGAAGGAAAGGTCAGAAATGGCAGTCTACATAGTTCTCAGTTTTCCGCTAATGCAAATGACAATGGGGACATCACGAAGGAAGCAAAGAAAATAAACAGATGCCTGGCACTCTGACAAAGTATAGTATGTCTAAAATAAGGCCTGCTAGAGTGATGGGCCCTGAAGAGGCACAAACACTTTTGTTACGTACGAGGGCCCTCTGCAGGTTTATGACACATAGAAATACCCAAACATCAATAAATGTTCAGGTGTATCTGTAAAGGTTAAATACAATCCAGGACTTATTTCCTTGTAATGTTACTTACTGAAACAGCTTGATAACAGGTCAAAGATCATGATTAATTCACATGATTATTTATCAGAGTAAGTGAAGGGTTAATGCACCCACCCAGGGAGTGGTTAGACTTCAGAGGACATTCTGGATTGCTCTATGCTCTTTGCTTTCCTAATGTCACCATAAAATTATGAACCTTGATCCGTCAAACACAGCAGTAAATGCCCATTAAAAGGGCAGTCCTTTCTCTACTTCAAGTCTGCCAGCGGATACATTTGACTTTTCCTATTAATGAGAATTATTATTCTGCTGCAAACAAAAGGGAACATGTAACTATGATTATTAGGAACACTAATTAATGATGATGTTTGTAATATAGGTTGAAATGACAAGGAAAGTCTGCAGATTAACAGCAGGTTAAATGGTCCCTATGAGATGGCTTTAACATTCTATTATATTCATTTATTTAAAATACAGATAAAATACCTTTGTAAAGTTTATTTGCAGTCACATGACCTCTAACACTAAATGTGTGTGATTTATTGAAGAGCGGGGAGCGAGATTCCCCCGCTCAGTGATTTCAGTGCAGGTTGTACTCCACCACCCCAGGCTGTGCTCCATGGAGGACCTGTCATTGGACAGTACAGACTGAGCTGGCAGGTGAAGTTCAGTGAACAATGTATGCATATGTACACAGTAGGAAGCTTTTCAAGATGCTCAGCACTTGTACATAGGGTAGCAATGTTTCCAGTTCCCGACAACCTTGCCTTGACATATAAACAGAATAGCATTGGTATGCCACAGTAGGAAATCCGTTCATATGGGATTTAACAGCAGAGTCACCAGGAAAACTCTATATAGTGTAGCCCCTGGTTCATATAGCTGCTCTGTCTGGCACATGAACTGCTGTGTGGACAGCCAGAGAGCCAGAAGGAAGCCCCGCCTACCACAAGAAGAACACAGAGGAAAGGGATATGGACTGCTGTGCATCCTGTGACAACAAGAGCCTGCTGGGAGGAATTAAGACTTGTGGGGGATGTAGTCCCCAGACATTCTGTTCCTATGTTTTAATTTGGCAATGGAGCTACACTTCCCAGCATGACCGGGAGTTCTGTGGAGAGGAAAAGGAAGGACTGTTGCCAGGCTTGAGGCAAATGTGGAGAGGACATTGTGGGAGACAGACCTTTTTGCCACTGCATCAGGAAGACACAGAGAGGGTAAGTAATACAATAGTTTAAAGTCCAACTCTGGGTAAAAATCTCCCTACAATAGCTCTGCTTTTCAGAGGGCAACTGACAGGTGGCTGGAAGATGATGTGTTGCCTCCTGGTTACCTGTTTTAACCTTTGAAAGACCACAGCACTGCAGTGCAACTGTGGGCATTACACGTAATTATAGGGTAGTTGCGACACGGTCCTTTTCATTTGATGGGGTCAGCAACTGAGCTAAAATCACTGGAATCACACGGTTCTTCCATGAGAGCAATTCACTTTTTACTAGCAATAAAGACACTAGCGGCTACAAATGGCTGCTAGAAAATCACTTATCTGACACAGGCATAGAGCTAACCACAGTTATCAAAAATTGGTGGATGTGTAGGCTGGATCCAAAGTCTCCTGGCAAAACTATGCCCTTAAAAAGCAACATTTAGACCGCTCCTGTGCTGCTGTTAAAAGTGGTTGTAAACCCTTACATATACCCTTACATGTAAATCCTTGCCCTCTCTTCTCTACAGCCTTCTAAAACACACAAATCAAAGGCTATTTCTCAGCTTCAGCAGGCAGGGGAAGGGGCCATGACATCATACACTGCACATCATAGAGCAGAAAGCTGAATATAATCTGAGACCTGAGTGGGAAAGGACACACCCACCTCTACACATCATAGGGAAACATGCACAGCAGAGACTGTCAATCACCTTCTGTGTGCTACAGGGTAGGCTGGGCTGTCTTCCTATTGTCTGTGGTGTCCCATGACCTTTCAGAAGTGAGTCATGCAGACAGCAGAGGAATTACAGAGGAGACAAAAGTCACACTAAGTGCTTTGGATTGAGCCAAGTACGCACTATAGAGGTGTATGTTTATTCATCATTTTTGCTTTGGAGGAAACAACAGGAATTCTTAGCCTGAGTATCTAATGAGCCCATACAGGCACCTTTGTCGAATCGGATTTCCATAAGGCATTATTTTGGAACGATTAGCCAGTTTATTTCGATGAACTCAGGTGTGGTCATTGTGATAAGATAATTACTGTATTAGGTGATGAAATTTTTGTGCTATGATTGACATATCCAAAATTATTATAATTATCATTTAATTACATAGTATCAGAAATTTCCTAAGTGATTTACAATGAAGACAAATCACATACACCATTATTAAAAAACTGAAACATCATTGAATTTCCTACTCATTCATTTTTAAACCATATGATTAATGAGAATGGCACAAGAAAACAGTAATTAGTGTACTACTTACTACTTTTTCCCAGACACATTTGGAGACATAGACATGATGGAGTATTCATAGCTTTTAAAATGTAAAAAAAAGCTAATTATAGTGTCTATGGACAAAACGTTGTCCTTTGCTCTAGTGACCTTAATTACCAGGACAGAAAAGTGACAACTGTCCAGATTCAAATCGAGCGTTGGTATCTTCAGGGATTTTTAATAGGTTTTTACATTTTTTACATGTTTTCTTACTGCATTTTCAGGTATAAGCATTTTTGTTTAGGCCAATGGAAAAAAAGATTACAAGGAGAAGGAGAATGACTGTTAAGCATGACAATATATGTTATGTGGGAAGAAACCGCGCTAGAAAATATGACCATAAAAAACTAAAACTGTAGCTGCACAAACAAACACCAATATCCATGTAAACATAAATCAATAATCAAAAATAAGTGCGCTTACAGCTTGTATGCAAAAATTGGTGACAGTAATTAATTAAAAGATGAATTGTGAATTTCCGTGCATAATGGTGAAATCAAAAGTATATATCATAAAGAGTGATGCAATGATAAGCAACTGTGAAAACACTGCAAATATACCATATACTAAATGAGTAATTACATCAAACTACTACAGAACAAAGTGAACTTCATTAGTAGTAAAAAACAAAAACTAGTGATGCAAGTCCATAAATTAGAAAAAAGAGCGAAAAGGCAAAATAAAGTTCATGAATGAGTATCAGCTTCATGCAGATAGGGAGACACATCCACGCTCCGTTCCGCCGTGACCCATGTAGGTGAAGGAAAAGGAAAGGAGTATAAAGATGTGATTCCCTGTTGAGGTGACTTCAAAAGCAGTGCTAAAGATGAACCCTTACCACGAACGGTGGACTTCCCTTATAGCAAGGTCTATCGAGCAAGCAGATCTAGCACTCTGCAGGGACCATAACGTGAAGCCGTCCAACCCCGTTGCTGTGTCCAGCGTCTCCAGCCTGGCGCAGTCCAAGTAGTCTACCTGGTATAGGGGGGGGGGAGCGCTCACTTGTCCTTTGTGGCCACCATTGGAGATGAAGGTAGGTCACCGCTTATCTCCCAACATGTAAATGTAAAACAGCAACAAAAGCAGATTTACATGTTGGGAGATAAGCGGTGACCTACCTTCATCTCCAATGGTGTGTATGGCAGCCAGTCCGACAGAAGCTGATCATTTGGCCAGCTCCTGTCGGACGAGCATGCTGGAAAAACAGCAGCCGACTGACTGGCTCCTGATTAGCCATTGGCTGAAAGCACTGACCAGAGTGTTCTGCCGGGAGGGCCGTCCCCCTGTCAGAACACAATAGCACAGCAGGGGAGATCGCTGTACTAACGTTGGATCAAGTGGAGCTGTCAGTTTTTTTTTCATTCAGCCTAGCGGTAGTGGTGTGTACCAGGCTTAAGATGTCTATTTTTAAATGGGCCATCTTAGAATGTACTCTTCAGTTATGCACAGCCATATGATAGGTGGGGCTTATAGCCCTTATACAGTATATTCTTTTCCTTCATCTCTTTTTTATGACAATATTTTCTACTGTGTTTTGTATGGTAATATTGCAAACTAGCTCGTTTACGGAAACATGTTTTTTAATCTTCACTTAACCACTTGCCGACCGGCTCCTGTACATATAGGTCGGCACTTTGAAGATGGATATCTCGGTAATGGCAGCAGCTGCTGCCACAACCAAAGTATCCATCTCTTCAGGAGCCGGTTGTGTTTACGATAATGGTGGTCTCTGCGGCGAGTTCGCCGCGAGATCACCGTTATCGGCGGCGGGAGAGGGGCCCCCCTCCTGCCGCTCTCCCACGCCCTCCGCCGCTTACCGGAGCCATCGGCAGCGGCGGAGGTGATCGGGTCCTTGTCGTGGCTGGGTATGGATACGAGTGAGGCTAAGATGGCCCCCACCCATCTCCATACCATAGCAGGGCAGAAGCAACATCACTTCCGCCCATACGTCTTAAAGGGACATTTTTTCAATGTCATTTTTTCAAATGACAAAATTTTTTTTTTTTTTATTGCATTTTAGTCCAAATATGAAATCTGAGGACTTTTTGACCCCAGATCTCATATTTAACAGGACCTGTCATGCTTCCTGTCATGCTTTTTTCTATTACAAGGGATGTTTACATTCCTTGTAATAGGAATAAAAGTGACCCAAAATTAAAAAAAAAAAAAACAGAAAAAATAAATAAAATCAAGTAAAATAAATAAGAAAAAAAAACTTTTTAAAGCGCCCCCTCTCGACGAGCTCACGCGCAGAAGCGAACACATACGTGAGTAGTGCCCGCATATGAAAACGGTGGTCAAACCACACATGTGAGGTATCGCTGCGATCATTAGATCGAGAGCAATAATTCTAGCCCTAGACCCCCTCTGTAACTCAAAACATGCAACCTGTAGAATTTTTTAAACGTTGCCTATGAGGATTTTTAAGGGTAAAAGTTTGATGCTATTCCACGAGCAGGCGTAATTTTGAAGCGTGACATGTTGGGTATCAATTTACTTGGCGTAACATTATCTTTCACAATATAGAAAAAAAAATTGGGCTAACTTTTCTTTTGTCTTATTTTTTTATTCAAAAAAGTGCATTTCTTTAAAAAAAAAGTGTGCTTGTAAGACCACTGCGCGAATACGGTGTGAAAAAAAGTATTGCAATGACCAGCATTATATTCTCTAGGGTGTTAGAAAAAAAACAATATATAATGTTTGGGGGTTCTAAGTAATTTTCTAGCAAAAAAAACTGTTTTAATCTTGTAAACACCAAAATCCAAAAACGACGCTAGTCCTTAACAATTACAAAATATAGAAACACAAAAAAATCTCTTCAACGTGGATATCAGGAGCAATTAAAGTCTAATATAGCCCTTCTCCAAGCTATCCAAAAAAAGAGTAGGTTAGATTTCTTCTTTAAACTCCTTTCAGCTGCTTTGTGTATGATACAGTAAATCTAAATAGAGAAGTCCCATCTCGCCCCCTCCTTAGCCCAAAATGCCCAAACACCCGGGTTTGCAAAGTGTGTTAACAATAATAATTTCAGGAGACGACTCTGTTTATCTTGTGGGTGGCAGAGACTAGGCTGCTGATTCTAAAAACAGCGCTGTGTAAAGGCAACAAGAAACATACACATCAGTGCCAACTGTGTATTAGAAATCATAGTTTAATTGGCCATTGTTTTTCAGCACACGGGGGGGGGGTTTGGGGGGCCACAAAAGTCCTCCTATAGATAAAGCTATTAGTCCTTCAGTGAAGCAAATCTGCTATGGTGTTTTGTTTCCTTACAACAGACAAATATAAGATGGAAACTCTCAATGTTGCTCACTCTCCAGGTTAATATAATGGTTTATGGCCCTTTCACATGGGGTGGATTCAGCTCACCACTCCCCTGCTGATCGAAGCAGAGCAGATGGATGCTCTGTTTCTGTAGAGCAGCTGCTGTCCGTTTGCACCCAACTACCCTCCAATCCGATCCACTTAAACAGAAGAGAACAGCTCCCCTTCCGCTTTTTTTTAAGTGGACCAGATCGAACGCGGAGGTAGGCAGGTGTAATCAGACCCAAGTCCACTTACACCCACCCACCCATAGGAATGCATGGACATTCCTATCAGGTCCATCTGAAAAACTGACAGGGGAGCTGTTTAGATCACCTGTTTGAAACGGGCCTTACTCTTGTCTTATACTAAGAGGGCGTGTTTTATTTTGTGTGTGTGTCTGTGTATAGGGTAGTGTATTTCATTTAGTGGTGTTTGTATTTTTTGCTTTTTTAATTTATTTCATTGTTATTTGTGTACTGCCACTTTTTTCAGTGAAAAACATGAATGAGGTAAATGAAAGGCTAATTTTTGGCACAAGAACAGGTCCAAGATAGTTTAAGGGACCTTCTGTAACCCCCAGTAGCCTTTTAGAGTCAAATATGTTTTTATTATGTTTAACAAAATAAAATAACATAAATGATGACCAAATGTTCATTACAGAAGACAGTACAATGTAAGTCACATATCCAGTGCACTTTAGGATATAATCCTGGGTGAAATACCAACATATAGCTACAGGAAGTCCCAGAGTTACGAACACAATAGGGACTGTAGGTTTGTTCGTTAGTCGAAGTTGTTCATAAGTTGCAACACTGCTTTTGTAAGTGTAACTTCTGGTCGGAACACTGCATTCGTAAGTGTAACGTCCACCTGTACATTGATGTGGGATGTTCCGGGCGCTTGTTATGTTATCTGGGGCTCTTCTGGCCATGCAGTACATGTAGTACTGCAGTATGGAATGTGTCCAGAGGTATCCAGGACCAGCGTGGAGCACAAGTGGCCGGCACTTGAGGCCGTTCGTAAGTAGGAGTCGTTCGTAACTCGGGTGTTCATAACTCGGGCACTGCCTGTATCTCTCAGGATCAAGAGGTTAAAACCGTTACGTATTGCAGAGAGACTGTTTAGAGTTGGGGAGTAAAACATCTGGGTGTGGGATGAGGAGACATAGAAGTGGGGAAAAAAGAGAGAGGAAGAGGAAAGAGGAGAGAGAGGGGAGGAGGAAAGAAATAAGGAAGGGGGGGAAGTTCAGGTGTAGTGTAGGAGAGGGTCAGAAGGGAATTGAGCAAACCTTGGTGTGACAAACCTGTGTGCTGGGATCAGGCGGTGTTTCCGAGTCGACAATGGGGTGCCAGCATAGCTTTCAGGGAGTCTGAGGTAGAGTAATTAATCCAGATGAGCCATAGGATCCTAAATTTGTCAAAGGTGTCATTGTCTAGGGCTAGCATCTCTTCCATACGCATGATGTCATTGACCATTGAGACCCATTAGGACAAATAGGGGGTGGTGGTTGTTTTCCAGAATAGGGGAATGAGCTGTCTGGCAGCTAAAAAGAAAAAGTGCAGTAAGGTGCGTTTTTGAGAGGCTATGGAGCCTGAAAGCATGGATAATAAAGCTATCTCTGGGGTGGGTGTCAGTGGGCGATCATATAAGCTGCTATATATGGCAAAAACCTGCGACCAGAGGGGTTGTATAACCTTACAGCTCCACCAAATGTGTAAATAGGTTCTCTCTGCCGAGCCACATCTCTAAAACGAGGGAGGTACTGATGGAAATATTTTATGTAGAGATTGAGGTTCCCTGTACCATCTGGAGGGGAGTGTAAAGTTTTTTTCCTGGGTATAGCAGGATATAGAGGATTTGTGCGTGAAGTGGAATGTGGAATGACTTTTGCCAGTCGACTAAAGAGAGTTCCCTTCCCAGGTCAGTGGTGTAAGAGGGGGGTTGATCATGTAGCAGTGAGTGTTGTAGTTTGTAGATAGTAGAGAGCAAGTGTCTGGGTGTTTCTGAGAGAGAGCACAGCTGTTCATACCCTGTCAGGGATCTGTGGATTTGGGAAGAAGAAAATAAATCAGAGCAGAAGGAGGATATATGGAGGGCTGTTAGCCAATTGCCCTGGTCTCTCGGTACAACAGGGGTACCTGAGGTGGAGTTCACAATTGAACCCGCTACAGACCAGGTTGAGCGTGAATATGGGCCTACCATATTGGATCCCATTCCCTGAGGTAGTGCAGGGTGGTCAAACAATGATGTGAGGGGTGCGGGTTCCGTGGATAGAAGTGATGACAGTCCTTTTTGTACCATAAATGAAAGTCAGCGGTTGCTAATGGGGAGGAGGAAGAAAGTAAATATAACTTCTGCCTGTAGCCCCAAAGTAGGGCCCGAAGGTCGAGGGTGGAAAGATCTTGTTCTACCATGGTTGATGCTTTGGGGAAGGGGTGAGGGAACCATTCCAGGATCCAATGCTGCCCTGTTTTATAGTTCAAAGTCCAGGAGGCCCACCCCGCCTTGAATTTTGGGGTACGTAAGCAGGATGTGACGGATGCTGGACAGGTCTTGGTGCCAGATGAAACGTATGGACATAGAGCGCAAGGAGTTGAAAAAGCGTTTAGGTATGGTAATAGGTACCGTCTGGAATATATAGAGTAGCTTAGGGAGGGTGTCCATTTTGAGTGTATTGATGCAACCAAACCAGGGCAGTGGGGATGAGTTCCAGGTGTCCAGTTCCTTCCTAAGCCAGGTCAGTAAAGGGAGATAATTAAGAGTATAGAGGTCCAATAGGTTGGAGGGAATTGTTATCCCCAAATAAGAGATGCCGCTGGAGCCCCATTGGAACGGGAAGTTAGCCCATACTGGGGTGATGGTAGTGGGCAGTAAAGAGATATTTAAGTGGTTGTAAACCCTTACAGACCACTTTTTGCTACAGGTAAGCCTATAATGAGGCTTATGAAACTGTGTGGATAAGGATCCATTAACCATAACAGACACAGAGGGTCAAGAGTATAGTACCATAACCTTGGACTCAAAGGTGGGACCAAGGCCTATCTGTTCCATGGAGAGGCGTAAAAACTGCCAATTAACCCGGTCAAACGCCTTCTCCGTGTCAAATGATAGGAGGCATGACTTTAAGTTATGTTGCTGAATGTAGGAAATTAGGTGAATGGTTTTAGTGGTGTTGTCCCTGGCTTCTCGACCAGGGACAAACCCCACCTGGTCTTTATGAATGACTGAGGGCAGAAGGAGTGAGAAATGGTTCGCTAGAACTTTTGTGAAAAGTTTAACGTCCAGGTTGAGGAGCGAAATCGGCCGATAACTACTACACTGAGAGGGATCTTTGCCTGGCTTGGGTATGACAGAGATGTTAGCGGATAAAAGGTCTCTGGATGGTAGATGGGAATCGTCTATGGAGTTGAACGCCACTGACAGCAACAGGGCGAGGGGCTAGCCAAACAACTTGTAGAACCTAGGGGAAAACCTGTCTGGGCCCTGGGCATTTTCCAGGTTTCAGCCCTTTGATGGCGTTTAGGAATTCCTCTACCGTTAGAGGGTTGTCTAGGTCAGCTGACTCTTTGGCATCTATCTGTGGTAGGGCCATCTCTGATATGTAATCCTTCATGCTGGAAAGATGTGGGTCTCCCGTGTGGGTTTGTTTAGTCCCCGTGGGCAGGTTATATAGCTGAGAGTAGTAGTGTCGAAAGGCGTCAGAAATACCCCGAGTGTTGCTAATCTTTTGCTGGTCGGTGGTGCAGATGTGTTGGATGGGTCGGCATTGTGGGCGGGGGTGGAGGAGCCTCGCCAGGCGTTGCCCATATTTGTTGGTTAAAGTGTAATGCCGGTTACGTCCCCTGTCTCTGGCTATGAAGGCGTGAAATTCTAATATACGGAGTAATTCTTGATGGGCGTTAGGCAGGTCAACATAGGTTATGGGGTCTGGGACCTGTTTATGTGCAAGTTCAAGTGTAGTTATAGTGGATAGTAAATTGGGTTATGTCAGCGGATCTGGCCTTCTTTAGGCAGGAGCCATGTTGTATGAATGTCCCTGGAGTATGCATTTTAAGGTTTCCCATTTAGTGAGGGGGCTGGTGTCGACTGAGCGGTGGACCTAGATAAAGTCACGGATAGTCTGTTCTATCGCTGCTACGCATGGGGCATCCTTCAACAAATTGTCGTTTAGGCGCCATGAAAATTTTTATGGGATTTAGGGGGATGGGCTAGGCTTAAGTGTGCTGGGGCATGGTCAGACCACAATATGTTGCCAAGGGATGACTTACGTGGGATACCCAACAAGGATTGGGAGACTAGGAAATAGTCAATATGACTATAAGAGTTGTGGGCTATGGAGTAACAGCTGTAGTCTCTCTCAAATGGGTGTTGCACTCACCAGAAATCTACCAGTTGAGCGGAATGCAGGAGTGATTTGATGTGTGTGAGAGTGGAGTGAGGGATGGAGGACTTACCCGAGGAAGTGTCCATGGCCAGAGAAAGAGTCACATTGAATGAATGAAACAGGGACCGGCAAAGAAGAGTAATTTGTTCAGAACCGTGGACAGGAAGCTCACCTGGTCACCTGATATTTAATATGAGGAGAGATGTGAGTGGCTTAAGAGAGCATCTCATGGCCAGTGTTTGGCGTGAGAGGTCTGGGAGCAGCATGACAGGGGTGTCGTTCAGCCGGATGGAGTCTTGCGTGCTGGCGGCCCGCATAATTTCCTCCTTAACCCTGTAGAAGTGGAACCTGCAAAGTGTATCGCGGACAAAAGATGAATAAGGGTTCCTCGGGCCCGAGGTCCCAGGAGTCATTTAAAGTGTTTGTAACCCTAAAAAAAAAAAGTGAGCTCCTGTTCCCTTATAGCAGGTCAAACCAAGTGCCTGTGGTGTCTAACCTGCCCCTCTCTAAGCTGTAAAAAAAACCTGGCTGATCCTGCCTGTTCCTGTGTCCCCCTCTGTGTACTGACCACTATAATCATGGCTGCTGAGCCCCTGATACCGTGGTCAGTTTACGTGCCTCCGTCATCCGCAGCTCTCCTCTGTCTTCCTCTGTCCCCCTCACCCCCTCCCTCCCTGCCTGTCAGCTCCATGTGTCTCTGTCTCCAACCCCCACCCCCTCTTGCCGCTATTAGTAGAAAATAAAAGATTACAAATTGTCACTGCCAGGCCCTCTATTATATCTAGGCATAACACCCAGGGTACGTGTTTTTTTAAAACAAAGTTTGTAAATACCTTTTTCAGCTATATTCAGGCCGGTCACGTGACTCCCAGCCGGTCTCCTACTCCGATCTAGGGCTACAGTGGGAGGGGCTGAGAATGAGTGAATGATTGCCTGTCTTGCTTAAAGTAACCAATTTAATTGTGTTCCAAATTGCCTATTTTACAAACCACCTTGAGTTTTTTTACTGTGGACAACAACAAAGTTTTCCTTCACCCAGTTTTTAAAAATGAGATATGCCATGATAAAGAACACATTCACTTCATTGAAATCATGACTTTGTTTATTGTTCAATGATGTGCACATTTCCTATTGATTAATCTAGCCAAATCAGAGCTTTCAAGCTTTCAGAAAAAACAAAATATAGAAGACAGTTGATGTTCATAGCAACCAATCAGATGCCAGCTTCTTTTCTTATCTTGCACTACCAAAAAATGAAAGTTAGAATCTGCTATGTGCAATACTCCAGTTCTTTTTTTTTTCATTTAAATAAGGCCCCCAATTTTCTAGACCATTTATTCAAACCAAAGGAAATACATAGGATGAAGAGAGTTAATTTCACCTATATTATCTATAAAGGTAACATATAGCCCCCATTCACACCGGTGCGATTTTACAGTTTAAATTGCATGACAAGTCGCACCCTTTTTGTACCTATGGAACTGTTCAAATTGCGACTCTGACTTGCACTGATTTGAAAAAGAATCCTGCACTATTTTTGGCGATTTCATGTGCAAATTGCATAGACATCTGTGCATGAAGTTGCACAGGTGTTGGCAAGCTGCACATGAAATCGCACTGACCAGCAGCTTTGATATCGAGCTGAAGTAGCACAATTTCAAAACCGCATTTAGTGTGAATGAGGTGATAAGGTTCATTTCAGGAAGTATTATACAAGGATGAGTGTCTTTATCTTGGGACATGTGAATGTGTCTTATTAGATTTAGCTTAAAAAACTCACATATTTATAAAACAGTTATTTGTATACTGGTGTGTAGGCTTTGTGAAACAAGTCTATAGTACAGTTTTAAAAAATTAATAAATCCTTGTTTAGACACGCGAAGGTGTATGCCAGCCTTGATATATTCGTTTTATGTTGGTTTTATGTGATACAAATAAAGTGTAAAACTTTTATGAGCTATATATGTTTTTTATGTGGTTTATGACTTACCAAAAAGTCCCATTGGTGCTGTTTTTCTAGAGTTAACAGTAATTTGAGGATGATGGTATAGACATGAAATGATTAGCTCTTGGGGTCTGAGAACATTTTATTACACATTGCTGCAGTTGTGAACTGAAAATAACACCATCTGTACCTCCTGTCAAATGCAATCCATTCAAATGCATGGGACTGCACCGCATGTGCTCTGCAACAGTGGTTAAAGTGTTACTAAACCCAGGACCCTGCATTCACTATATCTGGTCTCCCACAGTACACAGAACATGGAAATGCAATAGTTTTAGTAAATATAAACTGCTAAATACCTTTTCTCATCAGCAGTATATACAGTGGGGAAAATAGTTATTTGATCCCCTGCAGATTTTGTAAGTTTGCCCACTTACAAAGAAATTAAGGGTCTATATGTTTTATCATAGGTGTATTTTAAATGATAGAGACAGAATATCAACCAAAAATCCAGAAAAAAACACCTAAAACAAATGCTATAACTTAAAGCGTTTGTAAAGGTGTTTTTTTTTTTTTTTTAAAATAACAAACATGTTATACTTACCTTCACTGTGCAGCTCGTTCTGCACAGAGTGGCCCCGAACCTCGTCTTCTGGGGTCCCTCGGCGGCTGTTTCAGCTCCTCCCCGCAAGCATTTACCACCTTAATGCGAGCTCCCTCGCACGGTGGTGAGTGCTTGCGGGCGCGCTCCCGTGATACAGCCGGCGGCTATAGCCGCTCGCTGTATCACTCGGCCCCGCCCCCCGGCGCGCCGCGTCATCGGATGTGATTGACAGCAGCGCGAGCCAATGGCTGCGCTGCTTTCAATCCATCCACTGCAGCCAATCAGCGGCCAGGGTGAGCGGAGGAACAGATGTCGGGAACGCGAAGCTGACTTTCGAGGCGTCAGGTAAGTAAAACGGGGGGCCTGGGGGCGGCGGTTTTGTCAGAAGTTTTTTCACCTTAATGCATAGAATGCATTAAGGTGAAAAAATTTTTACCTTTACAACCCCTTTAAGTTGCACTTCAGTGAGTAAAATTTGTATTTGATCCCCAAGCAAAACATGACTTAGTACTTGGTGGAGAAACCCTTGTTGGCAAGCACAGAGGTAGGACGTTTCTGGTAGTTGGTTACCAGGTTTGCACACATCTCAGGAGGGATTTTGGTCCATTTTTCTTTACAGATCTTCTCTAAATCCTTAAGGTTTCTTGGCTGTCTCTTGACAACTTGAAGTTTCAGCTCCCTCCATATATTTTGTATAGGATTAAGGTCTGGAGACTGACTAGGCCACTCCATGATCTTAATGTGCTTCTTCCTGAGCCATTCCTTTGTTGCCTTGGCAGTATGCGCAAATACAGTATGACATAAATGGGGTTATTTACTAAAGGAAAATCCACTTTGCACTGCAAGTGTACTTTAAAGTGCACTTGGAAGTGCAGTCGCTGTAGATCTGAGGGGGACATGCAAGGAAAATAAAAAAACAGCATTTTAGCTTGCACATGATTGGTTCATAAAATCTGCAGAGCTTCCACTTCATTCCATTTCAGATCTACCCCTTAGATATAGAGCGACTGCACTTTCAAGTGCACTTGCAATGCAAAGTATATTTGCCTTTCGTAAATAACCCCCAAAGTATTGCAACAACCGCCATTTTATTCTCTAGTGTGTCTGAAAAAATATATATAATATTTGGGGGTTCTAAGTAATTTTCTAGCAAAAAAAATTATTTTAACTGGTAAACACCATGGGGTTGATTTACTAAAGGCAACTCCACTTTGCACTACAAGTGCACTGAGAGTACACTTGGAAGTGCACTTGTAAGTGCAGTCACTGTAGATCGCTGTAGATCTGAGGGGAAGCTCTGAAATGAGGTGAAGCTCTGCTGATTTTATCATCCAATCATGTGCAAGCTAAAATGCTGTTTTTTGTTTTCCTTGCATGTTCCCCTCGGATCTACAGCGATTTTACTTCCAAGTGCACTTGCAGTGCACTTTCAAGTGCACTTGCAGTGCACTTGTAGTGCAAAGTGGAGTTGACTTTAGCAAATAACCCCCCAAGTCTGCAAAGTAGTTAAGGTCATGGAGTAGCCTAGCCAGTCTACAGACCCTAATCCTATAGAAAATGTATGGAGGGAGCTGAAACTTCGAGTTGCCAAGCGAAAGTCAAGAAACCTTGAGGATTTAGAGTAGATCTGTAAAGCAAAGTGGACCAAAATCCCTCCTGAGATGTGTGTAAACTTGGACACCAACTACAAGAAACATCTTACCTCGATGCTTGCCAACAAGGGTTTCTCCACCTAGTACTAAGTCATGTTTTGCTTGGGGTTCAAATACTTATTTTACTCACTTAACTACAACTAAATTTTTAACATTTATATCATGTGTTTTTTCTGGATTTTTGGTTGATATTCTGTCTCTATCATTTAAAATACACGTAAAAATTATAGACCCTTAATTTCTTTGTAAGTGGGCAAACGTACCTTAACTTAAACCTCAAATAATTATTTTCCCCACTGTAGTAGTCCTGTGGCTTCTATCAGTATTTGGTTAAAGCTTGTAGGATGAGTTTTTATTCTCCTCTGACTGTCCTATAAGGCTGCAGGACCCCTGACCCTCTATCTGGACAGTGTTGATTGGCCCAGGGCTGGTCACAAGCACCCTCCCAAGAAAAAAGAACTCTCTGGCAATACACATCAGACTGAGCATGTGCAGCTCGTCCCCTAGCCTCTGTTTCATCAGGAGATAGATTGGTGACTGTGGAAGAAGGGGAGGAACAGAGAAGACAAACAACCTTTTTACACAAAGCAGAGGATTGACCTTAGGTTTCACAGTGAGTATAACAAGCTGCTTTACTGCATATACAGACTGATTTTACTGTTGTGGGTTTAGTAACACTTTAACACAGGTGGTGAGGAGGCAACATATAACCTCCAAGCCACCTGTCAAATGCTAAGCATCAAATATGGACTGGCCCCTGTAAAGGTGTCCTCAGTAGGGTCTCCTTTCTCTCTTCTTCCTCACACATCAAGGCTTCTGCAAATAGTATGGCACTTTTGTTTAAATTGGCTGGCTATAGCTTTTGTTCCATACCCACTGATAATATCCTCCTGAAGAAGTGACCATTGAAAGGAAATCTGGGGTCTCTGGATCATGTCAATCATTGTGAAATATCAACGTGCTATATATAGAAAGATGTTAAAGTGGAGTTCCGCCTGGGAAAAAAAAAGTCAGCAGCTACAAATACTGTAGCTGCTGACTTTTAATATATGGACACTTACCTGTCCTGGGAGCCCGCAATGTCGGCACCCGAAGCCGATCTTCGGATCGACTCATGGATGCTGCCGCCACCATTCCTGGCTAGGGAACCAGGCATGGAAGACATTGGGCTTCACTCAATGTGCGGCAGTCTTTCACTGGAAGTGGGACCAATACCTGGATTCAACAGGTATCAGAAGTTCCATCATTTCTGGATAAAACTCCACTTTAAAATAGACCGGCATAAATCAAAAAGGAATATATGTCTTTAAAGAATATTCTGAAAAACTGTGGCTATGCATATGATCTACCAGCCTTGATATGTTAGTTTTAAGTTGGTTTTATGTAATGTATATAAAGCGTAAAACTTTTATGAGCTATATATGTTGTATTGTATTGTTACATGGTTTATGACTTTAGGGACCAAAATATTCCATTGATGCTGTGTTTCTAGAGTTAACTTGTGACTCTGTGGTTGGGGATGGGGGGCTGACCCCCCCCCCCCTGCACATCTCTTGCTGCCCATGTAAACAAAGCCTAAGAAAGTTGTCAAACCTGCATCTCTGTAAAAGCACTCGTATACTTTCATACATATAATCTATTCAATGAAAACAATCTCAAAGGGTGTCTATAGAAGTCATTCAATTTTTCGGCTGTCAGTTAGTTGAGTTTCACAAGGTAAAACAGTCACACTTTGTTGGGGACAGTATTCCTGTTGCATTCATGTGCTCCCACCCACGTTATCAATTAATCTTCAATAGGTATAGTACATAGTATACAAAAGCAAGACAAAAGGCTGCATAAAGAAACGATGTGGATTAACTCACAGATTGTATCTAAGGGCAGCAACAGACCTGCAGATCCCTTAAAAATAACTACTGTAGATGGCTATTACACCTGGCTGCCCTCAGAATGGTCCCTTAGTACCCATCTTGGCAAGCACAACATTGGACTCAATGGACTAAAGAATATCTCATGTAACTGAATCACGTGACACATTTTTTTCCAATTATCTTATTAGATAATGAAAGTGTCAATGCAATCACCTCATGAGGTATTTTCCTTAAAAAGCAAAAGCACTCGGTAAAAACCTCCATAAAATGGTGTTAAACTCAATTCACTAAAGGAAATAAATAAATAAATTAGGGCTGCGGTAATTAATGATTAATTTCTCAATTAATCGTTCATTTTTTTGATTGATCAAAATTTTTTTGATCGGTAGGCTGCCTGCCCTGGGGCCGCTTTGGGCCAAGCTGTGGCTGCAGCGCTCCGCTCCGCTCCCTCCTCCTCCACTATATGTCATACAGAGTCTGCGGGCATCTCCCGCTGTGTGTCTCCGAGCTGAGTGTGAAAACTTTGGCCGCGCTGTGAGAAAAGTCCCGCCCTCCTCCTAGATCAGCTCGTGTGATAGACGCAGTGTTCTGTCTATCACACAAGCTGATCTTGGAGGAGGGCGGGACTTTTCTCACAGCGCTGCCAAAGTTTTCACACTCAGCTCTGAGACACACAGCGGGAGATGCCCGCAGACTGTGTAATCCAGGCACAGGCACTGACTACAGTGAGGCTGCGATTATGGGCACGGTGAGACTGCATTATGGGCACGGTGAGACTGCATTATGGGCACGGTTAGGCTGCCATTATAGGCACGGTGAGGCTGCAATTATGGGCACGGCGAGACAGCATTATGGGCACGGTGAGACAGCATTATGGGCACAGTGAGGCTGTGATTATAGGCACGGTGAGGCTGCAATTATGGGCATGTGAGACAGCATTATGGGCACGGTGAGGCTGCGATTATGGGCACGGTGAGGCTGCGATTATGGGCACGGTGAGGCTGCGATTATGGGCACGGTGAGGCTGCGATTATGGGCAGGTAAGCCTGAGATTATGGGCACAGTGAGGCTGAGTTTATGACGTGTGACGTCCTAGCCATGCCCGCTATGTCCGGCTTCGGCCGTTGCCATAACAACGGTGCTAAATCAGCTAAAAGTAGTTTGATCTGTATGTGCGTTATAATTAATTGAAATTAGTCGATTAATCGATAAAAAAAAAAAACGATTAATCGAACACGAAAATTTTAATCAGTAACAGCCCTAAAATAAATGCATGAGTTAAATAGGTAGTAGTCCAGGCATGAGGAATTTAAAGTGATTCTAAAGCCTTCTTTGAATTCTTTGCATTAAGGTAGAAAAGATTTAGGCATCAAATTGTCCCATCACACCCCCTTATACTTAACTGAGCCCTCATTTAATCTAGCGCTGTACACGCCTGCAGCTCTTCTCTCCCCTCACAAAGCCAGTGATGAGGGAGAAGGGGGCAGGGCTCAGGAGCGAGCAGGCACGAGTGCCCCCATGGGAAGTGGCTTTCCATGGGGCACTGGACAAAGAGGAGGAGCCAGGAGCGCCAGTGGAGGACCCGAGAAGAGGAGGTTCAGGGCCACTCTGTGCAATTCCTTTGCACGAAGCAGGAAAGTATAGAGATTTTTTTTCGTTTACAATCACTTTAAGGAATGTAAAAATATAATAGCCAATTTTGAGTAGTCTCTACCTTTTTGGATCCTTTTCTCAACAGTAATGCATAGAAATCTAAATATGAAAAAACACAGAATCATTGGATTTACTTAGAGTATAACTAAAGACAAAACTTTTTTTTTTTTTTTGGATAGAGTGGAGATGGATTAGAACCCCTGTCAGGTTTTTTATTGTTGTCTGCACACCCCTTAGGGAGATTCGCCCTCTCTATTTGTCCTGTTTACTGTTATCATTAAGACCCCTTTCACACTGGGGCGGTTTGCAGTCGCTATTGCGCTAAAAGGTAGGAGATGCTTTGCAGTGGTCTTTAACCCTTTCTCGGCTGCTGGCGGGGGGGTAAAACCCCCCCCCCGCTAGCGGCCGAATACCGCCGCTTAAACGACGGTAAAGCGCCGCTAATCATAGCGGCGCTTTACCGCCGACGCACCTCTCGCCCCAGTGTGAAAGGGGCCTAAAAGTAAAAGTAAAAGAAGATCCCAAATTTTGGGTTATCCCCAGAAAAGTAATAGAGGGAAATCTTCCAATGGGTCACCAGGGGTTTCTTTTATTATATGGTGGAAGAAGGATATTTATATATGTGTGTGGTTTTTCATAATATTTTCATTCAATAGTTGACACTTCTAAAGATATTTTTTATTTACTTAATTTAACTTGGCTGTTTTTGATACGCCACATGTGTCCTATAAAAGCAGCTTACCTTTGACTGTTGTTCTAGTCACCTTTTTTCTTATTTTTGTATTATTACATATGCTGCAGGGACTGCACTGACTGAGATAAATACCTCATATTTTGATTAAATGACTCTTGCTTGTTTTTGTGAACTGCAAATTTTTTTTTTTAAAACCGATATGAGCTACTTTATCTGAGATTTTAACCACTTACGGACTGCCCGCCGTCGTTTTACGTTGGTGCTTTGAAGAGGGATATTGTTGTTATGGCAACAGCTGGCTGCCATAATCCCAGTATGCTCTTCTTCAGTGGATCTGCGGCGGATTCACCACGAGACCACTTTTATCAGCGGCGGGAGAGGGGCCCTCCCCTCCCGCCGCGCTCCGGTGCCCTCCGCCGCTTATCGGTAGCGGTGGAGGCGATCGGGTCCTGTCATGTCTGTGGTATGGAGATGAGTGAGGGGAAGATGGCCCCCACCTGTTTCCATACCACTTTCTTTTTATTGCATTTTAGTGTAAATCTGAGATCTGAGTTCTTTTTGAACCCAGATCTCATATTTAAGAGGTCCTGTCATGCTTTTTTTCTATTACAAGGGATGTTTACATTCCTTGTAATAGGAATAAAAGTGAACCTATTTTTTTTACAGAACAGTGTAAAAATAAAAAATAAAAGTTAAAATAAATAAGAGAAAAAAATATTTTTAAACGTGCCCCGTCCCGCAGAGCTCGCGTGTAGAAGCGAACGCATACGTGAGCAGCGCCCGCATATGAACCCGCATATGAAAACTGTGTTTAAACCACACATGTGAGGTATCGCTGCGATCATTAGAGAAAGAGCAATAATTCTAGCCCTAGACCTCCTCTGTAAGTCTAAACGTGCAACCTGTAGAATTTTTTAAACGTCGACTATGGAGATTTTTAAGGGTAAAAGTCTGTCGCCATTCCACGAGCGGGCGCAATTTGAAGCGTGACATATTGGGTATCAATTTATTCGGCATAACATTATCTTTCGCAGTATAAAAAAAATTGGGTTAACTTTACTGTTGTCTTATTTTTTAATTCAAAAAAGTGTATTTTTTTCAAAGATAGTGCGCTTGCAAGACCGCTGCGCAAATACGGTGTCACAGAAAGTATTGCAACGACCGCCATTTTATTCTCTAGGGTGTTAGAACCCCCAAACCTTATATATATATATATATATATATATATATATATATATATATATATATATATTTTTTTTTTTTTTTTTTTTTTTTTTTTTCTAATTTTCTAGCAAAAAAAATGTTTTTAACTTGTAAACACCAAATCTCAGAAAGAGGCTCGGTCCTTAAGTAGTTAAAGAGTTAGGCTACTTTCACACTGAGACACTTTACAGGCGCTACAGCGTTAAAAATAGCGCCTGCATTGCGCCTGTAAAGAGCCTCTCCTGTCTCTCCAGTGTGAGAGCCCGAGTGCTTTCACACTGGAGCGATGCGCTTGCAGGACGGTAAAAAAAAGTCCTGCAAGCAGCATCTTTGCAGCGCTGCAGCAGCGGTGTATACACTGCTCCTAAAGAGCCCCTGCCCACTGAAATCAATGGGGCAGTGCCGCGGGCGGTTTTAACCCTTTTTTGGCCACTAGTGAGGGTTAAAAGCGCCCCGCTAGTGGCTGAATAGCGCTGCTAAAACGATGTAAAGCGCCGGTAAAAATTGTGGTGCTTTACCGCTGACGCCCGCCCCAAGCCCACCCAGTTGTGTGACAATAGCAAATTAATATTCGCTATTGTCTTCCTGATTCTCATCATGGCTCAAGAAGTGAATCCTGAGACCCGATTGGCCAAGAGGAGAAGCAATCATATTGAGGAGGAGCAGGGAGGAGATGCAGGGGAAACCACGCCACCGTGAAGCCTAAGAAGTAGGAGACGCATGGTGAAGCCGCATGGTGAAGCCGCCTCCCGCGACCTAGATAGGGCAAGTGCGGGGACCGAACGACCGACGGGGGGGGGGGGCTGTGGTATAAAATATAAAAAAATATATCGACTGGCTGCCACTGCTCCTACCCGAAACTGAGAATGCATATTGTTGGTAAAGCTGCTCTTAATAAAGTTATTTTTAAACTTAATTTTTTCCTTACTGCTTTGTAATTCCAGTGCCATCCATTTATCTGAAGGCAGCACTTTTTGCATGTGTGCCATCAAAGTAAAAAGCAACAAAAGTAGCTAAATGTACTGTCGGTTTCAGACATCTGTGGCCCCTGTATGAGTATAATGTAACAATGGACCACTGAAGTCTCTTTTATAACTGCAGGGAGATAACTTTGTTGCAAACACAATGAATCAGATGTTTGCTTTCATTTTCATTGGTGATAAAAGGAGGTGTGTATAATCAGCTTTGGTAATTAACCTCCCTGGCGGTATGATTATTTCAGATTTTAGGTGCTGAAAGCGGTACCATTATTTTGCACAGAAATTTGGCGTTTTATATTGTAGGCCTGTAATTCTTAGGAATAGTTCACTTAAATCTGTCCAAACCAGAGTCTAGTAGACATCCCGGGTATGATAAAGTTTGAAAAACAAAATAAAAAATTATAATATAATAAATAACTATAAATAATTATAACAAATAATAATATAATAATAATAAAAATGATTCAATAATGTAATCAAATCAAAAACACTGAAATTTGCTCAGTTGCAGAATTGTCGCTTTCGTTACTTTTAGTGTTTGATGACAGATCTCCCCACAAATCACTATCGCTCAATTCTGCAAGTGACTCTAATTTATTATCGCTGTTTTCTAGCTGGTCTAAAGCCACTTTTGATGTAAAGGGACAGTTTTGGTTGCTATGGACAATCTCCAGTTTCCAGGCAGAAAGAACAGTATTTATAATATAAAACTGCATGCAGGACACTGGACAGACCACTAGGGACAAAGGGGATGTGTAATTATTTGATACAGTACTGTAATCTGTAAAATTACAGTATACTGTATCTGTACTGTGTGTTTCACTTTTTGAATTTGCCGCCGAACTCCGTCCCCGTGCATCGCAACGCTCGCAGGGAACGGAGCTCGGCACTGTGAATCGAGCGAGACACAGAGGCTCGCCGATCACAGCGGGGAGACATCGCAGGATCCAGGGGACAAGGTAAGTAAACTCTTCCTGGATCCTGCGATGCGATCCCGAGTCTGGCTCGGGGTTACCGCTTTTGGTATGAAAAATCCACCCCGAGCCAGACTCGGGAATACCGCCAAGGGGGTTAAAATCTAGAATAAATGGAATAGAAGCACATTTATTATGATCGCTTTGGTGGTACATGTTTCATGCCTCCCCTCCATTACAGCATGGTAGCCTCTATATATGCTCTGTATGGATATTGGGCTTGTGTCAATGGCATCAGTTTGACATCATTCTGAGACACTTCTGAGATTATTAGGTGTATTTGGCCTGCACTTGACCTCCTTGTGACCTGCTTTAATGCAAACCTATCTGACATGAGCACTTCTAAGAGTGCTGGATACGCTTTAGTTCCTTTCTTGGACCCCTACATCACTACAGGAGTGAGTAGCGATGTAGAGTTCAAAGGATGAAACCAAGGCGTTGAACGGGGACACAGGCATCCAACACTCTCAGAAATTTGAATTTTTAGGAGTCTCACAAAGGCTGCAGCAGGAACAAATGAAACATAGGAGACACAGGCCATTAGAGAAGTGAGCATAAACACTCTTCAATTGCAAGAACATTTCATTTGGAGTTTTTAAGAGGCTCTCTCAACAAGCTTTGGACTTCTGCCAATGGCATCAGTTTGACATAAGTTTGAGATGCTTCTGAGATGATTGAGAATTCATTGTTAGGTGTATTGGACCTGCTGCTGACCTCCTTGGAAACTGCATTTGACTTGCTTCATGTAGGTTTTATGGAAATTTAAACAACATCTGACACTAGAAAAAGCCCATAGACATAGGCCACAAGATTGTTGGGCACATGACACTTCTAGGAGTGTTGGATGCCTATGTCCCCACTGGACACTGTAGTTGCACTGTAGTTACTTTCTTAGGACCCCCTATATCACTGCAGGTCTCAGTAGTGAGGTTGGGTTCAAAGGATGTAAACACAGTATGCGACAGAGGACACAGGCATCCAACAATTCCAGAAGAGCTTAGTGTTGAAGAGTCTTACAAAGGCTAAACACTCTTCTATTGCAGGGATATTTAATATGGATTTTTTAGGGGCCTGTGTGAATTGCGTCCCTTTGACATCAGTTTCAGATGCTTCTGAGATTATTCATAAATCATTGACAGGTGTATTTGACCTGCATTTGACATTCTTTTGGCTTTCACTTGACCTACTTCAAGGTTTTGAATTCCCTTAGATCACTGCCAGCACATGCGAAATGTAGCAGAATACATTTTGGCCTAAATGTTTGAAGAAATGTGATTTTAACCGATATGTTTTATAACAGAAAATAGAAAATATGAGGAGGGGGTGGTTAAAAATGTTGTCTTTTTTTCCTTTTTCGTTTATATAATAATAAAAAAACAGTGGTTATCAAATACCACCAAAAGAAAGTTCTATTTGTGTGAAAATATGATAAAAAATTAATTTGGGTACAGTGTTGTATGACCAAGCAATTGCCAGTTAAAGTAGCGCAGTGCTGAAGAGCATAAAAAGGGTCTGGTCATGAAGAGGATAAAACCTTCTGGAGGTCAAGTGGTTAAACATCACACCTATTTATGCAGGTCTTTACATCAGACCCTTAAAGAAGGAACAGCTGAGAAAGAAAATAGGATTGTCTTGCAACAGGGAACAGTCAAGTACAAGGCAATACAAAACAGCATTTACCGTATTTCAGAATAACATTTGAATAAAATTAACAGGTTATCACTAAGCCAATGTTTTAAGAGGCTGGACCTCACTTCACTTTGTCAGTTTGGCTAAAGGTCTTCTAGCAATGCATCTTACCAATGCATCTTATTAGTTGTCGGAAAGTCCGATCGTGTGTACACAAGTCCGTCGCACAAAAGTTCACGCATGCTCGGAAACAAGCAGAAGGAGCCACACTGGCTATTGAACTTCCTTTTTCTTGGCTGGTCGTACGTGTTGTACGTCACCGCGTTCTTACGTTCGGAATTTTTGGCCAACATTTGTGTGACCGTATGTATGCAAGACAAGTTTGAGCCAACATCCTTCGGAAAAAAATCCACGATTTTGTTGTCGGAAAATCCGATCGTGTGTACAGGGCATAAGTCACTAGGAGGGATGAGAGCACAATGCTGCAGGTAGGAAGTGCAGGTACCTAGAGGTGCCTACAGATATCTGCAGCAGCCTCTAAAACCTTGCTGATATAGCCTAACTTTTCTGAGATTTAATAGTGATTATATGCTATAAGGCCAGTAAGAATGAATAGAGTGAGGCTTGAATGCAAGCTCCAATACAACCCAGAAATGCTTCTGCCTGGCAGAGTGACCAGGGAATCAGCTGTGACAGGAAGGTTTGGGAGGCTGTTGCACAAATATCTTAGTGTCTGCACTACATACCTGCTGCAATTTCCCTCTCTTGCCATGTGACAAAGTCTCTTTAAAAAGCCTGATAGGGTCCATTGAACTACCAAGGCTGGATATTTGGACTGTTATCGCATTTACTTTCTAATGCTATAGAAAGGAACTAACCATTTTATGCAGGAATTCTTTGCTTTTATATGACTCGGGGTGTGGCCAGGGTTTGTCCTTTTGCTCTGCAAATTGTTCCTCTTTCCCATCTGATAAAGAGGAGATGAATGATGTTTGATTTTGCTGTTTCTGTAACTTCAGCCTGGGATTCTAGGCACTTCTTGGCAGGTTCTCCACTATTGATTTTGCACAGTGGAGGTGCAAAGTTATCTTTGCTACCAGTATCTCTTGATACGGCAAGCTTTTGATACTTGGGCTGTTATTTGCAGATTTGTGATAGTATAGGTGAAACTATCAAAAGTTTGCTGGCCAGCTGAACAACAGAAATGTAGAAAGGAAAACAGTTTGTGTATATGTAGATAAAAAGTAGTATATGAAGTGTCTACATACTGGTGTACTGCTTTTACTAAGGATAAAATATGTATTTACAGATAAATGTAGTTTGATTTCTGTAAGGAAAAAGAAAATTAGAATTGGGAATAGGCATTTGTAAGAATTTGATTTTTCAATTTTATAGGGAAAGTATAGCCACCCCGGTCAGATTATTTTTTGCTGCCCAGCTGGAAAGATTTACCTTCACTTCCTGTCTTGGAGACACAACAGAAAATGAGAGTGGGTTTCTCACTTTAAATAGTTGTCACCAGAACATTTGCCCTCCGTTGGACCTCTTTTTCTGGTGCCAACTCTAAAATGTAGGATTTGCCTCCATTTTCTGTCTTCGGACAATGGCAAGCAAGACACTTAGCAGAATGAATCTTCACATCGGGAACACAAACAGTAATAAAACTTCAGAAAGAAACTTTCTCCTTCCTAGCCACAACTAGAAAAAAAGCTTTCTTTACACGTTGGGGTTGATTTACTAAGGCAAATGGGCTGTTCATTTTGCAAGGGAATTTTCCCTTTGCTTAGTGAATGTGTTGAAATTTCACTTTGCAGAAGACACCTAATCTTGGTGCATCTTGATTGGATGATAGGAGTCAACAGAGCTTTTCCTTATTCACTAAGTTAAGGGAAATTCCCTTTCAAAGTGAACAGCCTCTTTGCTTTAAGTAAGTCAACGCTATTAAATTAGATAAATAGGTAAAACTTTTTTTTTTTTTTGGATAGAGTAAGGGAGGGTTATAACCCCTGTAAGGTTTATTTTTGCCATCTTTGGCCCATTGGGGGGATTTACCATTACTTCCTGTCCTATAGCCAAAACAGGAAGTGAGAGGAAATCCCTCCTAATTAAGAGAATCTCTTTGGGATCCCCCAGGTCACCAGAACTAGTGTCCCCTTGGAAGATTTTGATATTCCTAATCAAGGCTAAACAGGACAAATAGAAAAAGTGAATCTCCTTAAAGGAGAAGTATGGGAATCTGTTTTTTTCCCCTTTTATACTTACCTAGGTGGATGCAGCATGAGACTGATGCTGCATCTGTCCCCCGGCATCTCTGCACTGAGAGCCAAGCAATCGAACACCACCGATGGCTCGGTTCTCTCAGCTCCCTGACCAGAGAGCTGCTGCCTGTCATTCAGCAGCTCTCCTGCTCTGCTCCTCTATGCTCACTGGAGAGCTGAGTTGTGAAGGGGCGGGGAGCGGCTGTCTCAGCAGCTCGCTGAGAGGCTGAGACAGCCATTAGTCCAGGTACCTGGCGGATCCAGACTTCCAGAGTTGGGATGACGCGGGGCCTGGAATGATCTGTGTGATGTCAGCAGAGAGCGGACTTTAGACCGCTCTCTGCTGAAAACGGGTCACAGGAGTGCAAAACGAATTGCACTTCTGTCATCCATAGGAGAAGCCCAGCCAAACAAGCTCAGGCTGGACGTCTCCTTTAATGGGGGCACAGACAGCAATAAAAACTGTGTCAGTGGCGGCTGCAGCCCACAGCAACTATGGCTCTAATCAGGTGCTTAAAAAAAAACCCTGGCTGCTGTAATTCATGTGCCCAGTAACCCGAAAGGGGCTGGAGGCATGAATAGGGGGCGGCCACGGTGGCCATGGATAGCTATGCATGAATCTATCCATTGCATATAGGGGTGGCGAGGAGAGAGGGGGCGGCGCCCAGGCGCCCCTAATGGACGGGCCCCTGAACTGTGTTCAAATCTATCGCTACTCTATACAAAACTAAAAAAAAAAACCTTTGCCTTTAGTTATACTTTTAGTTGTTAAAATAGTGTCAGGGTGTGAGGCCCTATAGAGGCTCACCTGTCTCTTGTCTGGGCTTAAGGCTGATATTAGACAGTCTGTCCATGCTGCTGTCCGAGGGTAAAACTGTCAATCTAAACTTGCAAAATATACTTTTTATCATATTATTTGAGGTGCACAACCTGTTGTGTGGTGTTTGAAACCATTCTCTTGTACTACAAGACATAGGATACATGTGTTGATATGAAATCAAACAATTATAGAAAAAGTGCACAATAAACAGCCAGATATGGTTTGCTGTCTCCCTGGGGCATATCTTTTTGATGAAATCCTGGCTATACAGCGATATGCTTTTGGGCTTTATTTAGCCATTAGCACGGTTGTAACCTAATTAAGGACCTGTATGATTGGACGCCTTCTGGCCCTCCTTTTTACCTCTTGTATACCAGGAATTTAATTTATCATCTGCCCCGGCTTATGTATTCAGTGATATTATATTTATTCCTAGCCTCTGAACATACTGCTCATCTTATCGTGGCTATATATGACTTTATATCCTAAACTAAGATAGAGAAACATATTCTCTTATCTGCTTCATCTTTGAACCTTGGTTGTGTCCTGAAGAAGCCTAGCGGCGAAACGTGTAGACATACAAGACATACAAGGGCTCACTGTATTTAAGCATAGATGCATATTTTTCATACTTTTATTCTATTTGATTGTTTTTGTATTGTTAACCTTAATAAATTTGATTGTTTATAATATGTCTCTTTTCCATTGTTTCTTAGCCTAAAAAGTACGCCTTGTTGGTAATACTAAGTATTGCCCCCCTTCCTTCTCGGATATGAAATCAAAGGTACCAAAGCCAGTGATTGCAAAGATACGACATTGGTATCCCTCTTTGTTTGGATACACTAATATTATCCTGATTTATACCAACCTGTCTAGCTATCCTTATGTTTATTACAGCAAATTACAGGAATACTTGCCAGATGGTAAAGAAAAGTGACGTAGTTGACTGTGCTGGGATTTGAATGGTTTCTGGGCGTTGCTGAATCTTCTTCACTATAGGTGTTTGTAAATCAATTTTCTTGGTTGTCATTATTATCATGGCAGATAAACCGGCTCTTTCTGCCAAACAGGAGAAGCAAACCTGAATTGCAGCTACCAGACAGCAATATTAACTCTTTCCTCACAGCACACCACAATGATAATATGAAGACCTGATGGAAAAGCTTAGTTAAATACCATATAGGCTAAGAACAGCCAAACCTAAAATTTGTACCCAAATTATTGGATCATAAATATTAAATAGGAGTGGTTTTTAAATCCTAGTGCAGAGGGGCTGCCCATAGTTAATAGTCAAATTTCTATTACATGTGTTTCAAAAGTTAAAGTGGAGCTCCAGCCCCCCCACCAAAAAAATTAAAAGTCAGCAGCTACAAATACTGTAGCTGCTGACTTTTAATATTAGGACACTTACCTGTCCTGGAATACAGCGATGTCAGCACCCCAGTGGATTTTTCAGTTGGTTCTAGGATGCTGCCGCCATTCCTTGTAGTAGAAACTGGCAGAGAAACCCAGTTCCCTACTGCGCATGCACGAAGCACACTGCGCTTTATAAATGACCCGGTGGCCGTGAAAGGAGTAGGCGGGCTAAACTTCCAGGGGACCTCACGGCGGTAAGGTCCCCCAGAAGTGGGGGTGGGTACCTATCAAAAACAGGTACCCACTCCCCCCTCCCCTGGAAGGTGACAAATGTGGCAGCGGAGGGGGGGAGGAAGCAAACAAGCGGAGCTTACACTTTTCGGTGGAGCTCCACTTTAAGTTGGAACCTGATTTGTTGCTGTGGTCCACAGCTCCTATTTTATTATTCTAGATTTCATAAATCATCCTTGTGATAACACCTATGGCCTCATTCACATAGACAGTAGTCTTTAGTGCCCTCTAAAAAACAATCTGCAGTGGATCAGTTTTCAGAGAGTGGTTAAGCACTGACGTTCAGGTGGCTGAACTGTTGCTGTTTTTTTTTTCCAGCCAAAGGGATATTTTACATTGAAATACTGTGCTGCAACCATGAGCCAAGCATTTGTACTTGTGGTTGTGGCACAGTACCATTGACTTCAGTGGCCGAGTTTGGCAGGCGGTGCTGCCTGTTAAACTCAACATGACAAGTTAATTTGCCAGGGTCATGAAACAAAGCATTGCAGCCACAGAATGGATGTGAATGCATGTAGGTAAAAAACCTTCAGCCTTTAGAACCACTTTAATAACTGCTATTTGGCCTAATAATTTTAGAATCAGGTGGCTTAAAGGGGTAGTAAACTCCCCTTTTTTTTTTTCAAACCCTGCAAGACAATTGCATAAAGTGCTAGTATGCATCGCATACTAGCACATTATAACATACTTACCTTAGAACGAAGACTTTCGCACTGTTGCCACTGACAGGGCTTCCATCCTTACCCGGTCTTCCTTCCGGGTTTGCGTCCTCCGGCCATCTGATTGATCACATCACTCCCACACGTGCGGAAGTCACGGACCATGGCACGGAGCTCTGAAGGGACGGCACAGGTATTCCGTCACTTCAGAGTGCATGCGTTAGTGACATCACCGGCTGCATGCAGTGTGAATATTTCCTAAACAGTGCAAGTTTAGGAAATATTCACTGTACCTACAGGTAGGCCTTATTATAGACTTACCTGTAAGTACAAGTAAAGAAAAAAAGGGTTTACTCCCACTCCCAAGTGATGTGGATAAAGGAATCTCCCCCGATGCGCTATTGTGTTCTTCTTCAATAGTGTTTATTGTTTTTTTAGAAAACAAGTAAGGTTAAAAAAGGAGATCATATTCTGGAGCATCGAACAATCCTCATCTGCTCCAAGCATGTATCAGGGAAACATACAAATACAGGTTTAGGGAGAAATTGATGGGGACCACAGCACCTTGATAGAAACTGCTGTGGGGCCCTCTAACATAAGTAAACTTGAGTTTAAGGAAGACATCAACTTTTTATATATTACTACTAGAGCGTTCAAGTAACATAAATGCAGGAGGTTCACCATCCAGTTAACCCCTTGATGAAGCATACAGTATATACATGCGAGAGGTCATGGACTTTGGAGCCTAGCATTACAATAACTTAATCCTAATGAAATAGTATTAGTGGCAATAATGCCTCCTACTCAAATTATGCAATAATTAAGGCACTTGCAACGATCACCATTGCAACTTCCATTAGATTGTAAGCTCTTCTGAGCAGGGCCCTCTTAATCCTCTTGTATTTTATTGTATTATAACTGTATTGTCTCCTTTTTATATTGTAAAGTGCTGCGTAAACTGCTGGTGCTATGTAAATTCTGTATAATAATAATATCAGGGATCAAATTCCCCAAAACATGCCCAGAAGAGTCTGGGTTACAAAAAAAAGGGGGGCTACACACTTGCGATGCCAAGTTTGGCTAAGAACAATGAAGGGGAAAGAAAAGAAGGAGACAGAGTGGGAAGAAGGAAAAAGGGAAAACCCATCCGGGAACCTCCTGCCAGTTGACTTGAAAAATATCGCTATACACTATTGTGTTCTGGCAGCGGGGACAACTCCCCCCCCCCCCCCCGTCAGAATATCAGAATACACCGATCAGCGATGCAGCCATTGGTTGGACCATTCAGAAGCCAGTAAACTGATCAGCCTCTGTTGAACAGAAAGGGGTACACATGAATATAAATTCAGCTGGTTCCTGCTAAATCTGGCCAAATTTTGATATGTATATACAGGCATACCCCACTTTTAAGTACGCAATGGGTTTTATTTACTAAAGCTGGAAAGTGTAAAATCAAGCTTACTGCTGCATAGAAACCAACGAGCTTTTAACCTTGGCTTGTTCAATTAAGCTTTGGTAATAAAACCTGGAAGCTCATTGGTTTCTATGCAGAAGTCAGCCTGATTTTGCACTTTCCAGCTTTAGTAAATAAACCCCATTGCGTACTTAAAAGTGGGGTATACCTGTATCCAGTTTTACAGAGCTGATTGTTTAAGAGTCAAGATGATTTCATAAACTTCAATGTGTCTGCTGACCATCACATTTTATTACTTCATTATAATAACCCCCCATAATTTAAAAGGCAGTGGCATGACTGAGAGACTACACTTATGTAAAGCATAATTGTGTTTTTTCTGGCTTCCAAAGCTGGTTGAGCACAATAAAACTGAATGGTAGAGTAGGAAAAAAAACACGAGAGAGAGCAGGTTTATGTGACCCATCAAAGTAACATGACTGGCTTTTCTCCAATCACAGATTTCTCCCTCCTGCATTAAGCAGGGAAAACTCCATAGGGCACCACAGACTCCACATCATAAATTGCATTTTATGAATGGGCCATAAAATGTGTGCATAACCCTACAGACTATAATGGAAAGCAGAGAGAGATATCTGCTGTTCTTTTTTGAAGTAGCCTCTGACAGCCTGTGGAGGATTCCAATAGGGGAAATTTTGGTGTGCGTCCAGGCCCAAAGTTAAGCACTACCCGACAAAGCTTCCCAATGCTACTTGCTTCCTGCACTTTACTACAGGCCAGACATTCTATATAAAAATATTTTTTAGAGAGGCATATGCTGCTGAGCTCTGATGAAGAAGGGACGTGCTCTTCGAAATGCGTTAGCTAGTAGTGATGCCTGTATGTTCCTCTAAGACCTTTGGAAAGTTTCGCTCATCATTATAACTACTTGCTGCTTGTTGCTGCTCGAGTTTTATGGCACCTGATTGTACAACTGCTTGTGAGTAATTTCTTTTATCATTTTATTCAATAAATGTTTTACAAAAGATAATGCGCATGGCCGGTGCGCCCCTCTCTCTTTTTATGTCTTTGTTTGCTAGGATTCCCCATCCTTGAGGGCAGCAAGGCCTGTGTCATTTTTCCATATATCTGGTTGACCACTTGTGCGCAGGAGTCATTTTCTTTTTTCTATATCAGTATGCTAAAATATTCCCTGGTTAAAACAGAACTAGGCCGGCCTTACACAGTTTGAATCTTGGCCGGTTCAGCAGGAACCAACCGAGATTTGAACTGTTAATGGGCAGGCTGAATTTACCAAGTTGATCAATCGAAGCTTCCCTTGCCCCCGCTGGGAGCAGACAATTGCTGATTCCCCTGTAAGCACTGTCTGTGTTGATGGGGGAATCGTGAATTTCTTTCCTGCAACTCTTGGTTGGAGGAAAGAAATTCGCACCCTGTATGGCCAGTCTTTGTATACTACTGTGTTTAACCTGTTTAGCAACTCTCTATCTTCTATCTCAATTTCAGAGGTGACAGGTAACAATAGAGATAGGGCACCACAGCACATGCAGATTGACACAATTGCATAACCAAAAGGGATAAATTGGCCCCTTTTGTTCTCACTTTGACACCGGGCAGCCAGAGGCCTTTGAAGTCCAAGCTGCTCATTTTACATCGTCATCGAAAAAGCGGCATCCGTGTGGCTTTCTTCTCTAGAAATGTCACACACCCACAAGGTGGAAAAAATGCAGGATGTACACATAGCTAACTGTCACATTCCAATCTATGAAAAACTGAATCGGAAATGTGACGTCTGTTCAGACATCAAGGTCTGCGTTTAATGGATCATACCCTATAATAAGACATGAAAGCTGCATTGTGAATAAGTGCATGCAATCCTTGACCTCACCATTCATGTACAGCGCTCACTATTATGAAAGTATTGTGACAGCATTAGCAGGTATTACACACTGGAATAATTGGCTATGTTGTTTAGTTTAGGAAAGATAAACAAACAAGCATATAGCTGAATTTCTTATGTGTGCTGTTTTACCTGCCAAAATAGATGTAATTCAGACCAGCCACTTTTTTTATTCACAAACCCCTGCCACACTGCATAGCCAGAAAGGTGATGCCACTTTCTCTGTAATGCCCCGTACACACGGTCGGATTTTCCGACGGAAAATATGTGATAGGACCTTGTTGTCGGAAATTCCGACCATGTGTGGGCTCCATCACACATTTTCCATCGGATTTTCCGACACACAAAGTTTGAGAGCAGGCTATAAAATTTTCCGACAACAAAATCCGTTGTCGGAAATTCCGATCGTGTGTACACAAATCCGACGGACAAAGTGCCACGCATGCTCAGAATAAATAAAGAGATGAAAGCTATTGGCCAGTGCCCCGTTTATAGTCCCGACGTACGTGTTTTACGTCACCACATTTAGAACGATCGAATTTTCCGACAACTTTGTGTGACCGTGTGTATGCAAGACAAGTTTGAGCCAACATCCGTCGGAAAAAAATCCTAGGATTTTGTTGTCGGAATGTCCGATCAATGTCCGACCGTGTGTATGGGGCATTACAGTTAAATTTGACCTTTAATCACTTTTGGGAAATCTCATGTAAAGCAAGGTATTCAGGCACATGCTCAATCAGCTTATTTTAAGTGTCCTTTGTTTTTTACTTTCAATCAGCCTGCAGGCTTGCATGCACAGTTAAACTCCTGTTGTTCGCTTTTAAGTTTCTAGGAATGCAGACTTTTCAATTTGGGTAATCTTTGAAGTCATCTGACCAGCTGGTCCCTGGTCTGCTAAACTCTACTGTAGCCCATACGACGCACATATGTGCATGCACGGGACTTGCAAGCTTACATCATTTTGGGCCAGCAAAGATGATGGCACATGTCATGCCAAAAATTGCTAACCTCCTTGGAAAATAGTTTACATCAAAGATAGGCAACCTAAGGCACACAAGCCAGGGCAGATACATAGGGGGTTGATTTACTAAAGTCAAATAGACTGTGCACTTTGCAAGTGTATTTGCTCCTATATATTTTTTAGTGCGTTTTGCAGTTTGCAGAAACACGCTATAGTCCTTTTAACATGGTTTCCTATGGTACACATTCACATCTATTTGTATTTCAGCCGGTGTGTCTCTGGAAAGACTTTTGTTCTGCAGCAGATTGGGTTTTGCATGTAATAGACTTCAATGGACCCGCACCACAAACGCAAGTGTTTTTGATGCGTTTTTACATGCGTTTTGAGTTCTGCGTTTTTTTTCTCTATAACAAACTGTGATTAGCTGGTAGTTAAGGAGCGGGCTGGGAGGCCGGCCACCACGTCGTTTACCACTTGCTGACTGGCTCCTGTACATATATGTCGGCATTTTAAAGATGGATGTCTCGGTAACGGCAGCAGCTGCTGCCACAACCGAGGTATATATTTTTTGAGCCGGCGGTCCTGGTGGTCACTGTGGTGGATTTGCCGCAAGATCACTGTTATCGGCGGCGGGAGAGGGGCCGACGGAAAATGTGTGATAGGACCTCGTTGTTGGAAATTCCGATCGTGTGTGGGCTCCATCACACATTTTCCATCGGGTTTTCCGACACACAAAGTTTGAGAGCTTGCTATAAAATTTTCCGACAACAAAATCTGTTGTCGGAAAATTCCGATCGTGTGTACACAAATCCGATGGACAAAGTGCCACGCATGCTCAGAATAAATAAAGAGATGAAAGCTATTGGCCACTGCCCCGTTTATAGTCCTGACGTACGTGTTTTACGTCACCGCGTTTAGAACGATCAGATTTTCTGACAACTTTGTGTGACAGTGTGTATGCAAGACAAGTTTGAGCCAACATCCGTCGGAAAAAATCCTAGGATTTTGTTGTCGGAATGTCCGAACAAAGTCCGACCGTGTGTACGGGGCATAACACCAGTCATTGCTCTCCTGACCGACACCATCCTCTGCCCTACTGACACCGATCACTGTCCTACTGACACTGTCCTCTGCCCTACTGACGCCGATCACTGTCCTACTGACACTGTCCACTGCCCTACTGACACCGATCACTGTCCTACTGACACTGTCCACTGCTCTACTGACAGACAATGTCTACTAAGTTTTCCTTACTATTTAGTCAGGCCTTGCTAGTTAATATATTTAGCAAGATCCCCCTATTATAAGTCCTGATCCCTGTTCCTGTCCACCTGTCTGCAGTTTTGGCCAATTCTTGCCCATCTTTGCATGTTTCAAAGTGTATATACCTGTACAGATCAGAAAAATGCATTGTATCTTTCTTCTGTGTAAGCATATGCTATAAAATGGAGTATTAAAATAAATACATATATTGCTTTTTTTCTGCATTGATTACAAGTGACCAGCAAATGAATGCAACCCAGCTACCATATACAATGTTGATATATCTATATCCTGTAGAAATCCCCTAGCCAGCCAGCTATATGGTGTAGAAACCCTATACCCCTCCGCCTAATGTCTCCAACAGAGGATCTTTGGCAGAGGAACAGAAGGACACCTGCATGCTATGAAATATTAACCGAATAGGGGGCGTGGGGCACACGGCAGAGAGCAGGCGCTGAAGTGTAGAGTTACTAGGCCTTTGTCATCCACACATGGGTGGCTCAGAGTTTTTGTGTGCCCTTAACCATTTACTGACAGTAACTGCCATGCCAACAAGCAAGCTTGCTTTGTCACCTCTGCTGAGTTCAGCTGTTGTTCCTCTAGTATGGTGGGATAATTTATGTGCTATATTTTATTTACAGATTGTAGTTACCAAGCTGTATAATGTATCTGATGTTTTCGGGTTGTCATATGAATATATTGCAATCAATGTTAAACTAAAGTAAAAAAAAAATGTGAAAAGGCATTTTTTTTATTGCATAAAGGACATAGTCTTTTATTGAATGTACACTGAGCTGCACCTGCACAGCTTGGCATACATTCTCAGAACAGTACCAGTGTGCCGACTTCCGTGCACATGCGAAGAAGTCATGCCATACCCGTCAGCCAATCTAGAGTTTCTGAAAACCTGGCACCTGAAAGAAGCCTGTAAAGAAGATGTCAGCCGCCAGCAAGGGATCCAAGGGTCGCATTGCTGGAATGGTGGTGAGTAATATGTGGACTTTAGTTCTCCTATAAGCTTGCTAGTTTCTATGACAGCAGCCCGCTTCTCACTATGCACATGCTATTGGATGGTCTTATGCATTAAGACTATGTAAATTAGGTCTAACAGTGAGCGTGTTTTCCTCAGTTTAGTAATAGCAGATGTTGCACTGTCTTATTGCCCGCACACACGAAGCAGTTGCGCGATAATCTGATCGTTAGTACTCAGCTTTGGAAACCCGATCATGACAGTTCATCCTATATTATCCAATGAGACAAGCAGGAAAATTTTTCTTGTACGATACCAGATCGTACAATTTCTGTTTAATCAGTACAGTTGTTGTTCGAAAATACAATATAAAGAATTTTTGTCACTTTAGTAAACTCTTCATTTTCGATATGAGACTAGCATGCAAAAACAAAAAAAAACCAGACGATCATTCATCCAATAATCTCATCGTGTGTACCAGGCATAAGTAGATGTTTCGATATAGAATGAGATCATTTATTACGTAACTAATGCAAGCTTTCCAGGCACCCTGGCCTCTTCTTCAGGCATAACTCTGTTTAGCAATCTAATTAAACAGAGGAGTGCATTCCTAGCAATGAATGACCTGTAGCAACCCTACTTTGCTCTAGTACCTTCTAGCATAACATGAAAGGCATTGTGGGCCAGTTCGGGGAAAGCAGGCAATACTCAGACATCCCATGTGCTGGATTACTTAGAATTTACATTACATTTACATGTGTACAGCATTAAATTCTGCTCTCTAAATTTCTTAACACATGATTTGGGAATTTTTTCTTAAGGATCTGAACACTGCATTAGAATAAGCTGTGTGAAGTTGGCACCCCATGTTTGTAAAACCTGAATAAAAATATACCATTCGTTTGTGCCGCGTTTTTGCTGATTTGTGTTGCAAAAATGAGCGTTTGTGCCGGTTCGGTTTCTAATACATTAAACATTCAATTTATTGCAATCCCCGCCCACTTTGCATCCCATATTGCCGAATTTTAAAAACAAACCCGTCATTCGTTTGTGCTGCGTTTGTGCTGGTTTGTGCCGCAAAAATAAATGTTTGTGCCACTTTGGTTGCGGAAATATTGTGCGTTATATTTGCTGAAACCCCGCCCACTTTGCACCCCATATTGAGGAATTTTAAAAACAAACGTGCCATTCCTTTGTGCCGTGTTTGTGCTGGTTTGTGCAGCAAAAATAAACGTTTGTGCTGCTTTGGTTGCGGAGATATTGTGCGTTATATTTGCTGAAACCCTGCCCACTTTGCACCCCATATTGCTGAATTTTAAAAACAAATGCGCCATTCGTTTGTGCCGCGTTTGTGCTAGTTTGTGCCGCAAAAATAAACGTTTGTGCCGCTTTGGTTGCGGAGATATTGTGCGTTACAGTTGTTGAAACCCCGCCCACTTCGCACCCCATATTGCTGAATTTTAAAAACAAACGCGCCATTCGTTTGTGCCGCGTTTGTGCTTGTTGGTGTCGCAAAAAGAAACGTTTGTGCCGCTTTGGTTGCGTAGATATTGTGCGTTATATTTGCTGAAACCCCGCCCACTTCGCACCCCATATTGCTGAATTTTAAAAACAAACGCGCCATTCGTTTGTGCCGCGTTTGTGCTTGTTAGTGTCGCAAAAATAAAAGTTTTTGCCGCTTTGGTTTCAGAGATATCGAGTGGTATATGTTGTCAAACCACACTGACTTTACACCTCGTTATTAAATCTTACATACAACTAGATTTATTTGTTTGCGGTTTGTGCAGATTTGGTGGATATTGTACATGATGTTTTACTTCACATGCATAGTTTTGCCACCCCCACAGGGATCTCCCCCCCCTTCCGATTCTCTAGTGCTGACTGGAAGAACAGACGGAGGAGGAAGTCTGGGGAGGGGGGGGCACAGCTGGCTCTGGCTCCAGTGAGGCAGAGCCAGTTGTCAATCAGGTGGCAGGGTGGATCTCGACAGTATTGTCGGGATCTGTCCCGGCTGCAGCGTGGCTCTGCGCTATCAGGATATAGTGAGCAATAACACGCCACATGCACATGAGTTTTTTTGTCACAGGAGAACATACTATATGTCATCTTGTGAACAAAAAGAAAACTAAGGCCAAAAAAGGTTGGGCCATAGTTCTCTTTTAACAAAAAGGGTGAAGGCATAGAGGAACAGCAAGGTCAAGGATGAATTGATGGAGTGATAAGATGCAAATGTTCATTTTTAATTATAAGCAAATGCCTTGGGAGGTCTAGATTTAAATAATATCAGTCAAGATTCACATGGCTTTCACCCAGGATTCGCATATTTTTATAATGTACTCGATCTACTCATGTGGGTGAATGGTACGTAAAAATTGTGTGAAGATGTTTATAAATAGTCCCCTTGGTTTATCTGCATTGCTGCATTTGGCAGCTCAACCTAGTGAAATAGGGAGGCACCAATCCAGTGCACAACATCTATATTTCTACAGACGACGCATACTGGTTCACCTTCTAAATCAGAATAATTGACGCATACTGGCTCACCTTCTGAATCAGAATAATTGAGGAATAAAAATCTGAGACAAAAGATCCCCAGGTGGTGACATGAGGGTAGACCTTCGACATGCTTCACCAGCAACAACACATTCTGTAAAACAGATATATATAAGAATCTGGTGTTTAACCTGCTGCATTCACTACAGAACTGCAGTTTCAAATGCAGTTGTAAATGGACAAACTGTGGTCCAAGCTGGTAATTTGGAAAAGATGTCATGTTGTGGTCTATATGTACTGTGACACACACAGGATATTATTATTATTATATCCTGTAAAAAAAATCAACCAAGGATCGCTCAAGCGCTTTTCTTCCATATTGAATTAAACGAATCTGGTGGAATTAAAATTTTAAACCCCAAATGTGATCGATACATGGTTGTTATTCTTTAAAGACAAATACACAGATTTAATATATATTGTATATGAGAGCAGTTTTAGCTGGCAAAGGATTTGTATAGTATTTCTGCCTCTCCAGTCCTGAGAATTACACAGCTCTGTCACACAACAAAGCTCTGATTAGCAGGGGAGAGGACTTGATCTTCCTCAGTTTCACTTACAGGTCTTGTTCCTCTCCCACCATCCCCCTTACCAGTGGCTGGACAGTAAGGCTCGGTTAACATATATGCAAATTTGGTGCATTTTGAACCGCATCTAATTCACATGACATGTGAATTCAGCCGGCTTTCTATGGAGTCGGTTCACATATATGCAGTGCAGCGGCAGTGCAAATTCACCGTGAATTTGAAAAGAGTCCTGTGCGTTTTTTGAGCACTGCGGTTCTGTTCAGATACAAATTCCAGGCTATTGACTTCTACGGGAATGCATCTGAATTGCACATGTCATCAGTTCACCGACTCAAAAAATGATAAGCTCTACCCACGAAGAAGGCTATCGCCATGTGACAGTTCTTAAATAGGTAAGAGGTAGGGCAACTCGGCAACATAATCTGATAGTACCGCCCCCCTGTGAGGTCACCAACTGGTGTATGCTGGGTCAGTTGATGTGATGGCTGCATTTGTTTTCTTTTTCAGGCTTTTGTTCTTCTAATTTCATCTGGTAATCCAGCCAGAAAGTCTGTTGTTTTTCAAGCTCTCCAGCAAAATGTATCAGTTACAGAGATTAGACAAACCACTTAACACTGGCAGAGGAGCTTACAATTCACTCACAGAAAAAGGGTAGCGCTCACTGAGATTTACACAGGGAGGTGAGATATTGGAGCACAGGCTGAGAGTGCCTTCCTTTCTATCGATCTGTAGTAATAACTGAAATATCCAGCTGGCAGCTTGAATCATCCACATGTAAAAATCTTTATTTGCCACAGAATAAGTACAGAGTAGAAAAGCGTATGCTTAGTCTTAGTCTTGGTCTTAGTCATAGCATAATAAACTCTGGACTGAACATACATACATACAAAGCTCCACTCGCAACATACAGGTACTATCAATTAAGTTAAATAAAATCAATTAATAGCTAGCGGCAAAGGGAGTCCACATCCAAAACAAAACAAAAAAAATATTTGCAATAAAGTACAGCACACCAAACCTGTATATAACCTGATATGCATGAATACAGACATCGTGCATGAATGAACATAAATACCACTAAAACATAAAAATGAATGCAAAACCTGCGCAATAATTTTTTGCTACTCACACACTGTTATCCTCAATATTATCATCAAAAGGTGCTGATATAATTTAGTTCATAACAAGCCTTGCACCGGATTAAACAACAAATCCAAGATAATATCAAATGACAGGTGATACACCTCAATTCTGTCACAGTATAAATAAAACATATATAATGCATAAATGAGCAAAAGTACATTCACGTGTCAGAAATAGTTGGAAAACTCAGAAAAAATTCAGAGAAAATTCTGAAAAATTACAGGAAAGAAGCCATGAGGGGAAACTGCTGAATAGTAAAGCTGAATCTGACCACTAGAGATGGGTGCTTACAATGATCAGCTTTTATTTATTTATGCAAAACCTTTATCCTAAAAGAAAAAACAAACTGTTTGCTGTAACTGCTTATACAGTGTGAGCTGGAGATTGGCTTCAATTTGTTAGTGGTTCCAAATCTGCTAATACAGCACTACCCTCCCCCAGACTGACAATGCTGCTGTGCCTCCTGTTCTCATTCGACCAGAGTTGTGTCTCACTAATACAGGAGGTGTGTTTGTTGCTGGCCAGATCACCAGGTGAAAACAGAGAGAGAAAAAAAACAAAGAAGAAAAAAAACTGAAGCAGCCGCCACATCTAATGGTTGGTAAGCCGCAATAAAATACATTTTTGGTTTTGGTTTATTACTGCTTTAATCATCGTGGAATGATATATCTCTTTCATTTTAGAGGATTCCTCTTATTTTTTTAGCCTTTCTTGCACACATTTGTCATACTTCATACATATTGGCATAATCCAGTTTTTTTTTTTTTTTTACTCAGGTCAGTGTCTGAAGGCTTTTTTCTGATAAATAAATCTATTTCTGCAAACATAAAATCGTAACTCAAGCAAAATCTAATTTTAGGATTCATGCTTGACTAAATTGGGCAGGGTTATTTCAAAATAAATGTGACCTTATGCGGTATCACAAAGCCCTGAGGAATGGCTTATGCATTCCTTTTCTACTTGTTCATAATTGTGTCTACTGTATGTACAAATGGCAAAATACTTCAGCAGTTAAAATGCAGGCACATCGGATGAATGAATTCCATTTCATTTAGACGCACATTTTACAATTTTGTTGGATTTTGAGTTTACCTTCCATTTCTGTTGGAATCATACTAATACTGGAGCCAAATTTTCAATAAAGTATTGCAAGAGTCAGGCCTTTTATGTACGTGTAACAGAAAGGTATGTGTTACAGTGTATCTCAAGCCAAAAAATATTTTAGGGTGGAACAGATAGAACCCCTGTCATGTTTTTATTACTTAATGAGAGATATCCATGTCGTTATGGACCTTGCTTTGTGCACTGGTGCTCAGTCATGTTGGAACAGGAAGGGGTCATCCCCAAACTGTTCCCACAAAGTTGGGAGCATGAAATTGTCCAAAATGTCTTGGTATGCTGACGCTTCAAGCGTTCCCTTCACTGGAACTAAGGGGCCAAGCCAAACCCCTGAAAAAAACCCCACCCATAATCCCCCCTCCACCAAATGATTAGGACCAGTGCACAAAGCAAGGTCCATAAAGACATTGATGAGTGAGTTTGGGGCTTTAGGAAATTGACTGGCCTGCACAGAGTCCTGACCTCAACCCAATAGAACACCTTTGGTATGAATTAGAACGGAGACTGCAAGCCAGGCCTTCTCATCCACATCAGTGCCTGACCTCACAAATCCGCTTCTGGAAGAATGGTCAAACATTCCTATAGACACACTCCTAAACCTCATGGACAGCCTTCCCAGAACAGTTGAAGATGTTATAGCTGCAAAGGGTGGGCCAACTCAAAATTGAACCCTACGGACTAAGACTGGGATGCCATTAAAGTCCATCTGTGTGTAAATGCAGGCCCAATACTTTTGATAATATAGTGTGTATGTATATTGAGAATGGGTGCTAAACAAATGCTTATCAGAGTCCAAATGTATTTATTTGATTCCACAAGTGACCAAAAGGAAAACAAAAGGCAGTCAACACATTTAGGGGGCCCAAACATTCCCCTTTAACAGGGCTTTAATGCTTCAAACAACAATGTTTACAGGAACAGAGGTTATGGGAAATCTACTCCATGGAACACATGTGAAAATGAAAAGATGAAAGGGTGACTGTCGCACTATTACCTCCTTTATCCAAAACAAAAAAAAGTTTTGGCTTTAGATAAACTGTAGGTTGGATTTATACCCCCATGCACAGTTTTATGTGATGCCATTGTTACCAATAAGCCCTAGAATGCTCACCAATGGCTAACCTCTGTACATGTGTTAGTGTGTGTGCAATTATTATTTATCTTATTATTATTTATTATCATCATTATTATTTTATATAATTATTTTTCTTTCATATATATATATATATATATATATATATATATATATATATATATATATATATATATATATATATATATATTATGTTTGTTTTATGTTTTTCTTACTAGTGTTCCTACCAAAAATAGCTTTAAGATAATTTTTTTCTTTTTATATAAAAATAGTGTGTGCGCAATTATTATTTAATTTATTATTATTTATTATCATTATAATTTTATATAATTATTTTTCTTATATATATATATATATATATATATATATATATATATATATATATATATATATATATATATTTTTTTTTTTTTTTTTTTTTTTTTTTTTTTTTTTACTAGTGATCCTACCAGAAATAGCTTTAAGATAATTTTTTTCTTTTTATAAAATCGTTTAAACTTCCTGTTAAGCTGGTTTTATTTTGACCCTTGTCACATTTCTCTGTGGAGGTATGCGTACGTATTTTTCTTAGCAGCAACATTATATGCAGGAAGAGATAAGTGTTTCAGTTGTGTTTGGAATGTCAGGTGGCATTATAATAAGTACTCTGCTTCTATTCAGTACAAAGACAGGCTCATGACAGTTTTTTGTTAGGTGACGACGTCTAAGATTTAGCTCAGCTTGTTCCATTGACCTACAATTAGCAAAAGACAGGCACTAATTAAGGGTAGACCAAAACATCACATTTACATTTAGTGTGTCAGATAAATATAAAATATTGCATATGAATACTTTGTATTTTCAATGCAGCCAGCAGGTGGAGCTTTATATTTGTTTTCACGTTTCCTTTGTTTGCCCTGCTACAAAAATCTTGTTATTTACACAGTTTAGCTCAAGCTGAAATTTACACACAAGTTATTGAGTCAGAGCAATAATATATTCTTTATCAGACAGGTCCATTTGTGATTTCTGTGAAGGACAGTGTACCTAAAATAAAAATAAACATAATGCCCTGCTGCATTCTATATACTTCATATAAAAAAATCCATCATGGAGAGTGGGACCCATCAATATGGTGACAGCAGATGTACAGACCACTGAACTTAAGAGTATAGATCTCTACAATAAAGTCCCCCAAAGATTAAATACATTGTCAGTTGGTTTAACTCTCCAGCGTTTAGCAAAAATTGTAACTTCAATTCTGAGCAGATTGACCCATTAAGTGTCATTAAACCATTGTGTGGGAAAACAAGTATCTAGCAGCGTTTGTCATATACTTCCTGGCTTGCGGTCCCCTTTTTATGCGCAGACTGCAATTTCTGCAAACACAACCATTGCACTTACTGTGTCCCTGTTGGGCGGGAATGCTGTCTTGTGGAGTCCCCCTAAAGCTCCAGAGTAGCCACCATTATGTGCACGATCCTTGCTGGGACTAGTACCAACACTCCTTGGCCACTCTCCTACTTCTTCTACTCTAGGTTTTGATTGACAGCAGCTCCCCTGCCTTGTGCATAAACATAACTGTGACGTGAACAGTGCACTCAGCAACCAAAAGTTCAAGAAAACCACCAGTAAGAGGAGCTAAGAGATGAGGAATGGAAGTGTTTTGGGGGTCAAATTACAACTGTTTTGCTTTTTTGAATTGATCTACAGGGTTTGTTTACACCAGCAAGCCACATTAAACGTACGGCTGCTGGATGTCCACTGGAGGGAAACATTGTTGATGCACCAATCCCAGAGTATCGCACTGTTAACTTTTTCCTTTGTTTTTGTTTTTTTCCTTTTTTTTGTTAGAACTTCATTGAAAGGTCAGAAGTGACGAGCGCAAGTTGGTGGACTGTGTTGCTGTGTTATTGTGTATGCTGAAAAGAAAACAATTTTCTTCAGTGCACACCACTTCAATGCATTGAGTTGAACTGGCCTTATCGGGAACAAGGCTTTTTGTCTTGCACTGGGACTGTGATGGGCAGCGATACACCAATGCAGCTTTTATCTTTGATCCCAAAGAGACAACTCGATATAACACCAATGGTTTAATACTACTTTAAAAGAAATATGGTGCTGCTATTTCTGACCTCCTTCTAAAATGCTGGTTGCCTGGTGACCATGTTAATTCTCTGGCTTCAAAACTTTTTGAGTTGCTAAGCAAGAACAAGCATGCAGCACATGAAGTCTGCATGCCTGGTCTTCATATTTGTTCATTGAAGTTACTCAAAAAGTACTGAAGCCATTGCTTTAGCATGAAAAAACAGCAACTAGAATCTTCAGAAGGCAATGCAATCAATGATGGTTTCCATACATCTCTCAGACAACAAGGGGCCCACAGAGTGTGTTTTGGGTTATATATTTCATTTTTACTTTAAAAAATCAAATTAAAGTCTTGTCTACCAACTGACAGAGGAAATTGTTAGGGTGGTTCCTGCACCGACAAGCAGCAGTTTATTAAGTAAACCACATATTTCATCACTGCATGTGACATACACATACGCAACACATGTTTAACGTGTATTCGTTTTTTAGTGCTATGCCCATTGGAGTAGGTAGTCAGCCCACCAGTGACCCTGCATTTATGTTTAATTAGCAGTTGAAACCATTGTAGCTCCTATTTGCTTTTCTGCTGCCCTCATCTCTACAATACAAACAAAGTCATCACCTTTGGCTCTGTACATACCTGTGGCAACAACACAGCTTGTTTGGAAGGTGTGTGATCTAGATAGAAAGATAGTTTCTATTTATCTATCTATCTATCTATCTATCTATCTATCTATCTATCTATCTATCTATCTATCTATCTATCTATCTGTAGCGCTGGTAAATTTCTAATCTACCGCTTATATGTAAATTTAGTGGGTTATCTGTGCTGTACATAGTTCAAATTTAATCTATGGCTAAATTAGCCTCTGTTCCAACATTGGCTGTGTTGCGTGCAGTTCCGCACTGTTGCCTGTAGGTGTCCTTGTCGCCATAGGTCAGTGTTGGAAAGCAACAAGCTGAAGTGTATTGAGTGCTCTTCTTTCTCGGAGGCTACTCGGCAGAGGTGGTCCGCTGCTGTGCATTCTGGGAGAGGGTACTTAAGGTGCAGACGCCATTTTTCTTTCTCTTTCACCTACTGGCCCTCCTGGCCTAAAGGTATGTGACGGGTCAGTTCTACCTCGCGGCCCTCCAGGCCGGAGGGTTGCGTTGCTGCAGTCGTGCAAGTGGGCCCAGAAGCCTGTCTGGGGCCTACTACTACGGAGATGGTCCTGTGCTGTCTGTCCTGCGGGAAGAAGCTGGACAATTGAGAAGACCCAGGGAAGGACCCGTCTTTGGAGAGGACCGAGCGGAACGCTGGTATCTCGGAAGGGGCCTGGTGACTCAATTGGAGGATGCATCTTAGCCTAATCCATTGCACAAGTACTGCCGGGTCAGCTTAAAGGTTCTGGTACTGTTTTTGCTGTTCGTCCTGTGGCAGAGGATTGTACAGTTAAATTGTTCTTCTCAAGTCTGTGGCAGAGACTTTTTTTTTTGTTCGTGCTACGCTCCGGCTGCTAGGTCAGTGAGAGAGACCTATCCGGGTGGGCAAAGATTTAATCTTGGACTGAGGGTATATTCGTCCCCGAGATTTCAATTCCTCAGGGATTCAAAGAAAAGGTATTTGAACCTCCCTGCAACTCTTCTTCAACCTCTTTCCTGCTACTTCTTCAAGTTACTTCCTATTAAAGCATTGAGTGCTAAAGTGACTGGTGCCTATATTGTCAGAGACAAAGCTCAACATGGACTCTAAGTTTTGGTATTGGTGAAACTAAAGGTAAAAAAAGGTGACGGTAACAGCCCAATTTAACTCGGCAGCTCCTTCGGGGGTTAGTGCTACATATAAACAGATAAAAAGCGACAATTTTGGAAAAAAAGCAATATTTTTTACTTTTTAAAAATGAAAAAAAAAAACAAATTTCTTCCTCAGTTTAGGCCGATATGTATTCTTCTACATATTGTTGGTAAAAAAACCCACAATAAGCGTATATTGATTGGTTTGCGCAAAAGTTATTGAGTCTACAAAATAGGGGATATATTTATGGCATTTTTATTATAATTTTTTTTTTTTTACTAGTAATGGCGGTGATCTGCTATTTTTAATGGGACTGTGACATTGCGGCGGACAGATCGGACACTTTTGACACTTTTTTGGGACCACTGACATTTATACAACGATCAGAGCTAAAAATAGCCACTGATTACTGTATAAATGTCATTGGCAAGGAAGGGGTTAACACTAGGGGGCGATCAAGAGCTTAAATGTGTGTCCTAGGGAGTGATTCTAACTGTGGGGGGATGGGACTACCTGGGGGAGGAGACCGATCATTGTTCATACTTGGTATGAACAGCAGATCAGTCTCCTCATCCCTGACAGAACAGAGATCTTTCTGTTTACATTGACAGATCTCTGTTCTGTCTCTCTCGGGAGCGATAGCGGGTGCCCAGCGGACATCACGGCCGCCGGGCACGCGCATCAGCTCCGTCATCGCGCTGCGGGCGCGCGCTCCCCCTAGCGCTCCTGTAGCGGCCTATGTACAACTATGGCGATATGCCCAGGAGAGCAAACCTGCCGCAGTAACAGGAGGCACTAAAGGGTACCTAAAGGCTCCTGTATTTGGAGGTATAGTTAGCTTTACACAAGTACAATTTTGTTAGGAAATTGTTATTTTTCTAATGTTTTGTGAAGTCAATTGTTGACTGTAGTGACAAGAAAATTCTAAGGAGAACAATGGAAATTTTTTCTCGTTTCTTGCAAGCCATCCACCAAGAGCATACGAGTCTGGAGGGCATGATAAAATAGTTTCACAAAAAAGAGTTCACACTGGTGCGATGCAGGAAACCCTGCGATTCAGTGCCGGTTCCCTCATCACACCTGAATCGCACAGTGGTCCACACAGATCTGCGAACTGCTGGGGGTGTCAGTGTAAAGTTAATGGCACACCCAGATTGGTTCACAGATCACAGTGCGAACTGTGAAATGGTGCATGAATCAGATTGCCTAGGTGTGAACACCCATGATATCCGATTCCAGTGCGGACCAAAAAAGGGTCCTGCACCATGGTGCGAATGTGATTCCAGTCAAACAGTTTGTATGGCTGAAATCGCATCGCACAGACATCGCATGTGATCTGCACAGCAATGCGGTGCGAATCTCATGCCATGTGTGGCATCGCACTAGTGTGAACCGGCACTTAGGCCTCATTCACACTGCTTTCCAAGGCTGCATGCTAGGTATTTGCGAACAGCTTCAGATGCTTGTGTGTAATTGCACATGTAGACCTCTTTTGGAGGAGTTATGAGAAATGGCCTTCTCCAAACAGGATAGTGTTCTAAACATATAGGTAAATAACCTTCTCTAAGTGGAAGAGTGGGTTTTATGATAACGTTGTTAATGTCTATATCCAATACAAGGCCTCTGTGAAGAGATGGGATTTCCCTTCCTGGGAAATTAACCAGTAATCTAATTGAAGTAATTGAGAGCAAAGGAACTAGCATATAACATTAACTATAAGTATATAGATGCACACCAGTATAGAAATAATACAAGCTTTATATAAGAAAATGTTAAAAATAGTACAGATAGCCCATGTACAAACAGGTAGTATCAGCAAAGGGCCCGATAGGAGTCCTGATAGAATTGTGCACATATACCCGAGTATATATAGTTATTAATAGAGATACCTCCAGATGAATTTTGCAGCATAATCCAATTGCAGGGGCCCCTGAGAATGATCACAATGCATTGTTTCTTTGTATCGCAGACCTGAAGGCAAGATCAGCAGTGGTGGGGAGATCCTTCAACTGTTGTCCAACCATCCTTAAAAGCAACTTCTCACACTCAAATACTGTGTTGTTTTTCTGCAAATCAAAGTCAGCCAAGGATAATTGTACAAAAAATGATTAGTTAAACCCACCAGTGCTTTTTTTAACCACTACTATTCCTTTATACTGGCTTTTGAAATTTACAAATGAAGCAATTTAGAAATTGGATGAAAGGTTTAGCACTGGGAAACACTTTGTGAAAGATAAAAAATGCATTTTATATACAACTATAAAGATCAGACCAAAATGAGAGACAAATGAGGAGGAAAGAGGGACAGAGGGACATTGTTCCCAATCAGAGGAGCTATGCTACACACATGGAGCAATTACCTGTGGTTAGGGACAAATGAGTAGCCCTAGTTGCAAGTTGTCTGCATACAAAGGCATTCACCTCTCTCTAACTGCATGTAATTGCTCCTTGTGTGATTACATGTGAACAGCCATGGACAGTATTAGAGTGTTATTGATTTGTACAGGCTGAGCAGCAACAGATCACAAACACCTAGCCTTACCCACCACAGAAATAGACAGATCTGGGCAGTGAATGGCCATGTGATCAAGTACTTAGGTGTGGAGGGCCCTTAGAGAGTATCCCACCAAAATGAAACTCCAAATGTCTTTAATTTGTCTTGCAAGTTAGAGCCCATTCACACCTGAGCGTTTTGTAGCTTGAATCCTCAAGCTACAAAACGCTTGAGGGGAAAAAATCCATTATTCTCTATGGAGATGGTTCACATCTCCACTCCATGTCGCCTGAAGCCCTACGCCTGAAGCTCAAACAAGTTCTGGACCCTTTTTTGTTGCGCGAATCAGGCAGATTTGGGTGTTTTTGGAGCAGGAAGCAGATGACAAAATCTAACAACATAGCAACAAATGATGAAACAGATGATCATTTTTCCTATTGGCTAATAAAAAAAATGCCAAAGTTCAAAAATGCTGGACAACGCTGCATGGAAACGCGCAAATATGCCCAAAGATACGCGTGACAAAACGCTGGAAGAAACGCTCAAATACGCTACACTCAGGTGTGAATGCAGCCTTAGTGCAGACTTGTGAGAAAAGCAGTGAGTAAATTACATAAGCACAGCGTTCGATGTGGGAGAGGCTATACATCAACAGTGTACACAAAATCCTTGGTTTGCCATTGTACAAGTAACTAACATTTTGATTTTTTGACAGCTTTAGAAAACTACAGCAGCTTCAAAGTAAAATAACGTAATAACATTACATTGAAAAATGATTTGTGTTGCAATTATGTATGTTATTTTTTTGTGAAAGTAGCGTTTTCCTTTTAAGTAACCCCCTTAGAGTAGTATTAAACCCTCAGAGTCTTTTTAGCTTAACACATTAAGGACAATAAAATAAACATTCCCAAGTAAACATTTTTTTTTTTTTACTCCAGTTTACAACTTTCAATGCTGCTAGCTCCTGCTCTCTCAGTTCTGCTTTCCCGAACTTCATCCTCACAGGAAAGGGTTAATACAGGACAGTGCGGTCTCCAGCAAGGAAAATAAAGGGAGAAGGGGAGGGAATAGCAGGAGAGTACCTTGCCATCCTAGACTAGAGGGCTGTGTATTTCTATTAATACACACAATGCAGGGAGACACAACACTAGCCCCTACATGTAAGGGTGGATCCATAGGATCATGTAGTGGGACTGCACTGGAATAGTCAGCCAACTCAATCAAGCCGCATCTGCTGTGAATGTTCCCTAAAATATAAAAAAAACGCATACGTAGTGTAAGTGATTACATCAGCTACTGGAAATGCTTAAAAAACCAAAGGTTAAATATCACTTTACCTGGGACTGCATTGTGACAGCTAAAGATAACAAACCAGTAAAGTATGTATCTGATATGCTCAAAAAATGAGCATTAATAATTAACAAATGCTGCTGTTTATCAATATTAATAATTAAAGGTAAATATACTCTATTTATAGATGTGGTTTAGTTTTCTATTTATTCCTTGTGTAGTAAAACAAAGGCACATCTGTTGTTCTATATATAAAAAGTGGATTTGGTAATGTTCATTAAGTAACATACAGTGGGGAAAATAATTATTTGATCCCCTGTAGATTTTTGTAAGTTTACCCACTTACAAAGAAAAGAAGGGTCTATAATTTTTATCATAGGTGTATTTTAAATGATAGAGGCAAAATATCAATTAAAAATCCAGAAAAAACACATGATACAAATGTTATAAATTAAGTTGCAGTTCAGTAAGTAAAATAAGTATTTGATCCCCCAAGCAAAACATGACTTAGTACTTGGTGGAGAAACCCTTGTTGGCAAGCACAGAGGTAAGACGTTTCTTGTAGTTGGTGACCAGGTTTACACACATCTCAGGATAGATTTTGGTCCACTCTTCTTTACAGATCTTCTCTAAATTCTTAAGGTTTCTTGGCTGTCGCTTGGCAACTCAAAGTTTCAGCTCCCTCTATAAATTTTCTAGAGGATTAAGATCTGGAGACTGGATAGGCCACTCCTTGATCTTAATGTACTTCTTCTTAACCTCCCTGGCGGTATGATTATTTCGGATTTTAGGTGCTGAAAGCGGTACAATTATTTTGCATGGAAATTTGGGGTTTTATATTGTAGGTCTGTAATTCTTAACAATAACACACTTAAATCTGTCCAAACCAGAGTCTAGTAGATATCCCGGGTATGATAAAGTTTGAAACACAAAAACATAAATTATAATATAATAAATAAAAATAAATAATTAAAAAAAAAAAAAAAATAGTAATAAAATAAATTTCCCCACAATTCACTATCGCTCAATTCTGCAAGTGTTCTAATTTACTATCGCTGTTTTCTAGCTGGTCTAAAGCCACTTTTGACGTAAAGGGACACTTTTTGGTTGCTATGGACAATCTCCAGTTTCCAGGCAGAAAGAACAGTGTATATCATGTAAAACTGCATGCAGGGCATGGGACAAAGCACTGGGGACAAAAGGGATGTAAAATCATTTCATAAAGTACTGTAATCTGTAAGATTACAGTACTGTATGTGTTATGATTTTTACTTTTTTTTTAATTTGCCGCCAGGCTCCGCCCCCGTGTGTCGCGCCGCTCGCAGGGAACGGAGCCTGGCACGGAGAGGCTTCGGAGGAGACAGAGCCCGCAGACACAGCGGGGGACATCGCAGGATCCTGGGGACAAGGTAAGTAAAGCTGCCCCAGGATCCTGCAATGCGATCCCGAGTGTGGCTCGGGGTTACCGCTAATGGTACTGAATTTTAACCCCGAGCCACACTCGGGAATACCGCCAGGGAGGCTACACCACTCCTTTGTTGCCTTTTTGGGTCATTGTCATGCTGGAAGACCCATCCACGACCCATCTTCAGTGTTCTGGGTGAGAGAAGAAGGTTCTCATCCAAGATTTTACAATACATGGCCCTGTCCATTGGCCCCTCAATGCTTTAAAGTCGGCCTGTACCTTTAGCATAGAAACAGCACCAAAGCATAATGTTTCCACCTCTGTACTTGACTGTAGGGATGGTGTTCTTAAGGTCATAGTCAGCTTTTTTCTTCCTCCAAACACGGCGAGTCGAGTTAATGCCAAAGAGCTCAATTTTTGTTTCATCTGACCACAGCACTGTCTCCAAATCCTTCTCTGAATCATTTAGATGTTTATTGGTAAACTTCAGACAGGCCTGTACTTGCGCCCTTGAGGAGGGGGACGTTGCGGGCGTTGCAGGATTTCAATCCATGGTAGCGTATTGTGTTACCAATAGTTTGTTTGATGACTGTGATCCCAACTGCCCTGAGATCATTCACAAGCTCCTCCCGTGTAGTTCTGGGCTGATCCTTCACTTTTCTCATGATCATCCTTACCCCATGAGGCGAAATCCTGCATGGAGCTTCAGACTGAGGGCGATTGATGGTTATTTTGTATTTCTTCCATTTACAAGTAATTTCTCCAACAGTTGTCTCCTTCTCATCAAGATTTTTGCTTATGGTCTTGTAGCCCATTCCAGCCTTGTGCAGGTCTACAATCTTGTCCCTGACATTCTTTGACAGCTCTGTGGTCAGGCCCATGATGGTGAGGTTTGAATGGAAGAAAGCGATTCTGTGGACAGGCGTCTTTTATACACGTAATGAGTTGTTGTTAGAAGCACCTTCTTAAATTGACAGGAATAATCTGTTCACCACATGAGCACATAATGTAGCCAGTCTGTGGGATCCAGAATTAATGTTGATTGGTAGAGGATCAAATACTTATACTCACTGAACTGCAACTCAATTTATAACGTTTGTATCATGTGCTTTTTTCTGGCTTTTTGGTTGATATTCCGTCTCTATCATTTAAAATACACCTATGATAAAAATGATAGACCCTTAATTTTTTTGTAAATGGGCAAACTTACAAAATCTGTAGGAGATCAAATAATTATTTTCCCCACTGTAAGTGGAAGCTGTCATGTAGATTGCTAAACCATTGCTGTATAGATTCAAGTATAGCAGTGTCTCTAAAGCTGAACTCCGGTATAAGCAAATATTGTTTAAATACAAGTCTTGGAGCACTTTGTGTATTTCTTACAGATCTGTGCAGCAATCTAGTGTAAAACTTTGCCTCTGCGTAGGAGCTTCCTGTATAAAAGAGCAGTCACTGTTTCTCTCTCTGCTTGTGCAGGCTGACAGGTCTTGTCTCCACCCCCTTCTGCGGTGTTCTGCAGACAGCCTATAGTAGGTGGAGTCTGCCGAACCCCTCTGTACGTTGCTATAATAGTGCGGCATTAGCAGGCATAGATACTGTAGATGTATGCAGTTATTTACTTGTACTCTCTTCCTGTCAAAGGAAAAATATCAGCATTGCAACAGACTCTAAATCTTCCATGAAGGTTACTCTGTTTTAAACCTCAGCTCGGGGCTAATAATTGACATACCCTCCAAGCTGCTAGAGGAGGCTGACATAACACCTTGTCATATCGTAGCTGTTATCATCAATGTCTTTTCATCTGCCAGTGACTCCTGTCTTGGCACAGACTACAGAGTCATTTCAGGAGTGACTACATAGAGTACTGTCTCTCCCCACTAGCTCTGCCACCACACACTTCTTCACCCCTTAATAAAATTTATTAAAGATGCTTATGGAGGACTGGTTCTCTTTCAGTTGTCTATAAACAGTCAGTTCTGCAAAGCATTTATGATATCTGTAGATCTTTTTAATGGAAAGCACCACAATGTCCCTTCTCGTTTTTTCAATAAAGCAAAGTACAAAGTGTAGTAACCCACAGTTACCAACCAGAATTCATGGTTCACTGGTCATCATTGCTAAGCAAGCGTGGTAATTGATTTGTAGTAAAAGAACGGATCCGGGCACAACAAACCAAAGACTCAATATATGTGATAGCATCGGGCTCAGGAGGGGTGGAACAAGGGGAAAATAGGCAAACCACACTATATCATTACAGGAAAATATGGGACTTAGCTTCTTCCAAACTTGAAATTCCACGACACAACGATTACACACCGATATGGCATAACAAAAATCTACCAGAATTTACCAAAATATAGGACACAAGTGTATGGTCCAAGCAGGGAGTATTTTATCTACATCACATTCTAAAAGATGGACACCTCAAAACCTTCAATTCACTCAGAGAAGAATTTCCAATTCAAAACGGAATGTTTTTTAGATTTTTACAACTCCGCCATGCGACACAATCTCAATTTCCTGAATCCGTCCCACACTCTACACCCAATGTCATAATGGCAGTGATTAAGAACACAGACCCTCACAAACTAATCTCGGCATTTTACAATATGCTCTCCACCCCTATCTCTACCAAAATAGCATATGATCTGAAAGCCAGATGGGAGAGAGAAGTGGGCCCAATAGAGGATGAGGAGTGGGAGGAGGCACTGGAGTCCTGGAAGGCAGTATCCCCCAAACTATCTGATCGACTATCACAGCTTTATATTCTCTATAGGACATACCTTACACCCATTAGAGTGGCAAGATACAAATGCAATCAATCTACAACATGTCTAATGTGTGGACTGGAGACAGGCAAATTTTTTAATCTGATCTGGACATGCCCCAAGATACAAGGCTTGTGGAAGTAAATCGTGACATTTCTGCATGATACCATGGGCTCACCCCTAGCATTAGACCCAAAACAATGCCTTCTTGGAATACTACCAGATACAATTGATAAATATACTAAAATATTTCTTCACAAGACACTATTTTCAGCCAGGAAAATTACAGCCAAAAAATGGATGAGACAAACACCTCCCAAGATAGTAGAATGGAAACTGGAAGTAAATAATACCCTGCCATACAAGAAGTGTATATATATCAACAGAGGTTGTCCCAACAAATATAATAAGGTATGGGACCGCTGGCTACAAGAGTCTGATACCTGTGTGTAGTAAAACTATATCAGTTTGTAAGGACTACTCAGGCACATATCTTTTTATATAATCTTTATTTGTAATATATGCATTCATAGAACATATCCACATAGCAACAGCAATGTACCTGTTTTCTTACCTATAATATGTATAATATGCAACGTAACAGTTATCAAGTTTCTATGTAAAAGCAAACATAACATGTATGCACCGTTTGATTAATAAAAACCTTTGTTCAACGTAAAAAAAAAAAAAAAAAGAACGGATCCATTCTCTCATGAAAGAGGTAAGAACTGAGCTCTCCTTTACAAATTTCCAGCAGGATAGAACATCTCTGTAATTAGAGCCTAAATGTGACCAATAGTTACATGATAATTGCAAGCAATGTTCAACTCATTGACATCACTACTAAAGATTAGGAAGTGCATGGCCAATGTCAGTGATAATAGAGAAGACATTAAAGTATAACTAAAGGCAGAGCTTTTTGTAAGTTTTGGATAGACTGTAGAGGAATTAGAACACCTATCAGTTTTTTATCGCTGTCTGTGTCCCCGTTAGGGCGATTCACTCCATCTCTATTTGTCCTATTTATCATCATCACAAAAAGTGAAAGTAAAAGAAAATCACAAATTTTGATTTGTCTCCAGAACAGGATTAGAGGGGAAATATTCCAAAGGGGACGCTAGTTCTGGTAGCCTTGGTGACAACTAGGGATTCCATAATTTTGGAAAGATTTCCTCTCCTTTCCTGTTTTGGCTATGGGACAAGAAGTGAAGGGAAACCTCCAAAATGGGATGGCAAAAAAAAAAAAAACTAAAATGAAAACGCATTGCTTTTAGTTATACTTTAGATTATTATTTACAAATGAACTACAAATGATGCACTGATTGGTGCATCTACAGAGTGAATTTATGCAAACTAGAGCTATCTACAACAACCAATAAGTCTTTCAAGTGAAACAATAAATCTGATTTGCCATATAAGGGTCAGCCCCACTTTTGTTTTTTCATAAATCAGCTGAATATTATCTGTGTATATCAGGCCAGGTGTCAATATGAAGTATGAACATGATGACATTGTTGGAAGTGTGTGTAATTTCCATATATATATATATATATATATATATATATATATATATATATATATATATATATATATATATATAAATATATAAATAAACCTTCTGCGCTATCCCTATAGCTAAATCTAAAAACACTGTGCTACAAAAATGAAATGACAAAGGAGGCAGCTAAATACCAGTCTGCATCCAACCACCTGTGCAAATGCAATTAATATATACTACCTTCAAAGGTGAAGCGTTCTCCTTCAATATGTTAAGTGCATATATTAATTCATATATAAATTTCATCAGTGATCATAAAAGCCTAGACCTTTAAAAAAGCCCACTGGGCGTTATGCGTGAGGTGGGTGGTGATGTAATCACGCTGGACAGAGCCAGGTGGAGCTGTGCAAGCTGAGGATAGTACTGAAATATGCCTCTATTTGATTTCTGAATTGTGAGTGGTATTTCTACTCTTAATAAATACATTGTCTGGGCGATCTGCACTATGGTTTTTTTCCTCTTGCTTCTTACAAATATGATGCAACGCTGAGAGCTGTGGACTGGATTTGATCTGTCAGTGGAAGCAGTGCAACTTTAACACTGCAAAGGCACATACTGACCTCCTTTAGGTAGGGGGGTCCACCCAAGCAGGTTAGAAGACACCCATAGGTGGGGTGAAGGACACCGTGGTGAACACAGGTCGATACACACAGGATTTTTTTTTGGTGTATGGAATTACGCGATTCACGGGTTTTATACATATATATCTTTATGGACTGGCACTGAACGATGGACTCACTTTGATATATTTATTTGTGTATATAATAGTTATTGTATTTTATTTTATTTTAATAATATTTTTATGATCACTGATGAACTTTATATATTAATTAATCTATGCACTTAACATATTGAAGGAGAGCGCTGAACCCTTGAAAGTAGTAATCTCCACATATAGATGTCAGGAATTTGGTTGATTAGAGTTTTGAGTTGTCTAATCTAGATAAAGAACAGATTAGTCAATTGACTACAAATCTTACAAGTACTGAAAAAAAAAAGAAGTCTATACTTATAATGTGGAATGTAGATTGTATCCCTTAGATAAGCATATAGACTTATGGTATATATAACACAGCTATGGACTTCTGGAGATCCCCTATACAGACGTAACTTTTCCAGTGTTTACTCCCTTCTCTGTTCAGGGATAAATATTTATGGGATAAATCACATTTCTTATGGTTTGGTAGAGCGGCCAGCCATAATCAAAATGAACATCCTGCCTGGAATCCACTATTCATTCCAAATTGTTTTCTATAATTCTTCCCCGTCAGTTCTTTTTTTTTTTCACAATAAAGTTTATTCAACATCGTTGAATAATACAATAAGTAACCAACATTCAAACATGGTGATAATTAAGAGATACAAATAAATGAATCATAAACAGAGTTTCTAGTTATCAACCCTATCAGTGCTTCAACTCACTTCAAATATTATTTTGCACCTTTCTCAACAAATGTCCAAGAGTAAAATACAGTACCCTTACTCTCCCAAAGCTTAAAGCAAGTATAGGCTTTACAGACATACAGAAATACTACTGGGCTTGTCAGTTAACCAGAGTAGTGGACTGGAATGTCCACAATACACTCAAAGACTGCATTACCACTAGAACAAGAGTTATTGCAAACTCCCTTACATACTGTATATGGCCATGGATCAAGAAAGCCCACGTTCTTTCTGAGATTACCAGTCATCCACTGATATGATACTGATAAATATGACCTCTCATCTGATCGTAATCCACTGACCCCTGTGAGATTCTAGAATTCCAACCTGGAGTGTCTACAGACTTCCTATGCACATGGCACACTTCTGGAGATCCCAGAAATCCATATCTGCTTGTGTGTCCTGGGTCAGTGACTCAAAGCAGGATTCCAAGGCAACTGTTTTTTTCCAAAAGGAACCATCAGCACGAGCAGTAGACTGGGGGACCTTTTAACTTTAACTGACCTAAGCCATCATTTCATCCAGCACTGTGCAATCTCTGTTCTTCTCTCCCCTCAATTCTGGGTCTCGCTGGCTTTGCTGGGGCACTGGGATCCATTGACTGCCAGTGCTGTCAATCAAACCCAGTGATGGGGGGGGGGGCGAGTCCTGCTGTCTGTGTCAATGGATGTAGCAGTAAGGCTTGGGAGCGAGCACGCACGAGTGTCCCCATGGGAAGCCTCTGCACAGAAGGGAGGTGCCAGGAGCGCTGGCCAGGTAACCTGAGGAGAAGAGGCTTGCGGACGATCTGTGTAATTCCATTGCACAGAACAGGTAATTATAGACATGTTTGCTATTTTTTTTATTTTACTTTTACAATCTCTTTAACTCGGACCTGAATGTGGAAGGGTGCATCTGTTGAACCACTTTCTGAATATGTACAAGAATATATATCGGCCTAAACTGATGAATACATTTATTTTTTTAATTTTTTTTTGGATTTGTATTTTAGCAAAAAGTAAAAAAAAAATGTTTTCAAAATTGTCACTCTTTGTTTATAGCGCAAAAAATAAAAACCGCAGAGGTGATCTTTAAATTCCTTTGTTTTTTCTGCTGTAATCTGACTTCATGTTAGAGGGTGTCTTATGTTCATTCAAGTCCCCACTGTATGTAGGAACATAGCCACCCTCCCTTGCTTGCTCCTGAGATAGACCAGTGACTATAGACTATGGGATGTGTAGTGTGCAGATGACCACAACTAATGTGCAGTGAAAACAAATAGAAAGTGAGAGGGGAAAAGGAGAAGTTCGGGAGCTCACAGTGGAAATTACAAGGAGGCAGAAAAATACAGTAAGAAACTATTTAATGAAAAATAGATTATAGGGCCATTAGGTAGTGAATGTGTATGGCAGGGATGCCCAACTGCTGGCCCGCAGGCCACATGAGCCCTCTGATGTGGCCCGTGACCTCTTGCTCTAGGATGGGGGGTCGGCAAGACCAGATTGCAGATTCCCATCCCGCCATCCTAGAGCATCAGTGTTGAGAATGGAGCCGGCGGTCAGGTCTTTAACATTGACTGGACCCTGGGCAAACATTTTCTTGGGCCCCCTCTTGCGTGCAGTTTCGCTCTCCACATGCTTTGAGATATACAATAAATAGCAGGTAGACTCAAAACCCTTTGGGTCTGGTATGAATATTAAGGGGAACCCCAAACCAAAATTTAAAAAAAAAATGTGTGGGGGTGCCCCCAAATTCCATACCAGGCCCTTCAGGTCTGGTATGGGTATTAAGGGGAACCCTGCGCCAATATTAAAAAAAAAATGACGCTTTACAGGCATACTATAGACACCCCCCAGGTACGAAATTTAAAGGAATATTTCACTTTTATTGTTTCACTTTAAGCATTATTAAAATCACTGCTCCCGAAAAAACCTGACATTTTTAAAACTTTTTTTTCATTGATACATGTCCCCTGGGGCAAGATCCAGGTCCCCAAACACTTTTTATGACAAATGAAAAGAAAGAAAAAGAGCGCACCAGCCTAGTGCATTATCCTTGACAGATTTATTAATTAAAAACAAGATAAAAACTACTCACAAAGGTCGAAAAAAAAATCGCATAGTATATGGCACAGAGGCAAATAATCCAGTGGTAGCAGTTTTCCAAGTCCCAGGAAGGAGGCGTACGGACTACTGCTGGCTAACGAGTTTCGAAGGTTACCCTTCTTCATCAGAGCCACTTTTTATGACAATACCATGCATATAAGCCTTAAAAATTAGCACTTTTGATTTCTCCCATAGACTTTTAAAGGGTGTTCCGTGGCTTTCGAATTTGCCGCGAACACCCTAAATTGTTCGCAATTCGGCGAACAGGCGAACACCCGATGTTCGAGTCGAACTTATGTTCGACTCGAACATCGGGCTCATCCCTACTGACCACCAATGTAAGGGGTGATTTACACTGACCACCAATGTAAAGGAGGATTTACACTGACCACCAGTGTAAAGGCAATTCTGCACTTACCAGCAATGTAAAGGGAAATGTACACTGATCACCAATGTTATGAACAATTTACACTGACAACCAATGTGATGGGGGATTTTACATCAACAGCCAATAAAGGGGGATTTTTAAACTGGCCACCAATGTAAGGGGAATTTACACTCACCACCAATTTAAAGGGAGCTTCTACATGGACCACCAATGTAAGGGAGGATTCGAAACTGACCACAAATGCAAGTTTGGATTTTTTTAACGATTACCAATATAAAGAAGGGTTTCTACACTTGCCACCAATGTAATGGGGATTTACACTGACCACTAATGTAATAGGAGCATTCACAGTAACCACCAATGTAAAGAGGGATTTACACTGTAAGGGGGACCTTCACACTGGTCACTAGTGTGAATGAAAGGATTGTACACTAAGCCCCAATGTAATGAGAAGATTTACACCGACCACCAATGTAAGTGAGACATTTAGCCCACGTTCACATTTGTGTGTGTCAGGAATACATGCAAAGTCGCTTTCCTGACACCACAGAAACATGCTGCCCTTTAGCAGACACACAGCAGTGCCATTAATTGTTAATGACACCCTCATGCATTGACTGAGATGTGCGCATTCTCATGCACCAAAATTCAGGGTGCTGTGACACCATGTTATTTTGAAGAAGGGTTTCACCTCCAATTTGTTTACCTTTGCAAAGCAGACTGATGTTAGGACTTTCAAGCATGCTCCTTTACCTCCCCAGTGGGCAGAATTCATCAGAAGTGATGTAGATATGACCTCAGGGGGACATGATAAACATATGAATGCCACATCTACATATGCATATCTACATATGCCACGGTCCACGACTATTTTCATATTAATGCTGCCGCTATTTACATATCAATGCAGTTTATTTTCATGTAAACACAGGACGGGACTAAAACTTCAAGGGAAAGGGAATTTAAACTGGCTTAGTTGGCAAGTATGAGGCAGCTGCCTTGGGTCCCACAACAATGATGGTGCCCTTTTGCTCTGCCTTAAAAACGGTCCTGCCGGTGGTAGAGGCAGCATGCAGCTGCAGTAGAGAGCAGAGCCAATGTTTCCTGTATAGCACCGACTCCTGTCACAGGCGGAGTGATACCAAATACACTCCACTTGGGACAGCAACAACCGGCGATACCTGCAGGATTCCTGAAGTAAAGATTGTGTTCAAATGTCAGGTTTTTTTTATTAAAAACACATATCAATGGGTGTATCTATCCTAGTTCTGCACTGGTTACTCTGGGCTGCTATCAAACTGATCCCCAGATGCAGTGAACCTGGGGGTTACCTGCACTCAGCCATAGACTTCTGTTATTACCTGTGGGTTTGGTGAGCTTTTTAGAAAGTGCACCACACCTGGAGGATACAATAGAATTCTATGGCAAAATGCAGCCAACCTGCAGGAAAGCCACAGGGGCACAGCCACAGCACATCAATGTGAAAGCAGCCTTAGGCCCCTTTCACATGATCAGTCAGATCAGGTCCGCCTGTCCGTTTTTCAGGTGCACATAATCAGACCTTCCATTCACTTCCTATGGTGGACTTGTGACTATTTACATTTGCCTACCTCCAATCTGATCCGCTAAAAAAACAGAAGGGGATCTGTCCCCTTCTGTCTGGCTGGATTGGATCTGATCGGAGGGCCCATAGACTAAAGCGGGCTGTGTCAATGTCAACCACCCACTCCACTCATTGTGGCCCACGACCAGTTAATAAGTCTCTTAAATGGCCCTCACTCTTCAAAAGGTTGGGCACCCCTGGTGTATGGATTATTTTTGGAAAATACTTATTTGAATACAGGGGTTCACTTGCTGGACACCTCTGCCCTTCTGAGAGCATCATGTATTTTTTACATGAATAGGAGGTGTTCTCTGATTGGACAATTTGGAGAGGAGGATAATGTTACAATCTCTGCCTTGTCCAATCAGAGAACAGAAGTTGTAGCCTAGAAATTCAATATGTTAAATAAGACAATAAATACATTCTTGGAATTCTGTATCCCCATAAACAACGCATAATGAAGGTCAATGTTCTGTTAACACTGTTATAAAAACCTTTAATTGCTTATGGAGTCAACGGGCCTTTATTACTCTATATTTCTCTTGAGCTTGTATAACGTCAGTAAAATATATCCTTAAAAAGATCGATTCCATAATATTACTCATTATAAATGAGTAACTCTAGCTAATGAAGTGATGTTAGGCCTAGTAAACCTGTGACTGCACCTTAGGTATGCTGCCCTCCACCAGCATTTTAGAATCCTAAAACCACAATATTTCAAAGCTCCCTCCTAATTAAGCCTTGCCTTAAACATACTTGGATAATCGGTCCCAATTTTAGCAGGCCACACCGTTTAGGGGAGCAAAAATTGTAACTGATATTAGGCACTGTAGATTTGAGCAAGGGTAGCAGTTTGAGAACTGATCATGTTTGCTAGTCCTACTTTTTCAATATAGAACTGTTGTGTAATGGAAATGGTGATTAGTGGTGCTATATATGGTTTTTTTTGGCTCTATAACAAAAACATTGTGAGTAAAGGGTATTAACTTATAAATGAGCCATCTATACTTGTGTGGCAGTTGTTTTTTCTTTAGAAGACATGTGCTTGGTGGCTCTAATGAGCTCCCAACATCCTCAATCCAGCCATCTAAACCCATAATAAACACTTCCTTTCCCAACATCCTCAATCCAGCCATCTAAACCCATAATGAACCCCTCCTTTCCCAACATCCTCCATCCAGTCATCTAAACCCATAATGAACCCTTCCTTTCCCAACATCCTCAATCCAGCCATCTAAACCCATAATGAACCCCTCCTTTCCCAACATCCTCCATCCAGCCATCTAAACCCATAATGAACACTTCCTTTCCCAACATCCTCAATCCAGCCATCTAAACCCATAATGAACCCCTCCTTTCCCAACATCCTCCATCCAGCCATCTAAACCCATAATGGACATCGCCTTTATCAACACCCTCAGTCTAGCTATTTAAACCCTTACTGAACCCCTCCTTTTCCACCACCCTCAATCCAGCCATCTAAACCCATAATGGGCCCCTACTTTCCCCAATCCTAACCTTATTATGCTCCCTTCTAAGACCCCATGCTCCTAAAGTACACTTGTGTCCTTTTCCTACCCTTTCCCATTAGGCCCATTTACATGGGCGGCTGGGGAAGAGGTGGGGGTAACAATAGGTGGTTGAGCCACCGTTTTACTGCCCCTGACCACCCAGACCAAAGTTAATATGGCCAGTGGCCTTGTTATTACACACTGTCAGGGGGAGCAAGAGGGCACAGCACAGGGGGGAGGGTAAGTGGGCACAGAACAGGGGGCAAGAGGGTACGGTACAGGGGGAGCAGGAGGGCAAAGCACAGGGGGAGGGTAAGTGGGCACAGTACAGGGGGCAGGAGGGTAAGTAAAGGAGGGAGCAGGAGGGCACAGCATGGGGGGGGTAAGTGGGCACAGTACAGGGGACAGGAGGGTACAGTAAAGGAGGGAGCAGGAGGGCACAGCACAGGGGAATGGTAAGTGGGCACAGCACAGGGAGGGAGCAGGAGGGTACAGTACAGAGGGGAGCAGGAGGGCACAGGGGGGAGGGTAAGTGGGCACAGAACAGGGGGCAGGAGGTTACAGGGGGAGCAGAAGGACAAAGCACAGGGGGGAGGGTAAGTGGGCACAGTACAGGGGACAGGAGGGTACAGTAAAGCAGGGAGCAGGAGGGTACAGCACAGGGGGAGGATAAGTGGGCACAGTACAGGGGAAGCAGAAGGAAAGAAGGATGCCTCTTACATTAGAGTACCCCCCAGAGACCCCCATTAGCTCACAGTCCCCTAATATCAGTGCCCCCCTTCCTTAGAGAACTCCAGAGATCAGAGGCCCCCCTTATAGCAGTGCCCCCTGCCCTCTTCAGGATCTCCATTTATGTTACCTTATCGGCGGGAATCGGGTACTGCTGCAAGCAAGGTGTGAGAGCCAAAGTTGGGGGGCAGAGTTGAGAGGCGGAGCATTCTACAGATTATTCCTCAGTGTGTGTGTATACAGCGGCAATTCAGAATAAAAAGGAGTCATTGAGGCGGGGAGAAAGGCGCTGGGCGGAGGGACCAGAGATCGATGACAACAGACTGGCACAGCTGAGAGGAATCCTCGTTGAGTGGAGCGCAGTGCCGGAAGTTCGGGACTTGGTCCGGCACTGGCTTCATCCCCAGCACAGTTTCTCATGGGGGCCCCCACTGGTCCCAATGGGTCAGCGGGGCAGACATGAGGAGGAACAGCAGTAAAAGCAGCTCTCTCTCCTCTCCTGCTTGGGAGGGGAGGGAGAGGAAGGGGCAAGTGTCAGCGCTGGCTCTGACTGAGATCCGGAGCTGTACGTGAGCTCCGATCATCTGGGAAGCAACCCGCTACCTCTCCATGTAGCGGTGAGAGGACTCACTACTGTGCTGATGGCGGGGGCGGGGGGATCCCGGTTGCCAGTAGAGGCAGCTCTTTAATTTGGCAAATTAGGCAGCTGTGAGGCCCCTGTGAGCGCGAGGCCTTAGGCGACCGCCTAATTTGCCTAATTAGAGAGCCGCCTCTGCACAGGAGGTGGAGAAGCGTACAGACCGTATTGTATATCTGGATAAAAAAAGCAGGTCGCCAATGTAGCACTCCTGTCTGGCAGAGCTAAAACTACCAAAATTGTGTCATTTTGTGTCATTTTGTGCATCTAGCTCTGAGAGCTCGTAACGTTGTATTTTGTCAGTGAATTTGGCAGTGTGCCTGTAGTCCAGCTTTAGGCTATTCCCATATGTATATTAAAGAAATAAATAAAGGCGATAGATTCCTAATATGTGACATTCTGTACAACACCCTCAAGTAAAGGTTTCAACTACATCACTGTCTCAAAGACAACTTATTTAAATGTTGTCTTTAGGCCAAATGTTGTCTGTCACTCTTTTTACCTACACGCACCTTCCAAAAAAAAAAGCCAAAAGAATAACTAAAAAAAATCAATATGTTAGATCATTGTATATGCATTCACTACCTTGCTACACCTCTATATATTGATTAGCTGAGTTACGGTACATCAATAGGAAAACAATGCATAATGACACCCAGTCTACGACACAGATTCATCAGTGGGCTTTGTTCTTCAGACACAGGAAAAAGGAACAATATTTGTATTAAAAAGAGGGCTAATTGGATAGTAAAGAGATACAGAATTGATGATAAATAGATGTTTCCCCCAAACCCTATGTAGAGCTTACCAACCAAGGGGGCCGCTGATGTTCTGCCTTGCACTAGTGATGAGCCACCATTACTCAAATGACACCATGGCGCACTTGAGAATGTTTCATTGGACTTTATTGGACTGCAAAGCCCTGTAGAAAAAAAGGGTTAGAGAAAAAGTACAACAGATTGCTTAACATAGCGTGATAGACATTTCCAACTTAACAAAGTATCTTTTATCCCTGACAATTACCCAGGCTAACTGGAACTCTGATTCTACCCAATCACTGGCCATGTACTTGGTGACAAATATCTTCTGGTGATGGGGCCCATGTTTGTAGCGTTGGAGTGCTCAGACAAAAGCAAGTGATTAAAGATCTCACACAAGGGTGGCAGTTCATTTCAGAGCTCCAATGATCCCACAACAGCTAGCGAAAGGGTCTCATCCCTATCCCTGGGCTTAACTCTCAAGCCAGCTTTCTGGGACATTTTATCATCATCAGCACTTTTCAGCAAAAGAACAAGGATAGCCCACATGGTTTTTGGGAAATTTGCAGCACACACATCCCACAAGTAGCATGGTGCTTACATAGTTTCAGCAACCATTTTCTGTAGCCCTGGATCTCCTGGTAAAAACACTCAGCAGCTCCCACCTGCAGCACACTGTTTAACAGCAACAGAGTCCCTATAAGTCCTGAACCCTCCTTCTGGGGCTCACAGCCTCAAACACACAGCTGCCACCATAGCTCAAGAAGTACAGCCATCATCTTACCTCCATGCACATCCTCACTTCAGGCCTGACTCTGGGCTCTCTGATCATACCCTTGGCACACAATCAAGGAAAGTCTCTTCCCGGGTTTCAGACTCTGTCCACAGGTCTCAGTCTTTAGCTCTATGTTGCTAAGGGTCCTGACACACTCTCACAGCCCTCAGATGCCGAAATGCATGGTGGTTGGTTGAATCAGCCATTGTTTCCTTTTCTGTGGTGGACCCCAGTATCAAGACCTCTGCCCTGGGGTTCTGGCTCTGTAATTCCAGCCATGTAGTATCACTGCTCTATGAAATATACAAGAACTAACCACCTGAGATGTCACAGTTTGGTCAGGGCTACTGATAAGGCAGTACAGCCAGCCCTCCTGTACTGGTCCCAGGCCCCATCAGTTCAAAAGGGGGGTACAGGCAAATCTTCTTCTGCCTTCCCCTGCAGCACTGCCAGCTTCTCCTCCTCTTTCTCCCGCCGACTGCACTGCAGGGGGATTGGTTCTAGCCCATGTGCAGCTTCCATCTGTCCAGGCCCCCTTTCCCCACAGCGCTTCTGGCTTCCCTCTTCTCTTCTCCTGCTGGAAGCTACTGCAGGCACATAGATAGATGTTTCAGGATGGAAAGCTAGGGAAGGGGCCTGTAAATATGTAATTTTCTGGCTCCTTCCTTCCCTGAATGACCACAATGAGTGAACGGTACTAATCTTTCCTGTGTCCCTTCATCACTAAAGCATAGTAAATTGTATTTACAATGCTTCAGTTTGTGAATGAGCAGGAAGCCTTAGAGCGCTTCCTATTCATTCATCTGTGCAGCCGAGGTTGCAAAGAAAGGGAATGATAAATATATGTCCACAGTCACTTTCGGACAAGGGAGGCAGTCAGGTAGGCTGTAGGGGGGCCCATTTCTAACAGCAGCCCTGGTTGAGGTCCCCAAAGAAAACTAACCATGACTTCAACTGAAAAATTATATATCTGCATAAAATGCAGCTTCCCATATGCATTACCTAGTGGAGTACACAAAATACTGGTTTAAATTTACAATCTTGAAATAAAGGTGCCAAAACCAAGGACAAATCTATAGTCATAGCAGATTATGCAGCTATAATGTAGAACAGGTAACATGATAATCTGTTATTTGTGGATAAAATTAATAAATAAAACTTTAGATAGCTTTGTTACAGTTGCAACTAAACAGCTTAGTGCCTGCTCATGTTGACTTCTTTTAAAGCTCTCCTCCCCATCTGCATATACATCCTTTTGCTTTCCTGATGCTCTGTTCAACTGCCAAGAGTTAAGAAAATAGCCATTTCTGAGTATGATGGACTATGTGACTCCAGCATGAGACTGGGCTATGCACCAGTGCTGTCACATAGGGAGAGTCCATAGCCCTGTGTAGGCTGTACCTAGAGTGACTTGTAGCTTAAAATAAGCAGCTTTTCCTGCTCCCACCAACTCAAAAACATCTCAAAAGGATCTCAAACGTATCTCAAATGCAAGGCTTTTTTTAGTTAAAGTCAGCTAAACTTGACTTGCTTCTGGGTCTGTTGTCCATGTACACTAAACGATAGGATTTTCCAACAACAAATGTTGGATGTGAGCTTGTTGTTGGAAAGTCTGACTGTGTGTATGCTCCATAGAATATTTGTTTTTGGACTTTCCGCCAACAAATGTTTGAGAGCAGGTCCTCAAATTTTCCGACAACAATATTGTTGTTGGAAATTCTGAGCGTGTGTACACAATTCCGACGCACAAAAGTCGACGCATGCTCGGAATCAAGCAGAAGAGCCGCACTGGCTATTGAACTTAACTTTTCTCGGCTCGTCGTATGTGTTGTACGTCACCGCGTTCTTGACGTTCGGAATTCCCTACAACATTTATGTGACCATGTGTATGCAAGACAAGTTTGAGCCAACATCCTTCAGAAAAAAATCTTCATTCTATCTTTTTCCCAGCCACATAAAAATAGAGCTGGTTCTGACATCAACAAGCCAAACAGTGTACACACTTGGAACATACAAGAACTAAACAATCTTGTCCTGAGCTTGGGTTATTTTCAGAGGCAGAAACTAACTTTATGAGCTTTAACAATATAAATGATTCAGAAATGATTCAGGCAGCCTAATAAAAATTAGAGGCTTTCCCTTTAAATAAAAATTATACATGAACAGACAATACCTGCTCAAGCATCTGTTTACATGTAACATTACATTAGCATTCTATATTCTTAATTTTGCATTAACTCCTTGTAATACATACAATTTAATATTAAACAATTACATAATTCATTATAGATGATCCAAAATACAGAGCTCATTATGAAAGTCTCACACATGGCTTCAATGGGAGTGGGGAAGGGTCAGGACCTCTGCCAAGCTTTCGTTATTATCTTTGTTCCTGTTGGGAAAATTCCTTGCACTTCTTTCTAGGCAATCACCCAGAAAGTGAGGAGAACCATGCGCTCAGAGGCAAGGCAACAGAAAACAGATAACAAGGCCTCTAACCCTTCCCACTCTACCAAAAAAAATATTTCCTCTTAGAACATCCACTATTCAACCCATTGGCTGCACTGGAAAATAGTCAACATGGCTGCTTACCTACATGCTCCCTACTGCTGATCAGAGGGTGCTGTGAGTAAAAAGACCCCCCCCCCCCCACTAATCAGCAGAAGGTAAGATCTGGACAAGTGATATTATGAAAGTGAAAAACATTGTAAATAGCTAAAGGATATGTTACCTTAACATTTCACATTCCTGAGATGTGTCTGCGGTACCATGTACTTGTGTTAAAAAGTATCCTGTTCTCATTGTATTGCTTCCTTTGTGTGAAATACCTAGTGATCCTGCCATTCCCCCTGCTTTCCTATTGCAAACTGACCATGCTTGGCATTGAAGCACGTCCATCCTAGCATTGTCAGTTTTCTGGTTGTGCTGGGAGCACAACCTACATGTTCTCCAATGGCAAAGACTTCTACTGACTTGCCCCCCTACTGTTTCCCCTGACCTCTCCAAACACCTTATGCAGTAAGTGATCACTTACAAAAAATCAGAGCAAGTATAAATTGCAGGTATTTTGATTAAACCTGTCCTGGTCACGGCAGCTCCCACAATACAGGAAAGCAAGGCTGGCAGAATTTGCCTCTGTAGCTCATCTCCAACTCTTTCTATTCCAGTTCAGCTCTTGGCTTCATCCACTTGATCAGCCATCAAGAACAGCTCTAATTCTTCTTTTTAAATTTAAATGTCATTTTCAGAGAATGTGGTCGAAAAAGTGATACTCCTTTTTCAGTATGTTGTTTTGAGGGTTTTAGTTAATCTTCTGGCCCAAAATATGCTTTTTCACATGTGCATAAAAGTGAAAAATTGTCTCTGGTAGTAAAATTATTAATTTTCAGAAAGAATAGGCTCTGGAAATATTCTCTGTGCCTGAAATTAATTTAGCAAATTTAGGGAAAGCAGTTCCACAATGGTAATGCCGAAAATTAAGAATTTTCATTGGACAAAAGGGATACTTGAGAATCCTGCGTAGCCTTAGGAAACAATTTATTAATAATTTTTAACCACAATGTTTGTGACATTACTGGCATACAACATAGGTAATAAAAGTTGTGGCAGCTTCTGTAAATTCAGATGTTCAATTTTGGAAGGCATTGAATGTGCTACTCTGGATAGTCAGTATTTTAGTCTGCAGACAAACAGCTCTTATCACTTTGAACTTGGAAAGTATCCCATATCTTTTGATCTATAGTATTACACGTCAGTGACGCATATATGGTTTATCTCCTAAGTACAAAGTGTTCATAAAAGGAAGATTAAGATTGCACAAGGAGTTATTACACCGTTTATTCCAAGATATAATAAAACCTGGTTGGAATGATTAATACAGAGGCACAGGTTTTATGGGCTTACTAATATTGGATCTAGAAACAGCATTTGTGATGACAGAACATATAACTCTTCTGAATAGAACTGGGAGAGAATTACTTCCTCACGATCACTTATTCAATTTGTCCTGGGTTGTGTGGTTCCACAAAAGTATTTATTTCTCAAATACAGCAGTAACTAAAGGCAGTCAAGTTCTTATCATTCCTAGACCCTATTTTGGAGGTTGAGGAGGTCTCCAAACTTTTATCATAAAGAGCTAGATGTACCGTATGTGACTATACGAACTTATGGTGGCCATATACACTTCAATAAATTACCGATTTCTTTTCCAATCAACCTCTTCCAACAGGAATAATCAATCTATAGTTGATTACCCTTTTGATCAATATGTCACAAACTGGAAAAGGATTTCAATTAATAGTTAAGATACCAAATTAACTTACAATCATGGGTTATCTCTGTTTCCAACATGTAAAGTAATCTGATGGATTGAAATACATTACATATGGTTAAAATTAATGAACAAAGTATCTCAGTGCTGCCAATTGATACAAAATGATCGGTATTATTCCACCCTAGCCAATCTACTCATTTTGATCAAATCCAATTAAAACGAAATCTAGATTGATTGGAAGGGAAGTCATAGCTGTTTTTTATGGATTTGATAGTTCTGATCAAACGGCAATGGTAAAAAAAAATGAACCGCGTGTTGCAACCATCAGTGGCTTAAAGCTCTGCAATCAGGTATACAGTTCTAAGGTTCTGTGAGAAAATGCACGAGCCACAGGGGTCACTCTTGACAAATATTACCAAAAAAACTAACACAGCTCCAACTGTGCCTCTTCTAGAAGAGCTGTCCTTCTTTTGGAACCAAGTCCCCGTATCCCTGTTTGCTTCTCAAATATCTCTCTATCTGGTCTGGTGTATAGACCCCTAAAACAAAAGCATATACCAAGAGTTATACTACGCTAGACATTTTATCCAACCTCTAAACTATTGTTTTTTTTTTTAAGTTTTATTTTATTTTATTTTAAAAGGCTAGTATAAATGAATGGTAGCAGTAAAAAAAAAAACAAAAAAAAAGCAAACACTTGGTTTAAACAATTGCTTGTTCTTTTTAGTTAGTAATTTTTTAAGTAACCAAAGCTTTACATCTGCAGAATACTGCTGTAGAAATGATCTAAACTCAGGAACAAAATTTTGCGGCATACCAATCCTTAGATGTTGCGGCTGCGTTCGTTTTTTTTTTTTTTTCAGGCAATTTTTTCTTTCTTTTTGACTATTTTTTAAGCAGACACATGGGGTTGTCATTGAGGCTTGGTTCACACCTATGCAGGTTGCAGTTTGCAGATTCCAGGTGCATTTTGCATTTTTCAATACATGTTTTTAATCCATTGAAGTCAATGGAACCGAAAACCAGAAAAAAGTCCCTGGCCCTTTCCATAAAATGCATAGATGTGAACGTGACCCATAGGAAACCATGTTAAATGGACTGTAGAGTGTTTCTGTAAAACTGAAAACGCACTAAAAATGCACAGGTGCCAGGTCTCACTCAGCATGTTTTCAAGGGCAGGAAATCTCACTATGCAAAAGCACCATGCGATTTCTGTGCAGCTGGGGATTTAAAAAGGGCAGGGACCTTTTTCCTGTGATTCTCAGAGGTACAGCTTTCTATTCAAATTAATGGGCTGATGAGCACCTGCAAACATAAGCTGCACCTATTGCATAGGTGTGAACCTAGCCTCAGTTTATAAACAATTTCTGATGTTTAATAGTGAATTTATTTAAATTATAGGTGAATGTAGCAATTAATATATTAGCAAAATCAGCAAAGGTTGTAATACTCAAGCATTTTTAATTTTAATTTAATGTAAAACCTATATGATATTATTTACCATAGTACATAACATATAGTACCAGGTTAAAAGGCTTGAAACATCATGTATTAATTGTTGGCGCCCTGTGTCTATTAATAAACATGCAAGTGCAGGGATAAGAAGAGGCTATGTTAAGTGTTCTGCCTCCTTATAAATTTTACTAGTAGCCAAGGCATTAGTGAAAGGGAAATGAAGAGTACTACAACGAAGAATAACAAAAGAGTACTGTACTTATCTGCAGGTCCGGTGCTCGACCACAATGTTGAAACAGCTGGCTTTTTAGGAGATTACATTGTTAATATTGTCTCATCAAATATTTGCATCATATACACTAAGTGGCATCAGCACAGCATGTCAACCGAACTGGCGAATAAGCAGTATATTAAATATAATACTATACATTTACTGAGTATATAACTATTGCATATATTATTTTCAAAATATATATTTTTGGTACAGTACACAATTTACAGACTGTAATCAAGCTCATGGTCATCTGCTTGTAGGCATGTGCCTAAATAGTTAACTATTTTTAGTATCTTTAGAGTTTATAATATTGTGTGCCTTATAAGTTTACGTTTTAGTGATCCGTTGTGCCTCCTCCCTGCATGTGTCACTTCCTGTCTTTGGGGGAATGATAAATACAGGAGGAGATCGGGCCTCGTGGTTTTTCTGAAAGTCAGGAGTATGATCATACACTGTGAGATATGATTGTTGTGGTAATGTTAGAGTTACCGCTCAGTAGGACTCTGGCAGGGGACTAAGGACTGGACTTTCTTTTATTTTACCTTATGAGGTCATCCTTGCACTGGATAGGTTTGAACACCACAGCATTCATTTAATCCAGGGAGAATGTGAAAAAGTTCTATTCCACTGATGTTACATTGTTACGTGAATTACCCTAATGCAATCCTCCTGAAAACTGTATGTGATGGATGCAAATTGAAAAGTAAAGCATTTATTGGTTGAGTTACATGCCTGGCCTGGTTCTTGTGAAGAAGAATGTGAGTCCACTGTGGATATGCTTTGGAGAACAAAGTGTGCATACTTCTGGTTAACCCTCTGGGTAACAAAATGAGTGAAGTATGGGAAGGAGCAGCAGCCAGCTCAGGTATGGAAGTGGTAGTGGCTGGGAGACAGAGAGCCCCTTAGGAGGGGTGGACTGGTAGCTGGGGTTCACCCTTCAGAGCAGTTGGGTCCCTATCTTAGGGCCCCATTGTGGAATGGATCTGGTCCTAAGGACCCAGCCTGGAACCACAGTGTGCAAGGCCTCACAGGGTATACAGCAGAGTCCCTCCAAGCCTATGGGCTGAAGGGTTGAATAAATGTGTAGTGGAAGAGCTAGTGGGGAAAGACAGCACTCTACATTGTCACTCCCAAAATGGCTTTATGGTCTGTGCCAGGACAGGAGTCACTGACAGGTGAAAATATGTTATTCTTCTGTTTGTGGGGCCCCAAGATTGCAATGTGGCCTCCAGCCATGCTACACACAAATTGGCCTGTCACGAGACCACTTGGCCAAAAAAGATAAATTGGCTTGAATGAAAATACTGCAAACTGTGTCTTGGCCTCTTGACATTCTACTATGTATTACTTCTGCTGTTATATGGTTTATTTTGTGCAGCTGCAATAAAAAATAAATGACTGGGTCTGGACAAGCAATTCAGTGAACTCAATGATCTCTGCCACATCTCATTGTGGAAGTAAATTGGATCTTGTCCCACATTGGATCTTGTCCCACATTACTTGGGCCAGATTAAGGCAAATGATGCTCTAAGCACAGCGCAACAATGGTGTCCCACTCAGCCCCTCCATTCCTTAAAGCCATAGGCCATTCCCTGCTGAACCAGACTATGATTCGAAGCATGTATGGGCAGGCTGATTGTACTTAAGTTGATTGATCGATCAATTTAGGTACAACCAGTGTGCCATATTTTTCATGCAATTATTGCCAGCAGCATCAGCAACATTTACTCTCGTATTACTCCATTCCTTAGCATTTGAAGCATTAAACAAGGGATGGAGGGGCTCTGACATGGGGCAAAGTGTCAGTCCCCATCAGTACCTCATTACATGTACTTGCAGTCTTTTATTCAGTGGCAACCTGTCCATAGAGGGCGCATGGGCGCTGTCCCCCCCTATCCATGCGTCCAGCCCCCTGATCTACATATCAGGGCGCCGGACTATGGATTCCATTGGGGGAGAGTGTTTTCTTGAAGCACCTGATTAGAGCCAGAGGCCAGAGCCCCAATCCCAGCCAGTTATGTGACGATAGCGAATACATTTTTGCGATTTTCACACTAAAGTTCCTGCCCCTCAATCAGGAGGCAGGTCGTGAGACTTGTTTTCCGATTGGCCAAAGCGTCAGGTGATCCTATTGGATGCCTAGCTCTTAGGAGGAACAGAGAGGAGACACACCACTGCCTGCACTCTGGGAGAGGAGGAGAGGACACCACAGCCTGCCAGCCCTAGATCAGATAGGTGCCTGCCTGCCAGCCACCCGGGGGAGTTGTCAGTGCAGCAGCACCGGCCTCCCGGAGGGGGGGGTGCTGTCAGTGCTGCCTGGGGGGTGCCCCCCCCTAAATGAAAGGCCCACCAGCCGCCACTGCTTTTATTGTGCCTTATAGCAGATCCACCATGTCATGTCCAGCACTGATGAGTCTACAGGACAGAAAGTGGAGGGAAATCTCCTCAATGGACACAGATTCCGTACTCTGGTGCAAGATTCTCTACTATATCCAAAACTAAAATTTGGTTTTAGGTTTACTATAACCTATGTTAACCTTAACTAACTTAGGTTATTTAGGAGTGAGTTTAAAAAAAGTACCCATATTATTTACATAAGCGTTACTTATGTTATGTTGTAATAGAAACAAAGATATAACTTCCTGTCCTGAGTTTTTTCATTTCGATACCCCCAGCCTATGTGTAAGAAATATCATATTGCAATTGGTTCATAAAATATGAAAAAACTTTAATCAATGCTCTGAACAGCTAACCAGTGAGGTCACTTGGCACTTACCATGCGTATAATATCACCAATTAAGGTTCACATGAGCACACTTATTTATAAATAGGTGCCAGCATACAATCTCTGTCAACATAGATAGTACAAAAAGACAGTGGTGTGAATGGACCAAACAATTATTAATAGTCATCCTAGTTTTCTTCGGTCTGACTTCCCCTACCTCTAGAGAAGTTTGTTATGAACACTACCTTCTTATCATTTCTTTTTCCATCATTTTATTTTACAAATTTTTTGTGTTGTCTTATAACATGCAATGTCACTTTTAATCATTGTATTGTATACTTGGAAGCTTAATAAAAATTGTCAATTAAAAAAAAAAAAGACAGTGGTGTGTAGAACCTGGACGATCGTTTTCCACATTCTACGCCTTGCAGGTGTTGGGTTAAGTGTTAAAGAGACTGCCACTCTGTCAATTTAGGGCAAAGCTGCCATTACCAAGGTTAGTGTGATTTGGACTCCAAGCACCCATGATAGGATAAAGCAACAGGCAAGCATGGAGATGGTGGTTATTGGTTATCAATTGGTGATGGTAGGGGATTGCTCTTTCAAGAGACCCAGTCAATTTAAAAGTAAAGTGAACGTGTCACTTTGTCTTTTTAGGGTCCTCTTGATATCGCACCTCCTCTGCTACTGATACTTATCTTTTTGGAACTCACCTACTGCTCCACTTGCCTCCTGTAGGCTTGTTTGGACATTGTAAAGATGTGACTAAATTGTGCAACGTAGATAGAAACCCCCTTACACTAACTGCTTCATTTTTACAGAAATAGCAACAGAGTACAATAGTTACCTTTTGTCATGAACTTTCACATAATTAAAGTCAATAAATTAAAGTTAGAAAAGCGAATGTGACTGCCATTAGATTAATAAGCATAATGTACATTATGAGCCAAAGCAGTGCTCAGTAAAACAGATTATGAATCTAAGGATTCAGTTGTTCGTAGGTCATTTTTCAGACTCCTGAGACAGACAATTTGAAGAGATTATGCAGCAAACACTGGAGCCTTTATAAGGCCATACAATCTCTTCCAGTTTCTGTTAAGTGTACGTTTCGCCGTAAATGGCGTCTTCAGAAAGTGATAGAGGATTCATCATTACCGGGTCCTGATTTGACATCACCCCACACCAGGCTTTACCCCTACGAGCGGGACGTGGAATGCACGCTACTAGCAGTAAGGATGAGCTGAACTCCCCCCCCCCCTAAGGGTCGGTTCGCATCAGAACTTGCGAACAGGCAAAAAATTTGGACCAACACGTGAACGCCGTTTAAGTCTATGGGACACGAACAAGAAAAAGCAAAAGTGCTTATTTTAAAGGCTTATATTATTATTATTTATTTATTGTCATAAAAAGTGTTTGGGGACCTGGGTCCTGCTCCAGGGGACATGTATCAATGCAAAAAATGTTTTAAAAACTGCAGTTTTTTCGGGAGCAGTGATTTTAATAATGCTTAAAGTGAAACACTAAAAATGAAATATTTCTTTAAATATCGTACCTGGGGGTTATCTATAGTATGGCAGTAAAGTGGCACAGTTTTCCCGTGTTTAGAACAATACCACAGCAAAATTAAATTTCTAAAGTAAAAAATGTCACGTGGCGTCAAAGGGGGGCGGGGTCAACCGTTTACGTCACCGTGTGGCCCTGCCCTCAGCTGTATAACAGCTGTCACCGAGAAGAAGCGTCATTCGGCAGAAGCCTCCCACGGCGGCGGAGCTGTTGCGGCTTTTTTTTTTTTTTTCTTTTTTCGGCTCGTCAAGCGGGGTGAGATGGATTTACATTTCGAGACATTTTTATTTTTTTATTTTTTTTAAAGGGCTTGTCCCAAAGTGTCTCCTGTCTTTTTTACTATTTTTGACACTTTTTTTGTGTGAAATGGTAGGGGTACAATGGGGGGGTGCCCGGGATCTGGGGGTTCCCTTGTTTTCCATACCAGAACTGAAGGGCCAGGTATGGATTTTGGGGGGAACCCCACGCAATTGTTTAAAGAAAATTTGGTTCGGGGTTCCCCTTAATATTCATACCAGACACAAAGGGCCTGGTAATGGACTGGGGGGAACCCATGCTGTTTTTTCAATGAGTTTTATTTATCTATATTGCCGAGACCCAACAATTTATTACAGCCTCGATCAGTTTTAAATGACTTTTTTTCCTTTAGAAATGTCATTTTGCTGTGGTATTGTTCTAAACATGGGAAAACTGCGCCACTTTACAGGCATACTATAGACACCCCCAGGCACGATATTTAAAGGAATATTTCATTTTTATTGTTTCACTTTAAGCATTATTAAAATCACTGCTCCCGAAAAAACTGCCATTTTTAAAACTTTTTTTTTGCATTGATCCATGTCCCCTGGAGCAGGACCCGGGTCCCCAAACACTTTTTATGGCAATAACTTGCATATAAGCCTTTAAAATTAGCACTTTTGGTTTTTCATGTTAGTGTCCCATAGACTTTAATGGTGTTCCTCGGCTTTTCGAATTTGCCGCGAACACCGCATAATGTTCGCTGTTCGGCGAACAGACGAACACCCAGTGTTCGAGTTGAACTTACATTCGACTCAAACATCTTGCTCATCTCTACCAGGCAGGCATTTTACATGTACACTACTACTTTGCATTGCTTTTACATTTTATTAAATATACTACACTATGAGACTTTCTCTCTCATCTCCCGTGGAGTCAATTTTTATGCCCTAGCTTCATCCGAAGGGTCCATTGGAGCAGAGTGGTGTTGGCAGTGGGAATCAATTTGTTATTCCAAGTGCGCAATTTGACCTACCTTAAAAAGTGGTCAAACACCTGTGTTGGGTTGCCACCTTTCCATTGAGCTCCTGTGGTGGAAGAACTAGAAGCTTCACTTAAAAGCATTTTTTTGGTGTTCGGAACACCATCACTAATGGACTTTTTAGCTTGCTATATGTTCAACAATATATCTGTTTTTTTGAAGTGATATATTGTCATGATATTGGTTCATGATATATAATGAATATTCACTTGTATATGCTTAGCGCTACCTTTTATATATTTTTCCAAGGAAAAAAGTGAGCAGCACAGTAGTGGCATTACCACTAAATCTCCTGAGACTAGCAGTCAGAGACACAGTGCCTTGGATGATCTCACACTGCAGATATAGGTTAGGCAGCTCAAGGCATAGCAGTATCTAGACTTAGTGCCCATCCTGCGGCCCTTTAGCACTAATTGTGCAGCCCTCATGGCTCCTGCAGTCACAATCAGTGTTTTTCCATATCTATCTGCCAGTGGCTCTTGCTGCTTCCCGAGTCCGTATGTAAAGAGGAAGAGAGGGCAGAAGACATCCAGCAGTGCACAGTGCTGTATCAGTTGAGGTAGGTATTCAGGGAGGTGGGGAGGACAGCAAGCTGTACAATGTTTTTACCTTACTGCGAAGAATGCATTAAGGTAAAGAATGTTTTGCCTTTAGAACCACTTTAACCGCTTGCCGTCCAGTGCACGACGATATACATCGGCACAATGGCACGGCTGTGCAAATGGGCGTAAGTGTACATCCTCTTTAAGACACAGCATTGTGGGCGCACACGCGCCCCGTACTCCATGACCGTGCCCGCGGGTCCGCGGGGGCCCACGATCGTGTCACGGAGTGGAAGAACGGGGAGATGGCTTTGTAAACAAGGCATTTCCCTGTTCTGCCTAGTGACATGACAGGGATCTACTGCTCCCGATCATCGGGAGCAGTGATCACTGTCATGTCAGTGGTAGCCTATCCACCCCACAGTTAGAATCACTCCATAGGACACACTTAACCCCTTGATCGCCCCCCCCCCCCCACCAGTGTCATTTACAGTAATCAGTGCATTTATATAGCACTGATCGCTGTATAAATGACAATGGTCCCAAAATAGTGTCAAAAGTGTCCGATGTGTCCGCCATAATGCCGCAGTCATGATAAAAATCGCAGATCACCTCCATTACTGATTAAAAAAAAAAATAATAAAAATGCCATAAATCTATCACTTATTTTGTAGACGCTATAACTTTTGCGCAAACCAATCAATATACGCTTACTGCGATTTTTTTTTTACCAAAAATATGTAGAAGAATACATATTGACCTAAACTGAAAAAGAAATTTGTTTTTTTATATATTTTTGGGGGATATTTATTATAGCAAAAAGTAAAAAATACTGCTTTTTTTTTCAAAATTGACGCACTTTTTTGTTTATAGCGCAAAAAATAAAAACTGCAGAGGTGATCAAATACCACCAAAAGAAAGCTCTATTTGTGGGAAAAAAAGGACGTCAATTTTGTTTGGGTGCAATTTTGCACGACCGCGCAATTGTCAGTTAAAGCGATGCAGTGCTGTATCGCAAAAAGTGCTCTGATCAGGAAGGGGGTAAATTCTTCCAGGGCTAAAGTGGTTAAGTATGAAACAGGTAATTTTTAAGAGAACTGTTGGGAAGCACAAATGTGGAAGCATTGATATCTATAGGGGCTGTGATAACAGCAATCTTTAACAGTCCCATGTAATATGTCTACAATTTATGGCTGTCTCCTGAAGTGTGTCTCTACACACTCCTATAGCATGTTCGCAGTCTCTGACTATCGCGTGTACATAGGCGTGCGCAGGGGGTGTGCCGGGTGTGCCTGGGCACACCCTAATGTGTCATTAAAAAATTAAAAAATAATGTGTCATTAAAAAATTATTGCGGCGCTAAGGAAGTCTGAAGAGTGGGAGGAATCTGATCACCAGATGTAGTGTGAAGATGTAGAGAAGTCACTCGTCACCACGTGATAATGTAGTCTGCTTACCATTCATGCCTTATCCTTATTACCTTCTGGTAAGCAGACTACATTATCACGTGGTGACGAGTGACTTCTCTACATCTTCACACTACATCTGGTGATCAGATTCCTCCCGCTCTTCAGACTTCCTTAGCGCCGCAATAATTTTTTAATGTGACTTTTTGTTTGATATCAACGAACTTTGCTGGCTGCTTGCTTTCTTTTGGTTCAGCGCAAATTTATCTGTTTTTTTCTGTTATTACACCCTAATGTGTGTCTGGAGATCTGCTGTAAGATGCTGCAAGAGACTGTAGGGAGCTGCCTGTGAGACAGTCTCCCATTGAGCAGTCAGGGAGGCATCTAAGAGCCGCTTAGTGCTTTAAACTGTAATGTAATGTCACTGCTTGCAGATAGGAGCTGTCAAAACTCAGGGCTGATGTCGGGGTGGGTGGGACCAAACAGCTAGCCTATCAAATACGCTGATGTCTAACCAGCCAATGATTGGGATGCTCAAGAAAGGGGCGGAGCCATATACACAGAGCGGCCCCTATTCCTTTGGCTGGTGTTTGATAGCTGATAGAAAGGGGCGGAGCCACGCAAACGGAGCGGCCCGCCCAGCCCCTATCCCGTTGGCTTGTGTTTGATAGGCTAGCTGTTCGGTCCCACCCACCCCCAACATCAGCTCCGATTTCTGACAGCTCCTCTCTGCAAGCAGTGACATTACATTACAGTTTCACTCACTGATCGGCTCTTACATGCCTAGCTGACTGCTCAGTGGGAAACTTCCCCTCTCCTAGATCATTGCCAATCGGTGCCGCCTATCAATGCCCATCAGTGCCACCGATCATTACCAACCAATACCACCTATCAGTGCCGCCAATCAGTGCCACCTGTCAGTGCCCATTAGTGCCACCTGTCTGTGCCCATCAGTGCCACATGTCAGTGCCAATCTGTGCCCACCAGTGCCACCTGTCAGTGCCAATCAGTGCCCACCAGTGCCACATGTCAGTGCCCATCAGTGCCCACCAGTGCCACCTGTCAGTTCCAATCATTGCTCATCAATCGCACCTGTCAGTGCCAATCAGTGCCCACCAGTGCCACCTGTCAGTGCCCATCAGTGCCACCTGTCAGTGCCAACCAATGCCACCTATCAGAGACAATCCGTGCCACCTGTCAGTGCCAATCAGTGCTGCCAGTCAGTGCCAACCAATGCCACCTATCAGTGCCAATCAGTGCCCAACAGTGCTTCCAATCAGTGCCACCTATAAGTGCTGCCTATCAGTGCCCATCAGTGCTGTCTATCAGTACCCATCAGTTTTGCCTATCAGTGCCCATCAGTGCTGCCAATGAGTGCCCATAATTGCTGCCTATCAGTGCCACCTATCAGTGCCAACCAATGCCATAAATCAGTGCCCATCAGTGCTGCCTATCAGTGCCCACCTGTGCTGCCAATCAGAGAAGTCTATTAGTGCCAACCAATGCCACCTATCAGTGCCAATCAGTGCTGCCTATCAGTGCCAATCAGTGCTTCCAATCAGTGCTGCCTATCAGTGCTTCCAATCAGTGCCACCTATCAGTGCCCATTAGTGTTGCCTATCAGTGCCCATCAGTGCTGCCAAGCAGTGTCATCTATCAGTGACAATCAGTGCCCATCAGTGCTGCCTATTGTTGCAGCCTATCAGTGCCCATCAGTGCTGCCTATCAATGCCCATCAGTGCCACCTATCAGTGCTGCATATAAGTGCCCATCAGTGCCGCCCATCAGTGCTGCCTATCAATGCCAATCAGTGCTGCCAATTAGTGCCAATTAGTGCCACCTATCAGTGCCACCATGCAGTGCCTATCAGTGCTGCCAATCAGTGCTGCGAACCAGTACCACCTATCAGTGCTGCCAATCAGTGCTGCCTATCAGTGCCCATGAGTGCTGCCAATCAGTGTCACCTATCAGTGCCAATCAGTGCTGGCTATCAGTGCTGCCTATCAGTGCCTATGAGTGCTGCCTATCAGTGCTTCCAATCAGTGCCCATCAGTGCACTGAGTGCAGGGATGGGCAGTTGAACTCAGCAGCTAGGCACATTGTCTATGGGGGCTAGCCTGGTGGGGCACAACTGAAATCCGTCTGTTTATTAATGCCACATTCCGATCTTTAGTATAATACGTAATCACCACACTACTATTTACAATAAACTACTGGAGGTAAATTAAAAAAGTGTCAGTAAAAGGCCTGCCGCTAAGCACTGTTATGTGTTCCCACACCACAAAAAAAAAGTGCAGCGCTAACTTACTAATCAATACAGATAATTGCAATACAAACTAACTTCAAGTGCAATAACCGTTTAGTTGGGAGGCTCACACCATTATAGCACTTTGGAATTTTTATTCCCTTGCTCAGTCCATATCTTTATGGACCTTGCTTTGTGCACTGGTGTGCAGTCATGTTAGAACAGGAAGAGGCCATCCCCAAACTGTTCCCACAAAGTTGGGAGTATAAAATTATCCAAAATGTCTTCTTATGCAGATGTCTTAAGAGTTCCCTTCACTGGAACTAAGGGGCCAAGCCCAACCCCTGAAAAACAACCCCACACCATAATCCCTCCTCCACCAAATGATTTGGACCAGTGCACAAAGCAAAGTCCATAAAGATATGGATGAGCGAGTTTGGGGTGGAGGAACCTGACTGGCCTTCACATTAAAGTGGAGACTGCGAGCCAGGCCTTCTCATCCAACATCAGTGCCTGGCCTCACAAATGCACTTCTGGAAGAATGGTCAAACATTTCCATAGACACACTCCTAAACCTTGAGGACAGCCTTCCCAGAAGAGTTGAAGCTGTTATAGCTGCAAATGGTGGACCAACTCAATATTGAACCCTACGGACTAAGACTTGGATGCCATTATTCATGTGCGTGTAAAGGCAGGCGTCCCAATACTTCTGGTAATACAGTGTATATGTGTGCACATATATATATATATATATATATATATATATATATATATATATATATATCTATATATATACATGTGTGTTTGAGCTTTGGGGTGCACACCCTAATGCAATAGGCTGCGCACACCTATGCGCGTGTAGATGTCCCCAATCTCTGACCATCCCTTATAAAATGCACATAGCCTTTGACCATTTCCTGTTGTACACCTACAGCCACTTTCTGTAGATGACATTCAATAAATATTATGCATGGTCCTTTGATGATATCAAAGGCCTCACTTGAGACCCCTATATTCAGAAAGTTGACCACCACTGGTCTAGGCAGACGAAGTACACTGCTGTTTTTTAGGAGAAATTCAAGACCAAAAGTAAATTTTCAGAAAACTGCTTTGGCATAGTTAACATTTTTGGATGTCCCCTTTAAAGCTTTACTTTTTGAGTTTACATCCACTTTAAACTCTACTGTCTGTAGCAGTCTGTGCATTTATATATAGCAGGGCTCTCCAATTTTTCAGAACGGGGACCACATTGTATGTTTTACAAATATTTGTGGGCTGAAAACACAATTAGTTTTAGAAATGAATGTATCCATTTAATATTTTAATTGGAGTTTTTTTGTATTCAGCATGATGAAGACCAGACCTCCTGATTTCCAGTCCTGCACATTTGACATTTGAAATTAAATGCATACATGTAAACTATTCTTTACTGCCAAACCAGCTATGCTGTGGGGCTTTGTTTGCAATACAAAGAATAATGACACTAGGGCGGTTTGCAGGCGCTATTGCGCTAATAATAGCGCCTGCAAACCGCCCCGAAAGTGCCGCTGCTTTCATTCCAGTGTGAAAGCCCCGAGGGCTTGCACACTGGAGCGATGCGCTGGCAGGACGGTAAAAAAAGTCCTGCCAGCAGCATCTTCGGAGCGGTGAAGGAGCGGTGTGTATACCGCTCCTTTACCGCTCCTGCCCATTGAAATCAATGGGACGGCGCGGCTATACCGCCGGCAAAGCGCCTCTGCAGAGGCGCTTTGCGGTGGTATTTAACCCTTTCTCGGCCGCTAGCGGGGGGTAAAACCGCCCCGCTAGCGGCCGCATACCGACGATAAAACGCCGCTAATAATAGCGGCGTTTTACCGCCGACGCCGCCCCCCGCCCCAGTGTGCAAGGGCTCTTAGAAATCATTTCTTCGCTGGTATAGCTATAGTAAATTGATTTGGATTGGTTGCTGTGGGTCATTGTAGTCTGTACAGTATTATACTTTGCACTGCCTTATTAAATAAGTCAAAATGTCTATTTGATGTAGACACTGAGACTAATCAATAATCATTTCTTTCTCTATACAAAGTTCACAGTCAGAATGCCCTTTGTTCCAGCAAACAACCTTTAGGCATCTATCAGGACCAGGGAGTCAGTTCAGGACTGTTACTTCTACTAAATACTTTAAAGCAGTGTCTTCATTTTTTTTAACATGGAGGATCCCTTGAAACAACATTTAGGTCTCAGGGAACCCCCTAATTACTATATCTACAGCTCATATAATTTTTATTCAATATTAAAAAGAAAATGAAATAAAGAGAAATCATGGCCAAAAAGAAGAAATGCAGAGAGTGAAAGATTTTGTTTTCCTGGTGGTCTGTGGAAGAATGCCCCTTACATTAGTGGTCAAAGGGAGAAGGACTGCCTTACATTAGTGGTCAGTGGGAGAAGGACTGCCTTACATTAGTGGTCAGCGGGAGAAGGACTGCCTTACATTAGTGGTCAGCGGGAGAAGGACTGCCTTACATTAGTGGTCAGCGGGAGAAGGACTGCCTTACATTAGTGGTCAGCGGGAGAAGGACTGCCTTACATTAGTGGTCAGCGGGAGAAGGACTGCCTTACATTAGTGGTCAGTGGGAGAAGGACTGCCTTACATTAGTGGTCAGTGGGAGAAGGACTGCCTTACATTAGTGGTCAGCGGGAGAAGGACTGCCTTACATTAGTGGTCAGTGGGAGAAGGACTGCCTTACATTAGTGGTCAGTGGGAGAAGGACTGCCTTACATTTGTGGTCAGCAGGAGAAGGGCCCCTTTACTGATGGTCAGTGAGAGAAGGAGCCTCTTGCACTGGAAGTCATTAAGAAGAATGGCCCCCTTACATACTGTACTGTATAGCTAAAAACAGCAATAGTGTAGGTAGTAACTGTTTCTGATAGATAGAAAAAGATAATGCATTGTTCAAGGAACCCCTAGCAACTTCTTGAGATACCTTAGGTTCCATGAAATCCTGATTAAGAAAGGTTGCTATAACGACTGGTCAAAAATGGAGCAGAACAGAATACCTTCTCCAGTGATAAATGGCCCATTGACAAAGTCTTTGAACACAATATCTTAACAGAACACAAGCTATGTGGCTAATTTACTGACTAGTGTATTCTGTGTATGTAATAAAATCATTTATTGTTTTCATATTGCGTTTGTTCCTTAAATGCATGTTTTTCTTGTTGATGCACTGTGGTGCCCCTCACTCCTAATGGCACCCCAATACACCTTGCCAACACAAGTGCATTGCTATCTACCACAATGCATGGTAACTTATTGTAATTTTGGTACGCTTGGCAGCTAATTTAAATGAATGATATGATTATAAACATTGTACTAACACAAATGCAGTCATTGACTGTCAAGCTACATTGCCACTTGAGCATCGGCAACTTTGGTAATTTTTTGCATGGTCTTTGTGATTTCAGGCCTATGTTTTTGTTTTTAACCAATGAAAAGCAAGACTAGGAGGAAGAGACAGTTGTTAGGCATGGAACCACACCAAAAATGTGTCTTTTACTTGGTATTTCAGGCATTTTTCAGGTGCTCCTATTGAAGACTATGGGGCCAAAAATGCATGATCATGCCCCAAGGAAGCTCCCATACTTTTTGTGAGTGTTGAGCAACAGCACATCACTCAAGTGTGAATGAGTACAATGGGATAATACGAAAATCAGAGTATCGAGAGTTGAAGCATTTCTGAAAAAGTGTTGAAATCACTGTGTGGGGGCTTAAATCGTTGTGTAATACCTGTGTCCGTCTTCTGGTAATAACAATTTTTATGTTTTTTTACAGCTGATGCAGCGATGAGTCAGTCAGGATCTACTGGAAGCAAGCATGGATCCTCCAAGTAAGAACTGTTATCTCCTTTATTACCGCATCAGTAATTGATCTTTAAATAAAATACAGAGACCCATAGTCATTAGACGGTGCTCAGGAATCAGAAATAATTAACAGGAACAGAAATAATTTTTTTCACATCTTTTGATGCAACCCTAAAAATAAATGCTTATGTAACTAGGTCCCAGGCCTCCTTCGGTGTAATAAGAACCTCCAGAGCCAGAGATAGCTGACATCCTTCTGAATATGGTGGGTTGTGAGGCATAGTGGGTGCAAGGTAGTTAAAGTTATTGGGTGCCAGACACTTCTTGAATGCAAAAGAGATTTTATTTCTCTTAACAGAACTTTTGGGAGAGAGGGTTAGGGCCAGGACACCCTTAGGTAGTTGCAAGATTAATTGACAGACTCGAAGACTTCAACAGGAGGACAGCCTTGCGGGGAAAGGCATCCAGCAAGACACCACATCTGCATGTGTAGGAATGCTGTCTCCTATGGTAACAGTCTTTAACAGTTCCTAACACACAGCGCAACAGTTCTTTCACTTCCATTAAATCACTTCTTGTAGTTCTTCAGCCCACTGAGCTCCCAGTCTCCCACTAGACTAGATGATGCAATGACACTGAATCCCTTGAGCTTCTCCAATCTTCACGGTGGTATTTTCCGCAAGCGTCACCCCCGCTTATCTGCTGGGTCCCTAGCTTCAAACTCAAGATACCTCTCAAGCTTCACCCCACTGGCCTGCTTGGTCCCTGGCTTGACACTAAAGGCTGCTCTGCAAGCGTCACCTCCACTGGCTAGGTCCCTGGCTTGATACCCACTGAAGTTTCCAGATTCTTTACCATCCATGGTTGGTGAGAATACTGCTCCGGTACTTGCCTCAGCTACTCACTGTGGTCCCAGGTAATAAGTTGGTTGGTTCCTTAGTGGCAACAGCTTCCCCTCTACCTCCGACCACGACAGGTTCTCCGACCGGCAGAACTGTCACTTCTGGTTGGATTGGAAGCGGCAATCCCAACTCTGCGCTGCTCTCTTGCTTCTGGATAGGCCCTCAGACAGCCTAGTAGCCAGATGTGCCCGGGATAGGCCCAATCTCTGGCCTAGCAGCCCGGGCAGTACAACACATATCCACCCACACAGCTGTTGGGGTGGCACAGAACAACGATCACCTGACTCCACCTGAATATAAAGGCTCTCCCAGCAGGCCAAGGGATTCAAGAAAACCTCTGCCTATTGGCTGAGATACCCCATATACCCATATTCTAACTCTGCATGCCCTTCTTGTATCTAGTACCACCAAGTGCCCGGACATCTAGCGGTAGAAGAGAAAAGTGCAACAAGGTCAGACTTAGGGAGAAATCAATTGATCTCTAACAATTAGCCAAGATGACTATTCCTGGCAAGTAAATTTTGGGGAGCAACCCTGCCTAAACTCCAGGGTGCTACACTTACATCTTACAAGAGTGTAGTAAGTTATGAACCATGGAAACTGAAAAATAAATATATTGCACTACCCATTTATATGTGGCGATAATCATAAAAACAGCGCTATAATAATGATCATCAAACTACCAAAAGTACTTTATGTTAATAAACTAAATAAAGAAAAGTGACATCTTGAACAGTAAAATGAACATCAGGCATAAAACATCCAGTACAAACAAATGGCCACTGCCCCCACCTATAACTGGCCTTTGCAGCAAGAAGCATGTGGAAGAGTGACAAATGACAAACAAAACCAAAGCAAATTCCCAGCTCAATTGATCAACTAGCCTTCAACCAACCAAATTATCCTGTCTAACAATATGTGTTGAAAACAGGGGTTTAGTTTGCACACATTTGCACATACATGTGTAAACTGCTGAGGCCACGTCATGGCACCCCAGTATTATCTGCAGTTCTAACTCTATACATTTTTGAGAGCCTCCATAGTAGAAGCACATGCATAGTATTGGATAGATAGAGGACAGGTTAGCTTGGAGGGAGCCCACCCCTCCTTAAAGGTACAGGGGCGTCACCTGCCCTCTATCTATCCATTATTATGCATGTGCTTCTGCTATGGAGGCTCTGGAAAATTTATAGAGTTAGGACTGCAGATAATACTGGGGTGCCATGACGTGGCCTCTGCAGCTCATGCATGTATTTTTAAATGTGTGCAAACTAAACCCCTGTTTTTAATACATACTGTTAGACAGGATACTTTGGTTGGTTGCAGGCTGGTTGCTAAATTGAGCTGGGAATAATCTTTGGTTTTGTTTGATAAAACACAGAGTCCATATCCAGTATGTGTTCAATGTGAAAACAAATAATCCACATGTGCCAACCCCCTAGGGGCTATGAGCATATATGGAGCGACACTGAGAATTCAGTTAACAGAAAGCAGGGAGGCCACACACAGCAACCAATAGTCACCTCTGTAAAGATATCACACAAGAAGGAAGAATACACAATGCACATAGTGTAATCCACTACAAAATATTTTGTGTGACATCTTTGCTGGGAGTTGGTTTCACAATCATACTATAATAGAAGTATGGAGTGCATTTACTTCCTGTCACCTTTACTCACCTTATTTTGTACAGGTCTTACTGTAATTGCTGTCTATGCCCCCCTTTAGTGAGATGCACCCGCCCTATGTGTCCTGTTTACCATTATCACAGAGAGTGAAAGTGAAAGAAAATCCAAATCTTGGGTTGTCACAAGAACAGGAATAGAGGGGAAATAATCCAATAGGCACGTTAGTTCTGGTCACCCTTGTGATAACCAGAGATTCCCTCAATTTGGAGAGATTTCCTCCTACTTCTTGTTGTGTCTGTGGGACAGGAAGTGAATGGAAGCTTCCCCAAGCAGATGGCCTTCATTTTTACTTTGTCACAATCAACCCTGCTGTGCTCACTGGGCTGAGCTGCATAAATCTGAGGACTTAATGGACAAAAATACAAACCCTTTGGCAGCTCCCCCATATGTTTCCCAACTATATATTTCAAGTTTACCTAGAGTTCATATTTAAGTATTTATAGATGATTAAATATGTTCAAAACTTTATAAAAAAAAAAAGATATGAAAATTATATCTTTACACATATTTGGTGTTATTTGCAAAATAATTTTTCTCTTTCTTTCAGTGGAGGAACAGGAAAAATGAGTGCAAAGGACTTGTTTGGTAAGTTTCTTATGGTTATTTTCTGATTATCGGTAGATTAAAGGAAAGTCTATAATATTTGCTCATCATAGGCATGTCTGATCATTGCATGTGCTTGCATATCAGCCTCTGTTCACCTGTCTATTAGTTTGAGCGCTTAGTACACACGTTTCTACAAAAGTATATATACAATACGTAGATCTTTCACAGCTGTACAAGAAGATGAGTATACCTGCATATACATCTAACAAAAGTGAGTACACCCCTCACATTTTTGTAAATATTTTATTATATCTTTTCATGTGACAACACTGAAGAAATTACACTTTGCTACAATGTAAAGTAGTGAGTGTACAGCTTGTATAACAGTGTAAATTTGCTGTCCCCTCAGAATAACTCAACACACAGCCATTAATATCAAACTCGCTGGCAACAAAAGTGAGTACATCCCAAGTGAAAATGTCCAAATTAGGCCCAAAGTGTCAATATTTTGTGTGAAAAACAAAGAAAGGAGGCACCTCTGGGTGCAGACTTAAAAACAATTTTAATGAAAAGAGCAGCAACAGAGATTGCACTCACATTTGTGTTGAGTTAAAAAGGCATATGAGAGTCCCAGATGTAACTGGAGGGCTCCGTGAGGTCGATCATCCCTGCCATGGATGTGTAATCAGACTGGTCTTTCAGATGCACTGTGTCCACCGGCCGGCAATAATGGAGGAGTACCAGAATGAGGCTTGGAAGGCAAACAGCAATCCAGCCGAGGGGCGATGACGTCACACACATGCAACGCGTTTCCTGAGTCAGCAAGCCGTGAATGGCATGACGACTGCACTCCTTTGTCAAGCTAGTTACTATGGGACTAGTGAAGAGAATATATGGGAGGAAGTCAGGGGAGTGGTCATGAGAAGAAGCTGTATGGAGTAGGGGGGAGTGGTCATGAGAGGAAGCTGTATGGAGTAGTGTCAGCAATGAAGGACGTGTGAGCAGAACCAGAAGGGGAACAAAGTGAAAGTACGGAAAAAAGCAGAGGGGACATTATTGAGATGGAGACATAAATTCATGTGTAATGCCAAAGTGCTTTTTGGGAATATGGTTTCCATTCCCATTGGAAGGCTGCCATGAATGTGGGCTTTATACCTCATCATCAACTCTATGCACACCAAAGTGCTTTTTGGGAATATGGTTTCCATTCACATTGGAAGGCTGCTGTGAATGTGGGCTTTATACCTCATCATCGACTTTATGCACACCAAACTCATCCCCAGCATTACACATTTATTTATGTTTCCATCTCAATCATGTCCCCTCTGCTTTTTTCCGTACTTTCACTTTGTTCCCCTTCTGGTTCTGCTCACACGTCCTTCATTGCTGACACTACTCCATACAGCTTCCTCTCATGACCACTCCCCCCTACTCCATACAGCTTCCTCTCATGACCACTCCCCTCACTTCCTCCCATATATTCTCTTCACTAGTCCCATAGTAACTAGCTTGACAAAGGAGTGCAGCCATCATGGCATTCACTGCTTGCTGACTTAGGAAACGCGTCGCATGTGTATGATGTCATTGCCCCTCGCCTGGATTGCTGTTTGCCTTCCAAGCCTCATTCTGGTACTCCTCCATCATTGCCGGCCGGTGGATACAGTGCATCTGAAAGACCAGTCTGATTACACATCCATGGCAGGGATGATCGACCTCACTGACCCCTCCAGTTACATCTGGGACTCTCAAATGCCTTTTTGACTCAACACAAATGTGAGTGCAATCTCTGTTGCTGCTCTTTTTGTTAAAATTGTTTTTAAGTCTGCACCCAGAGGCGCCTCCTTTCTTTGTTTCTTACAGTGCTTTTTGGGAATATGGTTTCCATTCCCATTAGAAGGCTGCCGTGAATGTGGGCTTTATACCTCATCATCGAATTTATGCACACCAAACTCATCCCCAGCATTACACATTTATTTATGTCTCCATCTCAATCATGTCCCCTCTGCTTTTTTCCATACTTTCACTTTGTTCCCCTTCTGGTTCTGCTCACACGTCCTTCATTGCTGACACTACTCCATACAGCTTCCTCTCATGACCACTCCCCCCTACTCCATATAGCTTCTTCTCATGACCACTCCCCTCACTTCCTCCCATATATTCTCTTCACTAGTCCCATAGTAACTAGCTTGACAAAGGAGTGCAGCCGTCATGCCATTCACGGCTTGCTGACTCAGGAAACGCGTCGCATGTGTGTGATGTCATCGCTCCTCGCCTGGATTGCTGTTTGCGTTCCAAGCCTCATTCTGGTACTCCTCCATCATTGCCGGCCGGTGGACACAGTACATCTGAAAGACCAGTCTGATTACACATCCATGGCAGGGATGATCAACCTCACGGACCCCTCCAGTTACATCTGGGACTCTCATATGCCTTTTTAACTCAACACAAATGTGAGTGCAATCTCTGTTGCTGCTCTTTTTATTAAAATTGTTTTTAAGTCTGCACCCAGAGACGCCTCCTTTCTTTGTTTCTGACAGTGCTTTTTGGGAATATAGTTTCCATGCCCATTGGAAGGCTGCCGTGAATGTGGGCTTTATACCTCATCATCGACTTAATGCACACCATCGTGGACTATTATTATCTTTTCTTATCCCTTGTTCCAGTTCATCATTTATATGCATAATATTGTCATTTATGTAGATTATTGCTTTTAACCTTTGCGCCAAACACTTGTTATATATCAATATTTTGTGTGGCCACCATTATTTTCCAGCACTGCCTTAACCCTCTTGGGCATGGAGTTCACCAGAGCTTCACAGGTTGCCACTGGAGTCCTCTTTCACTCCTCCATGATGACATCATGGAGCTGGTGGATGTTAGAGACTTTGCGCTCCTCCACCTTCCCTTTGAGGATTCACCACAGATGCTCAATAGGGTTTAGGTCTGGAGACATGCTAGGCCAGTCCATCACCTTTACTCTCAGCTTCTTTAGCAAGGCAGTGGTCGTCTTAGAGGTGTGTTTGGGGTTGTTACCATGTTGAAATACTGCCCCCTGGCCCAGTCTCCGAAGGGAGGGGATCGTACTCTACTTCAGTATGTCACAGTACATGTTGGCATTCATGGTTCCCTCAATGAACTGTAGCTCCCCAATGCCGGCAGCACTCATGCAACCCCAGACCATGACACTCTCACCACCATGTGAGAAAAATGGTGATAAACTCCGCTCCAACTTCATGAACAATAAAAAATGAAAACAAATATGAATACAAATGTGAAATAATATTCAATAAGCTGCTACTCCCACCACCATGCTTGACTGTAGGCAAGACACACTTGTCTTTGTACTCCTCATGTAGTTGCCGCCACACACGCTGAAGCAAATAAGTTTATCTTGGTCTCATCAGACCACAAGACACAGTTCCAGTAATCCATGTCCTTAGTCTGCTTGTCTGTAGCAAACTGTTTGCGGGCTTTCTTGTGCATCATCTTTAGATGAGGCTTCCATCTGAGATGACAGCCATGCGGACCAATTTGATGCAGTGTGCCGCACATGGTCTGAGCACTGACAGGCTGACCCACACCCCTTCAACCTCTGCAGCAATGCTGGCAGCACTCATACATCTATTTCCCAAAGACAACCTCTGGATAGGATGCTGAGCGCATGCACTCAACTTCTTTGGTCAACCATGGTGAGGCATGTTCTGAGTGGAACCTGTCCTGTTAAACAGCTGTATGGTCTTGGCCACCATGCTGCAGCTCAGTTTCAGTGACTTGCCAATCTTCTTATAGCCTAAGCCATCTTTATGTAGAGCAATAATTCTTTTTTTCAGATCATCATAGAGTTCTTGTGGTTCCATATTGAACTTCCAGTGACCAGTATGAGTGAGTGAGAGCGATAACACCAAATTTAACACACCTGCTCCCCATTCACACCTAAGACCTTGTAACACTAACGAGTCACGTGACACCGCGGAAGGAAAATGGCTAATTGGGCCCAATTTGGACATTTTCACTACTTGTTGCCAGCGGTTTAGACATTAATGGCTGTGTGTTGAGTAATTTTGAGGGGACAGCAAGTTTACACTGTTATACAAGCTGTACACTCACTACTTTACATTGTAGCAAAGTGTCATTTCTTCAGTGTTGTCACATGAAAAGATATAAATATTTACAAAAATGTGAGGGGTGTACTCACTTTTGTGAGATACTGTAAATATCAGAGTATGTGCTTCATTAAAAAGCAGTCCTTGGGCTCAAGTCAAGTGATTGCACGTAGGCTAGAGGTTTTTCATTCCTTTTTTTAATTATTCAATATATGTTTATAGAAATAAATGCTGTAAAAATAGGGACCATATAAGGAAAAGACAATATTGCTTATATCAATGAACAGGATAATTGACGAGTGGATTGAATCAAGTAGATATAACTAGTATAGTAGTACTCAGTGTCAAGAGCATGAGAGAATCACAGTTTATCCTGCAGGTTGTGACAGGATAGTAAACTTAGTTTAAATAAGTTGTCGGCTCTTTATTCTTCCTTCCCTAGTTATTACTCTGGCTGGAACTTTTGTTGCAAGTCACAACTTAGTGAAAGCAGCAGCAGCTGATTTGTGTGAGATATTTGTGCAGTATAAACAGCCCAGAACATAATAGAACGTCATAGTGACATCCAAAGAGAGAAATTCAGTCCATGAAAAAAATGGTGACCCTAAATGATGACTAAATTAGGATAGCACGGGTCTTTGAAAATTAAATACAGAAATCTCATGAGGCTGATGAAATCCTGTGAGAATTCGCTATTGCGTTCCTGAGATCTGTTTGCAGATTCTAGTGACTTAGCATTCTTATTAGACATGTGCGGATTGTTTCTTTCCGAATAAATATATATATCCAAATACCCGAATGCTTTGAATACCGAAAAACAAAATTCATCCGAATTTCCGAAATTCTTATTGAAATTTGAATCAAATTTTACATCGAACTCCATTTGAATTCTAACTTTGACTTAGACTGTGTGAGTTATTAGAATACCATTTTGAAATAACACTGTTTTTGTTAACCCAAAGATAATGTAAAGAGTCATTGTAATCAGTTGATGAAGAATTTTCTTTTCTTTGTTCACTTTGCCACATTCTAATAAAAAAAAAAAAAGTTTTTGATTGGACCGACTCAAAATTTAGTGATTCCAACGTTTCGAATCTCAAAAAATCAGTAAATTCAACGAAAATTTGAAAAAGACATAAAACGAATTTACAAATACGAATTAGGACGAATACGAATTGAACGAATCAACCGAATTTAACGAAACTTAATAACTATATGAACAAATCGAAACGGAACAAACCTAATTTTTTTCGTCATGCACATGTTTAATTCGTAAAAGGCTGTGGAAAGGTACTGACTACATCACTAGTTGCCTAACGTGAAAGCCTAATGAGTTGAGAGCTGAAAAATGTTACTGGTTTAATAAAGAAATGCCCCAATTTTAAGTAATTTTTACATAGCCTTTCAAAAAAAGGGATTACGATGACAAAGGAAAACGTTTTGTCCAAATTGTGGTGAAAGGTCAGCTTTAAATGTGGAGATTTACTGATTAACTACTAGGTGCAGGGTAGTTCAGCCACTAAAAAAAAAATTCCTAGCTGATGATTCATAGACTTTCACATTTTTAAGGCATTAACATGTAATAATACATACTACATAAATAATACATAAATATGTAGAAGAATACATATTGGCCTAAACTGAGGAAGAGATATTTTTTTGGGGGGGATATTTATTATAGCAAAAAGTAAAAAATATTGTTTTTTTTTTTTTCAAAATTGTTGCTCTTTTTTGGACAAATGTGACTGATGCTATCTCATTAGTGTACAAGGTCAAAGTCCCATTGGACCCTATTGTTTGTTTGTTGGGAGCAGTGGATGAGGACATTTATACGCCTCCCATCAATATTTCGGTACTTAGACTTTTATATATCGCACAGGAGCAAATCGCCAGATTCTGGTTATCGTCACATGCACCTACAAAGTGACAGTGGGTATAACAGGTTAACTTTATTCTTATACGAGAACAATTAACATACCAACATAGAAATGCTGTCTGTAAGTTTTACTCTATATGGCAGGCATAGTTGGACACTCCGGGACTTGCTCCACCTCAATTGGTCATGCACAGACTGCTACAGTTATGAAAGTTAAGTTAAAAATATGTAGAAGAATACATATCGGCCTATACTGTGAAAGAAATTAGTCTTTTTATATATTTTTGGGGATATTTATTATAGCAAAAAGTCAAAAATATTGCTTTTTTTTCAAAATTGTCGGTCTTTTTTTGTTTATAGTGCAAAAAATTAAAACCACAGAGGTGATCAAATACCACCAAAAGAAAGCTCTATTTGTGGGGGAAAAAAGGGACATCAATTTTGTTTGGGAACAGCGTTGCACGACCGCGCAATTGTCAGCTAAATCGGCGCAGTGCCGAATCGCAAAAAATGCTCTGGTCAGGAAGGGGGTAAATTCTTCCAGGGCTGATGTGGTTAATACATTACTGTTCATAATGGTTGAGATTTTCTGCCTCTTAGGACATGTTCTTTGCCTTATCAAGACTTAATGTCAGTGAGCCCACATCCCTTGTACAATGGAGAAAAATCACTCAAACAAGAGTGTGTGTCCTCTGGTGGGACTTTGATTTGGGTCACTGACAGGTAAGTATTAATATATTAAGTAGAAAAGTGAAAATTAAAAAAGAAATTATTTATTGTAGAAAAATGATAAACACATAGGGGGTCATTTACTATAACTCCAGGAAGTACTGGGCACTATGGCAAATAATAGAGCCCATTTTAGCCAAATGGAAACAAAACGGCGAATTTGCGCATGAAAATCAGCGATATAAGTGGAGAACAAATGTTTGTAAATTCCAAATTGCCGCTAATTAGCGCTTCCGCGTATATACAAATGCCAATTCTTATCAAGTTGTTATATAGCACTGTACTGTAGCCATGATCCATGTATGTGAAAGAAACATTTTTTATCAGAGATGTGCTCTAATTCCCGTGCATCTATTGATTTATATTGCAATTAGTATTCCTTTTTTTTTCCTTCTTTTGCTAAGAAATGCAGTTCTGAATGATTATTACATAGTAATGTCTGCTATTCTGTAAAGTTACATGTATTAATCATTTAGGTTACCTATTTGTTGTATGTTGTTTTTTTCATGTTTTTGATTTATTATTTATTAATTTAGTTGACTATAAAGCAGTAATTATTTATGTTCATTCTTTAATAATACTACACTATTATGCAGGTCTTGTACTTAGCACAATGGCTTAGTGGTCTGCTTGGATATCTCTACACCACTCATGGTATGAGTTCAAACAACAGCCAACCTACCATCCACCAGCTGTGTTTATTTTTTCAGTGCACAAGTGAATTAAAATAAACAAACAAAGAAATGTAAACTGCCCTTTAGCTACTGTGTGGTGTTTGGAATGTCACATCATAATATAATTGAATACTTACATACCATTGCATGCATTTAAAGAGTTAATACAATAAAAACTTTCACATTAAACTGCATTGGCTACTTGGCAATCACCTATTTTCAGTAAATATATATACACGTATATTTGTGTTGCTTTGGCTAATTGGCTAACTGGCATTCTCCTTTTCCCACCAATGCAATCTTTTAGGATTTTTCTGTGGGATTTGAACCCATGAGTCTTTCAATACCTGAATGTTTGAAGGTAGAGGTGCTAACTGCTAGCCTATTGGGCTGAGCACAATTGTACATACAAAATACTTTTACTAGTGTTTGATGTGTTATATACTATACAATAAAGTTTATCAAATGTAAACTGCTTGTTAGCTAGTGTGTGGTGTTTGGAGATTCACACCATAATATTAGTGAATACTTACATACCATTGCAAGCATTTGAAGAGTTAATACAATAATATCAACCACATTAAAGTGTATTGGCTACTTGGCATTCACTGTATGCTGCTTTGGCTAATTGGCTAACTGGCTAACAGTAATTCTCCTTTTCTCCACCAATAGCAATCTTTTAGGATTCTTCTGTGGGATTTGAACCCATGAGTCTTTCAATAACTGAATGTTTGAAGGTAGAGGTACTAACTGCTAGCCTATTGGGCTGAGCACAATTATATATACAAAATACTTTTACTAGTGTTTGATGGTTTATATACCATACAATAAAGTTTATCAAATGTAAACTGCTTGTTAGCTAGTGTATGGTGTTTTGGAGATTCACACCATAATATTAGTGAAGACTTATTTATTTTTATTTAAGGTACTTCTATAGTGCCGTCAATTTACGCAGTGCTTTACATATACATTATACAATAATATGGGCCCCTACCCTCAAGGAGCTTACAATCTAAGGTCCCTAACTCACATTCATATACTAGGGCCAATTTAGACAGAAGCCAATTAACCTACCAGCATGTCTTTGGAGTGTGGGAGGAAACCGGAGTACCCGGAGGAAACCCACGCAGGCACAGGGAGAACATGCAAACTCCAGGCAGGTAGTCTTGTGGTGTGGTTGGGAATACGAACCAGCGACCCTTTTTACTGCTAGGTAGGGATGAGCAGACCCCCCCCGTTCGGTTCGCACCAGAACATGTGAACAGGAAAAAAGTTTGTTCGAGCATGCGAACACCGTTAAAGTCTATGGGGGTCATTTACTATAGCGCCAGGAAGTACTGGGCACTATGGCAAATAATAGCTCCCATTTTAGCCAAATAAAATTTCAACAGGCGAATGTGCGAATGAAAAACTAGCGCTATTAGTGAGAAACACATGTTAGTAAATTCTAAGCTGGCGCTAATTAGCGCTTCCGCGTATATGCAAATGCCAATTCCTACCAAGTTGTTATATAGTACTGCACTGTAATCATGATCCATGTATGTGAAAGAAACATTTTTATGTGAGATGTGCTCTACCTCGTGTGCATCTATTGATGTATGTTGCAATTAGTATTCCTAGTTTTTGCCTTCTTTTGCTAACTAATGCAGTTATGAATGATTATTACATAGTAATGTCTGCTATTCTGTAAAGTTACATGTATTAAACATTTAGGTTATCTATTTGTTGTATGTTGTTTTTTATTTTTTAATTTAGATGACTATAAAGCGGTAATTATTTATATTCATTCTTTAATCATACTACACTATTATGCAGGTCTCATACTTAGCACAATAGCTTAGTAGTCTGCTCAGATGTCTCCACAGCACTCATGGTACAAGTTCAAATACCAGCCAACCTACCATCCCCCAGCTGTGTTTATTTTTTCAGTGCACAAGCGAATTAAAATGAACAAACAAAAAAATGTAATCTGCCCATTAGTTAGTGTGTGGTGTTTGGAATTTCACACCATAATAGTATTGAATACTTACATATCATTGCATGCATTTGAAGAGTTAATATAATAGAATCAGCCAAATTTAAAGTGCATTGGCTAATTGGCATTCACCTATTTTCAGCATATGCTGCTTTGGCTAATTGGCTAATAGTCATTTGCTTTTTTTTCACCAATTCAATCTTTTAGTATTTCTCTGTGGGATTTGAACCCATGAGTTCTTCAAGGTAGAAGTGTTGACTGCTAGCCTATTGGGTGTAGCACAGTCATACATAGAAAATACATAGAAAATACATTCACTAGTGTTTGATGTTTCTTCTCCCCGAGCTGTCTCTCCTGCTGCCACCATCTTCTCCCGCTGATGTGTTCTTCAGCGCAGCCGGTTACCCACTAATAAAAAAAAAGCCACTCTTCTTGTGGCGGTCTTCTGTGGCCATCCGATAATGTCACCCGGAGAGTCCGCTCCATGGCTATGTAAGAGACACTACACAGCAGGTGACAACACAGCGGAGGAAGACCACCATGGAAGAAGAACAGCTTTTTTTTATTAGTGGGTAACCAGCGGTGAGGAAGAACACAGCAGATGGCGGCGGCAGGAGAGACGGCTCTGGGAGAATACAGCTCGGGGAGAAGATGGAGGAGGGAGAGACAGCGTCTGGAGAAGATGGCTCAGGGAAGAAGACAGCTTGGAGCTATTCTACAATAAAGGACTTGTCAAAAACCGGCTATTAATTTTTTTACATGTCACTGCTTTTTTTGGTTAATGGGTAGGGGTAAAATGTACCCCATACCTATTCACATAGGGGGCAGGATCTGGGAGCCCCCTTGTTAAAGGGGGCTTCCAGATTCTGATAAACCCCCTGCCTGCAGACCGACAACCACCGACCAGTGTTGTCGGGAAGAGGCCCTTGTCCCCATCAACATGGGGAAAAGGTGCTTTGGGGCATGTGGCCTGGTAAGGTTCAGAAGGGGAGGGTGCTCACTCGTCCCCCCCTATCCTGACCTCCAGGCTGCATGCTCAGGTAAGGGTCTGGTATGAATTTTGGGGGCCCCACATCAAATTTATTTTACATTTTGGTGTGGGGTTCCCCTTAAAGTCCATACCGAAGGGCCTGGTATGTACTGGGGTGACCCTACGACATTTTTTTCCTTGAATTTTGGAATTCCATACCATATTATTGAATAAGTACATACCATTGCATGCATTTGAAGAGTTAAAATATGGAATAAAGCAAGCTGATGTGCTTTGCCTAATTATGCTTCTGAGTACAATGCACACTTCTGGGAGGTGATGCTGTCAGTGGGTTTTGAATTCATGGCTTGAACTTTTGGGGGCAGCAGGGTAGACCGCTATGCTACAGATCTGAGCACTTACCTACAGAGAAAATACATTTACTAATGCTTGATTCAATACAATAATGTTTTGCATTTCAGGCATTAATATTATAGTAACAACCATGCTCGTGCCAATGTGACATTGGCTAATAGGCATTTGCCTCTTTTCAGCATATGCTGCTGAGTACAATGCAAGCTTTCAGTAGGTGATACCATCTGTGTGATTTTCAGCCATTTGAGCACAATTATATTGAGAACATATGTTTACTAGTGTTTGATGGTGGGACTACTTTATATTCTAGGTATAAAATAGTACTCAGCACAGTGACTTAGGCACCTTTCACACTTGTGCGACCTGAAAGTTGCGAGATTTTAATGCGACTTTAAGCAATGCCTGTGTAATCTTGAGGTCTATGGACACAGGATTCGCAGGGAAAGACACGCAACTTTCCCATGATTTTGCATCAGCAATTTTGCCGCAATTCCAGGGAATGCCTGTGTAAACTTGAGGTCTATGGACCTCAACTCGCATCAAAGTCAGACCAAAGTAGTACAGGGACTACGTTGAAGTCAGTGTTACTTGAAGTCGCACAGATATGAATGGTACACATTAAAAATCATGGGGTATGACTTGTCATACGACTCTGATGTCCAAAGTCGCACAAGTGTCACTCAGCCCGACTTTGTCAGCGATTTCAGAGACATCAGTGCACTTTCCTGCACAGATGTCTAGTGAAATCACATAGGTCCCAACTGTTCTCCTTTAAGAAAGTGTCCTGTGCCTACCTACTTTTGCTAATAGGTGTCCCTTATACCCATCTCAAAAAGTTGGGAGGTAAGAAATCGCCCCTTGAAGTCGCCCAAAGTAGTGCAGGAACTACTTTTGGGAATCATTGTGGCGTTGCACCAATTCGGACAGTTCCATTGCCATCAATAGGTGCCGATTTGGCCTACAATTTGACATGTCAATTCAGACCTATGTGAACATGGGTGAAGTTGCATAGATATTAGAGCTGCACGGTTCTGGCCAAAATGAGAATCACAATTTTTTTGCTTAGAATAAAAAGATCACGATTCTCGCGACGTAAAATCTTTCACATTATCCCACAAAAAATTGGGCTAACTTTTCTTTTTTTTTTTTTTAATTCATGAAAGTACTTTTTTCCAAAAAAAATTGCATTTGAAAGGCGCAAATACAGTGTGACATAAAATATTGTAACAACCACCATTTTATTCTCTAGGGTCTCTACTAAAAAAAATATATATAATGTTGGGGGGTTTTAAGTAATTTTCTAGCAAAAAAAAAATGATTTTAACCTGAAACCAACAAATGTCAGAAAAATGTTTAGTGTTTAAGTAGTTAAACTTTCCTCACTTACACAGAATTCTATTTAATTGACAAATTGTTACAAGGTTTCTAGTTAAGTTCACTGATAAAGAATGTTCTAATTCTTGGCAGACTTCCTGGTTTTTCGGCTGTGGCTTCAGAAGAGCAGAGAGAGTTCTTTGCATAGCAAGAATCGTGAAACTCTTTTTTCAAGATCGTAAAGGGGAAAAAAAATCACGATGACGATTAATCGTGCAGCTTTAATAAATATGCATGGAAATCAAGGGGGACAACTTTTCATGTGACTCTGAGGTCCAAAGCTCCATGAAAAGTCACCCAAGTGTAAAAGTAACCTAATGAGATTAATTGATAACACCTTTGAATAAGGCCCCATTTGCACTTGTGCGACCTTAAAATTGCACAGCTTTGTCATGACTTGAAGCAATGTCTGTGTAATCTTGTGGTGTATGGACCTCAAATTGCATCAAAGTCAAACCAAGGTAGTGCAGGGACGAATTTGCTACACTTTCAGGATGCACAAGTGACAATAGGGCCAAATTCAAAGGTGTTATCCTTGAATCTCATTCACACTGCTGCGACCTGAAAGTCACACTATTTTGCTGCCACTTTGCCGCTGCAACTTGGCCCCAACTTCTGGGAATGTCTGTGTAATATTGTACCCGATATACCTCAAGTCACACCAAAGTAGTACAGGGACTTCTTTGAAGTTGGTGCGACTTAAAGTAGCACAGATATGAATGGTTGTCATTGAGAATCATGGGGTACAACTTGTCATTCAACTCAGAGGTCCAAATTTGCTGGAAAATTCACCCAGCTGTGAAACAAGTCATATGTATTTTAATAAAAGGAGCTCTCATTTATACTTGCATAGTCCTTACTGATTTACATCAGCAGAACAAATGCAGGAAGTGATGTGTGCACATGGGACGGAAGCAAATGTGTGGTGATGCCAAACAAATCAATGAACCCCACCCCACACCAAATCTAACTATGACATCCACCCCCGCATTGATTAAGTACAAGTACATATCCTACGCTTACCCGGCCAATGAGCAGCACCTCCTCTCTGCTAAAGAGACCTCACCATGTCCACCTAGATGGAGATCCTGACCAGCACAGGAACTTCTGGGTGCATACAATGAATAATTTCCAGGTCAGAAGGTGAAACCACGCTTTTGATTGCAGCTGCGAATAGTTGATCTCAACCATGATTAGTATTTTTTATTTTCAGACATGCAAATCTGTATTTCTACATATATTTGAAGGTAAACTTAAGGGAGTTTGCTAAGAAATGGTGTCCCTGGGTTAGCAACAGGTGAATTACAAAGGCAAAAGGCCCAGTTTGAGCCCTGGTTCACACTGACAGAGGGAGGAAAGCGTTCAGCTGAACTCCCACAATTTCATTCCTGCATGTCAGTCCCGACTGTGGGGGCAACATCAGAGACATCGGTGCAGGTTTCTGCACCAATATCAATACAAATCGCACCAATTAGAACAGTGCAATTGCCACAGATTTGACATGTCAAATCACACCAATGTGAACGAGAGCTGACACATTCAAACACTGCCTATCCACCAGCTGAATTCATTACCTGCAATTCTCCACAGCTGTTAATGATAAAGGTGGAATCTTTATATATAACTTGCAGTTGTTTAGAAGCCTAGGTTTACATTGGAGCGATTGGTCATGCGATTTGAGAGATCAAATCGCATGACTATTGGCAATGGCACTGTTCCAATTGATGCAACATTTTTTTTGTGGCACCGCATCAATTTGCTAAAGTAGTTCCTGCACTACTTTTGCCGATTTCAGGTGCGACTTCAATAGACATTTGTGTATGAAGCCACCTGAAATCACGCTGACCTTGCTACTTTGAAATCGTGCTACTTCAAGTGAAGTAGCGCAATTTCAAAGTAGCATGTGAACCAGGGCAAAGAGATAAGTTTTTTGGTGCACAAATACATATTGAAATAAAATATAAAAGATATTGCACTTCCCCAAAACCACCACCCACAAAAACTAAAGAAAGAAAAGTAGAAGGAAAAAAAAAAAAACTCACACACACCCAACAAAAGCTCAATGTACTTTTATTTTACCAGCAGAAAAAAAATAAATTTACATTTACTAGCTTCAAAAAAAATTTGGACAGGATATATGGTACCACATTTAGCAACGGAATTTTAAGGGCCCTGCTCATAGGAGCTTACAATCTAAAATTAGACAAAACCTTAGCGTGGACACAGCTTTAATTTCAGTGTATAACGGGCAACACATCACATTATTATCTGAAAGATTATAGAAACATACTTAACAGTCATTCTTACAAAGCATTCCAACATAATATTGCAAAAGACTTATTCAAAACACCCACCACCAGCCCACAATCCACACATACATACATTGGTGACTATGTTCTGCTGGAAGCTGCATTTCGGTGTACGTGATTAAACAAGATCAAAAATAGTAGGTCAGCAGATGCTTCCAAACGATGTTTGCATGATCAGACAGGAACAATACACCCACAACATTGACAGCATGGCCACATAAAGCCACTTTTGATTGAAAAAATGCACAAGAATTTCATCAAATCTCCCAATATCATTCCTTCTCCATCACAACAAAAAACCTGACCTTCTCAGGCCAAACGAACCCCCCCTACTGCAGGCCTTTATATAAGAGAGGTTGTATTGTTAGAACACTGACACACCCAATAGAAGTACACGCCCACCAGTATCTTTCAATCTGTCTCTTCATGTATGTCTAAAGTGATTGCACCTGATGAGCAGGAACACATAATAGTATTCACAACTGTGTTAGCCTTGGCTATGTGCATCAAATCTCCAACTACAGGACAAAGATCAAAGTCCATTTGCATCCACATAAACAAAGAAACAGTTTTCTAATCATATGTACCTGTGCAGTGTAAACCCTAAAATTTGAAATGTCCAAGTCCCTGGGCATGATTAGTACTAATAAACATTAACATCAGTCCCTGGCTGCAATGAGCTTCCAATATAAAGTCCAAAATTAACTTTCTTACATTAGAACCTACAGGTAAAAGCCAGTAAATTAGAATATTTTGAAAAACTTGATTTATTTCAGTAATTGCATTCAAAAGGTGTAACTTGTACATTATATTTATTCATTGCACACAGACTGATGCATTCAAATGTTTATTTCATTTAATTTTGATGATTTGAAGTGGCAACAAATGAAAATCCAAAATTCCGTGTGTCACAAAATTAGAATATTGTGTAAGGGTTAAATTTTGAAGACACCTGGTGCCACAAACTAATCAGCTGATTAACTCAAAACACCTGCAAAGGGCTTTAAATGGTCTCTCAGTCCAGTTCTGAAGCCTACACAAACATGGGGAAGACTTCAGATTTGACAGCTGTCCAAAAGGCGACCATCGACACATTGCACAAGGAGGGAAAGACACAAAAGGTTATTGCTGAAGAGGCTGGCTGTTCTCAGAGCTCTGTGTCCAAACACATTAATAGAGAGGCAAAGGGAAGGAAAAACTGTGGTCAGAAAAAGTGTACAAGCGATAGGGATCACCGCGCCCTAGTCAAGATTGTGAAAAAAAACCCATTCAAAAATGTGGGGGAGATTCACAAGGAGTGGACAGCTGCTGGAGTCAGTGCTTCAAGATCCACCACCAAGAGACGCTTGAAAGACATGGGTTTCAACTGCCGCATACCTCGTGTCAAGCCACTGTTGACCAAGAAACAGCGCGAAAACCGTCTCACCTGGGCTAAGGAAAAAAAGAGCTGGACTGCTGCTGAGTGGTCCAAAGTCATGTTTTCTGACGAAAGCAAATTTTGCATTTCCTTTGGAAATCGAGGTCCCAGAGTCTGGAGGAAGACAGGAGAGGCACAGGATCCACGTTGCCTGAAGTCTAGTGTAAAGTTTCCACCATCAGTGATGGTTTGGGGTGCCATGTCATCTGCTGGTGTCGGTCCACTCTGTTTCCTGAGATCCAGGGTCAACGCAGCCGTCTACCAGCAAGTTTTAGAGCACTTCATGCTTCCTGCTGCTGACCTGCTCTATGGAGATGGAGATTTCAGGTTCCAACAGGACTTGGCGCCTGCACACAGCGCAAAATCTACCCGTGCCTGGTTTACGGACCATGGTATTTCTGTTCTAAATTGGCCAGCCAACTCCCCTGACCTTAGCCCCATAGAAAATCTGTGGGGTATTGTGAAAAGGAAGATGCAGAATGCCAGACCCAACAACGCAGAAGAGTTGAAGGCCACTATCAGAGCAACCTGGGCTCTCATAACACCTGAGCAGTGCCAGAAACTCATCGACTCCATGCCACGCCGCATTAATGCAGTAATTGAGGCAAAAGGAGCTCCAACCAAGTATTGAGTATTGTACATGCTCATATTTTTCATTTTCATACTTTTCAGTTGGCCAACATTTCTAAAAAATCCCTTTTTTGTATTAGCCTTAAGTAATATTCTAATTTTGTGACACACGGAATTTTGGATTTTCATTTGTTGCCACTTCAAATCATCAAAATTAAATGAAATAAACATTTGAATGCATCAGTCTGTGTGCAATGAATAAATATAATGTACAAGTTACACCTTTTGAATGCAATTACTGAAATAAATCAAGTTTTTCAAAATATTCTAATTTACTGGCTTTTACCTGTATTTCAACAGGAGACAAATAAGGTGCCAGCATGTCTTTAGATTGTGGTGAAAAACCCACACAGGGAGAACATATAAACTTCAACACAAGCATTAGCATGTTAGGGAATTGAACCAACATCCCAGGTGCTGCTAGACAGAACTGCTACCCACTTAGCCACCAGGGCAGACCCACACATGTTTTCTGCATCTCTGTGGTGTGAACCAGCCCTAAGTCCATAGCCATGCTCAGTGTCACAAGCAATATACAGTATATTGGCGTAAGTATTGGGATGCCTGCCTTTAAACACACATGAACTGTAATGGCATCCCAGTATTAGTATTGGGTTCAAAACTCATTTGGCCCACCCTTTGCAGCTATAACAGCTTTAACTCTTCTTGTCCACAAGGTTTAGGAGTGTGTCTATGGGAATGTTTGACCATTCTTCCAAGTGCATTTGTGAGGTCAGGCACTGATGTTGGACAAGAAGGCCTGACCTACAGTCTACAGACTCTCTAATTTATCCCCAAGGTGTTCTGTTGTGTTGAGGTCAGGACTCTGTGCAGGCCAGTCAAGTTCCTCCACCCCAAAATCACTCATCCATGTCTTTATGGACCTTGCTTTGTGCACTGGTCCAAATGATTTGGTGGAGGGGGATTATGGTGCGGGGTTGTTTTTCAGGGGTTGGGCTTGGCCCCTTCCTGCCTGTTCCAACATGACTGCACACCAGTACACAAAGCAAGGTCCATAAAGACATGGATGAGCAAGTTTGAGGTGGAGAAACTTGACTGGCCTGCACAGAGTCCTGGCCTCAACCCGATAGAACACCCTTTGGCTGAATTAGAGTAGAGACTGCAAGCCAGGCCTTCTCATCCAACATCAGTGCCTGGCCTCACAAATGCACTTCTGGAAGAATGATCAAACATTCCCATAGGCAGACTAAACCTTGTGGACAGCCTTCCCAGAAGCTGTTCTAGCTGCAAAGGGTGGGCCAAATCAAATTTTAACCCTACGGACTAAGACTGGGCTGCCATTAAAGTTCATGTGTGTGTAAAGTCAGGCATCTCAATACTTTTGGCTATATAGTGTATCTGGAAAAGACTTACAATGGTGGTGGAACCCCCCTACACATAATTACTACAATTAGACATAGTTATAGGACCTGGGAGATGAGACAACTTCTCTACATGAAGTAACATGGTTGGGATTTGAACCCAGACCCTCAGAGATACTAAGCAGAAGTTCTAACCTCTAAGCCACGGAGCTGCCACGTGTGAGACCCTCCTACACATAACTACACATAAATACACATAAAAACACATAAATACTACATTTCTATGGACATACAGGTGATGGAATTACATTACTCAAGAGTTATTCTTCTTGATTTATTCTGTGATATTTGGTGGTTTTTTTGTGGGTGAGAGTAGAATATTACGCTGAAATTTTTGGGAATTACATTTTGATTTCTGATGTTGGTACACATATCACATTTTTTGGGCTCAGATTATGAATATTTGGAAATAATACAAAGCACAAAAAATTGTGATTCATTTTAAATTTTCATCAGCAATGGTATTGTTTGTGGATTATAAAGACTCCTGTGTGAGTTTGGGGTAAAGATTGTTGTGAGATGAAGAATAACAAGTGAAAGTGACAGAGAAAAATATATTTTACCAAAACATCAAAACATTCCACATTGTAGCATTCTTAAAATCAAAATATTTTAAGTAGAAGCAACAATGTTGCAAAGGAAAATTTATTTCACAGAAAGATACATTTCATCTCAACATTAAAAGGTTTTTTTGTGAAAGTTAGAATTGTTCCATTAGAATCAATGACTGAAACTTCATTTGGACTAAATTAGAGCAGATTTTAACTCCCAAAAAATGCTCTCTAATTAGCTCTCATTTTGGTATTTACTATACCTCCAGGTAAAAAAGACACTTGAGTTAAAATGAGAGTTATTTTCAGGTCTGAGCATGCTCAGTTGTGTTGGCACCTAGTTGTCCAAAACGGGGAATTTTTCACTTTTCAGACTTTTAAAGATATTTCAGTGTAGAAATCACTTTTTCACACAGTTTAAAAGCAGATAATCTTTAAATAATATACTGCATATTTCAGTACCATTTAGGCAATTATATCATGCTCTAAACATTATTTCCATGTGCAATTCTCTAGGTTTTAGCAGAGTAAGGGTTTGGGCTCTATTTAGTTTCAGGGAGCTATAGTAAATTCGATTTTGGGAGTATTTTCTCACCAGCGCTATAGTGAATACCGCTTTAGCGCGAATTAGCGCCATAGCGCTATAGTAAATGACCCCCATAGTGACTATGACATAACATAATAGGCATTAAAATGGATGCATATTCATGGAGATCAGAAGAAATATCATTGACCAATACTATTGTATAATAACAAATTGACAAAACTCGACACTTCGAGGTCATAAGGGAGTCAACCTCTTCTTCAGGGGTAATAAATTTGGTCACGACAATGATTTACATCTAAGGTCAAACAAGAAAAAGGACAAAATTTAAGAGCATATACTATGCATTAAACAGCCTGCTGCATTTCCAAAATAAGTCCAAAATGATCATATATAAAGTAATTAATTAGCCAAACATATATTGGAGAATGGTATAAGTACTGACCATATGTGCTGATACGAACATCCAAGGCATCCAAAGGGAGTTAGTCAGCTGCAGATGTACAGAGACCAAGAGGGAGGCAAAGGCAAGTAGCTGGGATAGGTGAGGAGGCAGGGGCACAGAGGAAACTGAGGTAAGAAGAAGCAGTTAGGGAGAGGTACCACTGAACGGATACCGTCCCCACAGAGGGTATCTCCAATGGCACTCATTGTCACTCCATGAAAGAGTAAGACAGGACCAAACCAAAGGAAGTGGTCCCCGTGTCGTCCCAGTCACTGGGAAAAAGTGACTGGGACGAGGGGTATACGAAATCAAGCGGATTTTGTATACCCCTCTAACCTCCCTGGCGGTATGATTTTTTCAGATTTTTGCGTCTCAAAGCGGTACAATTATTTTGCATAGAAATTTGGCATTTTATATTGTAGGTCTGTAATTCTTAGCAATAACACACTTAGATCCACCAATCCACCAAGAGTCTAGTAGATATCCCGGGTATGATGAAGTTTGAAACACAAAATCATAAATGATAATATAATAAATAAATATAAAGAATTAAAAAAAATAATAATATAATAATAATAAAATACATTTCCCCACGATTCACTATCGCTCAATTCTGCAAGTGTTCTAATTTACTATTGCTGTTTTCTAGCTGGTCTAAAGCCACTTTTGACATAAAGGGACACTTTTTGGTTGCTATGGACAATCTCAAGTTTCCACGCAGAAAGAACAGTATATATCATATAAAACTGCATGCAGGGCATGGGCCAAAGCACTGGGGACAAAAGGAAAGTGAAATGATTTCATACAGTACTCTAATCTGTAAGATTAGAGTACTGTATGTGTTATGATTTATACAATTTTTTGAATTTGCCACCAGGCTCCGCCCCGTGCGTCACGACGCTCGCAGGGAACGGAGCCTGGCACAGAGAGGCTTCGGGCAGAGGACTGAGCCCGAAGACAGCGTGGGGGGACATCGCAGGATCCTGGGGACAAGGTAAGTATACCGCACCAGGATCCTGAGATGTAATCCCGAGTGTGGCTCGGGGTTACCGCTAATGGTGCTGAAATTTAACCCCGAGCCACACTCAGGAATACCGTCAGGGAGGCTAATGTATGTCCTAGGCTTCCTATATGTTTAGATTACTGTATTGTGTTTTTCATAACTAATGGCACAATAAACATTTTTCTGATTTAAAAAAAAAAAAGAGGGCTGGAGAACTGGCTTCTGTGTTCTCTTTCTTTTTGCTAGAGCATTTATAGCTGCTGGCTTTAATTTTTTTCAAACCAGAGTGAAGTGCCTCTTCAGCCCCGGAAGGATTTACCCCCTTCCTGACCAGAGCACTTTTTACAATTTGGCACTGCGTCGCTTTAACTGCTAATTGCGCAGACATGCAATGCTTTACCCAAACGAAATTTGCGTCTTTTTCTTCCCACAAATAGAGCTTTCTTTTGATGGTATTTGATCACCTCTGCGGTTTTTATTTTTTGCGCTATAAACGGAAAAACACCGAAAATTTTGAAAAAAAATGATATTTTCTACTTTTTGTTATTAAAAAAATCCAATAAACTCAATTTTAGTCATACATTTAGGCCAAAATGTATTCGGCCACATGTCTTTTGGTAAAAAAAAATTGTCAATAAGCGTATATTTATTGGTTTGCGCAAAAGTTATAGTGTCTACAAACTAGGGTACATTTTCTGGAATTTACACAGCTTTTAGTTTATGACTGCCTATGTCAATTCTTGAGGTGCTAAAATGGCAGGGCAGTACAACCCCCCCCCCCAAATGACCCCATTTTGGAAAGTAGACACCCCAAGGAAATTGCTGAGAGGCATGTTGAGCCCATTGAATATTAATTTTTTTGTCCCAAGTGATTGAATAATGACAAAAAAAAAATTTACAAAAAGTTGTCACTAAATGATATATTGCTCACACAGGCCATGGGCATATGTAGAATTGCACCCCAAAATACATTTAGCTGCTTCTCCTGAGTATGGGGATACCACATGTGTGGGACTTTTTGGGAGCCTAGCCGCGTACAAGGCCCCGAAAACCAATCATCGCCTTCAGGATTTCTAAGGGCGTACATTTTTGATTTCACTCTTCACTGCCTATCACAGTTTTGGAGGCCATGGAATGCCCAGGTGGCACAAACACCCCCCAAATGACCCCATTTTGGAAAGTAGACACCCCAAGCTATTTGCTGAGAGGCATGGTGAGCTCTCATTTGTTTTTGAAAATGAAGAAAGACAAGAAAACATTTTTTTTTCCTTTTTTCAATTTTCAAAACTTTGTGACAAAACGTGAGGTTTGCAAAATACTCACTATACCTCTCAGCAAATAGCTTGGGGTGTCTACTTTCCAAAATAGGGTCATTTGGGGGGGGGGGGGGTTGTGCCACCTGGGCATTCCATGGCCTCCGAAACTGTGATAGGCAGTGAAGAGTGAAATCAAAAATTTACGCCCTTAGAAAGCCTGAAGGCGGTGCTTGGTTTTCGGGGCCCCGTACGCGGCTAGGCTCCCAAAAAGTCCCACACATGTGGTATCCCCATACTCAGGAGAAGCAACAGAATGTATTTTGGGGTGTAATTTCACATATTCCCATGGCATGTTTGAGCAATATATCATTTAGTGACAACTTTGTGCAAAAAAAAAAAAAAAATGTGTCTATTTCCTGCAACTTGTGTCACAATATAAAATATTCCATGGACTCGATATGCCTCTCAGCAAATAGCTTGGGGTGTCTACTTTCCATAATGGGGTAATTTGGGGGGGGGGTTGAACTGTCCTGGCATTTTATGCACAACATTTAGAAGCTTATGTCACACATCGCCCACTCTTCTAACCACTTGAAGACAAAGCCCTTTCTGACACTTTTTGTTTACATGAAAAAATTATTTTTTTTTGCAAGAAAATTACTTTGAACCCCCAAACATTATATATTTTTTTTAAAGCAAATGCCCTACAGATTAAAATGGTGGGTGTTTCATTTTTTTTTTCACAAATGTATTTGCACAGCGATTTTTCAAACACATTTTTTTGGGGAAAAAACACACTTTTTTAAATTTTAATGCACTAAAACACACTATATTGCCCAAATGTTTGATGAAATAAAAAAGATGATCTTAGGCCGAGTACATGGATACCAAACATGACATGCTTTAAAATTGCGCACAAACGTGCAGTGGCGACAAACTAAATACATTTTTAAAAGCCTTTAAAAGCCTTTACAGGTTACCACTTTAGATCTACAGAGGAGGTCTACTGCTAAAATTACTGCACTCGATGTGACCTTCGCGGTGATACCTCACATGCATGGTGCATTTGCTGTTTACATTTGATGCCAGACCGACGCTTGTGTTCGCCTTAGCGCAAGAGCAGGGGGGGACAGGGGTGCTTTTTTTTTTTCTTTATTATTTTTTTGCTTTTTTATCTTATTTTTAAACTGTTCCTTTCATTTTTTTTTAAATCATTTTTATTGTTATCTCAGGGAATGTAAATATCCCCTATGACAGCAATAGGTAGTGACAGGTACTCTTTTATGAAAAAAATTGGAGTCTATTAGACTCTAGATCTCTCCTCTGCCCTCAAAGCATCTGACCACACCAAGATCGGTGTGATAAAATGCTTTTCCAATGGCGCTGTTTACATCCGGCGAAATCTAAGTCATGAAATGCTCGTAGATTCCGGTTTCTTAGGCCATAGAGATGTTTGGAGCCACTCTGGTCTCTGATCAGCTCTATGGTCAGCTGGCTGAATCACCGGCTGCATTCTCAGGTTCCCTGTTGAGACAGGAGAGCCAGAGAAATTAGCCGCTAGGATTGCTTTTACATGAAAGCCGACCGCTGGCTGAAAAGAATGATACCAAGATGATACCTAAACCTGCAGGCATCATTCTGGTATAACCACTCAAAGTCGTAAATGACCTGAAAAGCAAACATGATAAAACATAATAACAATAAAACATTGCAGAATAGAATACAGTAAAAAAAGAGCAGAACAATAGAGAGAGAATAGAGAGAGAGAGAACAATAAAATGACAACTATTTTTTTTTTATTTTATATATTTTTTTGTGTTTTTTTTTTTTTACACTTTTTTTTGTAACTGTAACTTTTATAACTGTAACCGGTTCCAGGTGCAGGTCTCTCAAAATGCAATGGCATCTTGGGAGACCCTGTGAAAGTGTGCCTAGTCTGTGCAATTCTGTACGCTATGCTAATACTCAACTAGTGAATGGTAGTGTTCAAAACATTTACCAATGCAAAGACCAGGATTGTCAGGACAGGAGGGACAATAATAGCGGGTGTCACACCTATATCCACGCTTGCTGCAGACACGACATCTTTTTGGGGGGGGGGTTCGTTGGGTAGGGGTACTCGGGAGGACATAAAGAAAATGCCTCTCATGCAGCCGACTGCATTTGGTTGGGGATGTGAATGGGGGAAGTACGGGCGCTGCAGAAGTGGTGGGTTCCCAATTATTAGGCGAATGCAGCAGGAAGGGCATTATGGGTACGACGGGCCTGTGTTTGTCTTCTTCTTGGTGGCAATGAGACACTACTTGAGCTTGCCACCTCGCCAGTTTGAACTGCACTTATGGGACTCGCCACGCCACCAAGTGTTACTGCAGTGCTGGTTTGACTACGACCGGGGTGTGCTAAGCCGCTGGTGCTAGCCAGTTCACCAAAATGCTACCAAAAAAACTGTTAGTGATCGCAGGGATCAGGCCTGACTCTGCGAACGATGCAGTTATGTGTTTAGTGTTTTTGTAAGTGACAGTGATCGATCGATACTGCACTTGGGTGGGCTAGGCTGGGCCGGGCGGAGGGGCAAAACGCAGGTGCTAGCAGGTATCTGGGCTGATCCCGCTAACACTGCGTTTTTGGGTACCCTAAACTGCTGGGGACGCTAGTATAGATCTGATCGGATCAGATATTGATCCGTTCAGATACTATACCACTAAGGGAGGCGTATGCTGCGTGCGTGGGTGTTAGCGCTACTGCCGCTAACCTTACGCTGCCTGGGGCGATGCATATCACCGCCGGGCGATCAGGGGGCTAAACCTTTATTAGGTAATAAACGGCGGGTGCCCTGACACTATAAAAAATAAACTAACTAACCAGCGTCACCCGTAACAGTTATACGGTGATCAGTGGTGAAAGGGTTAACTAGGGGGCAATCAAGGGGTTAAAACCTTTATTAGGTAGTATATGGGGGTCCCTGACGCTATAAAACACTGACCGCGAACCTAAATATTTACCTCCCTAACTAGCGTCACCAGCGACACTAATACAGCGATCAAAAAAATGATCGCTTAGTGACACTGGCGACGGAGGGTGATCAAGGAGTTAAAACTTTATTAGGGGGGGTTAGGGGGGTACCCTAGACCTAAAGGGGGCTAATACTAACTGCCCTACCACACTAACTGTCACAAACTGACACCAATGCAGTGGGGCGGCACAGTGGTGTAGTGGGTAGCACTCTCACCTAGCAGTAAGAAAGGTTGCTGGTTCGAATCCCAACCACGACACTACCTGCCTGGAGTTTGCATGTTCTCCCTGTGCCTGCGTGGGTTTCCTCCGGGTTCTCCGGTTTCCTCCCACACTCCAAAGACATGCTGGTAGGTTAATTGAGTCCTGTCTAAATTGTCCCTAGTATGTGTGAATGTGAGTTAGGGACCTTAGATTGTAAGCTCCTTGAGAGTAGGGACTGATGTGAATGTACAATGTATATGTAAAGCGCTGCGTAAATTGACGGCGCTATATTAGTACCTGAAATAAAATAAAATAAATAAAATAATCAGAAAAAAAACAAAACTGCTTGATGGGGGGGAGGGGTGATTGGGGTGTAATGTGTGCCTGGCATGTTCTACTGTGTGTGTGTGTTGTGCACTCACTCGGATGTCTTCTCTCCTCGGCACCAGAACAGAAAATACCGAGCCGAGGAGAGATGACATCATTTAGTAAAACTGTATAGTAAACAGCAGCAGAGGAATGATTTCATTGATCGGGGGGGTGGCCACGAATGGATGGCTCCCCCTCACCTCCGATCGCCGGGGGAGAAATGCCGACCGCCTCGGGAGGCAGATCATGTACAGGTACGTGATTCTGCCTGCCTGTGCCATTCTTTGCGACGTATATCGTCGTGAGGCGGTCGGCAACTGGTTAAAGTGGTTGTAAATGCACACAAAAAAAAAAAAACCTGCAAGCCAAAGGCATAATGAGCTAGTATGCATAGCATACTAGCTCATTATGAAATACTCACCTTAGATCAAAGCCCCCACAGCGGAGTTATTTCCAGGTATTGCGGGCTCCGGCGCTGTGATTGGTCAGAGCCGCAATGATGGCATGCGCGTGGGAGCCGCCAGTAACGGCACGTCAGCTGAAGCAATGGCACGAACGAGCCGTTGCTTCAGTGCGCATCTGCTGATACAGGGGATTTCTCCTAAACCGTGCAGGTTTAGGAGATATCCATGGTAGCTACAGCTAAGCATTATTATAGGCTTACCTGTAGTGAAAAGTGGATTTTAAGGGTTTACAACCACTTTAAAGCTAAATTCTGAAAGTGAACTATAGCGGGAAGTGGGTGCTGAGGATGCCAAGAATAGTCATATTCCTTTTTATAGTTCAGGAAATCATCTTTCATCATGTACAATTGAAAATTAGTCCAGCATATAAAGCAAACTGCATGTTGCCAACAATAATGCAGTTTTTGTGGTAGTTTTTACAATGACACAATGGGCGGGCCTTGTATGCCTAGAATAATGTGATGCCTAAACACAAACCTGCATCCAGATACATCATTTCACTTGGTTTCAATCTGATTGCCATTGGAAACCTTGTGACTACAGGTGCATCTCATAAAATTAGAATATCATCAAAAACGTAATTTATTTCAATTATATAATTCAAAAAGTGAAACTCTTATTTTTTATATAGATGCGTTACACACATTTTAAACATTTCTATCTTTTTTCAATTTTGATGCTTATGGCTTACAGCTAGTGAAAACCCCAAATTCAGTATCTCAGAAAATTAGAATATTACATAAGACCAATAAAAAAAAAAAAGGATTTTGAATACATAAATGTTGGCTTACTGAAAAGTATGTCCATGTACAGTATAGTATGCACTCAATACTTGGTCAGGGCTCCTTTTGCATGAATTATTGCGGCGTGGCATGGAGGCGATCAGTCTGTGGCACTGCTGAGGTGTTATGGAAGCCCAGGTTGCTTTGATAGCAGCCTTCAGCTTGTCAGCATTGTTGGGTCTGGTGTCTCTCATCTTCCTCTTGACAATACCCTACAGATTCTCTATGGGGTTTAGGTCAGGTGAGTTTGCTGGCCAATCAAGCCAATCAAGTATCACAGTGATACCCTGAGCATTAAACCAGGTATTGGCAGTGTGGGCAGGTGCCAAGTCCTGTTGGAAAAATTAAATCGTCATCTCCATAAAGCTGGTCAGCAGAGGGAAGCATGAAGTGCTTTAGAATTTCCTGGTAGGGGGCTGCTCTGACTTTTGACTTGATAAAACACAGTGGACCAACACCAGCAGATGACATGGCTCCCCAAATCATCATGGACTGTGGAAACTGCACACTGGATCTCATGCAACGTGGACTCTGTGCCTCTCTACTCTTCCTTCAGACTCTGGGACCTTGATTCCCTAATGAAATGCAACATTTTCCACAGTCCGTGATGATTTGGGGAGCCATGTCATCTGCTGGTGTTGGTCCACTGTGTTTTATCAAGTCCTAAGTCAGTGCAGCCCTCTATCAGGAAATTTTAGAGCACTTCATGCTTCCCTCTGCTGACTAGCTTTATGTAGATGCTGATTTCATTTTCCAGCAGAACTTGGCACCTTATTGGCCAGCAAACTCACCTAACCTGAACCCCATAGAAAATCTGTGGAGAATTGTCAAGAGGATGATGAGACACCAGACCCAACAATGCAGACAAGCTGAAAGCTGCTATCAAAGCAACCTGGGCTTCCATAACACCTCAGCAGTGCCACAGGCTGATCGCCTCCATGCCACACTGCATTGATGCAGTAATTCATGCAAAAGGAGTCCCGGCCAAGTATTGAGTGCATACTTTATTGTACATGGGCATACTTTTCAGTAAGCCAACATTTCTGTATTACAAAACCTTTTTTTATTGGTCTTATGTAATTTTCTATATTTCTGAGATACTGAATTTTGGGTTTTCACTAGCTGTAAGCCATAACCATCAAAATTAAAAGAAAGAAATGCTTGAAATAGATCACTCTGTGTGTAAGGCATCTATATAAAATATATAAAGTTTCACTTTTTGAATTGAATTACTGAAATAAAATAACTTTTTTGATGATATTCTAATTTTATGAGATGCACCAGTATACTTTTCAGTATAGAGGACCCAATATAAATTAAAGGATAATCCTCTGCTGCAGAAGCTAAAGGAAATGCTTATGTACCAATGCTAAAATGTAAACTAATTAAAGTGATTGTAAAGTTAAAAGATAAAAAAATATTTTTTTTCCCCTGCATTACCTGCCTTAAGATAAAAGATGTTTAGGCTTTAGAACCACTTTAACTGATTGTATGTACATGTTATTTTTTTTTACTCAGGAAGTAATTATTATTTTTATCCAGCCACAGGTGACAAAAGTGACACCCTGAGTGCATAAATCCACTAGTCATACCCTTCTTACCATGCCAAAGGGGGAATATATGTTTAATAATAAATAATGCTAAAGTTTACATGTTAATTCTATTTTTAGGCCTGCATTTTTATTATCCATCCTTTAGGCAATTTACATATAGTAAATATTCTAAAACAACATGTTTGGATAATATATTATTTATTACAGGCCATAGTTTCCTAAAATATACGATAATGCTATAATATAAAAGCCCATTGTGTATCTATATATATCCATTTTTAAATACTAAAGAAATCTTTCCATTCATGTTATGGAGGACACTTTGAGAAGCTAATGCTTCAAAGGCAAAGCAATATTCGGGGCTTGTTTATAAGGCTAAATATTATTAAGCGTATGTGCAGCTTTTTTATAGTAAACATTGCTATATTTTCATTCACCCTGTATACAACAAATAATAATTACACAGTGATATAAATGAAACAACACCATATACAACATTCATTTGTATACCATCATATACGTGATGTGAACTTTTTTTCCTCCCCAAATTAATGTGCATTAGTGCAAGTCTATTTAAAGTCCACAGGTTTATCTTTTGTGACAATCCACAACAGCTCAAGTGAATAAAAACTTCTGTGATATTCGAGGATGTATCATGTAAGGGCTGTTCTGTGCTGTCTGCTGCAATAGGAGTTTAGCGGTACCTGTCAGACTGATCGCATAAATACATATTATGCTGTCATAATGCTGAAAATTTCTATCTGCTTTTGTGTGAGTATATTTTCTGCCTATTTTAGACAAAACTGGTTGGCAGAGAGCACTAGATGTTTCTATGATTTCTTTACTGAGCTGCTCCTGTATGGGAGATGTGGAAGTCTGTTGAGTTGCTTGAGCCCTGCCAGTTGGGATCAATCCTGAGGGTTATTTTGACCTTTTGTAACTAAGAGGTCTCTGTTTAGGTGAGCATATAGTAAGTGCACATGTTTTGAGGTAGCGGTGTGGGAAAATGTCATTTGTCTTCACTGTATTGATGAGGAATAATCACAGAAGTTGCTCTTCACTGGTTGTGCTGTCTATTGTCACAAAAGATACACCTGTAGAATTTAAATGGACTTTCACTAATACACAATAATTTGGGAAAAAAATCGTTTCACATATCACAAATATGGATATATACACATTAATGTTGTGTACTGTGTTGTTTCATTTATAAAATTGTGTAATTATTATTTGTTGTTGCTGTATATAGGGTGCAGAAAAATATAGCAATATTTACTATAAATTGTTACCAGAGCCGGATTAACATAGAAGCTATTGGAGCTGCAGCTCCAGGCCCCTTACCTTGAGATAGGCCCATTTGCCAAAAAAAAAAAAGATTGAGTTTCGAGGGTCATAGAGACCTCAAATTTGGTAGGTACCAGAAGACCTACCACGCCACTGGTCAAAATTTGGGGCTCCTAGGACCTATGGTTCCGGAGATACGAGGCTTCTTGCGCAGCCTGTCAGAAGCTACATACAGAGCGGCCAGTTTAAATACAAGCTGGAACACTCCGTTTGCAGCAGACTGAGAGTATGAACTCACAGTGCCTCTCCTCACTTCTTGTCAGAGGCACTGAGCTCAATGGACAGCTTGGAGCCTTGGACTAATGATAAAGTACCATTGGACCAACTGTCCAATAAAAGACACATGCTCCCTTCCAGCCCAGCCCTGTTAATTACAAGGCAATACATGAGTTTATGGGTATAAGATTTACCTATAATCCCATGTTTTTCTCACACAATTAAGAGGGAGAATGAGAATCTTCTGCTGCTGAAAAGGTACTGTTTTAATCAAGCTAAATCATATATTATTATGCTATATGTTATAACATAATAATTTATTATTTATCTATTTACTGTGAAATTGCTGGTTGGAAGTTATAACTTTAAACTTCAGTAATTTGTCCGTTAAGCCTCCTGCTTGAGTGCAGTTTTTGGAAATATAGTAAATTACCTTAAAAATAATATATAATAATTATTTGTATGTTACTTATGGTAATTAACGCCTTGCCACCCAGGCCAATTCTGATACTTCTCTCCTACATGTAAAAATCATAATTTATTTGCTAGAAAATTACCCTCAAACATTATATATATTGTTTTAGCAGACACCCTAGGGAATAAAATGGTGGTCTTTGCAACTTTTTATGTTACACGGTATTTACTCAGCAATTTTTCAAACGTGTTTTTTTTTTTAAAGAAACTGTTTCATGATTAAAAAACAAAACAACAACACACTAAAGTTAGCCCAATTTTTTTGTATACTATGAAAGATAATGTTACGCCAAGTAAATAGATACCTAACATGTCATGCTTTACAATTGTGCACACTTGTGGAATGGCGCCAAACTTCAGTATATAAAAATCTCCCTAGGCGATGCTTTAAAAATGTTTACAGGTTACATATTTAGAATTACAGAGGAGATCTAGTGCTAGAATTATTGCTCTCGCTCTAACGTTCGCGACGTATGTAAGCTGTGTGTATCTGGCTCTGATACTAGCCAGTGCCTCACCAGCCACTGCCCTCACCGCACGTCCCTGACCCAAATCTTACAAATACATTTAGATAGGGCTGTACGCATGCCATAGCTGTGATGCTTTACTTCACAGCTGAAACTTTTTTTTTTTTTGGAACTTCTTTAGCTGCAGCATCTTTAACTCAGCCTGTAGCATTTGACGGGCAGCGCCACCTGTCAAACTCGCCTATTGATTTCAATTGGGCCACTCTGCAACTGCAAGTCAAACTCGCTCGCAGTAGCAGCATAATCCAACAATGTAAAAATACCATTCAGCAATGTAAAAAAAAAGGAGGCGGCAGTAGCACCTCATGAACGCCTGTCAGCTGCTGCTATACCACTCGTTGAAAAGCAATCCATCACATTTCAATTTTCAGAAGGCAGTAAGCATTACCATAAATGTGAAAGAAACTTGAAACACATCATCCATTTCACACTCCCCACCAACCAGGTCACTCGCCAGCCACTTCCCATGTTAGCCACCTCCCTTCAACTAATATCACAGGTGACCATTTCCCAACCTGCAGATGACAGACCCTTCTCCAAAAGATATCACTCCCAGTTACTCCCTCACCTGCTGATTGATATCCCTCCATGACCACCTCACACCCCCCTGCTGACAGACCTCTCTCCCCTGCCTGTCCCCACATACCCTCTCACCTGCTGACCCATGGATGGGGGAATCCCTCCCGCTGTGTTATTGTGTTCTGCCAGTGGGGAGTCTTCCCTACCCACAGAATACAATGATCAGGGTTGCTAACTTTAGCTGGCAGCACTGATTGTTTTGGGAAAAACCTGACAGGCTGTTTGTACTCAAGTTGATTAATAGATTGACTTGTGGACAACCAGCTAGCCCATACATAGATCGACTATGGCTGGTCTCTGCTTAATTGGCTTAATTTCAATCCATGTATGGACTGCTTAACCACTACAAAGTCCCTAAACATCCTTCCACAAACCTTTACATTTTTCCTTCCCAGATTCCTTCATACTCCTCACCTGTACATAGTGCCTGCTGTCATACCCTCCACACTCCTCACCTGTACATAGTGCCTGCTGTCATACCCTCCACACTCCTCTCCTGTACATAGTGCCCACGGTCATACCCTCCACACTCCTCTCCTGTACATACTGTTCACTGTCATACATTTCTCTCCTGTACATACTGCCTGTTGGTTTTATAGGGTGAGGATATTATTGCCTGTGCGATGTATTTTAGATGTATTCTATTTATAAGGCTAGTGCGATTTCTCCTACTCCTGTCATAATGCTGCAATGTATAGAAATCACATTATTCTTTATGGTTCCTGTTCACATCAATATATGGTGCAGTGCGATCTTTGAAAAGGTGCAGGTGCAGCATAATTCATTATTGGCTCCATAAACTTTAATGGGAGTGTATGAAAAACGTGTAAAAAATGAATGTTCAAGTGTTTTTGGTAGGTTTTTGGCAAGGTCTTGTGTTTAACAACCAGTCTCTTCCTCCTACTAAAAAAAACGCATACATCATGAAAACACATCAAAAACGTGTAAAAGCATGTGTAGCATGTGTTGCTAGAGTATGTATATAAGTTGTTGGCAGAGTAGGTAAATTTAGGCAGGTCTGGCTGGCAGGCAGGCCTGTTTGTTTTGATCTGGGCTGGCAGTGGCTCAGGGTAGTGCTCGGTGACTCATGGACAGCATCACCAGGACCTCCCACTTCTTTCCAGAACATTCTGGTGTTTTCTGGAAAGAGAGGTGGAGAGGGGAGGTGAAGCTGCCTGGGGTATTCAGAGGAGCCCTGACCAATCCCCAATCTGGGTTGGCAGGGGGCAGGCCTCCTTGAATACCCGGGGTCAGCCCAGCTGAGGGAGGAGTTGTTTGGGTGGAATTTGGAGATGGAGTGCTAGGCTGTTGGTGGCATTTGAGGGAGCTCCCCAGTCTGGGGGGGGGGGTGACCTTGGGTCTGGGCTCGGGTGTGGACGGGACCCTCCTACAACACACAGAGGTGTCCTGGCCAAAAGAAGCAAGGAGAGGATAGTGGGAGAGCACTGGGGAGACGCCTGAGAGGGCTGATAGTGAGCAGTCTGAGATGGGTGTAGAACCAGAAGAGAGAACTGGGGAGGCATGCCTGAGAGGACTGGGAGATTGCAGTTTGAGATGGGTGCAGAACCAGGTGAGAGTACTGCAGAATCATGGGCAGTGGAGAGAGGCAGCTGCAGCCAGGAGGGCTGGCAGGGCCTGAAGATGTGGTACTGGGCTCAGTAGCCACGCAGACAGCTAGCACGAAAGAACTACCTTATTTTTGTTGCTACACTAAAAGGGGTCCGCGGTCTCTGCCTGCAAAGGGCATCTACCTTGAGCCTGGTTGAGTCAGTTCTGGCCTACAAATCAGTGCCAGCTGGTCCTGGAAATATAAGCAAGTGAAGTGCTGGAGGTGTTGAGGAGTAATAGTCTGCAAGCAAGTGTTGTGCTGGAGTGAAGACTGGAGAGTATATACAGAGAGTGTATATAGTTGTCCCATGTAAATTTTCTTCAATCAACTGGGCATCCCATATACCCTTACCCTATCCAAGTGAATTCCCCTTAATAAAAATACAAAATAAAGTGCATGAACTGTTTTCTGTCTAAGAGTGACTGGAAATCTTGTGTCAGGCTGGACAGGGTGGACTACTATACTCAGCAGCCCTCACAAGGGTACCATTACACATGCAATAATGTGCTATAAAAACACACTGATTATGCAGTAGCACTAGTCTAAACCTAGGCTAAAGGTCTGAAGTCCAAACTTTGATACTTTTTCACACTTACTATAACACTACATTCACTCTATGTGTAAAGAATATTGGACTAATGCATTACACCAAGGTACATGCAGGAAAAGGATGTTACAAGGCCTCCATCATTATCAACGCTCTGTTTGTACCTTGGTTTGATATAGTAAATATAAGGATTACATCCTTTTAAAGCACAGAAAGTCCTATTTTCTTCATGTCTGATACTTTTATATAATTGTGGGAACTATTGATTCTATTGTACTGTGACTCTTGAATCTATTTTTCACCATGTTGCTCTCACTGCTTTCTTAAAGCTGGCTTAAGTAGTATTTTGTTCAGCTTTACAGGCTTCACTAGAATTATGAAGGTGTGAAGTCAGCTTTGGATTGGAATTTTATCTTGACGTTGGCGGTGGAATATTTTATTACCAGTAACCCAGAGAGATTTATAAATATCAGGGTCTAAAAAGTGACCTTTGTATATTTTATAACATCTATAAATTGGACTATATATACAGTACTATTGTCTTCAAACAATATGTTCAGTTTGTCAAACCTTATTTTTATCAAGAAGCTGGACCATAGCTATTTTAGCCCAGATCAAATGCCTTTTCATTTTTCTTTAACACAAACAGATTTAATAGAATGAAGCATATACATTAAAAAAAAAGCATGTTATCGTAATGCACCTTCCCTGTGTGCGGTGTGTTGCAGTGACATTCATTGTGAATGATGCCCCAATGCACTTGTACAGTAGAGGGCAATGCACAATGCCGCACACAACCATGCACACACCATGCATTTGTGGGGCACTGCACTGCAAAAAGTGATCATGTGATTTTCCTAATCCATTGCAATGCGTTGGCAGCTCATTTACAAGGAATGGGCCATGTCAACCCAATTGTGCAATGTAATGTACATCACATTAAAGTACATTCGAGCTGCATTCAAATGTCTGAATCCAGCCAACCGACTACATTCACATGGCTGAAGAGGGTTGTACACTGTCAAGAAGCAGCTTGCCCCCCCCCCCCCCCACTTAGCAGGGGGGAGAAGCCTAGAGTACTGGCGTGGGACTCAAGAAGAGGAGGATCAGGGGGTGCTGTGTGCAAAACCATTGCACAGAGTAGGTAAGTATACCATGTTTTTTATTTAAAAAAAATAAATAAACTGTGTTTACTATGCTTCAGTTTGTGAATGATCAGGAAGCTGTTCAACACAGAGCACTTCCCATTCATTCCCTGTCTCGTGCAGCTGAGGCTGCAGAGAAAGGGACTGGGGAATATCAGATAGAGAAGTCCCTTTCTCTATTTGATATTTCACCAAAGCCCCTCAACGGGGCTCCTAAAAGAATTGTAAAAAAATAATATTGTAAAATTGACATAATACTGGATATACACACACACACAAGCATATGTGTTTGAGTTTTGGGGTGCACACCTTGATCACCAGGGTTGTCAAATATCCACAAGGCTGGCTTTTTTTTTTTTTTTAAGCCTGAGGCTCTTTAAAAATAAAGGGGGGGGGCTGGTGGTGGCGATGGATGGATTGCTGCCCCCCCCCCCCCCCAAAGAGATTCCACCAGCCGCCACTGCCCCTTACATCAGAGTTCCCCTTTACACAGGAGTCCACAGCATCCGCCTTTACAAAAAAATTGCCGTGTGCCGCTAAAGTTTTCGGGTTTGGTTTGAAGAAAAGGTGGCAACCGTAACAGGTTCAGCATGCGCTGGATACGTTTTTGGGAAGTTTGCTGTAAACACCAAAGGAGATTGATACAGTGACATTTGTTTGTTTTTTTTCAAATATAAATTTTTATTTTAATGCCCATGGGCTAAGACAATAGGTACAAACATATATAGAAACATTCAAAAGGGGATGCGGGGGGAACGTGATCAACATCAGCACATTGAGGGAGAAATCAAACAGAGTACATGTACATCCTCCAAACCGTAATAGCAGATCTATTCACGAGTGCCTCTTAAATTGACGTTGTGGGGCGCAGGGGCCCACTCCATCAGCAAATCCTCTAGTCAGAGGTGATGAAGGTTGGAAAACCACTGTCTCCCGTCGTGACATTTGTTTTTAACCACTTCCCGACCGGCTCACACCGATCTACGATGGCAAAGTGGCACGGGTGAGCAAAACAACGTACCCGTACGTCGCTGCGTCATCCGCTGCTAGCAGACACACGCCGACCGCGCTTCGCGGGAGCGTGCCCGCGGGTCCCGCTGACTCGATGTCCGCCGGTGGCCCGCGTTTGTGGCACAGAGAGGCAAAACGGGGAGACGCCTATGTAAACAAGGCACTTCCCTGTTCTGCCTACCAACATGACAGGGATCTATTGCTTCCAGTGATCAGGAGCAGTGATCTCTGTCATGTTCTAGTGAGCCCATCCTCCCTACAGTTCCCCCTAGTGGTTAACCCCTTCCCTGCTAGTGACATTTACACTGTAATCAGTGCATTTATATAGCACTGATCGCTATATAAATGCCAAAGGTCCCAAAATAGTGTCAAAAGTATTTGTCCGCCGCAATGTCACAGTCGCGATAAAAATCGCAGATCGCCGCCATTGCTAATAAAAAGAAATTATTAATAAAAAATGCCATAAATCTATCCCCTGTTTTTTAGACACTTTACTTTTGCGCAAACCAATCAATATACATTTATTGTAGAAGAATACATATTGGCCTAAACTGTGGAAGGAATTTGTTTTTTTATATATATTTTTTGGAATATTTACTATAGCAAAAAGTAAAAAATATTTTTTTTTTTCAAAATTGTCTCTCTTTTTTTGTTTATAGTGCAAATACTGTAATTAAAACCACATAGGTGATCAAATACCACCAAAAAAAAGGTCTATTTGTGGGAAAAAAAGGACGACAGTTTTGTTTGGGTACAATGTCGCATGACCACGTAATTGTCAGTTAAAGCGACGCAGTGATCTCCTGAGTTGGATCAACCTGTTTCAAGCTATTTTTTTCTTTCCTATTAACTTTTATGGGGAGAAAAGTAGCTGTGGTGCAAATTAAAGCGGTAGTAAACCGCAAAAAAAAACAACCTGCAAGACAATGGCATAATGTGCTAGTATACATCGCATACTAGCACATTATAAAATATTCACCTTGAGCCTGGGTTCACACTTGTACGACAGACACACTCCGACATTGGGAGCTCATATCGCATGACGTGTGAAAATCAATGTTTCCCTATGGGAGTCGTCTTAACTGGTCCAACATAAGTCGGTCCGACTTTGAAAATGCTCCCTGCACTACTTTGGTCTGACTTTGATCCGACTTCAGCCCTTTGAATATCATTGAAGTCGGATCAAAGTAGGATCCTTGTCCTAACCGTCCGACTTATGACATCCGATATGGTGATTACAGCAGCAGTAAAAGGAATTTATGTCACACTGGGATTGTTTTGATTGGTCAAAGGACAAGTCAGACTATCACAAAGTCGGATCAAAGTAGTATCCTGTTCATTCAAGTCGGATGGATGTAGGACCGATGTAGGACTGATGTCGCAGAGCAAAGTAGGATGACAGTGGTATGACATGTAGTATCAGTGTGAACCCAGCCTAAAACAAGGCCCTTCCAGCTGCGCCCGCTCACCGCTGAGAGGGCTGACATCTTCTCCCATCCTTTCTTCCGGGATTGCGGGCTTCGGCATTGTGAGTGGCTCAATGCTGAAAGTGAAAAAAATGGCCTGGACAGGAAGGCCTGCCCTGGTTTAACATCCCAGTTTACAAGAGGTTAAAGAGACACTGTCTTGTAACTTTGCGCCGCTCCTTCACCACCTTCTCACTCCAGCAGAGCCCTCACTGGCGGTTGCATCTGGGTGAGGGAGAATGTAACCTCTATTAGGTGACAGTGCAGGAACACTGTCATGTGGAGAAGGGCAGTGATATCAACCATGAAGTGTCGACCCCATCCAACACTGAAGTTTACCCAGGGTGGGCACCTGCAATAGGGAAGCAATGAGGGACCATGGACAGAAGAGTCTGAGAGGTGGGTAATTGGGAGGTCACTGTAACTTTGCCCTAAATGGTCATACCTTAGGGTATAGATACCCTTGGGATATGTGTTTACTGGCATTTGTTTAGATCTTAATTGCTTTTCTACCCAGTAATGTTAAAGTCATTATAAAGTCTTTTTTTTTTTCTCTATAAAAAAAACAAACATGTTATACGTATCAGGGAGGTGCGGTGAGGTCAGTGGCTGGTGAGGCACTTGCTAATATCAGAGCCAGATACACACAGGTTGCACACGCCGTGAATGTTAGAGCGAGAGCACTAATTCTAGCACTAGATCTCCTCTGTAACTCTAAACATGTAACCTGTAAAAAATGTTTAAAGTGTCGCCTATGGAGATTTTTAAGTACTGAAGTTTGGCGCCATTCCACAAGTGTGCGCAATTTTAAAGCGTGGCATGTTAGGTATCTATTTACTTGGCATAACATCATCTTTCATAGTATACAAAAAATTCAGTCTAACTTTAGTGTTTTTTTTTTTTAAATGTGAAAAACTGCTGTACAAATACCGTATAACATAAAAAGTTGCAACGACCACCATTTCATTCCCTAGGGCAGGGGTGTCCAAACTTTTTTTCAAAGAGGACCAGATTTGATGAAGTGAACATGCTTGAGGGCCGACCATTTTGCCTGACATTCTTTGAACCATTAAAATTCGGTCTGTGTTCACCCGAGCACTAATACACTGCCCAACAAGAATTCTCTTGGCTTTGTGGCTGTGTGTGGTGAAGAGATGAGCTTGGTCGTGTTATTTGGATATATTGTATTTATCGGTGTATAAATTGCACCTTCACTTAACCACTTCAATACCAGGCACTTAGACACCTTCCCGCCCAGGCCAATTTTCAGCTTTCAGCGCTGTCACAATTTGAATGACAATTGCGCGGTCATCCATCACTGTACCCAAACACATTTTTTATCATTTTGTTCCCACAAATTGAGCTTTCTTTTGGTGGTATTTGATCACCTCTGCGGTTTTTATTTTTTGCGCAACAAATAAAAAAAGACCGAAAATTTTCGAAAAAAAACACGTTTTATTTGTTTCTGTTAAAATTTTTTGTAAATAAGTACGTTTTCTCCTTCAATGATGGGCACTGATATGGCTGCACTGACGGGCACTGATACGGTGGCACTGATTGGCACCGATGAGGTGGCACCAATGAGGTGGCACTGACGGGCACTGATGATGGGCACTGATAGGCGGCACTGATGGGCACTGATAGGTGGCACTGATGGGCACTGATAGGTGGCACTGGTATGTGGCACTGATGGGCACTCATAGGTGGCACTGACAGGCACTCATAGGCGGCACTGATGGGCACTCGTAGGCGGCACTGATGGGCACTCGTAGGTGGCATTGATTGGTACATATGGGTGGCACTGATGGATACTTATGGGTGGCACTGATTTGTGGCACTTATGAGCACTGATAGGTGGGCACTGATGGGCACAGATGGGCACAGATGGGCACTGACAGGTAACACAGATGGGCACTGACAGGTGGCACCGATGGGCAATGACAGATGGCACTGATAAAACATTGGGGGCATTGCTGGGCAGATCTTGGACATAATGGTGCCAATCAGTGCCCATTTGTGGGCACTGATTGGCACAGATTGGGCACATTGGGCACATGTGGATGGCCATGGGGTACATACCTGGCCATCCACATGTTGCCTATTCCCTGGTGGTCCTAGTGGCGATCCCTGGTGGTCCAGTGTGGTGATCTGAGGGGGGGCTGCGCTGATAAACAATCAGCGCAGACCCCCCCTGTCAGACGCGAGTGAGAAAGAGCCGATCAACGTCTCTTCCCATCGACAGCGTGATCAGCCGTGATTGGACACGGCTGATCACGTGGTAAAGAGCCTCCGGCGGAGGCTCTTTACCAAGATCGGTGGAGCGGTGTGTCAAGCTGACACACCGCTCCACCGATCGCCGCGATGCGCGCCCCCGGGGGCGCGCGGCGGCATGTTATCCTGCTGGACGTCATATGACGCCCAGTCAGGATAACAGAACCACTTCTCGGACGTCAATCCGCTATAGGGCGGGCGGGAAGTGGTTAAAGAGGGAAGTTTCAGGAAAAAAACTTAAATTTTAAATAAAGAACTGTAAAGCAAAATAAACCTAAAACTGTAAACCATTGCCATGAATGCAGACTCACCATTGCCATTAATGCAGCCTCACCATTGCCATGAATGCAGCCCCACCATTGCCATGAATGCCGACTCACCATTGCCATGCATGCAGACTCACCATTGCCATGAATGCAGCACCCCTATTGCCATGAATGCAGCCTCACCATTGCCATGAATGCAGACTCACCATTGCCATGAATGCAGCCCCACCATTGCCATGAATGCAGCACCCCCATTGCTATGAATGCAGCACCCCCATTGACACGAATGCAGAACCCCCATTGACATGAATGGAGCACCCTTATTGACATGAATGCAGCACCCCAATTGACATGAATGGAGCACCCCTATTGACATGAATGCAGCCCCACCATTGCCATGAATACAGCACCCCCATTGACATGAATGCAGCACCCCCATTGACATGAATGCAGCACCCCAATTGACATGAATGGAGCACCCCTATTGACATGAATGCAGCCCCACCATTGCCATGAATACAGCACCCCCATTGACATGAATGGAGCACCCCTATTGACATGAATGCAGCACCCCAGTTGACATGAATGGAGCACCCCTATTGCCATTAATGCAGCCTCACCATTGCCATGAATGCAGCCCCACCATTGCCATGAATACAGCACCCCCATTGACATGAATGGAGCACCCCTATTGACATAAATGCAGCACCCCAATTGACATGAATGGAGCACCCCTATTGCCATTAATGCAGCCTCACCATTGCCATGAATGCAGCCCCACCATTGCCATGAATGCCGACTCACCATTGCCATGCATGCAGACTCACCATTGCCATGAATGCAGCACCCCTATTGCCATGAATGCAGCCTCACCATTGCCATGAATGCAGCCCCACCATTGCCATGAATGCAGCACCCCCATTGCCATGAATGCAGCACCCCCATTGACACGAATGCAGAACCCCCATTGACATGAATGCAGCACCCCCATTGCCATGAAAGCAGCACTCCCATTGCCATGAAAGCAGCACCCCCATTGACATGAATGCAGCACCCCCAATGACATGATTGCAGAACCCCCATTGACATGAATGCAGAACCCCCATTGCCATGAATGCAGCACCCCCATTGACATGAATGGAGCACCCCTATTGACATGAATGCAGCACCCCAATTGACATGAATGGAGCACCCCTATTGACATGAATGCAGCCCCACCATTGCCATGAATACAGCACCCCCATTGCCATGAATGCAGCACCCCCATTGACACAAATGCAGAACCCCCATTGACATGAATGCAGCACCCCCATTGCCATAAATGCAGCACCCCCATTACCATGAATGCAGCACCCCCATTGACATGAATGCAGAACCTCCAATGACATGATTGCAACACCCCCATTGACATGAATGCAGAACCCCCATTGCCATGAATGCAGCACCCCCATTGACATGAATGCAGCACCCCCATTGACATGAATGGAGCACCCCTATTGACATAAATGCAGCACCCCCATTGCCATGAATGTAGCACTGCCATTGACATTAATGCAGCACCCCCATTGACATGAATGCAGCACCCCCATTGACATGAATGGAGCACCCCTATTGACATGAATGCAGCACCCCCGATTGCCATGAATGTAGCACCGCCATTGACATGAATGCAGTACCCCCATTGCCATGAATGTAGCACTGCCATTGACATTAATGCAGCACCCCCATTGACATGAATGCAGCACCCCCATTGCCATGAATGCAGCACCCCATTGACATGAATGCAGCACCCCCATTGACATGAATGCAGACTCACCATTGACATCAGTGCAGCCTGATCCATGCTCATCTGCAGCCTCTGGGGACAGGGAGGGGGGCTCTGCCTCACCTGCCTCCCCTGACCCCTGATACTTACCTGCTCTGTGTAGTGGATTTTCACAGAGCAGACCAGATCCTCCTCTTCTCGGGTCCCTCTTCTGTACTGTGCTGTATATGCTGTCGTTGTTCTGTCAAAACAGCCAAGTTGTCGAAATCTGCAATTACTGCTGCTGGAGAGTCTCCGGAAGTGACGTAATCAGAGATTTTAATGAGTTGTCTCTTTTGACAGAACACCCCCACAGCAAGCAGCTTGCTATGGGGGCACACGAGCCGAGTCATAGCTCCCTGTGTCCATTCAGACATGAAGCCACGGCCCAGCTTTCCCCCATCTCTCCTGATTGGCTGGCTGACTTTGATTGACAGCAGTGGAAGCCAATGGCACCACTGCTGTGTTTCAGCAAATCAGGAGGTAGCGTCTCGGACGGCCAAGACACTCGTGGACATCACTGGACAGAGATGGGGTTCAGTTAAGTATTAGGGCGGCTGAGGGGGGCTGCTGCACACAGAAGGCTTTTTTATCTTAATGCACAGAATGCATTAAGATAAAAAAAAACTTCTGACTTTACAACCACTTTAATCCAAATGCAGTTTAAATAAACTCAGAAGCAGGGTTTGTACAATTAAATTATTCAATATGTAGCGACACAGCACCATATGTCACTCTCTTTATTTAGTAAAGCGTGTGTTTTCCTTTTTGAAATCATCCACATCTTTTGTTCTTAAAGTCCTTATTAGTGTTTCTAAAGTCTGGGAATACATTCATAATGATTTATTTTAATGGCATTATGAGATGAGAACAAGAGCTCTTGTACCTTGAACCACTGTAAAACAGCCATGCCCAGTCTAGCTAAGAACCTGCTATAATAACCTCTAGCATAAGGCCATAAAAGATAATGGTAAACTAAAGGAAATTGCTTCAAAGAGGTTCTCATATACCTGCCCACTCCCCATTAAGGTGTAGTCACCTCTTTAGGGGTTAAAGAGGAGGGCTGACAGGTGAAAGTGGGTGTGCTCTGACATCAATAGATGTTGCTTTCTGTAACTGAGATAGTTAGAGGAAAACCTGTCACTGCTCGGATCCGTGTATTCCTATTACTGCAGTGAGCTGAAGGCACAGATCTGTATAACTCATGAATCAATATAACATTTTTAATAGTAACCCATGGGATGCCCCACTATTTAATGGTACGTATGTTGTATTCTACAGTTCTCTATATGAGATTTTAAAAAAATGTTGATGATTCATTAATAATCATAATCTACATTTTGTTATATACTTATATGTTTTATCTTACAGAACAGAGAAAAAAATATTCCAACTCAAATGTCATCATGCACGAGACATCTCAGTACAATGTAGAGGTAAGTGTTTTTGTACCTGGCAGGTGCATAGGTGACAGGAAACTGATTGGTAATGGACTTTATTGGTTGAAGTAAGACTTATGGGTCCTCATAGATTCTAGAACCATAAACATGGGTGTGGACGGTGGATAGTTCTGTCACTGTAGGGTGCCATACTACATATCTTTATCAGATGTTATATATCAATGTGTATGTACATGTTATTTCCTATGTATTCTTCTAGCAAAAAACATTCTTTCACCCTACATAGTTGTCAATGTAAAAATCCTGGTGTTTGCTCAAGTAACCTCTGTGTGACGTACAGTGTTTTATGTGGGGTGGTTGTGTTAGGTCTATTACGTGTAATACAACGTATAAACAGACGTAGTTAGGCTATATAAAGTGCAAAGATAATATCCACTGTTATTGCAACCAATCCTATTTCAGTTTACTATTATATATATGAAATGTACAGTACTGTAATGGGCGTGTGGACAGTTTAGTAACATGAACTGTATTGGGTTGATTTACTAAAACTGGATGGTGCAAAATCTGGTGCAGCTGCACATGGTGGCCAAACAGCTTCATCTTCAGCTTGTTTAATTAAGCTTTGACAATAAAAAAAATGGACGCTTATTGGTTTCTATGCAGAGCTGCACCAGATTTTGCACCCTCCGGTTTTAGTAAATCAATCCCGATGTGTACAAAAGGCAGTTGATACATAGTATTGTTTGCATACAAACTTAGCAAGAAAAGGCTTTGATTTGTTGTAGAAGGCAATGCTTGTTGATATGGGCATGCAAGCTGTTACAGACTCTGCATTGTGTTCCTGTATTTTTTATTTTTAAATCAGTTTGTCTAATTGATTTGGCTATCAACGCTTAGAGCTGTGATTCTGTATAATTATTGGATCCTAGGTGATTGCTGTGTACACAGGAATAGTCTCTTACATATGGGCTTGGGTATACGTAGCTAATGAAGACACCCCAAGAGCAAACTATAGACTGCAAGATGCATTTTTTCTTAAGCGGTTCCTTGTGATGGTCTGGGCCAGTCCATTCAAGACAGTTATTTAATCTTTTGGTAGATGCGGGTGGACTGAAGCAACAGGCAGGAGTTGTATTCTTTCCCTGAGGTTCTAATGCAAAATTTCTGTTCTTCATTTTAATAACTGCCTGTGTTATCCATTTTCATTAAATCTCTTTTCCGCTATTGTCTTTAAATGTACTTTACATTTATGAAGAATACATACGAAGGAGGAAAAGGTAGCTGGGAGGAGTGTAATTCCGTTGGGGTAGAGGGCAGTACCAGGAAATCTGGTCTGAAATTCTTACCAGATTTAACCTTTGAAGTCTTCAAGAGATAAGAGAAGTTAGTGTATTATTCAGCTTATGTTGCTTACCACCAAAATATCTGTTATGGGGTGTGCTGACATTTTAACACTTAAATGGACGCTGTCCCTGCCTTATCAGGGCACAGTGGCAGTGTAGCAGTGTATGCAGATAGCCCACCCCTGAGGGTTTTGTACTTTCTGAGCTACACTCTAATACAAATTCTTTCACTACATCCCTGCCTGGCTAAGCTATGGTGTCTACTGCTGTTGCAGTATTGACAAGCGATGCGGTAAGCCCCCCCCCCCCCACGCATTTGATAGTGTTTGGGTCAGGTGATTGGCCGCTAAGGTCTGGGCACTACCATGTGGACCAGGTCATGTGCTTTCTCATACCCAGGAGCCCTACTCTGTTAGAAAGAAACATCAATTTTGATTGGTTGATTGAAGCGAACACAGCTTCACCTTATTCACTAAGCTAGGTGAACACTAATTTGTAAGGCCTTGAGCACTCGTGACATACTACAGGAAATGCTCACGTGAGGTTTGTGTTTACCTGCGCAGGAAGTGCAGAGGTGTTCCATGTATCCCCTGGCAGGCAGTCCCATTGATAACAGTTGAGATGCAGCAGCTGCATGGACACAGCTGCTGTTCCCAATGTGACATCCATGCGGGTGCACGGCCCCAAACACACACTGTCTGCATTTGGGGCCGTGCACCCACACGGATGTCAAAATGGGGCAGAAGCTGTTTTTGTGCAGCCGCTGAGTCCCAATTGCAATCAAAGGGACTGCCTGCTCTGAACACTTGTGCATACCCTTGCAGGTAAGCATGGCCATCACATGGGCATTTACTGTAGTGTGTCCTATGTGAATGAGGCCCAAATATTCACTTTGCTAAGGGAACAGTCTCTACTCCTTTAGTAAATAAACTACATTGCTTTTAGTGAGATGATCAGCTTATGGTGCTTGATTTTCTAAATGACTAAAGACTGTTTACATAGCAAAGTGAATGTTAATGAAGAAAGTAAAGCTGTGTTCACGTTGAATACACAATGATGTGCTAGCAAATATCATTTAAAAAAAAATTTCAACGCACATGATTGAGTATTCTACACAAACACAGGTTCACCTCATTCACTAGCTGTCAATTTTCTTAGTGATCAGCCTCTACTCCTTAGTAAATCAACTTTATAGCCTTGCATTGCAAGAAACAATGGTAAAGCACAATCATGGTATAAGACTAGAAGCAGGAAGCAGAGCCTGAGCATTTAAGAAGCAAATATGGTTGCCCTATGTACATATATGATTACAGATTATAGAAACAAGGTTCTAAAATGACACTGATTAGATTATTTATATCTAAAAAAAAAAAAAAGGCAAAGACTATACATTCCCTTTGAATAAGCGCTATAATGTTGTTTGGTAAGTTTAAAAGGGTCAACGCAGATACAGAATATCAGTGGTAAGTGTACACAGAACAGTTAGGTAACTCTGCACAGCAGGGTGTGCTCAGCTATTCCCCGTGACACAGACAAGCAGGTTAGACTCAAAGTTCAGACATGGCTTGACAAAGCCACTCCTTTAATTGACACTGGATTGTTTAAAGGTGATGAGGATAGATGACTGGTGTATCGAGTGACAAACAAGACCATAAGAGATTAGTGATCGCAAAGGATGTTTATAATGTTTTTTCCTTGTAAGTAAAGGAAATAGTTTCTAATGGACTAGCTATTGAATGGTCAGATAGCCTGTAAACTGCTAATGTGGCAGGGTTCCCAACTAACTCCTTTAATTACTAAAATATTAAATGTACAAAGTTCAATGTTTATCTGGTAGAAAGAAACTAAACTGTATCTGAGCACCACAAACTGAAAACACTATGTCATTTTCAATAATTAGAGCAAACTCGCCCATCTATCCACATATCCAAACTTTGATTTTTATTGCAAAATCACTTTGAAAAACACTCCCTCCCCAGATGAAAGAAAAAAAATGCCCATGAGGGCTTATAGGATGTATGACATCATTGGGCCTAGGCTAGAAACCAGGAAGAAACTGAAGAATCTTAGGCTGCTTTCACACTGAGGCGCTTTACAGGCGCTATGGTGCTAAAAATAGCGCCTATAAAAAGCTCTCACTCCAGTTTGAAAGCCAGAGTGCTTTCACACTGGAGCGGTGCGCTGGCAGGGCGGTATAAAAAGCCCTGCAACCGCATCTTTGCAACACTGTAGGAGCGGCGTATACACCGCTCCTAAATCGCCCCTGCCCAGTCAATGGGCAGCGCCACCGAAATCAATTGGAAGCGCCGCCAAACCGCCGGCAATGCGCCACTGCAGCGGCACTTTGTGGGCAGTTTTAACCCTTTTTCGGCCGCTAGTGGGGGTTTACTGCCGACGCCCCTGACACCCCAGTGTGAAAGTAGCTTTAAGTTTAAAACAAGTAAATTATAATATACCTTTCTACCTATTTACTGATGTTAGCAGCATTAAAATTAGTGAATGTTGATTGAGAGCGTTCAACTCACTTTAACCACTTCAATACAGGGCACTTTTACCCCTTCCTGCCCAGTCCAATTTTCAGCTTTCAGCGCTGTCGCATTTTGAATGACAATCGCGTGGTCATGCACCACTGTACCCAAACAAAATTTTTATCATTTTTTTCCCACAAATAGAGCTTTCTTTTGGTGGTATTTGATCACCACTGGGGTTTTTATTTTGTTGTGCTACAAATACAAAAAGACTGAAAATTTTGAAAAAAAAAGTTTTTCTTAGTTTCTGTTACAAATCTTTGTAAATAAGTAAGTTTTCTCCTTCACTGATGAGGCTGCACTGACTGGCGCTGATGAGGTGGCACTGATGGGCACTGATGATGAGGCACTTATTATATACAGCACTGATGGGCACTGATAGGCAGCACTGATAAGCAGCACTGATTGGCACTGATAGGTGGCACTGATATGCAGCACTGATGGGCACTGATATGCGGCAATGATGGGAACTGATAGGTGGCACTGATGGACACCCTCATAGGTGGCACTAATAGGTGACACTGGTGGGCATTTATAGGCGGCACTGATGGGCACTGATGGGTGGCACTGATGGGCACCCTCATAGGTGGCCACTGATGGGTGGCACTGATAGATGGCAGATGGAGTGCCATCCCTAATGGGCACTGATAGGCATCCCTGGTGGGCTCTAGTGGGCATCCCTGTTGGTCTCCAGTGGACATCCCTGGTGGTTTCCAGTAGACATCCCTTGTGGGTCTGCACTGATAATCAATGCGCTGATTATCAGCGCAGACCCCCCTGTCAGGAGAGCAGCCGATCGCTCTCCTCTACTCGCGCCTGTCCGCGTGAGTAGAGGAAAAGCCGATAAACTGCACTTCCTGGTTACCATGTGATCAGCTGTGATTGGACACAGCTGATCACATGGTAAAGAGCCTACGTCATAGGCTCTTTACCAAGATCAGAGATGCGGTGTGTCGCTAGGGGCTTATCTTGCTGGACATCATATGTTGTCCAGTCAGGATAATACAAGCACTTTCCGGCCATCATTCTGCTATATGGCGGGGGGAAGTGGTTAAGGACCCAGACTAGTGGTTCTTAACAGTTATTGAGTGATTGACCCATTTAAGAATCTGATAAAGGCTATGGACCCCTCCCCAGAAATATTCACATAAACACAACATTGCATGCAGTGAAGTGCACTTTATTTTATTGAAATTTTATTGCCTCATACATACACTATATTGTCAAAAGTATTGTGACGCCTGCCTTTACACACACATGAACTTTAATGACATCCCAGTCTTAGTCCGTAGGATTCAATGTTGAGTTGGCCCACCCTTTTATATATATTTTTTACAATTACATTTTTTTATATATTTTTTTTTTATCAACCCAGTTGGTGGGCTTTGGTGAGATATCGGGGGTCTAAACAGATCCCTGACATCTCCCCATTGAGACAGAGAAGGGGGCTCAGGACAGAGATTCCCCAGTCTCTTTTTCTGCATTAAAGATGAATGGATAGGAGACAGTGGCTCCTGTCCATTCATAAACTGAAGCAGAGTAACACACAGTTTACTCTGCTCAGTTTTCACAGGACACAGGATCAAGCGATTGGTCACTGTGTCCAATTTAGAAAAGGAAGAGGCTCGTAAATGACAAATTTACCGGTCCCTTCCTCTGCTCTTCATCCATGAACCACTTAAAACCCTTGACATATTCCATGTCTTATGCTTCCCAGAATCTTCCTGAAATAGGCACATGCTTACAAACCCTCAGGATCCTGGGCTGTTCCAATTTGTGTAGTAGAATTGCTGCTACTTTTAGGACACATGGGAGACACTTTCACAAAATCTGTCTGCGCCAGTCTTTATGATTTCCAGGGTAGATGTTTTTGCCGCTTAACATCATTACTTTGACATTAAATAACGGGGTTATGGCAAGATATCCCCCACTCAGCTCTATGCCCTTGGAGGTAGAGCTGGTAGAGCTTTTTTCTCAAAAAAACCCCCTGCGATTTAAAAAAAAAAAACTTGATTCACGATTTGAATCGAGTTTTGTTTGGACAGCGCGCCGGTCCTGAGGATCTGTGGGCAGGAGTTTTTAGGTGAGGCCGTGGCTTCGGCCTAGGCCGCGGCATCCAGCCTCGGACTTGGCCCGAAGCCACCGCCTCACCTAAAAACTCCTGCCCGCAGCTCCTCAGGACCGGCGCAGTGAAAAAAAAATCTAAAAAAATTGATTTGAATCGATTTGACCTCTCAACTTGATTCAAGATTTAAATCGATTTTTTCCCCAGCCCTACTTGGAGGACCAGAGCGATGTCTGACATCACTTCTGCCTATCGGGCTTAAAGGGATTTTTTTTTTCTTAAAGTCTAAATGAATTTTTTTTTTTTTTGCTTTTAACGGTAAATGAGAGATCTGGGGTCTCTCAATAAAGAGGACCTGTCATGCTTATTTCTATGAAAAGGGATGTTTATAGATGCAGGTTTTGACTCATGCAGATAGCATAGGAATGAGAGGGGAGACAGAAATCACACTAGGTGCATTGAATAGAGGTAAGTACACACATTGTAGAAGAATATGCTTTGCTTATTTTTTATTTTAGAGTTTTATAACCACTTTAATTTTCTTATTAACTTTCTTTCCTTTGACATAAAAAATGACTTGTTAGCTCCCTGTGAAAGTACAGCTGCTGCTGTACATCTGCCCTCGTAATGATACCGCGTGGCTTTATGAGGTTTCCTTACCTTTGATAAGCATATAAAAGCCCTTGTAAGCTCCCTGTGGAAGCTTACCCTGACGCTGTACTTGCCACCTCGCAGGTGACCCTGCCAACATGGTTATGTCTCCACCCCCTGTGTGCCCTTTCCCATTCAAAAAACCCAGATGGGATGACACTGCAGAAACCACAATGCTGGGGTTGGCCTCAAGGCTGGTAGTACAGTGGCACAGGGAGCATTCGCCTTTAACTCTTTTTCTTTTTTTTATTTATGTGTGCCCCAAGGTGGTTTGTGCCATAATGTTCTAGTATGTATTGCATATTAGCACATTATGACAGACTTTCCTGTAATAATGTGCCCTCCAGCACTGCCCTGTCATGATCCCAGGGGTTCCAGGTGCTTCCATCTTTGCCCGGTCTTCCTTCCAGGTTCCACCTGTTTCAGACATTTGAATGGGTGGGCCATGATCAGGTCACTCTCGAACATGCACATAGGAGTCACATCATTGTAGCACAGATTGGGTGCCGTAAATGTCTGCTGAGCTGCGCATGTATGTATGAATGCAAATGACAGCTGACAGGCAGGAGGAAGCAGTTATGCCTATCAGCAAATTAAAAGAAAAATGACGCTAATACCACTGGTTAATGAGCAATTCCAGGCAACGGCTGAAATCAGTGAGTGAGCTACTAATGCTATCCAGGAAACCCTGCATATGTGCTAAAGTCGGAATGCTTACTCACCTTGCCTAAACGCCTTCACCCAGGACTCATGCAGTTCCACACATCTATAACTAATATACTTCCTGAAGCCTATGCTGTGGAGGTGTGGATGCATGTCCCCGAATGCACACTTTCTGTGTTCAGGGACATGCACCTGCACAGCTGTCAAATTAGGACCAGCAGCTGTATCCGTGCAGCCGCTGCATCCCAAAAGACATGAATGGGACCGCCTGCACGTGGATGCATGAAACATCTGTGTATCCTGTGTGGGCAAAGGTGGCCCTTCATATGGGTGTAAGGATAGGTACGGTATGAATGAGGCCTTGTACTGTCATTTTTAAAATAACTAATGCAATATCTAGAGGTGGAATGAGAGGCTTAGTGTAGTATAACACTTTTGGTAGTCAAGTAAATTATTATTTTGATCAGTGGCAGCCGCTCATGCAGGACGCATGGATTTTAATCTTTTTTTTCTTTTTAAAAGCACATGATTAGAGCCTGAGGCTCTAATTGACTTCAAAAAGGGTGGGCTCAGGGCGCAGCGCACTGTGCCCGGAGCCCCCCCAAGAAAATTGAGCACCAGCCGCCACTGATTTTGAAAGAGGTCTATATATCAGAATAAAAAGAGGGATAGCTGAGGAGGAAAGCAGGACAGAGGGATTTGGTTCCAAAAAAGGGACAGTCCTCCAAACAGTTGGGCGCTATGTATAGTAGTAACCCTGTAATTCGGTCACTGCTGAAACATTATACAGCCTAAGCAGCTGCCATTATCAGAATAAACAGAATATTTCCTGACAACCTTACTATTTACATCTCCAATGATCCTGAACCAATATACCAACAACCTGATAGAGGAGTGCTATGTACAGTAAAAAATTACAGTTTCCTGTTCACATTTTAACTTCAGTCTTATGATTGTGGATCTACCTAATTACATGCCTGCCTAACTATTGCGTTAATACATACCTATTGTTCATCAGCCCATAAGCAATCTCATTAAAGTGGAACAAATCCCTAACTATATCTATTCTTAGTAAACGTTCCCTCCATCCTCCACCTACCTATCATGTACCCTGTATAAAAAAACTGTGTACTTACCTGTTTTCCATATGCTCCGTTCTGGTAATGTGACCCTGCAGCTCTGTGTAAGGGAGTGCTTGACAATGGTCCTGATTTCTCAGAGCCGCAATGTCACCCATAGGCTCCCATGGCCCAGCCATTGCTGGAACTCCCTCCTGCAGCAGCTGCTCACTGACACAGGGGAGCTGGAGCTGCAGGATCATGTGACTGGAGAGAAGAAGGTTCAAAATAGGAAGTACAGAGATTTTATACAGAGTAAAGCAGGATAGGTAGGGGGAGGGGAGGGAATATTTTTAAGAATAGGTATAGTGGTTGATTTACTAAAATTGGAGAGTGCAAAATTTGGTGCAGCTGTGCATGGTAGCCAATCAGCTTCTAACCTAACATTGTTCAATTAAAGGAGAAGTATAGTGGAGCCTCGGATTGCGAGTAACGCGGTTAACAAGTGTTTTGCAAAACGAGCAATTTTTTTTTTTTAATCTTGACTCGGTTTGCAAGTGTTATCTTGCTTGTGTTGCTGAGCCTTTCCGAGGGTTTCCGAGTATTTTCGAGTCTCTCCGGCGCCCCTCCACCTCTGGCTATATGTGGTATTGCATGCAATAGAAGTCAATGTGGAACGAGTTATCTTCGTTTCCATTGACTTCTATGGGGAAACTTGCTTTGATATGCGAGAGTTTTGGATTACAAGCATTCTCCTGGAACGGATTATGCTCGTAATCCAAGGTTCCACTGTACAGCCAAAGCTCATTTAGCTGTACTTCTCCTATAGATCACATAGTTCGTTCTGCACTCCTGTGACCCATTTTCAGCAGACAGCAGGCTGAAGTATGCTGTCGGCTGAGGTCACAGAGCCAGTCTAGGCTGGGGAAAAATTGCAACCATATGGTCAGGATCCACCCAGAATCCTCGACCTCAGCCTCTCAGAGAGCTGCCGAGAGCCTGAGCTGGCCGCTCCCACCCCCTCACAGCCCTGCACTCTAGTGAGCTCAGGGGGGGCAGAGCAGAGTGCCGGTGACTGACAGTCACCAGCTCTCTGCTCATGGAGCTCTGAGAACCGAGTGATCAGAGGTGTTTGATCACCCGGTTCTCAGTGTTAGAGACAGTGAGGGACAGATGCAGCATTGCACCAATGCTGCATCCACCTAGGTAAATATGATTCTTGAAAAAAACAATCCTATACTTCTTTTTTAACCACTTAAGGACTAGCCTCGTTTTGGATTTTAGGTGTTTACATGTTTTTTTTGTTAGAAAATTACTTAGAACCCCCAAACATTATATATTGTTTTTTTTCTAACACCCTAGAGAATAAAATGGCAGTCATTGCAATACTTTTTTTTCACACCGTATTTGTGCAGCCGTCTTACAAGCACGCTTTTTTTTTTTAAAAATTCACTTTTTTGAATAAAAAATAAGACAACAGTAAAGTTAGCCCATTTTTTTTTATATTGTGAAAGATAATGTTACATCGAGTAAATTGATACCCAACATGTCACGCTTCAAAATTGCGCCCGCTCGTGGAATGGCGTCAAACTTTTACCCTCAAAAATCTCCATAGACGATGTTTAAAAAATTCTACAGGTTGCATGTTTTGCGTTACAGAGAAGGTCTAGGGCTAGAATCATTGCTCTCGCTCTAACGTTTGCGGCAATACCTCACATGTGTGGTTTGACCACCGTTTTCATACGCGGGTGCTACTCACGTATGCGTTCGCTTCTGTGCGCGAGCTCGTCGGGACGGGGGCGTTAAAAAAATTTTTTTTTTTCCTTATTTATTTTATATGATTTTATTTATTTTTATTCTGTTTAAAAAAAAAAAAAAAGTGTCACTTTTATTCCTATTACAAGGAATGTAAACATCCCTTGTAATAGAAAAAAGCATGACAGGTCCTCTTAAATATGAGATCTGGGGTCAAAAAGACCTCCGATCTCATATTTACACTGAAATGCAATAAAAATATGCCTTTAAGACGTATGGGAGGAAGTGACGTTTTGACGTCGCTTCCGCCCTGCAGTGTCATGGAGACGAGTGGGTGCCATCTTCCCCTCACTTGTCTCCAGGCACAGCTAGGGGATAGACGTGATCGCCTCCGCCGCTAACGACGGCTCTGGTAAGTGGCGGAGGGCACCGGATCGCGGCGGGAGGGGGGGGGCCCTCTCCCGCCACCGATAAAAGTGATCTTGCGGTGAAACCGCTTTTATCTTGTAGCCGACCGCCACGCGAAAACGGTATTAAAGATACCGCCGCCAAAAAAGGGACGTACATCGGCAAGTGGTTAAGCTTTGACAAAAAACCTGGAAGCTGATTGGTTCCTATGCACAGCTGAACCAAAGTGTGCACTCTCCAATTTTAGTAAATCAACCCCATAGTTAGGCCTTTCCTCTACTTTATGGCCTAAACCCCAGTGAACTGTAATATGGTATAGCTTATAATTGACCTTATAAAGGAAATCTGAAGAGACATATTAAAGTCCAGTTCCAGCCAAAACATTTTATTTTGTTCTGGATAGAACACAGAACGGATAAAGCCTCTGCCAGGTCTCTCTTTTCATCTGTGTCCATATTGAGGAGATTTCTCCTCACTTTCTGTCAGGACAGGAAGTAATGGGACATTTCTTCAACAAGCACACCAAGGTAAACAACACACATTTACACTATAGTAGAGTGGGAATGGATATACGTTTTCATTACAGTCTGGGCCTCCCTGTCCCTCAAATAGCTGTTCCCCTCTTTTCTTGCATACAGATCACAGAGACATGAGATTGTACACCTCATATGTCCTCCCACAACCCAAAACAAATTACTATATAAATAAATAGACACATAAACCTGAATGTGGAAAAAATGTGGCTAATGGTTTTAGAAATATTATTAATAATTTAATTTCCCGACCACCCCATAGCAGATTTACTGCTACAGAGCGGCCATTCTGTGCAGAATTTACGTATATATATGTGATTCTGTACTTCCCCCCAGGGTGCGCGCGCACGTTGCCAACGTGCCACTTCTGCTGTGATTAGTCACAGGAGATGCCGATCAGCAAGGAGAGACAGAGGATGGAGCTCTGCCTATGTAAACAAGGCAGAGCTCCGTCCTGTCAGCGGAGACGTGATGGATTTTCTTTCCCTGCAAAGCAGGGAAAGAAAATCCATCCCATCCCTTAGTAAAAACAGCACACATGGTACGCATAAACACACATTTAACTCTATGATCGTCCTAGATGTTTAACCCCTTCCCAGCCAGTGTCATTAGTACAGTGACAGTGCATATTTTTAGCACTGATCACTATATTAGTGTCACTGGTTCTCACAAAGTGTCAAAAGTGTCAGTTGGTGTCTGATTGTCCGCTTTAGTATCGCAGTCCCACGATAAGTCGCTGATCACCGCCATTACTAGTATAAAAAAATTCATAAAAATAAAATCCATTATACTGTATATCCCATTGTTTGTAGACGCTACATCTTTTGCACAAACCAATCAATATATGCTTATTGGGATTTTTTGTACCAAAAATATGTAGCAGAATACATATTGGCTTAAATTTATGAAGAAATTAGATTTTTATTGGATATGTCTTATAGCAGAAATTAAAAAATATTGTTTTTTTTTTCTTTTTTTTTTATTGTTTTTTGTTTATAGCACAAAAAAAAACAACCCAGTGGTGATCAAATGACATTAATTTCATTTGGGTACAGCATTGCATGACCGCGCAATTGTTAGTTAAAGTAACGCAGTGCTGTATCGCAAAAAATGGCCTGGTCATGAAGGGGGGTAAATCTTCTGGAGGTCAAACGGTACCCCTTCCCAACGAACATATGCAGCTATGTGACCTCATGGAAGTGTGTCTTTATCCATGTAGCCACATATATGTGCTGTGTTTGTGCTGATAGTGTGCTGCACTGCCAGTGACAGCTCCGGGTCCTGCATTATTGATTGGCAACTAGGTTTGGTTCTCGATCACCTGATCACTATGATAGCTTCTGACTGGCTATCACAGTGATCGATCACTGTACAGACTGCCCATGTGTTGTTGTTTTTTCCTCTTGAATGGAGAAAAAGATTTATTGTCATTTTTTTTCTCCTTGCTATTTAAAAAAATGATTCAATATCTAGATCAGGTTTTAATCTAGGTCAGTGTCAGGGTTAGAGTTAGGGTCAAAGGTCATGGTCAGGATCAGTGTATTTTAGTTATGATAAAAAAAATAACTTTTTTAAATTAGTATCATATCAGTTAGTGTCAGTGTGTTTTAGGTAGGATAAAAAGGAAGATGCACACTATTGTTTCTGGACCTTACTATGGGTACAAATAACATAAACGTACAGCACCTTGCAAAAGTATTCACCCCCTTGGCATTTTTCGTGTTTTGTTGCCTCACAACCTGGAATTAACATGGATTGTTTGAGGATGTGCATCATTTAATTTACAGAACATGGCCACAACTTTGAAGATTTTTTTTTTTTATTGTGAAGCAAACAAATAGGACAAAATAACAGAAAAAGTCAATGTGCATAACTATTCACCCCCCTATAGTCAATACTTTGTAGAGCCACCTTTTGCGGCTATCACAGCTCCAAAACACTTTGGATAAGTCTCTATGAGCTTGCCACATCTTACCACTGGGATTTTTGTTCATTCCTCCTTGTAAAAATGCTCCAGCTACTTCAAGTTGGATGGTTTGCGCTTGTGAACAGCAATCTTTAAATCTGACCACAGATTTTCTATTGGATTGAGGTCTGGGCTTTGACTAGGCCATTCCAACACATTTACACGTTTCCCCTTAAAGCACTCAAGTGTTGCTTTAGCAGTGTGTTTGGGGTCATTGTCCTGTTGGACGGTGAACCTCTGTCCTAGCCTCAAATCACACACAGAGTAGTACAGGTTTTGCTCAAGAATATCCCTGTATTTAGCACCATCCATCTTTCCCTCAACTCTGACCAGTTTCCCAGTCCCGACTGCTGAAAAATATCCCCACAGCATGATGCTGCCACCACCATGTTTCACTGTGGGGATGGTGTTCTTTGGGCGATGTGATGTGTTGGGTTTGCGCCAGACATTGCATTATCTTTGATGGCCAAAAAATTCAATTTTAGTCTCATCAGACCAGAGCATCTTCCTCCATACATTTTTGGAGTCGCCATTTTGTTTTTTGCTGAAAGTAATGGCTTTCTTCTGGCCACTCAGCCATAAAGCCCAACTCTATGGAGCGTACGGCTTATTGTCATCCTATGTACAGATACTCCAGTCTCTGTTGTGGAACTCTGCAGCTCCTCCAGGGTTACCTTGGGTCTCTGTGCTGCCTCTCTGATTAATGCCCTCCTTGCCCGGTCCGTGAGTTTTGGTGTGCGGCTGTCTCGTGGCAGGTTTGCTGTTGTGCCATGTTCTTTCCATTTGGTTGTGATAGATTTGATGGTGCTCCTAGGGATCATCAATGATTTGGATATTTTTTTTATAACCTAACCCTGACTTGTACTTCTCAACAACATTGTCCCTTACTTGTTTGGAGAGTTCCTTGGTCTTCATGGCAGTGTTTGGTTAGTGGTGCCTCTTGCTTAGGTGTTGCAGCCTCTGGGGCCTTTCAAAAAGGTGTGTATATGTAATGACAGATCATGTGACACTTAGATTGCACACAGGTGGACATCATTTCACTAATTATGTGACTTCTGAAGGTAATTGGTTGCACCAGAGCTTTTTATGGGCTTCATAACAAAGGGGGTGAATACATACGCACATGCCAATTATCAGTTTTTTATTTCTGAAATTATATATTATGGATATATTTTTCTAATTTTACTTCACCAACTTAGACTATTGTGTTCTATAATATATACATATAATTCAGAGTAAAATAAACATTGAAGTAAAGGCTGTAATGTAACAAAATATGTAAAAAGCCAAGGGGGTGAATACTTTTGCAAGGCACTGTATGTGATATCGCTGCGATCATCAGCAGCAGGGACATTTATTTTAGGTTGTTCTTTGGTGGTAGGTTACGGTAATAGCAAGAAATATACAGCTACATTTAAAAAAATGATATCTTTGTACTATTTTGTCAGTTTTCCCTTGATCATAAAAAAACAGGAGATATTCATTACAATTTACCACCAAATGAAAGCCCACATTGTAGGTATAAAAGTATACACCCGGATACACTAAATAGTTGCAAAGACATGTACAGTTTTACTAACACATGTCAAAGTTGTGAATCTGTGTGCAGGCGTTAAAACTTGTTTTATCTTCCGTCACAAAGGAGTTAACCATACTAACCTTACTGTTGCAGCCGGTGTCCACCCAAAAAATGGGTGACATTACCCAATGAAGTTCAACCGCAATAAAGAAAATAAGCAAAAAAGAAAGGGTTGGGTGGGGAAGGTGATCCAGTGGACAGAGGAAGCAGTAGGAAGATCCTGAGGTAACATTGAAATCTACCTTAGGGACAAAATATAAAAAAGGGTAAAGGTCACAGTGATTGGACAGCTGTTTTCCCTCCAAAAATGAGTCACCAATCCACTGGACCACTGAATATATACTCTGCTTATTAATAGCCTGAAAGAACCAGAAAGCAACCTTGGGATTTCCTCATACTTAAACATGAAATATAGTTAACAGGGCATAAATAAACTAAATAAAGAAAGGTTTAACCCCTAAAAAAATAAAATAGAAGAAGGTGACAGGGCGACAATCCAATGGGGCCACTTCCCTATTCTTTCTGTGGCCCCAACAAGTGGTGTATTTAGGTTTTGTGCTGCCCTAGGCCTGACTAAACTCATGCACCCCCCTAATTTAAATATGACCCACCCCTTGCTGCTGAGGCCACACCCCTTCCTGTTTAAGACCCACCCTATCATCTGTAAACCACACCCCTTCCTCTTTAGGCTCATTTGACACCTTTCAGGGGGGAGGGGGGAACAGGTACCTGTTTTTGACAGGTACCCTTCCCCACTCCCTGGAGACTGCAACTAAATGTGGACTGTTTGCATTGATTTTAGCATGCATGGAGCACTTTGCACATGCCAGTGGCGGCTGGTGCTCAAAATTTTTGGGGGCGTGCAAACAAACTAAGAAATTCAGAAAAAAAGACATCAATTGCAGCCTCACTGTGCCCCATCAAATGCAGCCACTGTTCCATCAAACGCAGCCACTGTGCCCACCAAACGCAACCACTGTGCCCATCAAATGCAGCCACTGTGCCCACCAAACGCAGACACTGTGCCCCACCAAACGCAGCCACTGTGCCCATCAATTGCAGCCACTGTGCCATCAAACGCAGCCACTGTGCCATCAAACGCAGCCACTGTGCCATCAAACGCAGCCACTGTGCCCACCAAACGCAGCCACTGTGCCCATCAATTGCAGCCATTGTGCCCACCAAACGCAGCCACTGTGCCATCAAACGCAGCCACTGTGCCCACCAAACGCAGCCACTGTGCCCACCAAATGCAGCCACTGTGCCCACCAAATGCAGCCACTGTGCCCATCATTTGAAGCCACTGTGCCATCAAATGCAGCCATTGTGCCCCATCAAACGCTGTCACTGTGCCCCATCAATTGCAGCCACTGTGCCTTTAAACGCAGCCATTGTGCCCCATCAAACGCTGTCACTGTGCCCATCATTTGCAGCCACTGTGCCTTTAAATGCAGCCATTGTGCCCCATCAAACGCTGTCACTGTGCCCCATCATTTGCAGCCACTGTGCCTTTAAACGCAGCCATTGTGCCCCATCAAACGCTGTCACTGTGCCCATCATTTGCAGCCACTGTGCCTTTAAATGCAGCCATTGTGCCCCATCAAACGCTGTCACTGTGCCCCATCAATTGCAGCCACTGTGCCTTTAAACGCAGCCATTGTGCCCCATCAAACGCTGTCACTGTGCCCCATCATTTGCAGCCACTGTGCCTTTAAACGCAGCTATTGTGCCCCATCAAACGCTGTCACTGTGCCCCATCAATTGTAGCCACTGTGCCATCAAATGCCAACACTGTTCCCATAAAACTCTTATAATTTATTCAATAACTTTACCTGCTGTGCCGAGGAGAAGGGTCAAGCAGTGTGGAGGAGGGTAGGCGGAGCATAAGGCTCCACCTCCACCAGTCATCGGCCGCTTATGGGAGCGTGAGTCACACGCCGCCCCCCGCATGAGAGAAAGTCCCCCCACCCGTCTTCCTGATTCCCGGCTCCCGCGCCCGCCCCTGCACACATGCAGCCCACGGCAGCCGCCTTCTGTAGCGGGCGGCGCTGCTGTGTATGGGCGTGCTTGTCAGAGGGTGGAGGGGCGTGAGCTCTGCTAAGCACGCCCATACACACGCCCCTCCACCCTCTGCCAAGCACGCTCATACACAACAGCGCCACTACAGCAAGGCGGCCGCCGTGGGCTGCATGTGTGCGGGGGGGCGGCCGCGGGAGCCGGGAATTGGGTGGGGGGACTTTCTCTCATGCGGGGGGGCGGCTTTTTTTGCTGCCCCCCGCAAAGTGTCGGCCTAGGCCAAAACACAGCCCTGGCCCCAACAGATCTGATTGGTACAGATAACTCACTGTGTTCATTCATAACTGAAGCATAGTAAATTGTGTTTATTATGCTTTAGTTTGGGAATGAACAGGAAGTGGTACAGAGCATTTCCCATACATTCATTGTCCAGTGCAGCTGACGCTGCAGAGGAAGTGGCTGGGTAATCTATGCCCTCAGTCCCTTTCTCTATCGCAAAAGTGAGATATCAGGAGTCTGTTTTGACCCCTGATATTTCATCAAAGCCCCCCAGTGGGGCTCCTAAAAGAATTGTAAATAAAAAATATTGTAAAAAATAATAAAACAAAAAAATAATAAAAATAAAAAACTGCCCGCTGCCCAGCTGACACCAATCTCTGCTCTACTGACACCATCCACTGCACAACTGACACTGTCCAAGTTTTAATACATTTTAAAATGTGTGTTTACATTTATAAGATATATAGTCTATGTGTTTGTTTGTGTGTGTGTGTGTGTGTGTGTGTGTGTGTGTGTGTGTGTGTGTGTGTGTATATATATACACACACATAAATAAAATATATTCGAAGCCCTTCAACCGGGATGGATGTGAACCACATAAACAAGCCACAAGACTTACAACATGAAATAGACTTAAAGTGTGCCCTGGTCTGCTGGCTGGTATACCAAAAAAGGGGGCATACCCAAGATAAGTAATAGATGCTTGTGGAGAGAAATGAACTGAGAAATTCCCTGAAAAAGGGAATGGGAGGGAGAGTATCGCGCACAGGAACCGACAAAGGCCACAGGTGAGTGGGCTGCTTAACCTCCCTGGCGGTATGATTATTTCGGATTTTAGGTGCTGAAAGCGGTACAATTATTTTGCATGGAAATTTGGCGTTTTATATTGTAGGTCTGTAATTCTTAACAATAACACACTTAAATCTGTCCAAACAAGAGTCTAGTAGATATCCCGGGTATGATAAAGTTTGAAACACAAAAACATAAATTATAATATAATAAATAAAAATAAATAATTAAAAAAAAAAAAAAAAAAAAGAATAATAAAATAAATTTCCCCACGATTCACTATCGCTCAATTCTGCAAGTGTTCTAATTTACTATCACTGTTTTCTAGCTGGTCTAAAGCCACTTTTGATGTAAAGGGACACTTTTTGGCTGCTATGGACAATCTCTAGTTTCCAGGCAGAAAGAACAGTATATATAACATAAAACTGCATGCAGGGCATAGGACAAAGCACTGGGGACAAAAGGGATGTGAAATAATTTCATACAGTACTGTAATCTGTAAGATTACAGTACTGTATGTGTTATGATTTTACACTTTTTTGAATTTGCCGCCAGGCTCCCCCCCTGTGCGTCACACCGCTCGCAGGGAACGGAGCCTGGCACAGAGAGGCTTCGGAGGAGGACGGAGCCCGCAGACACAGCGGGGGACATCGCAGGATCCCGGGGACAAGCTAAGTAAAGCCACACCAGGATCCTGCGATGTAATCCCGAGTGTTGCTCGGGGTTACCGCTAATGGTCCTGAATTTTAACCCCGAGCCACATTCGGGAAAACCGCCAGGGAGGCTACATATCGCCCAGACTCCTCCCATAAATTCAGGCCACCATACTGGCCTTCTTATTGATGGTCGAAGCCCTTCAACCGGGATAGATGTGAACCACATAAACATGCCACAAGACTTACAACATGAAATAGACCTGAAGTGTGCACTGGTCTGCTGGCCGGTATACCAAAAAAGGGGGCAAAAACATCCAGGTAGGGGTGAAAGCTCTTTATTGGTTTAGTGTTATTTACTGAGCAAGTTTGGTAAATGCTCGCAAGATTTCTACCTGAGGATTCAGGATGTACCGGGCAAAGCAGATAGATTTCCACCAGCCTAATCTCTTGATGATATGGTCTGGAACCCCGTGCTGAGATGCGGCCGAGGCTGCTCCAATTCGGAAGGAGTGTGCGGAGTACAGGCTGGGGTCAAGGCCTAGGTTGGCCAGGAGGATCCTGACGAGCTTGATGAACTGGCAGACACTCAAAGGGTTGGTCAGGATAGGCAGTAGGGGACTTAGAGTTCGACTGGCTGGGTAGGAGCAACAGTAGGTGGTCGAGTATTGCTACTGGGCACTAGATGTTGTTTGTTTTGAAAAGTTGGATGTCGACCCTGGGGCCGGATTTCTGGGTTTTGGATACTGCGAGGTGGAGAATGAAATAATCTTGGAAGCGAGCCAGGTGACGTCTACACAGTACCTAGCGGCGGGGCCATTACAAGTAAACTCGCTTAGGCCGCAAAAGCGTAGTAGGCCAGGTAGATTAAATGACCAAACTGGGAAGAAACCCAAACGGGAAACGAGAGAGGATAGTCGACATGTCTCCGAAGATGGTACTAGTGATGGGCAAGCGTTTGGAGTTGGTTACAGCCTGCTGCTTCTGAATGCCACGCAGGATGGCTCGAACCGCATGGGCTGTGAATAAGAACGGCTTTGCGGGATCCTGTAAGGCCAGAAAGTGTTGGTTACTGGCTAAGTATAGCCTGATGGTGTTATGTGACAGAGCTAGTTGTATGTGGCAAATGATATGAAGGCTGGTACGTGTTTAATGTCTGCTGATGTTTTCCGGGGGCAGGATGTCAGAAACTTGCCAAAGGCGTTCCAAGCGGTGTGGTAGGCCCTCAGTGTGTTGCGGGATAAAGACTGATTGGTGAGCTGGGTCGCAATGCAAAGGTGCGGCTTAATCCAATGTCAGCTGAGACCAAGGTGGGATAGGAGATGACTTTGGGTCGGCTCCAGGTTTCTGTTCTGAAGTTAAAACGGGACAATGTGTCTGCTGCGACGTTTCACTTGCCCTGAATGTACGTGCAGTGAACATTGAACTGATGCTGCAGAGACAACTGCTTCAGCCTGCGTAGGAAGGACATAATGGGAGTGACTTGGACCTGCCCTTGTTAATGATGTCGGCCGTGGCTTGGTTGTTTGTGGCGAGTGCCACCGTTTGTCCGGTCCAGGTATGGCCCCAGACCTGAGCGGCTGCCCTGACCGGGTACAGTTCGAAAGTGAGGAAGACTGGATAAAACCGGGGATTAGGAAGATCTCTGGTGGCCATGGCCCTGCAACTGATGATGGCCAAAAATTGCAGCGAAACCTGTGGAGGTTGCGGCTTCCGTTTACTACCTGAGGTGATAGAGCTGATACTGACGGGATGAACATAGACATGCCATACCAACTAGTAAAGAACTCGTCCCACGTGGACTGATCCGCTACTGTTGCTGTGTCTAGTCTAAGAATTTTTAATCGGGACCCTGTACCTGAGAGGGGAAAACCAAGGGAAGTGAAATGAAAGATCGCCCTTGGGGAATAATCTTCAAGCTGAAATTAAGGTTATTGAAGATCGATGCTCCGCCAACTGACAGAATAGGGCGTCCCAAATTGTCCACCTGGGGCGACTGAGCAGGGGGCGGCAAGCCCTGACCGGTACCAGAGGTGGAGGGAAAATTGAAAGGGTGTCTAACTGCTAGGTTGGAGCACCAGTTCGCCGTGCGGGTGGAGGACTGGCAGATAGCGCAGAAAGGGGAGCGTAGGTCGGCAAAGTGGCGGTCAGAACGACTGTGTGTCCATAATACTCCAGTTCGTGCCAGCTTGGAACTGCGCGAGCCTGGCTACCTCTTTGGCCGAGAATGAACAGTGATAGTCATAAATGAAATCCCCATGTATTTATAGCCTAGGTCCACCACCATATCCAATCTGGTGCAGAATGGAACTACCTGAACTCGACTGACCTAAAAGAGAAGTGACAGACGGACAATGGTGAGTGGTTTGATTAAATGCCACTGGAGATGACGAGTGGATCGTGTCATTTGAAATATGCGTGGGATGACTGCAAGAGAAAACCTTATCAGAAGGTGAACCATGGGGTAGCGGAAACTGGAGTATTTAGGAACGGGGTGTGATCATGAATGATAGCGACCGTGACTGAGAGTGTCTGACATGACCAAAACAAAAGTAAATGAAAGCGAATCGTTAAGTTGCTGATGCGACTAGGAGTCGAATCGGGCTGAAGAATGTATGAAATGAAATGAATGAATGTATGAAGTGACAACTAGACTCGAATCAGACTGTAAGTGTAGAAACAGAACTGAAACAACGAGAGGCGGACACGAATGGCACGGACCTAGTGCCAGTCCTAGTGTTGCTATTTGCAACTGTGTATGAACGAAGTTTGGAATGTTATATCATAATCATAACCGATGAGTATCGGTGTACTGCTGCAGCGACTGGCTTCGAACCGGATAGTCGCAAATACAAATTTGAATGAAATGAATTGAAACAGTCACCTGAAAGCAATGTGAGTCAATGTGCCGTGGTTGCGACTGGATTTGAACTGGACCGTAGAGTGGGCCGTACTGTAGGGTGTCCGAAAATGACGTGAAATAACGGGCAATGATCTGAAACTAAAGGGAATCGCGGTATCACTGAAGCGACCGGCAACAAACTGAACTGTAGAGTGTATGACATGAGATGAGAAGAAACAAAATGACCGTCATGAACCGACACGAATCGAGTGCTGCATCTAGAGGGGAAATTGGCAGATAGTATGCGATTAGGACAATCTTTCAATGATTGAAGTGACAGTGGTGCGAATCGGTGTGCCGCAATTGCGACTAATAAGGAACCGAACTGTGGTGTATGAGGTGAAATTAAATGGAATGACCGTGTGACACGAATCGAAGTGCTGCAGAAGCGACTGAATTCGGATCAGAGTGTAGGGTATATGAAATGTAACATAATGTAACATAATGTTACATGTGCCGCAATTGTGTGCCAAAATGACTAAACCGAGCTGACGTGAATCGGCATGAATTGGTGTGCCGCAATTGCGACTGACAACGAACTGGACTGTGGAGCATGGAATGGAATGGGACGAAATTACCAAATCGAGCTGACATGACCCGGTACGTCGCTGCTGCGACTGGATCCGAATCGGAGTGTAGGGTATATGAAATGATTGCCATGACAGAGGCACGAATCGGTGTGCCGCAATTGTGACTATGAGTAGCAGCTATGAGTAAGCACTAACGTTAGTGCGAAACGTCAGCTCTTCCCTGTCTGCTGTGACTTTTGAATTTGATGTGTACCTTCCAAATAAACAAGGCTATTTATGAGTGCGGCTGTCCAGAATTAATTCATGTTCATTGCCACAATTGTGACTGACAGTGAACCAGACTGTGGATCATGGAATGGAATGAGACGAAAAAGACTAATCAAGCCGTCATGAATCGGCGAGTCGCTAATGCGGCTGGATTCAAATCAGAGTGAAGGGTATGCGAAATGTAACAAATGAAATGATTCGCCATGACAGAGGCACGAATCGGTGTGCCGCTATTGCGACTGACAACGAAACGACCTGTGGAGCATGGAATGGCATGAAACGTGATGACTAAATGAGCTGACATAAATCGGTGCATCGCTGATGCAATTGTATTTGAATTAGCGCGAAGAGTATGCGAAATAGAATGAATTGCCATGACAGAGGCACGGATTGGTGTGCCGAAATTGCGGCTGACAGTGAACCAGACTGTGGAGCATGGAATGAAATGAGATGAACTTACTAAAAGAAGCCGACTCAAATTGGTATGTCGCTACTGCGACTGAATTTGAATCGGAGTGTAAGGTATAAGAAGTGAGTGAAATGATTCAGCCATCATCCGTTGCAGGGCCTTGACAGAGGCATGAAATCGGTGTGCCGCAATTGCGACTTACAGCGAACTGGACTGTGGAGCATGGGATGAATATGAGGTGAAATGACTAGAACGAGCCGACATGAATCGGTGGGCCGACTATGTGGCGTGTAACAATGAAGAACGAGAATGTACTAATGAGTCCGATGAAAAACGGCTCATGGTTTGTGCTTACAAACTGAGCCACGAGTTTGTGGTTATGCATGAGGCTAAATAAGGCTATGTATGGAGATTTAAGGAATGACTCTTAAGTTCTGTAGCGGGGTTTCAATGATACGGGGTGCCTAGCAAACAATGATGCGTGAAATGAAGAAATGATATGCGAATCCTACCTGCGACCATTGAGCAAGACTCGATTTACGAAAACCACGAACGGAGAACCGAAAGCCTCTGGAAGTTCGGATACGCAACTTACGAACACCGAATGAGTTGGAAGAGTCGGCCTAGTGACGTAACGGATCACGTACAGGAACCGACAAAGACCACAGATGAGTGGTCTGCTTAAAGGGGTTGTAAACCCTTGTGTTTTTTCACCTTAATGCATCCTATGCATTAAGGTGGAAAAACACCTGGCAGTCACTGGCCCCCAGCCCCCCCATTTTACTTACCTGAGTCCCTTCATCTGTTCGTCGGGGACGCGCTGTCCCTCTCTCCACGGGGTCTCAGCTTTTGATTGGATAGATCGATAGCAGCGCAGCCATTGACTCCCGCTGCTGTCAATCAAATCCAATGACGCAGGCGCCGGGGGGGCAGGACCGAGTCCAGCATTTGTGTCTATGGACGCAAATGCTGGACTCGGGAGCGCGCCTGCAAGGTAACCCCCCTGAGAGAGCGCTTCTCCTAGAGGGTTATCTGATGTGGGGAGGAGCCGCCAGAGCCGATGGGGGACCCCAGAAGAGGATGTTCGGGGCCACGAGCTGCACAGTGGAGGTATGACATGTTTGCTATTTAACCTCCCTGGCGGTTTTCCCGAATGTGGCTCGGGGTTAAATTTCAGCACCATTAGCGGTAACCCCAAGCCACACTGGGGATTACATCTCAGCATCCTGGTGCGGTATACTTACCTTGTCCCCAGGATCCTGCGATGTCCTCCCGCTGTGTCTGCTGGCTCTGTCCTCCTCCCGATGTCCTGTGTGCCGGGCTCCGTTCCCTGCGAGCGATACATGGGAGCGGAGCCCAGCGGCAAATTAAAAAAAATAAAAATTCATAACACATACAGTGCACTGTAATCTTACAGATTACAGCACTATATGAAATCATTTCACATCCCTTTTGTCCCCAGTGCTTTGTCCAGTGCCCTGCATGCAGTTTTATATTATATGTTCTTTCTGCCTGGAAACTGGAGATTGTCCATGGCAACCAAAAAGTGTCCCTTTACGTCAAAAGTGGTTTTAGACCCGCTAGAAAACAGCGATAGTAAATTAGAACACTTGCAGAATTTAGCGATAGTTAATCGTGGGGAAATTTATTTTATTATTATTATATTATTATTTTTTATAATTATTTATATGTATTTATTATATTATAATTTATGATTTTGTGTTTCAAACTTCATCATACACGGGATATCTACTAGACTCTTGGTGGACATATTTAAGTGTGTTATTGCTAAGAATTACAGGCCTACAATATAAAACGCCAAATTTCTATGCAAAACAATTGTACCGCTTTGAAACACAAAAATCTGAAATAATCATACCACCAGGGAGGTTAAAAAAAAACAAAAAGCGATCCTTTACAATCACTTTAAGTACCCCACCAGAATGCACAGATAGTATAAAGATACTCCAAACACCTGGTGTTAGCGCTTCAATCATCCCGGCACCATGGCTGTTATCTTGTCAGGATTAGGGATGAGCCGAACACCCCCCGGTTCAGTTCGCACCAGAACCTGCAAACGGACCGAAAATTCGCATGAACATTAGAACCCCATTAAAGTCTATGGGACTCGAACGTTCGAAATCAAAAGTGCTAATTTTAAAGGCTAATTTGAATGGTATTGTCCTAAAAAGGGTTTGGGGACCCGGGTCTTGCCCCAGGGGACATGTATCAATGCAAAAAAAAGTTTTAAAAATGGCCGTTTTTTCGGGAGCAGTGATTTTAATGATGCTTAAAGAGAAAAAAAAAAGTGAAATATTCCTTTAAATATCGTACCTGGGAGGTGTCTATAGTATGCCTGTAAAGTGGCGCGTGTTTTCCATGCTTAGAACAGTCCCTGCACAAAATGACATTTTTAAAGTAATAAAAGTCATTTAAAACTGCTTACGGCTTTAATGTAATGTCCGGTCCCGGTAATATGGATGAAAATCAGCGAGAAACGGCATGGGTACCCCCCCCCAGTCCATTACCAGGCCCTTTGGGTCTTGTATGGATATTAAGGGGAACCCCGCACCCAAATTAAAAAAAGGAAAGGCGTGGGGCCCCAGGCCCTCTGAATAGCAGTATACAGGCGGTGCAAACAAGACAGGGACTGTAGGTTTGTTGTTAAGTAAAATCTGTTTGTAATTTTGAACTGGTACATTTTTAAAGTGTAGCTCCAGCCAAAAAAATCTATTTTTAAGCTTTTTGGAAAACATAGGTAAGGGTTATCACCCCCGTGACATTTGTTTTGCTGTCTGTGCACCTCTTCAGAAGATTTTACGTCACTTTCTGTCCCAATGACAAATGTTTTTTGACAATTTGGGGTTTTTAGTGAAACAAGGATTGGTGATAAAGCATCAGTGGAGAGGAGACACGTTTTCCTATATTAACTCTCACAGGAGAGAATTTCCCTTCCTAGGGGTAGATTTCATCTCACTTCCTGTTGTCTCCTTCCGTTTGCAAGTAGGAGTCGTTTGTAAGTTGGATCTTTGAAAGTAGGGGCCTGCCCTATATACTCTGCAGAAATTGGGGCCTTAGGTGTTGGTGTTGCCACAACACTGTAAGCCCTCACAGTTACTCTTGGTGGGCGCAGGAACGGGCTCTGCTGTGAAATATTAGATCAAGAATTGTAATTACATGCCCCTGTTGAACAGGATCAGAAAAATTGGGCCTTTGGTGGTGGTGGTGCTGGTGTCACAACACTGTAAGTCCTCACAGTTACTCTTGGTGGGTGCAGAAACGGGCCCTGCTGTGAAATATTAGATCAAGAATTTGTAATTACATGCCCCTGTTGAACAGGGGCAGAAAAATTGGGCCTTTGGTGGTGGTGGTGTTGCCACAACACTGTAAGTCCTCACAGTTACTCTTGGTGGGAGCTGGAACGAGCCCTGCTGTGAAATATTAGATCAAGAATGGTAATTACATGCACTTGTTGAACAGGGGCAGAAAAATTGGGCCTTTGGTGGTGGTGGTGCTGGTGCCACAACACTGTAAGTCCTCACAGTTACTCTTGGTGGGCGCAGAAACGGGCCCTGCAGTAAAATATTAGATCAAGAATTGTAATTACATGTCCCTGTTAAACAGGGGCAGAAAATTGGGCCTTAGGCACTGGTGCCACAACACTGCAACCCCTCACAGATACTCTAGTTTGAGCGCAGGAATGAGCCCTCCTGCAAAATATTGCATCAAAAGTTGTAATTACACGCCCCTGTTAAACAGGGGCTGAAAAATTGGGCCTTAGGCACTGTTGCTGGTGCCACAACACTGCAACCCCTCACAGATACTCTAGTTGGAGCGCAGGAATGAGCCCTCCTGCAAAATATTGCATCAAAAGTTGTAATTACACGCCCCTGTTAAACAGGGGCTGAAAAATTGGGCCTTAGGCACTGTTGCTGGTGCCACAACACTGCAACCCCTCACAGATACTCTAGTTGGAGCGCAGGAACGAGCCCTGCTGCAAAGTATTGCATCAAAAATTGTAATTACACACCCCTGTCAAACAGGGGCTGAAAAACTGGGCCTTAGGCACTGGTGCTGGTGCCACAGCACTGCAACCCCTCACAGATACTCTAGTTGGAGCGCAGGAACGAGCCCTGCTTCAACGTATTGCATCAAAAATTGTAATTACACACCCCTGTTAAACAGGGGCTGAAAAGTTGGGCCTTAGGCACTGGTGCTGGTGCCACAACACTGCAACCCCTCACAAATACTCTAGTTGCGTGCAGCAACGAACCCTCCTTGCAAAATATTGCATCAAAAATTGTAATTACACGCCCCTGTTAAACAGGGGCTGAAAAATTGGGCCTTAGGCACTGGTGGCGGCGCCCAGAACCAAAAATATTCTTACAAGCTATCAGCATGATCATTGAGGAGGAAGAGGATAGTCACTCAGCATAACAGGATAGTCACTCAGCATCAGCCTTGAAGGGATCTGACATTTCAAAAAAAATTATTCGGTTACATCAGCATCAGGTGCTTGGTAGCTGGTGGTGATCCAAGAATGATTCATTTTTATGAAGGTCAGTCGATCGACCAAGTCGGTGGACAGGCGCACCCTGTGATCGGTTACAAAACCTTCAGCAGCACTGAATATGCGTTCCAAAAGAACGCTGGATGCAGGAGATCAGGTGCCCCCAGCAGAGTCCCTCCTTACATCAGGTGCCCCCAGGAGAGTCCCTCCTTACATCAGTTGGCCCCAGCAGAGTCCGTCCTTACATCAGGTGCCACCAGCAGAGTCCGTCCTTACATTAGGTGCCCCCAGCAGAGTCCGTCCTTACATGAGGTGCCCCCAGCAGAGTCCGTCCTTACATGAGGTGCCCCCAGCAGAGTCTGTCCTTACATCAGGTGCCCCCAGCAGAGTCCGTCCCTACATCAGGTGCCCCCAGCAGAGTCCGTCCTTTACATCTGGTGTCCCCAACGGAGCCCCAGTCCTTACATAAGTGTCCGTCCTTACATCAGGTGCCACCATCAGGGTCCATCCTTACATCAGGTGCCCCCAGCAGAGTCCGTCCTTACATCAGGTGCCCCCAGCAGAGTCTGTCCTTACATCAGGTGCCCCCAGCAGTGTCCGTCCTTAAATCTGGTGTCCCCAACGGAGCCCCAGTCCTTACATAAGGGTCCCCAGCGGAGCACCAGTCCATCCTTGCATCAGTGTCCCCAGCGGAGCCCAGTCCTTACATTAGTATCCCCAGCGGAGCCCCAGTCCTTACATCAGTGTCCCCAGCGGAGCCCAGTCCTTACATTAGTGTCCCCAGCATAGCCCCAGTCCGTATATAAGTTTCCCTAGTGGAGCCCTCGTCCTTACATCAGTGTCCCCAGTGGAGACCCAGTCCTTCCTTCCATCAGTGTCCCCAGTCCTTACATCAGGGTCCCCAGCCCCAGTCCTTACATCAGGGTCCCCAGCCCCAGTCCTTACATAAGTGTCCCCAGCAGAGCCCCAGTCCTTCCTTACATCAGTGTCCCCAGCGGAGCCCCAGTCCTTCCTTACATCAGTGCCCCCAGCAGAGCCCCAGTCCTTCCTTATATCAGTTATTACCCCCTCCCCATAGCTACCCCCCTGTACATATTACCCCCCTCCCCCTGTACATAGTTACCCCCCTGTACATATTACCCCCTCCCCCTGTACATAGTTACCCCTCTCCCCTGTACATAGTTACCCCCCTGTACATAGTTACCCCCCTCCCCCTGTACATAGATACCTCCCCCTGTACATAGTTACCCCCGTACATAGATACCCCCCTTCCCCTGTACATAGTTACCCCTCTCACCATAGTTACCTTCCCTGTACATATTACCCCCCTCCCTCTGTACATAGTTACCCCCCCTCCCCTTGTACATAGTTACCCCCTGTACATAGTTACCCCCCTCCCCCTGTACATTGCATCCTCTATGTACACAAGACAATGCCCGCTGTCCCCATACATATGGTGGAGATATTGCAGTAATTTCGGGGGTTACAGCTGATGTGTCGCTGGGCCAGGCTGTACACCGACATCCCCGCGTAACACACAGATGGCAGAGCTGAGCAAACTCCCACAACAAACCGTGTGTTCAGTGGAGAGGGGAGGGGCCTCCGATCCATGTAGCCAATCGGTTTCAGTGTACAAGAGAATAGTCTAGTCTGCTTGTACACTGAAGAGAGAAGCCGATTGGCTGCCCCTCCCCTCTCCACTGAACACACAAGGAAAGACCCCACATTTTTTTGTAGCCTGCTGTCACTCCTTGCTAAAAACAGTCCTGATTCCCGGGACAAACGCAAAATCCCGAGATTTTAATTGGGACAGACTCAAGTCGGGACAAGAGTCCAAAAATCTGGATTGTCCCGGGAAAATCGGGACTGTTGGCAAGTATGCTTTATCAGTTATTTCTATAGCATAGGTTAAAAAATAAGAATAATATTATGCTTTTTCTGATGCATGATGTGGGAAAACTGTAGCACACACAAAGAAAAAAATATATTAAACCTTACACAAAAAGTGTAAATAATACCACAAAAACACATATAAAGTTATTTTTAACTTATTTTGTGTTATGTGTGATTTGTGGCATTATTTACACGTTTTGTGTTCGCTTGAGTTTATTCTTTCTTTGTCTGTGCCACATAATTCATTTTTAGCTTGGTTTTGATTTTTTCTATTTTTTTTGCATAATCTCTGTGATTATTGTGATATTTTTGTATACTTTATGAATATTTTTTTTTTTATATGAAGGTTGGTTATTTGCATTGTAATTGTCCCTTTTTGGGGGCATAAACCAATTCAATTTTTATATATATTTAAATATCTAGTAAGAGTATACTGTATTTTCTGACTAAGGTACTGCAGTGGAACTGATTTACCTAAGGTGATTTGCAAGGAGATTTACAGGATTGATGGCTCGGAATCAAGTCAAGCTTTGCCTTTGCTTGTTAAGAAAGCTGTAATGCCTTGTGCATGTGAGTGATCAGAGTGATTTAGCACCTGTGCTAAAACATAAGTGTTCTTCCCAAATGTTCCATTGTTTGTTTTTTTTTGAGCATTGGTGTGTCAGCACAATTTTGCCACAAGAATTTTCAGTCCTAATTTACTGCTCAAGAGTACTGTAATTACTCAAAAAGGGGGAACCGGATGGGACTTTAGCAGTACCAAATGGACTAATAAAAGAAAATGTTGTAAAATATACACTTTATTGACAAAGATTAAAAACTACCATACATCAAGAGTATATAACGACCAATGCATCAGTAAATCGCTGTATCATATGAAGTTCCATCCATTAAGGTGTCATTCAGATGGCAACAAGAGAACCTTAACGTGTTTAAACTATTAAAAAGTCTTCATCAGGGAAAAAATTATATATTTTCAAGATGCATTCATAAAAACAATAGAGGAATGCATGATCAAGTCATGATCACAGATAGGAAACCAGATAGGATACAAGGGAGACAAGGCTCAACTGACTCCTCAATGATGGTAAGGTCACACCAGTGCTTTCCCTGTGTTGGATCTGTTGCTATCATTGAGGCGATCCTTGGAGCCCTGGATTCTGTTACCGATTTAGTTACATAGTTACATAGTTACATAGTAGGTGAGGTTGAAAAAAGACACAAATCCATCAAGTCCAACCTATGTGTGTGATTATGTGTCAGTATTTCATTACATATCCCTGTATGTTGTGGTCATTCAGGTGATTATCTAATAGTTTCTTGAAGCTTTCAATGCTCCCCGCTGAGACCACCGCCTGTGGAAGGGAATTCCACATCCTTGCCGCTCTTACAGTAAAGAACCCTCTACGTAGTTTAAGGTTAAACCTCTTTTCTTCTAATTGTAATGAGTGGCCACGAGTCTTATTAAACTCTCTTCCGCGAAAAAGTTTTATCCCTATTGTGGGGTCACCAGTACAGTATTTGTAAATTGAAATCATATCCCCTCTCAAGCGTCTCTTCTCCAGAGAGAATAAGTTCAGTGCTCGCAACCTTTCCTCATAACTAAGATCCTCCAGACCCTTTATTAGCTTTGTTGCCCTTCTTTGTACTCGCTCCATTTCCAGTACATCCTTCCTGAGGACTGGTGCCCAGAACTGGACAGCATACTCCAGGTGCGGCCGGACCAGAGTCTTGTAGAGCGGGAGAATTATCGTTTTATCTCTGGAGTTGATCCCCCTTTTAATGCATGCCAATATTCTGTTTGCTTTATTAGCAGCAACTTGGCATTGCATGCCATTGCTGAGCCTATCATCTACTAGGACCCCCAGGTCCTTTTCCATCCTAGATTCCTCCAGAGGTTCTCCCCCCAGTGTATAGATTGCATTCATATTTTTGCCACCCAAATGCATTATTTTACATTTTTCTACATTGAACCTCATTTGCCATGTAGTCGCCCACCCCATTAATTTGTTCAGGTCTTTTTGCAAGGTTTCCACATCCTGCGGAGAAGTTATTGCCCTGCTTAGCTTAGTATCGTCTGCAAATACAGAGATTGAACTGTTTATCCCATCCTCCAGGTCATTTATAAACAAATTAAATAGGATTGGTCCCAGCACAGAACCCTGGGGAACCCCACTTCCCACCCCTGACCATTCTGAGTACTCCCCATTTATCACCACCCTCTGAACACGCCCTTGTAGCCAGTTTTCAATCCATGTACTCACCCTATGGTCCATGTCAACGGACCTTATTTTGTACAGTAAACGTTTATGGGGAACTGTGTCAAATGCTTTTGCAAAATCCAGATACACCACGTCTACGGGCCTTCCTTTATCTAGATGGCAACTCACCTCCTCATAGAAGGTTAATAGATTGGTTTGGCAAGAACGATTCTTCATGAATCCATGCTGATTACTGCTAATGATATCATTCTTATTACTAAAATCTTGTATATAGTCCCTTATCATCCCCTCCAAGAGTTTACATACTATTGATGTTAGGCTAACTGGTCTGTAATTCCCAGGGATGTTTTTTGGGCCCTTTTTAAATATAGGTGCTACATTGGCTTTTCTCCAATCAGCTGGTACCATTCCAGTCAATAGATTTGTATAAGGTCATTATTCCTTACCATTATTGAGGATTCAATTGGGCCTTGACTCCCTTGTATCACATCTGGTTTCCTATCTGGGGTCTCTAACATGCATTCCTCTATTGTTTTTAATGAATGCATCTTGAAAATATATAATTTTCCTCCTGATGAAGACTCTTTATGAGTTGAAACACATTGAGGTTCTCATGTTGCCATCTGAATGACCCCTTAACCACTTGCCGCCCGCCATATAGCATTATGACGTCTGCAAAGTTGTTCTGTTTTCCTGACATATGACATGATCAGGATAACTAGCCGCAGTCTGACACACCACAACTCCGATCTAGGTAAAGAGTCTCTGACGGATCTTTATTATTATACAAAATTTTCTGTATTTTTTATTTGTTTAGCAAAAATAAAAACCTCAGAGGTGATCAAATACCACCGCGCAGTTGTCATTTATTGTCATTTAAACAGCGACAGCGCTGAAAGCAGAAAATTGGCATGGGCAGGAAGGGGGGAAAGTGCCCTGTTATGAAGTGGTTAATGGATAGAACTTCACATTGGTTGTTATATACTCTTGTATGGTAATTTTTAATCTTTGTCAATAAAGTGTATGTTTTACATTTTCTTTTATTAGTCCATTTAGTCCATTTGGTACTGCTAAAGTCCCATCCGATTCCCCTTTTTTGAGTAATTACAGTCCAATAGAGATAGGGTACCATTTATGACACAGACTAGGATTTAGCAACAAGCATATTGGTGTTGATTTACTAAAGGGAAATAGAATGTGCACTTTGCAAAGTGCAGTTGCACTCTACAAGTGCAGTTGCTGCATAGCTTGCTAAATGAGGTAAAGCTTGACTTTGCAAATAAACACTCAATCACGTGCAATGAATATAAAAAAAAAAAAAACAGCACTTTTGCTTGCACATGATTGGATGATGGAAGTCAGCAGAACTTCTGCTCATTTACTAAGCTCTGGAGCAACTGCAAAGTGCACAGTCTATTTGCATTTAGTAAATCAACCCCACTGTTCAAGAGTACATTTTTGCTGTTGCAATGTATCTGATCTGATGCTTCCACTATATAGTCTGCACATGTTTAAAGCACCCAACAAATTAATTTATCACACCCAAAAAGCAAATACTAAGCAAATTACCCTTAACCTCACCCTAACCCTAAAACATCAATATAATCCCTAGACCTCCACCTAAACCACTGACCTTCAAATTCTGAAGACTGTTCAGTGTCAGTGGATACTGCTTACATTTATATCTGCCATTGAACTACATTTAAGATACAAAGACTTTATCACGAATTATGAACATTTAGACACAGAAAAGTTGTGATGTTGGTTCTCCTTATGCACTACTGCTGCTGTACATGTCTGTGTGTATGAATTGTCTCCCAATGTGAGTAATTCCATTGCAGTTGCATAATAACAAGGCAATAGTGCAGAAGTATCAAGAATAATTACATCTGATCAATGGTCACCGGAAACTGACTGAACAAGATGGCAAATTTCAGATGACTTTTCACTTTACTAACTGATTAGAGATAAACAAAAGTTGCTTCGTGCAGCTTGTCCCTAGGCCTAGCAGGTTCTTTTTAGTATAGATTTTTTTTTTTTCAACTTCTGTAGTTTACCCAGATTTGCAGTGGAGGCTGTAAAACCTTACATGGACATTATAAGTGTTTTTTTCTATACAGACCTTGTTTCTCAAAAGAGAAATTTTATTTTAGCAGAGTACTGATTAGCTGAATCATAGTTACTTAGTTACATAGATACATAGTAGGTGAGGTTGAAAAAAAACACAAGTCCATCAAGTCCAACCTATGTGTGTGATTATATTACATTGTATATGCCTATATGTTGTGATTGTTCAGGTGCTTATCTAATAGTTTCTTGAAACTATTGATGCTCCCCACTGAGACCACCACCTGTGGAAGGGAATTCCACATCCTTGCCACTCTTACAGCAAAGAACCCTCTACGTAGTTTATGGTTAAACCTCTTTTCTTCTAATTTGAAATGGGTGGCCACGTGTCTTGTTAAACTCCCTCCTGCAAAAAAAGTTTTATTTCTATTGTAGGGTCACCAGTACGGTATTTATAAATTGAAATCATATCCCCTCTTAAGCGTCTCTTCTCCAGAGAGAATAAGTTCAGTGCTCGGAATCTTTCCTCATAACTAAGATCCTCCAGACCCTTTATTAGCTTAGTTGCCCTTCTTTGTACTCGCTACATTTCCAGTACATACTTCAAGAGGACTGGTGCCCAGAACTGGAAAGCATACTCTAGGTGCAGCCGGACCAGAGTCTTGTAGAGCGGGAGAATTATCGCTTTATCTCTGGAGTTGATCCCCATGTCAATATTCTGTTTGCTTTGTTAGCAGCAGCTTGGCATTGCATGCCGTTGCTGAGCCTATCATCTACTAGGTTCTCCCCCCAGTGTATAGATTGCATTAATATTTTTGCCACCCAAATGCATTATTTTACATTTTTCTACATTAAACCTCATTTGCCATGTAGTTGCCCACCCCATTAATTTGTTCAGATCTATTTGCAAGGTTTCCACATCCTGCGGAGAAGTCATTGCCCTGCTTAGCTTAGTATCGTCTGCAAATACAGAGATTGAACTGTTTACCCCATCCTCCAGGTCGTTTATGAGCAAAATAAATAGGATTGGTTCCAGCACAGAACTCTGGGGGACCCCACTACCGACCTCTGACCATTCTGAGTACTCCCCATTTATCACCACCCTCTGAAGTCGCCCTTGTAGCCAGTTTTCAATCCATGTACTCAGGGTGGTAGTAACTGTAAGCGCAAGTACATAAGTGCACACACTGGCTGAAATGTTTGGCTAAATAAGCAATAAGTCCATAAATAGTTTAAGGGTTAATCATAGCAGATCAATGGCGGCTCCTGTTCTCAGAGAGCTGGTTCTGTGTTTAGGCAAGAAGAAGGTAGAAAAGGAAGCACCACCTGAGTGTAGTATTAGAGACAGCTTTTAATGGCACAGATAAAATCAAACTTACAGGAAACAGGAGATACAAAGGCTCATCTGTGTGTCAGTGGTCCGTAGGGAAGCCGTGACCCGTGACCTCAGGGCCAGCTTCTTCCTGATGGCCACAGGATCTTCTCCAGGCTGAGCAGCCACAACGACTGCAGCTTCCCATTTCTGCATAGAAAAATGGATCCGAATCTCAGGCTTCCCTACGGACCACTGACACACAGCCTTTGTATTTCCTGTTTCCTGTAAGTGTGATTTTATCTGTGCCATTAAAAGCTGTCTCTAATACTACACTCAGGTGGTGCTTCCTTTTCTACCTTCTTAATCCATATACTCACCCTATGGTCCATGCCAACGGACCTTATTTTGTACGGTAAGCGTTTATGGGGAACTGTGTCAAATGCTTTTGCAAAATCCAGATACACCACATCTGTGGGCCTTCCTTCATCTAGATCTACGGGCCTTCCTTTATCTAGATCATGTATGGATTTCTTATATATAATGGGAACTCTAGTGTATTGTAAGAGGGAGGTACTGTATAGATGTTGGAAACCCTAACTGACAACTAAAAGTAAAGCTACAACAGCCTTCCATGCCCCTACACCACACCATTCCTATCGGCTACGGAAGCAGTCCTTCATAGTGATAGGCCAATAGGCTGCAGGCAGCCTGTGGATATTTTTTTTGTTTGCATTTACATTTTTACTGCACTTATCCCACCAGGGAATCAAGGTTCTTTATCTGTCGGGGCACATGGTGAGGCAGCCATCTTGAATGTACTCAGTAAAATATCATAACAGGGCCAATTTTCAACAGAAGCCAATTAACCAACCTGTATGTCTTTGGAGTGTGGGAAGAAAATGAAGTACCTGGCAGAAAGCCACACAAGCCCTGGAGGAACATGCAAAGTCCATGCAGACAGTGTTCTGACTGGGACTCCAACCAAGGACCCCAATGCTACAAGGCAGAAATCTTAACCACTGCACCACTGTAAATGAATTACAAAGATTAGCATGATCAATGTGTACTTTATGGACTGCACAACATTAAAAGGAGGAAAATGAGCTCAAAATTTGGGTTGTTTTCAATAGGAACTACTCAGATTTTACTTTTAGTTTTCTAAAAAAAAAAATTCTGATTGACCACTTTGAGCTGAAACTGAAATTTTGTGCAAAATTGTAGCTCTGAGCTTGAAGCTCTTATTTTATGGCCTGGAGATGGAGCAGATCTCTTCATTATTAGAAAAACCCTGGAGAGGAAGTAGGGCTGAATTCACAATGGAGTGCATGGATCTGTCAGCCTACAACTTCTTCTCTCAGTGCTATGTCACCTGACTTTATCATATAATAGCTGTTGGTATAAAGTTTTTTTGGATGGCAAAGGAAAGTTATGCCTAGTACATGCGATAAGAAAAGGAAAAATACCGCTTTCTAAGCAACCATCCAACAATCTAATCATAAGTACACTGCTTTTGAGAGCCGATCACAACAGTTAATGCGAAAATATCCAAAGGGACAAGCACCAACATTTTTCCCGTATAACAGAAGGAACGTATTGGAGCTATCTGGATAGTTCTGTGGAGCTTTGCTGGATGTGTAATAGGCGTATACAGTTCTGTAGTGGGGACTACAGTTTCTTTTAAGGACTATATCATTCTGCCAGTAATCAGAATGTTCTTCCTTCGTCCTTCTCAAAATACCCATTCCTGGCTATCATGCTAATCCCCATCTTCAGTACTTTCAGAGTCACTGACTTGCAACAAGTATACACATTAGAAATTTTGACTTTCCCATCCCTACTTGTTCCAGGCCAGTGTTTTAGAAAGCGCTGAAGTAAAAAAATAGCCAGGAAACTAGCAATTTGAGATGGTGGTAAACAAAAACATCCTGAATATTTATATCAGTACATAGTGGGGCTGATTAACTAAAGGCAAATAGACTGTGCACTTTGCAAAGGGCAGTTGCTTCAAAGCTTAGTAAATGAGGTAAAACTTCAGTTTGCAAAGATTACCCAATCACATGCAAGGAAAATAAAAAGAACTGCATTTTTGCTTGAATGTGATTGGATGATGGAAGTCAGCATAACTTCTGCTCATTTACCAAGCTGTGGAGCAACTGCTCTTGCAGAGTGCAACTGCACTTTGCAAAGTGCACAGTCTATTTGCCTTTAGTTAATCAACCCCACTGTGTTACCATGTGAACGGTTATGTTACAGCATCTGTGCTGGTAAGGTAGGTCAGACTGCTTTAATAAGTCTTTTTTCCTCCATTATGTTAGGTTTAACACCAACTTTGGCTGGACTGCCAGGTTTCTTGTAAAGGAGATAATACCTAACATTTTACATAGGGGTGTATTGATAAAAAAAAAAAGTGCATGGCTGTTTGTCCATCAAAACTACATATAAATTCATTCTGTGCCACATTCTCTCCAAGAATTTGTATGTTGGGTCTTGCTGAAGGCCTCTCACCTACATTGGCCAGAGAGACTCTAATTGAATTACTTTTTTCTATGCCAGGAAGGCACTCACGCTCCATTGGAAAAAAACTTAGTTCTGACCATTGCCTATTGGAAGCAACTAGCCAGTTCCAACCTACCACTCTACAAAGTCACTTACACAAATAGTGGCTGCATCTGCAAGTTTAATAGAAGCTACCCAGATTTTTATTTATGTTAGGGCCTGGGCCTGGGGGTAGGTTCTGATTAGAATATGTAACCCTTCTCTTTATTCTGACTCCTTGGGGCAGGGGCATGGACTGACGTTGTGTTAATATCTTGATACATCTCTGTAAACTTTAACTAGAGCCACCCACACATGTTTTCTGTATGTTTTTGAAATGCTTCTAATTTTTTTTTCCCAGTGGATTACATTATACAGAAAGATTTCAGTTCTTAAAGCACTTGCAGTACAGTTGAAATAAGAATGAGATATGAGTTTTCAAAGGTTTGAAGAAAGAGTATGCAATAGAATGAAACTCACAAGCCTATAGTATACTGCTGAATTAGGGAGAATTAGCTGCTGAACATATACTTCAGAATACTAAAAGAGTGGTGATCTGCCAGATAAACTTCAGCCTTTCATGTGTTCAGCTTCTCTAACCATCTCTAACCATCTGTAATCATCTATAACCATTATTTGTCTTCCAGGATATACAAATAATTGCTGTTTTTTAATGACAGAGTTAATTTTAATTGATATATTAAAGCCCAACTCCAACCATATTTTGTTTTGTGTAGAGTGATTAAGGATTAGAGCCTCTTTCAGGATTTTATTGCCATATATGTCTCTATTCGAGAGATTTAGTCTCACTTCCTGTCACTTCCCATTGGGATCCCGAGAAGAAATAAAAACCTGATAGACATTTTTACTCTTCCCTATTCTATTCAAAGCTAAAGACAAACCATTTGGGAGGAGTTAGGCTTTAAAATAAGAGTTACGTTTTGGGTAAAGACTATCGTTCAGAAGCACGAGTGTACATATTGTAGATCACAATGTAGATCACAATGGTTTTCAGCACTAAAATCCACCATGCTGAGAGCAACTGGCCTGGCCTCAAGGCCACAGACTGGGGACTACTGTGCAAAAACACTAACTGGCAAACCTACATAAGGACAAATGTTATAGTCCCCTTAAAACAGCATTTTTTGTGAACTTTAGAACTTTAGAATGCACCCTGAAACCTTTATTTGTAATATAAAAGAAAATTTATTTCTGTCTTCTAGCATCTGGCTACATTTTTGATGGATAAAAGTGATTCTCTGGGCACAGTGGATGAAGCCATAAAACGGCTGATGCAACTAGAATCCAAGGATAAAATCTGGGCCCAGGAAATGGTTCTCCAGGTTATAAGCAATTCCATCAGCCTTCTGGACTCTGCCACACAGGTATAGTGTGATATAGTATAGCATATTATATTGATATCACCTTATAAATACAGCTATCGGCATAACTGTAATTGGGTCCCGAATCAAGCTGAAAGTGGATGTAAACCTGATTCATGAAATTTGACCTAAGCAGATATATCTACAATGTTTTCTTATCTCTCTCCAAAGCCCTAAGTCCCGTGTCTTTCTGCTGCTCCATTCTTCTGTTATTAGCATAACTTCTGACAAGTTCTCTGACAACCGAGATAAAACCAGCCTGAAATTTGTGTTGGGGTGGGTGCTATAAATAGATTAGCAGCGAGCTGGTCTATTCACAGCTCTGCCCCTTCCTTCCTTCCTCTGCCTATGTGTAGGGGGGTGTGCCTTTCCTCCAACCAGCTGTCACACAATGTAAGCAAAGAATCCACACCCAGTGCTGAACAGGAAGAAAACATTTCTAACACACTGTTCATGTTCTAAATAATATATCAAGTTGAAGACAGAAGATATACATGTAAAACTTATTTAGGGAGATTTGTTTCATCTCTGTGTATCATCTGAGGCTGTTCACTGGGTATATGTGAGGGTTTACATCCACTTGAAGGAAGTTTAAGTGAGACCCTCACTGGCATTTACTATGGGAGGCCTAGATATGCCTGTAGGTGTGCATATTAAGGTTTTCATTGAAAACAAGCTGAACATGTGGTGACACAACTGTATTTGTGGGACTTAGTTTAGCTGTTGGCTCTAGATAACCAAATGAATTTATGGCTGTATAGCAAGACATAAAGGTAGAGGAAAAGGCACATGAGCGTTTCAGTCGACTGCTCAATAGTACAATGTAGGTTGACAAATATTTATTTTCTATATTAGGAAGAGTTGGAGAACTTCCCACTGTCCATTGTCCATCACTGCCAGAGTATACAAGGCCCACATCGGTATCCAAATGTACTCCTTCTAGTATGTCAGGAGCCAGATCAGAACAAGCCTGACATTCACTTCTTTAACTGTGAAATGGAGGTAAGTGATAGACACGTATTATTATGTTTTCTAGACATTGTCACTAAACAATATACAACTGAACAATATCAACATTTGCTAGTGTCTTCGAAGGCTAGAACAGCTCTCTACCTCCATTGTGATGCGCATTAATGCGTGAAATCGTGTGTATTGGTGCATGTTGCCAGGAGCCTGCCCAGGTTAATTACCACCTGAGGTGGCCTTTTTTTGCTGACCCCCACCTATGGTAGCAATCAATGATGTTTTGTGGATGGGTTGTCATTGGTTGCTAGAACACAGGCAGCTGGGACACACAGGATTATTGCTTGTTAGGCCACAAGTGGCTGGGTTACAGAGCATATTGATTGGTACAGTGGAGGTGGCGCCAGTGTCTTACCAACCAGGGCAACATTACTGAACTGCATTGAGGACAGAGTGTCTGGTATGGAAACTCTAATCCCCACCTCAGTTGGTGACCTCAGTTTGCCTCATTGCCAACACGATCCTACATGCTGAATTGGGCAGCCTATTCAGTGAGCTGTGAATGCACCTTGACAAGCAAAAAAATAAAAAAAAATCAGCTCTATTTTCAAAATGCAAAACAAAAAGATTTTCATTTAGTTGCACTATAGCACAGGCTTACTGCAGCACACTGTATATATGCGCTCAGGTGCAAGTAATGCTAAATGGCAATACAATGTAGCATTCAACTTAATGTGCATTGTGGTGTAATCAAGAGGTTAAATTACTAGACAGATACCTTGGTGATAAATTAGAGTTGGCAAAGATGGGTGAAAAACTTACCACAAATCCAGCATGCTGCCTTTTTTCTATTGTCACTTGTCACTTTGCTTTTCAAACAGCTCATGAGAATTTAAAAATATATATAAAAAAAAGGAAGTGTCAAATTTTAAGTACTTTCTGTTTTTAAATAGTAACTCACGTAGCTGTAGCAGCTATATAGTCTTGTGCCATATTTAACATGCAATAAAAGTTTATTTTTGTACTAATGTGTCAACCTTTGATGCTGATAATTGATAGACTATATAGATAAGAATATTGCAAAACGTTATTGTTTTATTATCTAGACAGAATTTAATAAATAACCCAATTTTTGAAGTGATCAAAGAAGTGAGGAGCCAGTAAAATGAGAATTTTAGCAAAAAACAAAACTGGGTGACCTGACTTGTTTTGCGTGAGCAGGGCTGTTAAAGTGCTTGGCTCATTCATGGCTAAAGCGAAGTGACAATGTCTTTGCAAAGAGCAACCCTGACACCCTTGCACTTACCCTTCCTGTGCTCCCTCACAGTTTCTTGCTCCTTTGCAGCTGGCAAGAATACACAGCACTTTTGTTAGGGGGGAGAATGTTACCTGCTCCCCTGTCTCCCCAAGCCTCTCAGTCAATCAGTAGGCCCATGTACTGTTCCATCATTGGGGGGGAAGGGTTGAAGCTATGCTCCTGGGTCGCCAACACAGTTGACTTTAGCACCAGTTGTTGAGGAGCAAGGAGCTGCAAGGTAAGTAATGTCAATATATGGGGATCAGGAGTTACCCTTGGAAGAGACACTGTCACTCTGCCCAGCCAGCCAGCATGGACAAGGTAAAAGTGACTCTTTTTAATGTCATCCCCCTATAGCAACTTATACTTATTTTCCCTTTGCTCCCTCCTTAATCTCTTTGCTTGCAGATGCGAGAGGAATAAGCCTTGTGTCAGGTCCAAGTTGTAACTTGGAGTTTACACCAGGTTGACAACTTCCTCTCCACCTTCATATGACAGCGCTGAGTGCCTGGGAAATCAAAAGGCAAGAAGCAGCGCAATCACTTTGGAGGAAGGATAGTGACTTAAATAAATCCCTCTATCCACCAGAACTGGGTGTGTATCTTAATTTTTCTAACAACGAAGTCTAGACTGGGAACTTGCACAGGTTTTCTTTTCCATACTACCACAAGAGAACAGAACATTGGGGAAAGAAAGGGTAGATATGTAACAGCATATCTAAAAGCATAATAGCATAAATATGTAATAGCTGTGGGAGATGGCATTAAGATAGAACCAATTAAATGGTCCTGCTGAGGGTGCAGAATAGGCACTGGCCTATGGGCCCCATACCATTTAAAGGCCCTGCAACAATGGATCAAAATAATATTGATTTGATTTTGAAAGAAAATTACAGTAAAGCTTTCCTAAACTGTTTACAAAAGATAGAAAAAAATGAATCAACTCAAAGAAACAAAAACTTCACATTACAATTTGTCTCTTAAAAGCTTATCTTATTTCAGCTGTCAGTTTGTAAAAAAATGTAGGTGCAACCTACGTATGTGTAAAGTACAGTGGTCATCAGCCATTGACAGGGCAGATGTGTTTCCAACAATAACAGGTGACACGACATTTCCGCCACACTAGAGCTAGTGACTTGACAAACAAGCAGAAGCAATAGAGACATAAGTAAACACTCCCTTCTGTTTTAAATTAGAAAAGTAAAGGGTGAGCCTCCACGCACTGAGATTTTGTAACAGGTTGTAAAATTTCTGTGTGCTATAACTAGATAACAATCTAATGACTCCAGGCATATTCTGCAGCCTGGATTTGCTAGAACTATTCACACATTAATAATATTTTACTAAAACAAATGTGACAAATGTGCAGGGAATGTGTGTTGAATGCACATGCAGTGCTGTTCATAGCAATGATCCTGTGTTTCTACACTTTTTGTGAGGGTCCCCTGTCCTTACCAATCCTATCAACTCTATCAATCTTGCACACAAAGCAAACAGGCTGGTATCTCCATAGAAAGGGGGTATGGAGCATGCTGGTGAGGATGTAATATGTATTTGAATTAATTGGCTCTAACGTCATATTTGAAAAACATTAAAATCGTTTTTTGTACATATTTTTGTATGGGATTTGATGCTGTATGCCACCATTCTTGCCTGGTAAATAAAAATCTTTTTAAAGAAAAGAAAATAAATAATTTTCGTAAAGTATGTAATTATTAATATCATTCACCCTATTAAGTATAATACTAAACATGGTGTCAGAGCAGGGATGTCCCAGAAACCCAGAGGAGACCTCCAGTGCAAGATCTTCTGATAATCACTGGAAATTACGGTATTTACAATATTTAAATTGTTCCTGGGCATTGCCAGGAGGAAAAAGTCACAGGTTTGTTTGATACCCGAGCGCCTTGACTGCCTGATAATCACTTTGCCAGTGTTTCCAATCACCCCCCCCCCCCCCGCCTGCACTGTGAAACACTTTGTACTTCCAGGTGTGGGGGAGCATGTTACTCTCTCCTTATCTCTCACAATGCATTGCTTAAGCCAGAGAATGCAATTGCAAGGTCCCCACGCTGTCATGTAAGGGTAGGGTCCTTAGTAATGTGTAGTCTCTGACTGAGAGAAAAGTATGGGCAAAGTACCATACCTCCCAACTTTTTGAGATGGAAACGAGGGACACCTATCAGCAAAAGTATGTAGGCATAGGACACCCCCCCACCACACCCCCTTAAAGGAGAATTGTACAACAAAAAAATTATTGGTTAAACCCACAAGTGCTTTTTTTTACTACTACTATACCATTATATTAACTTATGGAATTTACAAATACAGCAATTTAGAGATTGAATGAAAGGTTTAACACTGCGAAACACTGTTTGATAGATAAAAAGTGCATTTTATATACAACTCTATAGATCAGACCAAAATGAGGAGCAAAGAGGGACAGAGGGACATTTCTCCAATTGAGGGACAGTCCCTCGAAATCAGGGACAGTTGGGAACTATGAAGTACAGATATGCTTCAAGAACTTAAAAAGTGATTAATAAATAATGTTGATGTTTTTCTTTTAACAATGTATATATCCACAGATACTAGAGAACAATTAAAGGGTCTGCAAGACCACTACTGATTCCCTAGGGAAGGGATAAAACTTTACACCTCCCACTGGAGAGCTGATTGGTTGCACATACAACTAATATCCTTCCCCTGCCTGCTCCTCTTCCTGGATACTGGATGTACCTAGAGAGAGTCACCCTTTTTTGGGGGGGACAGGGGGGTCTCGAAGCACCCCTCTAGTGATTAAGGGCATAGGGCACTGCACGTTCATGATGCATGTAAAACACAGGTTCAAGATTGTGGTCTTCATATTGAGTCATTGCTTTTTTAATGAAGAGTAATATAACACCTTTTCCACTAAAAACAGATGTTTGCAAAAGTTAGAAAATGTCACTTGACAGTGGGGAATGTAGAGCCAAATCTGACCAGTAAAAGTGCTTTAAAATCTCAATTGTCTGCAGTAAATTTGAACTAATGACCTTTGCCACTTTATAAATGTTCCCCAAAGTGAAGTGTTCAAGAACAAGAAGAAAGAAAACCATTATTTATATAAAAACATGAATAATATTAAACATCTGTCAAAGTCATCTACATAATTCATATAAATTAATAATTATACTGTTAGGTAGTCTTCCTTTTTTTTCTTTGGTTACAACTATTGATTTTTGAAGTTGTGTTTACTGATCCATGAAGTCTGCATGGACTTTTGGCACCATCTTCTGGTTCTTTATGGCAGTACAGATATACTGTAGGATTCAAATACGATTTAAAAAACTGTCACAAAGAAATGCCAGGCAATGGTAGCTTTATGATAGAAATGTTTATTTACATTGTTGAGTTTTAGCTTTGTATTGCTGTCATATGAGAATAAGAAGCATATCAATATGAAAGAAATCTGGCCAAAAGTGGTCTTCATGGAAGAAATATGGCCATAAAACCATACCTCTCACATGGAAACAAGGCCAAGCAACTCAACTATGCAGAAAACTTAGGAACTGGGAGTGCAGAAAAATGACAGCAGGTGCTCTGGACTGATGAGTCAAAAGTTTAAATATAAGGCTGTAGCAGGAGACAGTTTGTTCTACAAAGGGCTCAAGAGAGGTACAATAATGAGTGTCTGCGGGCAACAGTGAAGAATGGAGGAGGTTCCTTGCAAGTTTGGGGCTGCATTTCTGCAGATTTGGTCAGGATCAATGATGTCCTCAATGCTGAAAAATACAGGCAGATACTTATCCCTGTCATAACATCAGGAAGGTGTGTGATTGCCCCCAAATTTATTCTGCAGCAGGACAACGACCCCAAACATGCAGAAAATGTCATTAAAAACTATCTTCAGTGTAAAGAAGAACAAGGTGTCCTGAAGGTAATGGTTTGGCCCCAACAGAGCTCTGATCTCAACATCATCGAGTCTGTCTGGGACTACATAAAGAGACAGAAGATTTTGAGGCAGCCTACTTCCACAGAAGACCTGTGGTTAGTTCTCCACGGTGTATGAAACACATACCTCCCAACATTTTGAGATGGGAATGAGGGACACCTACTAGCAAATGTATGTAGGCATAGGACACGCCCCCAGCCACACCCTCTTAAAGGAGAATTAACCCAAAAAAAGGTTAATTAAATCCACAAGTGCTTTTTTTACCACTACTATTCCTTTATATTGGCTTTTAAAATGTACAAATGCAGCAATTTAGAAATTGGATGAAAGGTTTAGCACTGGGAAACACTTTTTGAAAGATAAAAAGTGCATTTTATATACAACTATATAGATCAGACCAAAATGAGGGACAAATGAGGAGGAATGAGGGACAAATGGACATTGCTCCAAATTAGGGACAGTTGGGAGGTATGGGAACAACCTACCTGCCAAGTTCCTTCAAAAACTGTGTGCAAGTGTACCTAGAAGAATTAATGCTGTTTTTAAGGCAAAGGGTAGTCACACCAAATATTGATTTGATTTGGATTTCTCTTCTGTTCATTTACTTTCCATTCTGTTAATTGATAAAAATGAAATTTAACACTTTTATTTCTGAAAGCATTCTTAATTTACACCATTTCTTCACTCCTTCCTAAAACATTTTATGCAGGTACACTACTACAGGCAAACTGAATAAGGTCTCATTCACACGGCTTTAAAAATGTTACTGATGTTAATACACATGTTTTCTAGGAAAAAAGTTCCTGCGTAATGATCAGTAAAATATTTTCGTATAGATAGATATACATTTAAAGATGTAAAGATGTGAATGTGTACATAATTTGTTTTTATTATAATTTATTTTTCCCCTTTGTCTATACTCAATTCATGCGCTGAAAAATGCGTATATATGCGTTTATATGCGTAAGTGTGTAAAATGCATGTCCTTAGATGCAGATTTTTGGATTCTGTGTTACGGATCTGAAAGCAGCTCATGTTTACACTCCTGTTTGAATGGCTCCATTGAAAACAATGCAGCTGTATTCAGAAAGACACTTATATATGCGTTTTTTATTACCGCCGTGTGAATGAAGCCTAACATTGATTATCTTAGGTGGATAGGATATATTAGGCAGCAAGTGAACATATTGTTCTTGAAGTTGATGTGCTGAAAGCAGAAAAAATGGGCAAATGTAAGGACTTGAGCGACCTTCACAAGGACCAAATCATAATGGATAAATGACTGGGTCATAAGATCTCCAAAACTGCATCTCTTGTGGGATGTTCCCAGTCCGCAGTGGTCAGGACCTATCAAAAGTTGTCCAAGGAAGGAAAACTGGGCGAACAGGCAACATAATCATAGGTGGCCAGGGCTTATTGTTGCACATGGGGAGTGAAAGCTGACCAGTGTAGTCCGATCCAATAGGAGAGCTAGAGATAGAACAATCATCATGAATGGGACTTTATTGGCAACACAAGCAGATGCAGTAACTTACTCTTTTTATACCAGTAGGATGAGCTACAGTGCCCCAAATTGCTGAAAAAAGGTCATGTTGGTTTGGCCAGAAAGGTGTCAGAACACACAGTGCATTGCAGTTTGTTGCGTATGGGGCTATTGTGAGGAAGATCGGTCAGGGTGCCTATGCTGACTAATGTCCACAATCAAAAGTGCCTACGATGGGCATTTCCGCATCAGAACTGGACCAAGAAGCAATGGAAGAAGGTGGCCTAGTCTGATAAATTCAAGAATGGTTTGAGGAACACAACGACCAGTTTGAGGTGTTGAACTGGCCTTCAAATTCTCCAGTTCTCAATCCAGTCCAGCATCTCTGTTTGACGAAGGCCCCACTTTGCAACTTACAGAACTTAAAGCATCTGCTACTGGCAGCATTGTGTCAGATACCACAGCATGCCTTCAGAGGTGTAGTGGAGCCCATGCCTCAACAGGTTATGTTGGGTAGTTATAATGTTACAACTGATTAGCACGTGTGTGTGTATGTACATCATTTTATTGTCAGTTATGAGTATCAGCATCAAATTTGCTTAACTATTCAGACAATAATCAGAGCGGGACTCACAGTCAGTGGCACATGTTGGCAGGGTAGTAACTACAGATCTTGGGGCCCCAGAGCCAAACTTTAACCCCCCCCCCTTTCCCACATAACACCTGTCGGTTTGAACTGTGACAATACTACCATAAAGCATGCCTAAAACAGGACAAGCAGGAGAGCTGTCAACATAAGATCAGTATCTCATTGGGTGTTTTTCCAGCAAAAAAGTAAACTAGTAGTCAGTAAAGAAAAAACAAGATGTAGTAGCAACAATATCAGTTTTTTATCTAAGGAGATGCTCTAGGATATTTCCACAGCCTGAAAAAGACTGCATTAGGTGTACAGGGTAAATGTCAGAGTAAGGGCAATAACTTCTGCAAATGCTAGTTGCTTGACTATTACGTTAATCGAGTAGTTTTAGTACTTTCTAACTCACTGACCTAAAACAAACATGCGTGAATTCTGAATTCCTTTCTGTTCAGTTGGCCCATGCTTTCTCTGACTTAATGATTGGATCAATTAGTAACTAGCATGTTCTGAGCGAGGCCTCCAATAGCAGCCCCTATATTCCCTTAGTACAGGTTTCCTTCAAATGCTAATTCCTAAATGTAGAAGTCTTTGGAAAGCTATAAGGATTCATCTTGTGCTGGCCTTCGGAGTACATTTTGTTTGGTTTCTATAGGTTCCGACCAAAGAGTTAATAGTTAATACCTAAAGTAGAACTAAAGGCAGGTCTTTTTTTAGTTTTGGATAGTGGCTCAGGTTTTTATTGCTATCTGTGCCCCTGTAGGGAGATTCACCCTCTATTTGTCCTGTTTACCATTTTTTCCAGAGAGTTTGAAAGAAAATCCCAAATTTCAGGTTGTCAACAGGAATAGAGGGGGAATCATCCAATGGGGACACTAATTCTGGTGACAACCAGGGATTTTCTCTCACTTCCTGTGTCGGCTATGGGACAGGAAGTGAAGGGGAGTCTCCTCAAAGGTACACAAATGCAAAAATGGACAGAGGTTATAACCCTCCTTTATTCTATCGAAAATGGAAAAAAAAGTTTTGCCTTTAGTTCTAATTTAATAATGAGAACTTACTGAATATGGCTGCATGCTATTAATCCTGTTAGGTTGTAGGGTCAAAATGATTATGTGACTTATATATATACTGTATCTTTTTCATAGGCTGATATGGTCCATGCTGATATTGAAAGTGCCCTTGCTGACATAAAACATGGGAACAAAATGAGACCACAGACACTCAAGTGAGTATAATTAATGCTAAAATATTATGATTGATCAGGCAATACTTGAGGCTCTGCATCAGGTTATGTACAGTAAATACAGAGCGATGACGGTCAACTTTATGACTATATTTAGGAGTTCTAGCTAGTCATGGAAGCCATCAGCTGGTATCAAGCCTGGCATGGAATGCTGGAAGTTGTTGTTATTCCACGACTATGACCCGGACCTTATGTTCCCCTATTGTAGAAAAAGTTTAATTTATTCTTCTAATGAACAGCCATTAGTGTATAAATAGTCAGTAGCTACAAAGAAATTCATTTTCATAATGTAAAAGATGGGGAGCTCCTGTGAAACAACACCAAGATATGTTTTATATCTGGCAATTGTTGGTGTATTTTATATATAACATCTGATTGGCCATAATTCTCGGAGAATGCAGTTGACAGCTACACATGGTACAAACAGCACTGTATCTGAATATAGATCATAGAGGTCCTATTTTACCTTGCTTGTAGATGCTACACACTGGGAGAGGAGTACAGGCATTGAACCCCAGGGTGACTAGAGTTACACCCTGGGAACCCAGAACAAATGTCAAATTAGGGACAGTATCTAAATGATTTATTTATTTAGCATAGACAGCAGAAGACCAGAAGGAGAACACTGGAAGAGCCACACTATTATGAAAGATTACATATAAGTGCATTGTATTCTCAATTTCTGTATGAATAACTATTAGACTGACCCTTGAGTGGGTATACCTTACACTGAGTCTATGCCAGCATTAGCGCTGCTTTGGTGTTACACCCTTCTTGGGTGTACCATAGGTTAAAAAAAAATAGACTTTAGTTGATAAGAGTGTTATAAAACTCAGGAACAGTATGTCACATAGTACAAGGTTTATATTTATTACATCTACTTGGAAGGACAGCAGTAAGTCAAACTTGGAAAATATATTTGGAGAAAACATTTTCCAGACATGTGCAGAATGAAAAAATTAGTTTAGTTCCGATTCGTTATTTACATAAATTTGTTTAGTTAAATTTGTTTCATTCGTTTAATTTGATTTCGGAATTTGTTTCGTTTATTCATTTTCGAATCGATTCAAATTTTTCGAATTCGAATTTGGTATGATTTGAAAAGTTTTCGAATCAAGTTTGAATAATTTTCGAATTCGACATTTTTTTGTATTCAAATAGTTTTGGAATTCGAAAGGTTTTTGCTTTCGAATAGTTTTCCAATTTCCAAAGAGCATAAAATAGAATAGAAAATAAAGGAATAGAATAGAAAAATTAGAATAGAATAGAAAATAATATAACAGAAAACAAAAGAATATAATATAATAGAGTAAAACAGAACAAAATAGGATAGAAAATAAAAGAACAGAATAGAATGGAATTAAATAGAATAGAAAGGAATAGAATAGAATAAAAAAAGAATAAAATAAAATAGATTATTACCATTTTCAGAAATTTGAATAGAATAGAAAAGAATAGAACTAAAAAAAATGAATAAAATAGAAATAAAAAAATTGCTCAGATCCTGTCATGGGAGGGATGTATACAACGTATGCTCTTCAGGATTATATCCACAGTGAGATAACATGACCATTTTGTTTAATGCAGCTCCTTGTATTAGGCATTAATGATACAGGACCCCATTCAATGACTAGTCAATTTTAGAACATCTGAATTGTTAGGCTCCATTTACACCTGAGTATTTTGTAGCTCACAGAGTCAAAACTCTCAACATTTAAAATCTCATGCATTTCAAAGCCCTCTGTACTCTTTTTAACATGTGCCAATAAATATGTTTTCATATGGATTTGGAGTTGCCGGCTTTTCCTATTGAAATTCTACTGCCTGAGTGTCATCTGGAGGACACCATAGCCAGAGCACCCTATTGTGACCTCCACCCTATGAACTACGAAGTTGCCCTGTACTTTTTTGCTCGTATATTGAGTATTTTGTAGCGTATGGCTTCAAAACTCTCAACATTCAAAATCCCATGCATTTCAAAGGTGGCTGTTCACATATGAGCTCTCAGACGCCGGTAGCTCAGCACCTGACACTCCAAAAGCTACATGAGACACATTTAAGGCAGAGTTGGACGTTTTTGACTTCATAGTCTTCAGTGGGAATGCCTGTAGTGATCTATGGTTTTCAGAACATCATGCCAAACTTGAACTTGGAAAGAGTGAGGAAGAGTTAGAACAATCCACTTACTTTGCATCTGTTTCACAGGTATTAACCTGTCAGCTCTACCTATAAACCAAGCCCTAAAATTTATTCTAGCCCTACCCAACTCCCACGTTATTACAGAAATACTATGTATGTACAGTATATTAGTCTCATAAAGGAATTGTCAGCACAGGAACTAGCTGATTAAGCCTTTCCTAGTAACCAGTAATTCTGCACATAGACTTAAAGGGCTAGTCATTAATGCATGTAAACTCTTACTGTCCTCTGACCAGACTGTCAGCACCCTCCACTGCCCATCTTCTGGTTCTTAGTAGGAATATGCACTTTACCCCATGTCCCACAATGCCATGCTCAGTCCTGAGTGACCACATGGGTTATTTGGGCATGGTTACTTATAGTAAAGCAACAGAAACTGCTACAGGTTTTGCCACGTATTGAATTGCTAATCCCCCCTAACAATGATTGTGTTGTGTGGTCAGGGTACTCCAACATACAGTCTCCAAGATCAGGAAATTATCTCATGTCTATAGGTAACTAAAGGCTCCAAGAGGGCTCCAAGCTGGGGGGTGCAGCAATGGACATCCCCCTGGACATTAAACTGTAATGCACATCTGCTGCATAGTGTGCTATAAAAGACAGGAACTGTCTTTATAGCAATAAACATATGGTGCATACTGGGAACACCTTCTTCATCCTGGAAAGCTCTGAATTTTGTAAGTCGTCCTTGGTGACCAGAGGATAAATGGCCCTTTGTTATTTTTTTTTTTTTCATATAGTTCTGTGAAACAATAATACCTCTTTATGACTGCAATGAATGTGTTATTCCCTAATTGTAGGGTTAACCAAGAGCGAATCAAGCAAAGAGACTCAATCCTTCCACCCTCCACTGCCCCCAAACCAGCCTACAGAGATAACAAAAATCGTGTGATGTCACCAGCTGCAGCCAATGAGATTGGTAAGATATGATTTACATCTTCAAACTCATAAAGCTGAACTCCATGTATATATATTTAAAAAAAAACACAACACTTTAATATACTTATGTATTTTTTTTAATGTATTGAAAAGCAGCAGGGAAATGTCAGGTCACTGGTCTGGCTGTGTATCAGGGCTGTATAAATCCTAGGACTGAATGGTCAAAATAAAGAAACACTTGCAAGTAAATCAGTTCCAATACATCTGTGAAATGATTTGCCAGGATTTCGGCTCCAAGTATGTTGTAGTCTGATTATACAATCTAATTAACCAATCTAATTAGCATTTCCAACAATAATGCAGCACAAAGGCCTACCTATTTGGATGCACACTGGATGCATTCAGGTCCAGGTGGGCCCTAATAAAGCCTAGTTGTTGGTAAATTTAAAATAGTTTGTACAGAGATTATACAAATACATTGTAGATTGTAATGTTTATGACTGGCCCTGCTGAGTAATTATCTAAAACAGGGGTCTCCAAACATTTTAAACAAAGGGCCAGTTTATTGTCCTTCAGACTTTAGGGGGGCCTGACTGTGTCCAGCGGGAATGGACATTTTCCTGGCATCAGTGGGAGTAAACATCACCATATTTGGTATTAGGGGGAAGAATAGTACCCCATCGTTGGTATCATTGGGAGGAATTGTTGGTGTCATTGGGAGAAATGGAGCCCCATTGTTGATGTCAATTGGCAGACTAGTGTCTCGTATCAGTGAGAGGAATAGTGTCTCAAGGGCCAGGTAAAGGCAAGCAAAAGGCCACATCTGGCCCGTGGGCCGCAGTTTGGAGACCACTGACCTAAAACAACTGAAGGGCACATTTAGAGAAACAAATCTGGTTTCGCTGTACAGAAATCAGATCACTGAAAGGTATATTCAGATTTTTTTTCTCTTTGCCATATTGAACAAGCTTGATTGTTTTATTGTAGTAAAAAGTGCAATACCTTTTTTTTCTGTTGCTCACACAGTTTATGGGTAATTTAGTAAGGCTGGTGACATGCAAAAACATGCAATGAATCACTTAAGAATGGATTCATATGCCAAATACAGTATCTGCAGCTTTTTGTTTTTCCAGATGGTAGCATGAATTATGTTTTTATTATACTTATGTTGGCAGAATTTGATCGAAGAAGTAACATCTCCCAGGAGCAAGAGGAATCCAGGGAAGCTCTAGCAAAAAAAATTGAAAGAGAAACAGTAAGTGACACTGCAACTTTATTGAGTGGTGATCAATAATTATTTGAAAATGATAACAAGATGCCGATGAGCAGTACAGCTACTTTTCCCTTTATTTAAAAAAAAAAAAAAAAGATATCAAACTGTCTAAAGTAGGCTATAGACAATAAAACGAACACATAGGGGCACAGTTAAAAAACAGTAGTGCAAAGTGAAATTGAACAAGCTAAACTTAGAAGCTGATTGGCTACAATGCACAGCTGCAGCAGATTTTGCATTCCCCAGTTTTAGTAAATCAACCCTGTGTGCCCTCACTGCAGCGTTAGGCCTCTTTCACACGGGCGGACCGTATGTCCGTTTTTCATCCATCCATTTTCGGATAAAAAAAGGACATACATGTATCCCTATGGGATAGCGGATGAACATCCGCTGACATCCGATGACATCGGTCTCCGCTATGCTCTGTTTCTGATGACGGAGGAGAACCCTACTTTTCCATCCGTCTGCAGATCGGATGAAAACGGACTCTACGGTCCGTCTTCATCCGATCCCTCATAGAGGAGAGCGATGCTCTGACAGGTCAGTCCCTGCACAGTGAGAGACAGACCGGTCATCTGCCTGCTCAGCGGGGATCGACGGAGCGATCCCCCGCTGAGCAAAGCGGAGCCCGTACACAGACATGTCCGTGTGAAAGGGCCCTTAGTCAGAGAGAACCCCCATGTGATGCTCAAAGCTCCACACCGCTGCCTGCTTTTTGTAAAATACCATTTAAATGCAGCCACAAAATAGAATAAACACTGTACTGTCCAGCCAATATTGGTCTCTCCCCTATATTCTCTCACACATGTATCTAATATGGTCAGGGATGACAACAGCAATTCTAAGTTTCATGTTTTTAGACAGGGAAATATGAATGGTCCATATATATCAGTAGAACAATAACAGTAGAAGGTGTAGCTCTCAGCTACTGCTCCATATTTTCATCAAGCTGACTTGCTGCTTTGCTGTGAGTAGCTTATTTTCTGAATAGACCTCAATAGCACTCACAGCTGAATGGGGTGGAATATGCCCTATCTGCTCTACACACTTAGAGCCACCTGGATTTTCAGGTAGGTGGAAGCAGTCAAAAAGTGAGAAGCCATTGCCAGGCTTTATCTTTAGTCCAGATAGTTCAGCAAAATTTGTGTCAAGGATTCACATTCTCTTAAATTTTTATTTGTTTATTTTAGTAATTAAAACAATATATATATACTGAGCAAAATTATAAACGCAACACTTTTGTGCTTGCCCCTATTTATTATGAGCTGAGCTCAAAGATCTACAACTTTTTCTATGTACACAAAAGGCCTATTTCTCTCAAATATTGTTCACAAATCTGTCTAAATCTGTATTAGTGAGCACTTCTCCTTTGCCAAGATAATCCATCCACCTCACAGGTGTGGTATATCAAGATGCTGATTAGACAGCATGATTATTGCACGGGTGTGCCTTAGGCTGGCCACAATATAAGGCCACTCTAAAATGTGCAGTTTTATCACACAGCACAATGCCACAGATGTCACAAGTTTTGAGGGAGCATGGAATTGACATGCTGACTGCAGGATTGTCCACCAGAGCTGTTGCCCTTGAATTGAATGTTCACTTCTCTACCATAAGCCGTCTCCAAAGGCGTTTCAGAGAATTTGGCAGTACATCCAAATGGCCTCACAACCGCAGACCACGTATAACCACACCAGTCCAGGACCATCTGATACCAGCCACCCGGACAGCTGCTGAAACAATTGGTTTACATAACCAAAGAATTTCTGCACAAACTGTCAGAAACCATCTCAGGGAAGCTCATCTGCATGCTCGTCGTCCTCATTGGGGTCTCCACCTGACTGCAGTTCGTCATCGTAACTGGCTTGAGTGGGCAAATGCTCACATTCGATGGCGTCTGACACTTTGGTGAGGTGTTCTCTTCATGGATGAATCCCAGTTTTCACCGTACAGGGCAGATGGCAGACATCGTGTATGGTGTCGTGTGGGTGAGCGGTTTGCTGATGTCAACATTGTGGATCGAGTGGCCCATGGTGGCGGTGGAGTTAAGCATATGCTATGGACAATGAACACAAGTGCATTTTATTGATGGCATTTAGAATGCACAGAGATACCGTGACGAGATCCTGAGGCCCATTGTTGTGCCATTCATCCACAATCATCACCTCATGTTGCAGCATGATAATGCATGGCCCCATGTTGCAAGGATCTGTACCTGGAATCTGAAAACCAGGGGCGTTGCTAGGTGGCAAAAAGACCAGGGGCTTCAGCCTGAAGTCCAAGGCCAGAAACTGGGGGGGGGTACACGTGACGCAGGCTTTTTTTTTTGACTGGGCCGTGATCTACCTGACCTACATACACTGACCTACCTGACCTACATACACTGACGGTAATGACCTACATACACTGACCTACCTACACTGACCTACCTTCACTGACGGTAGTGACCTACCTACACTGACGGTAGTGACCTACCTACACTGACGGTAGTGACCTACCTACACTGACCTACCTTTACTGACCTACATACACTGACGGTAGTGACCTACCTACACTGACCTACCTACACTGACCTGCCTGACCTACATACACTGACATTTACATACACTAACCCGGGGCCATCTTTAATATTGATTGGACCCTGGGCAAAAAATTTCTTGGGCCCCCCCCCATGCAGTTTTGCTCTCCACCTGCTCTGAGACATACAATAAATAGCAGTTAGACTCAAAATCAGTTTACTGAATCAGATCAGACAGTGATTGCGTTTGGTTGCCAGAGGTTACAGTGTATCATTACCGCTCACTGACTGGTTGCTAGAGGTTACAGCACACATTTCAGCTCACTGATTAGTTGTTAGAGGTTACAGCACATGATTTCTGCTTGTTGATTGGTTGCTAGAGATTACTGTACATCAATACTGCTCACTGATTGGTTACTGCACATCATTACTGCTTACTGATTCGTTGCTAGAGGTTACAGCACATCATCTCCTCACTGCTGCACACCGTGGACTGGACCTTGCACACCCCTTCACCCCAAACTATAATTCCTTCTCTGCCTACCTCTGCACACCACACACTACCCTCCCCCGACTAATTTGCTTACCTTTGCAGAACAGGCTGATGGTAGGCTTAATGACCACAGTTGTAGGTAGGACTTTCAAGCATGCCCCTTTATCTCCCCAGTCGATAGAATTCAGTATAGGTGATGGTGGATATGACCTCAGGGGGCATGATATACATATAAATACCACCTCTGTTTACATAGAATGCTGCCGGTCTGCCACTATTTACATATGAATGCTGCTGCTATTTACATATCAATGCCGGTATTTACATGTAAACACAGGGTCTGCAGGTGAGTCATCTGTACACAACAATAAGACAGAGCTGGGCAGCATTATTAACAGAACTTCACACTGAGATATTAGGACACAGCATGAGACTAAAACCTCAAGGGACAAGGGAATTTAAACTGGGAAAGTTGGCAAGTATGAGGCAGCTGCTTTGGGCCCCACAACAATGACATGGCCCATGGCAGCTGCCCCTTTTGCCCTGCTTTAAAGACAGCCCTGCACTGACCTACCTACACTGACCTACCTACACTGACCTACCTACAGTGACGGTAGTGACCTGCATACACTGGCCTACCTACACTGACGGTAGTGACCTACCTACAGTGACCTACATACAGTGACTTACCTACAGTGACCTACATACAGTGACCTACCTACACTGACCTACCTTTACTGACCTACATACACTGACGGTAGTGACCTACCTACACTGACCTGCCTGACCTACATATACTGACATTTACATACACTGACCTACCTACACTGACGGTAGTGACCTACATACACTGACCTACCTACACTGGCGGTAGTGACCTACCTACAGTGACCTACCTACAGTGACCTACATACAGTGACCTACCTACACTGACCTACATAGAGTGACCTACCTACACTGACCTACCTACACTGATGGTAGTAACCAACCTACACTGACCTGCCTGACCCACATACACTGACATTTACATATACTGTCTGAACTACCTCAGCCATGGTGTGCGGTGTCACAGCAGCCAGGCAGTCAGTCAGTCAGAGAAGGAGCCGAGGAGGAGAGGAGAGCAGCCCGCCCGAGCACCAAGCGGGGATGTGGCGCGTCAGCCGCATTGTAATTCCCACCTTCTGGAGCTTGTAGCTCCTATGATGGACGTTACATGTCCCGCGGTCCCGCCATTGGACCAGTGGGACATCCATCATAAGCGTTGCAGGCTCCAAAAGGCGGGACCTGCTATGGCACTCGACCAAGCTCGGCGGTGCTCGGGATCAGATCAGTCCCGGCGCTAGCCGCTCGGGGCTAACAATGGAGAGCTGCATGCCTGAGACTCGGGGCTTTTTGGGTATCACATTCGGGGGTTCAGCCACCCCTAGCCACCCCCTCCCGATGCCCCTTGCTTGGCCAGCATACCCACCGGACATGTCACCCATCGATCATGTTTGGGATGCTCTGGATCGGCGTATACGACAGCGTGTTCCAGTTCCTGCCAATATCCAGCAACTTCACACGCCCATTGAAGAGGAATGGACCAACATTCCACAGGCGACAATCAACAACCTGATCAACTCTATGCGGAGGAGATGTGCTGCACTGCATGATTCAAATGGTGGTCACACCAGATACTGACTGGTTGTTTTCGGACCCCCTGACCCGCCCATTACAGTTAAACTGCACATTTTAGAGTGACCTTTTAGTGCCGGTTCACACAGGGGCGGCACGACTTGCAGGTCACCTCAGCGAGGCGACCTGCAAACGACTTCCGAGGCAACTTGCAAAACGACTTCTGCATAGAAGTCTATGCAAGTCGCCTCAAGTCGCCCCCAAAGTAGTACAGGAACCTTTTTCTAAGTCGGAGCGACTTGCGTCGCTCCTATTAGAACGGTTCCGTAGCACAGAACGGGAGGCGACTTGTCAGGCGACTAGGTCGCCTGACAAGTCGCCCCTGTGTGAACCGAGCCTTATTGTGACCAGCCTAAGGCACACCTGTGCAATAATGATGCTGTCTTATCAGTATCTTGATATACCACACCTGTGAGGTTGATGGATTTTCTCGGCAAAGGAGAATTGCTCACTAACACAGATTTAGACAGATTTGTGAACAATATTTGAGAGAAATAGGCCTTTTGTGTACATAGAAAAAGTCGTAGATCCTTAAGTTCAGCTCATGATAAATAGGGGCAAACACAAAAGTGTTGCGTTTATAATTTTGCTCAGTGTATATATATTTGAGTTTATATGCTGGTAAACGTTCAAATATAAACTATTATTGCTACTTTTGAAAATGATGTCAGACATAGATGAATGAACTGATTATCAAGCTATGTTGCTTTTGACAAACTGTCATATGATATGCAGGGGAGCTAGCATATCCATGTGCTTACCAGTATAGTGTCACTCTCAAAAACATCTATAAGGAATAAAAAATTTCAGGGTCAGTACCATGCGGTGCACACCTCTTATTCGAGGGGTGTGGTGGTGCTGATTAGGAGGGAGGTTGTGTTTTCCTGCAGACAAAGCAAGATAGATGAAGGGGGCCGATACGTTTTTTTGCACTGTATGATAGGGAATCAGGAATGTATATTAGCAAACATCTATAACCCTCCACCCTTTAAATTAGAAGTTTTGTATGGTTTGTTGGAGTTTGTGGTTGACAAACCGAGGATCCCCGTTATTGCAGTAGGGGATTTTAATGTTGTAATAAACAAAGAAATAGATAGATGTCCCTCAGGAAAAGCGGGACAGAGTCCGTGTGGGAGTCGAATGGGCCAGTTTCTTGAAGAGGCTGTGTTGATGGACCTGTGGAGAGTGAGAAACCCCGGGGTACAACAGTTTTCATGCTACTCTAGTACCTACTCCTCACTTTCAAGAATAGATCTTATTATAGGTAATGATATGGCCGCTTTATTAGTCAGAGGTATAACCTATCATCCTAGAGGAATCTCGGACCATTCACTGGTGACAGTTATGATGGATATCGGGATAAGTAAACAACGGGGTATTTGGAAACTGAACCCAGTATGGCTCGAGATTCTTGAGGACCCGAAGGAGATCATAACTAAGTTGAGGGAATTTATAGACCTAAATGAGGACTCAGTAGCAAGAGGGATGATGTGGGATGCTCTGAAAGCGTATCTGAGGGGAATATTGATCCAGCAGATTTCAAGAGCAAAAAGAGCATCAAAGATTGAGGAAGAGAATGCTAGGGAGGAGGTCCGAGTAGCAGAAAGGGAGCTGGTGGAAAATCTATCCCCGGAAAGCTATCAAAGGTGGGAAAATAAGCAGTCAATATATAAAGAGGTAATGTTTAGGAAATCTGAAAGTAAAAGGGTATTTCAAAAACAAATAATATTTGGAGAAGGGGAGAGAGTAGGGAAGATATTAGCCCATATTGCTAAAGTAGACGCTCCCCCCCAAAAATTCCAGCCATCAGTACCAGGGAAGGTGAGATTACATCCCAACCAGATAAAATCAATGAAACATTCAAAAAATATTATGAAGAATTATATAAATCCCAGGGGCCAGTGGTAGGAGAGGTAATGGAAAGATTCTTTAGGAAAATGGAGTTGCCCTCCCTTACAGAGCTGGATATCGAGGTCCTGGAGGCGCCAATTACATTAGAAGAGGTTAAAACCGCCGAAAAACAACTGGCCAATCAGAAATCTCCGGGTCCTGATGGTCTTCCGGCAGAGATTTATAAAAAATATGGGGAGATATTGTTACCTGAACTTCTCAGGGTGTTTGAGTGGGCATATCAGGAAGGGAGGCTACCCGAATCAATGACGGAAGCCACAATTATAATGATACCTAAAGAAGGGAAAAATCCCTTGGAACCTGGATCGTATAGACCTATCTCTTTATTATGTTCAGATGCAAAAATCCTGGCAAAAATTCTGGCCACTAGGCTTCAAAAAATAATCCATAGTCTAGTCCATCCGGATCAAATAGGTTTTATTCCCCAAAGGTCAACAAGCGAGAATATAAGGAGGTTTTGAAGGTATATGGCTTTGGCCCCTCATTTAGGAGATGGGTGAAAATCCTATACAGTAATCCCATAGCAAGGGTCAGAACTAACAATGTACTCTAGTAAGTTTCAGTTGAAGAGAGGCACAAGACAGGGGTGTCCTTTATCACCCCTGATCTTTGCCTTGGCTATGGAACCAGTGGCCGCTGCGGTAAGACAAAATAGGATGGTGGAGGGGTTTCGGAGAAGGACTAGGGAGGAGAAGATCGCGTTATACGCGGATGATGTCCTTATTTTCCTGGGGAATACGGAGGGGTCATTAAGACAGGTGATGGGAGTCTTTTCAGATTTTGGGGAGGTCTCCGGCCTCACCATAAATTGGGAGAAATCTGTCCTGCTACCAATAGACCCCATCAAACAAGGTACTTTTCTGGAAGAAACCCCATTAAAAATAGTGGAGAAAACCAAATATCTAGGAATCCAGGTAGCAAGGGATTTGGACGAATTCTTAAATAATAACATGGCCCCATTGTTGGAGAAATTTTAAAAAAAGGTTGATATATTGAAAGGACTCCCATTGTCGGTAGCTGAAAGCTGCAATTTGGTCAAAATGCTGTGGATGCCCCAATTATTGTATATCTTACACAATTCACCAGTTTGGGTATATGGTAAATGGTTCAAAAAAATAGATATGTTGTTTAGAGGGCTTGTGTGGAGGGGGGGCATCCTAGGATAGGTCTACAGACCCTACAGTTTGCGATGGGTGAGGGGGGCATGGCGGTCCCGCATCCATGTTGCTACTTTCTGGCAGCCCAATTGCAACATCTGAGAACAGGTAGTGGCCCTATGGGTAATAACAACCTAGGTATAATGACTACAGGTGCTCCCCATAGACGGGCTCTGGAGGTGTTGGAGGCAAACTCGTTTGTATATAGGACTCCCACAGTTAAACTAATGTTAAAACTTTGGAATAGTATTAAAATTCTGAAAGGTATGGAGGGGGTAGCAGGAGGTATGCCTCTTTGGGATAATAAATATCTTCAAGAATTGACAATGATAGGAAAAATCAAAACATGGGAGGTAAGGGGGATAACTAAATTAAAGCAATTATATAATGGTAATATGTTGAAATCCTTTGCCTCCCTAAAAGAGGAATTTGGTGTCTCGAAACAGTCATATTTTAGATACATCCAAATAGTTTGGGGAACAAGGCCCGAGCTGGAGCCAATCACCCATCCCTCAGATGATAGAGAGTTTTGAGGGATCAAGAGGAATAATAGCTGAACTCTACCAACATATCTTTAAAAATAGCAGGGAAGGGCCAGATAAACTTAGGTGTAGAGGGAAGTGGGAAAGAGACCTGGGGATAATGTCGGACGCCCAGTGGAGGGAGGTATTGAAGGGGGGCCACCAGGTCTCGGTCTCCCTGCTCAGAAATTTTCGCACTTAATGTTATTAAATAGGGCATATTACACCCCCCAAAAGCTGTTTAAGTGGGGGAGAAGAGTAGATCCCAAGTGTCCTAGATGCCAAATTAATGGAGATTTGTTACATATGGTATGGAAATGTCCTAAATTATCCCGCTATTGGACGGAAGTGATTGAGGATATAAATAGGATTTTAAATTTGAGTCTTAAACTAGATCCAAAGTTATGTATTCTAGGGTTGGGGGGGGATCTGGGTAATGGGAGGGATAAAACAAAAGCAGTGCGGAGATGCCTCTACCAGGCAAGAAAGGGAATAACCAAGAGATGGCAAGCTGAGAAACCCCCTTCTGTAGCTGATTGGCGTAGAGAAGTGTCGGAAACAATAGGGAAAGAAAGGACAGTGTTTGTAAGGGCAGGAAACTTAAAGGAATTTTAAAAAATCTGGAATCCCTGGCTGGAGAAGGTGGCCCACCCTACGGAGTGAACAGAGCAAGAAGAAGATAGGGAAAATGTTGATCCTAAGATAGGTGTAGTAGTATGTACGCATACATTTTTTCCTTTTTTTTTTTTTTCTTTTTCCTATTGTTATATTTAAGGAGAGAGCTTGGTACAAGGTATATATAATGGTGCAATGGGGGGGGGGGGGGGGGGGGGGGGTCAGGGGAGAAAAGCAGAAATGTACTTTTTATAGTTTGGACTTATACACCACATCGGGTATTAGGATGTTTTACTACTGTTTGGAAATTAGTATACTGAGTGATGTGATGTATTGTGTTTAACCATGAATAAAGATTATCAAATTTAAAAAAAAAGTATAGTGTCACTCTTATTCAGGAACATTATCTGTTTGTTGAGTTGGATATAGACTTTTACCCTCAGTTTTATCAGCAGAGGTTACCGGTTGAGACATTCATTAACATCTAAGATGTCACCTGATCCTGCCTAAACTGGCACAATTCTCTAATGTGTATATAATATGGAAAATCATAATAGCAATGCTTCTTATGTCTATAGGTAAAGCAGGCTATTGATGTATTGCCATTGTTGAATTGTAGTCAAGAGTGGGTTGGTAATATTTTATAGATTTGCCCACAATTGTTGGCTCAATCTTATTGATCTGGGTTCCTTATTCATGGATAAGAGGATCGTTTGGACTCGAGTCAGATAGACAGGGTGTTGTGTGTCTTTTCCATTTTTGTAATGAAGTTTCTTATGGTAATATTTCCCATGTGTGCATCTCTATTACAGCAATGCTTAAACTGCACATTGGATGACATAGAATTATTCGTGGCAAAACTCCAAAAAGCAGCTGAAGCTTTCAAGCAGCTAAATGCAAGGAAGAAGGGCAAAAAGAATAAAAAGAAAGGGCCGGCAGGTAATTATCTATTTATAATTGTGTCATAACCGCTCTATTATAAATGCTCTGTTTTCCAGACTTCGTCCCAGCGTTAATTCTTACATTAAATTTCAATTTAGTTGTAGCACGGGTTCACACTGCCCGCGACTTCCGCGTGGGAGCCTAGCGCGACTCCGGCACGGCTTGCAGGTGACTTCTTTAACAGAAGTCAACGCAAGTCTTACCAAAGTCGGACAAAAAGTAGTGCAGGAACCTTTTTCTAAGTCTGACATCTGACGCGACAAGTGCTCCAAAGTCGTTCACATCAGTGTAAACTAAAATGCCATTTTATTTGTAGTCATATTTTAGTCATCTGAATTGTTTTAGTCGCATTTTAGTAAACTAAAATCTGCAGTAGAAGCGGTTTACCCTTAAGCTGCCTTAAATAAAGGGGTGGGATCACCCAGTGACATCACCTGGTGACCACGCCCCTTTGTTTAATTTAGTGGCGGGACTGAATGACAGCTCCTTCCCGGCGCTATTAAGTTTAGAAGAAAAAGAGCCGACAATTTAACTGACAGTGACAGTCAGCCTGCCCCCTCACTGTGTATACTGCTCTTCCCCGTCCTGCCCCTTTCCTTGCACACACTGCCCCCCAAAGAGGACCTATCACGTATCTGCTACTATTGGTCCCCTATGTGATAGCAATAACAATGACAGTCAGCGTCGGCAAGTGAGGGAGCCTGTCTGTACAGACTGCCTCCTCACTGTGTATACTGCTCTTCCCCTGTCCTGCCCCTTTTCTTGCACACACTGCCCCCCCCCCCAAAGAGGACCTGTCACGTATCTGCTACTATTGGTCCCCTATGTGATAGCAATAACAATGACAGTCAGCGTCGGCAAGTGAGGGAGCCTGTCTGTACAGACTGCCTCCTCACTGTGTATACTGCTCTTCCCCGTCCTGCCCCTTTCCTTGCACACACTGCCCACCCCCCCCCCACCCCCCCCAAAGAGGACCTGTCACGTATCTGCTACTATTGGTCCCCTATGTGATAGCAATAACAATGACAATGACAGTCAGCGTCGGTAAGTGAGGGAACCTGTATGTACAGACTGCTCCCTCACTATATGTACATCTCTTCTCCTGTCCTGCCTTTCTCTGTCAATACCCCCCCCCCTCCACAGTGACTGGTTGCCTCTAATAACCAATGTAAAAACGGATGAAAAACTGGCCATTTGTCAGTTTACATCCGTTTTTCGTCCGATCCCTTTTTTGACAGATGAAAAATTGGGCTTTCATCCATTCAAAAAACGGATGTTGATGGAAGCGGATGAAAACGGATGAAAATAAATGATCATCCATTGTCATCCGTTTTTACATAGACATGCATTGATGTCCGTTTTTCATCCGTCAACAGATGGATGAAAAACGGATGAACGGTCCGTATGTGCGAAAGGGGCCTTACAGTTCTCTGTTAATAATGAAAACAAGTATCAAATAACATCTTTATGAATAAAACCAAGCTTCATAAGCAAACAAGAATTGCTTTTTGACCACTGGTAATTTTGATGTCAAATTTTAATTACGTTTTAGTCATAATCTTTTGACTAAAATGCCATTTTAGATTTAGTTGTATTTTAGTCATCTGAATTTATTTTCGTTTAGTTTTCATCACTGAAAACATGCAGCTGACGAAAAACTATGACGTAAATATAAATTAACAATGCTTCGTCCTAAAACCACAGATTAAATAATTTGTGTGATTTTATGTGCTTTTCTTTTGCACCCTTACTTTTGTGTTTTTGAAGGACAGATTAAAAAAAGACACAAATGATGCAGTTATGTAATCAATAATACATCATCAAATGTATTTTTTTTGAAGTGCAAGCAATATAAGTACAACATAAGTATCAGGTTCATGCAGTACCTCTACAGCAGGGTTGGAGTATATGAGGAAGAACCAAGAAGTCAAGATCTGTACATAAGATTTGCACATAAGTTTAGATCTCCTTGATATGCAGTTTTTCTAGAATCTTGCTTTATGTTTTGTTTTCATCATATGCTCAGATTGGATTACCTCATTTTGTGACAAGCTAGCATTTAGTATACACAGCCTACTGTATATTGCAACATGGTTCATTTAGCTTCCTTTAAAGTAGTATTAAACCCTCAGTGTTTTTAGCTTAAAAGAAAAGTTTGGGTTTTTATTTATTTTAAAAATCATACAGTGCCTTGAAAAAGTATTCATACCCCTTGAAATTTTCCACATTTTGTCATGTTACAACCAAAAATATAAATGTATTTCATTGGGATTTCATGTGATAGAACACCACAAAGTGGCACATAATTATGAAGTAGAAGGAAAATGATAAATGGTTTTCATTTTTTTTTACAAATGGATACTTTCTAGAACCAGCTTTCACTGCAATTACAGCTGCAAGTCTTTTTGGGGATGTCTCTACCAGCTTTGCACATCTAGAGAGTGACATTTTTGCCTATTTTTCTTTGCTAAATAGTTCAAGCTCTGTCAGAATGGATAGAGAATGTCTGTGAACAGCAATTTTCAAGTCTTGCCACAGATTCTCATTTGGATTTAGGTCTGGACTTTAACTGGACCATTCTAACACATGAATATGCTTTGATCTAAACCATTCCATTGTAGCTCTGACTGTATGTTTAGGGTCGTTGTCCTGCTGGAAGGTGAACCTTCCCCAGTCTCAAGTCTTTTGCAGACAGGTTTTCTTCTAAGATTGCCCTGTATTTGGCTCCATCCATCTTCCAATCAACTCTGACCAGCATTCCTGTCTCTGCTGAAGAAAAGCATCCCCACAACATGATGCTGCCACCACCATGTTTCACAGTGGTGATGGTGTGTTCAGAGTGATGTGCAGTGTTAGTTTTCCGCCACACATAGCGTTTTGCTTTTAAGCCAAAAAGTTCAATTTTGGTCCCATCTGACCAGAGCAACTTCTTCTACATGTTTGCTGTGTCCCCCACATGGCTTTTCACAAACTGCAAACAGGACTTCTTAAGGCTTTCTTTCAACAATGGCTTTCTTCTTGCCACTCTTCTATAAAGTCCAGATTTGTAGAGTGCACGACTAATAGTTGTCCTGTGGACAGATTCTTCTACCTGAGCTGTGGATCTCTGCAGCTCCTCCACAGTTACCATGGGCCTTTTAGCTGCTTCTCTGATTAATGCTCTCCTTGCCCGGCCTGTCAGTTTAGGTGGATGGCCATGTCTTGATAGGTTTGCAGTTGTGCCATACTCTTTCCATTTTCAGATGATGGATTGAACAGTGCTCAATGAGATGTTCAAAGCTTGGGATATTCTTTTATAACCTAACCCTGCTTTAAACTTCTCAACAACTTTATCCCTGACCTGTCTGGTGTGTTCCTTGGTCTTCATGATGATGTTTGTTCACTAAGGTTCTCTAACAAACCTCTGAGGGCTTCACAGAACAGCTGTATTTATACTGAGATTAAATTACACACAGGTGGACTTTATTTACTAATTAGGTGACTTCTGAAGGCAATTGGTTCCACTAGATTTTTGTTAGGGGTATCAGAGTAAAGGGGGCTGAATACAAATACACTCCACACCTTTTCAGATTATTATTTGTAAAAAAAAATTGAAAACCATTTATCATTTTCCTTTAACTTCACAATTATGTGCCATTTTGTGATGGTCTATCATATAAAATCTCAATAAAATACATTTACGTTTTTGGATGTACCATGACAAAATGTGGAAAATTTCAAGCGGCATGAATACTTTTGCAAGGCACTGTACTTACCTAGTTAGATGCACCATCAGACCAAGCAAGCTTTGGCTGTACCTCTCCTTGAACACATTGAACACATGAACATAAACATTCCCCAGTAAACTGCTTGTAAAACTGTTCACCCAAACACTTGCAGTTTACAATTTTGCTCCATGAGTTCTGCTTCCCTAAACTTCCCATCTTTACAGAAAAAAAGTTACAGTTTGTTAGCTTTGAAAAGGGAGAAGAGAGGAGTAAAGGAGAGCCTTGCTATTCTAGGCTTTGGGGCTGCGTGTTTGTGATCATGTACACATTGTAGGGAGACACAAATATAGTCCCCGCATGCAAGAGCAGCTACACAGGAAGTCATCCTGAAACAGGATACCTGGGGAAGCGGTCATGGCACCATATTAAACTGAAGCAAGGATTAAAAGATAAAGTACTGACTGCACTGAAACCTAGGGGGACTTAAGCTGGTCTTAGATGGATCAAAATTTGGCTGATTCAGCATGGGCCAGCCAAATTTCACTCCATCTATGGCCAGTCTTATTTGAGGGCAGTTGATCTACTGATCGACTGCTCACAAACGAGCTTGCTGGAAAACTTTAGTTCGATTAGCACTGCAGCCCTGGGGGAATACACATGTTCTGAATTTGTTACAAGTTAACAGAGTGGAGCATGCACTTAGAAGTCTACATGTTTACACAATAATGGTATTAACTTGCTAAAGAAAGAATTAAAACACTAAAAGTGATTGTAAACAATTACCTTGTAAAACAGCCCATTTAGTTAAAATAGAAATGAAATGGCAAAACATTTGTGTATAGATCTAAAATAAAAATATTATTAATACCTTTTTTTTTATAAGTGATCACATTCCCTCTGTTCTCAGCTGCATAAGAGCTGGGGGGGGAGGGTGGGCAGAAGCAGCAGCACACTGAGCTTCCCTAGTGAAAGACTGTGCAGGAGGAGCTGTCAGTAAAAGTCTGATCATTGGAGGAGAGCAAGCTGAGTTCCCAGCACAGCTAAACAGCTAGAGAGCTGACCACGGTTTGTTACCCTGCCTAATGTGGTCAGTTTTTTAATAGCAAAGTACAGAGACTGGCAGGAACACCAGGGATTTTACACAAAGGCAGCAATACAAAGAGAACAGGATACTTTCTCATACAAATACATGATACAGCAGGCATATATCAGGACTATGAAATGCTGGGTTCACATACTATTACCCAGTCACCCAGGTCTACTTCACCAAGAGTTAAAATCAACCCTTTAACGTGTTCACATCAAAGTAATAAAATCTTGATAGACATGTAATGGCCACATACACTATATTGCTCTTCAAGACAGAGAGTGGTAAAGCCGGAGCAGCTCTAATATGCAAATAGCGACTTCAGTTTCTGGGGTCATCCTAATTTCCACCCCTTTTGCCTTCAAATCATTATTTTTTGTCCATCAATATTATGGACAGCCTCACTGACCAAAAGTGATGTGCAGAAATGTATAGAGCCAACCACAACTTCAGGAACTAGTTGTTCTAGCTTTTTTTTTTTTTTTTGCTCGTTAGAGCTCCCTCAGTTTTTGGTAATTTAAAAGCAGGGTTCACTTTTAAAATCCTTTTTTAATAAATCACCTTCTTTTACTGATGTAGAAAGTTATTTAGAATCATGTCTTTGCATGTTACATTTCCTTGTGAAAGCAGCATTTTAGTTTTATGCGCTTCTGCATTTTGGAAATATCTGAATAACATAACAATCGTTTTCGTTATTTCAAATCACAGAGGGGGTCCTGACATTACGATCTCGGCCACCTAATGAGCTGGAATTCATCGACTGCTATCAGAAGATCAAGCTGGCTATAAACCTCTTGGTAAGAATACAATTAAATATGTATAATTTGTCCCAGATAAATGAATGCTGTACATGCAGGGCCGCTGTTAGATATCATGGGGCTCCCTACAGCCTACCTGACAGCGCCTGTGCCCAACCACCCCTCCCCCACTGTTAAACTGCACTAACAGTGGAAGGGTAGGTATTAGGTGTATGTATATAATTTACAAAATGCAGGTGTCAAGAATATGTAATGTTCAGAGTGCAGGGGTCAGGACTATGTAACTTATGCAGTGTAGTTTCAGGAATATGTACCATACAGTTTGTAGGAGTCAGGGGTACATACATGCAGGGGTCAGAAGTGTTTAATATACATAGTTCAGGGGTCAGGAGTGGGTAATGCATAGAATGCAGGGGTCTGAAATATGTAATGTACAGAGTGCAGTGGTTAGGAGAGGGGAACGGCAAAGACAGAAAATGGGGGTATAAAAAAATATCCCCCTTATCACGTTCAGTGGCCAAATGCAACCCACTCTACTAAATGGGAACACTTTACAACCATGTACAATGAACCTAGTTACAGCGAGGTGGTGCAGGCTTTTAGGGGTTTATTCATGTGGTGAGGAGGCAATATAATGCTTCCTTGCCACCTGTCAAACACCCTCTCCACTGTGCAACACTCTTCAGAGGACAACACTAGTGTACCCTAATCTACAGTAATAATGCCCCTCAGATGTGTCACTTCAAACATTTTGGATATTGAACAAGAGTTCAGATAAAGTATCCAGCATATGGCCTGGACAGCTTTTTCAATGAGCACCTCTAAAACATCTGGTCCTATCCCTTCCTCCTGGGCACCAAGCTGGGAAACTAAGGCTAGGAGGAACTTTTTTTGAAAAAACTTCTACGGGCCCCCTGTGTTCAGTGGGGGCCTGAGGACAGAAAGTGAACTATTTAATTACTTTCGGTTTTAGGAGGATTAATCTGAAGCAGGGCTCTACACAATTACATTGAAGCCTAACCTCTTCTATATCAATACACTGGGGCTGGCCGGGAGTACTGCTGCGGATTAATCCGCATAAACCCAACAGTGATTAAATAGTCTGATACCCCCTTATCAGTGGCCCTGTGTACATACATACAATACTGCTTTCCCCTGACTTAGAAAGATAAGTCTTGATCTATTCAGTTGTGAATTCTAGAAGAAAGTTGTTACCCCTTATGCCCACTGTTAGGGACGAGCATTGTCCCTCATTGAGCTGCTTATACGAAATTTGCGTGAAAATAAAAACAATCCATTTTTTTAAATTTTAGAGGCTGTTTTTAAGGGGGTTCTGTGCAAGCCATTTAAATCCCTGTTTTGTCTTCTAATGCATTTTGCCAAAATGGCAAACTTTGCCAAAATCCCCTATTTACCATAATTGCAGGGTAATGAAAACTCCCATTTTTGCTCATCCCTGGTCACTGCCATCTTTTGCAAAAATGATATTAAATATCAGATTAGATAAGATATAATACAGACCATTTTATTTATTGTATATATTTGTGTTTTCAGTTTATGGGTTTGCAAACAAGAATCTGACATAATTTCCTGTACTACCTGCTTGAACTGATTATGCTACATGTTATTACTGTTTATTGTATACCTGTTTGTATTTTATTTTTACAAATGAACATAAGTGTGTTGCGTTAGAAAAATCCCAATATATCAAAATATAAATATGAATCCAAAATGTATAAATCAAATGCAAAAATATATGTGACAAATTCATATAACTCAAATAACGAAAAACAAATGCAAATAAAGTGATAAGCAATAAACTCATAAGTGACAAACGGTGATAAAAAATGAATTATTAAAGTGCAATGTGCATATATAATATCGCTAAAAACAAACGTGCATAAATGGAATGTAGGAGTGCACAATATTTCTGCATGCACATCAAAAGATATTATTGAAAGTTCATAAGTGGTGAGTATAAATTATCAAATATATAAAAGAGTGTCCATCAGTGGTGTCATCCAGCATGCTCATCCAATATGTGTTGCTGTAAAATCATGCTCCAGTGCACTCCAGTGACCCCCCAAAAGCTTATGCGCTCACCTCAGAGTGTGTGACACAGTTGCTAACTGTGTCCAAACACGCTTTGGAGCCACCCCTGGGCTCTATAATGAAGTGCAGGTGCCGATCTCCAGCTGGTTCAGTCAATACCGCTCCAAGCCATAAATAAGAAAAACTCAATAGTGTGATAACGTAAGGATTTATTTAAAAAACACACATGTTATCACACTATTGAGTTTTTCTTATTTATGGCTTGGAGCGGTATTGACTGAACCAGCTGGAGATCGGCACCTGCACTTCATTATAGAGCCCAGGGGTGGCTCCAAAGCATGTTTGGACACAATTAGCAACTGTGTCACACGCTCTGAGGTGAGCGCATAAGCTTTTGGGGGGTCACTGGAGTGCACTGGAGCATGATTTTACAGCAACACATATTGGATGAGCATGCTGGATGACACCACTGATGGACACTCTTTTATATATTTGATAATTTATACTCACCACTTATGAACTTTCAATAATATCTTTTGATGTGTATGCAGAAATATTGTGCACTTCTACATTCCATGTATGCACGTTTGTTTTTAGCGATATTATATATGCACATTGCACTTTAATAATTCATTTTTTATCACCGTTTGTCACTTATGAGTTTATTGCTTATCACTTTATTTGCATTTGTTTTTCGTTATTTGAGTTATATGAATTTGTCACATATATTTTTGCATTTGATTTATACATTTTGGATTCATATTTATATTTATATTTATTGGGATTTTTCTAGCGCAATGCACTTGTGTTCATTTGTATCACTATTGCACGGTTATGAAACGTGATCTGCGTCTGCAGCTGGTTAGCGTTATCATTTCCATTTTATAGGAATTGGTCCGTTGTGGCTCGCAAGATCTTTTTTCTATTTATCTGTATTTTATTTTTATCATTATCATTTTCTTATCGCTTATAAAGTAGGGGGTCAATACATTAAACATTTCAGTGCAGATATACCCATATCTAGCCATTTATCACTGCTTGGCCAACATGTAACATTGGGGGATTCCAAGGTTTTACAAGGACAAGTGATCATTTCCCTTTAGCATGTTCCCTGATCTTTTCCTAAATAAATACAAATAATAGATCTTCACAGGGGCATCTATACAAGATGTCACACCTCAAATTGCCCGCTTCATTTGAAGATGCAGCAGTTCTGCTTCAAGGTGACCCTCGATTGACATGTTCAAGGCCAGAAGCCTTGTTCTTATCAGGATTTGATATTAATCAATGTTTGCTTTTGACTTCTAAAAATCTCCCTTAAGTTCTAAACTCATTTGTTTGCATAATGTGTCTTTTCAGGCAAAGTTGAAAAAACATATCCAGAATCCTAGTGCTGCAGAGCTTATCCATTTTCTCTTTGGGCCACTGGAGCTGGTGAGCTAATGTTTGGATTTGTGTCACCCTATTCTGTAAAAAACATACTTCATGTGACCCTTTCTGTAAAAAACATACTTCATGTAGCTTATAACACCAAAATAGCTGTCATTGTGTTATTCATTATGTTGAATTAGAATCAGATGGATGTTGCTTCTTGGGACTGGCAAAGGGTATAGGTGATTTATAAATATAAATGTGTTTGCAGTATTTTTTACTGCTTCTTTCTAGCCAGCTGGCTAGATATACCTCTGCATGTACTGTACAGTTTATATATGTTACTTCCTACAGATAATTCAGAGCTCGGGAGGTCCAGAATTGGGAAGATCAATCACCTGTCCTCTCCTTTCAAAAGATGCTACAGATTTTCTGAGGGGGCATCTCACCCCAAATGAAATGCAGACGTGGGAAGTTCTGGGAGAAAGATGGACCAAATCAAGGCAAGTAAAAAGGAAAATGAAAGTTTTATGCAGATCTAATGCTCAGGATTTTGGAGAACCAGCCTCTGTCAAGATGGCATAGTGATTCAAAAACACTAACTAATAACTCTTTTTCTATAGAGGGGCTTCTCTAGCAGGTTATATCTTTATCTTTCAAATATCAACACAATGATGCAACTCTTATAAAGATCAACACAATGATGCAACTCTTATATGGTTACCTGGGTTCTTTCTTGGGCATCACCTAGGTCAGCCTTTTTGAACCAGGATGCCTTCAGGTTTCTTCAGGGGTGACTTGGCAAAATGTCTAAAAATTGCCCCGAAATTGTATACAAGCCAGTGGGTGGATGAATCCTGCCTTTTAGGTACACAAAGCCACAGGTTTTCATTGTGCACCATCCCAACCTTCCAGCTGCCATAATCTTAACCACCAATGACATCATTGGTTGATAAGTACATCAGGCGTTTGCACAGCATCCTTGTTTGTCCCTCTCCTGCCCTTCTCCATAAGCACTGGGGTCACATTAGCTGAGTTAGGAACATTGGAATACTAGTCAGTACCAGTATGCAAAGCTGTATTTGCTTTGGAAGAATAAATCACCTCTAACGTTGGGTGTCCTACATGTGTGGATGTTGCTGCCTTAACATAAAACTATTTGTTTAGCTTTTTTACATTTTAGAATAGGGTGTCTATTGTGCAATGACCTAGGTAACCCTTTCCAAGTTACTGGTAGATTTATTTATTTTTTTTTACAAAAGAATGTTTATTGAATTTGTACAGCAGAAGATACAAACAATACTGCATGTCAGGTACAGCAAATCGCCATAAACAACAAAAAGAATGAATGATGTGCTATCTTAAAGATGTCTTAAAGATGTATTAAATTGTAAGAGATGTGTAGTCCTAGACAACTAACAAAGAAGAACACTTTTCATTCTAGGGCAGAATGGCCAAGAGATCCTCTGATTCCTCAGTACATTCCAAAATTTAACAATGGTTGGATACCTCCTCCAGACATCTTCCAGGGAGCTCCTTGGGAACTGGACTTAGGACATCCACCAGAGCCTTTTAAACCCAAGATCCAAGAAGAGGTAAGCACAGCTTTACATATAAGAGGAAAGAAAGGTGAAAAATAGAAAAAAACTACAGAGGTGTCTGAAGGTCCATAAAGAAGTCCATAATTAGTCCATAAAAAGTCAGTGAATAATGGGTTAACATACACTCCAGGTAGCCTGTTTTTAGAGCTAGAGTTCAACTATATAATATAAGCACAGACAAACAACAAAGACAAGCACCAGTTGAGTGTAGTAAGTGGATTAAAAGCATGATTTATTGCACACAGTGAATTGAGCAGTTTCTCCCTGTAGTCCTTGACGTAAGTTGTGTAACGATTTTTCTAGACGCTCTGTCCTGCCTACTATCATGACGGACATGGCCCGAGGCTACTCAGCTTCACAATGTTAATTTTTCTTTTCTCCAGCTTTAACAATTGTTCTAGATTTGGAGAGATGTTTATCACTCACTGTATTTGTAAAGCTTGTGCCAGAGTCCTGGCTGTTGTAACGCTAACAGCATTTTCTCTTTGTCTGACTTCAAATTTTCAATGAAAATTATTGAAAGTAAAATTAGCAACTCAGAAGAAGGCAGTGGTAAAATGCTCATCAAACATCCGCCGCTATCAGGCATCCGTGTTTGTGGAGCATGCATGCTCCTTCTTCCTCAGGCCATAAGAAGGAGAACACATGCTCCACAAACACGTCACCACACCCATGCTGCATCATGAGTGACATCACGTCCGCCTCCCTGCTGCACCCAGATGCCTTTGGTAATCCAGCTGAGGACGTCATGCAGGAACCCCCCTGTGCCTTCCACCTTCATACAGCGGATAGCTTGAGACCTGATGCCCTGATAGTGGTGGATGTTTGATGAGCATTTTACCACTGCCTTCTTGTAAGTTGCTCATTTTAGCACAATAAATTCTGCTTTTAATCCACCTACTACACTCAGACTGTGCTTGTCTTTGTTGTTTGTTTGACTGCTCTACATATAGCTTGATTATATGAAGGCTACAAACAAAGGTGACATTTTAATATTATACCACAGGGATGTTATGCTATAAATTACAGCAGTCGTGATAGGTAAAGCAGAAAAAGTAGCCTTTTCTAGTTGTTATGAAAAAATACTTTTAAAATAACAATTTATGGCGGAGACCCTTTGGAGGTCCCCCGAGGTGGGAGGCATCTCATTTCCGCCCCTTGTTGAAAAGGTCTCCCTCTACGCGGACGATATGTTATTGTACCTTCGCGACTTCCACCAATCGCTTAGAGCGGCCTTATCCATCATCGACAGATTCGGTGCGTTCTCGTGGATCAGAGTGAATTGGGAGAAATCCCTCCTATTCCCTCTGACAGATGTCCCGACATCGGCCGATCCCCCTCTTCCCCTTAAAACAGTGACCAAATTTAAATACCTAGGCATACAGATTCAATCTGACCTACAAAAATATTTAGTTGACAACGTCTATCCTATTTTAAATAAACTCATCCAACGCTGTGCGGTGTGGAAAACACTGCCGTTAACCCCGGTGGGGAGAATAAATTTACTAAAGATGTCCTTCCTCCCAAAACGCATTCCGTCACACCCCGGTTCCCATTCCAAACTCATTCTTCATTAAACTAGATCAAACTATCACCTCGTTTGTATGGGCCGGGGCAACACCCAGGGTAGCCAAACACATGTTGCAGTTGTCGCTTACAGAGGGAGGCCTTTCCCTGCCAAATTTTAAAAAGTATTACTGGGCGGCGATACTTGTCAGCGTACGTTGGTGGTTTGCTCAGGACAAAAACAACCCGGCGGTTAACTTGGAGGCTGCAATCTTAGGCTTCTACTCGGAGCTTAGTAACTTGGTCTACAGGGGCCCGAATTACAGTCCACAAGTCACTACACCCATGAAAACGACGGTAAAGGTGTGGCAACGGGTCTCCTCATACCTTGCCAGTGACGGTGCTGTCTCACCGCATACCCCGCTGTGGGGTAACCCAACAATGCCGCACCTCCAATCTGTTCCAGATCCTCAGGTCTGGGCCAGGTACGAGGTCCGAACATTGAGACATATATTTAAGGATGGACATCTTCTCTTCTTTACAGAACTTAAAACTAGATATAACCTACCCCCATGGATGTTTTTCCGCTACATCCAACTAAAACACGTGGTTAGAGCGCAGTTCCCACATGGGATAGCGCTGTCTACCCACTCCGTGGAATCCCTCTTGATGACCGACCAACTAGACCGAACGTTGTCCTCTATCTATCTCAGGCTTACGTGCAAAGATACCTCCAAAATGCTCCCCCTATTTCACAAATGGCAACTAGATATTACGGCCTTGACTGAGGAAGACTGGTCAGAAGGTTTGCAGCAATGCATCCCTTTTATGATTTCAGTAAGAGACAGATTTGTCCAACTGAAGTTCCTCCACAGAGTGTATTACACCCCTCAAAGATTGTCTAAAATCTATCCAGGGCTGGATGACAGGTGCCCCAAGTGCCGACAGTCAGTGGGGACTTTCTTCCACGTAGTATGGGCGTGTCCGGTCCTCCAGGCCTACTGGCGTGACGTGGTATCGGATGTAAATGGTGTGGCGGGGCTACAATTGAAAGCAGACCCAATGGTGTTCCTCTTGGGCGTCATGGATAACTTGACAGCGGGCAAGCATACCAGACTTTTTGTATTTTACGCAGCCTACTATGCTAGGAAAGAAATTTTGCTACGCTGGAAACAGTCGGACCCCCCTACCGTTGAGGCGTGGAGGGCGCAGATCAATGAAGTACTCCCAATATACAAGCTTACCTATATGGGCAGAAATTGTCCCAAGAAGTTCGACAAAATCTGGGCAGCTTGGGTCGCAGACCGACACTTGGTGGTGTGATATACCGATGGGAGGAGCTTGGAGGGGCGGACTGGCTTAGGGTGGACGGTGGAGTTGCTACCCTCTGAATTTAATAGGTACCAGCACACAATTGTATTGACATAACGGGCGAGCTTCCCCGAATCCCCGCTCTGGCTGGCCTTCTCGTCCTCTCCTCTCCATCTCTCCACCTCTTTTATTCATATGGCACAGGTGGTCTCTACTTGGGGACCTCTCTTCCCCCCCTCCCTCAATTCTGCTTTTGCTCCTCCATTTCTCCTCTTACTTTCCCCTTGGTCCCTCTTGGTGTTCCTCCTCATATTCCTTTCAGCTCCTCAAAGCTTCCCTACCTTCTTCGCTCCTTCCCCCACCCCCACCCCCCTCCCCCCCTAAGACCGAAAAATTTTCTAAGCTAAGAAGATTCTCATGGGGAAAAGACTTCCTAGTAGCAATGACATAATGTATGAAAGATAGATGTCATACTCAAGGTAGTTGAGAAAGAGAATTTCCTTCCTTTTTTCTTTTTTTTTTTTGATATCAATAAAGTTTACTAACAACTGAGATAAACGTATGATTACAGGCCCAGTTATAACCCGACACTGAAATGTACATTATCTAGAATTGTGGTAATTATTCGCTGATACTTCTAGTGAAATGCTATGTTATTGTATCAACTGTAAAGTGCAAATCACTCAATAAACATTTTCTGTGTTAAAAAAAAAATAAACAACAATTTATGAGAAAATAAGGCTTTCAGCAGGCAAAACCAACATCTGTTTCTAAAGTGAATATTTTTAGGAGAAAATGTCATGAGATAAATTCATAAATGAATTTGAATAATTTATTCATCTTGTTGAATTGAGCCTGTTATGTTTTATAGTCTGTTTTAGTGTCATTCTTCTCATTGATGTTACCTTTTTCTGATCTTGAGCTTAAATTTACCTATTCATTTCTTTGGCATTGTGGCTTTTACATGCTAGTACATTTCCTGTAAATAAAATGCTGCCAAGATAAACCTTCTGTTACCTGTACTGACGCGTTCCTTCTTCAAGAAGAGCCTAATCCATAACTAACCACACCCTCTCTATATTTATGATGTGAAACGCCTGGCATATCCTCTTTTTGCTCTCTGTATTATAAAAACTGCATGTCACTATTTATTTATAATCACTGTACAACTTCCTAATAATACTAATATTACTAACAAACAATTAATACCTTTGTTACAGCCACCCAAACCAGTAGAAAACCATGGACCTAGAAATGTAAGTGCCACCTCATGTGTCCCTACAGCAAATGTTTCTTCTACTAGTGCTAGCTGGTGAAAATGCTGTTGAAAGTGTACCCTCATTATTTCAGCCTATTAAACTATCATTAGGCGTGACAGAGGGGTACCTGGTTAGTGTGTTTGTGCCTGTGTGCATTTTTGTGTTATGTTTTAACCCCAGCTAATGACATTGTACTGACATTGCACTACCTGTGTTGTCAACATACCAGACTGAAATTTACTGACACGACACCCTAAATTTACTTCACAGCCAAGTTTTTACTGGCATTTCCAAAAGTATTTATTTATTTATTTATTACAGATACTTATATAGTGCTGTCAATTTATGCAGTGGTTTACATATATATACCGTATATATTGTACATCATCCCTACCCTCAAGGAGCTTACAATCTAAGGTCCCTAACTCACATTCATGCATACACATACTAGGGCCACTTTAGACAGGAACCAATTAACCTACCAGCATGTCTTTGGAGTGTGGGAGGAAACCAGAGTACCCAGAGGAAACCCATGCAGGCACATATATACAGTATATCACAAAAGTGAGTACACCCCTCACATTTCTTTAAATATTTTATTCTATCTTTTCATGTGACAACACTGAAGAAATGACACTTTGCTACAATGTAAAGTAGTGAGTGTACAGCTTGTATAACAGTGTAAATTTGCTGTCCCCTCAAAATAACTCAACACACAGCCATTAATGTCTAAACTGCTGGAAACAAAAGTGAGTACACCCCTGAGTGAAAATGTCCAAATTGGGCCCAAAGTGTCAATATTTTGTGTGGCCACCATTATTTTCCAGCACTGCCTTAACCCTCTTGGGCATGGAGTTCACCAGAGCTTCACAGGTTGCCACTGGAGTCCTCTTCCACACCTCCATGACAACATCACGGGGGCTGGTGGATGTTAGAGACCTTGCGCTCCTCCGCCTTCCGTTTAAGGATGCCCCACAGATGCTCAATAAGCTTGCCCAGTCCATCACCTTTACCCTCAGCTTGGAGGTGTGTTTGGGGTTGTTATCATGTTGGAATACTGCCCTGCGGCCCAGTCTCCGAAGGGAGGGGATCAGGTTCTGCTTCAGTATGTCACAGTACATGTTGGCATTCACGGTTCTCTCAATGAACTGTAGCTCCCCAGTGCCAGCAGCACTCATGCAGCCTCAGACCATGACACTCCCACCACCATGCTTGACTGTAGGCATGACACACTTTTCTTTGTACTCCTCACCTGGTTGCCGCCACACACCATCTGAACCAAATAAGTTTATCTTGGTCTCATCAGACCACAGGCGATGGTTCCAGTAACCTATGTCCTTAGTCTGCTTGTCTTCAGCAAACTGTTTGCAAACTTTCTTGTGCATCATCTTTAGAAGAGGCTTCCTTCTGGGACGACAGCCATGCAGACCAATTTGTTGCATTGTGTGGCGTATGGTCTGAGCACTGACAGGCTGACCTCCCACCCCTTCAACCTCTGTAGCAATGCTGGCAGCACTCATACATCTATTTCTCAAAGACAACCTCTGGATATGACGCTGAGCACGTGCACTCAACTTCTTTGGTCGACCATGGTGAGGCCTGTTCTGAGTGGAATCTGTCCTGTTAAACCGTTGTATGGTCTTGCCCACCATGCTGCAGCTCTGTTTCAGGGTCTTGGCAATCTTCTTATAGCCTAGGCCATCTTTATGTAGAGCAACAATTCTTTTTTTTCAGATCCTCAGAGAGTTCTTTGTCATGAGGTGCCATTTTGAACTTCCAGTGACCAGTATGAGAGAGTAAGAGCGATTACACCAAATTTAATAAACCTGCTCCCCATTCACACCTGAGACCTTGAAACACTAACGAGTCACATGACACTGGGGAGGGAAAATGGCTAATTGGGCCCAATTTGGACATTATTACTTAGAGGTGTACTCACTTTTGTTGCCAGCGGTTTAGACATTAATGGCTGTGTGTTGAGTTATTTTAAGGGGACAGCAAATTTACACTGTTATACAAGCTGTACACTCACTACTTTACATTGTAGCAAAGTGTTATTTCTTCAGTGTTGTCACATGAAAAGATATAATAAAATGTTTACAAAAATGTGAGGGGTGTACTCACGTTTGTTGCCAGCGATTTAGACAGTAATGGCTGTGTGTTGAGTTATTTCGAGGGGACAGCTAATTTACATTGTTATACAAGCTGTACACTCACTACTTTACATTTTAGCAAAGTGTCATTTCTTCAGTGTTGCCACATGAAAAGATAGGATAAAATATTTACAAAAATGTGAGGGGTGTACTCACTTTTGTGAGATACGGTATTTATGGTTGGAGCCCTCCAACCGAGACAGACATGAAACCACATAAAGACGCCACAAGACTCACAACATAACACAGACCTGAGGTGTGCCCTGGTCAGCTGGTCGGTATGCCAAAAAAGGGGGCATACCCAAGATAAGTAATGGATGATTGTAGAAGAGGGATGTTCAAGGAAGTGCCCTGAAAAGGGGAATGGGTGGGAGGGTATCAAGCACTGGAACCGACAAGGAATGCAGGTGAGCCAGCTGCTTAAATACCCCCCCAGTCTCCTCCCATAAATTCAGACCACCATACTGGCCTTCTTATATACTGTATATATATAAATATATATATATATATATATATATATATATATATATATATATATATATATATATATACACACACACACATTTTTGTTCTTGGGTTTAGATATAGTTTAAGCAGGTATATGCTTCACAGCTGAGCACTATATAAGAAATAACACAACTTACACCAAAGCCTTCTGAGATGAACCTGTGGCTCCCAAGCCACTGGGTGTGGTCCTCTCTTATGGATCATGCACTCAAGTGAAGCATGTTTTAGTAAGTTAAGATCATTAGCATGTATTTAAGAAAACAAACAAACACACGTTACATTTCACAAATGCACCTATATACATACTGGAATGAATCTATAAAAAATCATGATAATGCAAAATGTAAAGTAACCTTTAGCAGCCAATTAGAACAGTCACCTCCAAACTGCTGCCCTTTGCTTGCATTTACTTGGCCCTTGGTGCAATATTCCCCCTACTGACACCAGTAATGAGGCACTATTCCTTCCACAGACACCCACAATGGGGCATGATTCCTTCCTCTGACACCAACAATAGAGCACAATTTCTTCCACTGACACTAAAAATGGAACACTATTGCTTCCACTGACACCAACAGTGGGGCATAATTCCTCCCACTGATATAAACAATGAAATACTATTCCTCCCACTGATATAAACAATAAAATACTATTCCTCCCACTGACACCAGTGATGAAGCACTATTTCTCCCACTGACACCAAAGATGTGGCACTATTCCTCCCACTGACACCCATGATGGGGCATTATTCCTCTCAATGACATCAATAATGGGGCACTACTCCTCTCACTGACGCCAATGATGGGGCACTATTCCTCTTACTGCCACAGGCACTATGTAATTTTTCTTACTCCCACTGACCACCAGCAGACATTGAAGCATTGTTTACTCCCACTGAAGCTGGGGCACTGTTCCTCCCACTGACACCAACGATGGGGCACTATTCCTTCCACTAATATCAAAGATGTGCACTTTTCTCCCCATTGACACCAATTATAAGGCACTATTCCTCCCATTGACACCAATGATGGGGTACTATTGCTCCCATTGACACCAATGTTGGGGCACTAAACCTCCTCCCACTGACCACAGGTGCTAAGTAATTTTCTTGCTCCCACTAACAACCAGTAGGCATTGAAGCATTGTTTAATCCCACTGAAGCTCGGGCTATTTCTACTCCCAATGACCACACTTCAAACCCCCTAAAGTTTGAAGGACAGTAAACACTCCGTTTGTTAAAAAGTTTGGAGACTCCAGAGTTAGAACAATGAAAGGCAACTGTTTAATGGTTGATATGGCCTACTGTCCTATTAAAGTGTGGACTTGGTATCAGGTGTAGCTATTGATAACCCATATAAAGTCATAAGTGTCACACTGAATGTAATTTAAATGTCTAATTTGTGTCTTCCAGGCTTCTCCTCCAAGTACAAATCCTTATCGGACTCCATCTTTCAGACAGCAACCTTTACAAATTCAGCCTGAAATTAAGCCAGAATACAACACAGGCCCTAAAATTACCAAGTGGGTATTGCTGAGGTTAAAGAATAACTGTGAGGAAAAAGTTTTCTTTTTTGTTTTGGATAGAGTGGAGATGGGTTAGAACATGTCTGGCTTTTATTGTTGTTTGTGTCTCTTAGGGAGATTCACCCTCTCTAATTGTTCTGGTGGCCATTATCACCAAAAGTAAAAGTGAGAGAAAATCTCTTATTTTGAATGGTCACCAGAACAAGAATACATGGGAAATCTTCCAATGGGGACATTTATTCTGGTGACTTCCAGGGATTTCCCTTACTTTGGAGGGATTTCCTTCCACTGCTATGGGATAAGAAGTGAAGGTATATCCTCCTAATGGGACACAGATAGCAAAAAACAAAAACAAAAAACCTTACAGTTCTATTGTAAAGTGAATCAGACATAGACTCTTAGCCCAGGTAACCTTTTTTTACACACATAAAAGCTTTCTCACACTTGGCTGGCAGAGGTCACAATGTTTTTAGCAGAAGACCAAACTAACAAAAATGAAGTGCCATGCTCAGTAGTGTTGAAAATCTAATATATACTCAATAAACAAATAATCACTTTAGTGAAAAACATACAGGCATACCCCACTTTTAAGTACGCAATGGGGTTTATTTACTAAAGCTAGAAAGTGCAAAATCAGGCTCACTGCTGCATAGAAACCAATGAGCTTCCAGGTTTTATTACCAAAGCTTAATTGAACAAGCTGGGGTTAGCTCATTGGTTTCTATGCAGAAGTGAGCCTGATTTTGCACTTTCTAGCTTTAGTAAATAAACCCCATTGTGTACTTAAAAGTGGGGTATGTCTGTACATCAATGCCATCAAGTCTCAATAATAAATAGCAATCATAAAAGTCTTACTTTTCAAAATTTTACAATACTGTCTCTTTATAAAATGTGACCAAAAGTATGCAATGTGCGCTTCAATGCTCAATCTTGATATATTGTTCCACATGGATCCTGCATGGAAAATAATGGCACACACCACCACTTCATGTTCCTTTTCCATAGGGTGGATTGTCACCTTGCACGGTGGGACCTGATTACCATAGGTCCATACTGCGCCTTTACCCTTTAAAGGGATATATGTAATTGCACCACCTGGTCTCCTCCACTGCACAGCAGGTCTTGTTAGCATTCTTTCCCTTTAAAGGATGGCTGCAATAACAGCACACTGTCTCCTCCACTCCACAGGTAGGCACATATATATTCTCCAAAGATAAAATAAAAACTAATAGTGCTCTCTGTTTAAAATTATTTTTAAGGGTAAAAGATACACTCACATAAAAACGGTGCACTAAACCTATGCATAAAGATAAAATCTCATCCAGAGCTCTTTCTCCTTCAGTGTTCTCAGCAGCTCATACAGTATTTTCTGGTCACACTGTAGATCGCGTCATCAAGCTCCACCTGATATGTTTAGTCATCAAGACTTTGTCATAGGCCTAGATGGAGTGGTGTTATTGCAGCCATCCTTTAAAGGGAAGGAGTGCTAACAGGACCTACTGTGCAGTTGAAAAGACTAGGTGGCACTATTACATATATTCCTTTAAAGGGGAAAGGCACAGTATGGATCTAAGGCAGCCAGGTCCCACCATGCAAAGGGAGAGTCCATCTTATTATTAAAATGAGAAAGGAACACAAAGTGGTGGTGTGTGCCAACATTTTCCACGCAGGATCCATGTGGAACCGTATATCAAGTTTGAGCACTGAAGAGCACACCGCATACTTTTGGGTCACATTTAAAGTGGTAGTAAAGTCCAAAACAAAAAAAAAAAAAATTGCCCCAGGCAGTTTACATCATAATGTGCTATTATGCTCTGCATACTAGCTGATTATGACAGACATACCTTAAAAGAAAGCCCTCCAGTGACACATTATCACCACTGTCAGCGCTTTCATCTTCACCTCTTCTTCCCTCCGGGTTTGCGCTCTCCGGCCATTTGAATGGCCGGGCTGCGATGAGGTCACCCCCCACGCATGCGCACAGGAGTCACGGCACAATGCTCTCAATGGACAGCATACTCCAGTGTGCCATCCATTTAGAGCATATTGCCTATTGGTTGGTGACGTCATCGGCCGCTACAAATGTGGATAGTCTTATTATAGCCTTACCTGTAGGTGCAGCATAAAGCAGTTTTTGCTACTAATGTAAAAAGGACAGTATTGTATAATTTTGAAAAGTAGGACTTCATTTTTATCAATTATTGTGATGTGATGGCACTGATGTATGTTTTTCACTAAGGTGATTATTTGTTTACTGAGCATTTATTAGGTTTTCAACACTAGTGAGCGCTGCACTTAATTTTTGTTGTCTGGTTGGTTGGTTTATTTGTGTTACAATAGCACATAAAGTGCTGGCACAGCTCACACTTATTGAGTTCATACATTTTGGCTTTTTAGCGCAGGAGGGCATTTTTACATGAGGTTCTTAGCAGGATTGTCTCTAAATGCTTGATTTGTGTAACTGCTTCCCTCTATATTTTTGTTTAAGAACACATGCTTTCTTACAGCTCTTTAAAGGCATTTGCTATACTTAAATAATAATTTTTTGGTTCCCGACCCAGACCAGTAGATTCCAGCACTAGGAATTTCAGGGCTAGAATTTTAACATTTGGCACTGGGGATCCTAGCACAAAGGTAAGTATACATAGAAAGGTTAGTATTACAGAAAACTTAATGTTAGAGTACAGCTGGCCATAGATTGATCGAAATTCAGCCTTTCAGCAGCAACTGGCCAAATCTTAACCCCTGGCCATTCCCGCTCGACAGAAGTCAATCTAATGCTTGATGTCTGTCAAACGCTGATCAGTGTATTCTAACAGTCCCTGCTATCAGAATACAATGGCACAGCAGGGATGATTCCTTCCATCCAACTTGCGTTTGTGAATAAGGGAATCCATGTGTTTATTTTCGATCCCCCAGGAAAATAAAAACCCATTTATGCCTAGCCTTAGTATGAAGTATAAGCTATGGTTACTGGTAGCATTAGTTTGAGGGTTAGTGTTACGGTTACGGGGAGAGATATTGTTAGGGTTAAAGGAAAGGTTAGCATAAAGCGGCCTTAGGGTAGGGCATCACTTTATTAGTTTTGTGCTTTGCACTGAAAAGTACCAGAACCAATCTACTGTACCAACACTGAAAGCTTATATTGTCATGGCCCTGAAGGCATTGTATCGTATATGCTAAATCTTATATGTAAGTGTTTTACTCTACACAAGGGTATTTTAGAGCACTCATTTACAGTATCTCACAAAAGTGAGTACATCCTCACATTTTTGTAAACATTTTATTATATCTTTTTATGTGACAACACTGAAGAAATTACACTTTGCTACAATGTAAAGTAGTGAGTGTACAGCTTGTATAACAATGTAAATTTGCTGTCCCCTCAAATTAACTCAACACACAGCCAAACTGCTGGCAACAAAAATGAGTACACCCCTAAGTGAAAATGTCCAAATTGGGCCCAAAGTGTCAATATTTTGTGTGGCTGCCTTTTTTTCCACCACTGCCTTAACGTTCTTGGGCACGGAGTTCACCAGAGCTTCACAGGTTGCCACTGTAGACCTCTTCCACTCCTCCATGATGACATCACAGAGCTGGTGGATGTTAGAGACCTTGCGCTCCTCCACCTTCCATTTGAGGATGCCCCACAGATGCTCAATAGGGTTTAGGTCTGGAGACATATATAATCCAAAAGAAAACAAGCGCGCATCCACTAATTCACTAATATTCAAACAGTGAACATGTATGAAACAATGTAACCATAAATCATCTAAATATCCATGTGTTACCAAATAAACGTGTGTAAAAACAATAAAGTTATTCAAAAAAAGCAACATGAAGTGTCCATGTGAACAGTGATCAATTGTGCTATGGAATAAAATAAAAATCCTAGTATGTGATGGTGGGAATATATAACTGTGTAGAAACAGAAATAAATATATCCAGGTGAATAAAAAAATTATTTTAAAATTAGAAAATTAAAAAATGAATAGTGACAAAACGCAACCCAAAGCGTCCATGTGAACAGTGATCACACCGTGAGACCTGTGATCAATAATGATATAGAACAAAGTCCATATACGTGATAATGTAAGTATAAACAGACTTCTCAACACTTGGACAAAACCCTGAATATTCTTCCAGTCAAGAGATATGTCATTAAAGCCGCTTACCAGATCAGTTGGACCTCAAGTTATAGAGATCATACCGGCAACGATAGCTTTCATCTGTTCTTTAATCCAGGAAATACGCTCTCATCCAGCCTGAATGACCAAATGTAAGTGCTCTTTTCTCCCAGACTTGGATCCCAGGATCAAGGAATAAAGACACCATGAACAGGGTTTCCTCACAAACAATAGTCCTGGAAGTTAGCCACTCAGTGAGGGATAAAAAAGGAGGAAGGCTTCATAGTGCAGATAAACTTCAAAATGGTTTATTTCACTACAGAGTCACTTAAAAAGTCACAACAAGCGTTTCATAGCAAACATAAATTTCATAAAAAACAGGAACAAAAAACGGATAAAAAATAGCAAAAACAGCCAAGGAACAAACCAGCTGGCTGCATGACAAAAACACGTAATAACGGCATGCCTCCATTCCCAGTTGATGCCTTCTATGGAGAAATGCGTCGGGTGGAGTAACTGATTCTGACATCATTACGTTTTTGACAGAACAGGAGAGAAGGAGACCTGCTCTTGTGCCGTGATTGTGCGTGGCCGACAAAGATCATGCCCGCCGGCCATGCGCATCGGGTTCCCCACCGCGCCTGCTATCGCCCGTAAAAGTTCCAGACATACCCATACGGCGATTCGCGGGAACAAACCACTTTGCCGCTGTATCTTTGCGATAATAGTGATAATAAACGCTCTGCTAAAATTATTTAAAAAAACGATTTTACTTGCATGAGCAGTAACTTATCTCCTCTTTGGCTGTCCCCTGCCAGCCCTGTCTGCCCCTTCTTCCTCCCTTGAGTGCGTAGTGTGCTATGGGGGCTCATAGACACACACAGCACTGGTAAGTCACACCCCTGCTCCCTCATTACAGGACTTTGGCTGACAGCAACAGAAGCCTATAGCTCTAGCTGTTCTCAGTGTTTCCTGTGAATCCAGGAAGGGAAAGGAGCCGTGCTGCAGCTGATACAGCGTCAGATTAGTGAGAGGAGTCAGGGCTTTCACACTGGAGTGCTGCACTGGCAGGATGTCAGGAAAAGTCCTGCCAGCAGCTTCTTTGGAGCGGTGAAGGAGCGGTGTGTTTACCGCTCCTCCACCACTGCTCCCCATTGAAATCAATGGGGCAGCACTGGGATACCGCCGGCAAAACGCCGATATTGCGGCGCATTGTGGGCGGTTTTAACCCTTTCTTGGCCGCTAGCGGGGGGTAAAAGCACCCCGCTAGTGGCCGAAATGCACCGCTAATCCGACGGTAAAACACCACTAAAAATAGCAGCGTTTTACCGCCGACGCTATGGGCGGCTCGTGTTTAGGGATGGGAATGAATGGATTAAGGTAAAAAACCTTTTGAGTTTAGAACCGCTTTAAGCCTGTTCCACTCTACCCAAAACTAAAGTTTAATACCAACAATGTTTTTTAATAATGATTAATTGTGACAGGAATTATAGGTAGCCCTAAAAACATATCAACTTTAGGAAAGTTTATTAATCATAGTCTTCTTTCATCTTTCTTTTCAAACAGTTATGAAGCACCACTGCCTGCACAGCCACAGAAATGCGCCAAAATTCGTTACGACTTCACTGCCAGAAATGCCAACGAATTGTCAGTAATGAAAGATGAAGTGCTGGAGGTAGGATTGCTTTTGTGAATTTAATTATTTTCTTTAAATTTCAAAGGATGACAAAATTACTGCAGGCCAAAATGTTGATGCTGCTGTATATTTAAGGTGTTAAATGTGATCTTTTATGTTTTTTTACAGATTCTGGAAGATAACAAACAGTGGTGGAAGCTGAGAAACACCATCGGGCAGGAAGGCTATGTCCCATATAACATTCTTGATGTAGTATCAACGGAAGAAAGCCAGATAGATGGACCATATGGCAAAGTAATAATATATTTATTAAGGAAGAAGGCAGAAGTTGTCCTTAGGGCAACAATACAAATGCCCTCCTACCCCAGTCTTATATAGGATATATAAGAGATAACTGTAATAAGATCTCATGTGCGGATGGCTTGATCCAAGCAGCTGACCATCTGCTTTTCTAAATAAAAAAAAAAATTAAAAGGGTTTAGCCAATTTTCAGATATGTTCTTTTTAGATCTGAAATTTTAAAATAGCTGGATGATGTATTTTAAAAAGTTTAAAATTGTATAGCTAGAGAATAAGGACATTCAATATTGTGGTCATTGTAATATTATAGTGTGTAATATGCATGTTTTTGTTGGTAAATATACATATGTGCTTATGTTGTTCTAGAGTGGAAACAAATACCGAGAAGGAAACCCAAGAAGTCCCGTTAGCCCTGCATTCAAGCTTCCAAGTAGTTATGCTGGAGATAAATGGGGAAGTGAGATGACTGGATGGTCAACCAGTCAGAACACCAAAGAAAGTAAGTTAGGCTTTGATTCTACTGAGCTACACCTGGCCTAACATTTACACCCTGTGTTTGCAATGGCTTTCCTACCTGCTTTTGATTCCACAACCTGATCTAACCAGTGAGCCATATACTTAAAACCCTCCAGAAAACTCCTTTGACCCCTGCCAATCATAAAAATAAAAAAAGACTGCCGTGTTACATGAGACTGCTAGGTTACAGACTGCTAGTAACTGTCCATGTTACAGAGAGACTGCTACATACAGAATGATAGTGGCATGCAAAGAGACTGTACCATACAGACTGATTTATACAGCGATAGCACCAAACAGTGGAGCTGCCAGAGAGACTGTACAATACAGACTGCTCCATACACAAAGATAGCACCATGTGGGGGGACTGTCTGAGAGACTCAAAGACTATGCCACAAAGAATACCATAGATCAGGGATATGCAATTAGCTGACCTTAAGCTGTTGCAAAACTACAAGTCCCATCATGCCTCTGTCTCTGGGTATCATGCTTTTGGCTGTCAGAGTTTTGCTATGCCTCATGGGACTTGTAGTTCTGCAACAGATGGAGGTCCGCCAATTGCATGTCCCTGCCATAGATGATCACTTCAGTTGTAAGAGATTCTGACAGAGACTGACCCATATAGAATGCTAAAGAGAGACTGCATCATACAGACCACCAAAGAGACTACCATAGACTGTGCCAAACGGCGTGCCAGAGAGAATGTATGGCTGTATCATTTACATAAAATTCTAAAACAAAAGCAAAAATTTTAAAGCAAGCAAGAACTTACTTTAAAATTCTAAAGCAAGTTCTGGTTTTGTAATAAAGTGCTTTTTTCACAGTGCTGAGCAAACATGGAAGTGTGTAGTCCAGGGCCAGATTTACATCTTGGGAGCCTAAAGTCAGAGAATTCTGAAGCGCCCCCCACTCCAAAAAAAACCCCAAAAAACTTCTGCAAGTTAAAATTCTCCCCAAACAAAAAATGCAAAAATCCCCCATCTGGACAATCTAAATCCCCCTCTCAGCACATATCTTTGCCCCCCAATCCTACCTTCTAGCTTAAATCACCACTCCTAGCACACATCCTCTTTCCTTCCAAATCTCCACTCCCAGAATAATTCTCCCCCCAAAATCCCCACTCCTAGCACAAATCCTCTCCCCCAAATATCCTCTCCTAGCATAAACCCTCTCCCCAAAACCACCCCACTTCTAGCATAAACCCTCATCTCAAATCCCCCCTCCTAGTGTAAGTTCTCCACCCAAACCCCCCTCCTAGTACAAATACTCTCCCCCAATCCTTCCTCCTAGTACAAATCCTCTACCCCAAATCCCCTCACCCAGCACAAATCCCCCCCCCCCAAATCCCCCTCCTAGTACAAATCCTCTCCCCCAATCCTCCCTCCTAGTACAAATCCTCTACCCCAATCCTCCCTCCTAGTACAAATCCTCTACCCCAAATCCCCTCACCCAGCACAACCCCCCCCCCCCCAAATCCCCCTCCTAGTACAAATCCCCCCTCCTAGCAAAAATCCCCTCAAATTCATCCTCTTAGGACAACCCCCTCCAAATTACCCTTCCCAGCACAGCACAAATCCCTGCTCCACCCCTATTCCCCTACTAGCACAAATGTTCCCCAATTCTGCCCCCCAACACATATGCCCCCCCCCCCCCCATTCCTCCTTCTAGCACAAATCTCCCCTATTACCCTTCCCAGCACAAACAGCCCTCCCCCCCAATCTTACAAGAGTAGTGAGTAATTTTGCAAGTTTATTTCTGCACTTATTACAATTCATTTTTTGCACTGATTGAATTATTTATAGAAAGTGACGCATATTTATTCACTGATAGGGAGTGCCACAATGTTTCTTACTTCATTACATCCACGTGTGGAAATGCATATGAATGTAAGTAGCACCCATTATAGTTTGTTTGCACATAGACACTATTGTTAGTGGTAGTGCAGGTGTTTTCACGATCATAGTAGTGAGAGGGTATAGCTCTCTGTGCCCCCCCATGAACATTGTACCCGCGCCCGTTGCAAGTCCGGACAGGAGAAGTGTCAGCAAGGAGAGAGCTGGGATAACATCGCTTCTCCATACAGCAGATAACACAGGATCCTCTTACATCACACAGTACATGGCTTGATTACCCGTCCCCTACCCACATTTCCAGGAGATGAGCAGTCCTTGGAGGAGCTAGGGGGCGGTTAAGCAAGCCGTTTACCGTCCGATGTAAGAGGATCTTGTGTTATCTGCTGTATGTAGGAGCGATGTTATCCCAGCTCTCACCTTGCTGACACTTCTCCTGTCCGGACTGCGCAGTCCACTTCAGCACTCCCCTAGATCTGGCCATGTATAGACAGGCGTCCCTCTAGGAAGGCCGCCTGTAGGCACATGCCTACAGTGCCTAATGGGAAATCCAGCCCTGGTGTAGTCCCAGTGTTGGCCATATAGGCAGGAGACATCTGGCTCAGTCGTACTGCACAAATGTTGCTTTGTTTCTGCATTTTTGCAGGAACAGTAAACATTTGTCACAGATTCATTACATAGAAAGCTTTCCAGTTTGGTTCTGTATTATCTGTTTCTGACAAGACCTGATTCATACCATTTCATTATTGTACCACAACTTGACCTGTAGCCTGATACCTTTGCTGCTAACCCAAGTATCCTTCGTTTAGCCAACCCATTTTGGAAGACATATTTACCAGTAGTATTTCATGCCTCCCGGACTAAAAGGATTTAAAGTTTTTTGTTAGAAACTTATCAACAACAAATAGAGAGTTTTGCTAACTTCTGCAAGGTTGTATCCCCTGCAGACTAACATACATATACAGTGCCTCCCAACTTTCTGAGAGAAAAAAAGAGAGTCACCACTTAGCAGTTATGTGGACCACAAAAAATCTATGTGCAGAAAAATGATTGACCAAATCCCACAAGTGCTTGTCACCACTTTTTTCTTTTTCAAAATAACAAATGCCATAATTGCATACACGAATTGTAATAGGTTATTTTATTACAGGTACTTATATAGCACAATCAATTTAGGCAACCCTTTACATACTTATTATACATTCTTATCAGTCCCTGCCCTCAAGGGGCTTACAATCTAAGGTCCCTAACTCACATTTATACACACACATACTAGGGCCTATTTAGACAGGAGCCAATTAACCTACCAGCATGTCTTTAGAGTGTGAGAGGAAACCCGGAGTACTCAGAGGAAACCCACACAGATACAGGGAGAACGTGCAAACTCCAGGCAGGTAGTGCCATGGTTGGGATTCGAACCGACGACCCTAGTGCTTGTGGAAGTGCTAACCACTTAGATGGTTAGATGAAAGGTTTTGTGTAGTATAACATTTCTGGTAGATTAATAGTATTTTTTACAGAGATCTATACATCAGACCTAAAAGAAGGACAACTCAGGAGGAAAGAAGAAAAGAGTGATTTGGTTTAAAAAATAGAAAATATCTCCAATGGTTGAGAGCTATTGTACAACCCCTGGGAAAAATTATGGAATCACCAGTCCCTGAGGATGCTCCTTCAGTTGTTTATTGTTGTAGAAAAAAAGCAGATCACGGACATGGCCAAAAACTAAAGGCATTTCAAATGGCAACTTTCTGGCTTTAAGAAACACTAAAAGAAATCAAGAAAAATAATTGTGGCGGCCAGTAACAGTTAGATTTATAGAACAAGCACAGGGAATAAATTATGGAATCACTCAACTCTGAGGAAAAAATTATGGAATCACCCTGTAAATTTTCATTACAAACACTAACACCTGTATCAGATTAAATCTGCTTGTTAGTATGTAGGTAAAGAGGGTAAATCATCACGCAGTGTTGCACAAGATGTTGGTTGTTCACAGTCGGCTGTGTCTAAAACATGGACCAAATACAAACAACATGGGAAGGTGGTTAAAGGGCAAGCATACTGGTAGACCAAGGAAGACATCAAAGCGTCAAGACAGAAAACTTAAAGCAATATGCCTTGAAAACAGAAAATGTACAACAAAACAAATGAGGAACAAATGGGAGGAAACTGAAGTCAACATCTGTGACTGAACTGTAAGAAACCGCCTAAAGGAAATGGGATTTACATACAGAAAAGCTAAAAGAAAGCCATCTCTAACACCTAAACACAAAAAACAAGGTTACAATGGGCTGAGGAAAGGCAATCGTGGACTGTGGATGATTGGATGAAAGTCACATTCAGTGATGAATCTCGAATCTGCATTGGGCAAGGTGATGATGCTGGAACTTTTGTTTGGTGCCGTTCCAATGAGATTTATGCAGACGACTGTCTGAAGAAAACATGCAAATTTCCACAGTCAATTATGATATGGGGCTGCATGTCAGGTAAAGGCACTGAGGAGATGGTTGTCATTAAATCTTCAATAAATGCACAGGTTTACATTGGAATTTTGGACACTTTTCTTATCCCATGTATTGAAAGGATGTTTGGGGATGATGAAATCATTTATCAAGATGATAATGCATCTTGCCATAGAGCAAAAACTGTGAAAAAATTCCTTGAAGACACAAAAGGTCAATGTCATGGCCTGCAAACAGTCCGGATCTCAATCCAATTGAAAATCTGTGGTGGAAGTTAAAGAAAATGGTCCATGACAAGGCTCCAACCTGCAAAGATGATTTGCCAACAGCAATCTGAGAAGGCTGGAGACAGATTGATGAAGAGTACTGTTTATCACTCATTAAGTCGATGCCTCAGAGACTGCAAGCAGTTATAAAAGCCAGAGGTGGTGCAACAAAGTACTAGTGATGTGTTGGAGTGTTATTTTGTTTGTTTGTTTTTCATGATTCCATAATTTTTTCCTCAGAATTGAGTGATTCCATAATTTATTCTCTGTGCTTGTTCTATAAATCTAACTGTTACTGGCCACCACAATTATTTTTCTTGATTTCTTTTAGTGTTTCTTAAAGCCAGAAAGTTGCCATTTGAAATACCTTTAGTTTTTGGCCATGTCTGTGATCTGCTTTTTTTCTACAACAATAAACAACTGAAGGAACATCCTCAGGGACTGGTGATTCCATAATTTTTGCCAGGGGTTGTATATACTGTCCATTAGGCATTGCTTCCGATATGCAAATTTTGTATGTACCAGGAGTTGCCCTTTCCCTTCAGGATCTTTAGTGACAGCAGGTTTGTTGATGTTGTGTTCAAACACTCAACATGAATCCCACTGGACACAATAAATAAGTCAGCCATACACAATTCACAGGCTCAGCACCCAGCCAGCCAATCACCTTTAGGCTGGATTACATTTTCTGCTGCTGCAGATCATAGCACCAGAAGAAATGGGCTGCTACCTTTGCAATGATATGCTGCTGAAGAGCAGTTCTACACACAAAGAACGTTTTAATTACTTTTAGGGCCCATTCATATCACAGTTTTGCATGCACATATAACAATATTTTTTCTACATGTTTTGCAATTTTTTTTTTTGTTGACCTTTAAAAAAGTTTTTTTTTGACACATTGTTTGATAATGAGTGCTGTGACTATTAAAATCAAAGCGTTTTTATTGTTGTATATACCCCTATATGAGAGATCTATCACATTTAGTTTCAGTGATTACCATTTTGGAAAATTGCAACATGTTGCGCTCCATTTAAATGCAACTTCCATTTTCCACCAGCACACTTCAATGCAGCACATTAGTATGAACTGGGACAATTAGAAACAAGGCAGTTTGCCTTGTACTTGCACTGGGGCTGCGTTAAGCAACACAGGCCAATGAAAGTGGTGAGAATGAGCCCTTAGGGAAAGATGGCTTTGATAGGTAGGCATGGATAACAAATAAAAAGTTCACACTTTGGATGCAAGAAAGTCAACAGCAAAGTTGATATAAGATCACATTACAATGTTATAGTTCTTATTATGGGCCTGTAATTTCAGCCTATCATATATTCTGTGACAATGCTTTCTTCCATTGGCTTGTTGTATAGTTCTCAACGTGTTTATTTTATTTCTGCAGAGTTAATTCACCACATGGATGAAGTGAATGATGAACTCTTAAAGAAAATCACGAGTAATCAACCACCTAAACGGAATTTTGTAGCACAAAAAGCTCAGCAAGTACATGTTCCATTAACTTTCCAGTCTGACCCAGAAGAAGTGAAAGCCTGGCTGGAAGCTAAGGGATTTAGTAAACCGTAAGTAATAATCAACTTTTGTATGTGTGATTACAACTTACATGTATCCATGACAAGATCTTACCAGTGGACTAATAACTCTGCTCACACACTTTACACTCTGATTGTACAATCCATGCACAATCTACCTTAGATTTATCAAAGCTATTTAACTTGAGGGCCTACTTAGACAATCGATTCATTTTATATCAGGATACAAATTGCCTCTCTCATAATGATCCTGTCCCTGATGGAGATATTTAATTTACCTTCCCTGGCTTTGATACTACTAGAAAATGGTATCCAAAAGTAATAGCAAAAGTAAACTGACACAGGGTATTAACCCATACCCTCTTTACTATCCTTACATTATATATAAATGTTGTGCATTCCCAGCTAAGGGAGTGAGCTGTCAAAGACACCTCTCGGTCTGTACTAATGATCAGCAACCGGAGGGACCAGTTCCCGATCATGTGACCACTGTGATAACTAATCACAGTGGTCACATGATTAGGCAGACTTTCCCACCTCCTGGGCATAATAACCCATTTAAGGCCTCATGTACACTGCTGCTGGTAAACGGACGTTCAGAGGCAGTTGGCTGCTTTTTCAGCTGTCCCTGAACTCATCCAATGTTATCTTATGTATACATGTACACAGGTTCGTTTAATGTTGTTTTTAGGCAGTTGCGTTTAGAGGCTTTTCTTTGAAGGCAAAAAAATTAATTTGGATGCTGAAGTTTCCGACGTTTCAGACGCCAAGCGCGTCTAAATGCGGCCAAACGCGGGTATCTCGCGTTTAGCCACGTTTTGTTTACAGGCGTTTTTCATTTTTGGCTATTTCAAAAAAAAATATTTTTTTTTTTTCAAACGCTTCTAAACGCAAACACGGCATGAAATCACGGTAGATGTTTTAAACGTGGGTTATTATCTGTCAAGTTAAATCGTTCAGGAGAGGTTGTAAAAACATCCCGTGTACATTAAGCCTAAAGGGACGCTGGAGCGGATGGGAAGGAGTAATCTTGTCTATGAAACCTGTCAGTGCTAGTAGCCTGAGTGGCCTGCACAGTGCCCTGACCTCAACCCGTTTGAACACCTTTGATTTTAATTGGCATGCCAATTGTGAGCCAACATCCATACCTAACCTCACAAATGCTTTTTTTGGCTGCATGAGCACATATATGACAAATAGGATTTACCCTGCAGCTTCTGCTTGCACAGAGCTATGGCGCTTTATATTGTGATTTTAAACAGTGTATATGTTCACACTGTCATGCCATGTCTCCTATACTAGCTAAGGGATGTTTTTTTTTCTCCATTAGGACAGCAAACCAACTGGGCATTTTAAATGGGGCACAGATTTTCTCTCTAAACAAAGATGAGTTAAGGAGGGTTTGTGGAGAAGAGGGTGGAAGAGTATACAGTCAGCTGCTTGTGCAAAAGTCACAGTTAGAGGTAAGTGTCTACATCCATGGAATTATCAGAGATGGTGATACAAATTTTAAAAATATTTTAATTGTGAAAAGAAGCAAATGTGGTAACAAGTAAAATTATATTTTCACATTGTCAATTTACAACATTCCTCACACAGGAGGTAAGTATCAGCTGGACTATTAGATGATAGAAAAAAGTTTGAGGCAGTGTAAATTCAAACTAATCATCTGCATGCAAAAGAAGGAAATGTAACGTTCAATAGAAATCTCAGGAACATGCAGCGTTTCAGTTAAATCAGCTGGTTTCACCACTGTGAGGGTAGACATAAAATGTGAAAAAGCAACAAACAAAAATTCCCAGCTCACTTACCAGCCAGCCTGCAACAAACCGAACTGACCCTGTCTAACAGTTCATGTTAACAACAAGGGCTTTAGTTTGCACACATATGCAAATACATGTGTAAGCTGCAGCGCCTACTTCACGGCACCCCAGTGTACTGCAGTCCTAACTTTATCATTTTGAGAGTCTCCTGAGTTGGAGCACATACTGTATATAATGATTCATAAAGGTTCACTAGTTGTGAATGGGACCTTAAAGTAAAATTGGATTGTTTATACAAGAACAATGAGGCTCCATTCACATCTGTGTGTTTGCGAACGCATAGCAAGTTGCACAGAAAATGCATGCTTTGCCTTGCATTTCAGAAACATGTAAAAAAAGCACAGTAAAAAATGCACCACGTTCCTCTCAAAAAGGTCTGGAGCTTCTTTGGGGCGATCATTGTGCGTAGGGCAGCCCATTCCAGTAAATGAGCTGCCCTAGTCGTGACAAGCGAAAACGCTCCAAAATACCAAAAAATGTATGCGGTAATGTGAGTTCCTGCTATGCAGAGATGTGACTGGGGCTTGACAGCTGAGTCTCTCCATCCACCCCTCCTATGTACTTGTATAAAGCCTGCCATACACTGTGCAATCTGATTCTGGTAAATCTAAAGGAAATTATACAGAGATTGTAGCTGTCAAGCCCCGTTCACATCTCTGTGTAGCAGGAACTCACATTCCCACATGCGTGAACTTAGCTTTAAAAGGATACCTTGCTGCCATTAAGACATAAAACGTGGCCTCTGTCCAAAATTTTAAAGGAGGTATGTCAGGACAAGGGTCTGGGCCTGCAACCTCTGCTGTGTCTGGTGATGTCTCTACTTGCTGAGCCACCTGAGATGCTGGAGAGTTCTCTGCCAAGCCCTTGAACCTTGTTTCTCCAACTTTGAACCATTTGCTCCTCCCATGACCTTCCTGATTTAACCCATGTCTCTGCATTTCCTGTTTGCTCTCTGCAGCCAATATCTCACTCTTGTCGCTCCTGCTGCCATCCATATCTTCGCTACCACTCATTACCGACCTTTGGCTTGTTCTTCAACTATGCTTCTCCTTGATCTCAACCTGCTACCACTTGTTATCGACTTTTGGCTTGTTGTCCGGCTACGCTTCTGCTTATCCCTACCTGCTATATCTGCTGCTGGACCCCGGCTTACTTACTAGTGGGGCGATTCTGAGGACTGTGACCTGGTACTAACATGCAGCTAAATCCACCTCTACGATCAAGAGCTCTGGTGAAAACCGGTTAGTACTTAAACTCCACCCCTGTCATCCACCAGGGTAATCTTCTTCTGTACTTATCCAGCTGGTCGGTGGGTGCCTCTCCACTTCGAGCCTAACTCCAGATTGTGAAAATGTAAATCAGATCATTGAACCTTAGATTAAAAAGATGTCAGTATTCGCTTAATAGCGTAACATCCAATTGATCCTTGGTGGAAACCATTTTGACAATAGTATTGAATGTATACCACTGAAAGCAACAAAAGTGCAGCTATATCCACTTAAAGCAGAACTTTAGGCTTCGTTCACATATGTGCCAATTTGATCAGTTTTTAACAGCAGCCAATTCACATAACATGTGAACCAGCAGCCTTCTCAATGCAGTTAATTCACACGCGTGGTGCGATTTTGAAAAGAGTCATGTGCATTTTTCAGTCCAGTTCAGGTACAATTTCAGGTAAAAACAAGAACTGCATCGGACTCCCGCGCAGAAAATGTGGCAGCATATATGTGAAACCAGCCTTACCCATAACAACATGGTAAAAGATAATCTTGTCATTTTGCTGAAGCCCAGAACCCCTGAGCAGCAGTAAATCTTTAGGCTCCTTTCATGCTTCCCTGCTGCAGTTTCCCCACAGCGTGGGTGCACGCTTTCCCGTGGGTGCACACCAAATATGCAGCATGCAGGACTTTTGGTGCGCTTTTCATAAAACACCCAATTTGATAAAAGTCTATGAGAAAGCATGGGTAACCCACACGGAAACCATGAGTACACTGTGCTGCACCTGCACTGCAGGGAAACTGCAGTGGGGCAGTGTGAAAGCTTTGGCTGTCAGTAGATTGGCCTCTAGCAGTTTTGATTTCAGACACAGTGCTGAGAATAAAGAAGAACTAAGGCTGTGCAGAGCAGGATGAGACATTGCATTACTGGATTTTAACCACTTAGAGACTGTCCACCGCATATATACTGTGGCAGGGTGGCTCTATTGCGTGAAACAACGTACCTGTACATTGTTTCCTGCAATAGATACCTTCTTCACGGAGGAGGAGCCGATGCGTGTGCCCAGCAGACCCGATGTCCACTGGCCACCCGCGATCTCGATAAAAAGAAGCAGAACGGGGACCTGCCTATGTAAACAAGGCGAATCCCCATTCTGATATGGGACAACATGAAGATCTGCTGTTCCTAGTGATTAGGAACAGCGATCTCTGTGTTGTTCCTGTCAGCACTTCCCCCACACAGTAATGCCCTGTACACACGGTCGGATTTTCCGGTGGAAAATGTGTGATAGGACCTTGTTGTCGGAAATTCCGACCGTGTGTAGGCTCCATCACACATTTTCCATCGGATTTTCCGACACACAAAGTTTGAGAGCAGGATATAAAATTTTCCGACAACAAAATCCGTTGTCGGAAATTCCGATCGTGTGTACACAAATCTGACGGACAAAGTGCCACGCATGCTCAGAATAAATAAAGAGATGAAAGCTATTGGCCACTGCCCCGTTTATAGTCCCGACGTACGTGTTTTACGTCACCGCGTTTAGAACGATCGGATTTTCCGACAACTTTGTGTGACCGTGTGTATGCAAGACAAGTTTGAGCCAACATCCCTCGGAAAAAATCCTAGGATTTTGTTGTCGGAATGTCCGAACAAAGTCCGACCGTGTGTACGGGGCATAAGAAAACACACTGAGGGGAACACATTTACACTTTGATCTCCCTGATGTTAACCCCTTCCCTGCCAGTGTCATTTATACAGTAATCGGTGCATTTGTTTAGCACTGATCACTGTATTGGTGTCACTGGTCCCCAAAAAGTGTCACTTAGGGTCAGATTTGTTCGCCGCAATGTCGCAATCCCGCTAAAAATCGCTTATCACTGCCATTACTAGTAAAAACCATTACAAAATTCAAAGTCCATAAATCTTTGCGTAGTTTGTAGATGCTATAACTTTTGTGCAAACCAATCAATATACGCTTATTGGGATTTTTTTTTACCAAAAATATGTAGACCCAGATAGCAAGGATATCTTGCCACACACTTGTGGCAGTATTGAATTGTAAGTCTTGTGAACTTGCTGCACATCTTCACTGGCAAGTTGTACACTTGCAGAGCACTTGAATCACAAGTTCTAGGTGACACTTTTCCAATTTGTAGCAAATTTGTGTGGCAAGTCTCTAGCAAGAGCAAAGTTGCAGTGGTAAGTCTACAGCAAAAGACCTGCAAGTCTACAGCCAGAGTCCCGCAAGTCTCCATTTTTGGCAAGAAAAAAAGAAGCAAGCAGCGCAAATCTTTAATCCCACAATCTAGTGAACCCACTGCTATTAACCTAATCCCTTGCTGTAAACACGTGATATACATTAAATCCAACAAATCTATATAATGATAAACCCTGTGTCATTGCATAAAATAATTAATGTATCATACAAAAATTATTTGTTTATATGAAACAAACAATTAAAGTGCAAAAGCTGTTAAAAAAAGTGCAAAAGAAAAAAGTGTGCGCACACAGTGAACAAAAAGTGCTCAGTGCAAGAAAATATTATTTATTAGTAAAGTGCATGCATCAAAAATTCATATGTGTTAAAAATATTTTGCAGTACACTTTAGAATCCCAGGAAAAATCCAAGATTGTTATTATCACTTTCTTGGATTTTTCCTGGGATTGAAAAATGGACTTCAAATATTTTGAACACATATGAGTTTTTGATGCATGCACTTCACTAATGAATAATATTTTATTGCACTAAGCACTTTTTGTTCACTGTGTCAGCACACAGTTTTTTCTTTTGCACTTTTTTTTTAACAGCATTTGCACTTGGTTTGTTTCATAGAAACAAATAATTTTTGTATGATAGATGAATTATTTTATGCAATGACACAGAGTTTACCATTATACATGATTGTTGAATTGAATGCATTTCACATGTGTACAGTAAGGGATTAGGTTATAGCAGTGGGTTCACTATCACCAGATTGTGGGATTATAGAATTGTGCTGCTCGCTTCTTTTTTCTTGCCAATTAACTGGTGATCATAGGCATGCTCGGGGGGGTGTCAGGTGTGCCTGGGCACACCCTAATCACCCCAATTGCATTAGCATTATCACTCTGTGTGCAGGCAGGGAGATGGGAAATATCTCCCTCCAGGGCCATCTTAAGAGCATTATAGGCCCCCAGGAAATACAGTGCACTGGGGCCCTGTCTACACAATCATGCACGAGAATAAAACTGCAAATTATCAATAAGGCTATATTTATTGGTACTTCCAACAAAATCAGTGTTTAAACATTAACACAACGTTTGGACAATATAACACGAGTTTGATGTGCACAGTGGCAGCTTTGATGGGCACAGTGGCAGCTTTGATGGGCACAGTGGCTGTGTTTGATGGGCACAGTGGCAGCTTTATTGGGCACAGTGGCAGCTTTGATGGGCACAGTGGCAGCTTTGATGGGCACAGTGGCTGCGTTTGATGGGCACAGTGGCAGCTTTGATGGGCACAGTGGCTGTGTTTGATGGGCACAGTGGCAGCTTTGATGGGCACAGTGGCTGCTTTGATGGGCACAGTGGCTGCTTTGATGGGCACAGTGGCTGCATTTGATGGGCACAGTGGCAGCTTTGATGGGCACAGTGGCTGTGTTTGATGGCCACAGTGGCAGCTTTGATGGGCACAGTGGCTGTTTGATGGGCACAGTGGCTGTTTGATGGGCACAGTGGCAGCTTTGATGGGCACAGTGGCAGCTTTGATGGGCACAGTGGCTGTGTTTGATGGGCACAGTGGCAGCTTTGATGGGCACAGTGGCTGTGTTTGATGGGCACAGTGACAGCTTTTGAGGGGCACAGACAGTGGCACAGACAGACAGTGGCACAGACAGATGCACAACTTGAACTTACTTAAAGTGGGGTTCCACCCAAAAAAACAAAAATACCTGAAAAATTGTAAAAAAAAAACAAAAAAACATTTGAATATTTTTTTTCTTTTACTTACCTCTAAATGCCTGTTGCTAGGTGGTCCCTCGTAGTCTGCCTCTTCCTTTGCCTGGGCTGGTGACATCACTTCCCCCCAGGCACAGGAAGGGCTCGGCTCTGCTCCCTCCCTCCTGTCAATCATCTGGGACCCAGTACAGGTCCCAGGTGATTGAGCGCAGTGGGTGCCAGGCTGTGAAGCCACAACCCGGCGCCCACAGTTGAAATGCCGGCGCCGACGAGCGGAGGGGGGGGACGAGCGGGGCTTCGATCCCCCGCATCGCTGGACCCAGGGACAGGTAAGTGTCCAATTAAAAGTCAGCAGCTGCAGTATTTGTAGCTGCTGACTTTTATTTTTTTTTTTTTTTTAATGGAGCTCCTGGGTGGAACTCCTCTTTAAGTAGACAGTGTTAGACTTACTTGAGGCCGCCGGCCTGGTGCAGTACAGTGTGTCACTCACAGCAGAAAGGCAGCGCCAGCTATCAAAGGCCGTCTTTCTGCTCCGCTCCCTCTCCACGCTGTCTGAAGAACATGGCAGAGGTGGGCGGAGCTTGTTCACTAGCAGCTGGGGTGGCCGCGGCGCGCTATGAATGCTGGGGCAGCCGCGGCCTCTGACTGATGTCACTGGTTGATAGCTAGACGCCAGGCGGCCGGCGATTCTAGCAAGTGAGCAACCAGTGCAGTCAGTCAACTTAAGCAGCAGATTGCAGCACTGAGGCTTGGCCCTGGATGGGGCCCTCCAGACAAGTGGGGCCCCTGGGCAACTGCCCAGCGTGCCCAGTGGAAAAAACGGCCCTGTCTCCCTCTGACCAGTTCTTCCATTCATGAAGTGCTACCGTACTTCTCTTTTACTGTACCGGCTCTACCATAAGAGTGTGTGTGTCTGTATGTGCATTGTAACATCGGGGGTTCATTTAGCTTAAAGGTAGAGCTTACCAGTGAGCTGAGTCCACGCCAGATATGCAGTTTCAAGGGCTTGTCAGCCCACTTTTATTAAAGAAAGAAAATGTCCGATAACAGAAGTGTTGCCCACACAGGGGTTTCAGCTTTCCACAGCAACAATGTAAGTTTAATCAAAAATACCAAGCCACCTGGCTCTCTTCAGCAGCACTGCTGCTCAGACTTATACTTCAGCCCTCTCGGCTCTATAACAGATTTCCTGTACACATGCTTCAGCCCTCTCGGCTCTATAACAGATTTCCTGTACACATGCTTCAGCCCTCTCGGCTCTATAACAGATTTCCTGTACACATGCTTCAGCCCTCTCGGCTCTATAACAGATTTCCTGTACACCCAGTACCTCAGCACTCTTTTCCAGCCCACAGGCTTAGACCCTCTGTCTGCTCTGACAGACAGACCTGTGCAGACATGCACACTTCTCCCTTGCTTGCCTGGACTCCTCGGGAGGGTGGAGCCCAGAACTATGGTCAGGTGTCTACAAATAGCCCAACACACACCTGACCAGTCAATCTGCTGGTGGATCTCAAAACCTGGAGAAAGCTGCAAAAGCAGTTTTCTCCAGTCCACATTCATGCTCTGAAGCCCTGCCCCAAGCAAACGTGCATACCCCATGTCCACCTCAACCCCATTTTCACAGTGACAGGGACTCTCACTATTACATATCCCCCCCCTTTGTTTCGATCCGGAGGGAGGAACACCAGCACCCGTCATGGTTGGGACACCTCTGCGCTGGCTGTCAGCCACGTAGGCCCAATCTTTTTTTCGGGTGCGCTTCCAGGTACGTCCCACCCTGGATCTTAACAGGGTCCTACATTTCCCTATACTCAGCCTATTCCCTCTGTCCTTGGGGTTCCTGAGCTCACATTTCTTTTCTGTTGGCCCCCTGCCTTTCCTGCTACTTCCTTCCAACTCAGTTTCCTGATTCTGTAGAGAACCTCCTCCAGACACTACGCCTGATGAGTAACCACCTTTTCCCTCACTGGTACCCGTTTTCCCCATCACAATAGGTCTCTTGGGTTTACCAACTCTTTTGCCTCCCCGCTTCAAGTTTCCTGGTTTCCCAAAACCTCTCTCAGCATTACTGTTCTGAGACTGTAGGGGGCCTATTTTTATGGTGTTTTTAACGGGACTCCTCCTCTTATTTCTGGTACCTGACTCAGCAGTCACTAATTGTTTACCAGGTTTACCTGTACCTTTGGACACCACATTATAATGTACCATTAACACATTACTTGATTCATCATTGACAGACATTTTCAAACCAACATTACACCTCTCAATGTTGCACATGTCACCAATGCCTTTTTTTTCAGCATTTGCTAGGGCAGAGTCTGCAGAGGGCACACATACCGGAGGGCCGCCATCACCCACAGGAACCTCACAGGATGTCACCTCCCCTGGGTTCACCCACTCTGCAGACAGCTGTCCTACCACTTGACCTTTAATACCACCTGGATTTCTATCCAAAACCGGAACAGGCGAGCTCTCGTCTGATCCGCGTACCAACCTTATTGCACTTTTTACCCATTTCCCTGTCTCAGGGACCATATCAGGTTTGTCACATAAACCTATTATTGGACTGGTGACCCCAGTCTCTTTAACCACCTCTGTCTGAGCCCCGGTCAGGATTTCTGCTGTTTTCTGGTCCATGCTCGGCCCTTCCATCTCACGTGGTTTTTCCACCGGTGCAGTATACGCGCCCTTCACCGACAACTGACCAGCACCACCCTGGACCATAACCGCAGAAATGCTTCCCATCGGGCTGTTAGGAGGTGAAACCTCAGACATTGACTCATTTTTAGTTTCTCCAAAGCATCTCCCATATACCATTTTTTCAGGAATTAACCCAGCAGCATACCCAGAAGCAACTTTTAACAAGAGTAATACTTTCAAGAATAAACCATTCCTGTCTTGTTCTCCTTTGTTCTGTACAGCCTGCCATTTAGTGCTCCACCTAGTGGTACTCCACAGTACCAGGCCATCTGACTGTGGAGGAGACACCCCAATATAGATTGGCTGTACATCCCAAAGTTTAAGCAGCTCCTTTAATGCTTTGGTTACAGACCAGACCCTTAATCCCAGACCCAAGTCCGTTCTGGGGACTTTCATTACATTGGGAATGCAGAGAGACTCATTGGCTGAGACTTGAGAAGTTGCAATTGTCAAACCAACATCCTCCCAGCTGGAGGTAACCACAGCCTGGTGCTCACCCAGAGCGCTGCCAGGTGCTGGACTCATACCCAACTTCTCAGGTTCAGCATCAGTGAACGGCTCCAGAACATTACCAGTGACAACGTCACTTTGACACTCCATGACAACCTCAGTTTTGTGCATAAAAACCTCATCTATCAGGGAGATAAGATTTTTACTCCAACTATCCCAATCCATTGTTTGTGCGCTCCATTCACCTGTACTCCTCAGAACCGATCCATCCGCCCAAGGGGACACATAACAGATGGGCTCAGGCTCATTACACAAATCATTGTGAATCATGTCAGACTGTGGTAATACATGTTTTAACACAGAAGGTTGCAATATACCATGTTCACCACCTTGCTCGGCTGGTGCTTCATAAACCTCACACACCTTTGCATTTTTCACAGGTTGTGTTAACCCACCATTTACCTGCACATTTTTAGTACTAGCAGTTTGCACTAACACATTACCATTACACGGTACAGTTCCACACTGTCCCACCAGAGTGACATCGCAGTTGTCCAGGGCAACCTCCGGCTCCAATAAATGAAGTTCCCTGGAGATGTCTAGGGACAACTGTGATGTCTTACTACCAGTTGCTATGGGCAATGGCCCATTTTTGACTACAGCTTTTGCTCTGCAAGAACCTGGGGGTTTCCCAACAGCAATACATTTTCCATAATCATCAACATTGACAGCATTTGTACCTCTTGCAGGCTGTCCTAGCCCACCGCCAACTTGAGACTGGCAGACATTAGACACATCACTATTTTCCTCTTGAGATGCACACACAGGTGCAGGTTTGACTTTAACCCCTGCCTCCCCACTGCACAGGGTACTGCACAGGGACAAGTCACCCTCAAGAACACATTCAGTGGCCCCACTAACTGGGGTCACTCTCACATCATAAGGGACAGTCTTGTAACCAGTCCTTTTATACCGGAAATCAACAGTTCCAGCCACCATTTCATTAAAGACAGTCTTACCCACCGCAGTAGTTGGGGTCACCATCTTCATTTGAGTACGTTGTCTTATGAACCAATCCTCTGCTGCACTTTTACTGGCCAACTCCCCCTGGTGGCCACGGGATGAAACTACAGCAGGCATCTCCCACTGTTTAGCACCACCTGCCGACACAACAGGAAACTCCTTCTTGTTGCTAGGGGTGACTGCAAACATATTTTCACAGGAATCTGGGCCCGCAGATAAAGACCTTTTCTCAGCAATATTATCTCCAGCTGAATTCCAGAACCTAGGACAAGAAAACATGCCACGCCCCAGCTGGCCACATTCCAGGCATGGTACTGGACGACTTTTTCCCAGAGCGCTTCTCTCCTGGTGATTCCCAGCTGGCTGGAACGCACAAGCCTCTTTGCGGGGATGCTGAGCCAAATCTCCTCTGCAGCTCCTTCTGTCCGGCACCACTTTCACTCTCGTCGCCATGGGAGATCGCACTCTCCCAGCAGAACTTTGCTGGCTCTCTCCAACATGATGTATCGGCTTCTCCTGAAGCCACTTGCCACGATCCTGGTTAGACATACCCCATGGTACACAGACAGCCCGACTGGCTTCCTCTCTGTTGCTACGGGCAACCACTCTTGGTCTCAGCCTTTGATCAGCCTCTCTCTTTGTAAATAGCATGGGCTTCTCTCTGCTGGATCCTGACACGTTGACATTTTTCACAATAGCTACTGTTTTAACTGCAGCAGCGTTACCAGGGGCAACAACACCCCTCTTCCAGTTATGGACATCCAGCCGCTCTCCCCTTACACTGAGGGTTGGCTTTCTTTCCTCTGTAGCTTTGTCCAGCGCTGCCAGGTGCCGTTTGCACCAGTCCACAGCCGATTCAAACACTGGTGGACTTTCCATATTCGCAGTCACTCCACTGCACTTTTGCGGCCTCCAGCAAAAAATGAAGTACAGTCACTTTAGAGCAAGTTGCTTTTCACTTCATGCAAGCTTTCCTCACCTGCACAGTGCACACACAGATTGTGCTGTCTCATGCACACAAACACAGTTCATAGCAGAAAAAAAAATTTGACTTTTTATTCACAGGTACACCACCTGCAACACGCAATGCCTTTTGCCTGGCTGCACTTCCACACACAGCCAATAGTTTCTGACTTGAACTCACTGTGGAGCAAGGACCCGGATTCCACCGTCTTCTGCCCGCATTCTCCACCACTTGTAACATCGGGGGTTCATTTAGCTTAAAGGTAGAGCTTACCAGTGAGCTGAGTCCACGCCAGATATGCAGTTTCAAGGGCTTGTCAGCCCACTTTTATTAAAGAAAGAAAATGTCCGATAACAGAAGTGTTGCCCACACAGGGGTTTCAGCTTTCCACAGCAACAATGTAAGTTTAATCAAAAATACCAAGCCACCTGGCTCTCTTCAGCAGCACTGCTGCTCAGACTTATACTTCAGCCCTCTCGGCTCTATAACAGATTTCCTGTACACATGCTTCAGCCCTCTCGGCTCTATAACAGATTTCCTGTACACATGCTTCAGCCCTCTCGGCTCTATAACAGATTTCCTGTACACATGCTTCAGCCCTCTCGGCTCTATAACAGATTTCCTGTACACCCAGTACCTCAGCACTCTTTTCCAGCCCACAGGCTTAGACCCTCTGTCTGCTCTGACAGACAGACCTGTGCAGACATGCACACTTCTCCCTTGCTTGCCTGGACTCCTCGGGAGGGTGGAGCCCAGAACTATGGTCAGGTGTCTACAAATAGCCCAACACACACCTGACCAGTCAATCTGCTGGTGGATCTCAAAACCTGGAGAAAGCTGCAAAAGCAGTTTTCTCCAGTCCACATTCATGCTCTGAAGCCCTGCCCCAAGCAAACGTGCATACCCCATGTCCACCTCAACCCCATTTTCACAGTGACAGGGACTCTCACTATTACAGCATGTATATGTAATATATATCACACACACGTGCATGTGTGTTTAATCTTTGGGGTGATGCACCATAATGCTACACAAATAGGCTACACACACCTATGCTGGTGATTCACCGGTACTTAGGTGGCAGCAATCTTAATTAATCCCTCAATCTTCCATTAATATCTTTGGCACTAGTTTTTCTTGTTGTTTGTCCAAGTGTCTGTTTTTATCGGGTCTATTCACTAATAAGTGAAGAGAGGTGAATTGTAGACATGTGCAATATGTTTCGTAACAAATCAAAATTCGGCCAAATTTTGCATCTTTCGGACATTCGGATGCATTCGAATGTCCGAATAAGAAAATAACAAATTTCAACTAATACGAAAGAAATTATAGCGAATATAACGAATGAATTCGACATGATTCGGTAATTCATTAAAGATCTAATGAAACAAAAGGTCAACTCAAAGTAAATCTTACAGTCCAATCAGCTGCTTAATTTTGTGCTGGAGGTTGGATTACTGGCAAAGTGCGTTCCTGAGAACTGAGTGAGAAGGGTGTTGTATTGTATTTGAGCAGAGGAGAAGAGATATTGTCATTGTGTGTGTTGATAGATTCAATAAACAAACGACTTTCCAAACTACGAATCATTATCACGAATCAATATACATACATAAACATCGAATTTTAACGACTATGAAAGAAATTATAGCGGATATAACGAATGAATTCAACATGATTCGGTAGTCCATTAAAGATCCAATGAAACAAAAGGTCAACTCAAAGTAAATCTTACAGTCCAATCAGCTGATTCATTTGGTGCTGGAGGTTATATTACTGGCAAGGTGCATTGCTGAGAACTGAGTGAGAAGGGTGTTGTATTGTATTTGAGCAGAGGAGAAGAGATATTGTCATTGTGTGTGTTAAAAGATTTAATAAACCAAACTACGAATCATTATCACGAATATATATACATACATAAATATCGAATTTCAACTAATACGAAAGAAATTATAGCGGATATAACAAATGAATTCAACATGATTCGAGATTCAGTATAACGAATATCGACACTCTACGAATAATAACGAATTATCCGAGAACGAATTAACGTAACTTAACGAATATAACAGAACGAAATTATGTATTTTTTACAAATGACAACGAACTGAAACTAAACGGAATTTCACGTTGTGCACAAGTCTAGTGAATTGTCAGAAAAATTGCAAAATCTAAGCCAAATTGGCTGAAGCAGAAAAGACAAAAAAAAATAGCTCTCATTGAAATACTTTTAGTTCAACTTTTTTAGCCTATATTTTTCCATTTCCCTAAAAAATGTACCTCAGTTCACTGAATAGTGCATTAAGATAAAACTGATCTTTATAAAAACATTTATTCAAATATTTGAATAAAATCAATACGTAACACTGGATTACATCTTAGTTATTTGTTTTATTAGGGTGATCATTTAACAAAACATAAAAAAGAACATTTATAATATGAAAAAGAACATTCTCAAAAACAATAAATGATACAAAAAAAACACACACACAAAACAAAAATTGCAGTAATATGAGATAATATGCGATACTATGTGATACAGTGATAAAGTGCACTAATTCAAGATACTAAACAGCAAAAAGACAAATATGCATAAATTACTATCCCTAATTAAAAAAAAATTCAATATTATGCGAAAAATATGTGAAACAGTGATAAAAGGACTCGAATCAAAAGCAGGTATTCATCTGACTTTACATAAAAAAACAATAAAATAAGTCCCAAATAATAAAGTGCATGTGCATCAAAACGTGATGAGTTGTGAAGATCACATGCTTAAAAAACAGTTCTTGAAAGTTGTGAACACAATTGTTCCCACCATCCAGGCATCCACCAGGAGACAGGAGTGTGTCCTAGCAGCTCACCTTAAACAAAGACCGTAACAGGTCTAGTGGAGCTTTGGTATACAAATCCTTAATGGCAGTTCACGTTCCACTCTCCTCTCCATCGAAATCCACAGCTGGTCTGACCAGGCTTTAATATATGGATCCTTTATGGAAAATCACATTCCACTCATCTCTCCTAAAAGTGCCACTAGACCTGTTGTGGTCTTTAACCACTTCCCGCCCGCCCTATAGCGGATTGACGTCCGGGAAGTGGTTCTGTTATCCTGACTGGACGTCATATGACGTCCAGCAGGATAACATGCCGCAGGGCGCCCCCGGGGGCGCGCATCGCGGCGATCGGTGGAGCGGTGTGTCAGTCTGACACACCGCTACACTGATCTTGGTAAAAAGCCTCCGGTGGAGGCTCTTTACCACGTGATCAGCCGTGTCCAATCACGGCTGATCACGCTGTCAATAGGAAGAGCCGTTGATCGGCTCTTCCTCACTCGCGTCTGACAGACGCAAGTAGAGGAGAGCCGATCGGCGGCTCTCCTGGCAGGGGGGGTCTGCGCTGATTGTTTATCAGCGCAGCCCCCCCGCAGATCACCACACTGGACCACCAGGGATCGCCACTAGGACCACCAGGGAAGGGGCAACATGTGGATGGCCAGGTGTGTACCCCATGGCCATCCACATGTGCCCAGTGTGCCAAATCTGTGCCAATCAGTGCCCACAAATGGGCACTGATTGGCACAATTATGTTGCAGTGATGCCCAGCAATGCCACCCTTAGGGGCATCACTGCAAATAAGTAATGCCATCAGTGCCACCCATCAGTGTCCATTCATGCCACCTATCAGTGCCCATCTATCAGTGCCCATCTGTGCCAACTATCAGTGCCACCCATAAGTAACCATCAATGCCACCTACGAGTGCCCATCAATGCCACCTATGAGTGCCCATCAGTGCCGCCTATAAGTGCCTATCCGTGCCACCTATGAGTGCCCATCAGTGCCACATACCAGTGCCACCTATCAGTGCCCATCAGTGCCACCTATCAGTGCCCATCAGTGCCGCCTATCAGTGCCCATCATCAGTGCCCGTCAGTGCCACCTCATCAGTGCCACCACATCGGTGCCACCTCATCTGTGCCCATCAGTGCAGCCGTATCAGTGCCCATCAGTGCAGCCATATCAGTGCCCGTCATTGAAGAAGAAACGTATTTATTTATTTATTTATTTTTGTTGCGCAAAAAATAAAAACCGCAGAGGTGATCAAATACCACCAAAAGAAAGCTCTATTTGTGGGAACAAAATGATAAAAAATTTGTTTGGGTACAGTGTAGCATGACCGCGCAATTGTCATTCAAATTGCGACAGCGCTGAAAGCTGAAAATTGGTCTGGGCGGGAAGGTGTCTAAGTGCCTGGTATTGAAGTGGTTAAGGTGAGCTGCTAGCATATAAACAAGGAAAAATAAAACATTCCAAATTGTGCTCCACCAATGGCATAATAGGGTTAGTCACTCCTTAATTTCTACCTCTCTGAACTCTATATCAGATCTCATGGATACCACTCACCTCTCTGCACACCACTCCCCAGAACCAATTAAAAAAAAACCTTACACACAGCAGGGAGCAATGATGAAAATTCAGCCGCAGTGGCCCCTGTGGTGGGATAACTATTACACAACATAACTGAACCAGAACTTGCAGCAGACTTGCAAAATGTTTGCAAAGAAAGTTGATCTGGAGTCATGCAATGCAGACTTGCTGCAATTGTGCAACAAACTTGTGAAGCTTAGCAAGTCTAGCAAGAGCTTAGCAAGTCATTTCAAACTTGCAGCATGATTACTTGCTATCTGGGATTTGTGCGAAAAAAGACATCAATTTTATTTGGGTACAGCGTCGCACGACCGCGAAATTGTCAGTTAAAGTAACGCAGTCATTTAGGGGATAAATCCTTCTGGAGCTGAAAACACTTAATGTTTTACATAGCTATACCTGCAAAGTGGGGCCAGCCTGAAGTAATCTATCAGGATTTTGTGACTAAAGTTCCACTTTAAGCGATTTGATTATCTCCCAGATGAATGTCCCATGTATAGATGAAAAGGCAACTAGTCCATTTTGAACAAAGCACCTACGTAAAAGAGGCCCCTGATGATGTCCTTTTCAGACAAAATGCATACAGCGGAGCTTGAGAAGTGCTGACTCTACCCTCTCTTATTGGGTACTGACGATCCTATGTATTGTGTTAAAGCGGGGGTCCACCTATCTATCGTTTTTTTTTTTTTGGAGTTCATTCACAAACTTTTCTTCTCATGATTATCTACTCACATGTTCTGTGTAATAAGTCCACCTGTGTCCGATTTCGTTGTAAAGAATAACTTATAAAATTCACTGAAGGCGGTTTCCATCTTCATTGTGGGCATTTGAAGCCCACAAGCATGTATTTCCTGGATGCGGTGAATGCTGTGCTCCCAGAATTCACCGAGATGTTGTGATGACGCTGTTGCACAATGCATGCTGGGAAGAATGAGACTAGCTCCCAGGGGACTGTGGGAGGTCTGGGAGAGGCTAGAAACACGCCTACTCCCATGGGAGGAAAACCAGGAAGTGCTAAGAAGATTAGAAAAAAAAAAGGTAATTACGGCGATTTAAATTTTTTACATAGCATGTCAGCATCTAGGCAAGGAAGAGAATGCATAGAGATAATGTTCAAAATTTGGGTGGAACCCCGCTTTAACTCATACTTTGTTGTCAAGAGTTACATACAATAGTGGTCAAATTACCATATAATACATTATATATAATAGCAGTGAAATTGTTGGATAATACATAAGTAATCACTCCATGTATGAGGCACAAGCAATTTGAATTAGATGTCTGAGGTGTAAGCAATCAAGAAGATTATATGTGAAAAATGACCTCGCTCAGGTACAATACAAGAGCAACCAGCACACACTTGTGATACCAAATAAAAAATATAATACTGTATATAATGTGCAGCTCTATATGAAAAAAAAAAACAAAATAAAACTCTATGATTCAAAAACATGCAAAATCAACAGCACTGAGTAAAGGTTTAATATTGGTGAGAGCTTATATACTGCAAATTCACCAAAAAGTGTCCATATATGTTTCACATTTACAAACAGTTCACATAAGTAACTAACTGCTTGAATCTCCAAACACCAAGAACAAAAAGTCCAAAATCCAAACAGTGCTCCCCTTCGTGCTCACAAACTGCTTACTGGATAAGAATAATCATCAAGGCTTTATAATAGCATTCAAAAGGTTAATAGCTCCAATATGCAATGTGCATCAAAAGGTGAATGGCTCCAATACACTGTATGCATCCAATCTGGAAACCACCATCACACTGCCCCATATCAGATGTCAAAATTCCACCACATAAATGCCATGAACAAAAAGACAACCTCCATAGGGCAAATGACGCTTAAGCTATCCAACTTTATCCATATTCAAACATACTAAAAAGTGTGCATTTACAAACGTATGTGGAAAGACAGTCTCCGCAATTCTTCCTGTATGGCAATCACCATAGACTCTGAGATCAGAAGTTGAGCATGATGACGTCACGTCCTCAGGCCCCGCCCAACACGTTTCACCCTAGACAGCATCATCAGGGGACTGGCCACAGTCCGATCTACATTAACCTCCCTGGCGGTTTTCCCGAGTGTGGCTCGGGGTTAAAATTTAGGACCATTAGCGGTAACCCCGAGCCACACTCGGGATTACATCGCAGGATCCTGGTGTGGCTTTACTTACCTTGTCCCCGGGATCCTGTGATGTCCCCCGCTGTGTCTGCGGGCTCCGTCCTCTGCCCGAAGCCTCTCTGGGCCAGGCTCCGTTCCCTGCGAGCGGCGCGACGCACGGGGGCGGAGCCTGGTGGCAAATTCAAAAAATTGTAAAATCATAACACATACAGTACTGTAATCTTACAGATTACAGTACTGTATGAAATTATTTCACATCCCTTTTGTCCCCAGTGCTTTGTCCTATGCCCTGCATGCAGTTTTATGTTATATATATATATATACTGTTCTTTCTGCCTGGAAACTGGAGATTGTCCATAGCAACCAAAAAGTGTCCCTTTACATCAAAAGTGGCTTTAGACCAGCTAGAAAACAGCGATAGTAAATTAGAACACTTGCAGAATTAAGCGATAGTGAATCGTGGGGAAATTTATTTTATTATTATTATTATTTTTTTTTTTTTTTTTTTATTATTTATTTTTATTTATTATATTATAATTTATGTTTTTGTGTTTCAAACTTTATCATACCCTGGATATCTACTAGACTCTTGTTTGGACAAATTTAAGTGTGTTATTGTTAAGAATTACAGACCTACAATATAAAACCCCAAATTTCCATGCAAAATAATTGTACCGCTTTCAGCACCTAAAATCCGAAATAATCATACCGCCAGGGAGGTTAAAAGTGGACAGTGTAAGTCATTACAGCAGTGGACAGTGTCAGTAGGGCAGTGGACAGTGTCAGTAAGTAGAGCAGTGAATGGTGACAGTAGGGCAGACGTTTGTGTCAGTAGGACAGTGAATGGTGTTAGTAAATAGAGGAGCAGACGGTGTCAGTATTGCAGTGGACTTTGTCGGTAAGGCAGTGGACATGGTCAGTAGGACAGTGGAAGGTGTCACTAGTTTTTTTATTTTTGTTATTAGATTTTTTTATTATTTTTTACCATTTCATTTTTTATTATTTTTTACAATTTCTTTAGAAGTCCAACTGGGGGTCTTTGTTGAAATATCAGGGGTCTAAACAGACCTATATTTCACCGTTGACACAGAAAAAGGAGATTGAGGACACCGATGGGAGGGGGAGCCAGCAGCGCTGTGGTGAGAGAGGGGGACCAGAGGAGAACACAGGGGCCTGGGGGCAGCAGGAAACAAGTAACCTGGATAGGAGTGGCATCATGTAGAGGAACCGGTGCCATTTTGCTCCTGCAGCTCCTGAATGCCAGCGTGAGGGAGAGGAGGAGAAGCTGGCTTTCAGTGGCTGCAGGAGTAAAATGGAGGGGAGCTCCTCTATTTGCCGCCCCTCCTATTGAGGTGTAGAGCCAAATGTGACGGAGGAGCCGCACGGGCCCCCTGGAGCATGGGGTTGAGTCATAATAGCAGCCCTCGCGACCCCTATAGCTACACCAGTTAAGATATAGACTGAGATGTTCTTGATGACAGTTCTTGGATACAGCCTATTGGTGTACCCTTTTGTATGCTGTTATGCAGTTTATAAAAAATTAAAAAATTATTTGAAGTTGAGTTTATCTGAAGTCAAGATAAAAATAAAAACCTACCAGTCAAGTCCCAATAAAAAATAAAAGCTGTGTCTCACCTGATATACTGCTATATTTGTATTTAAAATTCCAAGAACATAGGGCTGGAACTGCCTTATGCTGACCATTTTATTGGCGGTTTTGGAGCTTTCTATTCATTTCCGCCTACAACATTTCACAACAAATTGTTTAAAGCCCACATGAACTTTTCTATTTTATTCAGTTAAATATTTTCCAGTTGCATCAAAACAAATGGTGTTAAAAGTCTTACAAATAGTTTTGTCTAAATGCAGCTTTAACAGTAGAATATCCTGTCCTCTGCAAGAATGCTGCAGAGAGAAACACCATTGGTAGCTGTTGAAGCAGAGGTCTCCCTGCAGAGGTCCAACACACCCCCTGTTGAGTCAGACCTACAACCCTGCAGTTTTGCACATTTTTCTTTTAAGCTTGATGTCTGTAAGCTGTGCCTTCTTAAAAAGCATCATCATTGGATTTAAGGAGTTTAGTGATATCCTTATTAATTAAAACACATTTCTTTTTCAGATAAGTCAGGGTGGGAATGAACTCAGTGAAATCATGAAAAGGCGTCAAGAGAAGATAGAAGGCGAAAACTAGCAAAATGTCTCCTCCATGACTTTCTTTATCTTATGCAACGATCCACATAGCCTCGCAGAATCACTCGCTGCTGTGTATGCCTTGGGCTGCAAAAGGATTTTGGATGTACTCCTGTAAATTGTTAAAGCAGGGGACAAGAAATATGGACCTCCACAGTATATATATATTTATATATAAATGTATACATAAATATGCAGCAAGTTCTTTCCTTCTCCCTAGTGGGCCACGTGGTGCATTGCAGAGTATTTTCAACCATTGTTGCCTCTAAACATTTAACATGCCTGCAGCACACAGCAAAGCCAGCACACTACATCTGCATGTATGTATAGATATATATATAGTATTCACATATTTATGTTTGTATATCTCATGGATTCTACCGTTTTTATTTTCTCTACACTTTTGTTTCCTTTCTTTGCTGCCTACGAGGCCTGCTGTTCTTATAGCAGTTAAAAGGTGAAAAGGGGTATGAGCTATAAGTATTGCATGAAAGTATTATTTTTATATGTATATTCCTTTATTTTTAAACTGATTTTGTGCAAAGACATCTGGAGCCAGGCAGAGCCTTGCCAAGAGTCTGTGCAGGCAAATGAAAATATCTCCAACTTTAGCAATTCATAGTCTGGCAGTGAAAGGGTTATCCTACGTACAGACCAATATAATATGATTTTGCAGATGGTCTTGGTATTGAACAATGTGGACTCCGTGTCCTTCTGCTTGGTCTGTATTAGCCGTGGCACGCAATCATAATACAGAAAAATGCTTCACCACAAATAATTACAGTTCATTATAAATATAATGATTTATTTGGATGATAAGGGACACCTAAAATGAAACGCCTTTTTTTAATATGCAGCTGTATGGCTGTCTGTTAACACTGACATAAGTGGCACATATTTAAATTAATCAGACATAGTAAAATACGTTTGTACAATAAGAACAATTTCAAAGGTCTGCATGACAGTTGGGTCAGGTTTGTGTTAAGTTGACCACACTTGAAAAGAGATCGTCACACAATATAAATGATATCAGTGTAGTAATGCGATTATCTTTCTGGAAATTGAATACTAATGACCAGTTGGAAAAATTGAGTCCATTGACTTTAGTTGTTGATACAGAAAGCATAAGCCAATGTCACCTGTTATTGCCACAAAGCTTTTGAGACAACTGTCATTTGGATGTGCATTGTGGGTAGAAAAACTGATCGTCCAAAGATGAACATTCAGATTTGCTTGATGTATGACCTGCTTTAGGAGCTACTGCAAAGGATACTACTGCAATAGATTGAGCAATAGGCTATTAAAATGTGACCCAACAGCTCAATAAATATGCATAGCCTATGGACTCAATGATTGGCTCACATACACAAACAACCATCACCACTCATGGTACACATAGTAAGAGCTGTGACTGGAGATTTGGATCTGGACTGTTTTATTAAGCCTTGAATTAAAGTTTAATGCAAAATGTATTTTAGATATGAACATGATTTTTGGGTCAGATCAAGAGCCACACATAAAGATGTACAGATTTTACAATATTAGCTTTGTGAAGTATTTGGAAGCGATTAAGTGCCTGAACACGTCTCATAAATATTAGAAAACCCTCGTGTGTACCCAGCTAACTAGGATTCACTTGCCTGACATTTATTCTTCAGGAGCAAGACAAGTTTAACGTCATCATGCAAGCATACATCTAGTCTTTTTATTTCTGAATCCCCTTTTTTCATTTAAGATATGTTTCAGTTCTTTAAAGTTACAGAAAAGTAACAAATACAATGTTTTGGTAAATTATTTAATAACAATGAAAATGTAAGTGTAAAACATTCACTTATCACAGTGAAAACCTGTAATATTGTGATCACTGGAAATAAAACTTAATAATCAAATGTTTATGGAGTAAGGAGTCTCTCTGTGATTGGCTGTATTAAATATGTTTTGACTTGAGGTGTCAAAAAGTATTATTATTATTTTTTGTTTTGTTTTGCATAGATTGAGGAAGAGTTATATCGGAACTCATATTATATATATATATATATATATATATATATATATATATATATATATATATATACACACACACAATACATTAATCTATCTTTGTAATCATTATTAAATGTATTAAATGTATTTTAAGTACCTGACCGGGTATCAGACACTTGCAGTCCTGTACAGCAGGGCTAGAGCGTGAGAGGCAGAAGCAGTATAAGGGGGCAATTAGTTCACGTGCTGACAAAAAGCATGCTGATAGGAAGAGAGAGAAGAGTGAAAGAGAGATGAGCTCATCAATGTGCTGATATTCCTTTCACTATCAAGTCAGAGGCTTGTCCAAGACAACCCAATCTGAAAGGAAGTTGGCTGAATCATTCTGCCCATTTGGCTGTGGACATCTTGGGACAAGTAAAAAAAATCTCTGGGTTGAAGATGAATATTGTCGGAAAAGCTGTAAAGCTTTATTTATTTTTTAATGGGCTAGTCCTTTTTATGGTTGAATTTTTTGCCTGGATTTCTACTTTGAGATTTCTATCAGGCTTTTAATTTCTGTCAGTGATCCCAAAGAATCAACAAAGGCTTCCCTACCATTTCCAAAATGTGACAAAGACTTCTATACCATATCCAAAATAAATAAAATTGTATTTTGGAACTAGTCTTTAACTACTTGCTGCCTGTACATTTACTGTGGGTGGGAGGCATGGGCAGGTTGGATCACTTACATGTATGTGATTCAGCCTGTTCCAGGTTAGAAGCGCGCAGCACTCCACTCTTGCGACTGCTGTGTCCTCACAGCGGATTGCGAATACTGCCTCTGGCGGCCGGGGGAACAAGTGATCGCTGTGCAATCACATGATCACAATGTCAACAAACCTGTTATGAATACATTTCATTCATAACAGCTGTGTTTCTTATACAGCTGTGTTTGTTATACAGTGATGCAGTGGCCCACAGCTATAACATGGTACCTGGGCCAATCACAGGACCCTGTACCATGTGATTAGCTGTAGCCAATCACAGATCACTAGTAATCACAGCTGTTATGAATGTAACCCAATCATGACAGTTGAAAACATTGCCGTTCCAGTGATCATCACTGGAACAGCAATCAACGTGGTAAAAAAAAAAAAATCGCTGATCACCCCCCCAGAGTAGTACAGTGTTATTATGGTGACACTGAACTACTCTGATGAGAGTACGTAAAAAAAGTAGTAAAAAAAATGTTGAAAAAAGATAATAAAATGTTAACAAAATGTTTAAAAAATTGATTAAAAATGTATTTAATTTTTTTTAACATACTATCACCAGTTAATATCTCTGAACACCACCACACCAGTCATATGTTGACACAGCATGTAAGAAAAATGTAAACAATTTTTAAAATTTCTTCATTTTCCAAAAAATTGTGAAAAAAAACTGCAACTTCATAAAACTCGCTCGGTCTGTCGGACCAGTCCGGTCGAAAAGTCCGACCGTGTGTACGCTGCATAAGACCCCTTTCACACTGGGGCGGTTTTCAGGAGCGTTAGCGCTAGAAATAGCCTCTGCTAAGTGCCTAAAAACCACCTCTCATTCATTCCAGTGTGTCTTTTCACACTGGGGAGGTGCAGTTGTGGGACGGGAAAGAAGTCCTGCAAGCAGCATCTTTGGGGCGGGTTGGGAGTGCTGTATACAGTGCTCCCAAAATGCCCCTGCCCTTTGGAATGAACGGGCAGTGCTTTCAAAGCACCTTAAATGTGCTGCAAAACCCCTTTTTTGGAGTTAAAAGCGCCCCACTGGTGGCGCTTTAGCACTCATGCGGCCACGGCCCCAGTGTAAAAGGGGTCTAGGGGACAGTCCAATCTAGCTAAGGGACAGTCCAATCCAGCTAAGAAACGCAGTCAGTAACAGGCCCCACATCCAAGCAGATCTACATCCATGATACAAGAGATGGTCAGAGACTGCGTGCGGACAATGATATAGGAGATGGTCAGAGACTGCATGCGGACAATGATATAGGAGATGGTCAGAGACTGTGTGCAGAGAATGATATAGGAGATGGTCAGAGACTGCGCGGCCATGATACAGGATATGGTCAGAGACTGCATGCAGATAATGATGCAGGTGATGGTCAGAGACTGCATGGCCATGACACAGGAGATGGTCAGAGACTGCGTTCAGACAATGATATAGGAGATGGTCAGAGACTGCACTCAGAGGCAGCTCTTTAATTAGGTAAATTAGGCCTCGCCCTCACAGGGGCTTCGCGGACGGCCACCTAATTTGCCTGAGATGACAGTGTGGGAGTGGGAGGGAATGTCCCCCGGTCATGGTCTGTCAGTGTCCCAGGCTGGCAGGGTGAGTGGGCCGGTGTCTTGTCGATTAGTGCCTCCCGTCAAATAATACGTCATACGTCCACTACGTCACACCAGCTGATTCCCCTATCAGCTGGCATGACGTAAGACTGCACATGCGCAGTTCGTCGGATGCATTTTCCGACGGGAGTCACAGAACACAGTGGAGAGGCACAGTGTAGGACAGGCTAGAGGAGATACTTTGAGCTCCGATTCCCGGGGACCCACTTTGTGAAAACCCACCAAACTTGGCACACTTTTAGGGAACACCGCTGGCTGTATCTGGAAAAAATTTCGGGTCCAGAGAACCGAACGGCAGCCGGTACCGACTCCTGAAAGTGAGCCGCTTGCTTCATTTTTCCGCTGACAGGAAGAGAAAACAGTGTAGGAGTGTAGGAGAGGCTCGGGAGATATTTTGAGCTCCTGTATCCGGGGACCCGCTCCATGAAAACCCACCAAACTTGGCACACGTATAGGGAAGACCCGTGACTGCAGGTGGAAAAAATTTCGGGTCCAGGGAACCAAAGGGCAGCCGGTACCGAATCCCCAAAGTGGGCCACTCGCTTCATTTTTCTGCCTGGGGGAAAAAACGGGCGACTTTGAGCTCTGGTTTCTGGGAACCCACTGGGTCAAATCCCACCAAATTAGGCACACTTATAGGGGAGAGCCATGGCTATAGAAGAAATTTTGGGTCCAGGGATCCGAAGGAAGGCCGGTACCGACTCCCCAAAGTAGGCCCCTCACTTAACATGGGAGTCTATAGGGAAACCAGGCAAAATTGTGACGGATTTCACTTATCGCTCAACCATTCGACGACTAAATGGGCTAGTGACACCAAACTTGCACCCCTTTTTCCCAGATATCACAGCTACACCTCATAAAAATGTGGAGGTTCGGGGACCTTTTACCGGGGATTTACCGGGGCCACAATGTTGACCATCTTCACGGTACCGGTGCTCCCTGACCATGGGTTACAAAATTACAAAGCTTGGGGGTGATGTAGAGACACTCTATGGGTACCCCCACACCGAACCGGGGTCTGTTAACCCAACACCGGCAAAGACGTGCGTGGCGCTCTCCGGTTCTATGGGTCTTAAAAATACACAGACACCGGGAGGCTGTGGGGATGCTCTTCAGGTACTCACTGGCCAAGTTTGGGGTCCAGGGAACGTTTGGCGGTCGGGGGCACCCCAAAAGATCAACCGGTAGAAACCGCACGTTTAACATTGTAGTCTATGGGAAACTCAGTCAACTTGGGGGGCTGATATTTCCTCGGCTGTTGGGGTTTGGAACACCAAACTCGGCACACTTGTAGGGGAGACGATGCACTACATGTGGTCCACATTGGGGTTCCCAGACCCTATGGTTGGCCCGTAACCATCTCCCACCCCCCTAGGGCGGTAAAACCGGTTCTGCTACTCAGAAAATTCAGATTTAGGTTCTGGCGTCTACCGGTCGGATGACTTTGAGGGCTCATATCTCCGGAACCCCAAATTTGGTGTGCTGGCTCATGGGATCTAGATCTACAACATATCCAAAAATTGTACTCCTAGCTCAAACGGTTCAGAAGATGACTTTCCTGGAGCCCAAAAAATGCTTGAGTTTGAAAGTTAGGTCGACACAAAGCATGCATGGTGGTTTTCAGAAAAATCATTTTGGGCACCTTTCGTTCCAGAGACCTCAAATTTGGCCTGCAGCTAATGGGCCTCTATGAACCCCCAACTACCAAGTTTGAAGTTCCTGTGACCTACGGTTCCGGAGATATGGACCGGTAAAGCGAAAAGTTCAGACCGGCCATGGGGCATCAAGGGACCGGTTCCGATCTCGCTGCCCCCTCGGCCTTGGTGGGCACCATGGGTCAGTCCCCTTTGGAAGACCATATCTCCCCCATACTTTGAGCTAGAGACCCCAAATTTGGCAGGTCGGTACCGGTGGATTTTAGACACAAGATCCGGGTAGACCGACCCTCCTGCGAGCAACCGTGTGGAAGTTTCTCTCCGATTGAGCCCATCCCAGGAAAGAGGGGACTCGTAGTATGCATTTTTCAACGGGAGGCAATAATCAACACTACACCGGTGTAACGTTGATTATTGCCTCCTGTCAAAAAATGCCTCCTACGTACTGCGCATGCGCAGTACGTCACATCACTCCAGCTGATTTCCCGATCAGCTGGCGTGACGTATCGACTGCACATGCACAGTTCGTCATATGCATTTTCCGACGGGAGGCAAGCCACTGGGAGCATGTGGAGGGAGAGAATCTTAAAGAGGGAGTCCCGCGAAAAATTTTTTAAAAGTCAGCAGCTACAAATACTGCAGCTGCTGACTTTTAAAATAAGGACACTCACCTGTCCCAGGGTCCAGCGATGTCGGCACCCGAGACTGAATCATCCCTCGGTCCTCGGGTGCTGCCACTGCCATTCTCTGTAAGGGAATCAGGAAGTGAAGCGTTGCGGCTTCACTTCCTGGTTCCCTACTGCGCATGCGCCAGTCGCGCTGCGCTTCCTTACTGGTCCCCGCTGTCTCTGGGACCTGTGTGTGTCCCAGCAGACAGCACGGGGGGTAGGGACGGGAGGGCGCGTAGACTCCCGTGGAGTCTACGCCGGAAGTAGATGCAAATACCTGTCTTAGACAGGTATCTGCACCCCCCTCCTCCCTGAATGGTGCCAAATGTGTTACCGGAGGGGTTGGGTTCCGAAAAGCGGAGGTTCAATTTTTGTGTGAACCTCCGCTTTAAATGTAAGATTCTGCCTCACTCTCTGTGGCGTGACGTATCCACTGGGCATGCGCAGTTCGTCGTATGCATTTTTCGACGAGAGGCAAGCCACGGGAGCGCGCGGAAAGAGAACACTGACGTAAGAGAGAACTCCACAGGGAACACTGACGTAAGGAAGAACTCTGCAAGGAACACTGACGTAAGGAAGAACTCCGCTGGCTTAATGTCAGCGGCAACACCGCATCCAGCCCCGCCCCCAACACACCCCTAGGCTGCTCTAGAGAAAGGGGGCAAGCGCCATGCATAAGCAGTGTATTTGTCAGGGAAGCTTGGATTGACACAGCGGTGCCAGCGGGAGGGCCAAGGTCTGTGCTTCCAGAGGGGGGCGGGGCCCTGAATAGCTATGTATGTAAAACGATATTGTATATATATATATATATATAAACGACCATGCATGCTTTGTGTCGACCTAACTTTCAAACTCAAGCATTTTTTGGGCTCCAGGAAAGTCATCTTCCGAACCGTTTGAGCTAGGAGTCCAATTTTTGGATATGTTGTAGATCTAGATCCCATGAGTCGGCACACCAAATTTGGGGTTCCAGAGTCAGGAGTCCTCAAAGTCATCAGACCGCTAGAGGCCAGAACCTAAGTCCGAATTTTCTGGGTAGCAGAACCGGTTTTACCGCCCTAGGAGTGCCCTATTTGAGAGACAGTTACGGGCCAACCGTAGGGTCTAGGAACCCCAAATTTAAATCACATGTAGTGCATCATTTCCCCTAGAAGTGTGCCAAGATTGGTGTTCCTAACCCCAACATCTGAGGAAATATCAGCCCCCCAATTTGACTGAGTTTCCCATAGACTCAAATGTTAAACATGCGGTTTCTACCGATTGACCTTTTGGGGTGCCACCGGCCCGGCAAACGTTCCCTTGACCCCAAACTTGGCCAGTGAGTACCTGAAGAGCATCCCCACAGCCTCCCAGTTTCGGTGTATTTTTACGACCCACAGAACCAGAGAGCGCCACACACGTCTTTGCCGGTGTTGTGTGAGGGGGCCACCAGTCCCCGAAAGTCAACGGGGGTGCCATACGGTGGAAAAGGCTTGACATATTATAATGAGACCCCCCTGAGCATTCTACGGTTAACCGGATCCGAGCTACACTGTTTCAAAGTGCCATTTTCCGGTTACCGGAAGGTTCTGGTTGGGGTACCGGGCCCCGGTTTGTTGTGGGGGTACCCATAGAGTGCTTCTACATCACCCCCAAGTTTTGTAGTTTTGTGGCCCATGGTCAGGGAGCACCGGTACCGTGAAGACGGTCAACATTGTGGCCACGGTAAAGGGTTCCCGAACCTCCAAACTTTTATGAGGTGTAGCTGTGATATCTTGGGAAAAGGGGTGCAAGTTTGGTGTCGCTAGCCCATTTGGTCGTCGAATGGCTCAGCGATAAGTCAAATCTGCCACAATTTGGCCTGGTTTTCCCGTAGACTCCCATGTTAAGAGAGGGGCCTACTTTGGGGAGTCGGTACCGGCCTTCCTTTAGTTCTCTGGACCCGAAATTTCTTCCACGTGTAGCCATGCCACCCCCCCTACAAGTGCGCCAAGTTTAGTGTGATTTGTCCCCGGAAACCGGAGCTCAAACTTGCCCCAATATAGGCAGTTTTTCCCCTAGGCGGCAAAGTGAAGCGAGGTGTGCTGTCTTTGGGAGACGATTACAGGCCAAGCGTACGGTCTAGGAACCCCAAATTTGAATCACAAGTAGTGCATCGTCTTCCCTACAAGTGTGCCAAGCTTGGTGTTCCTAGCCCAAACAGCCAAGGAAATATCAGCCCCCCAATTTGACTGAGTTTCCCATAGACTCCAATGTTAAACGTGCGGTTTCTACCGGTTGACCTTTTGGGGTTCCACCGGTCTGCCAAACGTTCCCTGGACCCCAAACTTAGCCAGTGAGTACCCGAAGAGCATCCCCAAAGCCTCCCAGTGTCTATGTATTTTTAAGACCCATAGAACCAGAGAGTGTCATGCACGTCTTTGCCGGTATTTTGTGAGGGGTCCACAGGTCCCCGAAAGTCGAGGGGGGTGCCATTCTGTAGAAAAGGCCTGAAATATTCAAATGAGACCCACGGGAGCCTTCCCTGGTGAACCGGGTCCAAGCTACACCATTTCAAAATGCCATTTTCCGGTAACCAGAGGGTTCCAATTGGGGTACCGGGCCCCGGTTCGGTGTGGAGGTACCCATAGAGTGCTTCTACATCACCCCCAAGTTTTGTAATTTTGTGACCCATGGTCAGGGAGCACCGGTACTGTGAAGATGGTCAACATTTTGGCCCTGGTAAACCCCCCGGTAAAAGGTCCCCGAATCTCCAAAATTTTATGAAGTGTAGCTGTGATATCTGGGAAAAAGGGGTGCAAGTTTGGTGTCGCTAGCTCATTCGGTCGTCGAATGGTTGAGCGATAAGTGAAATTCGCCACAATTTGGCTTGATTTTCCCATAGACTCCCATGTTAAGTGAGGGGCCTACTTTGGGGAGTCAGTACCGGCCTTCCTTTGGTTCTCTGGACCCAAAATTTCTTGCACATATAGCCATTGCTCTCCACTACAAGTGTGCCAAGCTTGGTGTGATTTGACCTGGTGAGTCCCCGGAAACCGGAGCTCAAAGTCGCCCCAATATCGGCAGTTTTTCCCCTAGGCGGCAAAGTGTAGCGAGGGGTGCTGTCTTTGGGAGATGGTTACGGACCAACCGTAGGGTCTAGGAACCCCAAATTTTAATCACAAGTAGTGCATCGTCTGGTATTCCTAACCCCAACAGCCAAGGAAATATCAGCCCTGCAATTTGAGTTTCCCATAGACTCCAATGTTAAACGTGCGGTTTCTACCAGTTGACCTTTTGGGGTGCCACCAGCCCGCCAAACGTTCCCTGGACCCCAAACTTGTAGTGGAGAGCCATGGCTATGCGTGCAAGAAATTTCGGGTCCAGGGAACCGAAGGAAGGCCGGTACCGACTCCCCAAAATAGGCCCCTCACCTAACATGGGAGTCTATAGGGGAACCAGGCCAAATTGTGGCGGATTTCACTTATCGCTCAACCATTCGACGACCGAACGAGCTAGCGAAGCCAAACTTGCACCCCTTTTTCCCAGATATCACAGCTACACCTCATAAAAATTTGGAGGTTTGGGACCTTTTACCGGGGGTTTACCGGGGCCAAAATATTGACCGTCTTCACAGTACCGGTGCTCCCTGACCATGGGTCACAAAATTACAAAGCTTGGGGGTGATGTAGAAGCACTCTATGGGTACCCCCACACCAAACCGGGGCCCGGTATCCCAACCGGAACCCTCCGGTAACCGGAACCCTCCGGTAACCGGAAAATGGCACTTTGAAACGGTGTAGCTCGGAGCCGGTTCACCAGGGAAGGCTTCGGTAGGTCATATTTGAATATATCAGGCCTTTTGTACAGAATGGCACCCCCCTCGACTTTCGGGGACCGGTGGACCCCTCACAAAACACCGGCAAATACGTACGTGGCACTCTCTGGTTCTATGGGTCTTAAAAATACACCGACACTGGGAGGCTTTGGGGATGTTCTTCGGGTACTGACTGGCCAAGTTTGGGGTCCAGGGAAAGTTTGGCGTGCCAGTGGCACCCCAAAAGGTCAACCGGTAAAAACCGCACGTTTAACATTGGAGTCTATGGGAAACTCAGTCAAATTGGGGGGCTGATATTTCCTTGGCTGTTAGGGTTAGGAACACCAATCTAGGCACACTTGTAGGGGAGACGATGCACTATATTTGATTCAAATTTGGGGTTTCTAGACGCTACGGTTGGCCCGTAACCTTCTCTCAAAGACAGCACCCCTCGCTTCACTTTGCCGGCTAGGGGAAAAACTGCCGATATTGGGGCGACTTTGAGCTCCGGTTTCCGGGGACTCACCGAGTCAAATCACACTAAACTGGGCACACTTGTAGGAGAGAGCCATGGCTACAAGTGCAAAAAATTTCGGGTCCAGGGAACTGAAGGAAGGCCGGTACCGACTCCCCAAATTAGGCCCCTCACTTAACATGGCAGTCTATGGGAAAACCAGGCCAAATTGTGGCGGATTTGACTTATCGCTAAACCATTCGACGACCAAATGGGCTAGTGACACCAAACTTGCACCCCTTTTCCCCAGACATCACAGCTACACCTCCTAAAAGTTTGGAGGTTCGGGAACCCTTTACCGTGGCCACAATGTTGACCGTTTCACAGTACCGGTGCTCCCTGACCATCGGTCACAAAATTACAAAACTTGGGGGTGATGTAGAAGCACTCTATGGGTACCCCCACACAAAACCGGTGCCCGGTACCCCAACCAGAACCTTCCGGTAACCGGAAAATGGCACTTTGAAACAGTGTAGCTCGGATCCGGTTAACCATAGAATGCTCAGGGGGGTCTCATTATAATATGTCAAGCCTTTTTCACCGTATGGCACCCCCATTGACTTTCGGGGACTGGTGGCCCCCTCACACAACACCGGCAAAGACGTGCGTGGTGTTCTCTGGTTCTGTGGGTCGTAAAAATACAGCGACACTGGGAAGCTGTGGAGATGCTCTTCGGGTACTCACTGGCCAAGTTAGGGGTCCAGGGAACGTTTGGCGGGCCAGTGGCACCCCAAAAGGTCAACCATTAGAAACCGCACGTTTAACATTGGAGTCTATGGGAAACTCAGTCAAATTGGGGGGCTGATATTTCCTTGGCTGTTGGGGTTAGGAACACTTGTAGGGACAATGATGAACTACTTGTGATTCAAATTTGGGGTTCCTAGACCATACAGTTGGCCCGTAACCGTCTCTCAAAGACAGCACCCCTCGCTTCACTTTGCGGCCTACGGGAAAAACTGCCGATATTGGGGCAAGTTTGAGCTCCGGTTTCAGGGGACCGACCTAGTCAAATCACACTAAACTTGGCACACTTGTAGGGGGGGGGCCATGGCTACACGTGGAAGAAATTTCGGGTCCAGAGAACCAAAGTAAGGTCGGTACCGACTCCCCAAATTAGGCCCCTCATTTAACATAGGAGTCTATGGGAAAATCAGGCCAAATTGTGGCGAATTTCACTTATCGCACAACCATTCGATGACCAAATGGGCTAGCGACACTAAACTTGCACCCCTTTTTCCCAGATAGCACAGCTGCACCTCATAAAAATGTTGTGGTTCGGGGACCTTTTACTGGGGATTTACCAGGGCCACAATGTTGACTATCTTCACGGTACTGGGGCTCCCTGACCATGGGTCACAAAATTACAAAGCTTGGGGGTGATGTAGAGACACTCTATGAGTACCCCCACACCGAACCGGGGCCTGGTACCCCAACTGGAACCCTCCGGTAACCGGAAAATGGCACTTTGAAACTGTGTAGCTTAGACCCGGTTCACCTGGGAAGGCTCCGGTAGGTCTCATTTGAATATTTCAGGCCTTTTCTACAGAATGGCACCCCCCTCCACTTTCGGGGACCAGTGGACCCCTCACACAACACTGGCAAAGACGTGCGCGGCGCTCTCCAGTGCTATGGGTCGTAAAAATACACCGACACCGGGAGGCTGTGGGGATGCTCTTCAGGTACTCACTGGCCAAGTTTGGGGTCCAGGAAACGTTTGGCGGGCCGGTGGCACCCCAAAAGGTCAACCGGTAGAAACCGCACGTTTTACATTGGAGTCTATGGGAAACTCAGTCAAATTGGGGGGCTGATATTTCCTCAGATGTTGGGGTTAGGAACACCAATCTTGGCACACTTCTAGGAGAGACGATGCACTACATGTGATCCAAATTTGGGGTTCCTAGACAATACGGTTGGCCCGTAACCGTCTCCAAAAGACAGCACCCCTAGGGCAGTAAAACCAGTTCTGCTACCCAGAAAATTCGGACTTAGGTTCTGGCCTCTACCGGTCGGATGACTTTGAGGACTTCTATCTCCGGAACCCCAAATTTAGTGTGCCGACTAATGGGATCTAGATCTACAACATATACAAAAATTGGACTCCTAGCTCAAACGGTTCGGAAGATGACTTTCCTGGAGCCCAAAAATGCTTGAGTTTGAAAGTTAGGTCGACACAAAGCATGCATGGTCGTTTTCAGAAAAGTCATTTCGGGCACCTTTCGTTTCAGAGACCTCAAATTTGGCCTGCAGCTAGGGGGCCTCTTTGAACCCCCAACTGCCAAGTTTGAAGTTCCTGTGACCTACGGTTCCGGAGATATGGACCGGTAAAGCGAAAAGTTCATACTGGCCATGGGGCACCAAGGGACCGGTTCCGATCTCGCTGCTCCCTCGGCCTTGGTGGGCACCATGGGTCATTCCCCTTTGGAAGTCCATATCTCCCCCATACTTTGAGCTAGAGACCCCAAATTTGGCAGGTCGGTACCGGTGGATTTTAGACACAAGATCCGGGTAGACCGACTCTCATGCGCAGTACGTCACATCACTCCAGCTGATTTCTCGATCAGCTGGCGTGACGTATCGACTGCACATGCACAGTTCGTCATATGCATTTTCCGACGGGAGGCAAGCCACAGGGAGCATGTGGAGGGAGAGAATCTTAAAGAGGGAGTCCCGCGAAATTTTTTTTAAAAGTCAGCAGCTACAAATACTGCAGCTGCTGACTTTTAAAATAAGGACACTTACCTGTCCCAGGGTCCAGCGATGTCGGCACCCGAAACTGAATCGTCCCTCGGTCCTCGGGTGCTGCCACCGCCATTCTCTGTAAGGGAATCAGGAAGTGAAGCGTTGCGGCTTCATTTCCTGGTTCCCTACTGCGCATGCGCCAGTCTCGCTGCGCTTCCTTACTGGTCCCCGCTGCCTCTGGGACCTGTGTGTGTCCCAGCAGACAGCACGGGGGGAGGGGACGTGAGGGGGCTTAGACTCCCGTGGGAGTCTTTGCTGAAAGTAAGTGCAAATACCTGTCTTAGACAGGTATCTGCACCCCCCTCCCCCCTGAATGGTGCCAAATGTGTCACCGGAGAGAATGGGTTCCGAAAAGCGGAGGTTCAATTTTTGTGTGAACATCCGCTTTAAATGTAAGATTCTGCCTCGCTCTCTGTGGCGTGACGTATCGACTGGGCATGCACAGTTCGTCGTATGCATTTTTCGACGAGAGGCAAGCCACGGGAGCACACGGAAAGAGAACACTGACGTAAGAGAGAACTCCACAGGGAACACTGACGTAAGAGAGAACTCCACAGGGAACACTGACGTAAGAGAGAACTCCACAGGGAACACTGATGTAAGGGAGAACTCCGCAGGGAACACTGACGTAAGGAAGAACTCCGTTGGCTTAATAACGTCAGCGGCAACACCGTATCCAGCCCCGCCCCCAACACACCCCTAGGCTGCTCTAGAGAAAGGGGGCAAGCGCCATGCATAAGCAGTGTATTTGTCAGGGAAGCTTGGATTGACACAGCGGTGCTAGCGGGAGGGCCAAGGTCTGTGCTTCCAGAGGGGGCGGAGCCCTGAATAGCTATGTATGTGTAAGTGACCTACACTGCAGTTTAAGAAAGCCCATCAGAGATCCCGTTCCCAAGAGCTTGCAATCTATTAAAATGACATACAGTTTATCTCTGTTTACTCTTTGTTCTTTTGACAAGTGTGCTTTAGATAGAGCATGTCAAGCCGTAGCTGTGCTCCCTGGGGATATGCTGATCGCCCATCCGTGCTGCTGCTGGAGGGAGCCCAGGTGACCATAAATCAGAGCCCTACAGACTTGGCCATGGTGAGTGACCAAGTCACCAAGTGGTATATCCCCCACACCATCCCATACCCCACTCCATCTCCCCTGAGGACTTAGGACCCTCTAGGCCACTCACCTGGGGACTGGGACCCTCTAGGCCACTCACCTGTGGACAGGGACACCCATTTTCCCTGGGGACTGAGACCCCCTTCTCCCATGGGGACTGGGACACCTTCTCACCTGGGGACAGGGACCCCTTCTCACCCGGGGACTGAGATCCTCTCTCCCCTGGGGACAGGACCTCCATCTCCCCTGAGGACAGGGAACCCACCTCCACTAAGAACAGGAACCTGATCACCCTGTGTGTGCCAAACTCACCTCCCTGCCCCTGTGTGTGCCAACCTCACCATCCTGCCCAAACACCCTGTGTGTGTCAACCTCACCGCCCTGCCTGACATGTGTCCTGTGTGAGGGCCCTCCTGTGACAGCTGTTATCAGGACTTTAACCCACTTGGTGCTCCCCTACATGGATGTGCTCTCACTACACGACTGTATATAAGGGATGAAGGCCCAGAGACATGTCCAGGGTACACAGAGGATACATGAGATAGATTATAAGGGATGGAGGCCCAGAGACATGTCCAGGGTACACGGAGGATACATGAGATAGATTATAAGGGATGGAGGCCCAGAGACATGTCCAGGGTACACGGAGGATACATGAGATAGATTAGAAGGGATGGAGGCCCAGAGACATGTCCAGGGTACACGGAGGATACATGAGATAGATTAGAAGGGATGGAGGCCCAGAGACATGTCCAGGGTACACAGAGGATACATGAGATAGATTAGAAGAAATAAAGGCACAGAGACATGTCCAGGGTACACGGAGGATACATGAGATAGATTATAAGGGATGGAGGCCCAGAGACATGTCTAGGGTACACAGAGGATACATGAGATAGATTATAAGGGATGGAGGCCCAGAGACATGTCCAGGGTACACAGAGGATACATGAGATAGATTAGAAGGGACGGAGGCCTCCTCTGTGTACCCTGGACATGTCTCTGGGCCTCCATCCCTTTTAATCTTACAGTGCAAGGGGGAACTTTGTGAACCCTGATGAAAAGGGGAACACTGATGTAAAGACTCTGATGTAGTTAGGAACCCCTTACATCAGAGTTCCTCTTTAGATCATGCTCTGCATCATTTTTCTTTACATCCGAGTTCCTTTGCACTGCAAGGGGGAATCCTGCAGACTCTGATGTAAAGGGAAATGCCGGTAAGTCTGATGTGGGAGGGGGGGGGACTCTGCTGACCAGAGACCACCTTCCACAGAGCGATCGGGCAGGACGGTGAGGTTGGCACACACAGGGGCAGGGAGGTGAGTTTGGCACACACAGGGTGATCAGGTTCCTGTTCTTAGTGGAGGTGGGTTCCCTGTCTCCAGGTGAGATAGGATCCCAGTTCCCGGGTGAGAAGGGGTCCCAGTCCCCAGGTGAGAAGGTGAGAAGGTGTCCCAGTCCCCAGGGAAAATGGGTTTCCCTGTCCACAGGTGAGTGGCCTAGAGGGTCCCAGTCCCCAGGTGAGTTGCCTAGAGGGTCCTAAGTCCTCAGGGGAGATGGAGTGGGGTATGGGATGGTGTGGGGGATATACCACTTGGTGACTTGGTCACTCACCATGACCAAGTCTGTAGGGCTCATTTATGGTCACCTGGGCTCCCTCCAGCAGCAGCACGGATGGGCGATCAGCATATCCCCAGGGAGCACAGCTACGGCTTGACATGCTCTATCTAAAGCACACTTGTCAAAAGAACAAAAAGTAAACATAGATAAACTGTATGTCATTTTAATAGATTGCAAGCTCTTGGGAACGGGATCTCTGATGGGCTTTCTTAAACTGCAGTGTAGGTCACTTACACATACATAGCTATTCAGGGCCCCGCCCCCTCTGGAAGCACAGACCTTGGCCCTCCGGCTGGCACCGCTGTGTCAATCCAAGCTTCCCTGACAAATACACTGCTTATGCATGGCGCTTGCCCCCTTTCTCTAGAGCAGCCTAGGGGTGTGTTGGGCGCGGGGCTGGATGCGGTGTTGCCGCTGACGTTTTTAAGCCAGCGGGGTTCTTCCTTACGTCAGTGTTCCCTGCAGAGTTCTTCCTTACGTCAGTGTTCCCTGTGGAGTTCTCTCTTACGTCAGTGTTCTCTTTCCGCGCGCTCCCGTGGCTTGCCTCTCGTCAAAAAATGCATACGACGAACTGCGCATGCCCAGTCAATACGTCACACCACAGAGAGCGAGGCAGAATCTTACATTTAAAGCGGAGGTTCACACAAAAATTGAACCTCTGCTTTTCGGAACCCGACCCCTCCGGTGACACATTTGGCACCATTCAGGGGGGAGGGGGGTGCAGATACCTGTCTAAGACAGGTATTTGCACCTACTTCCGGCGTAGACTCCCACGGGAGTCTGTGCCCCCTCCCGTCCCTACCCCCCGTGCTGTCTGCTGGGACACACACAGGTCCCAGAGGCAGCGGGGACCAGTAAGGAAGCGCAGCGCGACTGGCGCATGCGCAGTAGGGAACCAGGAAGTGAAGCCGCAACGCTTCACTTCCTGATTCCCTTCCTGATTCCCTTACAGAGAATGGCGGTGGCAGCACCCGAGGACCGAGGGACGATTCAGTCTTGGGTGCCGACATCGCTGGACCCTGGGACAGGTGAGTGTCCTTATTTTAAAAGTCAGCAGCTGCAGTATTTGTAGCTGCTGACTTTTAAAAAATTTTTCGCGGGACTCCCTCTTTAAGATTCTCTCCCTCCACACGCTCCCCGTGGCTTGCCTCCCGTCGGAAAATGCATATGACGAACTGTGCATGTGCAGTCGATACGTCACGCCAGCTGATCGGGAAATCAGCTGGAGTGATGTGACGTACTGCGCATGCGCAGTACGTAGGAGGCATTTTTTGACAGGAGGCAATAATCAACGTTACACCGGTGTAGTGTTGATTATTGCCTCCCGTTGAAAAACGCATACTACGAGTCCCCTCTTTCCTGGGGTGGTATTTTGGGCTCAATCGGAGAGAAACTTCCACACGGTTGCTTGCAGGAGTGTCGGTATACCCGGATCTTGTGTCTAAAATCCACCGGTACCGACCTGCCAAATTAGGGGTCTCTAGCTCAAAGTATTGGGGAGATATGGACTTCCAAAGGGGACCGACCCATGGTGCCCACCAAGGCCGAGGGGGCAGCGAGATCGGAACCGGTCCTTTGGTGCCCCATGGCCAGTATGAACTTTTCGCTTTACCGGTCCATATCTCCGGAACCGTAGGTCACAGGAACTTCAAACTTGGTAGTTGGGGGTTCATAGAGGCCCCCTAGCTGCAGGCCAAATTTGAGGTCTCTGGAACGAAAGGTGCCCGAAATGACTTTTCTGAAAACCACCATGCATGCTTTGTGTCGACCTAACTTTCAAACTCAAGCATTTTTTGGGCTCCAGGAAAGTCATCTTTGGATATGTTGTAGATCTAGATCCCATGAGCCGGCACACCAAATTTGGGGTTCCGGAGATATGAGCCCTCAAAGTCATCCAACCGGTAGACGCCAGAACCTAAGTCTGAATTTTCTGAGTAGCAGAACCGGTTTTACCGCCCTAGGTGTGCCGTCTTTGGGAGATGGTTACGAGCCAACCCTAGAGTCTAGGAACCCCTATGTGGACCACATGTAGTGCATTGTCTCCCCTACAAGTGTGCCAAGTTTGGTGTTCCTAACCCCAACAGCCGAGGAAATATCAGCCCCCCAAGTTAACCGAGTTTTCCATAGACTCCAATGTTAAATGTGCGGTTTCTACCGGTTGACCTTTTAGGGTGCTACCTGCCCGCCAAACGTTCCCTGGACCCCAAACTTGGCCAGTGAGTACCTGAAGAGCATCCCCACAGCCTCCCGGTGTCTGTGTATTTTTAAGACCCATAGAACTGGAGAGCGCCGTGCACGTCTTTGCCGGTGTTTTGTGAGGGGTCCACTGGTCCTCGAAAGTGGATGCCATTCTGTAGAAAAGGCCTGAAATATTCAAATGAGACCGACCGGAGCCTTCCCCGGTGAACCGGGTCCAAGCTACACCGTTTCAAAGTGCCATTTTCCGGTAACCGGAGGGTTCCGGTTGGGGTACTGGGCCCCGGTTCGGTGTGGGGGTACCCATAGAGTGTCTCTACATCACCCCCAAGCTTTGTAATTTTGTAACCCATGGTCAGGGAGCACCGGTACCGTGAAGACGGTCAACATTGTGGCCCCGGTAAATCCCCGGTAAAAGGTCCCCGAACCTCCACATTTTTATGAGGTGTAGCTGTGATATCTGGGAAAAAGGGGTGCAAGTTTGATGTCGCTAGCCCATTTGATCGTCGAATGGTTGAGCGATAAGTGAAATCCGTCACAATTTTGTCTGGTTTCCCCATAGACTCCCATGTTAAGTGAGGGGCCTAATTTGGGGAGTCGGTACCGGCCTTCCTTCGGATCCCTGGACCCAAAATTTCTTACACTTATAGCCATGGGCCCCCCCTACAAGTGTGCCTAATTTGGTGGGATTTGACCCGGTGGGTCCCCAGAAACCGGAGCTCAAATTCGCCAATTTTTTCCCCCAGGCAGAAAAATGAAGCGAGTGGCCCACTTTGGGGATTCGGTACCGGCTGCCCTTTGGTTCTCTGGACCCGAAATTTTTTCCACCTGCAGTCCCTATAAGTGTGCCAAGTTTGGTGGGTTTTCATGGAGCGGGTCCCCGGATACAGGAGCTCAAAATATCTCCCGAGCCTCTCCTACACTCCTACACTGTTTTCTCTTCCTGTCAGCGGAAAAATGAAGCAAGCGGCTCATTTTCGGGAGTCGGTACCGGCTGCCCTTCGGTTCTCTGGACCCGAAATTTTTTCCACATACAGCCAGCGGTGTTCCCTAAAAGTGTGCCAAGTTTGGTGGGTTTTCACCAAGTGGGTCCCCGGGAATCGGAGCTCAAAGTATCTCCTCTAGCCTGTCCTACACTGTGCCTCTCCACTGTGTTCTGTGACTCCCGTCGGAAAATGCATCCGACGAACTGCGCATGTGCAGTTGATACACCAAGCCAGCTGATCGGGAAATCAGCTGGCGTGACGTCATGCACTGCACATGCGCAGTACGTAGGAGGCATTATTCGATAGGAGGCACTCATCGACACAACACAATCACGAGATTGCAGACGCGGCGCTTTATTGGCGGGGTTTGGAGCTCCTTTGTGGCGCAATCCATTGTGCCTAGCAGCATTCGCCCGGAGCCCGGCCGGGTGCTTTGTTCTCAGTGTAAGAAAGTCAAAGTCAAAGGAGGGACTCCGCTGGGGACACAGATGTATGGAGGGGCTCCGCTGGGGGCAGATGTAAGGAGGGGCTCCGCTGGGGATACTGATGTAAGGAGGGGCTCCGTTGGGGAAACTAATGTAAGGAGGGGCTCCGCTGGGGACACAGATGTAAGGAGGGACTCTGCTGATGGAGACACAGGTGTAAGGAGGGACTCCGCTGGGGACACTGATGTAAGGGGGGACTCCGCTGATGGGACACAGATGTAAGGAGGAGCTCCGCTGGGGACACAGATGTCAAGAGGGGCTCCGCTGGGGACACAGATGTGAGAAGGGGCTCCGCTGGGGACATTGATGTAAGGAGGGGCTCCACTGGGGACACAGATGTAAAGAGGGACTCCACTGGGGACACTGATGTAAGGAGGGACTCTGCTGATGGGGACACAGATGTAAGGAGGGACTCCGCTGATGGGGACACAGATGTAAGGAGGGGCTCCGCTGGGGACACAGATGTAAGGAGGAACTCCACTGATGGGGGCACAGATGTAAGGAGGGGCTCCACTGGGGACACAGATGTAAGGAGGGACTCCGCTGATGGGGGCACAGATGTAAGGAAGGACTCCGCTGATGGGGACACAGATGTAAGGAGGGGCTCCGCTGGGGACACAGATGTAAGGAGGAACTCCACTGATGGGGGCACAGATGTAAGGAGGGGCTCCACTGGGGACACAGATGTAAGGAGGGACTCTGCTTATAGGGACACAGATGTAAGGAAGGACTCTGCTGGGGACACTGATGTAAGGAGGGACTCCGCTGGGGACACTGATGTAAGTAGGGACTCCGCTGGGGACACTGATGTAAGGAGGGACCCTACTGAGGGCACCTTATGTAAGGAGGGACTATGCTGGGGGCACCTAATGTAAGGAGATACTCCGCTGGGGGCACCTGATGTAAGGAGGGACTCTGTTGGGGGCACCTGATGTAAGAAGGGACTCTGCTGGGGGCACCTGATGTAAGGAGGAACTCCGCTGGGGGCACCAGATGTAAGGAGGGATTCTGCTGTTGGCACCTGGTGTAAGGAGGGACTCCGCTGGAGGCACCTGATGTAGGGACAGATTCCACTGGGGGCACCTGATGTAAGGACGGATTCCATTGGGGGGCACCTGATGTAAGGACGGACTCCGCTGGGGGAACCTGAAGTAAGGACGGATTCTGCTGGGGGCACCTAATGTAAGGACAGATTCCACTGGGGGCACCTTATGTAAGGACGTCCACTATTCCGCTGAAACCACGCCCGTTTTCGCCAAGTGGGGGGGTCAAAAAGGAAGGGCGGGGTCTAGCACCCCCCATCCTAAAACTGCTCCAGTGGCAACCTGTGAAACTCTGGTGAACTCCATGCCCAAGAGGGTTAAGGCAGTGCTGGAAAATAATGGTGGTCACACAAAATACACAAAATATTGACACTTTGCACTCAACTTCTTTGGTCGTCCATGGCGAGGCCTGTTCTGAGTGGAAACTGTTCTGTTAAACTGCTGTATGGTCTTGGCCACCGTGCTGTAGCTCATTTTCAGGGTCTTGGCATTCTACTTATAGCCTAGGCCATCTTTATGTAGAGTGACAATTCCTTTTTTCAGATCCTCAGAGAGTTCTTTGCTATGAGGTGTCATGTTGAACTTCCAGTGACCAGTAGTGAGAGCGATAACACCAAATTTAACACACCTGCTCCCCATTCACACCTGAGACCTTGTAACACTAACGAGTCACATGACATCGGGGAGGGAAAATGGCTAATTGGGCCCAATTTGGACATTTTCACTTAGGGGTGTACTCACTTTTGTTGCCAGCGATTTAGACATTAATGGCTGTGTGTTGAGTTATTTTGAGGGAACAGCAAATTTACACTGTTATACAAGCTGTACACTCACTACTTTACATTTTAGCAAAGTGTAATTTCTTCAGTGTTGTCACATGAAAAGATATAATAAAATATTTACAAAAATGTGAGGGGTATACTCACTTTTGTGGGATACTGTACTAGGGTTGCATTTGTACTCGCGCAAATACTCTGATACCTGAAACCGATACAAAGAATCGCATGCGATGTATGAACCCAGGCTTATCATAGTGATTTCAGCCTGGGTTCACACAGGAGCGTGCGGGAAAACGCATACAATTCGGACAGGAATCGCACCGCATTCCTGTTCAAATCACATACAATTTGTTGCAGTGCGATTTGAGCTCATTCATTTTGTATGGGCTCAAATCGCACTGCACAGGACTTGGTATCAGCGAGTACTTGGCTGAAAGTATCGGTACTTGCTGGTAAAAAAACGTGTATCAGTGCAACCCTAATTCCTGCCATAGTTTGTAGACGCTATAACTTTCACACAAATCAATTAATATACACTTGTTGGGATTTTTTTTACCAAAGATACAGTATGTAGCAGATTGAATATTGGCCTTTTCAGTTTTTTCTACACGTTTACATGCAGTTCAAGTTGTCTAGAAAAAGTAGCAGTAACAGGGGTTCGGGATAAATTGTAAAACTGCAAGGCTTGCATGAGCAGTTTCAGTAACATTTTTTTAAGATTACATTTTTTTCTCTTTCAGCCCAAGGAGTGAACAAGAGAAAATCAATCGATGGAGGAATCTCTCCCACCAGATATTGTACAAATACAATTCAGTTTCAGGGTCCTAAAGCAGTGCCAAATTGTAAAAAGTGGTCTAGTCAAGAAGGGGATAAAATCTTCCGGGGCTAATACCACTTTAATGAGAATTAAAGCACCTGTAATGCAGCCTCTGTCCACTGGGGGGCTGTTATGAAATCACTATAGCACATAGCAGTAGGAGTGATTCAGTCCAGAGGCTCTATGTATCCTCCAGCTTTGAAATGCTCAGGGAGCCATGTAGGTCAGTTAGACAGCTAGAGGAAAGTCCATTAGGAACGTCAGATGTCTAGGGGTGTAGGGGCGGATATTTTTGGCACTGATCACTGAATAACACTGTATATAATGTCACTGGTCCCCAAAAAAGTGTCAAAAGTGTCAGTTAGGTGTCTGATTTGTCCACCGCAATATCGCAGTCCTGCTATAAATCGCTGATTGCCGCCATTACTAGTAAAAAAAAAAATACCATAGTTTGTAGACGCTATAACTTTTGTGCAAACCAATATACGCTTATTGAGATTTTTTTTACCAAAAATATATAGCAGAATACATATTGGCCTAAATTGATGAAAAAAATAGAATTGTTATATTTTTTTATTTGATATGTTTTTGAGCAGAAGTAATGAAAATGAATTAGATCGGAATCTGCGTATGGGTAAGCAACGGTGGATGCTGTGTGCAGGAGAGAAACGACAAAGGATGGGAAATGCCTGGGAAGTGACGTCACCCATAGAGTTACTATGAGGTTTCTGTTGTCGGCTGCCTCTCCTGCACCCACCTACACACTGAAGCCCCCACTGATAGCTCAGCGTGGTACAGGACCAAAGCGGTTGCAAAACAGCTAAGTATAGCGATTCTTTACAGGGCTAGAAACATTAGTTTTAGAATGTGGCTGTGAGTAGGTTTAGAGTTAGTTAGGTGTTGACTGAACTTCTACTTTAAATCTGCAGATGAAGTTAGTTAAAGCGACTTGACAAGTAAAAAAAAAATCCGCCTCCTCTTGGGTCCCCCACTGGTGCTCCTGGCCCCTCCTCTGTGTCCAGTGCCCCCATGAGAAGCTGCCTCCAATGGGAGCACTTGTGCATGCTAACTCCAGAGCCCTGCCGCAGCATCCATTGACACAGACAGCGGGACTCGCCCCACCCCCTGCTCCCTCGGCACTGGCTTTGATTGACAGCTGAGGGAGCCAATGGCTTCCGGTGCCCCAGCAACGCTAGTGAGACATGGAAGTGAGGGAAGAGAAGAGCTGCAGACGTGCACATCGCTGTATCAAATGAGTGTTCAGGTAAGTAAAAGGAGGGGGGGGGGGGTGAGGGGCCAAAACCGATTCCTAAACATTTTTTACCTTAATGCAAGGAATGGATTAAGGTAAGACATTTTTAGGCTTTAGAATCATTTTAAGCCTCGTACACACTTTAAGTTTTTTTTTTTGTTCAACCCAGCGTGCTGAACAAAAAAAAATGACAGATCAACGTACTAACACAAGAGATATTAGTGAGGCAATCTGCTCTGCTGTACCTTTGTGTTCTGACAGGTGGGCTGCTTGTTAGCCTGGTGGCCTTTCTTTAACATATGGTTTGAAATTGAATGCCTAACCATGGTCGGAGGCCATATTACTGCACCAGGCCTCACATTCAGAAGGAAACCATCCTTTCACTTGCCAGTGACACCTGACCCAACACTAACAACAGAGACATTTTGAGCCATACAGTTTTGAGCACTGATCTTCTCCACCAGCTCTTCATACACATTTCACCTTGTCATTCTCAGCGAAAAGGCTATGAAGGGAGCCACTGCACATACACTGCGAGGCCTCACGCACTGTGATTCCACTCTCAGTCCCTTGTATGATTCCGTTTTGCAGTGGGCCCTACAATAAGGACCCAACTGTTCAGCGGGGTGTCCTATGTGCCAGACCACCTTACCTATGGGACTTCTGTTACCCAGCCATCACTGCTTCTGCTCCAAAGCTGGCTGCTCTTCCTTCCCTTTATTTAAAGTAGAACTATAGGCAAAACTTTTTTCTTTATTCTGGATAGAGTAAGGCAGGGTCATGACCCCCTTCCTTTTATTTTTTGCCATCTGTGTGCCGTTGGGGAGATTTCCTTTACCTTCCTGTCCCATAGCCAAAACAGGAAGTGAAAGGAAATCCCAGTAAAATAAGGGAATATCTTGTTGACCCCCCAGGTCACCAGAACTAGTGTCCCCATTGGAAAATTTACCCTCTATTACTTTTCTGAGGACAACCCAAAATTTGGGATTTTCTTTTACTTTTACTTTCAGTGATAGGACAAATAGAGAGGGTGAATCCCTCTAAAGAGGACACAAGCAGCAATAAAACTAAAATACGTTCTAATCCATCTCCACTCTATCCAAAACGAAATTAAAAGTTTTGCCTTTAGTTGTTCTTTGACACGCTTTACCACCAGAAGGTTATCTTGAAGGTTTACACTTTGTTCTCCAAATAGATGTAGCACCCTGGGGTTTAGTCAAGGAGCACCTCACAAATTTACTTGCCAAGAGTAGTTATCTTGGTCGATTGATACAGATCTCTTGATTTCTCCCTAAGTTTGGCCTTGTTGCACTTTCCTCTTCTACCACTAGGTGGCTGTGAACTTGGTGGTACTAGATATGAAAAGGGCAACCCATGATCAGGTTATGGGTATATGGGGTATCTCAGCCAATGAGCAGGGGTTTTCTTGAATCCCTTGGCCTGCTGGGAGAACCTATATATTCGGGTGAGGTCAGGTGATCTATGAACTGTGCCACCTGGACGGCTGTCTGGGTGGACATGTGTTGCACGCCCCAGGCTGTTAGGCCAGAGATTGGGACTATTCGGGGGGCATCTGGTTGCCAGGCTGTGTGAGAGCCTATCCAGAAGTAAGAGAGCAGCGCAGGGTTGCGACTGCGGCTTGCAATCCAGCCAAAAGTGATGGTTCTGTCGGCCGGAGAACCTGTCAGTGGTCAGAGGTAAAAGGGAAGCTGTCTTCACAAAAGGACCAACCACCTTTACCAGGTACCACAGTGAGTAACTGAAGAAAGTACCGGAACCATATTTTCGCCGAATGAGCACGGTGGAGAATCGGGAAACTTCGGGCGGTGATCAAGTCAGGGGCCCAACCAGCAGAGGTGATGCTTGCTGAGCAGCCTTGTGTGTCAAGCCAGGGACTGAGCCGTTCAGCAGGGGTGGAGTTTGAGAAGTATCTGGAGTGCCAAGCTAGAGACCCAGCAGAGAAGCAGGGGTGATGCTTGAGAGAGATAAAAGGGATTCATTGTCAGTGAAACAGAGGGTCTAGTGAGAGACCAGGAGCTCAGTGTTGAAGAACCACAAGAGGCAGTTGTAGTGGAGCTGAAAGGACTGTTATGTGAGTTAAAGACTGTTACCATAGGAGGAGATAGCATTCCTGCATGTGCGGAAGTGGCGCCTTGCTGGGGCCTTTCCCTGCACGACTGTCCTCCTATTGAATTCTTGGAGTCTGCCAAATGAATCTATAACTACTTAAGGGTGTCCTGGTCCTAACCCTCTTTCCCCAAAAATACAAAAGGGCTGTCCAAAGAAATAAAACCTCTTTTACATCCAAGAAGTGTCTGGCGCCCAATGACTTTCACCATCTTTGAACCCACTATGCCTCAAAACCCACTACATATTGAAGCATGGCAGCTATCTTTGGCTTTGGAGGTCCTCATTAGACTGAAAAAGGCCAGAGACCTTGCTACATATATTTACTGTAGGCAGGGCCATAGATATTTTTTTTTCTTCTGGGGGGGTTCAACCTTGAGCACTTAGAGAAGAATAGTTAGACAATGCATCTGCCATGTTGTGACAAATTGCGGGTGTGACAAAATTGTTGGAGGGGTTTAAAACTTTATTCAACTCACTGTGTTCACAGTGACATATGCCACAGTCCTTGTACCCAAAAAATATGCTTTAATTACTGTGCTACAAGCAAGAATCTAACAGACATGTACAAACCTCAGCACATTAATTTGTAAAATATAAAACTCTACTATTACATATGCTCTTCCACACATAACCTTCCTAGAAAAAGAATTTCTTTAACAGTGACCACTGAGCAACCTGTATCTGTCCTCTGTCGTACAATATGGCATGATAGTGCAGGGGTCCAGTGTATGTCATATACACTCTAGTTTATGTAGTCCTCATTAGACAGAACTCTACTGGTAGTGAATCCCTGTGACAGTAAAAAAGTACATAAACAAATAAGGGTGGCCAAAGGCCTCTCACCACACTAATGCTGCAGATGACCCCTGCAGATGAGCCCTTTTGAAGAGCGGATCACTCTTCAAAAGGGACGCAGATAAAAGTATGCCCTAATGCCCGGTACACACGATCAGAAAATCTTATGAAAAATACTGCTTTCGTAGTGATCGTATGATAATCGGATCGCTAGTACAGAGCTTTCGAGAGCCGATCAGGACAGCTTATCCGATATTATTTGATCGGACATGCACGAAAATATTTTTGGTACAATGGCAGATCCTACAATCGGTACAGCTGTCGTTCGAAAATGCAATAAAAATGCATTACAACACATGACATCACTTCCGAATTTTTATTCTGGCGCACGAGAATTTTCCTGACTTTAGTAAACTCATCAGATTCAATCTGAGATTTACATGCAAAAAAAAAACCAGACGATCATTCGTCTGATAATCTCATCGTGTGTACCAGGCTTAAGAGTTTTGTAGAAAAACAAAAGTAAATAAAAATAACAAAACACCAGTAGTAAAAGTAAACACTAAACCCAACATTTTAAAGAAGGGCTGCAGACATTAATTACATAAACAATCATTCTGCACAGTAAAAAAATGGTGGAGAACCAGCACTAACCTGAAGTAATTTAAAGGTGGAAATCACAGTAAATAGACATCACTACTCCCATGATCTCTGCTTGCATCCGAATCCTGCAAGAATAACCCCTAACACTGGTGTCAGTGGATGCATTAATAATCCTCAACATTGATGTCAGTGGATGCATTAATAAGCCTCAACGTTGATGTCAGTGAATGCATTAATAATCCTCAACGTTGGTGTCAGTGGATGCAATATTATCCCCCAACATTGGTGTCAGTGGATGCATTAATAACTCTCAACATCAGTGTCAGTGGATGCAATATTAACCCTTGGCACTAGTGTCAGTGAACGCAAAAAACCCTTAGAACTAGAGTCAGTGGCATTAATAACCCTCAAAATTGGTGTCAGTGGATGCAATAATAACCCCCAGCACCAGTGTCAGCACTATTAACACCACTTCCCCCACATTGGTGGTCAGTGGCATTGGTGGGTTAGAATATCACTGCCATTACCAACAATGGGGGGGGGGCAATGACAGTGAAGGTTAATCCCCCTTCCCCATCTTGCATTGGTGGTCATGGCAGTGAAAGTTACCCCCCTTTCTGCATTGGTGGTTATGGCAGTGACATTTTAGTGCCCCATCATTTGTATTAGCGGGAGGAATAGTGCTCCATCATTGGTATTAGTGGGAGGAATAGTTCCCAAAAATTGGTATTAGTGGGAGGAATAATGTCCCATCATTGGCATCAGGAGGAGGAATGGTGCCCTATCATTGGTATTAGTGGGAGGAATAGTGCCCCATCATTGGTATTAGTGGGAGAAATAGTGGCCCATCATTGGCATCAGTGGGAGGAATTGTGTCCCATCGTTAATGTCACTGGGAGGATTTGTGTCCCTTCACTGGTGTCATTGGGTACCATTCTTGGTGTTATGTGGGAAGAATTGTGCCCTATTGTTGGTGTCACTGGGAGGAATTGTGCGCCATCATCAGTGTCACTGGGTATCATTGTCTGTGTTATTGGGAGAAATTTTGCCACATTCATTGGTGTTGATGGGAATTATCCCCCATTGCAAGTATTAGTGGATGAAATAGTGCCTCAAGGACTGGATAAAAGCAAGCAAAGGTCCACATGAATCATTGGGCTCTACATTCATGGGTTCTCCTCAAGGAATGGTCTCTCTCAAGGAGGCTGTGGCTTTGCAGGGGCACTGTGGAAGACTGTAGGGACTGGGGAACACTGTTGGAGGTTGGAGGTACCATGGGGGACCTAAAGTTCTGATGTCATTCCATATGAAGCTTATATAGGCTGTGGCACTATCCTTCCTCAGGGTGGACAAGGCTGCCTCAGGATCTTTATGTGTAAGGAGTAAAGGAGTAGGAGTTAAAGGACTCGGAAGCAGACTTGGTAGCCCATTAGGGGATGAGGTTTCTGGAGGGATTTGGGGGCAACTGATGGGGATGTGGTCTCTGCTTGAGGCTTTGCTGGGACACTGTGAGTGCCTTTAGGGGCTGCTGGGGGTCACTATTTGGGAGCTGGAGGCTCTGAAACAAGCTAGGTGTCACTATGAGAGGTTGGGGGCACTGAAGGCTCTGAGAGGGTCTGAGGCACTGTTAGGGAAGGTTGGGGGTCACTATTTGGGAGCTGGAGGCTCTGAAGCAAGCTAGGTGTCACTATGAGAGGTTGGGGGCACTGAGGGCTCTCAGAGGGTCTGATGCACTGTTAGGGAAGGTTGGGGGTCACTATTTGGGAGCTGGAGGTTTTGAAACAAGCTAGGTGTCACTATGAGAGGTTGGGGGCACTGAGGGCTCTCAGAGGGTCTGGTGCCTGTTAGGAAAGGTTGGGGTCACTATTTGGGAGCTGGAGGCTCTGAAGCAAGCTAGTTGTCACCATGAGAGATTGGGGGCACCGAGGGTTCTCAGAGGGTCTGAGGCACTGTTAGAGAAGGTTGGAGGTCACTTTTTGGGAGCTGGAGGCTCTGAAGCAAGCTAGGTGTCACTATGAGAGGTTGGGGGCACTGAGGGCTCTCAGAGGGTGAGGCACTGTTAGGGAGGGTTGGGGTCACTATTTGGGAGCTGGTATGTACTGAGAAATTGGGGGCAGGCGAGCTGGTGGTCATGAACCACTGGTTGTGTGGGGGAATCAGTAATAGTTGAGGTAAAGGCGAAGCTGTGCTATGGGAAGGAAATCTTATAATGTTCTCCATTTTTATGACCCAGATTTCCAGTTTTACATTAGTTTTTATAAAATCATGTGACCATGTGATGTGTAATTATGTCCTTATTTTTTTCTGTCCTACACTTCACATTCACCAGAACAGATTTCATACATTGCACGCTGAGTTATCAGTCACTTTCTTCTCATTGGTCCGTGTTATAAGCCACTTTCTTCTCATTGGTCCGTGAACCCGTCGCTTTTTTCCTGTCTTTCACAACGAGCCCGCCCCACGCACCGCCGGTGAGTAGGCGAGGTCGGAACATGCGCTCCCTTATACTGGTCCATGATTGGTTGGTAGTGACGCCTCTGCTCGTACTCGCGCTGCCCTCCTCGCGTGGTGTGTGTCGCGCACTTGCCACCCCCATCCCTTCACTCCCATTGGACGGACTGATACGCGCCCCCCCCCGGCCACCCGCAGGCATATATAGGACCCGCCGGCCCCATTCAGACCCCTATTATGTCCAACTGTGAAGTGAAGAAGCAGAAGATGGAGGAGTCCGCACTAGAGCAGCTGAAGAAGTACACGGTGGTGGTGGCTGATACCGGGGAATTCAATGGTGAGACCTCCATGTGATGTGTGACCCGTATGTTTGATGACAGCTGATTGTATGAACATCCTCCATCCCTCCTCTGTCCAATCTCATAGTCTACTTACTGGCCACACACTATACAATCGGATTGTACAATCTCCTATAGATGGATCTAAACAATGCATACAATCGGACAGGTACCTGTAGTACATAGCTGATGGTAGATCTACAGAGGATTGTGCAATCAGATTGTATAGTGTATGGTCACCCTAATGGCTCGTACACACGATCCAAACTTTTTTTGCTTAATAGTCGCAAGTAGGAATTGAATAGGTTACTAAAGTCATGAAAATTCCCGTACGACAAAGAAAAAATAACGGAAGTGATGTCATGTATTTGTATTCTATTTTTGAACGACAACTGTAGTGACTAAACGAAAATCGTATGATCTGGTATTGTACGAGGAAAATTTGTGCTTGTCCGATCTGATATCGGATCAATTGTCGTGATCGGCTCTCGAAAGCTCTGTACTAACGATCTGATTATCGTACGATCGCATTGAAAGTGGTATTTTTCGTCTGATTTTCGGATTGTGTGTACGGATATTAGAACGATCAGAGTGATTCTTCACAGATTGGATGAATTGTGCACAAGACACAGCGGGGAACATACGAGATCCCTCCACAATATCGGTCTGTCTTTATCAATGTCAGGGGGAGTGTCACTGATTTCAAGAAAAATGAATCCAATTTTCTGATTGGTCTGGGCAGAAAATTTGATTGTAGACAAATAGATCATTTGATGTGATAAGTGTATGGTGCATCACATGATCTTCTGATCGGATGGGAAATCTATTCCTAGGATCTTCTATAAAGTTGTTCTGTGTATGGTCACTATTAGAGCAATCTGATCTTATGTGGAGTACGATTTGTTCTGCTCATGACTGTGGTACAAAGACAGCAATGGAGTCTGAGAGATTCTCATAGGGCTCTTCACAGGACCTCAATAAGACTCCTAGCAATGCTGTGTAAAGAATCAGCTGTAGGCTGGCCATACATTATACAATTCTCCTTTAGATTTACTAAAACCATATAATACGAGGTCAAATCAACACTTCTATTTTGTTTGCAGACACGTCCCTGCACGACATAGGTGACACTAATGGTAAAGGAAATTGATTAAGAATATTGTATAATGTATGGCCAGATTTAGATATGTAAATGAATACAGTATATGGGGCGGGATTTCTGGTGGACCTAATCAGATACTCCATGTAAAGCTGGCCATACAATCTGTACAATCGTCTTTTTAGATCTCCCATCGGCTATGTAGTACAAGGGTGTGCCTGATTGGGTACTAATTGAATGGATTCCATTCTGGTAAAGCTAAGGGAGATTTTACAGAGTGATCGTGGACCCAAATGAAAGAGAGCACTCGATTGAATCCAAATCCAAATTTATTATTTCATCATTATAAAAAAAACATTTAAAATCAGAAAATAGATTCAGGACAGGTAATTGCAGAAATATACATTTCTTACCCCAAACAGGTAAAACACAAAATGACCTGTAGATCTGCCCATTGATATGGTGAACTTAGAGATGATCTTCCATATCGGGGCCCCCCAGGAAATCAAAGTACTGAGGGATCACTACGTGTTCCGTTTACAGCAGGCGTGTCCAATGTCCGGCCCACAGGCCAATCGCGGCCCGCATTCTGGTTTAATATGCCCCCCTGGTGATTTGGATATATATATATATATATCTTTTTTGTGGCCCCCAGGGGCCATATTTATCGGCTCTGCCTCGGAGGGAGCGGGACAAGTGTTGTCAGATTACATACAGGAGAATCTTCTGTTTATTCAGAGGCCTCTTTAATAGGAAGTCCTATCTCCTGGGCTGGCATTGGACGACTGTTCTGTCTATCAGAGGAGGCGGGACTTTGTATTAAAGAGACCGCCGTGTAAGGGCCCTTACACACTGGGGCGGTTTGCAGGTGCTATTGCGCTAATAATAGTGCCTGCAAACCGACCCGAAAGTGCCGCTGCTTTGTATCCAGTGTGAAAGCCCCGAAGGCTTTCACACTGGAGCGATGCGCTGGCAGGACAGGGAAAAAAGTCCTGCTAGCAGCATCTTCAGAGCAGTGAAGGAGCGGAGTGTATACACCGCTCCTTCCCCGCTGCTGTCCATTGAAATCAATGGGACAGCGCGGCTATACCGCCTCTGCAGAGGCGCTTTGCGGTGATTTTTAACCCTTTCTCAGCCGCTAGCAGGAAGTAAAACTCCCCTGCTAGCGGGCGAATACCGACGGTAAAGCGCCACTAACAGTAGCGGCGCTTTACCGCTGACGCTGCCCCCTCCCCAGAGTGAAAGGGGCCTAAAGAGGAGATTCTCCTGTATATAATCTGTCAGCGCTCGTCCCTCCCCCTCCCTGTTCCCTGCACTGGTGAGGCTGCATTCCTGGCAATGGTGAGGCTGCAGATGGGCACTGATTAGGCGGCATTGATGGGCACTGATTAGGCGGCATTGATGGGCACTGATTAGGCGGCATTGATGGGGACTGACCCTTATTTTGCTTCACAGTTCTTTATTTAAAATTTTTGTTTTTTTCCTGCAACTTCCCTCTTAAGGTGAAGGTGAGTGTTATACGCTGATGAATACGGTATATAAAATAACACACCCAAGCTCATCCTTAGTCCTGAGTGGCGCTCCAGGGTTCGTTGGGGACCGCAAAAGATATATATATCTATCTCCAAATAAAACGCTCATCTCTTCACCACACACAGCCACAAAGGCAGGAGAATTCTTGGACAGTATAACAGTTAATTGGCATTTAATTTTAATGGTTCAAAGAATGTCAGGCAAGATGGTCGGCCCTCACATATGTTCACTTCATCAAATCTGGTCCTCTTTGAAAAATGTTTGGACACCCCTGCCTTAGCTTCCTCAGGGGATCCTATTGGTACTGAGAAATGCATTATACATTACAATATGTAAATTTGTATAAATTTCAAAAGTTGATCATACATTAAAAACGGGGTATATTATTGTTCTTAATATGATTGGGAACAATATTTGTACTCGTAATATATATTTGATTGCTCATGAATACTGTCTGGATTCTGTGAATCGGATCGGGGCAGATCGGATGTCAGCGGACATGTCACCGCTGACATCCGACGCTCCATAGAGCTGTATGGAGTGACCGTTCAGATCCGCCTGAAAAAACTGACAGGCGGATCTGAATGGTCTGCATGTGTGAAAGGGGCCTTACAGATTACAATGGGAAAACGTGAAATGCCCAGCCCAACACATGAGGAGAGAAGGGAAAGCAGTACATAGCTCCAGAGTGAGAGTGCATCAAACGTATTTCAGCCAAAAAAAGGAACTTGCTATTAGGTAAAAGCATACACCTGACAGATAAACATGTATATACACGTCTGTTGTATATTTAATATTTATCTTTGGATGTGGTGCCACAATCTGAATCATGTCGCAATAATTTTCTATTATGAGATTTTGCAAATTATACAATCAGATTGTAAAGTGTATGTCCAGCTTAAAGTGTTTGTAAACCCTTCCATATACCCAGTGAAGTGACTGGCAGGTGATGCACAGAGATAAAACAAATCCTCCTAAATACATTATACCTGTTTATCTGCAGTCTTCTTCTCTCTTCTCTACATCCAGTCACATTCTAGAATTTACAACAGATGTCAGAGCTTCAGACAAAGGGGGTGGAGAGCTGAATTTACACTGTGTGGAGCTCTCAGTAAAGAGAGGTCTGAAAGCTGAATGGAGGGAAGGAATACAACCCACCCCCCTTTCACACAGGAACAAAGCTGAGGCTGTCAATCTGCTGGCGCTCCCTCCCCTGTCACCTTTCTTGGTGTCAGGAATACTTGTCAGAAGTGTATCATTCTGATAGAGTAATGAAGCCACAGACAGAAATGACACTGAGTTCACACTAGGCCGATTAAAGACATCGCATGTGATTCGCACTGCATTGCTGTGATGTCTGTGCGATGCGAATTCAGACATACAAAATTTATGGCTGAAATCACATCGCATTCATACCAAAATGGTGCAGGACTCCTTTTTTGATCTGCACTAGAATTGGTTCACACCTATGCAATCCAATTCCTGCGCCATTTGATGGTTCACACTGCGATCTGCGAACCGATCTCAGGGTGTCACGCATCGCATGTGTGTGAACCGGGGCTTAGTGCTCATAATTGACACTATAGAAGCATGTACTTTGTTCATATTTCATGTCTGAGGTTTACAGTTACTTTAAGTCTGAGTGGCCACATGTAAATGGACTTGCTCCTATTTATATCCAATTACCTGAGTCCATCTAGGTCCAAAAAAGGGAAAAGGTCTGCCTGCTTGTTTGAAGAAAGACAGATCCGTGATAATCTGATATAAGCGGACGCAGTTGTGTTTACACCGGCCCACCCATTCATTTATATTTGAGTCCAGAAAGCGCCAGTAAAAAATTGAATGGATGCCAATGTCACAAAATGAGTTTCATTTTTTAAGAATTCATTGTGGGATCTGTTCAGGGATGTCATGTTGAACAGACTGGACACGACCCATTTAAACGGACCCTGAGAGCTCATACCCACCGCTGTGATTAAATGACGGATCTGTGTAGGATCAGTGTACAAATGACATGTAATGGTCATTTACAGCTGTACATTTCTTCTTCCTTTCCTGTACATTTGAAGTGGAGTTCCACCCATTGAAAAGTCAGCAGCTACAAAAAGTGTAGCTGGTGTCTTTTAATAATCGGACACTTACCTTTCCCACGGTCCAGCGATGCGACTGCACAGAGCCTCGCTCCTCTCCGCGGCACCGGCATTACTCCTGGCTGTGGCTTCATTGGGGGGGAGAGGTGATCTTCCTTCCGGCGCCAGGGGAGGAAGTGGAGCTGGGTGCCTGTAAAAACAGGGTACCCGCCCCCCCCCCCCCCCCAAAATGACATGCCAAATGTGGCATGTCAGGGGGTCAACTTCGCTTTAAAGTTGTTCAAAACTCAAAAGGTTGTTTTGGTTTTTGTTTTTTAACCTGGATGTATTTTATGCATTAAAGGGTAAGTTCACCTTTTCACAAGAAACAATAAATGCAAATTTTTTTGCATGTAAAAAAATGTGCATTTATTGTTTTTGGAGCCTGTAAAGCATTGCACCAGAGATCAGCAGATTGATGCCATGCAGGTATCTGTGTGTATATCGTATGGCCAAGCAGATTTAATCTGATCGGAAGACTCAATGAACTACCACAGCACTGTGGTGGTTCATTGAAAACTACAAGCTGACAGCTGCAAAGGCTGTTAGGACTTGTAGTTTTCCATTCACAGGGGACTGTTTTTAAAATTGTGACAGCGAGGGGAGGGGGGAAGATTCCTGCTAACTGTCAGATCGGGGGGGGGGCGGTGGTCCATTCGTCACATGTTTCACCCTGAATATGGGTGCAACCTGTTACGAAAAGTTAATAACTACTTGGCTGTCATATCGGTCCTTTGGCTAGAGAGAGCATGTAAAGTTCTGATTTTACTCTGATCTGCATACTTGTTTCAATAAGTACTGAAGCTAGGAAAACCTAAGGCTCTGCACTGATAGTCTGAACAAGTCCTAGTCCAGTTACTATATGATACAAGATCGCAGGGATCAGGCCTGACTCTGTGAACGCTGCAGTTATGCGTTTAGTGTTTTGTAAGTGACAGTGATCGATCGATACTGCACTTGGGTGGGCCGGGCAGAGGGGAAAAACGCAGGTGCTAGCAGGTATCTGGGCTGATCCTGCTAACACTGCGTTTTTGGGAACCCTAAACTGCTGGGGACACTAGTATAGATCTGATCGGATCAGATATTGATCCGTACAGATACTATACCACTAAGGGAGGTGTATGCTGCGTGCGTGGGTGTTAGCGGTACTGGCGCTAATCTGACGCTGCCTGGGGCGACGCATATCACCGCCGGGCGATCAGGGGGCTAAACCTTTATTCGGTAATAAACGGCGGGTGCCCTGACACTATAAAAAATAAACGAACTAACCAGCGTCACCCGTAACGGTTATATGGTGATCAGTGGTGAAAGGGTTAACTAGGGGGCAATCAAGGGGTTAAAACATTTATTAGATAGTATATGGGGGTCCCTGTCGCTATAAAACGCTGACGGCGAACCTAAATATTTACCTCCCTAACTAGCGTCACCAGCGACACTAATACAGCGATCAGAAAAATGATCGCTTAGTGACACTGGTGACGGGGTGATCAAGGGGTTAAAACTTTATTAGGGGGGTATCCTAGACCTAAAGGGGGCCTAACACTCACTGCCCTAACACTGTAACTGTCACAAACTGACACCATGCAGTAATCAGAAAAAAAAAAAAATACTGCTTGCTGTCAGTTTGTGACTGGGGGGGGATCAGGGGTGTAAAGTATGCCTGGCATGTTCTACTGTGTGTGTTGTGCACTTACATGTCTTCTCTCCTCGGCGCTGGAACGGAAACTGCCGAGCCGAGGAGAGATGACATCACATCCTCTGCCTGTGTGAAACTACACACAGGCAGGGGAGGATTCCGATTGGCTGGGAGCGATTGCGAGGGGGGGGGCCACGATCGGATGGTCTCCCCCTCGCCTCCCGACGCTCCCAGTCAAATGCCGACCGCCGCTGGCACCGGGGGGGGGTCCGATAGGACCCCCCGCCCGCGGGAGGCAGATCACGTACAGGTATGCGGTCGGCAAGTGGTTAAAATCGCTGCTTGTACAGGAGTTGTGCTCTGCCTGTAGCAGCAGCTCAATGTTATCCTATGTGTCCATGTACATTAGGATGATTACAGGCATGTTCTGAGCTCCATGTTTAGGCTGGGTTCACACATGCAATGCAGGAACCAGCGTGATTCCTGTGCGGGTTCCCACATCGCATCGCTCTCACAGGCAGTTCACACTGCTCTCTGCAAACCACTGCAGGTGTCAGTAGAAAGTTAATGACACCCCCAAATCGGTATGCAGAATGCAGTGCAAACTGTGATGTGATCGGATTCCAGTGCACACCAAAAAAAGGTCCTGCACCATTTTGGTGTGAGTACAATGTGATTGCAGCCATACAAACTATGGCTGAATTTGCATTGCACAGACAATGCATGTGATATGCACAGCAATGCGGTGCGAATAACATGCGATGTCTGACATTGTGTATGTGTGAACCCAGCTGTGGAGGCAGGAAAAAAAAAACACTTCTAGTTTACGTTTCTGATTGAAGCTTTCTGGCAGAAAAAAACCCCACAAAACTCCTAAACTCATCAAAACTTTGTGCAAAAAACGCTCTGCGTTTTTTGTTTTGTTTTTTTTTGTTTTTTTGCCAAGGGAACTATCATTTTTTTTTAAGCCCAGTATGCATGGAGCATTACCCTCCCTGACTGAGGGCCTATTCACACAATATCTGTGTTCTGGATGCATTTTTGCATATACATTTACGTTGCGTTCCAGTGAAAGGTTTCAACACTTGAAAAATCTTTATTTTTCACTCAAAGTGTACATTCCAGTGTGTTTGCATGCATTTGCAAGCATTTTGATGCATTATGGAGGAAAGAAAATGTAGCATGCTGTACTCTTATTGAAAGCACTGGAACTGGCTGCACTGGTGGGAACTAGGGCCTTTGGAATATATGCCAAACACTGCATGCATTCTGGATGTGGTTTAAAAGCACACTGCTGTGAACCAACCCTGGGCCAAATCCTCCATTTGTCTCATATGCTCGCCCTCCCAGACACTGTAGCTCACACTGGGAAGGTTTTAGCAGCAGAGGCGATGCTGCAACCTGGGAAGCAACAGGCAGCACTATGGGACCAGATACAAGCCAAAGGTTTTTGAATGAGCAGTGACAGTGCTATATATCATCACCCTCTCTCCCACTGTAGTGCCAAGTACACAGCCTTCATGAGTGACAACTCTGCTGTGAGAACAGGAGCAGTGCAGCATCATTGCCACATAACCTTCATTAGGGGGCTTCACTGGCAGGGTCAACAGGTTTTTGTGGGACTTTACAGGGGGACTAAGCGAAAACCTAAATCAAGTGCATATTTAATGGGAGGCCATAGTTAAAATGGGATTCAATTCTGAACATGCTACTTTGTTGCAAACCATATAAGAAATCTATCCTGCTGGGTTTTAATAGTGATTTAAGTTGGTGTCCCAGGGTGCGATATTTGCTATACAAAGCATTCTGGCCACAGCAGTTTTCTAATGTTATGTAATAGTTGGCTTCTACTAGCTTTCTCATTCAGAGCTGTGATAGGAAATATTGCCATATTCAGGGCTTTTGGGTCCAACTCTTCCAGAGTGGCATTAGGCTAAGCTAACACCCCATTCTTGTGCAGCCAACTGGCAGTAATGTTGTTCACAACAGCGCCCTTTATCAGAACACTTCCATTTCCTGCAGCTTTCATGCATGAAACACTTCTTGAGGTGTTTGTACCGTAAATTACTATTATATTTTAATAAAATATCGTAAAATTGCCAACTCTTAAAGTCTTTATTTCTGTATGGAGAAACCTACATAGAAGGGTTCTTTAGGAAGTAGTGCTAATTTATTTGGAAATTTTATATTTTATTAAAAAATGACCTTTCCTTTTCAACCTGCCACGCTGTAATTTGTCGGAAAATGCAATATGGCTACCTAGAGGCGTTCTGTACACAGATGGTATACAGAACACGCATCCCCTGCCTAAGCTACACTTCTTCCCCAACGTTTGAATACATTTAACACACCTAGAAGGGTTTTGACACTTGTAGGCAAATAACACTTCTCTCAAGAGGATTGGCCTTAGAGGTGCACCAAATGGAAATTTTGGTACAGAAAATGCAGGATGTACTTTGCCAAATATTTTTATATATAATTGTATTGTATTTGACATTTTAATATCATGAATTGAAATGAATCTTAATTTATTGTCGGCCATTATCAGCACCTTTAACGCAGGAAAAATGCATCACTTTAAATTCCTTGTATGTCGTCACACTGGTCCGTTGTGCTTCCATTGTGGTGTTAAAAATCTTGCTTGCTGCGTTTTTGGTCAGTTAAAAAAAAAAAGCGCACCAAACACACACCTCCCCATTGAAATGCATGGAAATGCAGCAAGAACACACCTGTCACGTTTTTGAGTCACATGACCTTTGAAAACCACACCATAAGCACAGTAAAATCATGGCAAAATTGAGTGCCTTTTTCGTTCTCAGTAAAATGCTGAAAACAACATTTTTGCCCATCTAAATTTTGATGCATCTCTAAATGACCTACTAATGGCTAAAGCCAATGGACACTATTCTGTACTACTTCTCCTGGATCTCTCTGCTGCCTTTGACACAGTGGACCACCCCCTCCTCCTCAAAAAACTCCACTCCTTTGGTCTCCGTGACTGTACTGTTCGCTGGTTCTCATCCTACCTATCCCACCGCTCCTTCAGTGTCACTTACAACTCTACTTCCTCCTCTCCTCTTCCTTTTTCCGTTGGGGTCCCCCAAGGTTCTGTTCTCGGACCTCTCCTTTTCTCAATCTACACCACCTCCTTGGGTCAGTTGATTGCCTCCCACGGCTTTAAATATCATCTCTACGCTGATGACACCCAAATCTATCTCTCCACCCCCCAGCTCTCTCCATCTGTCTCCTCACGCATTACCAACTTACTAGCAGACATATCAGCCTGGATGTCACATCACTTCCTCAAACTCAACCTATCCAAAACCGAGCTCATGATATTTCCTCCCTCAGGTGCCACTTCCCCTGATCTCCCTGTCAAGATCAACGGCTCAACTATCAACCCATCTCCCCACGCCAGGGTCCTAGGTGTAATCCTGGACTCTGAACTAACCTTTCAACCCCACATTCTATCACTATCCAAAGCTTGCCGCCTCAATCTTCGCAACATCTCCAAGATACGCCCCTTCCTAACCAATGACACCACAAAGCTTCTAATCCACTCCCTTGTCATCTCCCGGCTCGACTACTGCAACTCCCTCCTCATTGGTTTACCTCTAAATAGGCTATCCCCACTTCAGTCCATCATGAACGCTGCGGCCAGGCTCATCCACCACACAAACCGCTCAGCATCTGCTACACCCCTCTGCCAATCCCTCCATTGGCTGCCACTCAGTCACCGAATTAAATTCAAGATACTAACTATAACTTACAAAGCCATCCACAACCTGGCCCCTAGCTACATCTCTAACCTAGTCACAAAATACCAACCTAATCATTCTCTTCGCTCCTCCCAAGACCTCCTGCTCTCAAACTTCCTTGTCACCTCATCCCATGCTCGCCTTCAGGACTTCTCCAGAGCCTCCCCCATCCTCTGGAATGCTCTACCCCAATCCGTCCGACTTTCTCCTACTTTATCCACTTTCAGACGATCCCTGAAAACTCATCTCTTCAGAGAAGCCTATCTGGCCCCCACCTAACAACTGTACATTTATCTTCTCAATCAGCACATCACCCATAGTTATTACCTCTTGTATCTCTTGACCTTCCCTCTTAGATTGTAAGCTCTAAGGAGCAGGGCCCTCTGATTCCTACTGTATCAAATTGTATTTGTACTGTCTACCCTCAAGTTGTAAAGCGCTACGTAAACTGTTGGCGCTATATAAATACTGTATAATAATAATAATAATAATAATAATTGGCCCTGTACCTAATTCTTGCTCTCCCTCCTATTCTTCCTATTCTCCACAGTCTGGAATACAGAAGAGAAGAACAGAGGGGAACCAGACTAAGTGCAGCAATAAAATTAGCCGTTTTATTGAAGGTAATACAAGGGGAAACTCACAAATTGATGAATAGATCAGGCATATATCATGATGACAGGCGCAGGCTCTGGGCCTCTCGTGATCGTCCAGTTGATATGACAGCATCAAGCAGTGGCTGTGCCAGAGCGAGCCTGCCATCATTAGATATGCCTGATTTATTCACCAATTTGTGAGTTGCACCTTGTCTTGCCTTCAATAAAACGGTTTGTTAGAAGCTGCTTGCAGGACTTTTTTTGACGCCCAGCGCAGCGCCCCAGTGTGAAAGCACTCGGGCTTTCACATTGGGATTGCAGATGAGGCTTCTTTCAGGCGCTTTACAGGCGCTTTTTTTTAACGCTAAAGCGTCTGAAAAACGCCCCAGTGTGAAAGGGGTCTTAATGCTGCACTTAGTCTGGCGCCCCTCTGTTCTTCTCTTCAACATCAGAGCTGCCTGCTTTACTCTAAGGGTGCTGCTTGTCATCATACAGTTTTATGGCCTTCATGTAGACTTATTTGATATGATGGCTTATGACAGTCTCTGCATTTATAGTACATCTCTCTAGCGCCACTATATAGTTACTATTACATGGAATACAGCCCAGGACATTTGGACACATATACATAATATCGCTCTTCATACTACTGTCTATTGGTGATCTGTCAGGATGCCGCAGAGGACAGCTGTGCCAACAAGGAGATGTAGTTTATTTACTGAAGTCCTGCATGATCGCTAGGAAGCAGCTAGCAACATGCAACCGTGTGAGGATACCAGAAAATTTGAGTGACAGATGGGTGCAATGACTACATGATCAGCCATTTATTCCACTAAGGAATACCTCGTAATTAAAGTATAACAAAAGGCAAAATCTTTAGTTTTGGAAAGAGGGATGGATTAGAACCCTGTCAGGTTTTTTTGCGGTCTGTGTCCCCCATTCACCCTCTTTGTCCTGTTTACCATTATCACCAAGTGTAAAATTAAAAGAAAATCCTATCAGTTGTCAGAACAATAATAGAGGGGAAATCTTCCAATAGGGACACCTGTTCTGGTGATAACCATTGATTCCCTCACTTCCTGTTTTGGCTGTGGGATAGGAAGTGATGGGAATCTCTCCATAGGGACACCGATGGCAAAAAACTAACCTGGGGTTAAAACCCTCCTTTTATCCAAAATTGGGGGGGGGGCCACGTTTTGCCTTTATTCTACTTTAACTTTATAATTCCAGTGATTTGTTCTACTGTGCTACTTTTATTAGACATTAGGTTGTTCTGACTTTAGATCTCTTTTAGGCTAGGTTTCCACTAGTGCGTCCCCAAAGTCGCGCGATTTTGCCGCGATTTTTTACCGCGATTTTACCGCGACTTTTTACCGCGATTTGAAGCAATGCCTGTATCTATAGACCTCAAGTTGCATCAAAGTGGGACCAAAGTAGTGCAGGGACTACTTTGAAGTCGCTGCGACTTGAAGTCGCACAGATATGAACGGTACTCATTGGAAATCATGGGAAACAATTTGTCATGCGACTTTTCAGTCCCAAGTCGCATGAAAAGTCGCACTAGTGGAAACAGAGCCTTAATCCATAAGCCCACGGCACCTTATCCTTATTCAGTAGTCAGTGTTCTACCCTGCCTCTATTGTACTTCATCATTTTACCCCAGCTAACCTGGTGAAGGCAGGGAGTGGTAAAGCAAAGTTTGGTAAATAAAGGTGCAAACTTTTGGAAGCCGTATTGTTTGAATATCAAATACAGTACATTGACTAAAGCTTTGCAATCGTGAACTCTGCAAATATAATGTAGAAAACTGTGTAGGTGGTGAATAGAATCTTATTCTGCTGAGTAATGATTATGATGTTATTTTCTTTAAGGACTAAAATTCTCTGTACACAAGTAGGATCACAATATTACCTTTGCTGATTAGGGTAGTGATTGCCCAATAGTTATCAACACAGATATTATTTTGAAAGGATGGAAGCTGTGACTGAGCTGAGAATCAATTCATGTGGGTCTGGTATGGCCCTAATCAATTTCCCCCAAATGATATGGACAGTTGGCACCTGTCTGTGGAGCTCCAGAGTTTGTGGGATTTGGCCATCATTATCGGAAGTAGAATCCATTTCAGATTGCACCATCTGCAGCTGAGGAAAAAAAACAAAGTATGTTCTATGTAATCAACTTCATACCTGTGACATGTAGAATGGGTAATGTATCGGGTGTGCAAGTTGTTATGCAATTTAGGAACCAGCAGAATATTTTCTGTATGCCAGGTCCATTGACAGCTAGGGAACTTCAAAAGTTTGGCGCCAGCTGTAAATTTTAAGGAGCATTTCCTACCTGGTTCCTGGGATTTGTCCTTCCCTGGGTATGTCTATCAGTGGTGTAGAAGTTATTCTAGTTTTGAACTTTTCAGTTGTCTACTAAAAATCCAATGCTGTGGTGTCACAAAGTGCTAGAAAATGAGGGAGGATCAATTTCCTCTTTGGGTTTACCTTCTTTCTAGCGGACACAAAAGGATCTCCATTGCTGATGGCACTGGTCTATAGAATGTAATTGACCATTCAGTAATATTAAAATGAAGACGTGTTCACATCCTGAGATCTGTCTGTATTCCCAGTGGGGGGATTAGAAAATTGCCAACTCATCCTGTAGCTTTTCCCTTAGATCTAGGCTGTGATATAAAACCAATATAGTAATTCTTACTGCAAGGATTACGTTTTTACAGTAAGCACTACATATAATGGATAGGATGTTTTAGTGATTTCTGTCAGCTGCTCGTCACGTGAAAAATTAAGTGTTTTCATGCAGATTATTTGGAACTGCCGATGTCATCACCAATGCAGGGTTTGAGAACCTTAGTGTAGACTGGAAATTAGCATTGTATAGATACAGATACCAGTATCGGTGCCGAGCCTAAGCAATTTGCATGAGTGCTTGTTAGAGCTGCGTGATTCTGGCTAAAATGAGAATCAATTTTTTTTGCTTGGAATAAAGATCACGATTCTCGTGGGATAACATCATCTTTCACATTATACAAAACAATTGGGCAAACTTTACTGTTTAATGAATTAATAAAAAACAAAAGTGTATTTTTTTTCCCCAAAAAAATTGCATTTGAAAGACCACTACGCAAAAAGTGTGACATAAAATATTACAACAACCACCATTTTATTCTCTAGGGCACGAGTCTCAAACTGGCGCCCCAGCTGTTGCGAAACTACAAGTCCCATGAGGCATTGCAAGGCTCACAGTTACAAGTATGACTCACTCAGGCAGAGGCATGATGGGGCTTGTAGTTCTGCAACAGCTGGAGGGCCACCAGTTTGAGACCCCTGCTCTTAGGGTCTCTGCTAAAAAATATGTTTGGGGGTTCTAAGTAATTTTCTAGCAAAAAAATACTCATTTTAACTTGTAAGCAACAAGTGACAGAAAAGGTTTAGTCTTTAAAGAGCAACTGCAGTCTGCTCACATAATTTGTAATAAAAACATCTTTACTATTCTGAAGCTTCCCTCCAACCACTTTGCATATTTTTTATGTACTGTGATTCTGTACTTGCCAAATATGCTGCAGAAATTTCCCTCCATGAGTCTGGTTGCAATAATTTTAACTGTGGGCAGCTGAAGCTGTTGCCTGTTCACTTCCTGGATTTACACACACACCAGCTGCTCTGCAGTTCTCATTGGCCCTCTTATGACTCATCCCCCCCCCCTTTCTTTCCTGGCAAACTCTCAGGAGAGTGAGAGAGCTGTGCATGTCATGAGAATGACATGCATGTGCATGACCAAACAGGAAGTGGGCTGTATAAGGTATTGGCAGAAAAAAAAAAAAATTCTATCCAGAGTTAAAACAAGGGCAGAACATTTAATAGTTGGAAAGATGAAAAAATGACTGAAGTTCCGCTTTAAGATTGGGAGGGGGGTGAAATCACGATTTCGATTCTTTAACGATCGTGCATCTCTAGTACAAATGCTCCGATACTAAGACCAATACATTTTTGAGATTTCATTGTAACTTGCATTGACTGTTAAATGAAGTCACAAGCTGCAATGAAATCGGAGGTCCATAGTTCACTGATCTGTGGCTTTGAAATGGCTCTAAAGTAGCGTGATTTTAAAGCTGCACACTGCAAAGTCGCAATATAATCGTAAATTGGGGTGCAACTTGTCATGCGATTTTGAACCGTCAAATCGCATGACAAATCGTACTAGTGTGGACCGTAAAAAATGCATCCAAGGGCAAAATGGGTATCGTAATTGGTATCGGCCAGTACTTATGAAAAAGTACAGGTACTCAGTCTTAAAACTGGTCTTGGTGCATCAATACTAGAAATGTGTATCTTCGAACACTGTAGTGAAGAATGTAGATATAGGCAAGATCCGGGGTCTCTAAACTTTGTTTCCATAGTTTTAATTGTTTTTTTAGAAAAGTAAAAAAAAAAATAATTTAGTGGAGCAGCGAACAATCCTCGTCTGCTGCAAACATGTAACGGGGAAACCTACAAATACAAGGTTTGGTTGAAACTGATGAGGACCACAGTACATTGGTAAAAATCTGCCATGGGGCCCTCTAACATACATAAACTTGTGTTTTGGAAAGAAATCGACTTCTTATATACTACTACTAGAGCGTTTGAATAACAAACGCAGGAGGGTTACCATCCGGTTAACCCCTCGATGAAACATATACATACGAAAGTTCATGGACTTGGAAGCATAGCTTTACTATGACTTAATCATAATGAAATCGTATTTGTGGCAATAATACCTCTTATTGTGCGATAATTAAGACACTTGCAACTATCACCATTGCAACTATCACATATGCGAGATCATATTCCCCAAAATATGTCTAGAAGAGTCTGGGTTACAAAAAAGGGCAACGTATATGATGCCAAGATTGGCAAAGAGCAGTGAGGGGAAAAGACGGAAATGGAATGGGAAGGAAGAAAATCCATCCAGGAACCTCCCATCAGTCGACTTGAAAAATATCTCTATGTATTAGGGACCTGCAAGTAGGCAAGCCAGGGGGACTATATTTTATCGAAAAGGTGTTTGCCACGTAGAACACTCACTATTTTTTTGTTCAACATGATCCACGTAAGTTTGCGTTTCATCATTGCCATGTCTATAACAGGGCGGTCACCAAACTTTCTAAACAAAAACTAGTTTACTGCCCCTTAGATTTTAGGGGGCAGACTCTGGCCAGTGGAATAAAAAAAGTCCCAGTAAAAAAAAATACTTGGTGCCTGTGGTCAGGGGGTATAGTGCCTCTGTAATGGTTATTATTTGGAGGACTGGAGACCCATTATTAGTGTCAATAGGTGGAATAATGCCCCATCACTGATGTTAGTGGAAGGAATTATACCCCATTGTTGGTGACGGTGAAAGGAATGGTACTTCATTGTTGGTGTCATTGGGAGAAATAGTGCCCCAAGGCAAGCAAAGGGCCACGGGCCACAGCTTGGAGACCACTGAGCTAGATAATAACTATACTGGAACTCTGCCACTAATTTTGAGCATATTTTTTATTTCACAACCTTGGTCCACCAATTTGTGTTGTCAGTTAGGCTCTTCATTTAAATTTTCAATGGTCATTCCATTGTTTGAATTAAATTTTCTATTTGCAAACCATTTGTGTTTACATGGTTCGCACAAGATGCTAAGGGCAACAACATACTAAAGATAAGACTTTGATGTTCTAAGTTACTAACTATGTAACTAAGCAGATTTTGGACTCACTTTTAGTATATAAATCCACAAATTGCACATCTTTAAAGGCTAAGTTCACGTTTCAAAAAATACAAAACAATGCACATAATTTTGCAGGAAGAAAAAGGTACATTTACATTTTTCTTACTGGAGCCTGCAGGGCACTGCACCCGTGATCGGCAGATTGCAAGTCTTCCTCTAGCTCTGTGCCCATATTCTTGTATGGGCATTCTGTTACAAAGATAGAGGAACAATGAATGAACTACAAGCATGCTGAGAAACACGCTCACAGCCCATTCAAACTACAAGTACGTCTGTTGTGGTGGCAGATGGTACTCGTAGTTTTTGTTTTACAGATATCTGTGAATGAATGATGGGGCTGTGTGGGTGGTGCCCCGCACAGCCATGCAAATTTCAAAGAGTGGGTGCAGGGAGATTTCCCACTCTGTCAGAGGAGCATTTCACATGTTCTATTCTAGATATGGGTCTAACATGCTCCTAAAGGTGAACTTATCCTTTAACTCTGGCATTGCTACGATCTACTTGTGATTAAAGTTCATTATACTCACCTCCCCTCCGGTGCTGTGGGGTCCTGGATCTCCCTTGCCAGTTGATCTCTCCAGGTTCCAATCTTTAGGCGTTTTTGATTGGACAGGCTGAGATAGTCACTCCCATGCATGTGTGCAGCTTTGTCTACAGTACAAATCTGCAAAAAAAGCTAATGCAGATGAGACCTGTTGGGGTTGATTTTACTAAAACAGGAAAGTTAAAAATGGGGTGCAGCTCTGCATGGAAACCAATCGGCTTCCAGGTTTTATTGTCAAAGCACAACTGAGCACGCTGAAGTTAGAAGCTGATTGGCTACCATGCACAGCTGCACCAGATTTTGCTCTCTCCAGTTTTAGTAAATCAACCCAAGTGTTTCTTCTGCAATAAACCTGCCTGTTCGCATGGTTTTTGTTTTTTGTTTTTTTAAGTACACTGGTTGGCTAATTCTTTAGTAGGTTTAATAAGTTACTAGATGAAGTCATGGGCAGTGCTCTTATTTCCCAATACCAAGTTCCTTGTTTTGAGGGATGTTAATCTAATTACTAAACTAGTTTGCTCTACCCACATTGTTTAGCAATTGCTTGCATCAAAGAATGTGGAAACGGTGATGAAAATGTAAGTTCTGTTTGCAATATTGTAAAGACCTATAGACCGGAAGAGCTTTTACAATGTATTTAAAGTGGTTATAAAGGCTTAAGGTTCTTTACCTTAACCACTTCAGCCCCGGAAGATTTTACCCCCTTCCTGACCAGAGCACTTTTTACAATTTGGCACTGCGTCACTTTAACTGACAATTGCGCGGTCGTGCAATGTTGTACTCAAACGAAATTTGCTAGGGCTGCAATTAACGATTATTTTCATAATCGATTAGTTGGCCGATTGTTGTTTCGATTAACCGGTTAATAAAAAAAAGTGTGGTGTATAGTTTAGTTAATATGTAATGTTTAAAAAAAAAAAGGCAATTTATTCTTAAATATCTATATACAGTGGTAAATATAAATAACCAACTATATGGTTAGAGAGCAAAATCTCTAATCCACTCTGATAACAGACAGAAGAGATATACTGTATATACTATTAGAAGAGATATACTGTATATGCTATTAGAGGAGAGATATGCTGTATATGCTATTAGAGGAGAGATATACTGTATATGCTATTAAAGGGTGAATCTGGTAAATATCATCAAACTCAGATATCACATTTTTTTATTTAAAAAACAATGTCTAATTTAAAAAAGTAATTTTAACCGGAAAATTTGGAAATAATCAAACTTCTTGGCCAAAGTAATTTTCAGACAGTGTATGTCATTTTCGTTCAGAAATTACATTCCTTTTAAAAACAATGTTAAAAACAAGGGAAATTTCAAACAACATTCCTTCATTCAGCGAATGTACAAAGATTTTTCATATGAATATGAATATTCTCATTTTGAAAATTGATCCGTGTGGCCAGCATGAGGCTCGGCACACACCTATGCAGTTTGCTTTTGATGTGTTTCTGCAGTGCTTTTTTCTGTGCGTTTAGATTTTTGCGCACGTGATTTTGCTGCGATTTGCGTTTTTGCATTTTTTTTTTTGGCCAATTTGTTGTTGGGCAATTAAAAAACACAAATTGCTGCAAAATTGCATTACATGCTTTCCTGCAGCTTCTCCATTGAAGTATATTGAACCAAAAAAGTGCTGTTTTGCGTTAAAAAAAAGTCCCTGACCCTTTCCAAATAAGCAGCGGCTGAAAAAAGCATAAATGTGAACATGTCCCATAGGAAACCATGTAAATGAACTGAAGTGCGTTTCTGCAAAAAACAGATGTGAACCAGGTCTAAGACATTTATTAACATAATGGGGTTAAAAAAAACTAAAATTAGCCCTTTATAGTACAAAAAAAAGCAGATAATCACTACTGTAAGGGGTTTATTTTTTTACTGTAGAACTGTGAAAGTAATATTTACAGTAGCAAATATTTGCTCTTTGTACTATAAAGGGCTCGTTTTAGTCTTTTTTTTTTAACCCGATTATGAAAATAGTAATCAATTAATTTCATAATCGATTAGTTGTTTCAGCCCTAAAAATGGTGTCCTGTTTTCCCCACAAATAGAGCTTTCTTTTGGTGGTATTTGATCCCCTCTGCGGTTTTTATTTTTTGCGCTATAAACAAAAGACCAACAATTTTGAAAAAAGAAAACATTTTTTACTTTTTTGCTATAATATCTCCCAAATTTAAAAACAAAACAAATTTCTTCAGTTTAGGCCAATATATATTCTTCTACATATTTTTGGTGAAAAAAATCGCAATAAGCGTATATTGATTGGTTAGTGTGTACAAACTATGGGACAGATTTATTATTTTTTTTATTAGTAATGGCAGCGATCTGCGATTTTTAGTGGTACTGCGACGGACGGACACTTTTGACACATTTTGCGGACCATTGACATTTATACAGCGATCAGTGCTATAAAAGTGCACTGATTACTGTGTAAATGTCATTGGTAGTGAAGGTGTTAACACTAGGGGCGGTCAAGGGGTTAAATGTGTGTTCCCTTAGTGTGTTCTAACAGTATGGAGATGTGACTGAGTTGGGGGGCTTAAAGGCTTACTAGGAACAAACAATGTTTCCTCTTCCCTGACAGCACGGGGATGTGTGTTTACACACACATCCCCATGCTGGCAATCGCACTTAGCCACGCGTATCGGGTCCCCCGCCATGCAGCGGACATGCGCCCTCTGGTGACCGAAAAAGCGAAGGGAGTACCCATACGGGATTTTGCCCAAGGGAACCATTCTGCCGCAGTAATGTATTGCAGTTTAGCAATCCTTAGATGTGGTGGCTGCTTTAGTTTTTCTTTTTTAGACCTTTTGTCACCTGATAATCCTGTTAATAACACTTCCTGTCCCTTGGTGACGATCCTGATGTTCTGCACTTTATCTGTGAAGATTTGGACTACAAACAGGTCTTCCATCAAGGTTCATCGTTTGTATTTTATAGAAGATGGCTTGCAGGACAGATTATGGTTTTTAATTTTAGTTCAATTCTCAGGAAATGAAAAGGACACTGCATTTCTGCCAAGATTAACAGTTTGTTTTTTTTTTTGTTCTTGCTGAAAATGTTGGCATGAACATTGAAAACAAATGCAGTCACTACATCTTGAGGACTGGTATGCTGCAATATATACATCTTTGTTCTTGGGTTTAAATCTGCATTAAAGGCTTGTGTTCCCCATTGTAGTCCTAACAACAAGGATGAGGAAAATATCTTTGTGTCCTATGGCTTTAGTTCACACAAATATGCTGCATTGGTGTGTAAAAATAATTTTAAAAAAATCTCATGTAGCATTTTTAAATGTCACACTGCACAGATAAAGCATTGAATTAAAACAAAAGAAAAAGGATCTCATAACAAGCACCTGAAATGCGTGCGTAAACTGCATTGCAGCAAGAACTAAAACGCATTCCATGCTTGCTATGGTGTGAATAAGCTGTAAATGTTGGGGGCTAATCTGGAATTTAGGGGCATGAGTGTTCACAATAAAATTCACAATGTCCTGTACCAGACTGTTGTTGCTGTAAAAACATCCCTCTTTGTAGTTCCCATAGTGGATAAAACTGCTAAACCTGTCAGTCCCGCGTCTAGTCCGTCTAGTCCGTGTCCTGAGGAATGTACACTAACCTTGCATTCCTCAAACATAGCATGAACCTTGAGACTGAAGGCTCTGTGGTCAAATCATTTCATGATTGTGTACATATGAGGAAGATATGACTTTACTTTGCAATACTATAAAGCAACACTGTGTGGAAATGCTTGGCTTCCTGATTTTACAATTGAAAAGTCTTTTCCTTGTTTAGTTTTAATGCTTTCTGCATAGTCACTGTGAGTAATGAGAAGCTTTCGTTTGTTCATTCTTGTATCTCTAGGTCCACACCTAATTCCTTCAGGATATCTCAAGGAAAATCTCAGCTGTGGAAAAGATTAGTTTAATCTCATATTCTATACAAATAATCAAACTGTACTTTAAGTGTTACTAAACCCAGTAATATGAAAATAGTTCATCTAAACTGCAGGGTCTGCCTGAGTGTTCAGGTAGGAGGAGATTTCCACTATAGCGTCCTCATGCTGTTATGGGAGGCGGATCATCCATAAATCAAGATGTGACATCCCACCCACTTTGTTCTCCTTTTTTTTTTTTTTTTTTTTTTTGTTACTGGGCATGGAGGAGAGGGACTGAGCTGTCATTTTTTTTTTTTGTGTAAGTTTTGGATAGTGTGTAGATGGATAAAAACCCTCTGAGGAGATTCCCCTTTATTTGTCTTGTTTACCATTATCATTGAAAGTAAAAGAAAAGCCCAAATTATGGGTTGTCCCCAGAAAAGTAATGGAGGTGACATCATCTGTTCCTGTTTGGGTATAGGACAGGAAGTGAAGAGAAATCTCTGCAATGGGACACAAATGGCGAGAAGATCCCCCACCCGCTGTCACACTGAGGAGGGATTAGGGTGAGAGGGGGCATGAGCTGGAACATGTTACATGTTACAAAAGGTGAACTTGTCCTTTAAATTTCCCACATCCCAAAGCATCATGGCCACAGCATGTGAACAATCCCCTCTAGCTATATTGTAGGCTTTAGGTGGGTGTTCAGGGGTGTTAAAACTGCAGCTCAACTACCCGTTTCGTGACCCCTAGCTGCCCGTATGAAAGACACCTTAGTCTTGTTTAGCTTTGATAGGATAGTTTGCCCAATGATTGCTAAATGTAAAGCAGAACTCCAGCAAAAATGAAAAATAACCAAGTAAATTATCAAATAACTTTTACTAAAATATCTGGAGCTTCTCACAGCAGTACTTCTATTCTGCCACAAGATGTCGTCCGTTTTCCTGGTTGAATGACAGCCAGGATCAATCACTTGTATAAGACCAGGCTGTCATGGACTTGCCCCCAGCCTGTGACTGGACAGTAAAGTAGAAACCACACAGCTCATCTCGCTCTGCTTTATCATATAAACTGATTGGCTGCTTGTGTTGCTTTTTTCCCAGCCTGTATGGCTATGCTCTACAGGAACTATAAGACTGAAACCAAGTCAGTCAGGTACTTGCACTTTAAAAAACGTTTTTAATGTGAACAGAACTACATGAATCTGTGCTTTTATAACTGACTGTTCAGATATTTTCTGCCCAACTGAGGGCAGTGAGACTTGTGTCCCTTTTCTGTGGGGTACAAAGGCATCTACAGCCTACTTGTTCATGGTAGGCTTGGGTTTCTGTGGGCACTCATCTGCCCAGACTTGCCTTTCTTATATCCTATGAGTTGTACTGACTTGTGCTTGGTGTTCGTCTTTGCAGTGCAGTGGGAATGAATGGACTATAGAGGGGATACTGTAACCAGGCAAGCTGGAAGCTAATTCATTTAAAAAGTATATTATGCATGTTATCACTAAAAAATATTTGCCATTTTTGTACTGGTTTTCTGCAGAGAGCATGAGCATTTATAGCATGATTTTATTTTCTTTTTTTTTTTTTTTTTTTTTTAGCCATTGAAGAATACAAGCCACAGGATGCAACTACAAACCCATCTCTGATCCTGGCAGCAGCTGCAATGCCAGCATACAAACATCTGGTAGAAGATGCAATCCAGTATGGGAAGAAGCTTGGAGGGTAAATGTAGACATAATAAAAAAAAAAAAAAAAAAAAAAAAAAGTCGTGCCCCTTCAACCACAGCGTCACTTTTGGTTAAAATATTCTTTAATCTTGCAGCCACCCAAATACTGTAGCTGCTGATTTTTAATCTAAGGACACTTTCCTGTCCAGGGATCCAATGATGCCCTTCAATTGGCTTCTGGTGCAAGTACTGGCATCTCAAGTAAGAGAAACAGGCAGTGAAGGCTTGCGGGTTCTTACTGCGCATGCATGAGCCCTGCTGTGCCTTGTCAATGGTTCTGTAGTCTTCTGGGACCTTTGTGTCCCAGAAGACTGCAGGAGAAGTAGGAGGCCTAACTTCCGGCTTGGATCGCCTCGGCGCATCTGACCAGGAGTGGGAGCAGATACCTGTCAAAACCAGGTATTGTATATTTTGCCTTCCCTGGTTCCTCCTCTCGCCCCATCAACATGCTAATGACATTTTTAATAAACATTTTTATTACATATCTTAGGCCTTTTGGATGTATACACAGAGGCAGCTTCTACAGGTAAATAACATGCCTAAAGTACGTTAAATGCACAAGTGAGCATTTTCGTACCAATTTATGTTTTGGTGGTGTCTTTAACCCTCTGTCAGGGTTTTATTGCGATGTCCCCTATTGAGAGAATTAAAGAGGAAGTTCAACCAAAATGCTTAATCTACTGGCAGCTGCATTCTAAAACAAATCTATCTAACAATGTAAAGAAAAAATCACTGTACATGCCTTCTCTGGAGCCGAACCGGTCCAGTCTCCAGAGGCTATGTGCAGGAGGGAACCGACAATGACTGCAAAGTGACATCACCCATAGACTTACTATGGGGTTTCAGTTGTCTGCTGCCTCTCCTGCACACTCCCACACACTGAAGCCAATGCTGACAGCTCAGCATGGGACCAGCTGCAGAACAGTTTAGTATAGCGATCTCTTCTTTACAGGGTTAAATAGTAGACACGTTCCAAAACATTTGTTAGTTTTCATTTCAATCTTATTTTTTTTTTGTCATTCGTTCTGATCGAAATTCTTTAGAATAAATCCGGAAATTTGACAGAAAATCCGAGATCAATAAAATAGAGGAGGTTTGGGGGTAGGGACTTTCAGGAAGCCATGGCCTGGTGAGGTCAAGTGTTTCTATCCCTAGGGACTTTAAATGACATCATGGCCTGGTAAGGTCATAGATGTCCATCCCATTGACATCTAGAGGAAGGGGTTAATTAACAGAGTTAACTAACAAGGAGGGTGGGACTTTGTGTGAAACATGTGGTAGCAAGAAAGATGATTGGGTGAACATACAAGGATATTTGTTAATAATAATTTATTATGAGCTAAATTGTAGCCATACATGATTCTGGTAATAAAGGTATAGGTAACATACAAAATGCATCTTGGCACATAGCACAATCCATACATATATACATGTAACAATAATAATAGGTGAGATAGTAACAACAACATTGGTTTCTCATGAAATAGCCACACAAAATATCCTAGTTCACCACATGGAAGATAGATTAAGAATGATTCGTACATAATGCATGCTGGACCTGTCAGGTTTGAGATACCTAATGACTTAAATTATAGGTATTGGAATTTCCTTTCAAATTTGGCTGTTAGTGAACTTTACGAATGTATCCAAAGTAACGAATGCCGCATCTAAACAAATGGAACGTAACGAATTAATAATAATATACATTTTTTTATTATTTGTTATATTCCATTCATTTAGATGTGGCATTCGTTATTTTGGATTATCCGTAACTTCGGATAAATTCATATTCGTTACGTTCACTAACAGCTAAATTTGAAAGAAAATTCCAATACCTATCATTTAGTAGTAATGTTTCATATTTTCTCATTTCCGTATTTCGGTTCTTTTCGGAAAAATTTGTTAAACTGGTTTTCGTTCGAATATTTCTGAATTAACGAATTTTTTCAAATTTCGGAGCAAAACGAATTTGGAAAGAAATAAATTGCACATGTCTATTAGATTAGGTTTAGAATGTGGCTGAGATGAGGTTTAGGTTTTGGCTGGACTTCCACTTTAACCACTTGCTGCCTGCCCACCGTCAAATGATGGTGGGGCAGTGCGGCTCTCCTGGGTGAACATGACTGCGCCCAGAACGGCCGCTCTGGGGCGCCCGTGGGGGCGCGCATTGCGGCGATCGGTGGTGCGGCGTGTCAGTCTGACACATCACTACACCGATCTCGGTAAAGAGCCTCTGACAGAGGCTCTTTACCACGTGATCAGCCGTGTCCAATCATGGCTGATCCCGATGTAAACAGGGAGAGCCATTGATCGGCTTTTTCTCACTCGCATCTGACAGACGCGAGTAGAGGAGAGCCGATCGGATGCCCACCCAGGACCACCAGGGATTGCCACCACACTGGACCACCAGGTGTGCCACCCTAGTCCACCAGGGAAATGCTAGTGCCCAGGCAGCTGCCAATCAATGCCCATCCCCAATGCCTATCAGTGATGCCTATCAATGCCATCTAGCAGTGCCACCCATAAATGCCCATCGTCGGTGCCACCTCATTGGTGCTGCCTTATCAGTTCCCATCAGTGAAGGAGAAAACTTATTTACAAAATTTTATAGCAAACAAAAGAAAAACTTTTTTTTTTCTTTCTCAAAATTTTAGGTTTTTTTTATTTAGCAAAAAATAAAAAAATGCAGAGGTGATCAAATACCACCAAAAGAAAGTTCTATTTGTTGGAACAAAATGATAAAAATTCTGTTTGGGTACAGTGTAGCGTGACCGCGCAGTTGTCATTTAAACAGCGACATCGCTGAAAATTGGTTTGGGCAGGAAGGGGGTGTACGTACCCGGTATTGAAGTAAAGTCTTTCTGTCCTGGTGACTGGTGGTGTGGAATTCACAACTTGTTTTCTGCAGGTTCAGGAATAGGGGGAAATTCTACAATGGGGACACATGTTTGGCAACAGTTGTCAAAGGTGATCTATCTTCATGCTTTGAGTTTCCTTTATCTCTGGGACAGGGACTGGATGGAAACCACCTCGTCTGGGCCAAAGCAAAACAAACCTGGCAGAGGTAGTAGGTACCTGCCTGGTAGTAGGTAGAAATAGTAAAATATTTTATAGCACTCCTCTTTAATCCCCTGCTCATGGTAAAATCCATCAGTTTTGGTTTTGTTACATCAAGTTTTGTGCTAAAATTACAAGCGGACAAATGCGTATGGATCTTAAACAATAGTGTTGATTTTCTCCATTTTCATTGTGACAGTTCACTGATTGCTGCTGTTGCTGGCAGTTGTATTTGAATAATGAATGAGATTACCTGTTGCCATGTAGGCAGTAGCAGAAGTGCAGCTGTGCCAAGTCGTATTATGGAAAAAAAATGCATTTTGGAAATGTGCCCTCTTGTAATCCACCTGGTATCGAAGGCTACTCCCATGCAGTCCACACAGTGGGGGTTATTTACGAAAGGCAAATCCATTTTGCACTGCAAGTGCACTTGGAAGTGCAGTCAATATAGATCTGAGGGGAAGATCTGAAATGACGGGAAGCTCTTATCATCCAGTCATGTGCAAGCTAAAATGTGTGTTTTTGTGTTTTTTTTTTTTTTTTTTTCTTCCCTTGCATGTCCCCCTCGGATCTACAGCGACTGCACTTGCAGTGCAAAGTGAATTTGCCTTTTGTAAATAACCGCCAATGAGTTCCATTTGAGGATTAGGTTGCTGCTCTGTAACAAAACCTATATAGTTTCTGTCTGGAAAGATGGTTATGCCAGCAAATGCCCATACAGTGTCATTTATCAAATGGTAAACCTCTGTCTGTGGTGCAGTGAACTTTACCCCTGCATTGTGAGATTATGCATAACGACTAGATCCAAAAAGTCAGTTTCTGAGTCAAGCCTTCAGATGAGCTGGGCGTGGAGGGGTCTTGTAGTGTGCACCTTTAAAATCTAGGGGACACCTTAGCAAAGGTTATCAGACTGCTCAAAGCAAAGCTTGTACCAGAAATTACAAGACAAAAGTAAGTAAAAAGTAAAATAAAATAAAAAGTAGCTTTTCTGTTTAAATCGTTTGCGTTTTCAATTTACAGGTTAAAAAAATAATTTTGAAACAAGAAAAATGTGCAATCTTGCACTCAAATAGCATTATATATAGAAAGTCACAAAGGACCATCTATCACAAGAAGGCAAGTTATTAATCTTTTAGAAACCAAAGAAGCTTTTGCTGCATTATTCAGTTCAATTTAGGGTTTTTCTTCCTTTTCCTGATGCTTCCTGATGATGGTCAGCATCATTCCCCAACACCCCCCAACCTTCTGTGAGCCCCGTACTATACTTGTCCCAGCCGGTAACTGTACAGTGAAAGGAGAAAGAGCACAATGATCAGCTCATGTCACTCTTTCCTGTCCATCAGAATGCTCCTTGTGATACAAAAGGCCAATACCAAGTCAAATTCAGGTACTTGCACTGCTTGTGTTAAAAAAATTAAAATGTAGGGGCGGTGCATGTGAGCAGGATGTGATGTGACGTGCCTGGTTTGGGGGAGGAGCCTGACGGTGGGGAGGTGGAGGTGAGCTTAGGAGTGAAGAAGATGGCTGGAGGGACAGCGCGGGGTGAGAGCTTGCATTGGTCCCGCTAACTGCCACGGTCATACAGCACACAGCAGGGGTGGCCGCCCGAAGAGGAGGTCGGCGGATACGTTCCGGGACAGAGAGAGTACAGGCAGGAGGTCCTCGCATAGTTCCCGGCATCCCTCGGGGGGACTGACACTCCTCGCTGATACATCCTCCGGAGCCCTGCTCCCGATCCCCGCTCACGCCCTGGCTCCCCGTCCCTGCGGGTGCCCGCGTCCCCTCCCCCTCTCTCTCACCCACGGACTCTGAAGAATTTAGACCTAATGGTCGGCTGCCCATTGCTGCAGTTCAAGCATAGAGTGGAGATCACGCAGAAGCCCACGGAGCCCCAAGCCGCTGTAGAGGAATGGTAAAAAGAGTCCTCCACTCTCTTCCTCCCAAAGTAACCGGGGGTGGAGGGAGGAACACCTCACCCACTGTGAGAGCTCCACCCTATGACACGGGGGTGTCGTAGGCGGTGATGACGGTGATTTGGTCGCCGCGGCCCCATGGTCAGGTATTGGCAGGGGGGAAGGGAGAGGGGGGGTGGGGTTTCCGCAGATTCCCTGAATTGTTTTTTTCACTCCCAGTCTGGCATTTGGGTCTAACTTGGGGTGAGGTTGAGGTGTGCAAGAGGGATACAGGAGCAATTCCAAAGATTAGTGGTGATGGAAGTTAAGTGCTTGTCTTATAATGTGAAGGGGTTAAATTCACCTGGGAAAAGGCGAAAAAGAACTACAGATGTATGGCGCAGATATTGTTTTCTTGCAGGAGACACACCTGGTGCTGGAGGAAGGTATTAAGTTGGACTCGAGAAACTTCCAGGCTTGGATATACTGTGATACACCCATCAAAAGGGCAAAGGGAGTGGTTATCGGGTTCTCGAAACGGATTAAATTTACACTGATAGAGAAGAGGGTGGATACAGAGGGGCGTTTTTTGTTTTTAAAAGTCAAGCTAGGGGATAGGATCTATACATTGGCCAATGTTTACTGCCAGAACAGAGACCCGATAAAATACCTCTCCCGGACCCTGGATAGTTTGGTTGAATTTAAAGAGGGGGAAGTGATTTTAGCAGGAGATTTTAATCTGTGTTTAGACCCAGCCTTGGATAGGTCATCTGGAACCCGGGAGGTAGGTAAAAATTTGTTGTTGGGCTTAGGGAGAAAGCTCCACGATAGCCAACTGATAGACGTTTGGCGGGTGCAACATCCTAAGGAGAGGGACTACACCACCTTCTCCCCGGTCCACAGGACCTATTCAAGGTTTGATTACCTGATGGCTGACCACAGTCTATTGGACTCGATAGAAGAGTCGGAGATTGAGATTGCGACTGTCAGACCACGCTCCCGTAACGATGACAGTAAAGATTAAAGGCCTTCAAAGGGTCCCGTTCACATGGCGGTTTATTGAAAAACTCCTTAAGAAAGATAATGTTGAGAAAATACAGCAGGAAATTGATGAGTTTTTCCTAAACAACGATTCTAGTGAGATCGCGGGGGCAGTCATTTGGGAGACCTTTAAGGCATAAGGGGGGGTCGTAATTTCTATTGGCACGGGTGAGAAGAGAGACAGAGGAAAAAAGAAAGAAACTCTTATAGTTAAAATAGGTGCTAGAACAGTTCCATAAAGCCTCCAGGGGAAGTGAAGGATCTGTATTTAAAGAATTGACATTAAAAAGAGAAGAGCTAAGGGAGTTATTAGAAGAGTCACTTAAAACTAGGAATAAATATCTAAAAGATTTCTATCAGAGGGGAAATAAGGTAGGGAAACACTTGGCATCAATTATAAGGAAAAAAAAGGATGAGAATTTTATAGAGAAGATTAAAAATAAACAAGGTGAAATGAGACACACTACTAGAGAGCTAGGAGAGGAATTCAGACAGTTTTTTTCATCTCTTTACTCGGTTGGGCAGAGGGAAAAATGTGGTGGAAATGAGGAGAAGATGAGAGAGTTCTTAAAAGGAGCGGGACTTCCTACTCTGTCAGAATTAGATACATTAGAGCTTGAGAGTCCGATAACGGAGGAGGTATACTCGGACCTAAAATCATCCCCCCGGGTAAGAGTCCTGGGATGGTTTCACAACCAGCTTCTACAAAAAATTTAAAGACTCCCTGGTCCCCTGGCTGTGCCAGGTTTGGAATGGCCTGGGGGGAGGCAGGGAGAATTGTGCAGGGATGCCTTATTGGCATCAGTGACACTCATCCCTAAGGAGGGGAGGGACCGCACCTCGTGCTCGAGTTATAGGCCGATTGCGCTTTTAAACGCGGACACCGGGGGGCGTGTCCAAGATGGCGCTGGGAGCGGACGTCTAGTACCAGAGCTCCCACTCTGGATTTTTATCCTACTACTATCCTGGTGTGGAATCTGTAAGACAGCTCCAGCTGTACCCGCCGATTGTCTCCCTGAGACTCAGGGAATGCGCAGGAATAAAAAAGGGACACAAAGGACCCGGAATTCAGCGCCTGTCCCCACACCGCCAAAGCCCGGGCCTTCTCCTAAGGCCTGCCACATGGAGACACAGACTCCTGCCCCGCCAGATGGGGTAATTCAGGCCGGCTCACCGGCGTTCGAGGCCCTGATGCAGGCGATTTCTACTTGTCAGTCCACCCTTACCATGAAGAACGATCATGTCCAGGAGGAGACCGCCCTCATTCGCCGAGACATGGACGGCTTCAGAGAGCGGGTGGGTGACGCGGAGCGGCGGATCTCCAGCACCGAAGACACACAGAGGGAACATCATGAGGACATACAGATCCTCAAATCCAAGGTGCGGGCTCTGGAATTTAGGGCTGAGGACGTCGAGAACAGGAATAGGCGGAACAATCTCCGTGTTCTCGGTCTCCCAGAAGGTGCGGAAGGGACTGATCCGGTATCTTTCATGGAACAGTTGCTCCCAACTCTCCTACCGAGAGCGCGATTCTCCCCCATTTCTCAATTGAGCGCGCCCACCGTATGCCTGCTAACAGAGGCCCGCAGGGAGCTCCGCCGCGCACTTTTATTTTTAAGCTCCTTCACTACAGGGATAGAGACACAGTCCTCCGTTCTGCCCGATTGCAAGGGGAACTAAAATATGAGAATGCAAAGCTGCTCATCTTCCCGGACTACTCTGGAGACGCAGAGACAACGCAAGTCCTTCGATCATGTCCGTGCCATGCTGAGAGAAAAAGGAGTTAAATATAGCATGCTATTCCCTGCTCGGCTGCGGGTGCAAGACGGAGAGAAAGTACATTTCTTCACGTCTCCCAGAGATGCAGCTGCATGGGCTGACACAATCCGCAAGTAATTCTCGCCTGAAACTCTGAGTATGCCTATTGAAGCTATGTGAGGGACTTTATTGCGGAGGGGACGATTGGCCCCAGGACTAATTGTCGCCCCTCTCCTGTACTAACGCTAAGTGGATCTGCTTTACCAACCCACTATTTTTCATTTTATTTTATAGCCAGTGTCAATCCCACCAACCCCACTATCTACGCTTGCAATCCTAAAGCTTCTACAAGGCTCAGAGGGGCTAGGGGTCTTAATTGGTTCAGCTCCCTGCCACACATTGCTACTAAAACTCCCTATTCAATAACGTTTACTGCTGAGGATGGGATGCTGACTTTTGCAGAGGCCTTTGTACTGCTGCGGATGTGGAACTTGGGACTTGCATTAACCGTTACCTGATGGGGATCAACTTGGCTCTCACTTGCCTCTCCTCCTTCCCACTCCCCTTCCCCCCCCCCCCCTCCCTCCCTCATTCTCTCCCCTCCTGCCCCCCTTCCCCTCCTGCCCTCCCCCCTCCCTCCATTTTGCGCCTTTTATGCCCCTTATTTTTTACTTTTTTAGAACTTTTCTCTATTATCTAGCATTCCCTCCATTTTTTAGACTGCACCTGGTCAAGGGAATCGTTATACAGCAACTCCAAGTATTGCGCCCCCGGGGCTCCGGGAGATCCACACTTTTACTTCTGTACCGGAACTTACAGACACTTCTGGTTTACCTGCTCTGTTGAGGTTAGCTGCCTCTTGTTCATCGCCCTCATGATCAGCCTCAGGGCTGACGGAAGTTTTGGGAGACAAGCCTGCCCTCGTGTTGGGGGGTGGGGTGGAGTTTGGGTGTTATGAGCCGTGTTTTTCCCAGGTTTTTTTTGATATATGTTTTTTGACAGTACTCTTTGTTACATGTATTTGCACTGATGTCAGACTCTGGTTCACTCCTGACAGGTCGGCTGACTGTCTCTAGTGAAACAAGATTCTCATATAAAGTTTATCCTAATTTGATATTACTAAGCTGTGTATATGGCTAGCCTTAAGATCCTCTCCTGGAACACACGAGGTTTGAACTCACCACTTAAACGTTCTCTAGTTTTTCAATTTATAAAACGGCACAATCCCCAGGTCTGTGTGTTACAGGAGACGCATTTGATTGGTAGCAAAACCCTTAGTCTTAAGAAACCGTGGGTAGGGTACCACTACCACTCTACCTACTTTAAGTTTGCCAGAGGGGTCAGTATTTTGGTCCTGAAGACCCTCCCCTTTAAACTCCTTGATTTAATTCTTGATCCTGATGGTAGATTTGTGCTAATACACGCCTTGATTTATGACTTGCCCTGGGTCCTAGTGGGCCTGTACCTGCCCCCCCCCTGCCTCTTTCAAACTCAACCTGATATCGAGTAAGCTGGCTCAGTTTCCCCCAGATAATGTTATACTGATGGGAGATTTCAACCTAGTCCCGGACCCTGACCTGGACAGGAGTACGGTGGGAGGCACTACCCATCAAGGACTGGCGGGATGGGCAGACACATACGGCCTGGTGGATGTGTGGAGATGGAGGAATTCCCAAGCCAAGGCTTTTACCTGTCACTCGGCCACTTATAGAACCTTCTCGCCTATAGACTTGGCTTATGTGGCGGCCCCTGTCCTCCCCAGAGTCCGGGACATTAGTATCCTATCTAGGGGGATATCAGACCACGCCCCACTGCTGCTGTCCCTGGAGCTGACGACACTCCCATCAGATAAGCTCTGGAGGTTATCCAGATTTTGGATATCCGACGTGGATGTTGAATCGCAGTTCCACGAGACTTTGCAACAATTTTGGAAGGTTAACCCAGGAACCGCCTCTGACAATAACGTATGGGAAGCTTTTAAAGCCTCGTCAAGGGGTCAGTACCAAGCAATTATTGCCAGAGTAAGGAAGCAACGTAGGGCAGAACTTACTGGGTTAGAGGCTGAGGCGGTTAGACAGGAGGCCCTATATGTTAGATCCCGTGACCCACAAGATTACATAGCTCTTCAGGCCCTTACCCAACGGGTTCTTTTATTACGCACATCCCTGACACAAAAGAAACTGTTACATCAATCCCAACGCATATTCGAGCAGGGGGAGAAGACAGGTCGTCTACTGGCCTGGCTCTCTAGGGAGCAATCGGCAGTGACGTCAATAGCACAGATTCGTGACCAAGACGGTACCCTCCACTCTTCCCCTCAGGATATCAATTGGTGTTTTGCCACCTACTACCAACACCTTTACAGTACTCGAGTCACATACGACCAACAGGACCTTATTGAATATCTTGACGAGATCGACATCCCTGTCCTCACATCAACTTCCGCCAATCAGTTAGATGCCCCAATTCAGCTAGAAGAGATACAAAAGGCCCTTAAGATGATGCAGACAGGTAAAACTCCGGGACCAGACGGATTCCCAGTTGAGTTCTACAAAGCCTATGTTGATGAGCTTGCTCCTAGACTCCTAACGGTATTAAGTTCAGCTTCAAAAGCTGGGGTCCTTCCGGCTTCGATGAACGAGGCGGTTATAGTACTTGTTCCTAAGCCGGGGAAGGGCCAAACCTTATGCTCGTCCTACCGCCCCATTTCCCTCCTCAACGTGGACGCAAAAGTCCTTGCAAAAATCCTCGCCAACCGCCTTAATAAAGTCATTACCGCCCTGGTCCACCCGGACCAAACGGGATTTATGCCTGGACGCGGTACAGACATAAATATCCGCAGACTGCACACACACATAGCGCTGGCTGCTTCCGGGGGCTCGGGAGTGGTGGCCTCACTCGGAGAAGGCCTTCGACTCGGTCGAGTGGGGCTACCTGTGGAGGGTCCTCTCCAGATTTGGGTTTGGCCCTATCTTCCTTTCATGGTTACAGATGTTGTATGGGCACCCTAAAGCCCGTATACGTACGGGAGGGTCCCTGTCGGAATCCTTTTCCCTGGAGAGGGGGACCCGACAGGGCTGTCCTCTCTCCCCGGCACTATTTGCCTTGGCCCTAGAACCCCTGGCTGCCCACATTAGGAAAGACAACACCATTAAGGGTATAAAAGTAGGCCCCCTGGAAGAGAAATTGTCCCTTTACGCCGATGACTCCCTGCTTTATTTGGGGGATGCCTCCGGCTCCCTGAAGGCTGCCTTGACCCAGTTTGACACGTTTAGCTGTTATTCAGGGGTTCGTATCAACTGGGACAAATCGGTCTTGTTCACACTTCATCCCTCGTCACCTCGCATCGATAACTCTACTCCTCTTCGTTGGGTTGAAGAATTCACATATTTGGGTATAAAAGTGGGCCCCACTATGGCTGGATACCTAGACCGGAACGTCCTTCCGGTGTTGGATAAACTGGCTAAGCAGTATACCACTTGGCGTAAGCTCCCCCTTACGCCGGTGGGCAGGGGCAACCTGATAAAAATGGTGTATCTGCCTAAGCTGTTATACTTTTTTCGTCACACTCCCACTCATATTCCCCGAGCCTTCTTCCAGAAATTGGATAGTATTTTGACAGCGTTCGTTTGGGCGGGTCGACCCCCTCGGGTGGCTAGACGTATCCTTTATCTCCCCCTTTCCGGGGGCGGTCTGGCCCTACCAAATTTTCTTATATATTATTGGGCGGCGGTTTTGGTCACCGTTCGCTGGTGGTTTTCCCAACCCAGGCAGAACCCCACGGTCAACCTTGAGGCAGCAATCCTCGGTTCGTACGCGGCCCTGTCTAATTTAGTTTTCAGGGGGGCCAGGGCACACCCGCGTGTTACAGGGCCCATGAAAACTACTATAAGTGTGGCAGAATGCTCGGGCAGTGTATAGTGTCCCCTCAGAAGTATCCCCTCATACGCCCCTTTGGGGCAATCCTCTTCTCCCCCACTTGAATACTGTCCCTGACCCGGCGGTATGGGCAAAAAAGGGAATTATCACCCTCAGACATGTAACGCCAAAAGGTAAAATCCTGACGTTTTCAGAGATGAGACAGACATATAACCTCCCTAACTCCTTTTATTTCCGTTATTGGCAACTCCGACACGCCCTTATTTCTCAATTTCCTAGCCCATTGACCCTAGACTCCGTCGAGAGACTCCTCATGTCAGAGATAATGATAAAACCCCTCTCTACTCTCTATATGTACCTCACAGTGGCACATGACACAAAAACTGCACACACGATGACCAAATGGAGGGAAGACATCCCCACCCTAGACGAAGACACATAGGAGGAATGTGTTACTACATTTATCCCTTCTATGATAGCTTCTAGAGACCGCTTTATACAATTAAAATTTTTACATAGAGCATATTATACCCCGCAGAAGTTGGCCAACATATACCCCTCTTCTAGCCCATCATGCACAAGATGTGCCACTGAACGGGGCTCTTTCCTCCACATGGTTTGGTCCTGTGCCAAACTCAAGACATACTGGCGAGGGGTGGCGGAAGTATTATCCAAAGTGTGCGGGACCACACTGGTACTAGACCCCCTTATCTTTTTGCTTAGTCATCTTGGTGAGGTGGAGGGAGACAGATACACTAAAGCATGCCTCACCTTTGCTTTCTTCTATGCCAGGAGAGAAATCCTCCTGAGGTAGAGCGGTACGGAGCTCCCCACGGTGGCCTCATGGCAAAGTACAGTTAATAGAGTCCTGCCATTGTATAAGATGACATATGAAAGTAGGAATTGCCCGGCAAAATATGGGAAAATATGGTCACAGTGGTCTGACGTTTGAAATGGGATGTCTTATGCAACAGTAAATACAATATGTGTGTTGCCTGCTGGAGACCTGGGGGTGCGGGACGGACATCTCCCTGGCTTCTTCCCTTTCTCCCCCCCCCCCCGCCCTCCTCCACAATTAAGGGGTATTATTAAGAGAGGGAAAATTCGCACATTTCAAGAGTTAGTAGCACAAGGGGATTTATTGTTATTAAATGGGTGGCGATATGGCCAGCTCACGCACTTTAATAGTCTACCTGGCCCCTTAAGGGAGGAAGCGGATTATAGACCAATAGAGAAATTATTTTGTAGGGATATAGTAAAGAGGAAAATCTCTGAAATTTACAAAATTTTGATGAATAGAGCGGGGCTGGAACCACCGCCATTTATTAAAAAATGGGAAGAGGAATTGGGAGCATGCTGTGATGGAGAAATGGTGAGGAGTATCCTGGGGGCGACGCATGGAACGGCAGCAGATATGAAAATGACGGAGAGTAATTACAAGTGTCTGGCCAGGTGGTATATGACCCCTGTCTAAGTTAGTAAGTTCGTACCGGATAGGTCCCCCAATTGTTGGAGAGGATGTGGGTCACCAGGAACTATGGCGTATCTGTGGTGGGACTGCCCCAAAATTAAAATATTCTGGCGGGAAATGACTAGGTTAATAGAAGTGATAACGGGCAAGGTTATCCAGTCCGACCCCTGGGACTGTTTGTTCCATAGGTCGGAAGGTGGAAAAAGAGGGTATAAAACCTCATTAGTCCCAGTGTTTAATTCAGCAAAAAACGTAATCCCAAAGAAATGGCAGGATTTGGAAGAGCCGAGGATTAGGGATTGGATTGCTAGAGTGAATGAAACCTATATTTTGGAGAGAAAAGAGTTAGAGATTACTTAGAAAGGGACCAAGAGGAACAAAGGGGTAAATGGGGCAGCTGGGTCGCCTTTAAAAAAACTGAGCGATATGTGGAAGCCATCATGCAGTAATGTAGGAATAGGAGCACTTTAACTCGTCATGCTTATATTGGAAGTGAGTAAATCTGCGGTGGCCGGGAGGGGGGAAGGGAGGGTGGGTAGGGGAGGGACATATGGGGGGGTTTATTTAAACTTTTAATTTACGAAATGATGTACTCCATTATGTTTCACTGTGGGCCCCCCCCCCCAAATGTTTGGGTTTTTTGTATTGAAATTTTGTAAAATTAAATAAAGATTTAAAAAAAAAAAATGTAATGCTGTATTTTGGGTTCAGAGCTGCATTACCTTTATCTGCCTAGAGTTCAGTTTTAACAGATTTTTCCTTTTTAGTTCTGAACAGGAACAGATCAACAATGTCATGGACAAACTCTTTGTGTCATTTGGAGTAGAAATCCTGAAGGTGGTTCCTGGTCGGGTTTCCACAGAGGTAGATGCCAGGTAAGGTTTTAGAACTCCACCAAAAGTTTGTCACTTCTGAATAATGCACTGGACATATAACATGCATTCTGTATTGGTGTGAAAAAAACAGGAGCTTTATATATTTTTTTTTTTTTGTGTAGTACTTGGAAACACAGAATAGTGTTTTTTTGCTACTTGATCTTTTATTTTTTCCCACTACTTCTAAAACTTGATCTGAAACTTCATGTTTTTTTTTTTTTTACTTTAGCAGTTTAGTCTTCTTGGATTTACTTGGATTCCCTTTCTCTCAGATAGGCGTGCCAGGCTATAAGACCATCTCTTGCCTGAGCTCAGTTATAAGACATTAAAACCGTTCCATAACAAAGTTGTTGTCAGGATTGCATCATTAAAGTGTGACTAAAGACAATGGGGGTTATTTACGAAAGGCAAATCCACTTTGCACTTCAAGTGCAAACTACAAGTGCACAGTGCACTTGGGAGTACAATCGCTGTAGGTCTGAGGGGGGACATGCAAGGAAAATAAACAGAATTTTAGCTTACACATGATTGGATAATAAAATCAGCAGAGCTTCCCCTCATTTCAGATCTACCCTCAGATTTACAGCGACTGCACTTCCAAGTGCACTTTCAGCGCAATTTGTAGTTTGCAATTGTAGTGCAAAGTGGATTTGCCTTTCGTAAATAACCCCCACTGTTTTTTTTTTTTTTTTTTTTTTTTTTTTTTTTAGCTTTTGGATAGAGTGGGGAAGAATCAAAACGTCGTCGGTTTTCATTGCTGTCTGTGCCCTCGTTAGGGAGATTCCCCCTTTTTATAGTAGTCCTGTTTACCATTGTTGACGGTGTTAGTTTTCTTGGGGGACTTACAGCCTTACATTTTTTTTCTCTGGCAGGAGGAGAATACAAGTAAACACATACCTATCTCTTAGAAGTGAAGCTGCACTATTACAAGGGTTTAAAGTGTCCCTGTCACCACAGTCACTTTTGCTCAATAGCACACCTGAGAAAAAACAGATCTACCTAAAGCAGTGGTTCTCAACTCCTGTCCTCAGGACCCACTAACAGGCCAATTTTTAAGTATCACCTTGTGGAGATGCAGACTATAATGCTGCAATCACTGAGCAGCAAATTATGTCACTTGTGGTACATTTCAGTTATCTTGCAAATCTGGCCTGTTAATGGGTCCTGAGGACAGGAGTTGAGAACCACTGACCTAAATTTTTTTTTTTTTTTTTTTTAATAAAAACTATTAACATGGCGTATACAATTGCAACACTAATCATATTGTGATTCAATGTTATTAACAATTACTTTTCGTTTTTAAACTACAGTGCTGTTTTCTGTAAAATGCAATATTGCTACCTGGAGGCATTCTCTACAGAGGTTATACAGTAGGCCCCCCAGAAATGTAATTTCCTGCTTGTGCGATTGGCCTACTGATTGCACGAAGATACAAATCAGATTTTGAGCATTCTCTGCAATAAGTCACTTTTGGTGCAATACTCCCAAAGGAAAATCACGTCTAAAGGGATGCAGACCCAGACAATTTCTTTATTGGAGTCCTGCAAGTGCAACACCTGATAATTATAAAACCACTCCTATACAGATTCACTTTGCACATGGACACAGACAAATGGCTATTTTTACAGAATAACAAAATGTAGGTAGATCACCTAGAGGGGAATGTTTTTTCCTCAACAAAAGTGGAGTTAGACCCATACACACGATTAGATTTTCTGCAGATTTACCAAAACTATACAATGAGGTCAAACCTTAAGTGTTTCAAATTGTATGCTATCGGGCAGGCCCTTGCACTACATGGTTTTGGTAAATCTACAGACAATCTAATAGTGTGTATGGGGCGTTACTCTTTAACTTTCTTGCAGCTGGTGAATTAAAAAGCTGCCTTTTCTCTGATTCCCAGCTGCTGCGTGTATTTTACATTTCCATGTGTGTAGAATATTTACTTTCTCTCCAGCCACTGTGATTCCTCCTGCCAGTTCTTGCGCAGCTACGGGATGTATCAACCAGTTGAAAGAACCACAACGGCTGGCAAAGGGAGCAAGTATTTGACCCATGTGACAGTCATACATGCAGTGGCTGGGAAGCAGAGGCTTTTCAATGCACAGTTCCGAAGGAAGGATAACTATATGCATGCTTCCTTTTTACAGGTGTGCTACTCGGTAAGTGACCAGGATCACTTTAGGATTCAATTTTTGGTTCTTACAAAATCCTGAGTGGCTGTCTTAAAGCTAGTCACAGTAGATAACACTGATTTACTTGTAAGAGGTTCAGGCACCTATCAAATTAGAATGTAATTGAGTTCTTGTCCTAGGGTGGCGATACACATTGCAATAAAAGAACATTCTAAGATTGGAGCATCACTTCCAGCAGCAGTTAAGGTGTGACATTAACTATAATTAGCATGTCCACAAATCCGCTTTGCTGCATGTACACATTTTCTAACAATCACAAAAAAATTGAGCTAGCACAGTTTTTTTTTTTTTTTTTTTTTTTTTTTTTTTTTGTCACAGGTAGTCTGTTAAGTTGGGGGTTAAGATAACAGCAAGTCTATTTGGTGGTGTGAGTTGTTCAATGACATGCTTCTCTTGCCTGTGGCCTCCCTTTCCCGAGTGTGGCTCGGGGTTAAATTTCAGCACCATTAGCAGTAACCCCAAGCAACACTCGGGATTACATCTCAGGATCCTGGTGCAGGTTACTTACCTTGTCCCCAGGATCCTGTGATGTCCCCCCGCTGTGTCTGTGGGCTCTGTCCTCCGCCCGAAGCCTCTGTGTGCCAGACTCCGTTCCCTACGAGTGACACATGGGAGTGGAGCCCGGCGGCAAATTCAAAAAAAGTGAAAATTCATAACACATACAGTACACTGTAATCTTACAGGTTACTTTACTGTATGAAATCATTTCACATCCCCTTTGTCCCCAGTGCTTTGTCCAGTGCCCTGCATGCAGTTTTATGATATATACTGTTCTTTCTGCCTGGAAACTAGAGATTGTCCATAGCAACCAAAAAGTGTCCCTTTATGTCAAAAGTGGTTTTAGACCAGCTAGAAAACAGCGATCGTAAATTAGAACACTTGCAGAATTGAGCGATAGTGAATCGTGGGGAAATTCATTTTATTATTATTATAATATTTTTTTATAATTATTTATATTTATTATATTATAATTTATGATTTTGTGTTTCAAACTTCATCATACCCGGGATATCTACTAGACTCTTGGTGGACACATTTAAGTGTGTTATTGCTAAGAATTACAGGCCTACAATATAGGCTACTATAAAGCTGGAACGTAAAAATAAACACACAAAGCCAGTGTGAAACTCAGCGCTAAAACCCAAGGTTTGCAAGGTGGTGTATGACGCCCATGGATAGTGCTAAATATGTAAAAAAAAAAAAGTCAGTCTTTAGTAGAAAAATGAATAAAAGATGAAAAAGTTACTTTTGGTAAAGTTTAAGGGGTAAACCCTATCAGAAGGTTACTGTAGTATTGGCTGCTGGTGAGGCCCCTTCATGCGCAGGCCCCTTCATGCGCAGGGACCCGGAGACTGAAAAAGAGGCCAAGGAAAAAAAGGAGAGCACCGCCAAACCTTTCCTAGTGCAGCATTGTTTTAATGAATGTTTACAAAATAACAATATAAAATGTGCTCAGTGGGTGAGGGCTTGCCAGTGGATCCTATAATGTTCGCCACGAGCGCCGGGTGTCAGCTGAAGCCTCGAGAGGACTCGGGAAGATGCTGGCTCGGTCTCTCGGAGTGGAGGCATTCCGGAGCGGTCAGCCTGGGTGCTGCCTACCACAGTGTTTGGTACTGATTGGCCAAGCACTGTGGTAGGCGGCACCCAGGCTGACAACTCCAGAATACCTTCATGCCGAGGACTTTCTTTAACTCCTTACGTCAGTCTGAATTTTGTAAGGTGGCTGCTGGTGTCTGAAACCATCATACCTTAAAGCTGAGCTTCAGGCAGACTAATTACAATAACACACATAGAGGCAGTTTTACCTGTAAAAGGATTTGTATTTGTCCATCCAGTCCTGATTTTTCCATAGCTCTGGAACCCAGCACAGCTCTGTCTGTCAGACCAGGACACCTGGATTTTCCACTGCTGCAGTTAAAGCAAGCAAAACTCTGGAATATACTCACCTCAAGCATCCAGCAATGCAACGGTTACATCCCTTGACTACTGTCATCTCGCTGGGTGTCGGGTTTTCAGCCTTTTGTGTGGCCTGTGGGGGATGATGTCCTGTGCAATTGCATGGGAGCCAGTCATTCCGGCAGATTCTGAATGTGTCGGGAATACGTGCTTAGCTGCTCAATGTAGATTCAATAGAAAACTACAAGCAGGCAGGTAGGTGTGTATGGCAGCAGAGGCATAGTGTGTCTACATAAAGAGCTGCATGCTCTCATCTATCTTCAGGTTAGATGTAGTTCCACCTTAACACTTAATGGTCTTGTTACTCTCCCAGCCTGTGACTGGACAGTGAAAGTAGGAGCAGATTGATGAGCAGCTCTGTCTATCAGCATGTCATTTGTTGGCACATGAGCATTGCAACACAACTGTTTGGCTGATTGTCCCTCTGCAGGGGATTGTATGAGGCTGACACAATTCAGATACAGTCAGGTCCATAAATATTGGGGCATCAATACAATTCTAATCTTTTTGGCTCTATACACCACCACAATAGATTTGAAATGAAACGAACAAGATGTGCTTTAACTGCAGACTTTCAGCTTTAATTTGAGGGTATTTACATCCAAATCAGGTGAATGGTCTAGGAATTAGTTTGTATATGTACCTCCCACTTTTTAAGGGATCAAAAGTAATGGGACAGATTAACAATCATCCATCAAACTTTTACTTTTTAATACTTGGTTGCAAATCCTTTGCAGTCAATTACAGCCTGAAGTCTGGAATGCATAGACATCACCAGACGCTGGGTTTTATCCCTGGTGATGCTCTGCCAGGCCTCTACTGCAACTGTCTTCAGTTCCTGCTTGTTCTTGGGGCATTTTCCCTTCAGTTTTGTCTTTAGCAAGTGAAATGCATGCTCAATCGGATTCAGTTGATTGACTTGGCCATTGCATAACATTCCACTTCTTTCCCTTAAACTCTTTTGGCTGCTTTCGCAGTATGCTTCGGGTCATTGTCCATCTGCACAAGGGGTGCACCGAAATTTCGGCCACCGAAACAGATCGGCCGAAAATGGCCCTTTCGGCAAAAAGCCGAAAGATGATTCTTGCCGATACTGGCGCCGAAAATGGGGCGGGGCTCCGCCCCTGGTGCCGCCTATCAGGGGGGCTTCCTATATCGTAAAAGAGAGGAGAGCCGCCACTGCCTGTTTGATTACAGCGCCTGGAACATCACAGCTTTCATTTCAATAGCTGTGTGTTCCCTGCTGCGCGCCGTCACAGCCCCTCCCCCTTGTCCGGGCACTTTGATAGACAGATCACCTGTCCAATCCTGGGACGGATGATCTGTATCAAAGTGCCCGGACAAGGGGGAGGGGCTGTATGTGACGGCGTGCAGCAGGGAACACACGGTTATTGAAATGAAGGCTGTGATGTTCCCGGCGCTGTAATCAAACAGGCGGTGGCTCTCCTCTCCCTTCACTGGCTGCCCTACTGGGGACACAGGCTAGCTGCATTGATCTCTTGTATCATGTCCGCAGTCTCTGACTCTCTGACCATGTCTGCAGTCTGACCATCTCCTGTACCATGTCCCCAGTCACTGACCATCTCCTGTATAAAAATATTTTTAAAAACAGTCACTTTCGGTATCGGGGTTTCGGTTTTAGGGATCAAGGAAGATTTATTATCGGTTTCGGCACCAAAAAACCCATTCGGTGCATCCCTAATCTGCACTGTCAAGCGCCGTCCAATGAGTTCTGAAGCATTTTGCTGAATATGAGCAGATAATATTGCCCGAAACACAAGAATTTATCCTGCTGCTTTTGTCAGTCACATCATCAATAAATACAAGAGAACCAGTTCCATTGGCAGCCATACATGCCCACGCCGTGACACTACCACCACCATGCTTCACTGATGAGGTGGCATGCTTTGGATCATGAGCAGTTCCTTTCCTTTTCCATACTCTTCTCTTCCCATCACTCTGGTACAAGTTGATCTTGGTCTCATCTGTCCATAGGATGTTGTTCCAGAACTGTGAAGGCTTTTTTAGATGTTTGGCAAACTCTAATCTGGCCTTCCTGTTTCTGAGGCTCACCAATGGTTTACATCTTGTGGTGAACCCTCTTTATTCACTCTGGTGAAGTCTTCTCTTGATTGTTGACTTTGACACATAAACCTACCTCCCTGAGAGTGTTCTTGATCTGGCCAACTGTTGTGAAGGGGGTTTTCTTCACCAGGGAAAGAATTCTTCGGCTATCCACCACAGTTGTTTTCTGTGGTCTTCCGGGTCTTTTGGTGTTGCTGAGCTCACCGGTGCGTTTTTTTTTTAAGGATGTTCCAAACAGTTGATTTGGCCACACCTAATGTTTTTGCTATCTCTCTGATGGGTTTGTTTTGTTTTATCAGCCTAATGATGGCTTGCTTCACTGATAGTGACAGCTCTTTGGATCTCATATTGAGAGTTGACAGCAACAGAATCCAAATGCAAATAGCACACTTGAAATGAACCCTGGACCTTTTATCTGCTCCTTGTAAATGGGATCATGAGGGAATAACACACCTGGCCATGGAACAGCTGAGCAGCCAATTGTCCCATTACTTTTGATCTCTTAAAGTGGGAGGCACATATACAAACTGTTGTAATTCCTACACCGTTTACCTGATTTGGATGTAAATACCCTCAAATTAAAGCTGAAAGTCTGCAGTTAAAGCACATCTTGTTTGTTTCATTTCATATCCATTGTGGTGTATAGAGCCAAAAAGATTAGAATTGCGTCAATGTCCCAATATTTATGGACATGACTGTACTTAAACTTTAAAATTAAAAAAAAAAGCATGTATTAAATACAGAGCTGCATCACTGTCTCCCATATCTGCCTAGAGTTCCGCTATAAACATAATTGACCAGCATGGACTGCTGATAATCAGTTGCTGATGACGCTCGAAGGCATAATAATTGCATTTACTTGGTCTGTTATTGATGTCTGCTGCCTTTAATAGGGACGTCTGAGCATGCTTTTGAATAACGTGATTGTATGGATGATGAGATGCTAGATGGAGAATTCATGTTCAGCTATAATGACAGTGTGGCGCTTAATCTTTAACCATTGGAGTTTAGTTCACTTAAGCCAACTGAACATTCTGGATAGGATGAAACACTTGCGATGTCTTAGGTGAGGATTATGGACAAATGGTAGGTTTGGACTTCTATCAAGAGAATCTTTTAAGAACCACTGCATGTGTGATGGGATCAGTTTCTCAATGACTGCCACATCGTACTCTGGTAAATATGCAGAATAAGCATGGTATGATGTAGCAAGCTTTTGGTGATCCCACCCTAGGTTTGATACTGATTATCTTTTCAGTTTATTTTAGCCATTTTAATATAACTGTCTATATTGTGAGCATAATGCAACTTTTTAATTTTTGTTCTGTAGATTGTCCTTTGACAAAGATGGTATGATTGAACGTGCCAGGCGCATCATTGCACTTTACAAAGAAGCTGGTATTGACAAGGAAAGAATCTTGATCAAGTTGTCTTCAACCTGGGAGGGAATTCAAGCTGGCAAGTAAGAATCTCCCTTTTTGGTAGTTTCATCCTTTGGACCTGAATGCTGGCTACTTAGCTACATACCCACTCAGTGGACGTGGGTGCCTGAGCACTCAACAGTTCAGATAATTGGACTTGTATCTTCTATAGGCTGGTTGTAGGCCCGACTTCATTGGCACCCCAAGGTGTGTAAATAGTCTTATTTGTATTTAAAGTGGTAATGAACCCAATAGCAAACATTTAATAAATTGCAGCTTACCAATTCTTAGATGTGGCGGCTGCATTGTTTTATCTTTAGTCTCTTTCCATAGTAGCTTCCCAAAAGCTTACAGGCAGTGCTGAGTTTTTTTTTTATTTGAAAGCCCAGCATGTTTTATAGAGTATTTTGTATAAAATATAGGACATCAGGTTGTAAGTTTTATTAACAAATTGACCAACGACCATTATGCTTTCCCTTTAAAACATTTAGAAAGTGTGAAATATTGGTCAAATCAGTTTACACCATACTTTATTTTTTGTAAAACATGATCTGCTTTGTGACGTTTTAACATTGTGCATTTCTTGATGGAGTTTACACTTTATAATCTATTTTCTGCCCAAAAACTATTAAAAGAAGACCAGCCTGAGCTTTTTAGGCTGGACTTCTCCTCTGGGTCACAGGAGTGCAATTCATTTTACACTCCTGTGACCCCTTTTCAACGGAGAGTGGTCTGAAGTCCGCACTCTGCTGACATCGCTGCCATCAGTCGAGGCAGCGCGGCATTCCGACCTCCCAAGTCTGGATCCACCAGCCGCCTTGATTGATGGCAGTCTCAGCAGCTCAACGAGCCACTGAGATGCCCGCTCCGCCCCTCCAAAGCTCAGCGCTCCAATGAGCGTGGAGAAGCAGAGAAGAGAGACTCTGACTGATAGTCAGCAGCTCTCCTCTCAGGGATCTGTGAAAACTGAGCCGATGTTTGGTGGCTCGGTTCTCAGTTCAGAGACGGCAGGGGGGGCAGATGCAGCATCGATTTGATGCTGCATCCACCTAGGCAAGTATGAATTAAAAAAAAAAAAAAACATCCCTCTTAATGTAAATCTATAGCCAAAAATATTTAACCTTGAGTGCAGCAGGAAAGGGATAAAACCTGTTTTTACTACTGTGACCATGTTGGGGAGATTTTTGCTTACTTCCTGCCCAATAACATGTCGCCAGAGAAATTTGCGTCGTGGGTACTGTTCACCCATTGGAGATTTCCCCACTTCGTTTTCAGTTGACAGTGTTGTCAAGAGGAAATCTCCATAATAAGGCCTCTAACAACCATAAAACCTGACTAACCCTTCCCAGCTCCAAACCCAAGCTAAAAAAAAGTTCTAGATGACACTTTAAATGGCAATTTCACTTTTCGGACTAAATACAATACAGTACACAAAGTTGAATAAAACATTTGATCTTTATTACAGAAAATTGAATAAAATATAGACATGTTAAAAAAAAAAAAAAAAAAAAAAATCGCACAGTACAGAAAATGCCTAGAGGGTATATAGGTAACACCATCAAAACCACCGAGACCTGTACTTGGTAGGCGTAAGGCGTCCAAGTGGAACAGTAGCCAGTATCCAATCGGGCTTGGTGTGGGTAAGTGTAATATAGTGCTGCTCTACATGTTGCACACAAATGCGCTTCCTCAGGAGCTTTAGGCAAATATTAGGCTTACGAATGTATGGGCTAGATAAAAAGTCAGGCACCAGGGGGGTTACATTGGCGAGGCAGATGGTGCCAGGGGGGTTACAGCGGCGAGGCAGATGGCGCTGTGACCCCCCCCCCCCCTGGCGCCATCTGCCTCGCCGCTGTGACCCCCCCCAACCCCCCCCCCCCGGCGCCATCTGCCTCGCCGCTGTGACCCCCCCCCCCCCCCCCGGCGCCATCTGCCTCGCGGCTGTGACCCCCCCCCCCCGCGCCATCTGCCTCGCCGCTGTGACCCCCCCCCGGCGCCATCTGCCTCGCCGCTGTGACCCCCCCCCCCCCCCCGGCGCCATCTGCCTCGCGGCTGTGACCCCCCTGGCGCCATCTGCCTCGCGGCTGTGACCCCCCCCTGGCGCCATCTGCCTCGCGGCTGTGACCCCCCTGGCGCCATCTGCCTCGCGGCTGTGACCCCCCTGGCGCCATCTGCCTCGCGGCTGTGACCCCCCTGGCGCCATCTGCCTCGCGGCTGTGACCCCCCTGGCGCCATCTGCCTCGCGGCTGTGACCCCCCTGGCGCCATCTGCCTCGCGGCTGTGACCCCCCTGGCGCCATCTGCCTCGCGGCTGTGACCCCCCTGGCGCCATCTGCCTCGCGGCTGTGACCCCCCTGGCGCCATCTGCCTCGCGGCTGTGACCCCCCTGGCGCCATCTGCCTCGCGGCTGTGACCCCCCCCTGGCGCCATCTGCCTCGCGGCTGTGACCCCCCCCTGGCGCCATCTGCCTCGCGGCTGTGACCCCCCCCTGGCGCCATCTGCCTCGCGGCTGTGACCCCCCCCTGGCGCCATCTGCCTCGCGGCTGTGACCCCCCCCTGGCGCCATCTGCCTCGCGGCTGTGACCCCCCCCTGGCGCCATCTGCCTCGCGGCTGTGACCCCCCCCTGGCGCCATCTGCCTCGCGGCTGTGACCCCCCTGGCGCCATCTGCCTCGCGGCTGTGACCCCCCTGGCGCCATCTGCCTCGCGGCTGTGACCCCCCTGGCGCCATCTGCCTCGCGGCTGTGACCCCCCTGGCGCCATCTGCCTCGCGGCTGTGACCCCCCTGGCGCCATCTGCCTCGCGGCTGTGACCCCCCTGGCGCCATCTGCCTCGCGGCTGTGACCCCCCTGGCGCCATCTGCCTCGCGGCTGTGACCCCCCTGGCGCCATCTGCCTCGCGGCTGTGACCCCCCTGGCGCCATCTGCCTCGCGGCTGTGACCCCCCTGGCGCCATCTGCCTCGCGGCTGTGACCCCCCTGGCGCCATCTGCCTCGCGGCTGTGACCCCCCTGGCGCCATCTGCCTCGCGGCTGTGACCCCCCTGGCGCCATCTGCCTCGCGGCTGTGACCCCCCTGGCGCCATCTGCCTCGCGGCTGTGACCCCCCTGGCGCCATCTGCCTCGCGGCTGTGACCCCCCTGGCGCCATCTGCCTCGCGGCTGTGACCCCCCTGGCGCCATCTGCCTCGCGGCTGTGACCCCCCTGGCGCCATCTGCCTCGCGGCTGTGACCCCCCTGGCGCCATCTGCCTCGCGGCTGTGACCCCCCTGGCGCCATCTGCCTCGCGGCTGTGACCCCCCTGGCGCCATCTGCCTCGCGGCTGTGACCCCCCTGGCGCCATCTGCCTCGCGGCTGTGACCCCCCTGGCGCCATCTGCCTCGCGGCTGTGACCCCCCTGGCGCCATCTGCCTCGCGGCTGTGACCCCCCTGGCGCCATCTGCCTCGCGGCTGTGACCCCCCTGGCGCCATCTGCCTCGCGGCTGTGACCCCCCTGGCGCCATCTGCCTCGCGGCTGTGACCCCCCTGGCGCCATCTGCCTCGCGGCTGTGACCCCCCTGGCGCCATCTGCCTCGCGGCTGTGACCCCCCTGGCGCCATCTGCCTCGCGGCTGTGACCCCCCTGGCGCCATCTGCCTCGCGGCTGTGACCCCCCTGGCGCCATCTGCCTCGCGGCTGTGACCCCCCTGGCGCCATCTGCCTCGCGGCTGTGACCCCCCTGGCGCCATCTGCCTCGCGGCTGTGACCCCCCTGGCGCCATCTGCCTCGCGGCTGTGACCCCCCTGGCGCCATCTGCCTCGCGGCTGTGACCCCCCTGGCGCCATCTGCCTCGCGGCTGTGACCCCCCTGGCGCCATCTGCCTCGCGGCTGTGACCCCCCTGGCGCCATCTGCCTCGCGGCTGTGACCCCCCTGGCGCCATCTGCCTCGCGGCTGTGACCCCCCTGGCGCCATCTGCCTCGCGGCTGTGACCCCCCTGGCGCCATCTGCCTCGCGGCTGTGACCCCCCTGGCGCCATCTGCCTCGCGGCTGTGACCCCCCTGGCGCCATCTGCCTCGCGGCTGTGACCCCCCTGGCGCCATCTGCCTCGCGGCTGTGACCCCCCTGGCGCCATCTGCCTCGCGGCTGTGACCCCCCTGGCGCCATCTGCCTCGCGGCTGTGACCCCCCTGGCGCCATCTGCCTCGCGGCTGTGACCCCCCTGGCGCCATCTGCCTCGCGGCTGTGACCCCCCTGGCGCCATCTGCCTCGCGGCTGTGACCCCCCTGGCGCCATCTGCCTCGCGGCTGTGACCCCCCTGGCGCCATCTGCCTCGCGGCTGTGACCCCCCTGGCGCCATCTGCCTCGCGGCTGTGACCCCCCTGGCGCCATCTGCCTCGCGGCTGTGACCCCCCTGGCGCCATCTGCCTCGCGGCTGTGACCCCCCTGGCGCCATCTGCCTCGCGGCTGTGACCCCCCTGGCGCCATCTGCCTCGCGGCTGTGACCCCCCTGGCGCCATCTGCCTCGCGGCTGTGACCCCCCTGGCGCCATCTGCCTCGCGGCTGTGACCCCCCTGGCGCCATCTGCCTCGCGGCTGTGACCCCCCTGGCGCCATCTGCCTCGCGGCTGTGACCCCCCTGGCGCCATCTGCCTCGCGGCTGTGACCCCCCTGGCGCCATCTGCCTCGCGGCTGTGACCCCCCTGGCGCCATCTGCCTCGCGGCTGTGACCCCCCTGGCGCCATCTGCCTCGCGGCTGTGACCCCCCTGGCGCCATCTGCCTCGCGGCTGTGACCCCCCTGGCGCCATCTGCCTCGCGGCTGTGACCCCCCTGGCGCCATCTGCCTCGCGGCTGTGACCCCCCTGGCGCCATCTGCCTCGCGGCTGTGACCCCCCTGGCGCCATCTGCCTCGCGGCTGTGACCCCCCTGGCGCCATCTGCCTCGCGGCTGTGACCCCCCTGGCGCCATCTGCCTCGCGGCTGTGACCCCCCTGGCGCCATCTGCCTCGCGGCTGTGACCCCCCTGGCGCCATCTGCCTCGCGGCTGTGACCCCCCTGGCGCCATCTGCCTCGCGGCTGTGACCCCCCTGGCGCCATCTGCCTCGCGGCTGTGACCCCCCTGGCGCCATCTGCCTCGCGGCTGTGACCCCCCTGGCGCCATCTGCCTCGCGGCTGTGACCCCCCTGGCGCCATCTGCCTCGCGGCTGTGACCCCCCTGGCGCCATCTGCCTCGCGGCTGTGACCCCCCTGGCGCCATCTGCCTCGCGGCTGTGACCCCCCTGGCGCCATCTGCCTCGCGGCTGTGACCCCCCTGGCGCCATCTGCCTCGCGGCTGTGACCCCCCTGGCGCCATCTGCCTCGCGGCTGTGACCCCCCTGGCGCCATCTGCCTCGCGGCTGTGACCCCCCTGGCGCCATCTGCCTCGCGGCTGTGACCCCCCTGGCGCCATCTGCCTCGCGGCTGTGACCCCCCTGGCGCCATCTGCCTCGCGGCTGTGACCCCCCTGGCGCCATCTGCCTCGCGGCTGTGACCCCCCTGGCGCCATCTGCCTCGCGGCTGTGACCCCCCTGGCGCCATCTGCCTCGCGGCTGTGACCCCCCTGGCGCCATCTGCCTCGCGGCTGTGACCCCCCTGGCGCCATCTGCCTCGCGGCTGTGACCCCCCTGGCGCCATCTGCCTCGCGGCTGTGACCCCCCCGGCGCCATCTGCCTCGCGGCTGTGACCCCCCCGGCGCCATCTGCCTCGCGGCTGTGACCCCCCCGGCGCCATCTGCCTCGCGGCCGTGACCCCCCCCGGCGCCATCTGCCTCGCGGCCGTGACCCCCCCGGCGCCATCTGCCTCGCGGCCGTGACCCCCCCCCCGGCGCCATCTGCCTCGCGGCCGTGACCCCCCCCCCCGGCGCCATCTGCCTCGCGGCCGTGACCCCCCCCCCGGCGCCATCTGCCTCGCGGCCGTGACCCCCCCCCCGGCGCCATCTGCCTCGCGGCCGTGACCCCCCCCCCGGCGCCATCTGCCTCGCGGCCGTGACCCCCCCCCCCGGCGCCATCTGCCTCGCGGCCGTGACCCCCCCCCCGGCGCCATCTGCCTCGCGGCCGTGACCCCCTTCCCCAAATCTGCCTCGCCGCCGTGACCCCCTTCCCCAAATCTGCCTCGCCGCCGTGACCCCCTTCCCCAAATCTGCCTCGCCGCCGTGACCCCCTTCCCCAAATCTGCCTCGCCGCCGTGACCCCCTTCCCCAAATCTGCCTCGCCGCCGTGACCCCCTTCCCCAAATCTGCCTCGCCGCCGTGACCCCCTTCCCCAAATCTGCCTCGCCGCCGTGACCCCCTTCCCCAAATCTGCCTCGCCGCCGTAACCCCCTTCCCCAAATCTGCCTCGCCGCCGTAAACCCCTTCCCATGATCTGCACAGTGGTAAAAGGAAGCAGAGATGGGATACATCTACCTGTCCTGGCACACTCATGCTGCTGATCCAACTCTCGTATCCAGCCTACGTGCTTGTATGTGATGTCACATACAAGCATCTGGAATGGATGTGCATTGATGAGGTCAGGGGCATTTTCTGAAAGCAGTGGGCCTGTGTGCAGGATCATAAGTTGGGCCCCCGCTGAGAAAAAGTGCAGCGATCTGCGCCACAGGAAAAGTTGGGTGTGATTTTCATTGTGCTGAATACTGGTTGTGGCTTAAATGGACACAGAGTGCCGGGGTTCAGTAGTAAGTGACGCAAAGGTTCAGGAATAATTTCAACCTGTCACCTTGTTGTGGTTTTTCTCAATCAGTGAAATCCCTTCTTTCTGACATTGGTAGTGGCAACAAGCAAGTCATCTTCTGGAAACAGGGACCCCCCCCCCCCCCCCAAAGCTATCTTTTACAATGTGTGGGGGCACAGTGCCTCCCCCTCAGTGCAGGTGCGATGTGGGGAATTCTGAATATGGAATGCATTAGTGTCTCACTGACACTTCCCTGCACTGCTATGCTGATGGGGAGAGAGTTGAGTGCCGGCAAAGGAGGCTTTGCTTGCCGCTGCACCAGTGCCGGGGGTTGCCTACCCCTGAGCTAAGAGTTGTATTAACAATGTAGATCAATACAAGGCAGGTTCGTCCTTTAAATAAAATTTAATCTTGATTCTTTTTTTTTTTTTTTTTTTTTAATTATTCCTATAGGGTGCTTGAAGAGAAATATGGAATACACTGCAACATGACGCTGCTGTTCTCTTTTGCTCAGGCTGTGGCCTGTGCCGAGGCCGGTGTTACTCTCATATCTCCATTTGTGGGCAGAATATTGGACTGGCATGTAGCCAACTCCGGCAAGAAGAGTTTCGAACCAAATGAAGACCCAGGTACATTTAATCATAACTTTAAAATGAGTACAATTTTGTGACAAAATAATGCTACGCTCCTCAACCTCTAAAATGCTCCAGTTTTTTCTGCAATGTGCTTTTAAAGTGGTTGTAAACCCTTTTTTGTCTTATCTAAAGGTAAGCCTAGAATAAGGCTTACCTATAGATAGTGGAAATGTTTAGGAGATATTTCACTTGTAGTGTGCCAATGTCGTCATCGGTGCATGAGCTGTGAAGAAACGGACCACGTGCCGCTTCACCCCCCAGTGTCTGCCGTGACTGACGGCTCCCGCGCGCATGCTAGGAAGTAATGTCACATGGCTCCGACCAGTCACAGAGCTGGAGTCCACGGCCCCCGAAGGAAGAGGGGCGACGATGGACGCGGCCTGCACAGGGGACAGCGCGAGCTTCCTTCTCAGGTGTCATATAATGGACTAGTATGCAATGCATACTAGCCCATTATGCTTTTAATTTGCAGGCCTTGCGGAGAGCAAAAAAAGAAGTAAAAACCATTGGGGTTTACTTCCTCTTTAAGGGTTTAGCAGTTCACTGTTGGACCCCTTTTACACTGAGGCGCTTTTGCGCTAACAATAGCCCCTGAAAAGCACCTGAAAACTGCTTTCCATTCATTTCAATGGATGTTTTCAAACTGGGGGCTGAGTCCTGCAAGCACCTCAAAAATGCCCCTGTCCATTGAAATGAATGGGATGCGCTGCAGAATGGCTTTTTTAAATTATTGTAAGGTGATGTTGTCACGTCACCTTAAAAAAAGCGCACCTCTAGCGCAGCAAAAGCATCATGAAAACGCCCGATGTTTTATGGGCAGTTTTTGAGCGCCTCAGTGTGAAAGGGGTCTTACTGACTTTTGAAACAGACTTCCCTGCATTAGTGTCCTCAGTCCTCATTAACCTGCAGTGCTCCTTTTTGTAAAAACAATTTTTCAGCGCTTTTCATTGCCATTTCCTTTGTTCTGCAGATGACAGGGCCAAGGGGAGGGCAATGAAATGAGTCAATGAAAAAGTAAGCATTCTTTTACAAAACGTAGCACTGCAGGTTTGTGTACAAAGGAAACGGTAGAGCATAGGGAAGTTTGTAGAAAAACGCTCCCTCTTCTCACGCGAGGCTTGGCAACAGCAGGAGCCTTTAGCTCCTGCTGCTGTCAGTCAAATCCTATGGGCAAGGGGATGGGGCTGAGCTGCACTATGTTAGACGCACATAGCTTGGCTCAGGATTGAGCAGGTGTGCCCCCATAGCAAGCTGCTTGTTATGGAGGCACTAAGCAGAGGAGCCGGCGGGAGATCCCAGAAGGGGAGGGTCAGCACTGCTTTGTGCAATACCCATAAGTATAACGTGTTATTTTAGAAAAATGTAAACCTTTACAATCACTTTAACCACTTCAGCCCCGGAAGATTTTACCCCCTTCCTGACCAGAGCACTTTTTGCGATTCGGCACTGTCACTTTAACTGACAATTGCACGGTCATGCGACTTTGCACCCAAACAAAATTTACGTCCTTTTTTTTTTTTTCCCTCACTAATAGAGCTTTCTTTTGGTGGTATTTCATCACCTCTGCTTTTTTTTTTTTTTTTTTTTTTTTTTTGCGCTATAAACAAAAAAAGCGAAAATTTTGAAAAAAAAGCATTATTTTTTACTTTTTGCTATAAATATCAGTTTAGGCTGATATGTAGTCTACTACATATTGTTGGTAAAAAAAAACGCAATAAGCGTATATTGATTGGTTTGCGCAAAAGTTATAGCGTCTATAAAATAGGGGCTAGTTTTATGGCATTTTTATTTTTAATTTTTTTTTTAAATTAGGGGGTGATGATGGGTTTAAGTGTGTCCTAGGAAGTGATTCTAACTGGGGGGGTGGCTTTAAGTCACATGACAGCGATCACCACTCCCGATGACGGAGCGGTGATCTCTGTCATGACACAAGCCAGAACGGGGAAATGCCTTGTTTACATAGGCACTTCCCCATTCTGCGGCTCCATGACACGATTGCCAGGAGACTGGCGGACATAAAGTCCGCCGGTCCCACGGTCAAGCTGTACGCCGCGGGTGCGCGCGCCTGCTATCCCTGGCTCTTAAAGGGGACGTACAGGTACACCCATTTGCCCACCGCTGCCATTGTGCCGACTTATATCGGTGTGCAGCGGTCGGCAAGTGGTTAAAGGATAAGTGCACTGTTTAATATCCTTTATATTTTTATCCCCTTTCCCTGACCTAAATTACTGCACTCTCCCCCACACCACATGCGTTCCTGCCTCAATCCTGCAGCCTCTGCTTATTACATCTGTTAAATTCTTGTGAGCACTGACTGCATCTGTGCAGTAGCACCCCATAGACTTCTATGATGGTGTGCATGGAGACAGTCCCATATGTGTCTATGCACATGCATGGCCAGGGCATGAAAGGTGTTCTGGATGAGTGCATTACAGATTTCACATTCGGATTAAAAGCAAGATTTTGCACTTACACATTTGATAAGTAGTGCTTGAAGTGGCCATTGCTATGGACTGACTGAGGGGCTTGGTGCCATTCATATGCAGTGGCAGCACTAAGGGAACACACCTGAGGCATGTGTTGTAACACACTATTGTGATGAGAGATGCACTGAAATGTTCGGCTTCCGAAACATATCGGCCGAAAATGGTGTTATCGGCATTTTGCCGGTAAGAGAAAAAGGTGGCACAGAAAACGCATGTGATTTTTGCCGGGATTTTACTGTGCTTTATGGTGTGTTTTTCATAGGCCATGTGACTCAAAAGCGCAACACTGGTGCATTCTTGCTGTGTTTTCAATGCATTTCAACAGGGAGGTGTGGTTTTAACTGACAAAAAAAGTAGCAAGCAGCGTTTTTAACACCAAAATAAAGCATAAGGGACCAGTGTGAAGATATACATACAATTTAAAGGAATACATTTTACTTGAGCTTTCCTTGCACTAAAGGTGACAATAATGGCCAACGAATTCATATTTCATATTCATTTAAATTCACCATATTAAAAAGCTAAATATAATACAATTTTATATATATATATATATATATATATATATATATATATATATATATATATATATATATATATATATATATATATATATATATATATTATATATATTTTTTTTTTTTTTTAAACAAATTTTCGGCCAAGTGCACCCTGCAATTTCAGTTTCGCCACCAAAGTTTGCATTCAGTGCACCTATGCACCAATGCATGTCTGTTTTTTGTTTTTTTGTTTTTTCTGGCGAGTCAGCATGCCATTTATTTGAATATGCAGCTCTAATGGAACACATGCTCACCATAATGGAAAAGTATGAATAGACTCAAAGCTACTTTAGTGGTAACATGAATATATAAGCTACCTCTTCTTCAATTTTTTGCAGGTGTGAAGAGTGTTGCCAAGATTTACGACTATTACAAGAAGTTTGAGTACAAAACCATTGTGATGGGCGCTTCATTCCGCAACACCGGGGAGATTAAAGCACTTACTGGATGTGATTATCTCACCATTTCCCCCAAACTGCTGGGAGAGCTCAGCAAAGACTTCTCCAAGCTCACTCCAACACTCACTGTTAAAGAAGGTACAATAGTGTGTATGCAAGACATGTTTGAGCCAACATCCGTCGGAAAAAATCCTAGGATTTTGTTGTCGGAATGTCCGAACAAAGTCCGACCATGTGTACGGGGCATTAGACCTGTGTGCTTCCTCCATGCTAAAATCATTTCAAGCAAATCCACACAAAAAACCTTTTAACCCTTTCATGACTAAGCCTATTTTTGAAATTTGGTGTTTACAAGTTAAAATCCGTATTTTTTGCTAGAAAATTACTTAGAGTTCCCAAACATATATATTTTTTTAGCAGAGAATCTAGAGAATAAAATGGCGATTGTTGCAATATTTTTTATCACACGGTATTTGTGCAACGGTGTTTTAAACGCAAATTTTTGGAAAAGGGACACTTTCATGAATTTTAAAAAATCCAAACAGTAAAGTTACCCCAATTTTTTTGTATAATGTGAAAGATGATGTTACGCCGAGTAAATAGATACCAAACATGTCACCCTTTATAATTGCACGCACTCGTGGAATGGCGACAAACTACGGTACCTATGAATTTCCATAGGCGACGCTTTAAAAAATTTTTACGGTTACCAGGTTTGAGCTACAGAGGAGGTCTAGGGCTAGAATTATTGCTCTCGCTCTGAGGATCGCGGCGATACCTCACGTGTGGTTTGAGCACCATTTACATATGCGGGCGCGACTTCCGTATGCGTTTTTTTTGCTGCGCGAGCTTGCGGGGACAGGGGCACTTTAAAAAATTTTTTTTTATTATTTATTTATTTTTTTACTTTAACCGGTTCAATACAGGGCAATTTCACCCCCTTCCTTCCCAGGCCAAATTTTAGTTTTCAGCGCTGTCGCACTTTGAACGTCAATTGCGCGGTCGTGCGACGTTGTACCCAAAAAAAATTGACGTCCTTTTTTCACCACAAATAGAGCTTTCTTTTGGTGGTATTTGATCGCCTCTGCGGTTTTTATTTTTTGCGCTATAAACAAAAGAAGAGCGACAATTTTGAAAAAAACACAATATTTTTTACTTTTTGCTATAATAAATATCCCAATTTTTTTTTTAAAAAACAAATTTTTTCCTCAGTTTCGGCCGATACGTATTCTTCTACATATTTTTGGTAAAAAAAAAATCGCAATAAGCGTATATTGATTGGTTTGCGCAAAAGTTATAGCGTCTACAAAATAGGGGATAGATTTATGGCATTTTTAAAAAAAAAAAATGTATTTATTTTTTTAGCGGCGATCGCAATTTTTTTTCGTGACTGCGACATTATGGCGGACACATCGGACACTTTTGACACATTTTTGGGACCGTTCACATTTATACAGCGATCAATGCTATACAATTGCATTGATTACTGTGTAAATGTGACAGGCAGTGAAGGGGTTAACCACTAGGGGGCGGGGAGGGGTTAATGTGTTTCCTAGGGAGTGATTACTAACTGAAGGGGGAGGGGACGCTCAAGGGGAGGAGACCGATCAGTGTTCCTCCGTTCTGGGAACACAGATCGCTCTCCTCAGCTGACAGGCTGTGGATCTGTGTGTTTACACACACAGATCCACATGCCGGCCCGGTTAACGGGCAATCGCGGGTGCCCAGCGGACATCGCGGCCGCCGGGCACACGCACCGGGTCCCGAGGAACGCGGCGGGCGCGCGCGCGCGCCCCCTAGGCGGCCGGGAATCCCAGGACGTCATATGACGTCCACCCAGGATGGGAGATCCCATCCCAGGACGTCATATGACTATGGGCGGGTAGGGAAGTGGTTAAAATTGTGTTTAAAAAATTTTTTTTTTTTTTTTTTTTTTTTTTTTTTACTTTTATTGCTGTCACAAGGAATGTAAACATCCCTTGTGACAGTAATAGGTGGTGACAGGTACTCTTTATGGAGGGATGGGGGGTCTAAAAGACCCCCCATCCCTCCTTTACACTTCAAAGTATTCAGATCGCCGAAAACGGCGATTCTGAATACTGTGTACTTTTTTAAATTCGGCGCCATTGGCAGCCGAGTAAACGGGAAGTGACGTCATGACGTCGATTCCGCGTTTACAACAAGAAGGCTGGAACGAAGCCGCTCACAGCTTAGTTCCAACCGCCGAAGATTCCCGATTGGACACCGGGCCTCCCGATCGCACGGGAGGCCCGGTAACAGCGGCGGGAGGGGGGGATGTCCCCTCCCGCTCCTCCGGTATAACAACCGAGCGGCTTTTAGCCGCATCGTTTGTTATACTCGGGTAGCCGATCGCCCGCTGAAAACAACGGTACCGGGATGATGCCTGCAGCTGCGGGCATCATCCCGGTACAACCCCGGAAAGCCGAGTACGCATATCTGCGTACGGTCGGCGGGAAGGGGTTAAACATATTTTCGTTTACTCATCCTTAAGTGTGGTGGCTGCATTAGTTTTTATTTTTCAGTCTAAGAACTTTTCAGCAAGTACAGGAAATGCATGATCATGTTGACAGAAAGGCAGTGTTGACACTTCTGTGGGCTCAACAAAAAACACATCCTTTATCTTTTGTAAACTACTAGTCTCATCATTCCACAATGTGACAGATGAACAAAGGAAGACATGTTTGAAGTTCAGCCTGTGTGACAACCATCGATACAATGGAGAAATTAGTGCAGCCACACAGGGACAGAAATTGACTTTCTGAAAATGCTTATCTGTCATGTCAATTCTGTTCTTAATTTTAGACCTGGCATGACTCTTGTGTTGTAGACCTTCAGTTAAGTCTGGGGCACTGCAGGCTCCACAGTAAGTGCAAGCGGGTTCCTTTTGTTGTTGGAACCACCTGCTGATAGGGACAGCTGCAGTCAGTTATGAAGCCCAGAAACTGAATTGATTGGTTCCAGGGCTCCTCCACCCTGCTAAATAGGGTAGCAGGCACTTTAAACACAAAGGTGTGTGCGCAGTGTTTACAGAGGTAGTAATGTGGCCACAGATGTTGCAGTAGTCGGGGTCAGTACAGAGGCTTGGCAGAGCTAATGAACCTCTATCCTGCCTTCCCTGCAGCAGTAGATCACTGATATTGTGAGCTATTGCCTGCTTACGCTTAGAGGTGATCTGTTGCTGCAGATATGCATATAGGGCAGCTTGATTATGTCTACACTGACTAGATCCAGCCCTCCCATATAAAGAACTGGTAAATTATAAAAAAAAACAGTTAAGTTTATTACATTTCTCATAGTCCCCAGGTCCTAGCAAATGCTTCAGATGCTTTGATTGGCATAGGCTTTTAATGCATAAGCATAAAACCCTTGTGTAAATCTGTGAAAATGTCACTGTACTAAACTATTAAAAATACTTGTGATAATGTAAGCAAAAAATGGGTGTTTTCTCTTTAGGCGTATCCACTTCTCATAGTGATTTGACCTTCAGAAACCTTTCCACATACGAAGATATGTCTCAATACCGTCAACAATGTAAACAATAAAATATCAATTATTATGAGAAGTACCAGTGATAAAAATGAAAATAAATGATCAGTGTGTGTGTGTGTGTGTGTGTGTATGTGTGTATATATATATATATATATATATATATATATATATATATATATATATATATATATATATATATATATATATATATATATATATATATATATATATATATATACATACACACATTACCAAGGTGGGACACCTCTGCTGTGTGGTTGATTTTTTTTTAACAAAGGATTACATCTGATGTGGCTCTCCTTTCTTCCACCAGACATGTATCAAAAAATTGGAGATGCAATCTCCGTTTCAGTTGAACTTCTTTTACTTCAAATCTTCATCCATATAGAAGTTTACAAGCCAAGCGACTGCAGTGTTTTGGACAAACACATGTCCTTCATCAAGCTGCACTAGTGCAGTCCAAGAATATGCATCTCCAGCAATAGTGACAAACTTCTTAGTATTTCACTGCCATGTGCATAAACTGTCACCTTTAAATGTGGGGTTCCCTTCACCAGATGTGCCCTCACCTGGAATATATGACCACTAATTGTGCTCTACATGCGCCCCTGTCCCTACAGGGGAATTTTCTTTAATTTCCAACCAAGCTTGAGTATGTAGGTTAAAGCAGGTTCCTCTTTTAATTCTCCACTCATCCAGGGCACTATACAAACACTATACATAGTGCTTTATCTTTTTTAAGATTAAGCCGGTTTATTTAATACACGTTTAAAACCACTCACATGTTTCTGGTGCTTGACGTGCACCAGCCAGTATCGGCATAAAATATACAGATATTTCCATCCAGAATACTTTACAATCCACAGCATGTATATTACCACATAAACCTTGTATGTCCTAGTCTCCCAGTGCATTGTGACCTCAACAAGCCCCTCCCCTACGTGTTACGCCAGAGGGTCACGTGGCTTCCTCAGATGGATCTTCTTGAGAAAGCCATCTGACCCTGTGGCATAACGCGTAGGCGAGGGGCTTGCTGATGTGTCGACGCACTGGGAGACAATATGAGATTTATGTGGTTATACATGCTGTGGATTGTACAGTATTCTGGCTGGAGATATCTGTATATTTTATGTCGCTATTGGCTGGTGCACCTCAAGCACCAGAAATGTGAGTGGTTTTAAAGTGTATTGAATAGTGCTTTTTTTTAAATTAAACCTATGTATAGTGTTCTTTTCCCTTTTCGTCATTTCAGGACAGCCACAATAGAGAGAGATACTCTCCCCTTCCTCTGGAAACACTGCGCCAGCCCATAAATTCTCTCCTCCCCTGCCGGACCTCAGTTATTAGTGTTTCCTCCGGTGGGGAGACACTGTGCAGAGGAACCAGGCCGGGTGCAGTCAGGGAGATTGTGGCCTTTCTTTTTAAAGAAACATCCCTAGGGAAGCAGGGGCTTCCAGGATAAAGAGTGGCGGTGCTTACCGCAGCTGAAGCCACCCCTTCTTTGCTGAGCGTGGCATCAGGTTGTGGGGGACCCCTATCGCGTCCACAGGGCCGCAGCATGGAGACTGTCCGCTCTCCCTGTACTCTGTACAGGCCGCAAAATTTGGAACCAGCAGGCCGGACGACGGGTGACGTCATTTCCGGGGGGGGGGGGGGGGGGGGGCGGACGCTTTCCCTTTGACCCGCGACTTCCGGTTCCGGGTCGCGGTGCTGATAGGGGGCCGGGCTCAGGCTGGAGTGAGTCGCTACACGTGGAGACAGTGTGAGACTCTACACAGGCAACCACCTGCAGTCATGTCTGAGGCAGATGCTGCAACTCATACGGACGCTATCTCCAGCCTTCCAAAGGTAAGAGTTCCCTGGGGAAGGGTCCTCTCTATCTAAGGATTGCTCCTCCTCATGTATGGTTCCTTACTTAGAGGGGGGGCCGACCCCCTGGGTGGTCAGGGGGTGGGGGGGTGTGCGCAGTTCCCTTAAGGTTGTTCTGGTACACTCCCAGGGTTGTTTCCACTTAAACATGCTGAATGTAATATGTGGTTTTTGTATGCAATTTCAGAAATCTACAGAAAAAACAAAGTCCACTCATGTCTCTAAAAGGAAGTGTGCCTCTTGCAGAGACAGTTTAGGGGAAGCATGGACTAAGGTTTTGTGTAAAGAATGCATAGACTCCCTGGTTAAGGAAAGGGAATCTGAACAGCAGTCTGGTTTGGCAGCTTCTGTGAAGGAGCTGTCATCCACCTTTTCATCCTTTAAAATGTTTTTTGAGACGTTTCAGCTTCCCTCTAAACCCATTCAGCAGGATACAACCCCGCCTCATGCTCAGGGCTCTGCACCTGCCAGATCTTCTAATTTAGTTATGGCAGAGGAAATGTCAGGCCCTTCCGGGGTGGAGCTGAGGCAACCGGACAGTGGCACGTCTGACTCCCATGAGGAGTCAGAAGGGGAAGACCAGGACGGGAGTCCAGAAAAATCTCCAGGTATAAATTGTCCCTGGATGAGGTGGAAGACCTCTTAGGGGCAATATATACAACCCTCGGTATACACGAGGATAAGAAACCCCTATCCCTCCATGACCTTATGTATAAGGGCTTGGGAGATCAAAAAAGAAAAGTTTTTCCAGTACATGAAGTTCTGGTGGAAACTATTAAAAAGGAGTGGCAGGATCCTGAGAGGAAACCCTTTTTTTCTAGCTCCCTTAAAAGAAGGTTCCCATTTTCAGAGGATCCAGGGTCCATTTGGAATAAAAATCCCAAATTGGACGCCGCCTTCTCTCAGGTCTCTAGACACACAGACCTGGCATTCGAGGATATGGGGGCCTTGTCGGTTGTCATGGACAAGAGGATAGACTCACTTCTAAAAAAGACGTGGGATTCAACTGTGGGTAATTTAAAGCCAGAAATGGCTGTTACTGTGGTAGCCCGCAATTTAGAACATTGGCTTTTCCAGATTCAGGAGCATATTGAAGCTGGCACAGCCAAGGAAACTATCCTAGCTTCGTTCCCCACAATTCTGCGAGGAATCGCATACATTGCAGACGCCTCGGCAGAGTCAGTCCGTATGTCGGCCAGATCAGCGGCGCTGGCAAATTCGGCCAGAAGAGCGCTCTGGCTGAAAACTTGGCCGGGGGACACCGCCTCTAAGGTCAAATTGTGCGGGATACCCCTGACAGGTGATCTACTCTTTGGCCCTGGGTTAGAGACGGTCTTAGACCGTACAGCGGACAAAAAGAAGTCCTTTCCGCTTAAACGGAAAGCCCCAGCTCAGGCAAGGAAGGGGTTTCGTCCGAAAAAATGCAAGGAATCTCCCAAACGAGGGAAGAAAACTTGGGGCCAAAGAGGCAAGGGCAGAGGAGGGGCGATTTTTCGCCCTCCTGAGAAAGCCCGCAAAGATCAATGACTCTCTAGGCACGGTGGGAGGAAGATTGGGGGCCTTCCTTCCACAGTGGGAGACCCTCTCACCCAATCGATTTATCCTGGGGGTCATAAGAAGGGGGTATCTCTTGGAATTCTCAAAGCCCCCCCCCCCGCAAAGGTTCCTTGTTACGCAGCTTTCCACCTGCACAGCAAGGGCCGAAGCTTTGGTAGACGCCCTGAAGGAACTGGAGATTCAGAACGTAGTTCACAGAGTACCAAAGGGGCAGGAAGGAGAGGGGTTCTATTCCCATGTATTTGTGGTGAAAAAACCCTCAGGGAAATTCAGGTTGATTCTGAATTTAAAACCCTTAAACAGGTCAATTTGCTACAAAAGATTCCGCATGGAGTCAATTTTTACGGTCAGGGCCCTGCTGCCACACAACGGTTACATGGTGTCTCTGGACCTCAGAGACGCATATTTACACGTCCCTATCGCAGAAACCTCCCAAAAGTTTCTCCGGTTAGCAATAGACCTGAAAGGTACAATACTGCATCTACAGTTTCAAGCACTGCCTTTCGGGCTATCCTCCTCGCCCCGCATATTCACAAAGGTACTGGCAGAGGCGTTGGCCTTCCTGCGACTCCAGGGGGTGTCAGTCATAGCCTATCTGGACGACCTGCTCCTATTTGCAGTATCCCCAGAACAGTTGATCAAGGACCTCGATCTAACAAAGCGGGTACTAACAGGGTTGGGGTGGCTGCTGAACTTAGAAAAGTCCAGTCTCATTCCCTCACAGCGCATTGTGTACCTGGGATACCTGCTAGACACTACGCTTTTGAGAGTTTTCCTTCCAAGGGAAAAGATTCTAAAGCTGGACAGAGCAGTTTTCTCCCTCCAGTGCAACCATCTGGTGTCAAAAAGGTCCATAATGTCAACGTTAGGCCTTCTAACGTCTACTCTTCCAGCGGTGCAGTGGGCAGGATTACATTTTCGTCCCCTGCAGTCATATGTACTAAGAGTATGGGACCACAGTCAGAGGGATCCAGACACTTTAGTACAGGTTCCCCATCAAATAAAAAGATCTCTTTGGTGGTGGAGGAAGGAAGTGAACTTGTCACAGGGACGTCTGTGGCTTATCCCAGTCCCGCAGATCGTAACCACGGACGCAAGTGGCAAAGGCTGGGGGGCACATTTGGGATCCCTTCTAGCGCAGGGCACATGGAAGGGCGACGAACTGCAAAGGTCTTCCAACTGGAAAGAGCTGAGGGCAGTAGGCCTAGCCCTCAGATTTTTCAAAAAGGAACTCCAGGGCCACCATGTACAGGTACGGTCGGACAACTCATCCCCCGTGGCCTATATAAACAAGCAGGGAGGCACCAGGAGCGGAAGACTGTTGGCCCTAGCAAAGGATATTCTAAGCTGGGCCGAGTCCAACACCCTCTCACTCTCAGCGGTTTTTTTGAGAGGGGAGAGGAATATAATCGCAGATTTCCTCAGCCGGAGGAGTCTAAAGGAAGGAGATTGGGCCCTCAACCAGGAGGTCTTCAATCTCATATCCAAGAAATGGGGACCCCCGGAAGTGGATCTTTTTGCTTCAAAAGACAACGCGAAAACCCCCTGGTTTTTCTCCCTAAATGCAGGGGAAGGAGCACTGGGGGTGGACGCATTGTCTCAGAATTGGCATTTCAGGACATGCTACGCCTTCCCTCCTCCGGTGCTGTTACCGGCGGTTCTGAGGAAGTTTCAATTAGAGAGCACCTCTCTCATTCTAGTAGCTCCACATTGGCCGAAAAGGGCATGGTTTTCAATCCTCAGTTAGCAGCGGAGCCGCCCCTTTTCCTTCCACCTCGAAAGGATCTTCTGTCGCAGGGTCCAGTCCTCTGCCCACAGGTGCAGCAGTGGAAATTAGCGGCCTGGCTACTGAGGAGGGTATATTAAGATCCAAGGGGTTTTCAGAGAGCTTAATCTCTACCCTCCTCAACAGTAGGAAAAAGGAGACACGTAGGATTTACAAAAAGGTCTGGCTCCTTTTCAACAAATGGTGCATAGAAAACTCCTTCTCGGTGCAGAGTCCCGTAGCTGTGTTGGAGTTTCTGCAGTGTGGAGCGGACAAGGGTTTATCTGTAGGTACCCTTAAAAGTCAGGTTTCAGCACTCAGTGCTTATCTGGAGAAGTCTCTGGCTACCAATCCATGGGTGGTCAGATTCTTTAAGGCACTGTCAAGACAGAGACCTACCAGGGGTCCTCCCTTTCCCGGGTGGGACCTATCTCTGGTTTTACAGAGCCTTATGGGAAATCCCTTTGAGCCATTGGACAAGTGCCTGTTAAGGGAGCTTACCCTAAAAACAGTATTTTTAGTAGCAGTGACAACTGCCAGGAGGGTCAGCGAAATTGAGGCGTTATCAATTAGACCTCTTTTTTGTGTTATTTTGCCAGACAGGATAGTCCTTAAGACTGATCCAGCTTTTTTGCCTAAAGTGGCGTCAGGCTTTCACAGAAGCCAGGAAATAGTCCTACCCTCGTTTTGTCCCAATCCTTCAGGTGAAAGGGAACTAAAATTTCATTTTTTAGATGTAAGGAGGTGTATCCTACAATACCCAGAGATGACTAAAACAATAAGAAAGTCTGATTCTCTACTTATTTTGTTTTCTGGGGCCAGAAAGGGTCTCGGAGAGTCCCGACGCACGATTGCCAGGTGGCTTAGATTAGCTATTGGGCAGGCATATTCTTTAGCAGGGAAGGAGATCCCTAGAGGCATAAAGGCACACTCCACCAGAGCAGTGGCAACTTCCCAGGCAGAGAAGGCTGGAGCAACGCCAGAGCAAATATGCAAGGCAGCAACATGATCCAGCTACTCCACTTTCGTTAGACATTACAGAGTGGACTTGGTGGCGGCAGGTGAGCAGGCTTTTGGGCGAAAAGTTCTGCAAGCTGTAGTCCCACCCTAATTGGTAAGTGCTCGATTATCCTCTCTATTGTGGCTGTCCTGAAATGACGAAAAGGGAAAATTAAAGTTACGTACCGGTAACATCTTTTCCTGTAGTCTTTCAGGACAGCCCTAGTTACCCACCCTAAGCTTGGGGGGGTCTTATTAAAGACCAGAACGCAATATGGTAATGATATTGATTGGTATGTTATTAATGTGTTCTTGTGTCTCCCCAGCTGGCCGGAGGTACTCTGAAAGAACTGAGGTCCGGCAGGGGAGGAGAGAATTTATGGGCTGGCGCAGTGTTTCCAGAGGAAGGGGAGGAGACTATCTCTCTCTATTGTGGCTGTCCTGAAAGACTACAGGAAAAGACGTTACCGGTACGTAACTTTAATTTTTTTTATTTATTTTTTTTTAATGGTGCCCTCGATGAGTGGAGGAGCATTTAAAGAGGAACCTGTTTTAACATGCATACTTAAGCTTGGTTGGAAATGAAAAAGAATCCCCCTGTGAGGGACAGAGGTGCATGTAGACCACAATTAGTGGTTCCCATATTCCAGGTGAAGGCACATTTGGTGAAGGGAGCGCCGCATTGCATGGTATAAGTTTATGCACATGGCGGTGAAATATTAAGAAGTTTGTCACTATTACCGGAGGTGCATTATATTGGATTGCACTAGTGGACTTGCTTTTATATACAGTATGTGTATTTTTTTTTTTTTTTTTTTTTTTTTTTTACTGTTCACATAGTGATATTTTATTGTTTGTACATGTATGTGATTATATTCACATTGTTGATGGTATTGTGACATAGATGTTCTTGTATAGAAATTTTTGTGAAGGTGAAAGCATGATCGCACAAGTGGATACACCTAAAGGGAAAATACTCATTTTTTTTTTCTTACATTGTTTATCAGATATACATAGTTAAGAGTGTGGAGTGCTGCACCATTAGTTGATTGAAAATGTCACTGTCGTGCAAATTCCGGTGTTCAGACCCAACCTGCTCCTAACATTTATTTGGCATTTTTTCACAAATATATATTTTCCTGGGTTCACAGAGATATGTGATAGTTATAGCAAACGTTTTTCCTGCAGTGTATCACTGCAAATGGGCCCTATGTTATCTTGTGGCCTCCTATATTTAGTCAGTTGACCACCACTATCTGACACTGACTTTGAACAAATGTGCAGTTTAGAAGCTCTGATTTTGTTTACTGTATGTTTTCCCGGTAAGTGACTCAAAGTATTGAACAGAAAATTAACATGACAGGTACACATTATTGGCATTTTCAAAATTTAAAAAAGGCAGCTTTATACCTCTGACAAGTTTCCTTAAATTGAATGCAATAACACCTTTTGAACGAATAAGGGAACCTAATTGTTACTGTTTGGTGTATTATGAAGGCAACGTGTTAGGGTTACTTGCCCTGTATGCAGTAATTCTGGTGCATAATACAGATTCCAAACCCCAAGTGTTAACCTAAACTAAGGTCAGAAGGATTAAAGGAAATGTAGTAGTTTACATTTCTCTTTGCCTGGGATGTCGCTGGCTCACGTGGACGGTTGTAAAATCCCCACATTGAAAAGTATAGGTTGGATGTGTTGGGAGCAGCATAGAAAAGGTGACAGGGTGAGCCTGTCTAGTAGGTGGAACTCAGTATTGCAGCAGTGCCATCTTATGACCAGACTTGGATCTGCACTACAAACAGATGTGAGCCTAAAACAGATCTTCGCTGTATCTGGGCGCCACAAACCAAAAACACTATTTGGTTTTTAATGCTTATGTTTTTTTGTTGAGAAATAACAACCTGCTGGGAGGATGGATAAGTCAAGCTGATCTGCACTTAATGTGAGGGGTAATAGAGCTCACACTAGGGGGCAATCGAGGGGTTAAGTGTTCCCTAGGGAGGTGTTTCTAACTGTGGGGTGAGTGTACTGAACGGGAGTAGAGAGAGATCGCTGTTCATGATCACTAGGAACAGCAGATCTCTCTACTTTCCTATCAGAACGGGCATCTGTTTGTTTACATTGACAGATCCCCGTTCTGGCTCTCTGTGGAGCTCTCATGGGTAGCTGGCGATCTTCACGGCCGCCGGTCACATTCATTTTCTCCGGCACCACGCAATAGGTGCTTGCTATTGCTCTTAAAGCAGCCAACGTACACCCACGATGATTCGCGCAGCCGTGCCAACCTGCCGCGGTATAAGGGCCGCTGGTCGGCAAGCGGTTAATGAGCAATTTGTTGACGTTGTGTGTTCAGTGAATGAAAGATTGTAACAGAACTGAGGTGTGAAGAGAGGAACTAATTTGTAATATGTCTGTTTATATATACAATATATATATATTTATATCTTTATTTATTCTGTGTTTGTACAGCTCAGGCCTGTAACCTGGAAAAAATCCACTTGACTGAAAAGGATTTCCGTTGGCAACACAATGAAGACCAGATGGCTGTAGAAAAGTTGTCGGATGGGATCAGGAAGTTTGCTGAAGATGCTGTAAAACTGGAAAAGAAATTAAAGGTACGTCTCCTGCAGTTTGTATAGGAACTAAATGAGATGTGCTTACACAGTTCATAGACAGTCTTTTCCAATCTGTCAGCACTTAAATGGGTGATAACGGTTTCATGTCTGGGCAGCTTAAGACTGGCCATATATTATATAGTTTTCTTATTCAGTTTTCCTTTAGGTTTACCAAAACCATATGAGGTCAAACCTAAACACTTTCAAACTGTATGCAGTCAGGTCGGGCCCTTGCACTACATAGTTAAAGGTTAATCTAAAGAAAATTGAATAGTGTATGGCCAGCCTAAAGCAGAACTTCAGGAACATATTAACACATTTTGTCCAATAGTTACAGTATGTTTCCGTTTTTAGGCATTAATGAAAGCTTCTATTTCTGCCTTGAATCTCCTGCATGGGAGATATCAGGTTGAGAATTTATGGATTGTGACCCCAGCAGGCTCTGTTGCTTTGCTTAATGCTGCCACTCTAAGGGCTTGCGTCAACAGGCTATTGTTGGCTTTAAAGCTGAGCTCCTTACCTGTTAAAGCATTTTTGTGTCCTTTTGTTTTTCTCATCCCTCTGAGCTACCAAATGTGTCCCTTGTACTCTTTTATTAGGGACACTTGCTCTGTGTGCAACCAAGAACAGCGATTTTCTTCCTATGGGGAAATGGCTCCTGGCTGAATTTCCTCCTCAGTGTAGTACATGCTTTACACGAGTGGTGACCTGCTTCCTGAGCAGTGACAGGTTAATGTGCCTGAGTACAACTGCACAGCACCCGTTGCTGACCCACCCGCAGCTTAGATTGGCAGCTTTACAAAACTCTGCACCTCTACCATGCACAGCACTGTTCACCGCCCACCATGTGGAATTATTACAAATGTAGTTTCCCTTTCCCTCGATCGTGTACAGCCTGCCTAGATCCTCCCCACAGCCAGGCTCACTTGTAGGATAAATGGGAAAACATTTAAAACTATAGGGAAATAAACTTTTTTTGTGTGGGGAAAGAGTTAATAGTTCAAAATGCTGAAGTTGTATAGGAATGCAAAAGCAACTTAAAGCTCAAGTCTATTGAAAGGCAAAACCCAATTGCCGCCGGTCAAATGCAGGTTGGAGGGAGGTTATGTCTAGTTAGACACTGAAAAATGTGTGCTTAGATCAAAATTTTAGATGTGGGGTGTCCATTGGCAAAGTAGAATTCAATAGCAATGAGGACTATTGGACATAGATACAGAGTGAAGGAAATTGGACATAGATACAGAGTGAAGGAAATGAAGTTGAAATGCCATGTTTTAAAGTTTTTTTTTTTCTTTTTTCACAGGAGCAGCTTGGAAAATAATCTATTTAATACTTTTATACAGCAAATCACGGCATCCAGATTATAGCCCACCAATCCTCATACTGCTTCCGAAATCCTGCGTTAGTCTTACTCCTGGTTTTTATCAACATTGTAACATTGCCATTTTACATATTGTGTACATTTCCTTTTTGTACGATGACTCTACTTATGCACTGATTAAATCCTGCGCCTGCCAAAGCTGTTGTGGTTACTTTTAATAGGGTCTTGTTTGAGCTACACCATTTGTAGAAATTAAAATGCATTTGTGCCACTGATCACATATGTGCATTTCAGCACAGAAAATAATTTTTTTGTTGTAATCGCATTAAAGCTGATTACTAAAGGATGTGAGAATGTTGACACACTAAATTTATCCAATATTTGAAAAGCAAGTCTGTTTATTTACTCTGTACATGATTGGTTAATTGAAGTAAAACATTCTTAACTAAATTGGTGAATTAAAAAGAGTGTCTTCCATTGGAACAGACTAACGACTTGAGATGGGCTCAGGTTTGGTTGAGATCCTAGTCCCAACCCACCTGCCTGATCCCGCCAGGAAGCCAAAACTGCAAAACACAGGCAGTGAGACATTGCCTGGTCCGCAGTTGCACAGACCGTGAAGTGTTTCACTACCTGTGATGTGCAGTGTACGCTTCCAGGAAGGATCAGGCAGGTGGGTTGGGACTAGGATCTCAAATAAGCCCAAGCCCATCACTACCGTTTTAAGGACTTGTTCACACTATGTACAGTGATGATTTTTGCACACTGGATCAATGCTAGTAACTGCAAGGACACATCAAAAAACAATTTATTTCTGTGTCCCACCCATACAACACACTGGTATGGTTATCAGTGTGGAGATCCAGTACCAGATCTCCACTGTGGTACATACAGTGGGTAAAGAAAAGAATCGCCCCCTTTAAAATAACATTTTGTTTTGCAGCCTGAAAAGACAGTTTGTTTTATCTAGCTGTATTTACTAGTGCAACTTAAAACACTCAAGTGAAAGATATAACACCAACATATCAGAAAAAATTTAAAAACAGAATCACGGAGTTGGAAAAAGGGTCACCCCCTAATGTCAGTATTTCGTCTGGATATGTCTTTACTAACTTTGCACATCTAGACTTTGCAATATTTGCCCACTCTTCTTTGCAGAACTGCTTAAAGGGTAAGTTCACCTTTACAGAAAAGTCTGTAAGGTGAACGTACACAGGACCCCCCCCCCCCCATCCTCCACAGTCCTGCTGACCTGGAGCGCAGCAATCACCCGCACTGACACACCGGGTCGCCGCCTCACTGGTCTGGGACTTAGAAATCCCCCTCGGCTTAATCTCCAAAACGTACCTCTTCAGGATGTTTAGGAGCATTCTAATTGGTCGGCGCCATCACATGAGCAGCGCCGACCAATCAGAACCCGCATAGCCCATTCTGTCACTGAGGGGGAAGAGGAGAGACAGCTGTGGGGATTTCAAATCCCCCGACTGGTAAAGCGGCGGTACGAGCTGTCAGAATGAACGATTGCCAGATTCGCGGGACTGGGGGGGATGGGGGACAGGGTCCTGTGTAAGTACACCTTTACAGATTTTCTGTAAAGGTGAACGTACACTTTAAGCTCAATTAAATTTGATTGGACTGCAGTCTTCAAGTCATTACAGACTTTCAGTTTGCTTTAAGTCTGAGCTCTGACTAAGCCATGCAAGGACATTCACCTTTTTCTCCTTCAAGCACTGTGTGGTCATTTTTGCTGTGTGCTTTGGGTCATTGTCATGTTGGAAGCTAAACCACCTTCCCATTGACATATTTCTGGCAGAGGGCAGCAGATTTTCCTCAAGAATTTGATGTTTTTTTTGCCCCATCTATTTCTCTAGTCATCTTCCAGGACGGCATAACCTGAGAGATGACTGGTCCACCTGACAGGAAACACAATCAACATACAAGTTAAAAAGGCCCCTCCCTTCCCCCTGCACCTCAGTTCTTGATTGTGTTTCCTGGCAGCGAAACATTTGTTGTTTTTTCTTAGACCTGAAGCTGGTAGTGGATGGTCCCCCTCCGAGGGCTGGACGTCAAAGCCGGGGAGGGTGGCGGGTCCAGCCAGGGCCCTGTCCTTCTCAGGGGGTCCCCCAATGGCCAGGTGGGAGAGTCTTCCCCGGCAAGAAGCCTCCTGGGTACAGAGGGGTATCCCAGAACTCCTGTGAGCACATACCTCATGCTTTTACCTTCCACCCAGTCGGAGGTGATGAAGGAACAGGGGCTCAATCTGGTGGATAGGCCGCAGAGGGGGTAGAGGACGCCAGCCAGGTCGGTACCTAGGTGCCTTGTAGGCTGGTGGACGTCCTGGACTTTCATAGGGAACGCTGAAGCTCCTGTGTATGGAGGAAGCATTCCGGCCGGGTGGAGTAAGATGGCGGTGTTGCCGGTTCTGGGCGCTGTGACTTCCGGTCTATGCCAAAATGGCGGATTTGGACACTAGAGGCCAAAATCCCCCCTTAGCGGTTCTCCAATAAAATGGCGCCGATCACCGGTGTGTAGGAGATAGACACTTAGCGCTCCAGGGAAAAGCAGGAGGCCTCACAATTTTCCTCTCCTGGGGTCAGAAAACCTCGTAAAGGAGCAGATATGGATGGAGAGGATGTAACAGCTGCACCCTTAGCCCAGGAAGAGGCCACAGGTGGTGAGTCCTCTTCTGTTTTGAAGGTGGTAAAGTAAGAGGGGTCTTACCTACACCATGGGGGGGGGGGGGGGGGGGGGACACAGAAAGTCTTAGGAAACTGGTTAAAGTTTGGACTTTGTCTTTTTGTCTCCCTAGATCCTGGCGGCTCTGCTCAAGGGGCTCACAAGGTGAAGGGCAAAAATCCCCCTCCTCCCAGGTCAAAAAGATGTGGGAACTGTAATAAGCTCCCACTGGACCATGTGAAACCTTTTTGCTATAGGTGCATACAGAGACTGTCTTGTAAGGAAATCTCACAGGTTATGAGGGACTTCCTTGCGGTACAGTTGGAGATGCTTTCTACCCTCCAGTCAATCAAGACAGCTATAGCACCTAAGGCGGATGTTAGAGAAATCCTGTCCTCTAAAGAAGGCACTTCCTCTCAGGAAGGTTTTTCAGACAGGGTTCAGAAAACCTTGCAAAGACCCCCTTCCTCTGTCACTTTGGGAGTTGAGGAGTTTGAGGACCCAGAGGAGTCAGAGGAGGACTCATTAGAGGAAGGGGAAGACGCAGACACTGACAGCCAGGATAGTGACGGTCCTAGAGCTAGTAGCCACCTCTTTCCCTTGGAAGACATGGGGCAGTTACTTAGGGCGATCTATGTCTCTGAGGATATCCCAGAACCTCCGGTTCAGGTGTCGGCCCGGGACAAGATGTACAGGGGTTTGGGAAAGCCTCAGTCCAGGGTGTTCCCAGTTCATCAGGCCCTAAAGGAGGTGATTTTGAGAGAGTGGAAAGACCCGGAAAGAAAGGTTCTTAGACCCAAAACTTGGAAGAGAAGGTTTCCTTTTGGGGAGGAAGAACCCCTAAGTTAGACGCAGCCCTGTCGCAGGTTTCTAAAAAATCTGACTTGTCTTTTGAGGATTCAGGTAACCTAAAAGACCAAATGGACAGAAGGGCAGAGCATGGGATGGCGCCAGCATGCGTGGCAAGAAATGTGGACGCATGGTTAGGCAGACCTTACAACTATGTTTCTAGAGGGAATGATTCTAAGGAAATCAGATTCGTTAGAAATAATAGGTAAGGCTGTGGCATATTTGGCAGATGCGGCAGTGGAGTCTGTCAGGAACACAGCCAAATCTGCGGCCCTCCTTAACTCCGCAAGAAGGGCAGTCTGGGTCAAATCATGGGAAGGGGACCATATGTCTAGATCAAGGCTATGTGGTGTGCCCTTTGAAGGTTCACAACTCTTTGGACCTAGCCTGGATCAGGTGCTGTCAAGGTCAGCAGAAAAGGGAAAAAAGTTCCCGGTTAAAGCTAGAGGAGAAAGGGGCAGGAAGTTTTTTCGTCCCCCCTCTAACCAGGGTCAATTCAGAGGAAAAAAGGATGCAAATAGAAGGTGGGGAAAGGGCGCACAAAGAGGTAGTCTGCTCTTTTCTGGACCTAAAGACGCCACCAAGCAGTCTAAGTGACGCCAGCATCAGGGTAGGGGGGGAGATTGTCCCACTTTGTCCCTCAGTGGAAGAGGATCTCCGAAAGCCCCTATATCTTGCAGATTGTAACAGAGGGATATCGTTTGGAACTTCTCTCCCATCCCCATCAAAACTTTTTTCTGACCTGTCTCCCCAAGGAAACTTCAAAATCTGCAGGGCTGTTGGACAGCTTGCAGGGATTGGCGTTCCAGGAGGTGATCATCCCCGTTCCACCGGAAGAGCTTTACCAAGGGTTTTACTCCCATGTGTTTGTCGTTCAAAAAACGTCAGGGAAATTCCGCCTGATATTAAATCTCAGGAAGTTGAACAAGTTTTTGCGACAAAAGAGCTTCCGGATGAAGAGTATATACACGGTGCGCAGGCATCTATTAAAGGGTGCGTTCTTAGCCACGATAGATCTGAGGGATGCTTACTTTCATATCCCAATCACCGGGGAACCACCAGTCCCTGCTGAGATTCGCAGTCCTTACGAGCGAAGGGATTCAACATTGGCAATTCCGAGCTCTTCCCTTTGCATTAGCTGCAAGCACAAGGATCTTCACAAAGGTCCTGGCGGAGGTTGTAGCTTACCTACACCTACAGGGGGTGTCCCTTATACCCTACCTAGACAACCTTTTGGTATACGGGCAATCCCTAGAGCAGGTGGAAGTAGACGTAGGCAGAGGGATTTTCACTCTGGAGTCCTTGGGCTGGATATTAAACAGAGAGAAATCTTCTCTGGCACCGTCCCAAATAAAAGTATTCCTGGGATATCTGGTGGATACAGAGGCTCAGAAACTGTTTCTTCCAGAGGAAAAACGAATAAAGGTGGTTACAGCAGTATCCTCTTTAAAAGAACCCAGGGGGTACTCTCGCAGGCATATCATGAGGGTTCTAGGTCTAATGACCTCGGAGTATATCCTCCTGGGACAAAAGGAGAGTCATTAGATGGAAAGGTGTATATCCCAACAAGAGTAAGGACCTCCCTAGATTGGTGGCTGGATCAGGACAAGCTCAGGTCGGGTCTACCCTGGGACCAGTGGAATCCCACAAGAATCACTACCGACGCAAGCGCCTGGGGTTGGGGTGCTCACCTGGGGGATATCCAGGCACAGGGGGCCTGGACTCCTCCTCAGGCAGGGGCATCCTCCAATCACAGGGAACTCCTGGCAGTGGGCCAGGCGTTAGTAGCCTTTTGAGACAGGATTCAGGGCTTAGAGATCCAGGTCTTGTCAGACAATGTGACAACGGTCTCTTACCTGAATCGTCAGGGGGGCACCAGATCCAGGAAGCTACTGAGTCTAGTCCTGAACATCTTAAACTGGGCCGAAGAGAATCTTCAGTCCATATCGGCGGTTCACATAAGAGGAACCGCCAATGTGGTGGCAGACTTAAGCCCATCCTCCAAGGGGAATGGGAGTTAAATCAGGAGGTCTTTCTCCAGATAAGTCAGAAGTTCGGGATTCCGGATATAGATCTTTTCGCCCACAGAGGGAACAAAAAAGTGGATCGTTTTTTCTCTCTCAACAGAGAAGGGGGATCTCAGGGAGTGGACGCTCTGTCTCAGGACTGGGACTTCCATCTAGCATACGCCTTTCCCCCACTAGTCTTAATACCACGGGTCTTACAAAAATTGCCCCGCTCAGATTGCGGACTGATCCTTATAGCCCCATGGTGGCCAAAAAGGACCTGGTTTGCCACTCTAAAAAAAAAAAAGTGGTCATTTTCTCCTCCGCTCCATCTTTCAACCAGGCGAGATGTTCTCCTACAGGGGCCAGTCCTCCACCCCGACCCGGGATTCCTCAAACTGACGGCATGGTTCTTGAGGAGGAGATCCTTAGGGGCAAAGGTTGCTCTGATAGGGTAATTGAGACTCTCTTGGGCAGCAGGAAGCTGGTCACCAGGAGGATCTACTACAAGGTTTGGAATTGCTTCTCACAGTGGTGCCGGGATAAGGAAGTGTCTTATCCTTCGGTGCCAGTGGTACTGTAATTTTTACAAGCAGGGGTGGATCAGGAGATTTCCCCGAACACCTTGAGGGTACAGATAGCAGCGTTATCTGTATTTTTGGATCAGAGGCTCGCACTAGAACCTCTGATTAAGAGATTTCTTCTGGCAAGGGAGAGGTTAACCCCTGTCAGGGTGAATGTATTCCCTCCATGGAATTTATCTCTGGTTTTGGAGGCGCTGACGAAAGCGCCCTTTGAACCAGCGCAAGAGATTTCAGTTAAGTTTTTGACTCTTACGTTAGCGTTTCTGTTGGCCATAACCACGGCCAGAAGGGTGAGCGACCTACAGGCCCTGTCAGTTAAGGAGCCTTTTCTGTTGATTCTGGAGGATAGAGTGGTTCTTAGAAAGGACCCACTATATCTTCCCAAGGTCGCATCTAAGTTTAACCACTTCAGCCCCGGAAGGATTTACCCCCTTCCTGACCAGAGCGTTTTTTGCGATTCGACACTGCGTCGCTTTAACTGACAATTGCGACGTGGCTCCGAAACATAATTGACGTCCTTTTTTTTTTTTCCACAAATAGAGCTTTCTTTTGGTGGTATTTGATCATCTCTGCAATTTTTATTTTTTGCGCCCTAAACAAAATAAGAGTGCCAATTTTAAAAAAAAACGCTTTATTTTTTACAATTTGCTATAATTATCCCCAAAAAATATATAAAAAAACATTTTTTTTTCCTCAGTTTAGGCTGATCCGTATTCTTCTACATATTTTTGGTAAAAAAGAAATCGCAATAAGCGTTTATTGATTTGACCTTTGGCGGCTGGGGGTGGGCTGGAACGAAGCTGTGAGCGGCTTCGTTCCAGCCTTCTCGTAAACGCGGAAGCGACGTCATGACGTCACTTCCCGTTTACTCGGCTGCCAATGGCGCCGAATTTAAAAAAGTACACAGTATTCAGAATCGCCGTTTTCGGCGATCTGAATACTTTGAAGTGTAAAGGAGGGATCGGGGGTCTTTTAGACCCCCGATCCCTCCATAAAGAGTACCTGTCACCACCTATTACTGTCACAAGGGATGTTTACATTGCTTGTGACAGCAATAAAAGTGAAAAAAAAAAAAATTTTTTTAAACACAATTTATAAAGTACAAAAATAAATAAAATAAATTAAAAAAAAAAAAAAAAAAATTTTTTAAAGTGCCCCTGTCCCCGCGAGCTCGCGCAGCGAAGAAAACGCATACGGAAGTCGCGCCCGCATATGTAAACGGTGTTCAAACCACACATGTGAGGTATCGCTGCGATCGTCCGAGCGAGAGCAATAATTCTAGCCCTAGACCTCCTCTGTAGCTCAAACCTGGTAACCGTAAAAAAATTTTAAAGCATCGCCTATGGAAATTCATAGGTACCGTAGTTCGTCGCCATTCCACGAGTGCGTGCAATTATAAAGGGTGACATGTTTGGTATCTATTTACTCGGCGTAACATCATCTTTCCTCTTTCACATTATACAAAAAAATTGGGGTAACTTTACTGTTTGGATTTTTTAAAATTCATGAAAGTGTCACTTTTCCAAAAATTTGCGTTTAAAACACCGCGCGATAAAAAATATTGCAACAATCGCCATTTTATTCTCTAGATTCTCTGCTAAAAAAATATATATAATGTTTCTGGGTTCTAAGTAATTTTCTAGCAAAAAATACGGATTTCAACTTGTAAACACCAAATTTCAAAAATAGGCTTAGTCATGAAAGGGATAAATGACACTGGCAGTGAAGGGGTTAACCACTAGGGGGCGGGGAGGGGTTAAGTGTGTCCTAGGGGAGTGATTTCTAACTGTAGGGGGATAGGCTGGTGTGTGACGTCACTGATCTCTGCTCCAATGACAGGGAGCAGAGATCGAGTTACACTTGTCACTAGGCAGAACGGGGAGATGCTGTTTATAACGGCATCTCCCCGTTCGTCCTCTCCGCGGGACCCGCGACCCGACTCGCAGAGATCGCGGCAGGCGCGTGCATACGGTGCCAAATTCAAAGTAACGTACGGATACGTTACTTTGCGCAGCCGTGCCATTCTGTTGACGTAAATGTACAGGAGCCGGTCGGGAACCAGTTAATAGATCTCAGGAGATCATTTTACCCTCCTTCTGTGATAATCCAAAAAATGAGAAGGAGAGGAAATTTAATTTATTAGATGTCAGGAAATGTTTGTTGACATATCGAGATAGATTAAAGAACTACAGAAAGTCGAATCATCTTTTAGTTTAGCGGCCCTAGAAAGGGGTGGCAGGCATCTAAATCTACTGTGGCTAGGTGGATTAGGCAGACAATAGCATTGGCCTATGAACAGACCTGTTCCCCAGTACCAGGGAACCTTAAGGCCCACTCAAAAAGATCCTTGGCGGCCTCTTGGGCAGAGAGAGCTGGGGCCTCGATAGAACAGGTCAGTCGCACAGCCAACGACAACGAAAAGATACTTTGTTTATACTTATTCACTTGTTGTAATAAAACTTGGCAGTCTGCCCGGATTTTTATTTTTTTTTCCCCAGCTGTGAGAACTCTCTGCACTTGTTAGAAAGATGGTGACATGCTGTTTTGAAGATCAGCTAGAGAAAAAGATTGTGATTTTGATTCTTAACGATTAATCGTGCAGCTCTAATAAGGATATGTATGAATTATGAATACAGAAAGTATGTACATCATTTGCCATTGTTCCCCCATCCCGAAGCTTACCGCAGCAAGCCCCCAGGCGATTACCACTAGGATCAGCACCACCGAAGAGAGAAGGCACCATGTGACCAGCAGACAACACAACGACCAGGCTAACAGAAAGAATAACTTAAGAAGGCAGATAGCTACTGTATAGCTTTATATCGAAAAATACAGGTTACAACCACCATGGTTCATATAGCATTACTGCATAGAAAGCAACCCCGGTGTTCCATTTTTAATTATCCATAAGATTTACTTACTTGGAGAACAGTATACAGAGTAAGCACAAGAGGGCGCCTGCATATAGGACAAGTATTCAGACTAGATAGGTTGGTTTTGTTGGGACACAAAAAAGGAGAAAAGAAAGGGAGAGAGAGAGGAATAGTACACTATATTTCTTAATGTCATCTCTTATCTTCAAAACAATAAGTGACCTATATTATAGGGCAGAGATGAAAATTCCCAATTAAATATTCATTAAATATACAGTTGTGCTCATAAGTTTACATACCCTGGCAGAATTTATGAATTCTTGGCCATTTTTTGGAGAATATGAATAACACAAAAACTTTTTCTTTCGCTCATGGTTAGTGTTTGGCTGAAGCCATTTATTATCCATCAACTGTGTTTACTCTTTTTAAATCGTAATGGCAACACAAACTACCCAAATGACCCTGATCAAAAGTTTACATACCCTGGTGATTTTGGCCTGATAACATGCACACAAGTTGACACAAAGGGGTTTGAATGGCTATTTAAGGTAACCATCCTCACCTGTGATCTGTTTGCTTGTAATTAGTGTGTGTGTGTATAAAAGGGTTGAGGACTTTCTGGACTCCTGACAGACCCTTGCATCTTTCATCCAGTGCTGCACTGAGGTTTCTGGATTCTGAGTCATGGGGAAAGCAAAAGAATTGTCAAAGGATTTGCAGGAAAAGATAGTTTAACTGTATAAAACAGGAAAGATATCCAAGGAATTGAGAATGCCAATCAGCAGTATTCAAACTCTAATCAAGAAGTGGAAAATGAAAGGTTCTGTTGAAACCAAACCACGGTCAGGTAGACCAACTAAGATTTCAGCCACAACTGCCAGGAAAAATTGTTCGGGATGCAAAGAAAAACCCACAAATAACTTCAGGTGAAATACAGGACTCTCTGAAAGCATGTGGTGTGGCTGTTTCAAGATCCACAATAAGGAGGCACTTGAAGAAAGATGGGCTGCATGGTCAAGTCACCAGAAGAAAGCCATTACTACGCAAATGCCACAAAGTATCCCGCTTATAATACGCCAAACAGCACAGAGACAAGCCTCAAACCTTCTTGCACAAAGTCATTTGGAGTGATGAGTCCAAAATTGAGCATTTTGGCCACAACCATAAACGTTACATTTGGAGAGGAGTCAAAAAGGCCTATGATGAAAGGTACACCATTCCTACTGTGAAACACGGAGGTGGATCGCTGATGTTTTGGGGATGTGTGAGCTATAAAAGTGCAGGACATTTGGTCAAAATTGATGGCAAGATGAATGCAGTATGTTATCAAAAAATACTGGAGGAACATTTGCATTCATCAGCCAGGAAGCTGCACATGGGATGTACTTGGACATTCCAACATGACAATGATCCAAAACACAAGGCCAAGTTGACCTGTCATTGGCTACAGCAGAATAAATTGAAGGTTCTGGAGAGGCCACCTCAGTCTCCTGACCTCAATATCATTGAGCCACTCTGAGGAGATCTCCAAGGTGCAGTTCATGCAAGACAGCCAGAGAATTTACAGGAACTGGAGGCTTTTTGCCAAGAGGAATGGGCAGCTTTACCATCTGAGAAGATAAAGAGCCTCAGCCACAAATACCACAAAAGACTTCAAGCTGTCAATGATGTTAAAGGGGGCAATACACAGTATTAAGAACTGGGGTATGTAAACTTTCGATCAGGGTCATTTGGGTAGTTTCTGTTGCCATTATGGGTAAACACAGTTGGTTGATAATAAATGGCTTCAGCCAAACACTAACCTTGAGTGAAAGAAAAGTTTTGTGTTATTATTCATGTTCTCTCAAAAATGGCCAAGAATTCATAAATTCTGCCAGGGTATGTAAACTTATGAGCACAACTGTAGTATATATTAGTCCATTATATATTATTCTATTTCCTTTCCACTATTGAGTAGGGATGAGCCGAACACCCCCCGGTTCAGTTCACATCCAGAACATGCAAACACCGTTAAAGTCTATGGGACACGAACATGAATAATCAAAAGTGCTCATTTTAAAGGCTTATATGCAAGTTATTGTCATAAAAAGTGTTTGGGGACCTGGGTCCTGCCCCAGGGAACATGTATCAATGCAAAAATTTTTTTTTAAAGTGTCCGTTTTTTCGGGAGCAGTGATTTTAATAAAGCTTAAAGTGAAACAATAAAAGTGAAATATTCCTTTAAATTTCGTACCTGGGGGGTGTCTATAGTATGCCTGTAAAGTGGCGCTTTTTTTTTCGTGTTTAGAACAGTACCATAGCAAAATGACATTTCTAAAAGAAAAAAAAGTCATTAAGTAATAGCGGTGTCGGCTATAGTGAATTGTCTATGGGAGAAATCAAAAGTGCTAATTTTAAGGATTAATATGCAAGTTATTGTCATAAAAAGTGTTTGGGGACCCGGGTCCTGCCCCAGGGGACTTGTATCAATGCAAAAAAAAGTTTTAAAACGGCCGTTTTTTCAGGAGCAAAATGACATTTCTAAAGGGAAAAAAAAGTCATGACGAAAGGTACACCATTCCTACTGTGAAACACGGAGGTGGATCGCTGATGTTTTGGGGATGTGTGAGCTACAAAAGCGCAGGAAATTTGGTCAAAATTGATGGCAAGATGAATGCAGTATGTTATCAAAAAATACTGGAGGAACATTTGCATTCATCAGCCAGGAAGCTGCACATGGGACGTACTTGGACATTCCAACATAAAATATTCCTTTAAATTTCGTACCTGGGGGGTGTCTATAGTATGCCTGTAAAGTGGCGCTTTTTTTCTCGTGTTTAGAACAGTACCACAGCAAAATGACATTTCTAAAAGAAAAAAAAGTCATGAAGTAATAGCGGTGTCGGCTATAGTGAATTGTCTATGGGAGAAATCAAAATGCTAATTTTAAGGGTTAATATGCAAGTTATTGTCATAAAAAGTGTTTGGGGACCTGGGTCCTGCCCCAGGGGAAATGTATCAGTGCAAAAAAAGTTTTAAAAAGGGCCGTTTTTTCAGGAGCAGTGATTTTAATAATGCTTAAAGTGAAACGATAAAAGTGTAATATTCCTTTAAATTTCGTACCTGGGGGGTGTCTTTACTATGCCTGTAAAAGGGCACATGTTTCCTGTATTTAGAACAGTCTGACAGCAATATGTCATTTCTAAAGGAAAAAAAGTAATTTAAAACTACTCGCGGCTATAATAAATTGTCAGTCCGACAATCCCCAAAAACTTCATTGATAAAAACGGCATGGAATTTCCCCACAGGGGAACCCTGAACCAAAATTTTAAAAAAATGCGGGGGGTCTCCCTAAATTCCATATCAGGCCCTTCAGGTCTGGTATGGATATTAAGGGGAACCCTGTGCCAAAATTTTAAAAAATGGCGTGGGGGTCACCCTAAATTCCATACCAGGCCCTTCAGGTCTGGTATGGATATTAAGGGGAACTCCACGCCAAAATTGAAAAAAAAAGTGTTGTGGCGCCCCCCCAAAAATCCATACCAGACCCTTTTCTGAGCACGCAACCTGGCAGGCTGCAGGAAAAGAGGGGGGACGAGAGAGCGCCCCCCCTCCTGAACCGTACCAGGCCACATGCCCTCAACATTGGCAGGGTGCTTTGGGGTAGCCCTCAAAGCACCTTGTCCCCATGTTGATGGGGAGAAGGGCCTCGTCCCAACAACCCTTGCCCGATGGTTGTGGGTGTCTGCGGGCCGGGGGCTTATCGCAATCTGGAAGCCCCCTTTATCAAGAGGACCCCCAGATCCCACCCCCCCGTGTGAATTGATAATGGGGTACAAATGTATCCCTACCATTTCACAAAAAAGTGTCGAAAAGGTTTTTGACAAGTCATTTATTAATTTCTTCTTCTTTCCGCTTCTTCTTCCATCTTCTTTCTTCTGGTCTTTCTATGGTGTTCTTCCTCCATCTTCTTCTTCTCCACCTTCTTCTTCTTCTGCTATTCTCGTCCCGCATCTTCCTCCTGGCTTCTTCTCCGCTCTGTCTACACGATTCGCCTCAGTGGGAGTCTTCCGCCGCGTGACCGTTCGGTTCTTCTGACACTTTTTATACTTACTTCCAGATTCCGATAAGCCCCCCTCCCGCAGTCCCCCACAACCACCGGGCAAGGGTTGTGGGGATGAGGCCCTTCTCCCCATCAACATAGGGACAAGGTGCTTTGGGGGGCTACCCCAAAGCACCCTTCCAATTTTGAGGGCATGTGGCCTGGTACGGTTCAGGAGGGGGGTGCTCTCTCGTTCCCCCCTCTTTTCCTGCGCCCTGCCAGGTTGTGTGCTCGGATAAGGGTCTGGTATGGATTTTTGGAGGGACCCCACACCATTTTAAAAAAAAATGTTGGCGTTTAACCACTTCAGCCCCGGACCATTATGCTGCCTAAGGACCAGACGACTTTTTCCATATTTGGCACTGCGTCGCTTTAACTGCTAATTGCGCGGTCATGCAATGCTGTACCCAAACGAAATTTGCGTCCTTTTCTTCCCACAAATAGAGCTTTCTTTTGATGGTATTTGATCACCTCTGCCGTTTTTATTTTTTGTGCTATAAACGGAAAAAGACCGAAAATTTTGAAAAAAAATTATATTTTCTACTGTTATAACAAAAATCCAATAAACTCAATTTTAGTCATACATTTAGACCAAAATGTATTCGGCCACATGTCTTTGGTAAAAAAAAAGTCAATAAGCGTATATTTATTGGTTTGCGCAAAAGTTATAGCGTCTACAAACTAGGATACATTTTCTGGAATTTACACAGCTTATAGTTTATGACTGCCTATGTCATTTCTTGAGGTGCTAAAATGGCAGGGCAGTACAAACACCCCCCAAATGACCCCATTTTGGAAAGTAGACACCCCAAGGAAATTGCTGAGAGGCATGTTGAACCCATTGAATATTTATTTTTTTTGTCCCAAGTGATTAAATAATGACAAAAAAAAAAAAATATTTACAAAAAGTTGTCACTAAATGATATATTGCTCACACAGGCCATGGGCCTATGTGGAATTGCACCCCAAAATACATTCAGCTGCTTCTCCTGAGTACGGGGATACCACATGTGTGGGACTTTTTGGGAGCCTAGCCGCGTACAGGGCCCCGAAAACCAATTACCACCTTCAGGATTTCTAAGGGCATAAATTTTTTATTTCACTCCTCACTACCTATCACAGTTTTGAAGGCCATGGAATGCCCAGATGGCACAAAACCCCCCCAAATGACCCCATTTTGGAAAGTAGACACCCCAAGCTATTTGCTAAGAGGCATGTTGAGTCCATGGAATATTTTATATTTTGACACAAGTTGCGGGAAACTGACAATTTTTTTTTTTTTTGCACAAAGTTGTCACTAAATGATATATTGCTCACACCAGGCCATGGGCATATGTGGAATTGCACCCGAAAATACATTTAGCTGCTTCTCCTGAGTATGGGGATACCACATGTGTGGGACTTTTTGGGAGCCTAGCCGCTTACGGGGCCCCGAAAACCAATCACCGCATTCAGGATTTCTAAGGGTGTAAATTGTTGATTTCACTCTTCACTGCCTATCACAGTTTCGGAGGCCATGGAATGCCCAGGTGGCACAAAACCCCCTCAAATGACCCCATTTTGGAAAGTAGACACCCCAAGCTATTTGGTGAGAGGCGTGGTGAGTATTTTGCAGCTCTCATTTGTTTTTGAAAATGAAGAAAGTCAAGAAAAAACATTTTTTTTTTTCTTTTTTCAATTTTCAAAACTTTGTGACAAAAAGTGAGGTCTGCAAAATACTCACTATACCTCTCAGCAAATAGATTGGGGTGTCTACTTTCCAAAATGGGGTCATTTGGGGGGGGGGTTTGTGCCACCTGGGCATTCCATGGCCTCCGAAACTGTGATAGACAATGAAGAGTGAAATCAAAAATGTATGCCCTTAGAAAGCCTGAAGGCGGTGCTTGGTTTTTGGGGTCCCGTACGCGGCTAGGCTCCCAAAAAGTCTCACACGTGGTATCCCCGTACTCAGGAGAAGCAACAGAATGTATTTTGGGGTGTAATTTCATATATTCCCATGGCATGTTTGAGCAATATATCATTTAGTGACAACTTTGTGCAAAAAAAAAAAAATTTGTCTCTTTCCCGCAACTTGTGTCACAATATAAAATATTCCATGGACTTGACATGACTCTTAGCAAATAGCTTGCACTAAAACACACTATATTGCCCAAATGTTTGATGAAATCAAAAAGATGATCTTAGGTCGAGTACATGGATACCAAACATGACATGCTTTAAAATTGCGCACAAACGTGCAGTGGCGACAAACTAAATACCATTTTAAAAGCCTTTAAAAGCCTTTACAGGTTACCACTTTAGATTTACAGAGGAGGTCTACTGCTAAAATTACTGCCCTCGATCTGACATTCGCGCATGGTGCAATTGCTGTTTACATTTGACGCCAGACCGACGCTTGCGTTCGCCTTTGCGCGAGAGCAGGGGGGTAAGGGGTGCTTTTTTTTTTATTTATTATTTTTTTGCTTTTTTATCTTATTTTTAAACTGTTCCTTCCATTTTTTTTTTTTTTTATCATTTTTATTGTTATCTCAGGGAATGTAAATATCCCCTATGATCACAATAGGTAGTGACAGGTACTCCTTTTTGAAAAAATTGGGGTATATTAGACCCTAGATTTCTCCTCTGCCCTCAAAGCATCTGACCACACCAAGATCGGTGTGATAAAATGCTTTCCCAATTTCCCAATTTCCCAATGGCGCTGTTTACATCCGGCGAAATCTAAGTCATGAAATGCTCGTAGCTTCCGGTTTCTTAGGCCATAGAGATGTTTGGAGCCACTCTGGTCTCTGATCAGCTCTATGGTCAGCTGGCTGAATCACTGGCTGCATTCTCAGGTTCCCTGTTGAGACAGGAGAGCCAGAGAAAAACACGGAAGATGGTGGTGGGGGGGGGGCGCATTCCCTCCCACTGCTTGTAAAAGCAGTCTAGAGGCTAATTAGCCACTAGGATTGCTTTTACATGAAAGCCGACCGCTGGCTGAAAAGAATGATACCAAGATGATACCTAAACCTGCAGGCATCATTCTGGTATAACCACTCAAAGTCGTGAATGGCGTACCTGTAGACAAAAAAATGGTTAACAATAAAACACAGTAAACGGTAAAGTATAAAAAATTGCATACCTGAAAAGCAAACGTGATAAAACATAATAACAATAAAACATTGCAGAATAGAATACAGTAAAAAAGAGCAGAACAATAGAGAGAGAATAGAGAGAGAGAGAACAATAAACCGACAACTATTTTTTTTTATTTTATATATATATATATATATATATATATATATATATATATATATATATATATATATATTATTTTTTTTTTTACACATTTTTTTGTAACTAACTTTTATAACTGTAACCGGTTCCAGGTTCGGGTCTCTCAAAATGCGATGGCATCTTGAGAGACCCTGTGAAAATGTGCCTAGTCTGTGCAATACTGTACCCTACGCTAATACTCAACTAGTGAATGGTAGCGTTCAAAACATTCACCAATGCAAAGACCAGGATTGTCAGGACAGGAGGGACAATAATAGCGGGTGTCACGCCTATATCCGCGCTTGCTGCAGACACAACATCTTTTTTGGGGGGGTTCGCTGGGTAGGGGTACTCGGGAGGACATAAAGAAAATGCCTCTCATGCAGCCGACTGCATTTGGTTGGGGATGTGAATGGGGGAAGTACGGGCGCTGCAGAAGTGGTGGGTTCCCAATTATTAGGATTGTCGAATGCAGCAGGAAGGGCATTATGGGCACGATGGGCCTGTGTTTGACTTCTTCTTGGTGGCTTGCCACCTCGCCAGCTTGAACTGCACTTATGGGACTCGCCATGTCACCAAGTGTTACTGCAGTGCTGGTTTGACTACGACCGGGGTGTACTAGGCCGCTGGTGCTTGCCAGTTCACCAAAACGCTACCAAAAAAACTGTTAGCGATCGCAGGGATCAGGCCTGACTCTGCGAACACTGCAGACATGCGTTTAGTGTTTTGTAAGTGACAGTAATCGATCGATACTGCACTTGGGTGGGCTGGGCCGGGCGCAGGGGCAAAACGCAGGTGCTAGCAGGTATCTGGGCTGATCCCTCTAACACTGCGTTTTTGGGAACCCTAAACTGCTGGGGACGCTAGTATAGATCTGTTTGGATCAGATATTGATCAGATACTATACCACTAAGGGAGGCGTATGCTGCGTGCCTGGGTGTTAGCGGTACTGGCGCTAACCTGACGCTGCCTGGGGCTGATGCTTGCCAGTTCACTAAAATGCTACAAAAAAAACTGTTAGCGATCACAGGGATCAGGCCTGACTCTGCGAACGCTGCAGTTATACGTTTAGTGTTTTGTAAGTGACAGTGATCGATCGATACTGCACTTGGGTGGGCTGGGCTGGGCCGGGCGGAGGGGCAAAATGCAGGTGCTAGCAGGTATCTGGGCTGATCCCGCTAACACTGCGTTTTTGGGAACCCTAAACTGCTGGGGACGCTAGTATAGATCTGATCGGATCAGATATTGATCCGTTCAGATACTATACCACTAAGGGAGGCGTATGCTGGGTGCGTGGGTGTTAGCGGTACTGGCGCTAATCTGACGCTGCCTGGGGCGACGCATATCACAGCCGAGCGATCAGGGGGCTAAACCTTTATTCGGTAATAAACGGCGGGTGCCCTGACACTATAAAAAATAAACGAACTAACCAGCGTCACCCGTAACAGTTATACGGTGATAAGTGGTGAAAGGGTTAACTAGGGGGCATAAAACATTTATTAGGTAGTATATGGGGGTCCCTGTCGCTATAAAACGCTGACGGCGAACCTAAATATTTACCTCCCTAACTATTGTCACCAGTGACACTAATACAGCGATCAGAAAAATGATCGCTTAGCGACATTGGCGACGGGGGGTGATCAAGGGGTTAAAACTTTATTAGGGGGGGTTAGGGGGGTACCCTAGACCTAAAGGGGGCTAACCCTAACTGCCCTAACACACTAACTGTCACAAACTGACACCATGTAGTAAACAGAAAAAAAAAAAAAAAACTGCTTGGTGTCAGTGTGACAGGGGGGGGAGGGGTGATCGGGGGGGTAAAGGGGGGTGTTTTGTGTGCCTGGCATGTTCTACTGTGTGTGTGTGTAGTGTTACACTCACATTGCAATCTTCTCTCCTCGGCGCCGGAACGGAAAATACAGAGCCGAGGAGAGATGACATCATTTCCTTTGCTGCTGTTTAGCATACAGCAGCAGAGGAATGATTTGATTGGCCGGTGGCGATCCCGAGGGGGGGGCCACGAACGGATGGTCTCCCCCTCATCTACGATCGCCGCTGGTCAAAAACAGACCGCCTCGGGCACCGGGGGGGGGTCCGATCGGCCCCCCACCCACGGGAGGCAGATCACGTATATGTACGTGATTCTGCCTGCCCGTGCCACTTTGCTGACGTACATCGGCGTGAGGCGGTCCTTAAGTGGTTAAAATCTATACCAGACCTGAAGGGTCTGGTATGGATTTTGAGGGGGACCCCCACGCCATTTTTTTTTTTTAATTTTGGCGCGGGGTTCCCCTTAATATACATACCAGACCCTGAAGGGCCTTGTATGGAATTTAGGGGGACCCCCACGCATTTTTTTTTTTAAATTTTGGTTCGGGGTTACCCTGTGGGGAAATCCCATGCCGTTTTTATCAATGAACTTTTATGTGTATTGTCGGACCGACAATTCATTATAGCCGCGAGTAGTTTTAAATGACTTTTTTTCCTTTACAAATGTAATTTTGCTGTCAGACTGTTCTAAATACGGGAAACATGTGCCCCTTTACAGGCATACTATAGACACCCCCCAGGTACAAAATTTAAAGGAATATTACACTTTTATTGTTTCACTTTAAACATTATTGAAATCACTGCTCCCGAAAAAACGGCCGTTTTTAAAACTTTTTTTTGCATTGATACATGTCCCCTGGGGCAGGACCCGGGTCCCCAAACACTTTTTATGACAATAACTTGCATATTAACCCTTAAAATTAGCACTTTTGATTTCTCCCATAGACAATTCACTATAGCCGACACCGCTATTACTTCATGACTTTTTTCCCTTTAGAAATGTCATTTTGCTGTCAGACTATTCTAAACACGGAAAAAAAGCGCCACTTTACAGGCATACTATAGACACCCCCCCAGGTACGAAATTTAAAGGAATATTTCACAAGCTTTATTAAAATCACTGCTCCCGAAAAAACGTCCGCTTTTAAAACTTTATTTTTTGCATTGATACATGTCCCCTGGGGCAGGACCCAGGTCCCCAAACACTTTTTATGACAATACCATGCATATAAGCCTTTAAAATTAGCACTTTTGATTTCTCCCATAGACTTTTAAACGGTGTTCCGCGGCTTTCGAATTTGCCGCAAACACCCCAAATTGTTCGGCGAACTGGCGAGCAGCCAATGTTCGAGTCGAACTCATGTTCAACCTGAACATAAAGCCCATCCCTACTATTGAGCATCAATAAATACAAGGACTAATATCTCACAATATTAGATAATTATTTAAGAAGAAAAAAAGACATCTATCAGAATAAATGAGCAAATCATAAATAAAACAAGATGTAATGGAAAGAGTATGGTCTAACAATCTTGAAGAAACATATAAAGCATGTTTCTTCAAGATTATTAGACCAATATTAGACCCGATCATATACAGGTCTGAAAGGCAATAGAGAAGAAGCTGTCCCATAATTGATAATTTAAGCAATGTTGCACAGAGGCTCACCTGTCAAGCAGAGAAATAAAGTTCAGCAGGTTGCCCTCAATCCCTGGCTGCTCTCATGACAGAGGAGCCAGCTTTGTGTCCTCCATTCGGCCGGCGTCTGACGTCACCGGCCGAATGCGTACGTGAGGGCACCACTGTGCATGCGTCGGAGTCGCAGATCAGTCTCCGTTCTGCGTTGCCCAGAATGCCTGGCGGGGGGGAGCAGCCAGCGATGGCAATGACTGTCAGAAGACCGAGTCATCACATTGTCGTAGAAACGCCCATCTCATCAACCCAGCCCGTCATAGGCTAGTTGGGCAAGGGAGGCATCACCATCCAAGGGACAGTGAGCCAGGGATCAGATGGACACAATGGGATGCTGAGGGCATCTCCAAGGCAGACACAAAACGCAGCACAGCGGTGCAAATCGGGCACTGACTGGAAGAACCATCAGTGCCCTGGGTTTCCATATGGTTGCATATTGTGCCCACTATCTCAACAGGCACCAAACAGGGCAAAGGGCATAGGGACAAAATGGGGCATGGTGTAGGATGGACATGGGACTGGAGACCACATGTCCAGTTTGCCATGTCTACGACATATTGTGGTAGACAAGGCAAATGAGTACCAAGAAACAAAAAATAGAAAAATATATGATCAAAAATAAATTCATATATACAATATCTATAACCGGTATCGATTGAGCATATATCTCTATATACATATATCCATAATACAAAAAAAGAGATGAAAAACATAACAATAGACTTCTAACAAGTATTGTTAAACCAATAACTAAAGCATAATGTTGGCTAAATGGCCTGCTGGAGGACAGGACACAGGGAGGAAAGGGGAACACATAACCATATTAAATTAAAGAAAGGGCTTAAAACTTAGTTTCATTAAATCCAGGATATTCAGTGGCTTTTAGATTATAGATCCAACGGGCCTCTAATTGTAGTAATGTTTGATCAACACTGCCACCTATGTAAGGGTATGTGTTCCAGGGCCATAAATTTAATCATGTTTTGTTTAAAGTTATGGTATATACCCACATGCCGGCTGATAGCCGTCTCCATCAATTGTTTGCGTATTGGTTTGATATGGTCTCTACTACGCTTATAAAAACGGCACTTAGTTTTAACTATATAGAAGCCAGAGGCTTTTGGCTAAGTATATTACTCCTACTGTCTGGCAAGTTACACTGTACTTGTTGGAGTGAGTATAGCCATTAGGGAGAATTAAGTCACGGCTATTGGCCAAGAAGGGGCAGACATCACACTGCCCGCATGCATAGCTACCAGGACATTTAAGTTTAACCAATTCTGAGGTGTCAAAATGGCTATGAACAAGATGGTTTCTCAGAGAGGGAGCACGCTTGTAGGTAATTTCTGGGTACTTTTTAACATATTTGTTAATGATGGGTTCTGCCGACAAGAGGCCAAAAACTATTGACAAGTTTTCTGATCTGTTTATGCTTAGTAGAGTATCGAGTTATTATTGGAACAGATTCTGATTCTTTTTTAGATCTTGTAGAAAAAATAAGAGAGTTCCTTTCCTGTTTACTGACTTTGTTATATGCCTCTTTTGAGACACTTGTGGCTATATCCTCTGTCTTTTAGTTTATGATATAGGTCATTTGAGACTTTTACAAAGTCATCTTTTTTACTACAGTTTTGTCTAACTCGCAGATACTGGCTGTATGGTATACTTTTGAGCAATGGTTCTGGGTGGGAACTGGTAGCACGCAGGGTTGTATTGACTGCTGAGGGTTTTCTATAAAGTGACGAGCTTACAAGGCCATCTTCACCCAGAAAAATGTCCACATCCAAAAAGTGATCTTAGATTGGCTATAGTTCCTCGTGAACTTTAAATTGTAATCATCAATAGAAACTGCTTGTAGGAACAGCCCAAGCTCCATCTCCGCGCTAGACCAAAAAATGAGTACATCATCGATACAGCGATACCACGATATAATTTTTTCAAGGGAATCGGTTACATCCTCACAGGCAAACAAATCCCTCTCCCACTCCCCCAGGTATAGGTTGACATATGATGGGGCACATGTAGTTCTACAACAAATTGGTCATGTTTATGAGCGGGTTGTCCTCTCCAGTAAATGACTCCACAACACCAATCCCTTTATCGTGGGGAATAGTGTTGTATAGACTCTCTATATCCAGGACTACAAGCCACGTATTTTTGGGAAGGTGAATACCTTCAATGGTTTTCAAAAGATCTATAGTATCCTTTATATAGGAAAATAGTGAGGTAACATGAGGATATAGGTAATTATCTACCAGAGAGCTGGCATTTTCAGTTAAGCTGGCACGCTCTGATATTATGGGGCAGCCAGGAGGTTGAGTAGCAGGCTTGTGTATTTTGGGTAGGGCATAAAAAGTTGGGATTTTGGGGTCTTTTGTGTTCAGGTAATTTCATGTATTTTTATAAATAGAACCTTGTTGGTATGCTTTAAGAATGATGGCGCGGTATTCATTACAGAAGTTTTCTATCACTGTTTTATAGATGGGTCGATACCGTTTTTTGTATTTCAATATTTTTATTGAAAGAAGAACAAAGTCTAGAATAAACAGACACATTGACAGAATGGAGTCAATTTTTCATATCGTCAACATCACAATACAGATAAATAGAAGGTATGGCCATGATACATATCCATCATCTATCACAATAACAGAACGTAATGTATGTATCTAAATACTAATGGGGTTTCATAATAGTCTCCCAGCTATGATCTGGAGTACCGCTATGTGTAAAGAATGATAGAGATCCGGAGTCATGGGGAATCCCAGTCGCAATCCCCGAGATAATCCCAGGACTCACGGCCATATGAGGCCCCATGTGCTCGATACCATTTTTTATTTGTCAAAATGTTCTTATACATTCCTTCATATTGTTCAATATTCATAATCACTAAATTACCCCTTTTATCAGCAGGTTTTATTATTATTTCAGAGTTGGTTTGCAAAAATTTTAGTGCCTAAGATAAATTGGTGTGACCGAGGTCACCTAAATTAAATTTTTCAATTTCTCTGGTAGTTTGTTGAACAAAGGCCCAGATGTTAGGGTTGGTATTTACCATAGGAAACATTCTTGATTTAGGCTTAAAGGGCACTGGTGGGGGGAAGGCCACGCCGGTGGCAGACATCCATGGGGGGGGGGGAACCAACCAAAGGACGTCATCCTCAACCTGGCCCTCCTCCCAGAGGTCCATCAAGTCCTCCAGAGCCTGACATTCTTCCATACTAGTTTGAACTGATGAAAAATCACAATTAGGCAAGTGGTTTTCTCTAGGTTTGTCTTAGACCCCTTTCACACTGAGGCACTTTTCAGGTGTTTTCATGTTAAAAAAAGCACCTGAAAAGCTCACGAAAACTTATTTCCATTATAATCAATTAATGCTTTCACACTGGGGCAGTGCCCCGACGGGGCAGTGAAAAAGCGCCCATCTCCATTGAAATGAATAGAAAGCTCTTCAAAAGCGCCTGAGAAGCTCTTCAAAAGCACTGGGTGTTTTACTGGCAGTTTAGAAGTGCCTCAGTGTGAAAGGGGCCTTATATTACTTTATACATCAACCTTCTAGCGAAGAGATGTATATCCTTTAGTTTGTGGAATTTGTCTATATTTGAATCAGGCAAAAGGTTAGGCCAAGTTTTAATACTTGTGTTTTATCAATGGATAATGAATACGAAGATAAATTAATGATTTCTAGCTCTGTGTTAGCGTTGTCACATTCGAAGATTTGGATATCTGAATTCTGGTTCAGATTATGATCCTGAGCTTTCCCTCTTGTTTCTATTACTATCTGTTGGCACGTTATAATCCCACTCCAACCTTTTACCAATATATATCTGTAGTGTTTACCTAACTCTCGCTAAAGCTCCATGTCTTCCTGCTGCTCTGTTCCTGTTATCAGCATGATAACTTCTTGGTTGGGGTGGGATTATGATAATTTCTGACAAGTTCTCCGGCACAGGAGATGAAAGCAGCTGGAAATTTTTATGTGTCGGGGAGGGAACTTAGAGATAGATAAACAGTACGGCTCTGCATGTTTCTTCGTTCCTCTGCGGAGTGGGAGGGTATGTGCCTTTCCTCCAGTCAGTTCTCACAGTGTATGCCTAGACTCCCCTCCCACTGTTGAAACAGACAGCAAGATTTGTAACACGATATGCACTTTCTAAAAAATGTAGAAAGCCGAAGACATCAGATATACAGTATCTCACAAAAGTGAGTACACCCCTCACATTTTTGAAAATATTTTATTATATCTTTTCATGTGACAACAATGAAGAAATTACACTTTGCTACAATGTAAAGTAGTGAGTGTACAGCTTGTATAACAGTGTAAATTTGCTGTCCCCTCAAAATAACTCAACACAAAGCCATTAATGTCTAAACCGCTGGCAACAAAAGTGAGTACACCCCTAAGTAAAAATGCCCAAATTGGGCCCAAAGTCTCAATATTTTGCGTGGCCACCATTATTTTCCAGTACTGCCTTAACCCTCTTGGGCATGGAATTCACCAGAGCTTCACAGGTTGCCACTGGAGTCCTCTTCCACTCCCCCATGATGACATCACAGAGCTGGTGGATGCTAGAGACCTTGCGCTCCTCCACCTTCCATTTGAGGATGCCCCACAGATGCTCAATAGGTTTTAGATTTGGAGACATGCTTGACCAGTCCATTACCTTTACCCTCAGCTTCTTTAGCAAGGCAGTGGTCATCTTGGAGGTGTGTTTGGGCTCGTTATCATGTGGAATACTGTCCTGCGGCCCAGTCTCCGAAGCGAGGGGCTCATGCTCTGCTTCAGTATGTTACAGTACATGTTGGCATTCATGGTTCCCTCAATGAACTGTAGCTCCCCAGTGCCGGCAGCACTCATGAAGCCTCAGACCATGACACTTCCACCACCATGCTTGACTGTAGGCACTAGGCAAGACACACCTGTCTTTGTATTCCTCACCTGGTTGCCGCCACACACATTTGACACCATCTGAACCAAATAAGTTTATCTTGGTCTCATCAGACCACAGGACATGGTTCCAGAAATCCATGGCCTTAGTCTGCTTGTCTTGTCAGCAAACTGTTTGCAGACTTTCTTGTGCATCATCTTTAGAAGAGGATTCCTTCTGTGACAACAGCCATGCAGATCAATCTGAGCACTGACAGGCTGACCCCCCACCCCTTCAACCTCTGCAGCAATGCTGGCAGCACTCATACGTCTATTTCCCAAAGACAACCTCTTGATATGACGCTGAGCATGTGCACTCAACTTCTTTGGTCGACCATGGCGAGGCCTGCTCTGACTGGAACCTGTCCTGTTAAACCACTGTATGGTCTTGGCCACTGTGCTTCAGCTCAGTTTCAGGGTCTTGGCAATCTTCTTATAGCCTAGGCCACCTTTAGGTAGAGCAACAATTCTTTTTTCAGATCCTCAGTGAGTTCTTTGCCATGAGGTGCCATGTTGAACTTCCAGTGACCAGTTTGAGAGAGAGAGCGATAGCACCAAATTTAACACACCTGCTCCCCATTCACACCTGAGTCCTTGTCACACTAACGATTCACATTCACCGGGGAGGAAAATGCCTAAATTGGGCTCGATTTGGACATTTTCACTTAGGGGTGTACTCACTTTTGTTGCCAGCGGTTTAGACATTAATGGCTGTGTGTTGAGTTATTTTGAGGGGACAGCAAATTTACACTGTTATACAAGCTGTACACTCACTACTTTACATTGTATCAAAGTGTCATTTCTTCAGTGTTGTCACATGAAAAAGATATAATAAAATATTTACAAAAATGTGAGGGGTGTACTTACTTTTTTGTGATATTGTACCTCAGTGGTTATGCGGGGCTACGCTTACAGATTTTGCCATATGTTTTCTCTATAGTAGAGTCCTGTCTTGTGCCAAAGCTGTAGACCTTCCCCAAGTCCTTATTTTTTTTCCCAGGCATTTAGGTCCAGTGTTTACTATGCCTCCCACTGCTGTATCTCAACTCTACTGCCACTTGTCTAGGGTGCTCCGGTAATTAGATGTCTCACAGGTCAATAACAATGTCTGGGTTGTATAGTTTACTGCTTAGGCCTTGCATGCATTTTTCACAGCCTCTGAGTTGGGTAACTCATTCTTTGTTCACTTGTGACAGACCTTGCTGCCTGTCTTTACAAGTGGGTAACTGTATTGATTGTCTACACCAGTGTTTCTCAACCGGGATGCCACCTGAGGTCATCAGGGGTTCCATGGCATCATAGTTGAGAAAGGCTGTAAGGACGTTATTCCACTGCATAGCTTAGTGTCACCTGCAAAGACAGAAGTGTTACTTTTAACCCCAGACCCTATATAATTTATAAAGATATTAAAAAGTAAGGGTTTCAACACTGAACCTTGGGGTACACCACTGATAACCTTAGACCATTCAGAGTAAGAATCATTAACCACTACTCTCTGAATTCTGTCTTTTAGCCATTTTTCTATCAATTTACAAATTGATCTCTCCAAGCTTGTAGCCTTTAACTTACACATTAGCCGTGTGTAGGGAACTGTGTCAAACGCTTTTGCAAAATCCAAGTATACCACGTCCACAGCCACCCCTCTGTCCAAGGTTTTACTTACCTCTTCATAAAAAGAAATCAGGTTTGACTGACAACTTCTGTCTTTCATGAGTCCATGCTGTCTGTTGCTTAAAATATTTATTTCCAGCAAGAACTTGTCTATGTGGTCTTTTATTAAACTCTTCAGTATCTTAAACTAAACCAACAGTTCTATTGTTACTTGGTAAAGACTTTGATCCCTTTTTAAATATGGGCACCACATTGGCCCTACGCCAATCCAGTGGTACCATTCCAGTCATTAACGAGTCCCCAAATATTAGAAACAATAGCTTTAAAATGACAGCGCTCAATTCTTTTAAGATCCGTGGGTGATGATGCCATCTGGCCAGGTGCTTTATCCACCTTTATTCTGTCTAAATATTTCTGGACCATATCACTTTTGAGCCATTGTGGATCATTTGGGGCTGTGTCACTACCACCCCCATTATGCACATGAGCTCCCCATGCTCCTTTGTATACATAGAGCTGAAGAAAGTATTTAGTAAATGTGCCTTCTCTTTGTCCCCAGTCACCCACTCTAGATTATTTTGTAAAGGGCCTACATGCTCAGACCTGACGTTTTTACTATTAATATATTTGAAGAATTTTTGGGGGTTTGTCCTACTATCTTTTGCAATCTGTCGTTCGTTTTGAATTTTTGCATCTTTGATTTCGTTTTTACATATTCTGTTATATTCTTTGTAGCATTTAAACAATGATAGTGTTCCTTCATTTATATATTTTTTAAAAGCTCTTTTCTTATTATTTATAGCCATTTTAACTTTGGCCGTGAACCACATAGGTTTTATTTTTAGCCTTTTAAACTTATTGCCCGTGGAAATATATATGAGTTTGCATACAGACTTTTTGAAGAATTCCCATTTCTGTTCTGTGACCATTGATACCAATATTCTCCCCTAGTCTAAGTCCTGGAGAGCAGCCCTCATCCTTGAAAAATTTGCTCTGTTAAATTATTTTTTTTAAAGTCAGCAGCTAAAAACATTGTAGCTGCCGACTTTTAATAAGGACACTTACTTGTCCTGGGAGCCCGCGATGTCGGCCCCCGGAGGCCGATCCATCCATCGGATCGGGTGCAGGCGCCGCCATTCTAACTAAGGGAAACCGGCAGTGGAGTCTTGTGGCTTCACTGCCCGTTTCCTACTGCACATGCGCAAGTCGCGTGGCACATTGTGAATGGCCAGGGATGGGTGTTGTTAATGGAGTGGACATCGGTATCCTGAGGAGCAAATTCTCAGCCATAGCTTCAGACAGTAAGCAGGGCTTTGTTACTAGGAGAGATTGGTGGCATCCTTAATAACATTCAATAAAGTCACATAACTACCCAGGTTAAAGTGACTCCGGATTTTGTCAACCATGTTGAGAGGTGACAGGACAGAAATCTGTCATGGGCTCTGACGTGCATGCAGGGGCAGGCAGAGGTATCAACCAACTTCAAGCTGATTGTACAGTCTCTGTATGTGCAGTGGCATTATGGGTTAGCATCACAGCTCAGTAAGATTTTGCCAAAACACGTTGCTTACACTAATCCAAGGTGGTGGTTGAATGCCTGGATGGGCTGTGCTAGTTTGGATTATGAGAGATGTTATGCTTCCTCATTGATCCCATATACAGAAGTGCAGACTCAGTCTGTGTATTCGGTGGTATCAATGGGCTTGCTGACTGGGGATTCTACCTTGTTGCATCAGAAGCTAAATTACCCACATGTGTTCAGAGAGGATGGAAGCTGGAGGCAGGTTGATATTTCCCTCTGTCGAAGGCATGACCATGATGTCCTTTGTATGCCAGGTCAATACACGGTGGTAAACGAGAAATGTGGGGAAGATGCCTCACTCTGTGTTCTGGATGGGGAGAACATCGCCGGGAAGGGAACACCGGTGTATTATTTGGGACATAGGAGAGTTTGTTTCTTTTTCCTAAAGGATACCAATGTAACGTTAGCTATGGGACTAGGATGTTCTGTGAACCTAACAATAGCTAGAGGAGCATGGTGTACCCTTGGCGGTGTCTCTGAGATCCAGACACAGGAGTGGAATTATGCGGTACCACATATTGCCAATCTGTCTGTGGATGTCAACTATAACCCCCTGTTAGTCTGAGAGCCCTGAACCTTGATATGGGAAGGAAGATACAGGAATGGTTAACAGATTGGGTTAGAGATGAGAGCCTTATGAGGATGCTGCAGCAAGAGAGATAATGCTACTATAGCCATCTACCATGAATGATCAGAATAAACTAAAGGAGGTAGTGCATCAACTAGAAAATGATGCTGCAGGGTATTGGTGGTAGGTAATATTCGGACATTCCAGTAAGGCCAACAGTAGTTTGAATTTTTTGATACACCCCGTTGTGGTATCGCTCATTATTGCTGCAGTTTCATAATTGGTTCAAGTTGTTATGTGTTGTTGGACTTGACATTTATATAGGAAGGTCTTGCATTTATCTATGCAAGTTGAGGGACGAATTGACGGTAAGGTCTCTTCGTACAAGTTAGAGGCTTTGCTGCCAATTCAGAGCCCTGAAATACCGCTGATGTGCCAAAATTGCGGTAGGAAAGGCCATTATGAGCAAGCCTGCCTAATCCTGACCCGTATTTACAGTAAAGAGTTATAGGAGGTGGGGAGCTGGATGCGTAATTTTATGGGTCACATATATATGTATATATTATGTTAATGGGTTGATTTATGTTATGGTATAGTGTGACGTGTGTATTTTAGGTTAGTAATATCTAAGGCCCTCTTCGAGACTCTGTATCTGAAAGCTGGTTAATATGTGGTTCTGAGTGTGTGCTGGTGAATGGTGAGTGAATGGACACCCCTTTGCCTGTAATGCACTCCATCGTGAAGATACCAGAAAGGAGAAGACACAGAATAGTGACATGGAAGCTGTCGCGGAAGAATGATGGTGGTGTGTCACTCAGTGGCCAAGAGGCACATGTTAGGAAGCACAACACGTTAAGACCGTTATGGACTGTTCCGTAGGAGCCGTGTTTGAAGAAGGGTGATATGCACCCTTTAGGTGCAAAGCGGCATATGTTGGAAGGCAACATGGTTTAATATCATATTTTTGTAGTTTCTCTTTCTGGTTGATACCAGGTCTGGAATGTAACAAGCTGCACATCAAATCTTTGTAGCATATCTGAAAGAGATCAGGCCTCCAGCAAGGCTGAACAAAAGCTTGGCTCCAGACCGCCTGGTGTTATAACGCTATGCAAGTGAGCTTTAAAGACGGCCTTGGCTGCCGGGATAATTGATGAAGGTGGGATACAAAGTTCAAAGGACCAACAGACTTTGAAGATGGACCCGGATACAGGGACATGTTACATGGACAATGCTGCCACTAGAGGCCAATACAGCAGGACAGACAGTAAAATAATATATTGAGGAGGACTGCCCCATAAATACTGTGATTTGTCAAAAGTCTAGATGGGATGGCAATGGGGTTGGGTCTAGATGGTGTATGATTGAATTATAAAAGGGCTGAATGAGTCAGAGAGCTCTCTCTCTACCATTTTTGAGCCTCCACGCGTGGATCCGATCCCTTGACGTTGCACAGCCATGGTGGTGAGCGAGCGGACGCTCCCAATACATGTAACAAGCGAATTTTGTTTTTATATCTAGTAAGTGTCCTCTTTTAGCAGGGTTTTAAATAAAAGTTTTATAGCAGAGAGCACTATGTCGGCTGTGTTTTTTATTACATGATACATGAGTCCCTTGAAGTGGAGAAACAGCTGAATAATCTTGGAGATCAACTCCCTATCTATGAGGGATACATTGGGTGGAGTGGAGATCATGAAAAGGAGAAATTGAACAGCTGAGTCCTGAGAGAAAGAAAAGACGTTTGGGGAGTGAAAATAAAGAGTTCATTTGAGTCTTCCTGACTCATCCTTGAGGTGAGCAGATTAAATAGTTGGTGATGATTTGCACAATAATAAGAATTATTGAGAAGCACGGTGATATGATAATAACCCTGGAGCACTACTATCAAGATTGATATTGATTCATGGGACATTTATTATGATTTTTTTATGTATTTGAATTTTAGTGCATGTATACATAGCACTAAGTATAGCATTGAGTTATCACTGTAGTAGCGCTGCACTGTGTGTGTGTATGTGCATCTTTTGATACACATACACACATATATATATATATATATATATATATATATATATATATATATATTTTTTTTTTAAGTGTATAGCAGCTGCTCTTGCTTAATTTAGGGTGGTGCTGATTGTTTCACACATTGTAAAACTAGCACATACTCCAGATGGAGATAATTTCTTGTTGCATCTAGAAATACTCAAACCGGTTGCATTACAATTTATGGTATGTGGATATTGCACAAGCTGCCCTGGGCTGGAAGATGCAGACAATTGTTTACATTTACTCTCTGCCTCCTTCAGCCCACGTGCCAGCTGATCAACCTCTCCCTGCTGGTTTTGGTTGTCTATTGTTGGTTGCTGGTGGATAGCATTCAAATTTGTTATAGAAACTTTTAGAGTACTGATATTACTTTTGGCTATTTCTAGATCCTCCTTGAAAGATATGTTTTGCAACAATAACTGTTTGTAATTGTTAGCCAGCCAGCAAGCCGCAAAAAATAATGCAGTCTTACCCTCACGTTTGCTGTATTTTCTCTCTGTAATATTTATATTTACATACTCTTGTGCCTGGTGCCATGGGCTTTTAGATTCCTCCATTGCTCTTATTATTTCAGAGCTATTTTTAACTTTTGCAATCCTGGCCATCATTTTCTCCATGATGTACAGGTTCAGTGACGATACAACAATACACCACAGAACAGACTTCTGACACAGTAGTCTACCACTTAGCATATGCACAAGAGTGGAGACACAAAAAATAACACTAGTATTCTGGGGTAGTGGATCCACCAAGACAGGGAATTCCTGGTTACTAAACCAGATACCCATGGACAGCAGATGTGCTGTCTGAGAGCTCTTTGATCCCTGGGATGCTAAGCAGAGTGTAGCAGCAAATAGCAGCCCCTGCTGGCCAAAGCATGACTACACGCTGCCGAGCAGCTTCGCAATCAGCCAGTGACAAGAAGAGTACAGGGGGAGGAATAGGAGCCTACCTCCCCACACATGTAGCAGACGCTGAGCAAGCAGACAAGATGGCACTGGACCGCGAGGAAGGAAAGGTGAAGGGGAGTGCAGCAAAGTCTGGCGGACACCCTCTGCAAGTCGGCCGCGTTGCTGCGGTAACAAGAGGCAGTGGAGCTCATGGTCGGTCGTGGATCCCCGCCGGCCGGACGTGGTTTCTCGGCTGTTGACCGGGGACCACAGGGGTCCAGCCGCGGCTCTCCAGTAATGGGGAGGGGACCCTCTATAGCCAGCGGAGGGACCGCGGTGAGGGAGCAGGAACCAATGGCAGTTAGTGGAGGTAGCCAGATGCCTGGACGAGCAGGAGAGAGATCGCTAGCACAGAACAATGGTGCTCCAGTAGAAACCTATGGCAGCCCCCTACTTAAAGAGGGATCCAAGGCCTCCGATCAAGAGAGCGGGTCTACACTAAAGGTACAGTATCCAAGTTCAGATGTGTTTGATATGGATAAGTATAGACCTGTGGCTCAAACAGAATTAAATAATGGAGAATTGGACTGGGACATAAGAAAACATATAAAAGCCCTCCATACAAAAAGTGATATTCAACAATTGATAGCTGCAGTGGAACTTTCTTACAAGCAAGCAATAGAGGGAATCAAAGAAGACACAGTGGCACTGGGGCAGAGAGTGGAGATAGTAGAAAATAGCCAGGATGATATTAGGCAAGCAATGGCAGAAGTTCAAGATACAATTAAAAATCATGAGGTGGTTATGAACTCTCTTTTGGACCGATTAGATAAATAATGAGAAAAAATATTCGTATACGGGGGCTACCTGAAACTATTGAGACTCCTGACCTACTTCAAAGTATACAAGGTCTATTTTCGACAGATTCTGGGAGATTTAGTACTGGAAAAAAATCGAAATAGATAGGGTACATTGCACCCTAATGTCAGCACCCCCTAACACAGAAAGGCCAAGAGATATTATTTGCAAGTTACATAAATATTCTACAAAAGTGGCCATTATGAAGGCGGCGCATAGTAAATCTACTATGGATTTTGAGGGGGGTCAGATTTCCCTGCAAATATGGTGAAATTCCTCTCCAAGACACTGGGGATGTTGGAAAAGTTTAGAGAAGGTTTTCTGGTATTGGGAGGGGGGGATTTTTATTTAGTTTTAGATCCTAGGTTGGACACATTTTCAGGTAAAACTTCAATCTCCTTTAGGGCTTTAAAAAACATCAAACAACACCTACGTTCGCTGCATTTGTAGAAAGTTGGAGGGTATTACATACTATGAAGATTACAGTTACTTTTCAAAAGTACATAATTCATACTCTCATCTGTGGATTGATCAATTTTATTTGAGTAATGTTTGCTCGGCTTCTATTGAATCTATTTCTTTTTCAGATCACTCCCCTAAAATAATGACGATTAGCCTATTGCAGCGGGACATAGAGAGCAGATATGGCGAATGAAGGAAGCCCTGTTAGATGATAAGGAGATTTTATTGGCCTCACTACAGTCATCAAAAACATATTTTGAGGAAAATGATACTGGAGATGTGTCTAGTCAGGTAGTATGGGAAGCCCACAAGGCGGTGATTAGACCCAAACAATTGCACATGGCTCCCGTATTAAAAAAGAGAAACAGAGATTGAAGATCTATTAGATAGAATTCATAAACTTGAAGTCAGACATAAGATACACTTCGATCTCGTAGATGCCCAAGAATTGGAGACCCTGCGAATTATGGAGACCCTGCGAATTATGGAGACCCTGCGAATTAAGCTGTCACAGTGTCTAGATCAAAAGACCAAAGATAGGTATAGATATTTTGCCCATTGTTTTTATGAGCAGGGAAATAAGTGTGGTCAGTTGTTGGTAAGACAACTAAAAAAACAACAAAAATCCTGCCACATCCATTCTCTGTTGGTAAATAAAAAACAAGTAGTACATACTCAATTAACCACAGCCCCGGAAGATTTGGCTGCTGAATAACCCGGCCATTTTTAGCGATTCGGCACTGCGTCGCTTTAACTGACAATTGCGCGGCCGTGCAAAGTTGCAACCAAACAAAATTTATGTCCGTTTTTTCCCACAAATAGAGCTTTCTTTTGGTGGTATTTGATCGCCTCAGCGGTTTTTATTTTTTACGCTATAAACAAAAATGGAGCAACAACTTTGAAAAAAACGCAATATTTTATACTTTTTGCTATAATAAATATCCCCATTTCTTTTTAAAAAAAGCTATTTTTTTCTCAGTTTAGGCCAATATGTAGTCTTCTACATATTTTTGGTAAAAAAAATCGCAATAAGCGTTTATTGATTGGTTTACGCAAAAGTTATAGCATCTACAAAATAGGGGATAGATTTATAGCATTATTATTATTATTTTTATTTTTTTACTAGTAATGGCGATGAGCTGCGATTTTTATCGGGACTGCGACATTATAGCGGACACATCCGACACTTTTGACAAATTTTTAGGACCATTGGCACTTATACAGCGTTCAGTGCTATAAAAATGCACTGATTACTGTAAAAATGTCACTGGCAGGGAAGGGGTTAACACTAGGGGGCGATCAAGGAGTTAACTGTGTTCCCTTAGTGTGTTTCTAACTGTAGGGGAGGGGACTGATCTAGAGGAAGTGATGGATCATGGTTCCTAGCTAATAGGAACTCACAAACTGTCACGCCTCTCCTCACAGATCAGAGATTTATGTGTTTACACACACACTTCCCTGTTCTGCCTCTCGTGCCCGCGATCGCTCATGGCCGGCGGTCATTGCGACCGTCGGCCATGAGCATCGGCACCCCTGCTGTGCAGCGGGCGCACACCTGCCATCCCGACCCTGTGAGCTGACGTATAGCTACAAGGGCTCGCGGGATCATGCCGGCCTGCCGCAGTAAAATGACGACGCTGGTCGGCAAGGGGTTAATAGCGGCTGAATTCCACCGTATTTTTACATGTTTATATAGTTTCCTCTCCTCCTTTGAATGCTGCAGGCGGAGAATAGGTAGAGGTGATACGGGCCTATCTTAAGGAGGTTGCAACGCCAGCGTTGCCATCTGAACGGAACTGAATGGAACGTCCAACTGCTACTGAGGTATTGGGTAAAGTAATAGCTACATTATCATTAGGTAAGAGCCCTGGGTCGGATGGCTTCACGAATGTATATTTTAAAAAATTCCTTTCAACTTTGATACATCCTCTTTGCAATTATCTTAACTCTATTACTGCTTCAAACCTTCTGCCTCGGAAGCTGTACAGGCCCATGTTGTGGTCCTTCCGAAATCTGGGAAGGATCCACAACATTGTGCCAACTATGGGCCCATATCCCTTCTTAATTCAGATACTAAAATCTTTTCCAAAATATTGGCCCTTAGATTACAGGAGCATGTGGTGAAATTAATTAATCTGGACCAGACTGGCTTCATGAAGAATTGAGAAGCTAGAGATAACACAATCCAAGCTCTTCAAATTCTTCACTGGGCTCAAAATGGACCTGGACAAACTCCACAAGCGGTAATATCAATGGACTATTTTGGCATATGCAATGCGACTAGACAGGGGTGTCCCCTATCCCTATTGCTGTTTGCCTTGGTGCTGGAGCCCTTTCTTTGTATGGTCGGGGGAAGGGAGGAGATCTCGGACATTTGTATTGGGGCAGTGGAACATAAGGTGTCAGCTTACGCAGATGATTTATTATTTTATCTCTCCAACCCTCGGGTGTTATTAGCCGATTCGATGTCCGAGTTTGATAGGTATGGGCTTATGTCTGACTTCAAGATAAATTTTGAGAAATCTGTGCTCTTGCCAATTCATGTGCCCCCGCATGTGGCAACATCCCTGCAATGTTCCTTTCCCTTTATTTGGCGTCTAGACTATTTATTGTATCTGGGAGTTTATATTACCCCAGATCCAAGACTTTTATACGACCTTAACTATAGTCCTTTGCTGACAGGAATAATGCAGGAATTGCAGGGATGGAAGGGATATAAAATGACATGGTTTGGGAGGGTGAATGCTCTTAAAATGATAATACTACCTAGGTTAATATATATCCTAAATACAATACCGATTGCAATCCCACAAAGCTTTTTTAAACGCATGCGCAGAGCCTTTCAGATTTTTGTATGGAATGACAAACATCTCAGAATGGCTTATGATATACTGCGCAGACCTAAGTGGGAGGGAGGGGTCGGGGTTCCTGATATCGCTCTATACTATAAGGCCATGTCCCTAGTATGTATCCTAAATTGGTGTCATGAAGCAACAAATAAAATATAGGTCTCTTTGGAGAAAACAATGGCAGGTAGGAGAGTGTCAAGGGGTCTTTCAGAATGGACATCTCCCTTAACGTTGACATCCTTGTCGATATGGGATAGAATGAATATAATGGGCAAACTGGCCCCGCAGACATCTCCTTTGGCCCCAGTGGGAGGATATCCTTGGTTCTCCCCAGGGGAAGAACTTAGAACACTGGGAGTATGGGGTACAGATGGGAACATGACATGTGCAAAGTTCGCCCCAAGGGGTAAATTGTCCCCCCTTCTGGAGCAGACATCATACCTTTAGCTTCATGGAGACATGGTCAGATGACAGATTTATTTGATAAATTGAAACCTAGAGTAAAATCTTTAAACTCGTTAACTGCGTTCGAAGTGTTATGTGTTCATATCTCAGAATTTGGATGCCTATTAGCTCAAATCTATAGACTGGTCATTAGTGGGCAATACACCTCAACTCCATATTTTATTAGAGAATGGGAGAGAGAGCTGGGGTGCAATTTCACTTCTTTACAAGTTAAGAGATTGATTAAAGGGACCCACTCCTCCTCTATAAGTTCCCAAATACAGGAGATGTCATATAAATTCTTAACCAGATGGTATCGGACTCCCGCATGCCTAGCACAGATATACTCAACAAGAGATGATCGATGCTGGAGAGGTTGTGGACAACGGGCACGTATATCCATATATGGTGGACGTGCCCCAAGATTAAACCATTTTGGGAATCAGTTGCACAATGGATTAAACAACTGACAATTAGACCCATAGAAGTTACTCCTTTACATCTTCTGTTTCATGGGATGCCGTGTTTTAAAAAGTTCTATACAAAAAGCATTACACCTTATCTGTTGAATGTAGCAAAATCATTAATACCAAGGCTATGGAAGCAGGAGAGAGGCCCCACCTTGATGGAATGGAAAAAGGAGGTTAATGCAATAATGGAGGCGGAACGATGGGTATTTACAGTTAAGGATCAAAAGGATATATATTAAAGATATATGGGCAGGTCGGATGTATTACTCAAGAGAAATATCAGCTGACTAGGGTTACTAGTGACCCCCTTATTTTGGTTAAAGTACATATGGCAGTAGATTTTCCCCTTAGATGCACCTGTTATTAGTTATTAGCTAATGGTTAATTTATTTTAGTATGAGAAACCCCACATAAGAAAGGTGTCACAGTACTACTTACAGTGAGCCCACAGGCAAGCAGGTGACACGGGATCCCCCAGGGCATGGAGTCTAAGGGCCAGCCGGTATTCTGCCAGGGACCCCCTCACAAGGGTTTGGGCTTAGCTGTGTGCTGACCCCAGGTCACGCCCCCCGGGTTTACCCTACTCGCTAGGGAAGTATCAGGAGACACTGTCAGACAAGGATGGGTGGATGAAGCAAAAGGAGAGTCGGATAGCGAGCCAAGGTCTGGGCGGGCTGCAGACAACGTAATCACAACAAGCCGAGTCGGTACACAAGGGATCAGTTCACGGGAGGTCAGGTTTAAGGCAGGTTACACGAAGGGAGCTCGGAAAGAAATGTTGCTCAAGCAACCAGTAGCTGGTTTGAAAGGGATTTAAATAGGGAAGCACATGAGGAGCTGGACAGGAAGTAGCAGGAAGGAATCATATATTAGGCAACAGGTGTGGCCAGCGACACCCATAGCTGCAGAGTGCACAGAGCAGAACACAAGCTAGTGGAACAACAGGTGCCAGCCGGCCTACAGCAGTAAAGGTGAGACACAGATCTGCTCTGCAGCTGATCTGTGACAGTACCCCCTTCTTACGAGGTCCCCCTACATGACTGGGGGCTGGCTTGGAGGGAAATTTTCGATGGAATCTGGTCATCAAACGTGGGGCTGAGACATCGGTGGCAGGAACCCAAGACCTCTCCTCCAGACCATAGCCCTTCCAATCAATGAGATAGCGTAGCCTCCCCCAGGAGTACTTGGAGTCCAATATTTCTTTAATCTCATACTGATCCGAGGTATCAGCTACAGGAGCGTGGTGAGAAGAAGGGCGAGAGAAGCGATTGAGGACCAGTGGCCTGAGCAGGGAGACATGGAAGGAGTTGGGTATCCTGAGATGAGAGGGCAGACGGAGCTTGAGCAATTGGATTGATCTGACGGAGAATGGGAAATGGACCAATGAAGCAAGGGGCAAATTTCATTGAGGGCACCCACAGTCGGATGTGCTTGGTAGAGAGCCAAACTCCATCACCAGGCGGGAACTTAGGAGCCAGACGGCGATGACTATCTGCTGTCGTTTTATGCCTGGAAGCAGCTAGATGAAGAGACTTCTTTTCAGATTGAGTTGAAGGACCTTTGGGTCTCAGCTGCTGCTGGTACAAGAGGAGAAATGGGAACAGGAAAGGGAATAGATGGATGCTGCCCGTAAACAGTGAAGAAGGGAGATTTTCCAGAACTGGCATTGGAGTGATGGTTTAAGGCAAACTCTGCCCAGGGCAAAAAGTCCACCCAGTCATCTTGGTGGGCTGAGATGAAGACACGGAGAAAACATTCTACATTTTGATTGACACGTTCCATTTGCCCATTGGACTGGTGATGAAAGGCAGATGAAAAATTCAATTTAATCCCAAAGGAGCTGGCCAAGGCTCTCCAAAACCGAGCAGTAAATTAAACTCCTCTGTCAGAGACGATATGAGAAGGCATCCCGTGAAGACGAAAAATCTCCTTAATGAAAGTTGTGGCAAGACTGGGAGCAGAAGGTAGATCTGGGAGAGGAATCAAGTGACACATTTTGGAGAACCGATCCACCACTATCCAGATGACTGTAGAATCTGTTGAGGGAGGCAGATCTGAGATAAAAATCCATGTAAATACAACACCAAGGTATATAGGGCACTGGTAAGGGCAACAGCAACCCAGCAGGGGCAGACGTGGAAGATTTGGATAGTACACAAACCGTACAAGCTTGAACGTATTCCTTGACATTATTACGAACAGAAGGCCACCAATAATGACGCTGAAGGAGATCACAAGTACGAGGTATGCCAGGATGTCCAGAGAACTTGGAGTCATATGCCCAAGCAAGGAGTTTGGGACAAAGTGCGGGAACTTCAAAAGTTTTACCTGGAGGAGGCTGCCTTAACTGGAGCTGAGTAGTGGCTAGAATATGATGCGGAGGGATGATGGGACCAGGATCTAAGTGATTCTCAGAATCATTGACATCAAACGACCTGGACAAGGCATCAGCTCGAAGGTTTTTGGCACCTGGACGAAAAGTAATGTTAAAATTGAAGCGGGCGTAAAAGAGGGGCAAGCAAGCTTGACGTGGGTTCAAGCGTTCCGCGGATTGTAAATACTACAGATTTTTATGATCAGTATAGATGGTAATACAATGGGGAGAACCCTCTAGAAGATGTCGCCATTCTTGAAGAGCTAGTTTAATAGCGAGTAGCTCACGGTCCCCAATGGTGTAGTTCTTCTCCGCATCAGAAAACTTCTTGGAAAAGAATCTGCAAGGCTGAGACTTGCCCTTCTGAGCTTGGAGCAGGACGGCACTGAATCCTACTGAAGAGGCATCTACCTCCAAAGAAAAGGGTCTAGTAACGTCCGGATGTAGGAGAATTGGGGCGGAGGGGAAGGTTGCCTTGAGTTTGAGGAAAGCATCAATGGCTTCAGGCGACCAGAGCCGAGCATTGACACCCTTGCGGGTGAGAGATGTAATAGGGGCCACCAAGGTGGAGTAGTTATGAATGAATTGACGATAGTAATTGGTGAAGCCCAAAAAGCGTTGGGTGGCTTTAAGACCAGAGGGCTGGGGCCACTCGGAGATGGCCCGAAGTTTGGCTGGGTCCATGAGGAGACCCTGAGATGAGATTATGTATCCCAGAAATGGAACTTGTGTTTGTTCAAATAGACATTTCTCCAATTTTGCATATAGACAATTGTCCCGTAGATGCTGTAGCACAGCTTTCACATGAAGACGATGGGTAAGTAAGTATGGTGAGAAAATAAGAATATCATCCAGATATACAATAACACAGACATACAGAAGGTCGCTGAAGATCACCATACTCGCTAGGGAAGTACCAGGAGACACTGTCAGACAAGGATGGATGGATGAAGCAAAAGGAGAGCCGGATAGAGAGCCAAGGTCAGGGCGGGCTGCAGACAACGTAATCACAACAAGCCGAGTGGGTACACAAGGGATCAGTTCACGAGAGGTCAGGTTTAAGGCAGGTTACACGAAGGGAGCTCCGAAAGAAATGTTGCTCAAGCAACCAGTAGCTGGTTTGAAAGGGATTTAAATAGGGAAGCACTCTGCATAGCTGCAGAGTGCACAGAGCAGAACACAAGCTAGTGGAACAACAGGTGCCAGCCGGCCTACAGCAGTAAAGGTGAGACACAGATCAGCTCCACAGCTGATCTGTGACAAAAGGTTTCTTTCCAACCAGTTGATGGAACAGATATGAGAGGGGAGGGAGAGTGAAGGGGCAGTTGGTGGGAGGGAGGAGATGAGAGAGGGAGGGGAGGAGGAAAAGGGGAAGGGGGATGGGATGGATGAGGGAAAAAAAAAATATATATATATATATATTTTTTTTAAAGGGGCTGTTAAAGGTAAGGAATGTGCACTAAATATAGATCACTTGAGAGTATAATTTTTTAATTTATATTGTAAATGTTTTTGAAGGCTTATATTATGTTGGTATGAATGGATTATAGTGAATTTTCACTGCACATTTGAGGAATTGTAGATGAACAGTGTTCATCCCTAATTATAACACGTCTTTTTTTTTTTTTTTTTTTTGCACATATGAGGAATTGTAGATGAATAGGGTTCATCACCAATTAAAACACAAGGGTTTGTTTTATTTTTTTTATGCACATATGAAGAATTGTAGATGAACAGGGTTCATCCCTAATTAAAACACAAGGGTTTTTTTCTCTTTTCTCTCCTTTTCACACCCTCTTTCATTGAAGAGAGGCATAATTTAATGCTAGGGGGGTTTCTGTGGGGTTTTTTTTTGTATTTATTTTATTTTTGTGTGTGTAGCGCTGACAACTTTTGTTTTTAGCCATATGTGTGTTATACAGGACATAAGTTGTTATAGTGCCATCTTGTGGACAATTGAAAAGGTACAACACTTTTATGTTTCATGCTTAAGAGAAGTGACATGGAAGTGATTGATTGTTCACTTCTGAACATTAACTATGACCTACCCACAATGCTCCTGGACAAGAGAAGAACTGAACTGCATTGTGGGAGGATATAAAAGGGCTGGGAGCAGCCATCTTAGGTCTCTTGTTCCTGGGACGCGTGGGCTGCCTGCAGAGCTCTGTGGGTGTGTGTGTCCCACAGGGTTGCAGCCTACTTTGTGAGGGAGCGGAGCAGCAGCAGGGATCCTGTCATCGTATCACAGTGTGCTGGAGGAGCAGAAGTGATTGTTCCGGAGACCCGTGGAGGAGGTGACCGAGGACTCCTGGTCGTTACTGAATGGAGCAGTGTGACGGCGTGGCGGTGGTTCCGTACGGACTGAGAACTGTTGAAACAGAGGCATCCATCTGCCCGGATCCTGTGTGGTGAGAGGGTTAACACCCAGAAGTTTGTTTAAATACTACATACACTTAGAACTGTTACAGAGTATCGCTGGGAATGATAGTCCCAGGGAACAAGTTAATTTGGAGAACATTACATCTGCATAGACTTCAGTATTCAAGAATTGATATTAGATGTTTATCTCCTTCATATAAGAACACTTAACCAGTCTTCTGGATTATAACTGCTTTAGTGTATTTTTGTGGATTACAATTACAAATTCATAAGTTAGCGAAAACTGAAGACGTCAAGACTATCTCTTTTACTGCAGAGCCCTGCACTTAGTTACAAAGGATAGTGACTTTACAGTTTAGAGCAGGGGGGGCTCCCTGGTATAAATATAGATATATACATATACTTAAGTATATTTGTGTATGTTACTCAGACTGTTATAACTGTTTACTATACTGTAGCACTACATTGGTGTGATAGTGTAGTCATTGTAATAACCTTTTATATAAATATACTATTTACTCAAAGAAAGAAGTTATTTTTGGTTATTACTGAAGTTTGTGTGCAGTGTTGTTATTTCTCCTGCAGGTGGAGCTACAGACACCCAGGTAGAGGTAAATATAAACATAAGTGTATATTGTGGGTTAAAGTCAATACTCATATCATTACAAGACTACAGTTGTGTCAAGGGGATTGAACAATTTAAGAGGGGTAAAGAGACAAGAGGACAGGCCCGCTTTAAAGCGGTTGTATACCTTTTTTTTTTTTTTACTTTTACCTACAGGTAAGCCTATATTAAGGCTTTCCTGTAGGTAAAGAAAATATCTCCTAAACCTGTACGGTATAGGAGATATTCCCTTCGCAATGAGCCGCTGACTGCAGCGGCGCATGCGCACAGGGGATTCTCGGCTGACAGCCCTGCAAACTCCGGAGCTTGGCGGACAGAAGTCTCCCGCGCGCATGCGCGGGAGTGACGACATTGCGGCTCCGGCCACTCACAGCGCCGGAGCCGCGATACCCGGAAGACGCGCAGAGGGGAAATGTCAGCTCCCTCAGCGTGGACCGGGTGAGATGCCGGCGCCTCGTTCTAAGGCCCCTTTCACACTGGAGCGGTTTTCAGGCGGTATTGCGCTAAAAATACCGCCTGAAAACCGCCCCTAAACAGCCTCCGCTGTTTGTTCAGTGTGAAAGCCCGAGGGCTTTCACACTGAAGCGGTGCGCAGGCAGGGCGGTGAAAAAAGTCCTGCAAACCGCTTTTTTGGAGCGGTGAAGGAGCGGTGTATTCACCGCTCCTTCACCGCTCCTGCCCATTGAAATCAATGGGACAGCGCGGCTATACCGCGGCAATACCGCAGCTATAGCCGCGCTGTACGAGGGATTTTAACCCTTTTTCGGCTGCCAGCGGGGGTTAAAACCGCCCCGCTAGCGGCCGAATACCGCTGCAAGAACGACGGTACAGCAGCGCTAAAAATAGCCCTGTTGTACCGCCGACACCCCCACCGCCCCAGTGTGAAAGGGGCCTAAGGTAAGTATCTCATAATGAGCTAGTATGCGGTGCATACTAGCTCATTATGCCTTTTCCCTTGCAGGTGTAGAAAAAAAAAAAAAAACAGCGGGTATACAACCGCTTTAAACCAGCAGCTCCACCGAGCGTAATTGCTACATGTGAATTGTATATAAATATGAGTAGAAAAAAAACGAGGTATTTATAAACATTAAAATTTGTACAATGTAGAAGTAAAAAAGGAATAAACATTGATATATGTTAATGTTCTCCCAATTGGAGATGTTTTAGTACTTTGATTCAAGAAAGATATTTAAAACAAAAAGACACTAGTATCTTCACAGGATAAAGTCTATAAGAAACAAAAGATAGGGGAGACCTGCTGAACAATAGAGATGGAGATACCGTATGTACAGTATACACACCACAAACAATAAGCACACAAGGAATAATAGGGTAACCCTCTATGTAGACAATAGAAACAATAGTGTTGAGATACTGTGTGTTCAGTAAGCCCACCCAATTCTTTTTAAAAAAAAAACATACAAAAAAACTATACAAAAAATTGAGCTTATCAAATTATTGGTAGGATTTCTCCTAAAAAAAAACTATTTCAAGGTAAAATAAAGTATGCTAAATGCACCTTATTTACACTCTATAATTAATTGTTCTCAGATATTCGCTTCAGTAACCAGACTTCCACAGTTTGGTACTTTAACTTGAGTTGGAAAATTCCAACTTGCTTGGAAATTCCCACAAAAAAACACAAAAAAAAAAAAAACAACCGCCAAAAAAAAGACAATTAAAACTTAATTCCGTTTCAATGTCCTAAACAAATATTATTCCTTTGGTGGACATGCAATTTAAATTATAAACAAAAACCTGTTGAACCTGTTTCAACCCAAACACAAAAGAAAACAAGCACATCAAGTTTTTGTGTCTTAAAAATTAAAAATAAAGCATAAAAACGAAACCAAGAAAAGAGAAAAAAAAACAAATATAAAAGAAAATTGCTAATTATTTCCACAAAACAAGAAGGACCACACTCTTTCAGTGTCTTTCCAATAAAACCTACTCACCATAAAGCAGACTCAATCAATGATTACAGAGAAACCATGCTCAAGAGGCCATCACCAGGCCCATCCTGAAAGCGATTGATGCCAGCAAGGCAGCGGTGAAGGTGAGCATTGATCACTTAACCACTTAGTGCACACTAATCCAGCATGATCTGGATAAGATAAGAGGCAGACTCACAGTAGCTGAGGACAGGATTTCAGAGGTAGAAGATGCTTCCCATTCCCAGGGCACCCAATTATCTGAGTTACAAGACATGGTGAAAATGCTGCAAAATAGAGCTGATGACGCAGAAGACAGGCAGAGAAGGAACAATGTGAGAGCGGTGGGACTGCCACATTTGCTGAACAGTTCTTCAAACAGCTACTGGAATTGGGGGAGCTCCCTCCAACTTATGTGGATGAACAGACACACAGGGTCCCCACAGGCAGACGTCCCCCTGGTGAGTTCCCCTGTACATTCCTAGTCAGATTCCTGAATTACAGGGACAGCGACATGTTTTAAGCAGCATCCAGGAAACACCAGGATCTGAAGTTTGAGAATACCCGGGTGATGTTATTCCCTGATTTCTCTGCAGAAACCCAGAAAAAGAGGCGCTCTTTCAACGATATCCAGAAAAGAATACGTGATAAGAATATCCAATACAGCACATGTTATATCCTAGCAGGTTGCATGTCCAGCACAATGGAGCGGTGAAGTTTTTTGATAACCCACTGGACGCTTGCGAGTCACTGGACAGAAATCCCTGATGATTACCCAGGACCGGATAAGAATATGCCATTTCATTTTATTGCACTTGTTGTGCCTTGACATGGTCCTCTATTTTTCTATATATTTTTAATTTTTTTCCCCTGAAGAGGATGTATTCCTGATCTCTCAGGTTTCATTTCCCCATTACTGAGCCTGACATGTAATGTGTATCAAAGTCGCTAGATGGCACCAGTTATTTATCCAGTCACTTGTCTTTTTCTTTACCATTCAACTGTTGCACTATACTGCTCTTTGCTGTTTTTCTTCTATTAAGTGGAACTTTCTGGAAGTCACAGGAACATTCAATTGATCTGTCGGACATTTGAACCTTTGGTTGAACTTTTGTTGTGGAAATTTTGTGAAGATGTATTTAATATGTATTGTCATAAGCGTCTCCCAGTGTTAGTGCTCCCACAGCCCACTCTAAAGTGCTGACTGGGGCAGACTGATGCTGGTTGAGATCCGTTTGGTAGTGAAAAGCTCCTTGGGGATGTAGAGAAGTGTTTGTGGAGTGGGGACATGTCCGCCAGCTAAGGGCCCCTGTGCGATGCACAGAACGATCGTCTGGTGGGGGTGTGTTTGCTCTGCAAATACATTATCAGTTTAACGAGTGTGCGCTCGTGTCGCCCCTGTATGCCTGATCAACATATTTGTGGCCCATGAGCGTACACCTGCGGATAATCTCTCGTCCACAAAGATAGTAGAATAGTCCGGGTATGCCTTGTTCTCTGAACAAGGCATAATAAGGATTCACAAACAAACAATAAGAATGGGATTTTTTGAATCGTTGTGGTCGGGGGAAGTGTTCATAGTCTCGGGCTTCCTGTGATCAGAGACAGGGGGCTGGAGATTGTACATGCTGCCCCCGCCCATACACGCCCATAAGACTCCCCTAGTCATTGTTGTATTTCCTGTGTTGACATTCACATCCTGTGTTACATCCTTATTTGGTAATTTCCTGTGTTGACATCACATCCTGTTTGTGGCATCCTGTTTGTGTGTGAATAAAAAGCCGAGAGTCGCTCTGCCCAGCAGAGCAGATGAAGGAATGATGGAGCTGAGATGGTGATTATGGCTGTTTACTGGGGAACAGGGGAGACATGGGTTTTTTGGGGATGCATTATACCATTATGGTAAAGGGGTGCGTGTAGGCGCAGGTGAGATTGGTTATGTATAGCCAATCTCTCCATGACGCTTTCAAGTATTTTCTTTTTTTGTTCATGTTTGGGGCTAAAGCTACATACTGGACACTGTTTTTTTGTTCCCTTTTTAAAATTTTTTTAGTTCTGGTACAGTTTTTGTTTTTGTGCTGTTCCATACTCACTTCCCAGCTCTCAAAGTTATGATGACACCCTCTATGAGCGGTGGCGCCCATTTGCTTCCACGCACCATATAGCTTTATCTTTGCTTGGGCATTTGGGCTCCAGCTCTGTAATATTTAAGATATGTGGTTATGGCTAACCCAATTAAAATAGTATCTTGGAATGTGCAGGGTTTAAATAGCAAATTCAAATGGGCCACGATGTTCCAGTATCTTAAGCAAGCTAGGCCACACGTCGTCCTTCTACAGGAGACACACCTGGATGGCAACATAATACTTGCGCTGCGTAGGCCTTGGATACAAAGGGCATTTCACGCCACTTTCTCCACATTTGCTAGGGGAGTATCTATTCTCATCAGCAAAGCTGTTCCCTGTACTCCCCTTAGGGAGTGGGTCGAGGGGCTGGAAATTTTCTCCTGTTGGCTGCAAAATGATCAGGTGTCTTCTCACCTTCTAGATTTGATTACCGCGTACCAGATAGCTAATCTTGAGTCGGCAGATCCTCCGATTGTATGGGATGCTTTCAAGCAGTAGGCGTCTGCTCTTCCTACATTTTAATAACTTGGCGCACACAGAGGCTAGTCATAGAGCTAATTCTCTCTTTTCAGAAGGAGAAAAAAGGTAAATTGTTAGCCATGCTGGTAGCTGACTGTAACCAAAATGCGAATATCCCTGCCATCAAATGTAGAAATGGGGAGCTGGCTAGTGACCCTTCTGCTATTACGGCTGAATTTCAGGATTTTTTTTTCAGCTCTCTACGCACCCATCCCAACATATGATCAGCCGGCCCTGCATGCATTATTGGAGGATCTTGTCCAACTCTTGTCCGGTGGCTTTGGAGGCCAAGATTACAACCAAAGAGGTGATTTCTGCTATTTTTGATTTCCCACCCCATAAAGCTTACAGACCAAATGGCACCCAGACTTACTGCGCTGTTAGATTACTGCTTGCAACAGCAAAGACCACCTGAATCGATGCTTGACGCATATATGATTCTACTGTTAAAACCAGGGAAGGACCCCCTTGGTGGATATCGATCAGACGGGTTTTATGCCTGGCAAGTCTACGGACACTAACTTGCAATGACTATTTACACATCTACAACTTCCTAATTTTGATTCCCCTACAAGAATCATAGTGCCTATTGATATTGAAAAGGCTTTTGATTCAATAGACTGGCACTACATGATCAATGTCCTAGAGAAAATGGGTTTTGGCCTGATCTTTACTAAATGGATCTCACTCCTTTATAGTAATCCTAGGATGGCGATTCCAATAGGCATCAATACTTCCCCCTTCTTTTCAGTAGGTAGGGGCACCAGGCAGGGTTGGCCCTTATCACCCTTCCTGTTTGATCTCATGATGGAACCATTGGCAGTTGCTTTAAGAGCATCAGGAGAGGCTAAGGCAATTAGAGTGGGAACCATTGATGAAGGTCTGGCACTATATGCAAATGACTTGTTGCTATTCCTACGAGACCCAAGAGAGTCGTTGGAGGCTTGAGAGTTAATTGTCATCCATCTTGCCTCTTGACGCAGGTGCCAAGGAGATTGCAGACCCAGACTTACCACTGCGGTGGGTCTCCCAGATCACATACTTGGGTGTCAAGGTCACGTGGATGTAGCTAATTACATGCCCCTTAACCTAACACCCATTTTGACCTTCTTTAAACAGAAAGTCCAGGCATGGCAAAAACTCCCCTTATCACTAATAGGGAGAATTAACCTATTAAAGATGAAAATTCTCCCTGTTATTTTATATTTTTTAAGGAATGCTCCCATATGGATCCCTAAATCCTTCTTCAAAAAGTTAGATGGCATGACCAGCTCGTTTTTATGGTCCCCTAAACCACCCAGGATAGGGCTAAGGGTCCTCCAAGAGCCATGGGGTCAGGGAGGTTTAGCATTGCCTGACTGGAAAAAGTACTATATAGCTAGCCAATTGGTATTTGCTCACCACTGGCTGGTTTCAGACGATGGAGACTCAGCCACGGTTCTAGAGGCAGCTCACCTGGCAGTATACGAATCCCTAGGATTGGCCATTCATAGAGGCACTAAGCTGGTTCTTCCCCTTACGACGTCTATGAAAGCCACCATCAAAGCTTGGGAGGAGGTGGTTAGGCTGGCATGCCCCAGTTATCAGGGCTTTTCACCCTCAACCCCTTTGTGGATGAATACCAAATTACCACACTTTTATTCCTTTGATGATCCCATGGAATTGGTGACTAGGGGAATCAAATTTCTCAAATTGATTGATTGCTCAAAGACATCACAAGAGGTGGGGAATTATTAACTTTTGACCAGCTCAAACACAGACATGACCTTCCCAACTCGCAATATTTTAGGACAAGAGCATTGAGTCCTTTCCTTCTGACTTGGAAAACCTGCTTTTGACTGAGGAACTTCCAAAAACCTTATCTGTCACTTACAAAGAATTGTTTAAAAAAAGGCCGAAGGCAGTGCTCAAATGTAGGGAACGGTGGGAGGCCGAAGTCTCTGACATTCAGGGGGAAGACTGGGATGACATGTGGGATCATCCTTTTCAACACCTCGTTGTGGCAAGGGATAGATTGATCCACTTTAAATTTTTACATAAAATTTATTACACACCTGCTCAGCTGGCAAATATATATCAATCTGATCCGGCAGGTCATATTTTCTGGAGTTGTCCTCAGATCCAGGAATTTTGGACTGCGGTTACCTCCTGCATATCAGAGGTTCTAATGGTCCCCGTCCCTGTGACGATCAGAGTGTGTCTCCTGGTAGGGATGAGCCGAACACCCCCCGGTTCGGTTCGCACCAGAACCTGCAAACGGACCGAAAGTTTGCGCGAACTTTAGAACCCCATTAAAGTCTATGGGACTCGAACGTTCAAAATCAAAAGTGCTAATTTTAAAGGCTAATATGCAAGTTATTGTCCTAAAAAGGGTTTGGGGACCCGGGTCCTGCCCCAGGGGACATGTATCAATGCAAAAAAAAAGTTTTAAAAACGGCCGTATTTTTGGGACCAGTGATTCTAATGATGCTTAAAGTGAAAAAAAAAGTGAAATATTCCTTTAAATATCGTACCTGGGGGGTGTCTATAGTATGCCTGTAAAGTGGCGCGTGTTTTCCATGCTTAGAACAATCCCTGCACAAAATGACATTTTTAAAGGAATAAAAGTCATTTAAAACTGCTTGTGGCTTTAATGTAATGTCGGGTCCCGGCAATATGGATGAAAATCAGTGAGACAAACGGCATGGGTACCCCCCACCCCCCAGTCCATTGCCAGGCCCTTTGGGTCTTGTATGGATATTAAGGGGAACCCAGCACTCAAATTAAAAAAAGGAAAGGTGTGGGGCCCCCAGGCCCTATATACTCTGAACAGCAGTATACAGGTGGTGCAAGCAAGACAGAGACTGTAGGTTTGTTGTTAAGTAGAATCTGTTTGTAATTTTGAACTGGTACATTTTTAAAGTGTAGCTCCAGCCAAAAAATCTGTTTTTAAGCTTTTTGGAAAATGTAGGGAAGGGTTATCACCCCTGTAACATTTGTTTTGCTGTCTGTGCACCTCTTCAGAAGATTTCACCTCACTTTCTGTCTCAATGAAAAATGTTTTTTGTAAATTTGGGGTTTTTAGTGAAACAAGGATTAGTGATAAAGCATCAGTGAAGAGGAGATACGTTTTTTCCCATATTAACTCTTACAGGAGAGAATTTCCTTTCCTAGGGGTAGATTTCATCTCACTTCCTGTTGTCTCCTTCTGTTTGCAAATAGGAGTTGTTTGTAAGTTTGATGTTTGAAAGTAGGGGCCTGCCCTATATACTCTGCAGAAATTGGGGCCTTAGGTGTTGGTGTTGCCACAACACTGTAAGCCCTCACAGTTACTCTTGGTGGGCGCAGGAACGGGCCCTGCTGTGAAATATTAGATCAAGAATTGTAATTACATGCCATTGTTGAACAGTGGTAGAAAAATTGGGCCTTTGGTGGTGGTGGTGGTGCTGGTGCCACAACACTGTAAGTCCTCACAGTTACTCTTGGTGGGCGCTGGAACAGGCCCTGCTGTGAAATATTATATCAAGAATTGTAATTGCATGCACCTGTTGAACAGGGGCAAAAAAATTGGGCCTTTGGTGGTGGTGGTGTTGCCACAACACTGTAAGCCCTCACAGTTACTCTTGGTGGGCGCAGGAATGGGCCCTGCTGTGAAATATTAGATCACAAATTGTAATTACATGTCCCTGTTGAACAGGGGCAGAAAAATTGGGCCTTAGGCACTGGTGCCATAACACTGCAACCCCTCACAGATGCTATAGTTGGAGTGCAGGAATGAGCCCTGCTGCAAAGTATTGCATCAAAAATTGTAATTATACGCCCCTGTTAAACAGGGGCTGAAAATTTGGGCCTTGGGCACTGGTGCTGGTGCCACAACACTGCAACCCCTCACAGGTACTCTAGTTGGAGCGCAGGAATGAGCCCTACTGCAAAGTATTGCATCAAAAATTATAATTACATGCCCCTGATAACAGGGGCAGAAAAATTGGGCCTTGGCCACTGGTGGCGGTGCCCAGAACCAAAAATGTTCTTACAACCTATCAGCATGAAAATTGAGGAGGAATAGGATTGTGACTCAGTCTTGAAGGGATCTCACACTAAAAAATCAATCAGTTAGATCAGCATCAGGTGCTTGGTAGCTGGTGATCAAGGTCAGCCAATCGACCGATTCGATGGGCAGCCACACCCTGTGATATAGCACAGCCTGTTACAAAGCCTCCAACAGCACTGAATGTGCGTTCCGAAAGAACGCTGGATGCAGGACAGGCCAGTAGCTCAATTGCATACTGTGCAAGCTCTGGCCAGTGATCCATCCTCAAGACCCAGTAACCCAGAGGATTTTCGGTGGGAAAGGTGTCCAAGTCTGATTTTGCCCCTAGGTAATCCTGCACCATGTGAATCAGACGCTGGTGATGGTTGCTGGAACCGATCAGACCTTGGGGCTGCGGACTAAAAAATTGTCTGAACGCATCGGTCAGATGGCCACCTTCTCCACCGCTCCTTCTGTGACTGACCGAAGCCTCAGCAACAAGTTGTCCAGGAGGACCAGGAAATTGTAACCTCCCAGGCTCTGGAAACGCGTTGCACAAACCTTTCTTCAAGGCCTCCCGAAGATGTTTAATCCTCTGCTCCCTCTGCGACGGCAAGATAAGGTCCGCAACCTTACCCTTGTAACGTGGATCAAGGAGGGTTGCCAGCCAGTAATCATCCCTCCCCTTGATACCACGAATACGAGGATCCTTCCACAGGCTTTGCAGGATCAGGGAGGCCATGCAGCATAGGTTTGCTGAGGCATTCGATCCAGAGTCCTCTGGGTCACTAAGGACGACATGATCCGCAGCCACGTACAAGTCCATTGGTTTCTTCGGACTGTAAATGATCCCTTGAAGACTGCTGCTGATGCTGAGTGCCAGGCTCCACCTCCATGCTGACACAATCCTCCTCCTCCTCATCCTCTTCCTGTGTGATCGGCGGGCACGCAGGAACACTGTCTGGATAAAGGGGGCCTTGAGAGGTAAGGAAGTCCTCCTCTTCCTCCCTCTGTTCTGCCTCAAGTGCCCTGTCCATTATTCCATGCAGCGTGTGCTCCAACAGGTGGACAAGAGGGACAGTGTCACTGATGCATGCACTGTCACTACTCACCATCCTTGTGGCCTCCTCAAATGGTGACAGGACAGTGCATGCATCCCTAATCATAGCCCACTGGCGTGGGGAAAGAAAACCAAGGTCCCCTGACCCTGTCCTGGTGCCATAGTCGCATAGGTACTCATTGATGGCCCTCTGCTGCGTGTGCAGCCGCTGCAGCATGGCCAATCTTGAGTTCCACCTGCTGGGCATGTCACAGATTAGGCGGTTCTTGGACAGGTTAAATTCCTTTTGGAGGTCAGCCAGCCAAGCACTGGCATTATATGACCTGCGAAAATGCACGCAGACTTTCCTGGCCTGCCTCAGGACATCCTATAAGCCCGGGTACCTGCCCAAGAACCGCTGCACCACCAAGTTAAGGACGTGAGCCAAACAGGGCACATGGGTCAGTTGTCCCTCTCGGAGGGTGGAGAGGAGGTTGGTGCCATTGTCGCAAACCACCATACCTGCCTTAAGCTGGCATGGCGTCAACCACCTCTGAACCTGCCCCTGCAGAGCTGACAGAATCTCTGCCCCAGTGTGGCTCCTGTCCCCCAAGCACATCAGCTCAAGCACCGCATGGAATCTTTTTGCCTGCGTGCTTGCATAGCCCCTTGAACGCCTATGGAGCACCGCTGGTTTCGAGGACAAATCAGCACAGGAAAAGGCCATGGAGGGAGAAGAAGAGGAGGGGGTGGAGGAGAGAGGTGTGGCAGAATCACCACTAGTAGAATTTTGGAGGCGTGGTGGCAGAACAACCTCCAACACTACTGCACCCTGTCCTGCATCCTTCCCAGCTGCCAGAAGTGTCACCCAATGCGCGGTGAAAGATAGGTAACGTCCCTGCCCATGCCTGCTGGACCATGAGTCAGCGGTAATATGCACCTTACTGCTGACCGCCCTGTCCAGCGAGGCCAAGACATTGCCTTCCACATGCCGGTAGAGAGCCAGAATGGCCTTCCGTGAGAAAAAGTGGCATTTGGGAACCTGCCACTGAGGAACCGCACATTCCACAAACCCACGGAAGGGGGCAAAGTCTACCAACTGAAAAGACAGCAGTTGAAGTGCTAACAATTAAGCCACGCTAGCATTCAACCGCTGAGCATGTGGATGGCTGGGAGCGAACTTCTTTCGGCAGTGCAGCAGCTGGGGCTTGGAAATTTGCCTGGTACAATCTGACGTCGGTGTACCGATGGCAGATTGCCCCCAAGTACTTGGCTGTGACACACCTAATTCTACACCTTCATTCCTCTCAGTGCAGGTTTCAGAAAGGACTGAAGGTATAGTGGGGTTGGAGATCCCAGCTGATGAGAAGCAAGGAGAGGTCCGCTTTGTTCTTTGGTGTAGGTCTTTTAGGTACGCTTGCCAACGAACTGCATGGCAGGTCGACATATGTCTGGTCAAGCATGTGGTGCCCAAGCGGGTAATGTTTTGGCCACGTGAGATACGCTTAAGATATATGTTGCAAATAGCAGCGGTGGGATCTGATGCACTCGTCTCAAAAAAGGCCCACACCAAAGAACATTCGGAATAACGCGCAGAGATAGCAGCGCCCTGCACATGCGGAGCTCTGTGGTGTGATGCAGTCAGTGTGCTGCCCTTAAGCTGGCCCCTGGAGGCCATCCTGCCTCGTTGGAGATGTGCCTCCTCCTCTCTCCTATCAGGCACTCACGTGGAGTCAGTGACCTCATCATCCCCTCCCTCCTCATCACTGGAGCAAAGCTGGCAGTATGCTGCAGCTGGGGGAACATGACTGCCAGATTCCTGTCCTTCTTGGGCACCCCCTCTCTCTGGGCTCACGTTACTGCCTTCCTCTAGCTGGGTACCATCATCGGAGTCTACAAAATGCTGGGCATCCTCCTGGAGCATGTACCCAACACTGTGGTCAAACAGTTTGGGGGACTCCTCAGGAGGACATGGTGGGGCTAGGGAAGGAGTAACTGATGCCATTGAGCCGATGGAAGAGGCCGCGTTGGCAGCTGCTTTGCCAGACAAATTACCCTGAGCCTGGGTGAGAGAGGATGAGGAGGATGAGAACGGCTTGGTCATCCACTCTACCAAGTCTTCCGCATGTTGCGGCTCAACACGGCCAGCTGCCGAAAAAAAGAACAAGCGTGCCCAACGGCCATGTGCTGATGAGGATGCACCGTCTCCACGACCAGCACTGTTGCCTCTAGGCACAGAGCCTGCTTGCCCTTTTTTATTGACTTGTGACTGTCTGCCTCTCCTTGTTGGCCTTCCAGACATACTGATGGCCTGCAGTGAGATGTAGCTGCACAAAGCTGGGATGTATATATATACTGATACTGCAGCTAGCAGAATTAACTGCCTGCCTGTGGTACTAATAGGATCAGAAGAACACCACCAATTTTCTTCAGGTAGCTTTAGGTGCACACTGTGCAGAGGATATAGTACATTAACTGTAAATACTGTAGCTGCCTGCCTGTGGTATTAATAGGAGCAGAACAACAGCAATTGTCTTCAGGTAACTTTAGGTGCACACTGTGCAGAGGACGCACTACACTAACTTGTAAATACTGCAGCTGCCTGCAGTACTAATAGGATCAGAAGAACACCACCAATTTTCTTCAGGTAGCTTTAGGTGCACACTGCGCAGAGGAAGCCCTACACTAACTTGTAAATACTACAGCTGCCTGAGGTACTATTAGGATCAGAAGAACACCACCAATTTTCTTCAGGTAGCTTTAGGTGTACACTGTGCAGAGGACGCACTACACTAACTTGTAAATACTATAGCTGCCTGCGGTACTAAAAGAAACAGAGGACGCACTACACTAACTTGTAAATACTACAGCTGCCTGCGGTACTAATAGGATCAGAAGAACACCACCAATTTTCTTCAGGTAGCTTTAGGTGCACACTGTGCAGAGGACGCACTACACTAACTTTAAATACTGTAAGTAATAGGACTAATAGGCTCAGAAGAACACCAGCAATTTTCTTCAGGTAGCTGTAAATACTGTAAAAACACCTGCCTGCCTGTCAGTAGGAAGAGAATAATAGGAACGGATCTAGCTAAACTGAATACAGTGTGTGTATATATATATATATATATATATATATATATATATATATATATATATATATATATATATATATATATACACACAATACCTAGGATGCATATATATACACAATACACTGTAAGTGCAGCTAACTGACTCGCCTGCCTACTCTATCTAACTTAAATCAAATGACACTTTCTTTCTCTCTCTCTCTCTATCTCTCTCTCAACGCCGGAACACACTACACAGGGCTGACGTGCAGGCAGCCTTATATAGTGTGGGGCGTGTACTAAACCCCCTGAGCCATAATTGGCCAAAGCCACCCTGGCTTTGGCCAATTATGGCTCTCTGTACAGACGGCGCTGTGATTGGCCAAGCATGCGGGTCATAGTGCATGCTTGGCCAATCATCAGCCAGCAATGCACTGCGCTGCCGCAGTGAATTATGGGCCGTGGCGCGCCACTTGAATTTGGCATGAACGGCCCATATCGTTCGCAATTCGACGAACGGTCGAACATGCGATGTTCGAGTCGAACATGGGTTCAACTCGAACTCGAAGCTCATTCCTACTCCTGGGCTTGGTGGAGGAGGTAATTCCATTTCGGGCTCATAGAAGCCTACTTAATATCCTTTTGTCCTATGGGAGGAAGGCCATTTTGCTACACTGGAGGAAGCCGGAGGCCCCTAACGTGCAATTCTGGAAAGGGCTAGTTAACTCAATGATGCCATATTATAAAGCGACATACTTGTCTAGAGGATGTGGGAAGAAATTTGAGAAGGTGTGGCAGGCATGGTATAACTCAGATCTAACAGTGGGTTAGAAACGTATGAGGCGATTGACAGCTATGACGAATGCGTCACGTCAACATCTGGGTAGGAGTTAAGAGATACTTGTGGTCAAGAGAATACTGGGGTTGAATATGCTTCAAGGAGTTTTCGTCCCTAATTGAAATTGAATCACCTACTGGAGATAAATGGGCGCTACACCAAAAATCCTTGAGGTATTACACTGCGTTGCAGGTGCACTTTATCCGGAGATACATGTGTAGAAGTGAAGAGTGAGAGAACTGAGTATTGGGTTGTTGGGGGGAGGAAGGTTGTTACCTGAATGTTTGAAAGGTTGTACTTGAATATGTTGGCCACGTTGGCCATGTTGGCCGTATGACTGGCTCAGTGTTGTGCCGAGTCCTTTCTCTAATGTATGTCTCTATTAAAACTTAATAAAAAGAAATTTACAAAAAAAAAATGGTACTTCCAATGTACTTTTTCAACTATAATTACGGGATATTAAAATAAAAAATAAAAAATGTGGTGTAGTCTCTCTCCTTAGAGTTATTCTGATACCCACCCAAAAAAAAAAAAACAAACATTCACCTATATTTTTCCCTAGATAAACTCGCTGTGACCTCCAAACTACCAGAAAAACGGACTCAGTTTAAAATCCAGCCCAATAACCTAAATCTGCATTACACAAATCTTGGTATTATATTAAATACTTTCAGTCCTGGTCCCTTTGTTGCACGCTAATTATGTTACCCCTTTACTATATTTGAGATTTAATATCTCTCAGATATGTTATGGGTTAAATGAGAGGTCTTTGACCATGAGTGAAAGCTTTAACACAATAACAAAAATGTATTGGTATATAGTAAAGAAGCCTAGACTAATACACACAATCTATCTATTTGTACAGGGAAAGGGTAAAAATCATGGATTACATGAAGGAATACAGAGTCTATTCCTTAAAATATTAATCTACAAACAGTAGGACATAAAAGTCATGAGACAAACATATTTAGTTACAAGGTCAAGGCTGACATTTCCTATAGTTACCAGGCTATGACCCACAAAGGTTCCATTCGGGTGACCGCTCTACCAAAGAGTGTGTGTTTCCCTCCCATCTAGTCTGTGTATATATTATTACAGGCTGATGCCTCATTGGTTGGCATGGCGTGGCTCTGATTGGCGGGCCTCTCTAATCCTGGGTAAGGACTGGCTACATCTCCAATCCCTATACTTTGCATAAGTCAGCCCCCTTTAATGCAAATACTTGTCCCTGACTATTTTGAGCAGGAAACTTAACCTTGTAAGTAGATCACATTTTCAGGGAAATGAAGTATTCATGGCAGACTGGCCACGACCCTTAATTGCATAGTTAAACATGGGATCCTTTGAAGTGAATATGTGTAGAACAAAGAGGTTTGGGTTCCATTGTTTAGATACACAGGCCTAGGCACCGACTTATCTGTCTAACAGAGATTTGGGACGCTATGTTACATAGATACAAAGCTAACTGAAATATATTCATAATTACAATATTTTACAGCTATTAACCACTTCAGCTGGGAAGATTTTACCCCCTTCCCAACCAGAGCACTTTTTCCAATTTGGCACTGTGTCTCTTTAATTGACAATTGCGTGGTCATGCAACGCTGCACCCAAACAAAATTTGAGTCCTTTTTTTCCCACAAATAGAGCTTTATTTTGGTGGTATTTGATCACCTCTGTGGTTCTTATTTTTTGCACTATAAACAAAAAAAGAGTGCCAATTTTGAAAAAAACAATATTTTTTACTTTTTGCTATAATGAATATCCCCCAATTTAAAAAAAAAAAAAACACATTTCTTCATCAATTTAGGCCAATATGTATTCTTCTATTTATATTTTTGGTAAAAAAATCACAATAAGCATATATTGATTGGTTTGCGCAAATGTATAGCGTCTACAAACTATGGGGAAGATTTATGGCATTTTTATTTATTTTTATTTTTTTACTAGTAATGGCGGTGATCTGCGATTTTTAGCAGTATTGCGATGGACAGATCGGAGACTTTTGACACATTTTTGGAACCATTGACATTTATAGAGTGATCGGTGCTATAAATATGCACTGATTACTGTATAAATGTCACTGTCAGGGATGGAGTTAACACTAGGGGGCAATCAAGGGGTTAACTGTGTGTTCCCTCACTGTGTTCTAACTGTGTGGGGATGGGACTAACTAGGAGAGGACAGATCGCTGTCCCTACTTTGTAGGAACACACAATCTGTCCTCTCTCCTCTGACAGCACAGGGATTTGTGTGTTTACACACACAAATCCCTGAGCTGGCCCTCGTGCGCATAAACGCGCGTGGCCGGCGGCAATCACGCCAGCCACGTGCATCGGGTCCCCCACTGTGCAACAGGCACGCACTCGTGCCTCCGGCGGTGCTCGTGCACCCTCTGGTGGCTCTCCTGGGCAAAGCTGTATATATACGGGATTTCACCCAGGTGAGCCATTCTGCCGGTTGGGAACTGTTTAATGGAGATTTCACATAAACTCATAAGGCAACACTCCCCAAAAAACAAGCTTAATGTCCCTAGTTTGCTTTGTGGAACACCGAAATGCATGAAACTTCTAGGATAGGTTTGGAAAGTTAAAAACATAGGCTGTGCAAAGTTTCAGGGCAATTGACTGAGGTTTAGGCACTTTATTACACGTTAAGCTACATTAAGCCATTTTCCCATTAAATGTTTTAGTATATCCCCTGGTTTATGCTTTCCCTTTGATCCCTCTCCTTCCACATTTGTTGCACAGGATTTGGAGAGAAGGGGTTCCAGTCATTCTGGTGGCACCAGCCTGGCTCAGAAGGCCCTGGTTTCTGGAGATTGTGAGACTGACGTTGGCCCGATCTACTGTCTCAAGGTCCTATATTCCACCCCAATTTACAGTCTCTAAATTTGACAATATGGCTATGGAAGCCAGGGTGTTGAAGGACCATGGAATCTCAAGACCAGTGGTGTCTACCCTAGTGAATGCTAGAAAAGCTGTCACTAGGAAGATCTATCATAAGGTCTGGAAGACTTATATTGCTTGGTGTGAAGCCAAAAAATGTCATCCTCAGAAATACGTGATTGGGAGAATTCTCACTTTTCTACCGTCAGCTGTAGCAATCAGATTGGCTTTGAGTACAATCAGAGGTCAGTATTCTTCCAAAGGCCTTTAGCCTCCCATTCGCTGGTCCGAACCTTTAACCACTTCAATACCAGGCACTTATACACCTTCCTGCCCAAGCCAATTTTCAGCTTTCAGCGCTGTCGCAATTTGAATGACAATTGCGCGGTCATGCTACACTGTACCCAAAGAAATTTTTTATCATTTTGTTCCCACAAATAGAGCTTTCTTTTGGTGGTATTTGATCACTTTTGCCATTTTTATTTTTTGCGCAACAAATAAAAAGAGACCGAAAATTTTGAAAAAAAAAAGTTTTTCTTTGTTTCTCTTAAATTTTTTTGTAAATAAGTACGTTTTCTTCTTCAATGGTCGGCACTGATATGGCTGCACTGACGGGCACTGATAAGGCGGCACCGATGGGCACTGATGAGGTGGCACCAATGAGATGGCACTGATGAGGTGGCACTGATGGGCACTGATGATGGGCTCTGATAGGTGGCACTGATGGGCACTGATAGGTGGCACTAGTATGCGGCACTGATAGGCACTCATAGGCGGCGCTGATGGGTACTTATGGGTGGTACTGATAGGTGGCATGAATGGGCACTGATGGTCACTGATAGGTGGGCACTGATGGGCACGGATGGGCACTGATAGGTGACACTGAGGGACACTGATGGGTGGCACTGATTACACTGGTGGGTGGCATTGCTGGGCATCACTTATTTTTTATTTCTGTAATGGTGCCAGTCAGTGCCCATTTGTGGGCACTTATTGGCATGTACAGTATAGGGCATGTTTTATATGTGGATGGCCTAGAGGTATATACCTGGCCATCCACATGCTGGGGGCTTCCCTGGTGGGCCTGGCGGCTTCTCTGGTGGTCCAGTGTGGGCATCTGAGGGGGGCTGCGCTGATAAACAATCGGAGCCCCCCTGTCAGGAGAGCCGCCGATTGACTCTCCTCTACTCGCATCTGTCAGACGCGAGTGACGAAAAGCCGATCAACGGCTTTTCCTGTTTGCATTGTGATCAGCCGTGATTGGACATGGCTGATTGCGTGGTAAAAAGCCTCCGTCGGAGGCTCTTTACCAAGATCGGTGTAGCGGTGTGTCAGACTGACACACCGCACCACTGATTGCCGCGATGCTCGCCCCCCACGGGCGCGCGGCGGCTGTTATCCTACAGGGCGTCATGTGATGCCCAGTCAGGATAACTGAACCACCGCCCGGCTGTCATTCTGCTATAGGCCGGGCGGGAAGTGGTTAAGCAGGGGCAACTCATTTGCTTCCCCCCATTAGGTCACCTATGTGTCCTTGGGACTTGAACTTGGTGCTGTCTGTGTTACAGAAACTTCCATTTGAGCCTATCAAGGAAATTCCATTAGACTTTCTGTCACGCAAGCTAGCCTTCCTGATGGCCATCACCTCGGCTAGAAGGGTTTCGGAGTTGTCGGCCCTTTTGTGCAGGGAACCATACTTGATCCTTCACCACAACAGGGTTGTGTTACAACCTGTTCCATCTTTTTTGCCAAAAGTGGTGTCAGCCTTTCATTTAAATCAGGACATTATTTTGACTTCTTTTTTCTCTCTTAGCTCTGCGGAGATCCGAGGATCAGACTCCTTTTTTGTTTTACTAAAAGGACCCAAGAAGGGGCATGCAGCTTCCAAGGCTTCCATTGCCAATTGCAGAGGCGGCTCTAGACTTTGTGAGGCCTTAGGCAAAACTTAGACATGAGGCCCCAATCACACCACAAAGATGCAGGAGATGGTCAGAGACTGTGCGGACAATGATACAGGAGATGGTCAGAGAATGTGCGGACAATGATACAGGAGACGGTCAGAGACTGTGCAGACAATGATACATGAGACGGTTAGAGACTGTGCAGACAATGATACAGGAGACGGTCAGAGACTGTACGGACAATGATACAGGAGACGGTCAGAGACTGTGCGGACAATGATACAGGAGACAGTCAGAGACTGTGCAGACAATGATACAGGGGATGATCAGAGACTGTGCGGACAATGATACAGGAGATGGTCAGAGACTATGTGCGGACAATGGTACAGGAGACGGTCAGAGACTGTGCGGACAATGATACAGGAAACGGTCAAAGACTGTGCGGACAATGATACAGGAGATGATCAGAGACTGTGTGCGGACAATGATACAGGAGATGGTCAGAGACTGTGCAGACAATGATACAGGAGATGATCAGAGACTATGTGCGGACAGGAGAAACAGGAGATCATTTTATTATGGTAATGACAAGCAAACTCTTACCTGGCTAACACGGTATCAAACTCTGGAGCCACAGACAGGGTGCTGACAGACAATCACGCCACAAAGATGCAGGAGACGGTCAGAGACTGTGTGGACAATGATACAGGAGACAATCAGAGACTGTGCGGACAATTATACTGGAGATGGTCAGAGACTATGTGCGGACAATGGTACAGGAGATGGTCAGAGACTGTGCAGACAATGATACAGGAGATGATCAGAGACTGTTTGCGGACAATGATACAGGAGATGGTCAGAGACTGCATGTGGACAATGATACAGGAGATCATTTTATTATGGTAATGACAAGCAAACTCTTACCTGGCTAACACGGTTTTAAACTTTGGAGCCACAGACAGGGTGCTGACAGACCATCACGCCACAAAGATGGAGGATACGGTCAGAGACTGTGCAGACAATGATACAGGAGACGGTCAGAGACTATGCAGACAATGATACAGGAGACGGTCAAAGACTATGTGCGGACAATGATACAGGAAATAGTCAAAGACTGTGCGGACAATGATACAGGAGACGGCCAGAGACTATGTGCAGACAATGATACAGGAGACGGTCAGAGACTGTGCAGACAATGATACAAGAGACGGTCAGAGACTTTGCAGACAATGATACAGGAGACGGTCAGAGACTGTGCGGATGACGATACAGGAGACAGTCAGAGACTGTGCGGACAATGATACAGGAGACGATCAGAGACTGTGCAGACAGTGATACAGGAGACGGTCAGAGTCTGTGCGGATAATGATACAGGAGACAGTCAGAGACTGTGCGGACAATGATACAGGAGACGATCAGAGACTGTGCAGACAATGATACAGGAGATGGTCAGCGACTGTGCGGACAATGATACAGGAGACGGTCAGAGGCTGTGCGGACAATGATACAGAAGACGGTCAGAGACTGTACGGACAATGATACAGGAGACAATCAGAGACTGTGCGGACAATGATACAGGAGACAGTCAGAGACTGTGCGGACAATGATACAGAAGACGGTCAGAAACTGTGCGGACAATGATACAGGAGACGATCAGAGACTGTGCGGAGAATGATACAGGAAACGGTCAAAGACTGTGCGGACAATGATACAGGAGATGATCAGAGACTGTGTGCGGACAATGATACAGGAGATGGTCAGAGACTGTGCAGACAATGATACAGGAGTTGATCAGAGACTATGTGCGGACAGGAGAAACAGGAGATCATTTTATTATGGTAATGACAAGCAAACTCTTACCTGGCTAACATGGTATCAAACTCTGGAGCCACAGACAGGGTGCTGACAGACAATCACGCCACAAAGATGCAGGAGACGGTCAGAGACTGTGTGGACAATGATACAGGAGACAATCAGAGACTGTGCGGACAATTATACTGGAGATGCTCAGAGACTATGTGCAGACAATGGTACAGGAGATGGTCAGAGACTGTGCAGACAATGATACAGGAGATGATCAGAGACTGTTTGCGGACAATGATACAGGAGATGGTCAGAGACTGCATGTGGACAATGATACAGGAGATCATTTTATTATGGTAATGACAAGCAAACTCTTACCTGGCTAACACGGTTTTAAACTTTGGAGCCACAGACAGGGTGCTGACAGACAATCACGCCACAATGATGGAAGATACGGTCAGAGACTGTGCAGACAATGATACAGGAGACGGTCAGAGATTGTGCAGACAATGATACAGGAGACGGTCATAGACTATGCAGACAATGATACAGGAGACGGTCAAAGACTATGTGCGACAATGATACAGGAGATAGTCAAAGACTGTGCGGACAATGATACAGGAGACGGCCAGAGACTATGTGCAGACAATGATACAGGAGACGGTCAGAGACTGTGCAGACAATGATACAAGAGACGGTCAGAGACTATACAGACAATGATACAGGAGACGGTCAGAGACTGTGCAGATGACGATACAGGAGACAGTCAGAGACTGTGCGGACAATGATACAGGAGATGGTCAGAGTCTGTGTGGATAATGATACAGGAGACAGTCAGAGACTGTGCGGACAATGATACAGGAGACGATCAGAGACTGTGCAGACAATGATACAGGAGACGGTCAGCGACTGTGCGGACAATGATACAGGAGACGGTCAGAGGCTGTGCGGACAATGATACAGAAGACGGTCAGAGACTGTACGGACAATGATACAGGAGACAATCAGAGACTGTGCGGACAATGATACAGGAGACAGTCAGAGACTGTGCGGACAATGATACAGAAGACGGTCAGAAACTGTGCGGACAATGATACAGGAGACGATCAGAGACTGTGCGGACAAGGATACAGGAGATGGCCAGAGACTGTGTGTGGACAATGATACAGGAGATGGTGAGAAACTGTGTGCGGACAATGATAAAGGAGATGGTCAGAGACTGCATGTGGACAATGATACAGGAGATGGTCAGAGACTGCATGTGGACAATGATACAGGAGATCGTTTTATTATGGTAATGACAAGCAAACTCTTACCTGGCTAACACGGTATCAAACTTTGGAGCCACAGACAGGGTGCTGACAGACAATCACGCCACAAAGATGCAGGAGACGGTCAGAGACTGTGCGGACGGTGATACAGGAGACGGTCAGAGACTGTGCAGGCAATGATTCAGGAGACGGACAGAGACTGTGCAGACAATGATACAGGAGAAGGTCAGAGACTGTGCAGACAATGATACAGGAGACAGTCAGAGACTGTGCAGACAATGATACAGGAGATGATCAGAGATTGTGCAGACAATGATACAGGAGATGGACAGAGACTGTGCAGACAATGATACGGGAGACGGTCAGAGACTGTGCAATGATACAGGAGATTGTCAGAGACTGTGCAGACAATGATATAGGAGACGGTCAGAGACTGTGCAGACAATGATACAGGAGAGACTGTGCAGACAATGATACGGGAGATGGTCAGAGACTGTGCGGACAATGATACAGAAGACGGTCAGAGACTGTGCAGACAATGATACAGGAGTCGGTCAGAGACTGTGCAGACAATGATACAGGAGATGGTCAGAGACTGTGCAGACAATGATACAGGTGACGGTCAGAGACTGTGCAGACAATGATACAGGTGATGGTCAGAGACTGTGCAGACAATGATACCTTGCTTACCTGGCTAACACGGTATCAAACTCTGGAGCCACAGACAGGGTGCTGACAGACAATCATGCCACAAAGATGCAGGAGACGGTCAGAGACTGTGTGGACAATGATACAGGAGACAATCAGAGACTGTGCGGACAATTATACTGGAGATGGTCAGAGACTATGTGCGGACAATGGTACAGGAGATGGTCAGAGACTGTGCAGACAATGATACAGGAGATGATCAGAGACTGTTTGCGGACAATGATACAGGAGATGGTCAGAGACTGCATGTGGACAATGATAGAGGAGATCATTTTATTATGGTAATGACAAGCAAACTCTTACCTGGCTAACACGGTTTTAAACTTTGGAGCCACAGACAGGGTGCTGACAGACAATCACGCCACAAAGATGGAGGATACGGTCAGAGACTGTGCAGACAATGATACAGGAGACGGTCAGAGATTGTGCAGACAATGATACAGGAGACGGTCAGAGACTATGCAGACAATGATACAGGAGACGGTCAAAGACTATGTGCGGACAATGATACAGGAGATAGTCAAAGACTGTGCAGACAATGATACAGGAGACGGCCAGAGACTATGTGCAGACAATGATACAGGAGACGGTCAGAGACTGTGCAGACAATGATACAAGAGATGGTCAGAGACTATACAGACAATGATACAGGAGACGGTCAGAGACTGTGCGGATGACGATACAGGAGACAGTCAGAGACTGTGCGGACAATGATACAGGAGACGGTCAGAGTCTGTGTGGATAATGATACAGGAGACAGTCAGAGACTGTGCGGACAATGATACAGGAGACGATCAGAGACTGTGCAGACAATGATACAGGAGACGGTCGGAGACTGTGCGGACAATGATACAGGAGACGGTCAGAGGCTGTGCGGACAATGATACAGAAGACGGTCAGAGACTGTACGGACAATGATACAGGAGACAATCAGAGACTGTGCGGACAATGATACAGGAGACAGTCAGAGACTGTGCGGACAATGATACAGAAGACGGTCAGAAACTGTGCGGACAATGATACAGGAGACGATCAGAGACTGTGCGGACAATGATACAGGAGATGGCCAGAGACTGTGTGTGGACAATGATACAGGAGATGGTGAGAAACTGTGTGCGGACAATGATAAAGGAGATGGTCAGAGAGTGCATGTGGACAATGATACAGGAGATGGTCAGAGACTGCATGTGGACAATGATACAGGAGATCGTTTTATTATGGTAATGACAAGCAAACTCTTACCTGGCTAACACGGTATCAAACTTTGGAGCCACAGACAGGGTGCTGACAGACAATCACGCCACAAAGATGCAGGAGACGGTCAGAGACTGTGCGGACGGTGATACAGGAGACGGTCAGAGACTGTGCAGGCAATGATTCAGGAGACGGACAGAGACTGTGCAGACAATGATACAGGAGAAGGTCAGAGACTGTGCAGACAATGATACAGGAGACGGTCAGAGACTGTGCAGACAATGATACAGGAGATGATCAGAGATTGTGCAGACAATGATACAGGAGACGGACAGAGACTGTGCAGACAATGATACGGGAGACGGTCAGAGACTGTGCAATGATACAGGAGATTGTCAGAGACTGTGCAGACAATGATATAGGAGATGGTCAGAGACTGTGCAGACAATGATACAGGAGAGACTGTGCAGACAATGATACAGGAGATGGTCAGAGACTGTGCGGACAATGATAAAGAAGACGGTCAGAGACTGTGCAGACAATGATACAGGAGTCGGTCAGAGACTGTGCAGACAATGATACAGGAGATGGTCAGAGACTGTGCAGACAATGATACAGGTGACGGTCAGAGACTGTGCAGACAATGATACAGGTGACGGTCAGAGACTGTGCAGACAATGATACAGGAGACAGTCAGAGACTGTGCAGACAATGATACAGGAGATGGAAAGAGACTGTGCAGACAATGATACAGGAGACGGTCAGAGACTGTGCAGACAATGATACAGGAGATGGTCAGAGACTGTGCAGACAATGATACAGGAGACGGTCAGAGACTGTGCAGACAAGGATACAGGAGATGGTCAGAGACTGTGCAGACAATGATACAGGAGACGGTCAGAGACTGTGCGGACAATGATACAGGAGAGGATCAGAGACTGTGTGCGGACAATGATACAGAAGACGGTCAGAGACTGTGCGGACAATGATACAGGAGATGGTCAGAGACTGCGCGACCATGATAACAACAGAATGAGCATAATTGATAACTTATTAGTGTAATGCTTCTTCATTATCAGCAGGTTTAGGGAGAAGGTAAATAACACTGCTGTATTACTTAACTGTAATAGAGATGGTGGTGCACCATTTTGGCTGTACTATCTGGCAGAGGAATATGAATCACAAAAATTGCAGCACAGACTTATAAATCTTTTGGTAGATGAAACATTTTACATATGTGTTGTGAATAGCTGTTTGCCTGCCGTTCATTTTGAAAGCTGAACTGCTGCAAGATAAAGAAAAAAAGCCCATTAAAAATAAAATAAGCCCTTCAGTTTGAACGACAGCCAGCCTCATTCAACGGCCTTCCTCGAAGCCCAGACTGGAATGTACATGACCTCAGCCTGCCATTCAACAAGTAAGGAGAAGCGGCACAATGATGATCCCATCCAGTGGTGGCTGGTGCTCAAATTTTTTGGGGAGGCGCAAACAAACTGACAAATTCAGGAAAAGAAACATCAATTGCAGCCTCAGTGTGCCCATCAAACACAGCCACTGTTCCCATTAATTGCAGCCACGGCGCCATCAAATGCAGCCACTGCGCCCATCAAACGCAGCCACTGTGCCCGATCTAATGCAGCCTCACTGTGCCCAATCAAATGCAGCCTCACTGTGCCCAATCAAATGTAGCCTCACTGTGCCCATCAAATTCAGCCTCACTGTGCCCATCAAATACTGCCACTGTGCCCCATCAAATGCAGGCGGCCGTGGTGTCAGTCTGTTTGCAGTGCCAGCCGCCCGCTCACCCCGCCGGCTTGCTTGGGCACACTGACCAATATTTCCTTCCACTCCTGAGGCAAATTAGGTGGCCGCGAGTGCGAGGCCCTTCTGGGGGCGAGGCCTAAGGCGATCGCCTAATTTGCCTAATTAAAGAGCCGTCTCTGGCCAATTGGGTCCGTCAATTGGTCCTTTAGGCCTATGGACTGAAATGTAAAGCTCCTCCCTTTAGGGTGAGAGCTCATTCTACCAGGGGTGTAGGAACCTCCTGTGCTTTTTGCCATCAGGTATCTGTGGCTCAGATTTGTAAGGCTGCCACCTGGTCTTCGGTGCATACGTTCACAAAATTTTATGAAGTGGATGTTCGAGCAGCCGAGGATTCGACTTTCGGCCGCAGTGTACTGCGGGCTGCCATATAAGGTCTGATGGCTATTGTTTGGCAGGGTGTCTCCCTCCCCTCAAGTATATTGCTCTAGGACCTCCCAGTAGATAATAAATATTAGCCTAACTCTGTGTCCCATGTTGTATGAAAAGAAAATCGGATTTTTTCATCATACTTACCTGTAAAATCCTTTTCTATTCAATTTCTAAATTGCTGCATTTGTAAATTTCCAAAGCCAGTATAATACCCCTTTCACACCGAGCCGCTCATAGCGTCGGCGGTAAAACTCATTTTATGGTCGGATTTGCGGAGCATTTCGGCCACTTGTGGGCGCTTTTACCCCCCGCTAGCGGCCGAGAAAGGGTTAAAACCGCCGGCAATACGCCGTAATAGCGGCGTTTTGCCGGCGGTATCCCAGCGTTGCCCCATTGATTTCAATGGGAAACAGCGGTGGAGGAGCGGTAGACACACCGCTCCTTCACCGCTCCAAGGAAGCTGCTGGCAGGACTTTTCCTGACGTCCTGCCAGCGCACCGCTCCAGTGTGAAAGCCCTCAGGCTTTCACACTGGAGACAATGGAGCAGCTGTTTGAGGGCGGATTGCAGGCGCTATTTTTAATGCTATTGTGCCTGCAAAACGCCCTTGGTGTGAAAGGAGTCTAAAGGAATAGTAGTGGTTTAACTAATCATTTTTTTTGTATAATTCTCCTTTAAGCGGGTATGGCAAGGGGTGTGTCCTATGCCTACAGACTTTTGCTAATTGGTGTCCCTCATTCCATTCTCAAAAAGTTAGGGTTATGGCTTACCTATAGCAGTAAATTCTGTATCTGTTGAAATTCTGGACCCCTGTGCCTACTGCACATGCAGCAATTCAGCAATTTACACCCTCAGTGATCCATAACATTGCTGGGGAAGGAGCCGAGCGAGCCACACAAAACATTTAATAATACAAACGTGAAACCGTTGTCACTAAGTACAAAAGTTATTTCTTATAAAAAAGAAGGGGGTAGGAGCTCCCAATAAAGGTCAATATGAAACTCAAGTACAAAAAAGCCTGATTAGCGCTCAACAAACCCCCCAACATTCTACTCATAATACATGAAATATTAAGAATGAAGAAGGGGAGGGAAGAAGGCTGCTGTGGCCATTGAAATATAGTACACAAACTCTTCAAAACACACCATGGTGAAATTAAAAGCCCCCAACTATATCTGCAAGATATGCAAAATTCATAGTATTATAAATACATAGAAATTAAGAAGCAATATAACCTGTACATGCAATATTTTTTTTTTGGCTCGGCTGGGCAAATCGATGTTACCTTACGTCGCATCGCCTTTTGGCCACCAGGGGTGTGTACACGCTACAAGAGGCGCACCGATGCGAGTGCCCGGCGGGTGCGCCGACCGCTGGGCACCCACGATCGCTTGTGACAGAGCGAGAACTGGGATCTGTGTGTGTAAACACACAGATCCTGGTTCTCTCAGGGGAGAGGAGACAGATCGTGTGTTCATACTAAGTATGAACACTGATCTCTTTCTTCCCCTAGTCAGTCCCATCCCCCCTACAGATAGAACACACCTTGGGAACACAGTTAACCCCTTGAGTGCCCCCTAGTGTTAACCCCTTCCCTGCCAGTGACATTTATACAGTAATCAGTGCATTTTTATAGCACCGATCGCTGTATAATTGTCAATGGTCCCAAAAATATGTCAAAAGCGTCCAATTTGTTCGCCGCAATATCACAGTCCCGATAAAAATCGCAGATCGCCAACATTACTAGTGAAAAAAAAAAATAATAACAAAAATGCCATAAATCTATCCCCTATTTTGTAGACGCTATAACTTTTGCGCAAACCAATCAATATAAACTTATTGTGATTTTTTTTTGCAAAAAATATGTAGAAGAATACATATCGGCCTAAACTGAGGAAAAAATTTGTTTTTTTGAAAAAAAAATGTGGGATAATTATTATAGCAAAAAGTAAAAGATATTGTATTTTTTTCAAAATTGTTGCTCTTCTTTTGTTTATATCGCAAAAAATAAAAACCGTAGAGGTGACCAAATACCACCAAAAGAAAGCTCTATTTGTGGGAAAAAAAGTACGTCAATTTTGTTTGGGTATAGCGTCGCACGACCGCGCAATTGTCAGTTAAAACAGAGCAGTGCGGTATTGCAAAAAATGGCCTGATCATTGAGCAGCCAAATCTTCTGGGGCTGAAGTAGTTAAAGAGATATTACTGTTTTTTTTTTAAATTACAAACATGTTATACTTACCTGCTCTGTGCAATAGTTTTTCACAGAGCAGCCCCGATCCTGTTCTTCTTGGCTCCCCCGCCGGCGTTCCTGTCTCCTTCTCCTTGACCAGTGCTCCCAATGGGAAGCCACTTGCTATGGGGGCACTGGGGCAAGCTCAATTCCGAACTCTGCTCTATGCATCCATAAGACACATAGAGCCGTGGCTCAGTCCCACTCTCTCCTCATTGGCTCACTGGCTGTGATTGGTAGCAGTGGGAGCGGGACTATACAGCGTCATTGCATCACTTACGGTTTCGAGCCGTGGAGCGCAGATCGCTGCGGTTTGCTGTTTTTAAACACTGTTTTTGCTTTTAATGATTTTTATTAAATGTGAGTACCCATCAGTATTATTAATACATTTTTGGATATTTGTACGGTATGACACTATGGAGTCTCTTTCCTCTCTACATGTGGGTAACATTTAAGAGGTTATCAGTGAGGAGACCACTTACATCGCAGACAAGGAGGCACTTGGAGAACACGGGACAGGAAGTTTCCCCCCCACTCCACAGGCTGCACAGTGGCTCATACTGTGAAGGTGAAATACCTCCTTGTGGGATGAATAATAGCAGTGAGTGCGTTTCTTATGGGGCACTGTTTTCCACGAAGCACAGAACAATTTGAAGGAGCACATTGTCACTTTATTGGACTTTTTTTATACACCAGGGTTTAAGGACGGTATATGCATATTTCTGAACACAGTTTCACAGCAACAATGTACACCAGTCATATATGTTGGATTTTTTTGCACAGAAATGTCACTTTGAATTGCAGGTTTTGCACATGATTGTGTTTTTTTTATTTTATTTTCGTTTGGACATAACAATATGTATTATATATAAGCGGTTAGGAAGTTTACACAGTAGGATTTTTTTTGTGGATTTTTGTGAATATACAAATATTTATTTTCTGCGCTTTTATTGTCACTTTTTGCACTAAATGCACCCATGACACACACCCCTCAAGTATTTAAAGGTTGTAGGTCACCACTTAATAAGAGCAGCTCCATCCCCTCTTTTTCACATTTCTTCTAGATTTACCTTAGGGTGAATTTATTGATAGAGGCTGCAGGTCCTCATTTTTCATTTTCACCATAAGCGAGGGGTCTAATAATTTTTTCCCGCTGCTGTGTCTTAGTCAATATAAAGAGAGAGACCCGGGACACCCGAAGCTCCCATGCACATTTCTGGGTAGAGAAGGGTGCTCAGGTGAGTATTGAAGGGGGGCGGCAGCACACAGAAGGTTTTTTATCTTCATGTATAGAATGCATGAAGGCAGTGGCAGCCGGCTGCTTCCCCTGCTCGGGGGGCAGCCTCCTGTTCCTCTGCTTTCCACGGGTCATCACAGCGGTGGCCTCCTGTTCCCCTGCTCTCCATGGGTCATCACAACAGCGGCGGCTTCTATTTCCTCCCCCCTCCTCGGCGGCCAATCGGAAAACGGGTTTCACACCCGCTTTTGATTGGCTGGATTGAGGATCAGTGTTTCAACAGCGAATATTCATTTGCTGTTGTAACATCTGGGTGGGCTCATGGTGCAATGCTCTGCGCCACGAGCCCACCCTATTTTGAAGCCTATTGGAGCCTATGGCTCTAATCAGGTGCTTAAAAAAACACCCCTGTCGCTGTAATTTAGGTGCCCGGTCTCCTGAAAGGGGCCGGACACAAGAATAGGGGGTGGCCACGGCAGCTGTGGATATATTCATGCTATATACATATAGGGGGTGGCGAGGATAGAGGGGGCAGCGCCCAGGCGCCCCTAATGGACGGCCGCCACTGCATGAAGGTAAAAAACCTTCAGCCTTTATAACTACTTTAATAAAGTATATATGCTATATTTCAATAGCCACAGCAGCCTCATCCTCCCTTTCTTCATTCTTTATATTCCATGTATTATGAGTAGAATGTTGGGGGGGGTTGTTAAGCTCTAATAAGGCTTTTTTGTAGAGGGGTTACAAAACAATTACCCTATGCCTGTTGGGGAAGGACCTGAGTGTGAACCAAACTTCACAGCTGCTGGGCATCTATACTATGTAACCAGCGGGCACTTCATCTATGCTATGTAACCAGCGGACACTTCATCTATACTATCTAACCAGCAGGCACTTCATCTGTACTATGTAACCAGTGGGCACTTCATCTATACTATTTAACCAGCAGGCACTTCATCTGTACTATGTAACCAGTGGGCACTTCATCTATACTATGTAACCAACAGGCACTTCATCTGTACTATGTAACCAGCGGGCACTTCATCTATACTATGTAACCAGTGGGCACTTAATCTATGCTATGTAACCAGAGGGCACTTCACTACTATGTAACCAGCGTCATTTCATCTACACTATGTAACCAGCGGGCACTTCATCTATACTATGTAACCAGCAAGCAGTTCATCTATACCATGTAACCAGCGGGTACGTTTCATTGACAGCTGTCATCAGGGAGAGGAAGGGATGTTTCATCCTATCCTCTACCCTGCAGCTACTCCCACGCTCAGCCTCTGCTTGTGATGTGGAGGAGATCAAGCGCCTTTCACACCTGAGCGCCGCTAAAACAGCGCCAGCCATTTTTGTCGTGCTTTAGCAGCGTTTTACAGTAGCTACCCTTTTGCGCTGTTTTTCGGGCGCTAGCTGGCTGGATTTTTTAGGTCCCAAAAAAGACCCATTTTGCGGCACTTTTGAAGCGCTGCCCATTAATTTAAATGGGCAGGGGCATTTTGGGAGTGTTATTATTAGTACTCCCAACCCACCCCAAAGATGCTGCTTGTAGGACTTTTTCTAATGTCCCGTGAGCGCACCGCCCCAGTGTGAAAGCACAAACGGCAGTGAATGGGAGGCAGTTTTCTAGTGCTAATACGCCTGAAAACTGCCTCAGTGTGAAAGGGGTCTAATTAAAGTTTTGCCTTTAGTTAAAAAAGTGCATGACTAATAGTGATACCATATAATAACCATAAAAACCGGACAGGGGGCCCTATCTCCTCACCACTCTATCCAAATCTAAAAACAATGGGGTCTAGATATATTGGTGACCTCTAATGATGGTCTTAGAACCATTCACTTATAAAAAGGCTATTACCATGGCAAGGTATGTTTATATGAGGGGGAGAATGTCTGGTTCCTGTTATGTATTGCAGTATGAGGGACATGAGCAGTAATAGAAATGTCTGTGTGTGTTTCAGCTGTTCTCCTGGATGGGGAGGGGGAGAAGGCCCTCATCATACTCTCTGTACGCCTCTGAGAGGGCCAAGGCTTTACTTCATGTACACCTCTGAAAGGCCCTTCATAATACCCCATGTACTTCTCTTAGGGGGCCCTCGTATTACTCTGTGTACTGTTCTGAGAGCCCTAATGTTACTCCATATACTCCACTGAGGGGCCCCTCCTATTACCCTGTGTACTTCACTGAGGGGGCTCTGATATACTCTTCTGAGAGGGCCTACATAATACCTCTGCTGGGTTAGCCCCCCCATATCAAACTTTTTGAAAAATCTTATGCAGTTTGTTAGATCTTTGTTAGATCAGGTTAGATCAACCGTTGTTTGCGTTAGATCTCACACAGAAGAAGCAATATTAACAGTTATTTGCTGAGGGGGCTAACCCATCATCACCCGGTTGGCTCCTTCACCAGAGGCCTCCGAAGTTTCCCTCTGGCTTCTGGCACTGTGCTTCAGGCTTCACTGGGCTTGGACACACCTGTTGATTAATGTCCCACATAATTTCAGCATACCTCGGTATTTCTTCTTCTTTGTGAGATCTAACGCAAACAACGGTTGATCTAACCTGATCTAACAAAGATCTAACAAACTGCATACGATTTTTTCAAAAATTTTGATATGGGGGGGCTAACCCGGCAGAGGTCTACATGATACCCCAAGTACATCTCTGAGGGGGCCCTCATATTATCTTCTGTGCTCCACTGAGGGGGCCCTCATATACTCTTCTGAGAGGGCCTTCATAATACCCCATATACTTTTCTGAGGGGCCTTCATTTTAGTTTATGTACTTCTGTGAGGGAGGGCCCTCTTATTACTCTGTGTACTGTTCTGAGAGAGCCCTCATATTACTTCATGTACCCCTGTCAGAGGGCCCCATATATCCCCATGTACTCCTGTAAGGGGGCCCCATATATCCCCATGTACTCCTGTCAGAGGGCCCCATGTACTCCTGTCAGGGGGTCCCATGTATCCCCATGTACTTCTGTCAGGGAGGCCCCATATATCCTCATGTACTCCTGTCAGGGGGGGCATATACTCCTGTCAAGGGGCCCCATATATCCCCATGTACTCCTGTCAGGGGGCCCCATATATCCCCATGTACCCCTGTCAGGGGGCCCCATATATCCCCATGTACCCCTGCCAGAGGGCCCAATATATCCCAATGTACTCCTGTCAGGGGGTGCCATATATCCCCATGTACTCCTGTCAGGGGGGCCCCATATCTCCCCATGTACCCCTGTCAGAGGGCCCCATATATCCCCATTTACTCCTGTCAGGGGGGGGGGCATATATCCCCATGTACCCCTGTCAGAGGGCCCCATTATATCCCCATGTACCCCTGTCAGGGGGGCCCTATATATTCCCATGTACTCCTGTCAGGGGGAGCATATATCCCCATGTACCCCTGTCAGGGAGGCCCCATATATCCCCATGTACCCCTGCCAGAGGGCCCCATATATCCCAATGTACTCCTGTCAGGGGGCGCCATATATCCCCATGTACTCCTGTCAGGGGGGCCCCATATATCCCCATGTACCCCGTCAGAGGGCCCCATATATCCCCATTTTCTCCTGTCAGGGGGGGCCCATATATCCCCATGTACCCCTGTCAGAGGGCCCCATATATCCCCATGTACCCCTGTCAGAAGGCCCCATATATCCCCATGTACTCCTGTCAGGGGGCCCTATATATCCCCATGTACTCCTGTCAGGGGGGCCCTATATATCCCCATGTACTCCTGTCAGGGGGGCCCTATATATCCCTATGTACTCCTGTCAGGGGGAGCATATATCCCCATGTACCCCTGTCAGGGAGGCCCCATATATCCCCATGTACTCCTGTCAGGGACGCCCCATATATACCCATGTACTCCTGTCAGGGGGTCCCATATATCCCCATGTACTCCTGTCAAGGGGGCCCTATATATCCCCATGTATTCCTGTCAGGGGGCCCCATATATCCCGATGTACTCCTGTCAGGGGGGGCCCCATATAGCCCCATGTACTCCTATCAGGGGGTCCCATATATCCCCATGTACTCCTGTCAGAGGGCCCCATATATCCCCATGTACTCCTGTCAGAGGGCCCCATTTATCCCCATGTACTCCTGTCAGGGGGTCCCATATATCCCCATGTACTCCTGTCGGGGGTCCCATATATCCCTATGTACTCCTGTCAGGGGGGGCCATATAGCCCCATGTACTCCTGTCGGGGGTCCCATATATCCCCATGTACTCCTGTCAGAGGGCCCCATTTATCCCCATGTACTCCTGTCACAGGGCCCCATATATCCCTGTGTACTCCTGTCAGGGGTCCCATATATCCCCGTGTACTCCTGTCAGGGGGTCCCATATATCCCCATGTACTCCTGTCAGAGGGCCCCATATATCCCTATGTACTCCTGTCAGAGGGCCCCATATATCCCCATGTACTCCTGTCAGGGGGGCCCATATATCCCCGTGTACTCCTGTCAGGGGGGCCCATATATCCCCATGTACTCCTGTCAGGGGGTCCCATATATCTCCATGTACTCCTGTCGGGGGGGCATATAACCCCATGTACTCCTGTCAGGAGGCCCCATATATCCCCATGTACTCCTGTCAAGGGGGCCCTATATATCCCCATGTACTCCTGTCAGGGAGGCCCCATATATCCCCATGTACTCCTGTCAGGGGGGCCATATATCCCCATGTACTCCTGTCAAGGAGGCCCTATATATCCCCATGTATTCCTGTCAGGGGGCCCTATATATCCCCAGGTACTCCTGTTAGGGGGGGGCATATATCCCCATGTACTCCTGTCAAGGAGGCCCTATATATCCCCATGTATTCCTGTCAGGGGGCCCTATATATCCCCATGTACTCCTGTCAGGGGGGCCCCATATAGCCCCATGTACTCCTGTCAGAGGGCCCCATATATCCCCATGTACTCCTGTCAGGGGGTCCCATATATCCCCATGTACTCCTGTCAGGGGGGCCATATATCCCCATGTACTCCTGTCAGGGGGTCCCATATAGCCCCATGTACTCCTGTCAGAGGGCCCCATATATCCCCATGTACTCCTGTCAGAGGGACCTATATATCCCCATGTAATCCTGTCAGGGGGTCCCATAGATCCCCGTGTACTCCTGTCAGGGGGGGCCCATATATCCCCGTGTACTCCTGTCAGAGGGCCCCATATATCGCTATGTACTCCTGTCAGAGGGCCCCATATATCCCCATGTACTCCTGTCAGGGGGGCCCCATATAGCCCCATGTACTCCGGTCAGGGGGTCCCATATATCCCCATGTACTCCTGTCAGGGGGTCCCATATATCCTCATGTACTCCTGTCAGGGGGGCCATATATCCCCATGTACTCCTGTCAGGGGGTCAAATATAGCCCCATGTACTCCTGTCAGAGGGCCCCATATATCCCCATGTACTCCTGTCAGAGGGCCCCATATATCCCCATGTACTCCTGTCAGGGGGTCCCATATATCCCCACGTACTCCTGTCACAGAGCCCCATATATCCCTGGGTACTCCTGTCAGGGGTCTTATATATCCCCGTGTACTCCTGTCAGGGGGTCCCATATATCCCCATGTACTCCTGTCAGAGGGCCCCATATATCCCTATGTACTCCTGTCAGAGGGCCCCATATATCCCCATGTACTCCTGTCAGGGGGTCCCATATATCCCCATGTACTCCTGTCAGGGGGAGCCCATATATCCCCATGTACTCCTGTCACAGGGGGCCCATATATCTCCATGTACTCCTGTCAGGGGGTGTACTCCTGTCAGGGGGGCCCATATATCCCCATGTACTCCTGTCAGAGGGCCCCATATATCCCCATGTACTCCTGTCAGGGAGTCCTATATATCCACATGTACTCCTGTCAGAGGGTCCCATATATCCCTATGTACTCCTGTCAGAGGGCCCCATATATCCCCATGTATTCCTGTCAAGGGGAGCCCATATATCCCCATGTACTCCTGTCACGGGGGGTCCATATATCTCAATGTACTCCTGTCAGGTGGTGTACTCCTGTCGGGGGGGCCCATATATCCCCATGTACTCCTGTCAGAGGGCCCCATATATCCCCATGTACTCCTGTCAGAGGGCCCCATATATCCTCATGCACTCCTGTCAGGGGGTCACATATATCCCCGTGTACTCCTGTCAGGGGGGCCCATATATCCCGTGTACTCCTGTCACGGGGCCCCATATATCCCTGTGTACTCCTGTCAGGGGGTCCCATATATCCCCATGTACTCCTGTCAGGGGGTCCCATATATCCCCATGTACTCCTGTCAGGGGGTCCCATATATCCCCGTGTACTCCTGTCAGGGGGGGCCCATATATCCCCGTGTACTCCTGTCAGAGGGCCCCATATATCCCCATGTACTCCTGTCAGAGGCCCCATATATCCCCATGTACTCCTGTCACGGGGGGCCCATATATCTCCATGTACTCCTGTCACGGGGGGCCCATATATCCCCATGTACTCCTGTCACGGGGGGGCCCATATATCTCCATGTACTCCTGTCTGGGGGGGGCCCATATATCCCCATGTACTCCTGTCAGGGGGGCCCATATATCCCCATGTACTCCTGTCAGGGGGTCCCATATATCCCCATGTACTCCTGTCAGGGGGTCCCATATATTCTCATGTACTCCTGTCAGAGGGCCCCATATATCCCCATGTACTCCTGTCAGGGGGGCCCATATATCCCCATGTACTCCTGTCAGGGGGTCCCATATATTCTCATGTACTCCTGTCGGAGGGCCCCATATATCCCCATGTACTCCTGTCAGAGGGCCCCATATACTCCTGTCAGGGGGTCCCATATATTCTTATGTACTCCTGTCAGAGGGCCCCATATATCCCCATGTACTCCTGTCAGAGGGCCCCATATATCCCCATGTACTCCTGTCAGAGGGCCCCATATACTCCTGTCAGGGGGTCCCATATATTCTCATGTACTCCTGTCAGAGGGCCCCATATATCCCCATGTACTCCTGTCAGAGGGCCCCATATATCCCCATGTACTCCTGTCAGAGGGCCCCATATACTCCTGTCAGAGGGCCCCATATATCCCCATGTACTCCTGTCAAGGGGGCCCTATATATCCCCATGTACTCCTGTCAGGGAGGCCCCATATATCCCCATGTACTCCTGTCAGGGGGGCCCCATATAGCCCCATGTACTCCTGTCAGGGGGTCCCATATATCCGTATGTACTCCTGTCAAAGGGCCTCATATATCCCCACATACTCCTGTCAGAGGGCCCCATATAGCCCCATGTACTCCTGTCAGAGGGCCCCATATATCCCAATGTACTCCTGTCAGGGGGGCCCATATATCCCTGTGTACTCCTGTCAGGGGGGCCCCATATATCCCAATGTACTCCTGTCAGGGGGGGCCCATATATCCCTGTGTACTCCTGTCAGGGGGGCCCCATATATCCCTGTGTACTCCTGTCAGGGGGTCCTATATATCCCCATGTACTCCTGTCAGAGGGCCCCATATATCCCCATGTACTCCTGTCAGAGGGCCCCAAATATCCCTATGTATTCCTGTCAGAGGGCCCCATATATCCCCATGTACTCCTGTCAGGGGTCCCATATATCCCCATGTACTCCTGTCAGAGGGCCCCATATATCCCTATGTACTCCTGTCAGAGGGCCCCATATATCCCCATGTACTCCGGTAAGGGGGTCCCATATATCCATATGTACTCCTGTCAGAGGGCCCCATATATCCCCATGTACTCCTGTCAGAGGGCCCCATATATCCCCATGTACTCCTGTCAGGGGGTCCCATATATCCCCATGTACTCCTGTCACAGGGCCCCATATATCCCTGTGTACTCCTGTCAGGGGTCCCATATATCCCCATGTACTCCTGTCAGGGGGTCCCATATATCCCCATGTACTCCTGTCAGAGGGCCCCATATGTCCCTATGTACTCCTGTCAGAGGGCCCCATATATCCCTATGTACTCCTGTCAGAGGGCCCCATATATCCCTATGTACTCCTGTCAGAGGGCCCCATATATCCCCATGTACTCCTGTCAGGGGGAGCTCATATATCCCCATGTACTCCTGTCACGGGGGGGCCCATATATCTCCATGTACTCCTGTCAGGTGGTGTACTCCTGTCGGGGGGGCCCATATATCCCCATGTACTCCTGTCAGGGGGTCCCATATATCCCCGTGTACTCCTGTCAGGGGGGGCCCATATATCCCCATGTACTTGTGTCAGAGGGCCCCATATATCCCCATGTACTCCTGTCAGGGAGTCCTATATATCCACATGTACTCCTGTCAGAGGGTCCCATATATCCCTATGTACTCCTGTCAGAGGGCCCCATATATCCCCATGTATTCCTGTCAAGGGGAGCCCATATATCCCCATGTACTCCTGTCACGGGGGGCCCATATATCTCAATGTACTCCTGTCAGGTGGTGTACTCCTGTCGGGGGGGCCCATATATCCCCATGTACTCCTGTCAGAGGGCCCCATATATCCCCATGTACTCCTGTCAGAGGGCCCCATATATCCTCATGCACTCCTGTCAGGGGGTCACATATATCCCCGTGTACTCCTGTCAGGGGGGCCCATATATCCCCGTGTACTCCTGTCAGGGGGGCCCATATATCCCGTGTACTCCTGTCAGGGGGCCCCATATATCCCTGTGTACTCCTGTCAGGGGGTCCCATATATCCCCATGTACTCCTGTCAGGGGGTCCCATATATCCCCATGTACTCCTGTCAGGGGGTCCCATATATCCCCGTGTACTCCTGTCAGGGGGTCCCATATATCCCCGTGTACTCCTGTCAGGGGGGGCCCATATATCCCCGTGTACTCCTGTCAGAGGGCCCCATATATCCCCATGTACTCCTGTCAGAGGCCCCATATATCCCCATGTACTCCTGTCAGGGTGTCCCATATATCCCCATGTACTCCTGTCACGGGGGGCCCATATATCTCCATGTACTCCTGTCACGGGGGGCCCATATATCCCCATGTACTCCTGTCACGGGGGGCCCATATATCTCCATGTACTCCTGTCTGGGGGGGGGGCCATATATCCCCATGTACTCCTGTCAGGGGGGCCCATATATCCCCATGTACTCCTGTCAGGGGGTCCCATATATCCCCATGTACTCCTGTCAGGGGGTCCCATATATTCTCATGTACTCCTGTCAGAGGGCCCCATATATCCCCATGTACTCCTGTCAGGGGGGCCCATATATCCTCATGTACTCCTGTCAGGGGGTCCCATATATTCTCATGTACTCCTGTCAGAGGGCCCCATATATCCCCATGTACTCCTGTCAGAGGGCCCCATATACTCCTGTCAGGGGGTCCCATATATTCTTATGTACTCCTGTCAGAGGGCCCCATATATCCCCATGTACTCCTGTCAGAGGGCCCCATATACTCCTGTCAGGGGGTCCCATATATTCTCATGTACTCCTGTCAGAGGGCCCCATATATCCCCATGTACTCCTGTCAGAGGGCCCCATATATCCCCATGTACTCCTGTCAGAGGGCCCCATATACTCCTGTCAGAGGGCCCCATATATCCCCATGTACTCCTGTCAAGGGGGCCCTATATATCCCCATGTACTCCTGTCAGGGAGGCCCCATATATCCCCATGTACTCCTGTCAGGGGGGCCCCATATAGCCCCATGTACTCCTGTCAGGGGGTCCCATATATCCGTATGTACTCCTGTCAGAGGGCCTCATATATCCCCACGTACTCCTGTCAGAGGGCCCCATATAGCCCCATGTACTCCTGTCAGAGGGCCCCATATATCCCAATGTACTCCTGTCAGAGGGCCCCATATATCCCAATGTACTCCTGTCAGGGGGGGCCCATATATCCCCGTGTACTCCTGTCAGGGGGGCCCCATATATCCCTGTGTACTCCTGTCAGGGGGTCCCATATATCCCCATGTACTCCTGTCAGAGGGCCCCATATATCCCTATGTACTCCTGTCAGAGGGCCCCATATATCCCCATGTACTCCGGTAAGGGGGTCCCATATATCCATATGTACTCCTGTCAGAGGGCCCCATATATCCCCATGTACTCCTGTCAGAGGGCCCCATATATCCCCATGTACTCCTGTCAGGGGGTCCCATATATCCCCATGTACTAGTGTCACAGGGCCCCATATATCCCTGTGTACTCCTGTCAGGGGTCCCATATATCCCCATGTACTCCTGTCAGGGGGTCCCATATATCCCCATGTACTCCTGTCAGAGGGCCCCATATGTCCCTATGTACTCCTGTCAGAGGGCCCCATATATCCCTATGTACTCCTGTCAGAGGGCCCCATATATCCCTATGTACTCCTGTCAGAGGGCCCCATATATCCCCATGTACTCCTGTCAGGGGGAGCCCATATATCCCCATGTACTCCTGTCACGGGGGGCCCATATATCTCCATGTACTCCTGTCAGGTGGTGTACTCCTGTCGGGGGGGCCCATATATCCCCATGTACTCCTGTCAGAGGGCCCCATATATCCCCATGTACTCCTGTCAGAGGGCCCCATATATCCCCATGTACTCCTGTCAGGGGGTCTCATATATCCCCATGTACTCCTGTCACAGGGCCCCATATATCTCTGTGTACTCCTGTCAGGGGGTCCCATATATCCCCGTGTACTCCTGTCAGGGGGGGCCCATATATCCCCATGTACTCCTGTCAGAGGGCCCCATATATCCCCATGTACTCCTGTCAGGGGGTCTCATATATCCCCATGTACTCCTGTCACAGGGCCCCATATATCTCTGTGTACTCCTGTCAGGGGGTCCCATATATCCCCGTGTACTCCTGTCACGGGGGGCCCATATATCTCCATGTACTCCTGTCACGGGGGGGCCCATATATCCCCATGTACTCCTTTCACGGGGGGCCCATATATCTCCATGTACTCCTGTCGCGGGGGGGGGGGGGGGGGGTCCCATATATCCCCATGTACTCCTGTCAGGGGGTCCCATATATCCCCATGTACTCCTGTCAGGGGGTCCCATATATTCTCATGTACTCCTGTCATTGGGCCCCATATATCCCCATGTACTCCTGTCAGGGGGGCCGATATATCCCCATGTACTCCTGTCAGGGGGTCCCATATATTCTCATGTACTCCTGTCAGAGGGCCCCATATATCCCCATGTACTCCTATCAGAGGGCCCCATATACTCCTGTCAGGGGGTCCCATATATTCTTATGTACTCCTGTCAGAGGGCCCCAATTATCCCCATGTACTCCTGTCAGAGGGCCCCATATATCCCCATGTACTCCTGTCAGAGGGCCCCATATACTCCTGTCAGGGGGTCCCATATATTCTCATGTACTCCTGTCAGAGGGCCCCATATATCCCCATGTACTCCTGTCAGAGGGCCCCATATATCCCCATGTACTCCTGTCAGAGGGCCCCATATACTCCTGTCAGAGGGCCCCATATATCCCCATGTACTCCTGTCAAGGGGGGCCCTATATATCCCCATGTACTCCTGTCAGGGAGGCCCTATATATCCCCATGTACTCCTGTCAGGGGGGCCCCATATAGCCCCATGTACTCCTGTCAGGGGGTCCCATATATCCGTATGTACTTCTGTCAGAGGGCCTCATATATCCCCACGTACTCCTGTCAGAGGGCCCCATATATCCCTATGTACTCCTGTCAGGGGGTCCCATATATCCCCATGTACTCCTGTCAGGGGGGCCATATAGCCCCATGTACTCCTGTCAGGAGGTCCCATATAGCCCCATGTACTCATGTCAGAGGGCCCCATATATCCCCATGTACTCCTGTCAGAGGGCCCCATATATCCCAATGTACTCCTGTCAGGGGGGGCCCATATATCCCCGTGTATTCCTGTCAGGGGGGCCCCATATATCCCTGTGTACTCCTGTCAGGGGGTCCTATATATCCCCATGTACTCCTGTCAGAGGGCCCCATATATCCCCATGTACTCCTGTCAGAGGGCCCCAAATATCCCTATGTATTCCTGTCAGAGGGCCCCATATATCCCCATGTACTCCTGTCAGGGGGTCCCATATATCCCCATGTACTCCTGTCAGAGGGCCCCATATATCCCTATGTACTCCTGTCAGAGGGCCCCATATATCCCCATGTACTCTGGTAAGGGGGTCCCATATATCCATATGTACACCTGTCAGAGGGCCCCATATATCCCCATGTACTCCTGTCAGAGGGCCCCATATATCCCCATGTACTCCTGTCAGGGGGTCCCATATATCCCCATGTACTCCTGTCACAGGGCCCCATATATCCCTGTGTACTCCTGTCAGGGGTCCCATATATCCCCGTGTACTCCTGTCAGGGGGTCCCATATATCCCCATGTACTCCTGTCAGAGGGCCCCATATATCCCTATGTACTCCTGTCAGAGGGCCCCATATATCCCTATGTACTCCTGTCAGAGGGCCCCATATATCCCCATGTACTCCTGTCAGGGGGAGCCCATATATCCCTATGTACTCCTGTCGGGGGGGCCCATATATCCCCATGTACTCCTGTCAGGGGGGCCCCATATATCCCTGTGTACTCCTGTCAGGGGGTCCTATATATCCCCATGTACTCCTGTCAGAGGGCCCCATATATCCCCATGTACTCCTGTCAGAGGGCCCCAAATATCCCTATGTATTCCTGTCAGAGGGCCCCATATATCCCCATGTACTCCTGTCAGGGGGTCCCATATATCCCCATGTACTCCTGTCAGAGGGCCCCATATATCCCTATGTACTCCTGTCAGAGGGCCCCATATATCCCCATGTACTCTGGTAAGGGGGTCCCATATATCCATATGTACTCCTGTCAGAGGGCCCCATATATCCCCATGTACTCCTGTCAGAGGGCCCGATATATCCCTATGTACTCCTGTCAGAGGGCCCCATATATCCCCATGTACTCCTGTCAGGGGGAGCCCATATATCCCTATGTACTCCTGTCGGGGGGGCCCATATATCCCCATGTACTCCTGTCAGGGGGGCCCCATATATCCCCATGTACTCCTGTCAGAGGGCCCCATATATCCCCATGTACTCCTGTCAGGGGGTCTCATATATCCCCATGTACTCCTGTCACAGGGCCCCATATATCTCTGTGTACTCCTGTCAGGGGGTCCCATATATCCCCGTGTACTCCTGTCAGGGGGGGCCCATATATCCCCATGTACTCCTGTCAGAGGGCCCCATATATCCCCATGTACTCCTGTCAGGGGGTCCCATATATTCTCATGTACTCCTGTCAGGGGGGCCCATATATGCCCATGTACTCCTGTCAGAGGGCCCCATATATCCCCATGTACTCCTGTCAGGGGGTCCCATATATTCTCATGTACTCCTGTCAGAGGGCCCCATATATCCCCATGTACTCCTGTCAGAGGGCCCCATATACTCCTGTCAGGGGGTCCCATATATTCTCATGTACTCCTGTCAGAGGGCCCCATATATCCCCATGTACTCCTGTCAGAGGGCCCCATATATCCCCATGTACTCCTGTCAGAGGGCCCCATATACTCCTGTCAGGGGGTCCCATATATTCTCATGTACTCCTGTCAGAGGGCCCCATATATCCCCATGTACTCCTGTCAGAGGGCCCCATATACTCCTGTCAGAGGGCCCCATATATCCCCATGTACTCCTGTCAAGGGGGCCCTATATATCCCCATTTACTCCTGTCAGGGAGGCCCCATATATCCCCATGTACTCCTGTCAGGGGGGCCCCATATAGCCCCATGTACTCCTGTCAGGGGGTCCCATATATCCGTATGTACTCCTGTCAGAGGGCCTCATATATCCCCACGTACTCCTGTCAGAGGGCCCCATATATCCCTATGTACTCCTGTCAGGGGGTCCCATATATCCCCATGTACTCCTGTCAGGGGGGCCATATAGCCCCATGTACTCCTGTCAGGAGGTCCCATATAGCCCCATGTACTCCTGTCAGTGGGCCCCATATATCCCCATGTACTCCTGTCAGAGGGCCCCATATATCCCAATGTACTCCTGTCAGGGGGGGCCCATATATCCCCGTGTACTCCTGTCAGGGGGGCCCCATATATCCCCGTGTACTCCTGTCAGGGGGTCCCATATATCCCCATGTACTCCTGTCAGAGGGCCCCATATATCCCCATGTACTCCTGTCAGAGGGCCCCAAATATCCCTATGTACTCCTGTCAGAGGGCCCCATATATCCCCATGTACTCCTGTCAGGGGGTCCCATATATCCCCATGTACTCCTGTCAGAGGGCCCCATATACCCCTATGTACTCCTGTCAGAGGGCCCCATATATCCCCATGTACTCCGTTAAGGGGGTCCCATATATCCATATGTACTCCTGTCAGAGGGCCCCATATATCCCCATGTACTCCTGTCAGAGGGCCCCATATATCTCCATGTACTCCTGTCAGGGGGTCCCATATATCCCCATGTACTCCTGTCACAGGGCCCCATATATCCCTGTGTACTCCTGTCAGGGGTCCCATATATCCCCGTGTACTCCTGTCAGGGGGTCCCATATATCCCCATGTACTCCTGTCAGAGGGCCCCATATATCCCTATGTATTCCTGTCAGAGGGCCCCATATATCCCTATGTACTCCTGTCAGAGGGCCCCATATATCCCTATGTACTCCTGTCAGAGCGCCCCATATATCCCCATGTACTCCTGTCAGGGGGAGCCCATATATCCCCATGTACTCCTGTCACGGGGGGCCCATATATCCCCATGTACTCCTGTCGGGAGGGCCCATATATCCCCATGTACTCCTGTCAGAGGGCCCCATATATCCCCATGTACTCCTGTCAGAGGGCCCTATATATCCCCATGTACTCCTGTCAGGGGGCCCCATATATCCCCATGTACTCCTGTCAGGGGGTCTCATATATCCCCACGTACTCCTGTCAGAGGGCCCCATATATCCCTATGTACTCCTGTCAGGGGGTCCCATATATCCCCATGTACTCCTGTCAGGGGGGCCATATAGCCCCATGTACTCCTGTCAGGAGGTCCCATATAGCCCCATGTACTCCTGTAAGTGAGCCCCATATATCCCCATGTACTCCTGTCAGAGGGCCCCATATATCCCAATGTACTCCTGTCAGGGGGGGCCCATATATCCCCGTGTACTCCTGTCAGGGGGGGCCCATATATCCCCGTGTACTCCTGTCAGGGGGGCCCCATATATCCCCATGTACTCCTGTCAGGGGGTCCCATATATCCCCATGTACTCTTGTCAGAGGGCCCCATATATCCCCATGTACTCCTGTCAGAGGGCCCCATATATCCCCATGTACTCCTGTCAGAGGGCCCCATATATCCCCATGTACTCCGGTAAGGGGGTCCCATATATCCATATGTACTCCTGTCAGAGGGCCCCATATATCCCCATGTACTCCTGTCAGAGGGCCCCATATATCCCCATGTACTCCTGTCAGGGGGTCCCATATATCCCCATGTACTCCTGTCACAGGGCCCCATATATCCCTGTGTACTCCTGTCAGGGGTCCCATATATCCCCGTGTACTCCTGTCAGGGGTCCCATATATCCCCATGTACTCCTGTCAGAGGGCCCCATATATCCCTATGTACTCCTGTCAGAGGGCCCCATATATCCCTATGTACTCCTGTCAGAGGGCCCCATATATCCCTATGTACTCCTGTCAGAGCGCCCCATATATCCCCATGTACTCCTGTCAGGGGGAGCCCATATATCCCCATGTACTCCTGTCACGGGGGGCCCATATATCTCCATGTACTCCTGTCAGGTGGTGTACTCCTGTCGGGAGGGCCCATATATCCCCATGTACTCCTGTCAGAGGGCCCCATATATCCCCATGTACTCCTGTCAGAGGGCCCCATATACTCATGTCAGAGGGCCCCATATACTCATGTCAGAGGGCCCCATATACTCCTGTCAGAGGGCTCCATATACTCCTGTCAGGGGGTCCCATATATTCTCATGTATTCCTGTCAGAGGGCCCCCTATATCCCCATGTACTCCTGTCAGAGGGCCCCATATATCCCTGTGTACTCCTGTCAGGGGGTCCCATATATTCTCATGTACTCCTGTCAGAGGGCCCCATATATCCCCATGTACTCCTGTTAGAGGGCCCCATATATCCGCATGTACTCCTGTCAGGGGGTCCCATATATTCTCATGTACTCCTGTCAGAGGGCCCCATATACTCCTGTCAGGGGGTCCCATATATTCTCATGTACTCCTGTCAGAGGGCCCCATATATCCCCATGTACTCCTGTCAGAGGGCCCCATATACTCCTATCAGGGGGTCCCATATATTCTCATGTACTCCTGTCAGGGGGTCCCATATATTCTCATGTACTCCTGTCAGAGGGCCCCATATATCCCCGTGTACTCCTGTCAGGGGGTCATATATTTTCCTGTGTACTCCTGTCAGGGGGGGCCCATATATCCCTGTGTACTCCTGTCAGAGGGCCCCATATATCCCCATGTACTCCTGTCAGGGTGTCCCATATATCCCCATGTACTCCTGTCAGGGGGAGCCCATATATCCCCATGTACTCCTGTCACGGGGGCCCCATATATCCCCATGTACTCCTGTCATGGGGGGCCCATATATCTCCATGTACTCCTGTCAGGGGGGCCCATATATCCCCATGTACTCCTGTCAGGGGGTTCCATATATCCCCATGTACTCCTGTCAGGGGGTCCCATATATTCTCATGTACTCCTGTCAGAGGGCCCCATATATCCCTATGTACTCCTGTCAGAGGGCCCCATATATCCCCATGTACTCCTGTCAGGGGGGCCCCATATATCCCCATGTACTCCTGTCAGGGGGTCCCATATATTCTCATGTACTCCTGTCAGAGGGCCCCTTATACTCCTGTCAGAGGGCCCCATATACTCCTGTCAGAGGGCTCCATATACTCCTGTCAGGGGGTCCCATATATTCTCATGTATTCCTGTCAGAGGGCCCCCTATATCCCCATGTACTTCTGTCAGAGGGCCCCATATATCCCTGTGTACTCCTGTCAGGGGGTCCCATATATTCTCATGTACTCCTGTCAGAGGGCCCCATATATCCCCATGTACTCCTGTTAGAGGGCCCCATATATCCCCATGTACTCCTGTCAGGGGGTTCCATATATTCTCATGTACTCCTGTCAGAGGGCCCCATATACTCCTGTCAGGGGGTCCCATATATTCTCATGTACTCCTGTCAGAGGGCCCCATATACTCCTGTCAGAGGGCCCCATATATCCCCATGTACTCCTGTCAAGGGGGCCCTATATATCCCCATTTACTCCTGTCAGGGAGGCCCCATATATCCCCATGTACTCCTGTCAGGGGGGCCTCATATAGCCCCATGTACTCCTGTCAGGGGGTCCCATATATCCGTATGTACTCCTGTCAGAGGGCCTCATATATCCCCACGTACTCCTGTCAGAGGGCCCCATATATCCCTATGTACTCCTGTCAGGGGGTCCCATATATCCCCATGTACTCCTGTCAGGGGGGCCATATAGCCCCATGTACTCCTGTCAGGAGGTCCCATATAGCCCCATGTACTCCTGTCAGTGGGCCCCATATATCCCCATGTACTCCTGTCAGAGGGCCCCATATATCCCAAAGGAACTCCTGTCAGGGGGGGCCCATATATCCCCGTGTACTCCTGTCAGGGGGGCCCCATATATCCCCGTGTACTCCTGTCAGGGGGTCCCATATATCCCCATGTACTCCTGTCAGAGGGCCCCATATATCCCCATGTACTCCTGTCAGAGGGCCCCAAATATCCCTATGTACTCCTGTCAGAGGGCCCCATATATCCCCATGTACTCCTGTCAGGGGGTCCCATATATCCCCATGTACTCCTGTCAGAGGGCCCCATATACCCCTATGTACTCCTGTCAGAGGGCCCCATATATCCCCATGTACTCCGTTAAGGGGGTCCCATATATCCATATGTACTCCTGTCAGAGGGCCCCATATATCCCCATGTACTCCTGTCAGAGGGCCCCATATATCTCCATGTACTCCTGTCAGGGGGTCCCATATATCCCCATGTACTCCTGTCACAGGGCCCCATATATCCCTGTGTACTCCTGTCAGGGGTCCCATATATCCCCGTGTACTCCTGTCAGGGGGTCCCATAGATCCCCATGTACTCCTGTCAGAGGGCCCCATATATCCCTATGTATTCCTGTCAGAGGGCCCCATATATCCCTATGTACTCCTGTCAGAGGGCCCCATATATCCCTATGTACTCCTGTCAGAGCGCCCCATATATCCCCATGTACTCCTGTCAGGGGGAGCCCATATATCCCCATGTACTCCTGTCACGGGGGGCCCATATATCCCCATGTACTCCTGTCGGGAGGGCCCATATATCCCCATGTACTCCTGTCAGAGGGCCCCATATATCCCCATGTACTCCTGTCAGAGGGCCCTATATATCCCCATGTACTCCTGTCAGGGGGCCCCATATATCCCCATGTACTCCTGTCAGGGGGTCTCATATATCCCCACGTACTCCTGTCAGAGGGCCCCATATATCCCTATGTACTCCTGTCAGGGGGTCCCATATATCCCCATGTACTCCTGTCAGGGGGGCCATATAGCCCCATGTACTCCTGTCAGGAGGTCCCATATAGCCCCATGTACTCCTGTAAGTGAGCCCCATATATCCCCATGTACTCCTGTCAGAGGGCCCCATATATCCCAATGTACTCCTGTCAGGGGGGGCCCATATATCCCCGTGTACTCCTGTCAGGGGGGGCCCATATATCCCCGTGTACTCCTGTCAGGGGGGCCCCATATATCCCCATGTACTCCTGTCAGGGGGTCCCATATATCCCCATGTACTCTTGTCAGAGGGCCCCATATATCCCCATGTACTCCTGTCAGAGGGCCCCATATATCCCCATGTACTCCTGTCAGAGGGCCCCATATATCCCCATGTACTCCGGTAAGGGGGTCCCATATATCCATATGTACTCCTGTCAGAGGGCCCCATATATCCCCATGTACTCCTGTCAGAGGGCCCCATATATCCCCATGTACTCCTGTCAGGGGGTCCCATATATCCCCATGTACTCCTGTCACAGGGCCCCATATATCCCTGTGTACTCCTGTCAGGGGTCCCATATATCCCCGTGTACTCCTGTCAGGGGTCCCATATATCCCCATGTACTCCTGTCAGAGGGCCCCATATATCCCTATGTACTCCTGTCAGAGGGCCCCATATATCCCTATGTACTCCTGTCAGAGGGCCCCATATATCCCTATGTACTCCTGTCAGAGCGCCCCATATATCCCCATGTACTCCTGTCAGGGGGAGCCCATATATCCCCATGTACTCCTGTCACGGGGGGCCCATATATCTCCATGTACTCCTGTCAGGTGGTGTACTCCTGTCGGGAGGGCCCATATATCCCCATGTACTCCTGTCAGAGGGCCCCATATATCCCCATGTACTCCTGTCAGAGGGCCCCATATACTCATGTCAGAGGGCCCCATATACTCATGTCAGAGGGCCCCATATACTCCTGTCAGAGGGCTCCATATACTCCTGTCAGGGGGTCCCATATATTCTCATGTATTCCTGTCAGAGGGCCCCCTATATCCACATGTACTCCTGTCAGAGGGCCCCATATATCCCTGTGTACTCCTGTCAGGGGGTCCCATATATTCTCATGTACTCCTGTCAGAGGGCCCCATATATCCCCATGTACTCCTGTTAGAGGGCCCCATATATCCGCATGTACTCCTGTCAGGGGGTCCCATATATTCTCATGTACTCCTGTCAGAGGGCCCCATATACTCCTGTCAGGGGGTCCCATATATTCTCATGTACTCCTGTCAGAGGGCCCCATATATCCCCATGTACTCCTGTCAGAGGGCCCCATATACTCCTATCAGGGGGTCCCATATATTCTCATGTACTCCTGTCAGGGGGTCCCATATATTCTCATGTACTCCTGTCAGAGGGCCCCATATATCCCCGTGTACTCCTGTCAGGGGGTCATATATTTTCCTGTGTACTCCTGTCAGGGGGGGCCCATATATCCCTGTGTACTCCTGTCAGAGGGCCCCATATATCCCCATGTACTCCTGTCAGGGTGTCCCATATATCCCCATGTACTCCTGTCAGGGGGAGCCCATATATCCCCATGTACTCCTGTCACGGGGGCCCCATATATCCCCATGTACTCCTGTCATGGGGGGCCCATATATCTCCATGTACTCCTGTCAGGGGGGCCCATATATCCCCATGTACTCCTGTCAGGGGGTTCCATATATCCCCATGTACTCCTGTCAGGGGGTCCCATATATTCTCATGTACTCCTGTCAGAGGGCCCCATATATCCCTATGTACTCCTGTCAGAGGGCCCCATATATCCCCATGTACTCCTGTCAGGGGGGCCCCATATATCCCCATGTACTCCTGTCAGGGGGTCCCATATATTCTCATGTACTCCTGTCAGAGGGCCCCTTATACTCCTGTCAGAGGGCCCCATATACTCCTGTCAGAGGGCTCCATATACTCCTGTCAGGGGGTCCCATATATTCTCATGTATTCCTGTCAGAGGGCCCCCTATATCCCCATGTACTTCTGTCAGAGGGCCCCATATATCCCTGTGTACTCCTGTCAGGGGGTCCCATATATTCTCATGTACTCCTGTCAGAGGGCCCCATATATCCCCATGTACTCCTGTTAGAGGGCCCCATATATCCCCATGTACTCCTGTCAGGGGGTTCCATATATTCTCATGTACTCCTGTCAGAGGGCCCCATATACTCCTGTCAGGGGGTCCCATATATTCTCATGTACTCCTGTCAGAGGGCCCATATACTCCTGTCAGGGGGTCCCATATATTCTCATGTACTCCTGTCAGAGGGCCCCATATATCCCCGTGTACTCCTGTCAGGGGGTCATATATTTTCCTGTGTACTCCTGTCAGGGGGGGCCCATATATCCCCGTGTACTCCTGTCAGAGGGCCCCATATATCCCCATGTACTCCTGTCAGGGTGTCCCATATATCCCCATGTACTCCTGTCAGGGGGAGCCCATATATATACTCCTGTCAGAGGGCCCCATATATCCCTATGTATTCCTGTCAGAGGGCCCCATATATCCCTATGTACTCCTGTCAGAGGGCCCCATATATCCCTATGTACTCCTGTCAGAGCGCCCCATATATCCCCATGTACTCCTGTCAGGGGGAGCCCATATATCCCCATGTACTCCTGTCACGGGGGGCCCATATATCCCCATGTACTCCTGTCGGGAGGGCCCATATATCCCCATGTACTCCTGTCAGAGGGCCCCATATATCCCTATGTACTCCTGTCAGAGGGCCCCATATATCCCCATGTACTCCTGTCAGGGGGTCTCATATATTTTCCTGTGTACTCCTGTCAGGGGGGGCCCATATATCCCCGTGTACTCCTGTCAGAGGGCCCCATATATCCCCATGTACTCCTGTCACGGGGGGCCCATATATCCCCATGTACTCCTGTCAGGGGGAGCCCATATATCCCCATGTACTCCTGTCACGGGGGCCCCATATATCCCCATGTACTCCTGTCACGGGGGGCCCATATATCTCCATGTACTCCTGACGGGGGGGGGGCCCCGATATCCCTATGTACTCCTGTGAAGGGGTCCCATAAATCCCCATGTACTCCTGTCAGGGGGTCCCATATATTCTCATGTACTCCTGTCAGAGGGCCCCATATATCCCTATGTACTCCTGTCAGAGGGCCCCATATATCCCCATGTACTCCTGTCAGGGGGGGGCCATATATCCCCATGTACTCCTGTCAGGGGGTCCCATATATTCTCATGTACTCCTGTCAGAGGGCCCCATATACTCCTGTCAGAGGGTCCCATATACTCCTGTCAGAGGGCTCCATATACTCCTGTCAGGGGGTCCCATATATTCTCATGTATTCCTGTCAGAGGGCCCCCTATATCCCCATGTACTCCTGTCAGAGGGCCCCATATATCCCTGTGTACTCCTGTCAGGGGGTCCCATATATTCTCATGTACTCCTGTCAGAGGGCCCCATATATCCCCATGTACTCCTGTTAGAGGGCCCCATATATCCCCATGTACTCCTGTCAGGGGGTCCCATATATTCTCATGTACTCCTGTCAGAGGGCCCCATATACTCCTGTCAGGGGGTCCCATATATTCTCATGTACTCCTGTCAGAGGGCCCCATATACTCCTGTCAGGGGGTCCCATATATTCTCATGTACTCCTGTCAGAGGGCCCCATATATCCCCGTGTACTCCTGTCAGGGGGTCCCATATATCCCTGTGTACTCCTGTCAGGGGGGGCCCATATATCCCCGTGTACTCCTGTCAGAGGGCCCCATATATCCCCATGTACTCCTGTCAGGGTGTCCCATATATCCCCATGTACTCCTGTCAGGGGGAGCCCATATATCCCCATGTACTCCTGTCACAGGGGCCCCATATATCCCCATGTACTCCTGTCATGGGGGGCCCATATATCTCCATGTACTCCTGTCGGGGGGGGGGGCCATATATCCCCATGTACTCCTGTCAGGGGGTCCCATATATCCCCATGTACTCCTGTCAGGGGGTCCCATATATTCTCATGCACTCCTGTCAGAGGGCCCCATATATCCCTATGTACTCCTGTCAGAGGGCCCCATATATCCCCATGTACTCCTGTCAGGGGGGCCCCATATATCCCCATGTACTCCTGTCAGAGGGCCCCATATACTCCTGTCAGAGGGCTCCATATACTCCTGTCAGGGGGTCCCATATATTCTCATGTGTTCCTGTCAGAGGGCCCCCTATATCCCCATGTACTCCTGTCAGGGGGTCCCATATATTCTCATGTACTCCTGTCAGAGGGCCCCATATATCCCCATGTACTCCTGTCAGGGGGTCCCATATATTCTCATGTACTCCTGTCAGAGGGCCCCATATACTCCTGTCGGGGGGTCCCATATATTGTCATGTACTCCTGTCAGGGGGTCCCATATATTCTCATGTACTCCTGTCAGGGGGTCCCATATATTCTCATGTACTCCTGTCAGAGGGCCCCATATACTCCTGTCAGGGGGTCCCATATATTCTCATGTACTCCTGTCAGAGGCCCCCATATACTCCTGTCAGGGGGTCCCATATATTCTCATGTACTCCTGTCAGAGGGCCCCATATACTCCTGTCAGGGGGTCCCATATATTCTCATGTACTCCTGTCAGAGGGCCCCATGTACCCGGTGTGATCTCTCCTCAGGCTGGATTTTAGCTCGGAGTCTCTGTTCAGGACGAGGCGTCACCCTACACAACCTTACGCAGAATGACTGACAACTCTTTGTGAGGAATGGAAGCCCCCGTGTGATAGACATCGTGTATTGTATGCGGACAGACATAAAGGGCCGGGGTGGAGAACATAGAAGAGATATGAAGACGATGGTAGGGAGTGAACCGCTCCCACACACAGCCGGGGAGGAGATGGGGGACATAGAAGAGATATGAAGACGATGGTAGGGAGTGAACCGCTCCCACACACAGCCGGGGAGGGGGCGCCCAGCCAGGGAGTGTCTGCTACAGAGACAACCCCAGGCAGGGAGTGACCGGCACAGAGGGAGAGCAGGGAGGAGACTGCAGACAACTAGAGGGGAAGAAGGAAGGCGAGAGAGAGCACAGACATCACAGGTAGGCGCTATGTACCCCGTCCATGGTGATAAGGGGGAGGTTGGGGGAAGTATATGGACGGTGATAGGACGGGGCAGAGCCGGGGAAAGTTCTGTTCATGTGACCGGACCGTTCGAGGTTCTCAATATGTGTGTATGGAGCTATCGTACGTTCACAGCACAGGGAATCATCATTCCCTGTGCTGTGATTCTCACTCCCTGTGCCGTGATCATATGATCGCTCCATACTTACATACCTGGGACCTAGGAATGACCATTTTGTACTACATATAGTATCTATCTCCTCTTGCCCTGCTTTTCCTTCTCTGCCTCTCTTATCTCTATCATTGGTACCCAGGAGTGAGTATTGTGCATTACATACAGATCTGGGAGCACTTCTTATAGAAGGTAGGTATTGTAGTAAGTGTATCACAAGCTACACAGACAAAAAGGAAACACTACTTGCCACAAAGAGTCCAATATTTAGAGACAAGCCCACCACAGCCTTTTACTTTTTTCACCTTGATTTAAATTATTTGTAAACATCATGAAAAAACCCCACCTTTGTCTATAAACATTGGAGGAGAGTTACTAAAACAAATGCACACATAATCTGGACAGAATAACCAATCAGCATTCAGGTTTTAGCCCCCCATTCACATTGGGACGATTTGGCATGCATTCTGACATGTGATTTGACAAATCGCATGCCAAATCGGTGTCTATTGCTGGCAATAGTACCGTCCGAATTGGTGCAGTGCCGCACCGATTCCCAAAAGTAGTTCCAGTACTACTTTTGGCGACTTTGGGGGCGATTTGAATAGACCTCTGTGCATGAACCCGCACAGATGTCTGTCCAATCGCTCCCCGAAGTCGGACTGAATTGCCGGTTTGAAATCGGCTGAACTTGCACGATTTCTAATCCACATTCAGTGGTAACCTGGGCTAAATGTCAAAGCTTGAAGAGGAAGTAAACCCCGATGGGTTTTACTTCCTCTTTTGTTCCCTGCAAAGTTAACAGTGTAATGGTCTATACTAACCCATTATGTGCCACTTACCTGCAAACAAAGCCCGCGATGCCCCCCATCCATCTTCACTGCTCTTCCTTCCTGGGGCCATGGACTCCGTCTCTGTGACTGGCTGGAGTCGCGTGACGTCACTCCCATACATGCGCGCAAGAGCCACCGGTCATGGCATGGGCCCTTTAGAAATGGCATTGTGCCTTTTCTTCAGTACGCATGTGCCGATGACGGTGCAAAAAGTATATGGTAAATATCGCCTAAAGCGTGCAGATTTAGGAGATATTTCCAGTACCTACAGGCAAGCCTTATTATAGGCTTATCTATAGGTAAAAGTGGTGTAACTAGGTTTAATTGTACAAGCAGATGTTAGAAGATGATTGGTTACTATGCACATCTGCACCAGATTCTCCCCCATAATGTTTTTTTTTTTTTTTTGCTAACTCATCATCATGAATGTTCTTAGCAGGTCATGCTGGGTTTTGTAGTTTCATAGTGGTTGAAGAGCTAATAAATATTACCATAGAATGGACAGGTTAGAAAACCCCATCCAAGGTAAGGTGATGCTGTTCTTGTAGCTGTTCTATTCCCTACACGGTAGAGTTGGCCATATATTTAGTGAATTATATCCAGTTCTTGATGTAAAAAACAAAATTTGAGCCATGGGTGGCCCTGTTGGGACTCTTCTGCTCAATATCCTTCAATCTGAAAAGTGTCCAATCAGATAGAGCCACTGGAGCCTGCTGTCAGAGCACAGTAATCAGCAGAGGAGATTCAGCCATCCACAGTTTAGCCTGCAGGGCTGAATGAGAAAAATCTTAGGGCCCTTTCACACTGGAGCGGTTTGCAGGCGCAATTGTGCTAATAGTAGCGCCTGCAAACCGACCCGAAAGTGCCGCTGCCCTCGGGGCTTTCACACTGGAGGAGTGCGCTAGCAGGACGGGAAAAAAAGTCCTGCTAGAAGCATCTTTGGAGCGGTGAAGGAGCGGAGTGTATACCGCTCCTTCACCGCTCCTGCCCATTGAAATCAATGGGACAGCACGGCTATACCGCCGGCAAAGCGCCTCTGCAGAGGCGCTTTGCTGTGGTTTTTAACCCTTTCTCGGCCACTAGCGGGGGGTAAAACCGCCCCGCTAGCGGCCGAATACCGACGGGAAAGCGCCGCTTACAATAGTGGCGCTTTACCCCGGACGCCGCCCCCGCCCCAGTGTGAAAGGGCCCTTAGTGTATGGACAGCTTCAGACTTGGAGAGTCAGAGGAAATAGTCAGGCAAAATGCTCCATGAGACAGTTGGGTCATCAAGTATCCTGAAAATAAAATTATGTTTTTTCCCTGGTTAAAGTGGTTCTAAAGGCAGAAGATTTTTTTTTTTTTTTTTTACCGTAGGCCTCTTTCACATGGAGCGGATCCGTTTGACGGACTCCACTTGCTCAGCAGGGATCGCTCCGCTGGTCCCCATTGAGCAGGCAGATTCCACTCACTGTGCAGAGACAGAGTCTCACTTCTACGGGGAGACCCGATGAAAACGCACCGCCTGTCCATTTTCATCCGATCCGCCAGACGGATGGAAAATAGGACTACCATCCCCTGGATTTGCCGGACAGCATCAGATCAGAATGCAGCAGACATGTCTGCTGACATCTGCCGCTCCAGCAAGCTATGGGGGTACCCGAGCCCAGCCACAGCTCCGTGTGTCCATTCAGACACTGAGCTGTGCCCTGGCCCCACCCCCTCCTCTCTCTCCTCATTGGCTCACTGGCTTTGATTGACAGCAGTGGTATCCAATGGCGCTTTGCCTTCTGTCTCAGCCAATCAGGAGGGAGAGTCCCGGACAACCAAATCTCTTGTGCAACATCGCTGGATAGAGATGGGCTCAGTTAAGTATTAAAGAGGCTGAGGAGGGCTGCTGGATATAACGCGTTAAGATAAAACAACTTTTGCCTTTACAACCACTTTAATGCATTCTATACATTAACTTAAAAAACCTTCTGGGTGCAGCCCCTCCCCCCCCCACCCTGTGACCATTTTCTCCATTACAAAAGTAATTGGAATTCCAAAATGTTGTTTCTCAATCTGAACTGACAGGTGTGTATCAGTTCAGCCCATACAATGCAATGACAGGCTGATGATGGCCCTCGGCTATTTTTGACTGTTCACAAAACCAGTAATAATTACCTGCGATCTTCGCCCACACCGGTCTTAACCAGTCCTTACTCTATCCAAAACTAAAATGTTTTGGATTCACATATACTTTGAGCCTGGCTTATAACATAGTGACCAGCTTTGCTTTTTCTTTTCCAGAAAGTATGGTTGTGAAAAGAGATTTCGGCTCTAAATAAAGAGGACCCCTGTTTCAGAGATTACCCTGTGCTCACATGTAATCATACATAGCCATAGGCAGAATTTAAGTTTCATGTTATGTGGTATTATGTGTAATTTCAATGTGTGTCTGTAAAGGTTCTCATTTATCTAGAGCCTGGTCTAGCTAGTAGTAATTTGCCCCGTTCAACCTGACGTGTTCTGCAATGTTTAAGATGCTTTGTAGCTCATCCAAGCCGCTTATTCAGTTCAAATGAATGTCATAAAGATACCTCAGCCTCCATCCCTGAAAAGGGTGAGTGAATTCGACGCCATGGGGGTTATTTACTAAAACTAAAGAGTGCTAAATCGGGTGCAACTCAGCATAGAAAACAATCAGCTTCCAGGTTTTATTGTCAAAGCTTACCCTGTTCCCGTCTGTGCTATAGCTGAATGACGGCTACAGCGCGGACCTACATTGCCGGGAGGCCGTTAATAGACGTCCTCCCCTTTGCACGCTCCACGTGACGTCCTTGCTGTGATCACCGAGTCAGTGAGACTCAGGTGATTACAGATCGGAGTAAGGGGCTGATCCCGGCCCCTTACCACGTGATCAGCTGTCAGCCAATGACAGCCGATCACGTGATGTGAACAGAAGATCGGTTACCATTTTTTTTTCTCCTCACGCTGACAGCGTGAGGAGAAAAAAAAGCTGACCACTGGCTTCTGTGTAAGGAAGAAGCAAAGATGAGGAAGAGGTGCAGTCGCCTCATCTGTGCCCACCATTGCCGCCTGTCAGTTCCATTTGCCAGTGCTCACACAGTGCATATCAGTGCCCACCAGTGTATATTAGTTCCACCAATCAGTGCCAACTATCAATGCCCACGAGTGCCACCTAACAATGCCCACCATTGGTGCCAATCAATACCTCATCACTGCCACCTACCAGTACCCATCACTGCCACCTATCAGTGCCACCTATTAGTGCCCTTCAGTGCCACCTATCAATGCCCTTCAGTGCCCACCAGTGCTGTGCTACCTGTCAGTGCCACCTGCCAGTGCTCACACAGTGCATATCAGTGCCCACCAGTGTATATTAGTGCCACCGATCAGTGTCAACTATCAATGCCCACGAGTGCCACCTATCAATGCCCACCAGTGGTGCCAATCAATGCCTCATCAGTGCCACCTAGCAGTGCTGCCTATCAGTGTCACCTACCAGTGCCCATCACTGCCACCCATCAGTGCCCATCACTGCCACCTATTAGTGCCCTTCAGTGCCACCTATAAATGACCTTCAGTGCCACCTGTCAGTGCCACCTGCCACTTCTCACACAGTGCATATCAGTGCCCACCAGTGTATATTAGTGCCACCAATCAGTGCCAACTATCAATGCCCATGAGTGCCACCTATCAATGCCCACCAGTGGTGCCAATCAATGCCTCATCAGTACCACCTAGTAGTGCTGCCTATCAGTGTCACCTACCAGTGCCTATAACTGCCCATCACTGCCACCTATCATTGCCAGCTATCAGTGCCACCTATAAATGCCCTTCAGTGCCAGCGCCCACCAGTGCCACCTCTCAGCGCCCACCAGTGCCACCTCTCAGCGCCCACCAGTGCCACCTCTCAGCGCCCACCAGTGCCACCTCTCAGCGCCCACCAGTGCCACCTCTCAGCGCCCACCAGTGCCACCTCTCAGCGCCCACCAGTGATGCCTATTAGTGCCCACCAGTGATGCCTTATTAGTACCCATCAGTGCAGCCTATCGGTGCCCATCAGTGCAGCCTATTAGTGCAGCCTCATCAGCGTACATCAATGAAGGAGAAAAATTACCTGTTTGCAAAATTTTATAACAAAACATTTAACTGTTTTGTACTTTTATTGAAATTTGCTGGTATTTTTTCATTTTTTAACAATAAATAAAAACCCCAGAGGTGATCAAATACCACCAAAAGAAAGCTCTATTTGTGGGGAAAAAATGATAAAAATTTAATTTGGGTACAGTGTAGCATGACCGTGCAATTGTCATTTAAAGTGAAGTGTGACAGTGCTGAAAGCTGAAAATTGGTCTAGGCAGGAGGGGGGTTTAGGTACCCAGTAAGTAAGTGGTTAATTGAACAAGCTGAAGTTAGAAGCTGATTGGCTCTAATTGGATTAAAAAAGGTTGGGCTCAGGGCACAGAGCATTGCACCCTGAGCCCACCCACTTGTGACATTAGCAAATCAACATTCGCTATTGTCTTCCTGCTTCTCCTACTGGCCAATCAGGAAGTGGGTCTTAAGACCGGATTGGCGGGGAGGAGAAGCCGCCAAAATGGGGGAACAAGCGCGGGGGGGGTTGCCGCCTCCCCCAAAAAATAGAGCACCAGCTGCCACTGCTCATTAGACCTGAGGAAGTGGCTTGGATAAGCTACCAGATGTCTTTAAAACCTAACTCCTGTAAAATGAAAACTCTTCCCTTTGCAATGGTGCTGCACCCGCACTGCAAGGGTTAACTGCTTGTTTGGATTTAGGGGATGGAAAAGCACTTTTACTTACACGATCTTCTGCTCCCCCATGCTCAGGCGGTGGACTATTCCTCTTGTCGTTCTTGTGTTCAGTGCAGGGCTAATCATATGATCATAAAGTGTTCAATAAGGATGTAAATTGATTTAATCTTCTTTCTTTTTTTTTACTCTAATTGACAAGTTCAGATCTAGTTCAAAAGTCCTCAGTTGACACTCCCTACCTCCCTAACCTCTACTGTAAGCTAAGCCCTATACCCCCCGTCCCCACCCCCACCCCACCCCCACCCCTGTGCCCACTTGACTCTTTTCAACAGCCACAGCCTCCTACAGACACCTCCATAAAACACCTCGGCATTGCCCAGAAGGTGTACACATACTCCGTAAAACACATTTCATGGTGCTGCCCATACCTGCGTGGTAAATTTCCATAGACTTGAATGTTTCATACTTGTAAAGCCCCCATTCAAGTTTGTTAGAACTATGGGAGATTACTTTGCACGTATGGACAGCACAAATATGATATCTGAATGCAGGATATAAACACTGCGGGAGGCTGCCGCTGTCTTTAAAAGGTTAGCAGTCACTAGGTTCTGGGGTTTTAACTTTGAGTAAATAAGAGTGGGGTGCTGAGGACTTTATAAGGCCTGATTCACACTTGTGCAGGTTGCAGTTTGCATATTGCAGGTGTATTTTGCATTTTTCAATACACATCTTTAAACCATCGAAGTCTATGGAACCAAAAACCAGAAAAAAAAACCCTGGCTCTTTCAGATGTGAACTACATCCATAGGAAACCATGTTAAATGGACTGTAGTGTGTTTTATGCAAAACTGAAAATGCATAGGTGTGAACCAGGCCTAAAAGCTGATTGTGTCCTTTAAACAGCCGATTTGAATTTTGTATTTCTAAGTTCTAACACATGTTTTCCGGAAATTAATTCAGGTCTTTGGGGAAGCCAAGATGACTGAGGAAGTGATTGTTCCCGTATACGCTACAGGGATCTCTGCCCAACTACAGAAACAACGAGACCAAGAGCTGGGTATAGGAAAACACGAAAATGCTGTGAAGTTTCTGGGGCAGGATTTTGAGCGGATTCAGCAAGAGTGCTTAGCAAATGGAACTCTGTTTAAAGATGAAACTTTTCCTCCAAGTGCTTTTTCATTGGGCTTTAAAGAGCTTGGCCCAAATTCCTCCAAGACCTACGGAGTTAAATGGGTCCGGCCCACGGTAAGGGATATTCATTATTTGTGTTATTTGTCTCTGTTTCTGGTTGCAGTCTATCCCTCGTACAGTAAATAGATCTGACATGACTACAGACAGGCAGAGCATTCACAGAGATATCACCATGCTGGAAGAGAGATGTTTTCATTATAATAACATTCCCACATTTGTGATGATTAACAAGTAAAACAGACGCAATGCAACAATACCTCTACAGAATGTTCCTTGATAGTCCAGGGGGGCAAAGATAAATATATATGAAAATATATATGTAGATGGGTCTGTCAGGACTGCCACCGATGGGACCAGAAGCAAGGTCCAAAAAAAGGCTGAGAAGAAACAAGGAAAGGGGCGCCTCTGAATATGTATCAATATATCATTTATTATAAAAAACAGTATCCACTCACATGGAAGACTGCACATCTGCGTTCAAGCATGTCTCTGGATGGGAAGAGAGGAGGGGGACTGCAAACCTCAGCAAGTCCATAAACGGCTGGCAACACATCAAATCCAATGAGGATGGTGTGAGGTGGTGGGGTACAGCGGTTTCTCCTTAACCTCATAAAGGTGACACACAGAGCAGAGATGAGGTGACTGATGCGATCATCTGGCCAGGTGTGGGTTCCGGGAGAAGGGGAAAAAGGATGCCGGGTCCTGTCACAAGCTGTGCCGTGATATACGTTCGTCCCGTCTGGTATCCAAGATGTGGAGATGACACGGCGGTGAGAGGGGAGCCAGAACGAGGCTTGGCAAACACAGCCAAGCGTGGCGTGAGCTGTGATGTCACAAATGTGTGACACGTTTCCGAGTATTCACGCTATGGATGGTAAACATAGCAGCACTCCTTTGTTAAGCATGGGGTGTATGGATCCAAGGCACAATCTTTATAGTCTCAGCAGGGGGAGGGGCCAGATATATATAAGGTTTTAAACTATGTATGTATTTATCTGGCCCCTCCCCCTGCTGAGACTATAAAGATTGTGCCTTGGATCCATACACCCCATGCTTGACAAAGGAGTGCTGCAATGTTTACTCGGAAACGAGTCGCACATTTGTGACGTCACGGCTCCGCGCCACACTTTGCTGTGCTTGCCAAGCCTCGTTCTGGCTCCCCTCTCACGGCCGTGTCATCTCCACATCTTGGATACCAGACGGGACGAACGTATATCACGGCACAGCTTGTGACAGGACCCGGCATCCTTTTTCCCCTTCTCCCGGAACCCACACCTGGCCAGATGATCGCATCAGTCACCTCATCTCTGCTCTGTGTGTCACCTTTATGAGGTTAAGGAGAAACCGCTGTACCCCACCACCTCACACCATCCTCATTGGATTTGATGTGTTGCCAGTCGTTTATGGACTTGCTGAGGCTTGCAGCCCCCCTCCTCTCTTCCCATCCAGAGACATGCTTGAACGCAGATGTGCAGTCTTCCATGTGAGTGGATATTATTTTTTATAATAAATGCTATATTGATACATATTCAGAGGCGCCCCTTTCCTTGTTTCTACACATTTGTGATGCAACACAGAGGAAATTATGAGGCATTGATCTGCATGACTTGGAACAAGAAGTTCCCTATTCCTTTAACACATCGGGACAAGCGAAGTAAATGAATACATGGATACAGGGGTATCGATCAGCCATGAGACTACAAACTGCAGCCCCAACATGTGATAGTTGCCAACATTGTCAAAAAATGTATAGGGACACTTTTTTGTCTGTAGGCGGAGCCTTCTTATAATTAGGGGCGGGTATTCCTTTGTAGGCGTTACGTAGCAGCGGAAGAAAATGCGGCGAAGCACACCGTGGCGAAAAATGAAAAAAACTAACTATTGGACGTGGCTTAAATGGGGCTTGGCTCAAAGGGGGTGTGGTTTGAGTCTGAGATGAAAGAGGCATAGAGGGGGAGAGAGAGGAAGAAATAGGGAGGGAAGGAGAGAGAAGGAAAGCCGGGCGTCACTCCAGCTCTGGCCCTTTTGGACTCTGAGTGAAGTGCCCTATATCAGACTTGGCAATCCACATGATGTTCAGTGTAAATTAAGTAGAAATCCTCCCATGAAACCCTTCACCTCCATCGTGTGATTTGTTACATGACCGCAAGATACACAGCTTAGAGACAGTACGGGAATACCTGTGCACCATGCTGGTTGGGAGGGTGATGGTGGCTACCCTCTATACAGCAATTGAGCCATCTTTAACACGGGGCAAATGGGGCAGCTGCCCTGGGCCCTGTCTTTGCTGTGGGGCCCAAAGCAGCTGCCACTTGAGCCCGTGCTACCCGCAAATTGGGGCCACAATGATGCCACTACAGAGTTCACCGGGGACACGGGAGGCAGCGCTGTAATTCCAAGCCAGCAGAGAATGGGTGGGACTGGGAGCTCCACTTATGCTCTGATCCTGGCCCATGTATCCTCTATGCTCGGGAGGGAACGTCTGTAGTAGGAGAAGAGCTTGGAGTAGGAGCCCCAACCCCGAACTTCTGAAAGTGCATGGTGAACCCGGCTGGCCAGGTATCCCCCCCCCCTCCCCCCATAGACTCCCTGACTGCTATTCTAAACCCTGAGCTGTTGTTCAGCTTTAAAGCTGTGAATTGCTGAAAGGTCTCTGACCGTCTCCTGTAGTATGTGCGCAGTCTCTGGCCGTCTCCTGAAGTTTGTGCGCAGTCTCTGGCCGTCTCCTGTAGTATGTGCGCAGTCTCTGACCGTCTCCTGCAGTATGTGCGCAGTCTCTGGCCGTCTCCTGCAGTATGTGCGCAGTCTCTGGCCGTCTCCTGCAGTATGTGCGCAGTCTCTGGCCGTCTCCTGTAGTATGTGCGCAGTCTCTGGCCGTCTCCTGTAGTATGTGCGCAGTCTCTGGCCGTCTCCTGTAGTATGTGCGCAGTCTCTGGCCGTCTCCTGTAGTATGTGCGCAGTCTCTGGCCGTCTCCTGTAGTATGTGCGCAGTCTCTGACCGTCTCCTGTAGTATGTGCGCAGTCTCTGACCGTCTCCTGCAGTATGTGCGCAGTCTCTGACCGTCTCCTGCAGTATGTGCGCAGTCTCTGGCCGTCTCCTGCAGTATGTGCGCAGTCTCTGGCCGTCTCCTGTAGTATGTGCGCAGTCTCTGGCCGTCTCCTGTAGTATGTGCGCAGTCTCTGGCCGTCTCCTGTAGTATGTGCGCAGTCTCTGGCCGTCTCCTGTAGTATGTGCGCAGTCTCTGGCCGTCTCCTGTAGTATGTGCGCAGTCTCTGGCCGTCTCCTGTAGTATGTGCGCAGTCTCTGGCCGTCTCCTGTAGTATGTGCGCAGTCTCTGACCGTCTCCTGTAGTATGTGCGCAGTCTCTGACCGTCTCCTGCAGTATGTGCGCAGTCTCTGACCGTCTCCTGCAGTATGTGCGCAGTCTCTGACCGTCTCCTGCAGTATGTGCGCAGTCTCTGGCCGTCTCCTGTAGTATGTGCGCAGTCTCTGGCCGTCTCCTGTAGTATGTGCGCAGTCTCTGGCCGTCTCCTGCAGTATGTGCGCAGTCTCTGGCCGTCTCCTGCAGTATGTGCGCAGTCTCTGGCCGTCTCCTGTAGTATGTGCGCAGTCTCTGGCCGTCTCCTGTAGTATGTGCGCAGTCTCTGGCCGTCTCCTGTAGTATGTGCGCAGTCTCTGGCCGTCTCCTGTAGTATGTGCGCAGTCTCTGGCCGTCTCCTGTAGTATGTGCGCAGTCTCTGGCCGTCTCCTGTAGTATGTGCGCAGTCTCTGGCCGTCTCCTGTAGTATGTGCGCAGTCTCTGGCCGTCTCCTGTAGTATGTGCGCAGTCTCTGGCCGTCTCCTGTAGTATGTGCGCAGTCTCTGGCCGTCTCCTGTAGTATGTGCGCAGGGTCCAATCAATATTAAATATGGCCCTGACAGCAATATTATATACTATGGGGCTCTGTAGACCCAAGGCCCCCTGTATTGAGACATGTTTCCCAGATACCTGGTCCTACAGATGCCACTTATCTGTTCCACAAACACATTTATAAGGATAATATAGTTTCCAGTCCAAGCCACTTAGTTGAATGGTGAATATTGAGTGCTGTAGTGGTTTCTGTAGGAAAGCAAATTAAAATGCTGCCTGGGCTTCCTTATCTATAAGCTGCTGCATTTTTGTAGCCTTGCCAGCTCTGTTATTAAGCAAAATATGAAATAATTTTGTAGCATGGATTTTGTTGTTTAGATCAACAATTTGGTAATCTGGAAAGGTAATTTGATGCGTCTTCTTTGCAGGAAAATGTATTTCTGATCTTTTGTTACTCCTAAACCCAAGTCTTTTACAGGACCCTACACTGTTTTAGACACATCTGTAGGCCCAATAATGATGCAGAGAAAAAAACATAAGTAGTAAGGAACAAGTGGCATGAGATACTGTAGTTACCCATATGTATTTTGCCACTAAAAGCTGTTAAATGACACCAGAATTTTTGAATGTTTAAGTTGACGTCTATAAATGTTATTGATAGCCTTTTAAGGGTATGTTTAACCACTTCAGCTCCAGGAGGTTTACCCCTCCTCGTGACCAGGCCATTTTTTGCAATACGGCACCGCGTTACTTTAACTGACAATTGCACAGTCGTGCAACGCTGTACCCAAATAAAATGTTTGTCCTTTTTTTTTCCCCACAAATAACACTTTCCCCAGACCCGAAAGTATCAAATCACGTACTAGGTACGTGATCTGGCATAGAGTGGCCGCTCCTGCTGCAGTATATGTGTGTGAGGCGGTCCACAGGTGATGAAACTGTATCTATAGCAAAAACTTTTTTGTCAGTTTTAGACCTTTTCAGGAAATTTCCTTTCACTTCCTATCTCATGAATGCATCAGGAAGAAATCTACCAATGTGATGGGGACTTTCCTTCTTGGACAGTTGTGCCCAGAACAGGTATCCACATTAGAAGATTTCCCCTTTCATGTTTTTTTGTTCTGGGCCAACTCTAAAATGTTGATTTTTTTTTTTTTCCCCTCACATTTTTTCTCTGTGACAAAAGTAGCAAGTAAAAATTGAGGAGTGAATCTTCCCAATGAGGACACAGACGGCAATAAAAACTTGAAATAAAATCTAACTTTGCCACTGTATCCAAAATTAAAAAAAGGTTGTGCTTAGAGATATGCTTTCTGTTCCAGCTACGTATACCTCACATCAGGTTGTCATTACAGGGAAAGGGTTTTTTTTTGGCTGTACAAAGTAGACTTCCTGTTGAGTAATTCTGCTGAAAGGCAGTAGATACCATCAGGCAATATTACTTTGGAATTTCTGCTCAATTACCTCTTTTAGTCTGTTCCCCGATTTCAAAGAGCGTTTTTTCAGGTTGTGTAAAATTTTATACAGTATGAATAAAAAGCTGGAACAATAACTACTTAAGCATTTTTAATTCAGAGTCCAGCAGAGGCAACTGAGCAAAGAAGCAATATTACAATAAGGTAACATTTCCTGAAAGCTGCTTCCTGCCTTTCTTATGAGTACTGATGATAAAATCCTAACACCTCAACTGGATAATCCATACATTTCAGGAACAAAACTGGACTGGAGGAATTAGGGACGGCAGAGTTTCATAAAACATTGTTTCCTGTAAAGCTAAGAAAAACTGGGCATGTTATTGGGAGATAACACGGGCAGATCTCTCACAAGATGCATTTTGAAAGCCAGTGAGCTGCCTAAGCAACCTGTGACTTCAAGGTGCAACAAATTCAAATTGTATGTATATCTTCACAATATGAGATTCGTTTTGCACAGTCTGTTGCTTGTTTTGTTTCAAGCAGACAGAGTAACAGGTTCATTTTACTATAAGGACCCTAAGCAGTATTTACTTACATTTTGCCTGCTGCCCTGCTTTTCAAATCTACTACTAAACTGCCCAATATATTTTGTTTTGACTTGCCAAACAAGCCTAAACATACTGAACATTTTGAATGCTCTCCCACGTGAACGGCTGCTCAAGAACCAAGTGATCTTTTCAGTTCACATGCTTCACTGTGATCTTTTAGTGCTGCAGTTATATCTCAGGAATTACATTTTTAATCATTACGTTACCCATAGAATCTTCGTACCACCATCTGCAGTGAAAAAACATAAAGTGGTTGTAAAGCCTTACAAATATCCAGTGAAGTAATCAGCTTCAGGTGATACACAGAGATTAAACAAATCCTCCTAAGTTGTACCTGCTTATCTGCTGCACACATTTTTACAGCATCTCTCAGCTCTAAAAAGCAGGGGGTGGGCATCTGAAGTTTCACACTGCAGAGCCCTGATTTGAAAAAAGGGACATACACCCCCCTCCTCACTGTACACGGGAACATGCACAGCTGTGGCTGTCAGTCATAGGCTGTGTGCTGGAGCTCTCCACCCCATAGCTAATTATCTTGTGGAATCATGAAAAGCTGTCAGAAGGGACTCCTGCAGATACCAGATAAAAAAGGCAGCAAAGTGAAATCACACTCAGTGTTTATAGAGACAAGTACACAGTATAGAAGGATGTGCTTTGTTTATATTGCATATCTAAGATTTACAATCACTTTAAAGAATGCATTTAAGATCAGAATCTATTGCAGAATGAGGGCAAAGGATCCTACATTCCGTATCCTTTAAACTTTGTTTCTTCTTTAGATTAGTCCATAAAAATCGAAAAGCTTTTGCTTAAGACCTGTGCCCAAGTCATATCTATGTAGTAATGATTTATACCCAGTGCAAGACTATTTGGGGTCAGCAAGCAATTAGAGCTGTTTGCTAATAGAGTATAATGCTTACACTGATAGGAAATGAGGGTAAACAATGCAGAGAGAATCCATATTGGTTCAGCAGCTATATTCTCCATTAGTTTTTTTAAAGGTGTTGATTTTTAGGAGATTTAAAGGAGAATTTCAGGTTCTGTTTTTTTGTTTTTTCAAAATTATACTTGGCTAGGTGGATGCAGCTTCGGTCCTCCACCAGATCTAAGAATGAGAGACAGCTGATCTCTTGGTTCTGAGAGCTCCGTGAGCAGAGTCCATCACTGGCTCTCTGCCCTGCCCCGCCTCGCTCACTGGAGCGCTGGGCTGTGGACGGGGTAGGAGCGGATGGCTCAGGCTCTCAGAGGCTCACTGAGAGGCTGAGCCAGGTGCTGGTCCAGGGTTGTGGCAGATCCTGACTTTATTGTCGCGTTCTTGCCCCAACCTGGACCGGCTCTGTGACGTCAGCCATCAGCAGGCTTCAGCTCGCTGTCTGCTAAAAATGGGTCACAGGAGTGCAAAATGAAATGCACTCCTGTGATTCATGGGAAAAGTACAGCTAAACAAGCTTTGGCTGTACTTCTCATTTAAAGTAGAGGTTTAGGCTATAACATATCCTACCTTTTTAAAAGCTGCCTCACCTTTCATACAGCACAATTTGCCAAGATTTTTTTCTTTGTTTTTCTTATGTGGTCCTGTGTTCTGTGCAGATGTGAATTCCATAGAACAGTAAAGTCACCCACCAATGTTCACTGCTATATGCATTGCTGGAGGGGGGGAGAGTTCCCTCCCACCAGTCACACATTACACAGAGGGGACAAAGCCTGTGCGACCACACAGAAAAACAATTTAAAGATATTTGAAATGTGATTTATACCATGAATATATGCAGCTTATTGAGGAGGCAGCATTTAAAAGGTGGGTTATGATATAGTCTAAACTTCTTCTTTAGGGCGCCTAAAGTACTGGTGTCGGTTCAGCATCCACTGCCCAATAATCATAACAATAAAGTGAAATTGTATTACAAACACAAATGCTCTGTTCACACTATTCCTTTTCTTAACACCACTCCTCCCTTACCTACCCAGTGAAATCAGAAATGGGTATGACATAATTTAATGTTTTATATTCTAATTATAGAAACAGAATTTGGCTGCTCCAACCAAGGGTATTATATTGTTTCACATTTGCCATTTTGTATTTGGGTAAAGCCTTCATTATCAGCTACATACTGGAACTGAAGGATATCTTCAGTTTAAGAATATAGCTTTCCTTCATTAAAAAAAAAAAAAAATCAGACAAAACTTACCGTACATCACAGGTTGATCGTGAAATGTACTGTAAGTCCTCAGCAATTTCCAGTAGCAGAACATTGACGGTTTAAGGAACTGTAAATCCCAGGTTCTTGATTAGGAAGGTGTATGCTAGGTGTATAATATTATACTCTCAAACAATAAATATATATCTGAAGACCAGACCAAAATAAGGTAAACTGGTTATCAGCATCACTGCTATATTTTGGCCACTTGACACAGTAAGCCCATTTTCCACAAACAATCCAATGTATAGTATAGATGAATAAATTTAATTTGCATTAGTTTGTCGTTTGTCAGCTATACTAATACAATCATGGAACCAGACTTGCTCCACCTGCATTAGACATCTTTATTAGCAAGGGGATACATTTTTAACATTTCTCCCAAAGAGATTTTAAAAAGTTGAGAAACTGCATAGATGACGGGGACATAGACATTGGTAAATGGTTAAGGTTGCATTGAGCCCCAAAGTAGGCTCTTTGACATTTATAGTTTTTATTTCACTCTTCAGCAAAGCACATGGTACAATACAAAAGAAAGTAGTCTGCGAATCAGACGAAACAATCAGTCCTATGGTCCACAACAATAAGAATAATGAAAAATTCAATGCACATCATGAACAGTGTCATCTTATACATCTCATAGAACATTAGAGATCCGACCACATGGAAACCATCAGTGCAAAGCAAGGTCCCTGGAACACATTATTCCTAACCACATAGCACTAGTATGTAAGCGGGGGTCTGACCAATGAAGGCTTCAGCCAAGAGAGCATTTTTTAATCTGGGAATTAGGGATGATGCCCAGAGAAATGAGCAATAAAAAAGGGAAGAGGTAGGTGGGTAAAAAAAAGGGAGGGGGGTGGGGTAGGGGGGACAGGGATTGGTGCCTGCCAAGAAAGCCAAAGGTGCAGAATAGCTGATCGTTACTGGGTTGGAGCCTGCCAAGAAAGCCAAGAAAGCCAAAGGTGCAGAATAGCTGATCGTTACTGGGATGGAGCCTGTATGATCTGAGAAGACAGATACAAAGCATAGTCCCACAAATATTATCAGCTGAAATAGGCGCTTAAGAGGGCTGATTTGCATTATCTCAGTAATAAAGCCAAAAAAAAACAAAGAAATGTGAAATATATTTATCTTCCTTCAAGACTCAACAGAATGTATTGGGGTGATTATAGATGTGAGTTGAACCACAACCGTGATTCCCCATTATGTTAGTCATGACTGCATATATTGTACCCTGAAAACTGTGAAATGATTATTTATACAGACTAACAATGTCAGCTAATCAACTATAGAGATGACTTGCTCAGTAACCATGAATTGCTGTATTATATGTAGGTCTCTTCACCCTGCCACTAGTTTCACTTGTCAAAACAACAAAACAAATTTGTTTGTTTTTAGCCCTTCCCTGCTATCCCCTACTAATACTGTATATCCTCTAGAAGGACAATTTTTTTTCTAATCTTTTTTGCAAAAACAAGTGAAAAATGTATTACTTCTACAAATTGATTCAAACTATTTGGAGTATAAATTAGATTACTTTTGTTGTGAAGAAGGAGCCAAGTGACTCTAAAATAAGATACACTTTGCATAATATAGGGGGGATTTACTAAAACTGGTGCACACAGAATCTGTTGCAGCTGTGCATAGAAACCAATCAGCTTCCAGGTTTCATTGGCAAAGCTTAAGGCTAGGTTCACACACATGCGAATTGGATGTGTTTTCACACATATGTGATATGCTATGGGATCACTTGAGCCGATGCTCTGTTTCTATTCTCTCTGTTCTCTATCCTCATTGGCTCACTGATTTTGACAGCAGTGGGCGCCCACTGCTTTGCCTCAGCCATTTAGGAGGGAGAGTCCAGGGCAGCCGAGGCTCTCATGCAACATTGCTGGATCAAGATGGGGCTCAGGTAAGTATTAGGGGTGCTGGGGAGGCTGCTGCACACTGAAGGTTTTTTTATCTTAATGCATAATAAACCTTCTGCCGTTAGAACCACTTTAATCATTGATATTAAAGAGGAAGTAAAGGCAGGGAAAAGAAAAAAAGACACACCATTATGAATAACTTACCTGAGATGGAAGCCCCCGAAGCGACCCTCGTTCTTCTCCTTCATCGCCGTCATCTATCCCGAAGTGACTTCCAGGTATCGCAGCTCTGGCGCTGTGACTGGCCGGAGCCGCGATAACGTCACTCCAGCGCATGCGTGAGGGAGCCGCCACTAACGGCATGATCGCCGCTAGCAGCGGCATGCTCAGTGCACCTGCGCGCCGGTGTCTACGGCGCATGCGCCCTAGACATCGGGGCCAGTCTTTTGCAAATATCTCCTAAACCGTGTAGGTTTAGGAGATATATGTTGCACCTACAGGTAAGCCTTAATCTAGACTTACCTGTAGGTAAAAGTGGTCCCAGAGGGTTTACAACCACTTTAAGCATGCTTGCAGTTTTATATCCAGCCTGATATGTTTGGCTATCCTCAAAATCCCTTCACCAACATAGGTAGTACATATCCTCCTTAAGGTAATCCTACCCTATTTCAGATTAACCATGTGATTAAAAAATGGATATCAGAGGTTAAGTTCAATTAGAATTGCATATACATATAATTGGGAGATATAGGTGGCTGAATTTATATGCAAATATCAACTTCCCCTCTGCTGAGACACTTTCAGACCCCCCCTACTAGTCACTGATGCCACCTGTCAGATTAAATGCGCCCTCTGTTTTGCCTCTTTAATAGTGTGGTTAGTTTGAATGAATTGGGATTTGTGAAAACTGTTAATGCAATTTGCATGTTAGTTTGGTTCAGTCAAACCACCATGTTCTCGAAGGCTTGTCATACTAAACTCAAGGCTGATGAGAAAAGTTGAACCATTGTTCTAAACATCGGAGCCAGTTGTGGGGTTATTGTTCAAAGCAGAATGCTGAAGCTCATGCCTGTATTGTGCTTTGCTTATTCAGTCTGATTCCTGACCAACAAGGTCAGCATTTATAAAAGAGGCCCCTTATCACACTTTGAAGCTGGCTATAGATGGTCAGAAATCTTCCCAAGAACATTGAGCGGGGCAATATCTGACAACCTTTGTATAGTATATAGAATCGCACAGACCTGCTGCAGTCCTTACCTGATGGAGACAGCAGCCACTTGTTACGTGATTGATCTTTCCCTTGTCTATATAAAAGAATAAAGAATTGGGACCAACTTGCAGTGAGAAATTCAAACAACTTGAAAACCCCATGGGATCAGTTCATTAAAGTTTACTACATGTGATAATGTGGTCACATGACTGATTTGCATAAATGATTGCATGCGGTAAATTAAGTCCAATTCATTAAAAAAAAGATGATTATGGTATTTACCACAAAATGAAAATGTGTCGGTAAATATCGTTTAAAAAGCTCTTAAATCCAATTCACAAACGGACCAGAGAGTAAAAAAGCATGTGATATTTACCACCAGGGTTTTTCTGACAGTATCGCAGGCGGTATTTGTCAAGTCTTTTGCTAAGGAGTGGGCTTGGAAGCCTTCTGCCACGTCCTTAACAACGCATGACTCATCAGCTGTCAGCGGGGTCCCTGCTGACAGCTGAATGTAAAAAAAAAATGCAGACAATTAAAAATGCTGAAAAAAAAAAAAAACAGTGTGGGGTCCCCCCCAATGCATACCAAGCCCTTTGGGCCTGGTATGGATTTTAAGGGGAAACCCACACCAATTTTTTTTTTTTAAAACTGCGTGGGCCCCCCCCAAAAACAAATCCATTCCAGACCCTTATCCAAGCATGCAGGTCAGGAAAAGGGGGGGGGGGGGTGAGCGAGCAGGCCCCCCCTCCTGAACCATACCAGGCCACATGCCCTCGAAATGGCGTGTTTTTTTTTTTTTTTATCAGCTGAGTCATTCATTGTTAAGGACATGGCGACAGTCTTCCAGGCTTGCTCCTCAGAAACCAGCTCAATGCGGTAAATTACCACATTAAATAATGCAGTATTTACCACTTAATCGAACAAGTACCGCATTCTGTATTTAACGCAAAATTCTTAGTGAGTTGAACTTTCACAACTGAATTACTGCATGCGTTATTTTACCGCATTTTATTTTCCATTGTTTAACTTTTAGTGAATTGACCCTCATGTGGTAACAAGCGTGACTGACTGTATAAGGCATTTGTTTTCACCCTTTTCGGGTCCATAGCAGGACTGATATTGCAATCGGTCCTCATAATGGAGAGCATGCCTGCTTTTATGAAGTTTCCTATGACTAGCTTATCTAATGTAGCTCAAACTGTATTTCAGCCACATAAACTCAACAGACTAAATACAATATATGCTAAGATACAGCAAGTGATGATTACAAATATATTTTAGGAGAAAAAACAAATGAGTGGGCTGGCACTAGACCCCTTCAATTCCCCTATTTCCCCCTATAGCTCATTTTATTAAAAGGGTTTTATGTCAAACTGTGGCTGTAAATAATACTGGATTAGAAAAACAAGTACGTATAAAATTTCACCTTTGAACTCTTTAGAACAGGGGTAGTCATTGTATTGAGCACAGTGCGTTTTCAAAGAAATTAAGCATGCCGTTTTTATAACAAAAAATGTCAGCTTCACACTCTCAATCACAAAAAGGATTTTTTTATAAAGTAAATGCTGTAAACTACTTTAGTAGTGAGAAATTAACATCCTGCACTCACGCCTCAGATCAGCCCCAATTCCTGCAACTCCACACCTCAGATCAGCTCCAATTCATGCATCTTCACACCTCAGATCACTGTCCCTCCTGCTCATCTGCCCCACCACTGTACCACCTGCTCATCTGGCCCAAAACGGAACCCCCCTGCTCATCTGGCCCAAAACGGAACCCCCCTGCTCATCTGGCCCAACACTGAACCCCCCCTGCTCATCTGGCCCAACACTGAACCCCCCCTGCTCATCTGGCCCAACACTGAACCCCCCCTGCTCATCTGGCCCAACACTGAATCCCCCCCCTGCTCATCTGGCCCAGAACGGTACCCCCCTGCTCATCTGGCCCAAAACGGAACCCCCCTGCTCATCTGGCCCAAAACGGAACCCCCCTGCTCATCTGGCCCAACACGGAACCCCCCCTGCTCATCTGGCCCAACACGGAACCCCCCCTGCTCATCTGGCCCAACACGGAACCCCCCCTGCTCATCTGGCCCAACACGGAACCCCCCCTGCTCATCTGGCCCAACACGGAACCCCCCCTGCTCATCTGGCCCAACACGGAACCCCCCCTGCTCATCTGGCCCAACACGGAACCCCCCCCTGCTCATCTGGCCCAACACGGAACCCCCCCTGCTCATCTGGCCCAACACGGAACCCCCCCTGCTCATCTGGCCCAACACGGAACCCCCCCTGCTCATCTGGCCCAACACGGAACCCCCCCTGCTCATCTGGCCCAACACGGAACCCCCCCTGCTCATCTGGCCCAACACGGAACCCCCCCTGCTCATCTGGCCCAACACGGAACCCCCCCTGCTCATCTGGCCCAACACGGAACCCCCCCTGCTCATCTGGCCCAACACGGAACCCCCCCTGCTCATCTGGCCCAACACGGAACCCCCCCTGCTCATCTGGCCCAACACGGAACCCCCCCTGCTCATCTGGCCCAACACGGAACCCCCCCTGCTCATCTGGCCCAACACGGAACCCCCCCTGCTCATCTGGCCCAACACGGAACCCCCCCTGCTCATCTGGCCCAACACGGAACCCCCCCTGCTCATCTGGCCCAACACGGAACCCCCCCTGCTCATCTGGCCCAACACTGTACCCCCCTGCTCATCTGCCCCACTGCTTAACCCCCTTCTGATCTCTTCCACCACTGTACCCCCCTGCATATCTGCCCCACCGCTTTACCCTCCTGCTCATCTGTCACACCTCCGAACCCCTCCTGCTCATTTTCCCCACCGCTGTACCCTCCTGCTCATCTGCTCCACCGCAGTACCCTCGTCTCATCTATGATATGTGTGATATGCAGAGTGGTGAAAGGAAGCAGAGATGAGACACATCTACCTGTCCTGGCACACTCATCCTGCTGATCCACCTCTCGCATCCAGCCCATGTGCTTGTATGAGATGTATGTGATATTACATACAAGCATCTGGAATGGATGCGCAATGATGAGCTCGGGTCAGGGGCATTTTCTGAAAGCAGTGGGCCTGTATGCAGGATCATAATTTTGGCCCCTGCAGCTTAAAAAAAGTGCGGCCTCCGCGCCACAGGAAAAGTTGGGTGTGATTTCCATTGAGCTGAATACTGGCTCTGGCTTAAAGGAACACAGAGTGCAGAGGGGTTCAGTAGTAAGTGACGCAAAGATTTAGGAATCATTTCAACAAAGTTCCCAGAAGCTCAACAGTAATTCCACAAACTGTCACCTGATTTGTGTTTTTCTCAATCACAGTGAAATCCCTTCTTTCTGAGATTGGTAGTGGAAACCAAGCGAGTCATCTTTATCCAGATGGTGGGGGGGGGGGCTAGCAAGACTGTGATTGGCTTTAGCAGTGACCAATGACAATCCTCCTCCTCCTGGAAACAGGGACTGCCTCTCCCAGCAGAAGTGCACCCAATCTCTTCCCCACCACTAAAGCTGATGATCGCAGCTACAGCAAAGTTAGAGAACCAAACAACGTTTCCCATCTTTTACAATGTGTGGGGGCACAGTGCCCCCCCCCCCCCCCCTCAGTGCAGGTGCAGTGTGGGGAACTCAGAAATTGGAATGCATTAGTGTCTCACTGACACTTCCCTGCGCTGCTCTGCTGATGGGGAGGGAGTCGAGTGCCGGCAAAAGAGGCTTCACATGCCGCTTGTGGCACCAGTGTCGGGGGTTGCCTACCCCTGCTTTAGAACATACCAAAATGACAGAACAGATGCCAAAGCTTTATTCACAAAATGTTTGACAGTAATACACAATGAGCTGAGATTGTCTATCCGAGCAAGACCGAGCAAGCAGAAGAAAAACAGGATCAGTCACATTCTGCCTTTTTAATAGTGAACCTTTTGAGCCATGTCTATATCTATGAACAGATCTTGTTACAACTATTATAGTGATGGCACATCTATGTAAATATTACAATAGTGCTGCTGTTTGTTTTATTATAGATCAGATTTGTTTCACCTATTGATCATAGTTTGATCAAGGTTGTGGCATTGGAGTTGATTTACTAAAGGCAAATAGACTGTGAGCTTAGCACATGAGGTGAAGCTTCACTTTGCAGAGAATACCCAATAAAATGCAAGGAAATTTTTTTTTTACTAAAGCCGGCCATAGACTGTTCGACTTTTGGCTGGTTCAGCATGTATTGGCAGGTGGCTTGTACCCAAGTTGATCAATCGATCTACTTGGGTACAACCAGCCTGTCAGATTTTTCGGCAATTATTGCCAGTGGCTATGGCTGCTAGCAATAGTGTGTTCTTCTGGCCGGGATGGCTTCCCCTGCCAGGAGAACACAGTGGCTCTGCGGGGGGGGGGGGGGGGGGGGGGGGGGGGGTCCTGTGACCCATAGTTGCAGGAAAGAACATCACTCCATCTATGGAGTGCAACTTCACTTGCAAAGCACACAGTCTATTTGCCTTTAGTAAATCAACCCCATTGTCTGTCGGCGAATTGACCATGCAAGTATATAAACCTTTCTGTAATATAGTGGATTAGACTGTGAAATGCAGAAATTTTATTTCCAAATTTTTATTGTCAGTTCAGCTTCAACTAGAACACATATTACATTGCTGTTGATTTGTACTAGCGGTAAGGCGTTCTTATGAAAATAGAAAACTATGAATTGAAGGTATATCAATTGTTTGAGACTCCCACCCTTGGGATGTTTTGTATTTGGTCATTGCAACTTGTTTTTAATTGTCTTTTTGTATCTTTAAGGTTAGGTTCACACTGGTGCGATGTGGGAACCACAGCGATTCCTGTGTGGGTTCCCGCATCGCATCTGAATGGCAGGCAGTTCACACTGTGCTCTGCGAACCGCTGCAGGTGTCAATATAAAGGTAATGACACCCCCAATTGGTTCGCAGAATGCAGTGCGAACTGTGGCGTCGGATAGAATTGGATCGCATTGGTCTGAACACCCATGCAATCTGATTCCAATGCGGACCAATAAAAGTTCCTGCGCCATTTTGATGCGATTTCAGCCATACAAACTATATGGCTGAATTTACATCGCCCAGACATCCCATGGGTTGTGCACAGGAATGCGGTGCAAATCACATGCAATGTCTGTAATGTAATGATGTCTGTGTGAACCCAGCCTAAATGCATTTAATGCATTTTGGATTTTATATATTGCTTGCTTTTTCTCAGGGTACAGGCAGTCCCCGAGTTATGAACGGGTTAGGGACTGCCGGTTTGTCCTTAAGTCGAAGAACGGCAGAGACGTGGTTTTCCGATGTTCTGTCAAGTAGCCGCGCATGTGCGGACGTCATTTTCCAATGTTCTCCGATGTGCCCGCCATTGAAAAGTGGCTGCGCGTGCGCAGAACGGCAGAGTGTCACGCCGCCTCCCGTTCCTAAGTAGGAGTCGTTTGCAAATCGGATGTTCGTAACTTGGGGACTGCCTGTACTTTGCACCTCAAGCACTTGCTACTCAGGGTAAACCCTCGTTTAAAAATTAAATAAAAATAACAAACATGTCATACTTACCTCCACTGTGCAGTTTGTTTTGCACAGAGTGGCCCCGATCATCCTCTTCTAGGGTCCCCCGGCGGAACTGGTAGCTCCTCCCCGCAACAGGTGTTCACGTTGGAGAAGCGCTCTCCTTGGTGGACACCCATGCGGGTGTGCTCCCGAGTCCTGCTTCTGCATGTATTCACACAGAAAGTGGGACTCGGGGGGGCCCCCCCCCTCCACGTCATTGGATTTGATTGACAGAAGCGGAAGCCAATGGCTGCGCTGCTATCAATCTATCCAATCAAGAGCTGAGACAATGGGCAAAGAGGAAGAGCGCATCTCCGCCGAGGGAACGTAAAATGGGGGGGCTGGACAGTGTCAGAAGTTTTTTCACCTTAATGCATAGGATGCATTAAGGTGAAAAAACACGGAGGTTTACAACCCCTTTAATGATACAAAATAGAGGACCACCCTCCTCAGGCTCTTAAAGTATAATTAAAGGCAACATTTTTTTTTTTTTCAGTTTTGGATAGAGTGGAGAGTGATTAGAACGCCTGTAAAGTTTTATTGCTGTCTGTGCCCCCATTAAGGAGACTCACCCTCTCTATTTGTCCTGTTTACCATTATCATTGAAAGAAAATCCCAAATTTTGGGTTGTGCCCAGAAAAGTAACAGAGAGGAAATCTTCAAATGGGGACACTAGTTCTGATCGCCTGGGGACATGATACAAGAGATGGCTAGAGACTGAGGACATGATACAAGAGATGGTCAGAGACTGAGGACAGGATACAAGAGATGGTCAGAGACTGAGGACAGGATACAAGAGATGGTCAGAGACTGAGGACAGGATACAAGAGATGGTCAGAGACTGTGGACAGGATACAAGAGATGGTCAGAGACTGTGGACAGGATACAAGAGATGGTCAGAGACTGAGGACAGGATACAAGAGATGGTCAGAGACTGAGGACAGGATACAAGAGATGGTCAGAGACTGAGGACAGGATACAAGAGATGGTCAGAGACTGAGGACAGGATACAAGAGATGGTCAGAGACTGAGGACAGGATACAAGAGATGGTCAGAGACTGAGGACAGGATACAAGAGATGGTCAGAGACTGAGGACAGGATACAAGAGATGGTCAGAGACTGAGGACAGGATACAAGAGATGGCTAGAGACTGAGGACAGGATACAAGAGATGGCTAGAGACTGAGGACATGATACAAGAGATGGCTAGAGACTGAGGACATGATACAAGAGATGGCTAGAGACTGAGGACATGATACAAGAGATGGCTAGAGACTGAGGACATGATACAAGAGATGGCTAGAGACTGAGGACATGATACAAGAGATGGCTAGAGACTGAGGACATGATACAAGAGATGGCTAGAGACTGAGGACAGGATACAAGAGATGGCTAGAGACTGAGGACAGGATACAAGAGATGGCTAGAGACTGAGGACAGGATACAAGAGATGGCTAGAGACTGAGGACAGGATACAAGAGATGGTCAGAGGTTTTGGACATGATACAAGAGATGTTCAGAGGCTGCAAGCATGATAGTGTAGGTGTCAAAGGCTGCAGGCATGGTACAGGAGATGGTTAGAGACTGAGGACATCATACTAAAGATAGTCAGACACTGCAGACATGGTACAAGAGATGGCCAGAGACTGTAGACATGGTACAAGAGATCAATGCACGCTCATCAGTGCCCATCAAATGCAGCTTTACAGTGCCCACCATTGCAGCTTCTGTGTGCCCATTACAGCCTATGTGTGCCCACCAATTGCAGCCTCTTTGATCCCACCAATGCAGCCTCTCTGTGCCACCCAATTGCAGCCTCTGTGTCCACCATTACAGCCTCTGTGTGCCAGCCATTGCTGCCTCTGTGTGCCAGCCATTGCTGCCTCTGTGTGCCAGCCATTGCTGCCTCTGTGTGCCAGCCATTGCTGCCTCTGTGTGCCAGCCATTGCTGCCTCTGTGTGCCCACCATTTCAGCCTCTGTGTGCCCGCCATTTCAGCCTCTGTGTGCCAGCCATTGCAGCCTCTGTGTGCCAGCCATTGCAGCCTCTGTGTGCCAGCCATTGCAGCCTCTGTGTGCCCGCCATTGCAGCCTCTGTGTGCCCGCCATTGCAGCCTCTGTGTGCCCGCCATTGCAGCCTCTTTGTGCCCGCCATTGCAGCCTCTTTGTGCCCACCATTGCAACCTCTGTGTGCCCACCATTGCAGCCTCTGTGCCTACCAATTGCAGCCTCACCATTTCCTAGATCACACACAGCAGCCGATGTATGGCATGGAGCTGGGTCTGTGTGTGTAAGGCAGCGCTTTAACAAGGTCCAGCCTCCCTAGACCGGCTTGTGTGATAGGCGGAACACTGATTCAATCAGTGTTCCATCTAGAAGACTATTGCACAAGCCGGTCTAGGGGGGCGGGACCTTGTTACAGCGCCGCCTTACACACACAGACCCAGCTCCATGCCATACAAGAGGAGGAGCCGGAGGACAGAGGGAGGGAGGGGAGCACTGCAGCCGCCGCTCAAAGCATCCCCAGGGGAGCCGGCCTACCGGGAAATTTCCCGGTATCCCGGTAGGCCAGTCCGACCCTGCTGTAGTCTATTAACTTTTGGCACCCAAAGTAGCTAGGTTTGCCTTCTTTATTCAAAATAGACTCCATGATAGGCGGAACACTCAGTTTCCCAGCAGTCATTGTTCAATGTTTCGCCTATCACGGATGTCCTCTCATCCTCGTCTGTGGGATGAGGACGAGAGGACGTCTGTGATAGGCAGAACACTGAACTCTGACTCACTGCTGGGAAACTCAGTGTTCCTCTATCACGGACGAGGAGGAGGAGGAGGCGCGGCTTTTGTACACTGGAATGGCTGCCATCTGACTGCATGACACGCTGATCAGGTAGGCAGACGGCAGTGACTCAAGTATAAGCCGAAGGGGGCACTTTCAGCACAAAAAAATGTGCTGAAAAACTCGGCTTATACTTGAGTATATACGGTAAAATACATTTATGTTTTTGGTTGTAACATAACAAAATGTGGAAAATTTCAAGGGGGTATGAATACTTTTTGAATACACTGTATACAAGCTGAAGCCCGTGTGAAACAGGCCTTAAGGTGTTTTCACAAATTCGGGCCATATGTCATTCCCCTTTTTCCTTCCATTCTTTATAACAAATTTGTGTCTCTTTTCTGTTCTGAATACTTGTAGAATAGAGAAACCTATATTAACACATTTTCAGGTCAACATTTATCTAGAATGTCAAATGTCCAATGAGAAATAGAAAAAAATATATACGGTAATGTCAAAAATAGGAATTCAAAAATAATGTAAGTTTGGAAAATCACTATTCTACTGAATTCTAAGATATAGAATATATTTATGATTTAACATTGCATAAGGCTGTATTTACACCTGAGCATTTCAAAGTCAAATGTTTTACTGCGATTTTTGCCGCGATTTTTACCACGATTTTGTACAGGTCACCAATGTAAAAAGCAGAAAAACGCCTGTAATCTGCCCCAAAGAAGCTCATGTTCTTTTTTGAGCTTAAGGCTTTTTTCAGACGTTTTGCTTCAGGTGACAAAACGCTCAGATGTGAACAGGTGCCATTAAATTAAATGGGATTTTGCTTGTTGGGTGTTATTGGGGCATTTTACGAGCATTTTATGAGCTGAAAACGTTCAGGTGTGAATGCAGCCTAAACCCTTACAATTAAAACAGTCTTATTGTATTACTTTGTTTCCAATATAAAATTACCCAACAGACTATTGTGGAAAAACAGCCACATACTGTATTACAGGTGTTACATGCTTTTGGCCCATCTTGTATAAAGCAGTGTGCGGACTGAGTGAAGAGCCTTCAGGGGGAGAATTTACACAATTGCTGGGCCTGTTGTGACCGGTTTAACATGTCTTGCCCTCCTGTGCCATAAATACTTTGACATTCCATCCAGAGCAACCTTTATGTTCCTCTCTGAGGACAACATAACTTTTTCCCTGGTGGGCAGTTTGTTGTTCTACCCCTTTTTATTGCAGCGTGATGTAGAGAAGTGGAGGATGAGGAGGATTGGGCATATTATTCAGTATATGTAATACTACAGAAGACTGTCAGACTGCCGATTACTATAGGAGTTGGTTAGAGACTGTGGACATGCTGCATGTGTGGTGAATAAGGGAAAGGTTACTGCTAGAGATCATTGTCATTACAGCACATTTACAAATCAGTGTTTCTATTCCCGCAGATGACTGTGGGGGTCTGCACAGCAAGTATCAAAGGGCCATAACTTGGGCACCAATGACCTAGATATTTACAATATCAGGCTATTGTACAGTGACAAAAATCCAAGATAGTCACTGTAATATTGCTATTGTTTGTGTCATTGATCTTTATTCACTTGTGCTATATTTTCAAGGGGACAGTACAATCATCTAAAGTACGTAAACTCCCTTTAAGTTGACACATCAGATCCCATACCCTCTCCAAAGATGCATACTTCCTTCGATTTAACAACTGCATTCTCTGGGGATTGTTTACATCCTATGTTGTAAGTCCGCTGTGTCCTGACTGCACCTGCACAGTAGAGCCCCATAGAAACCAATGGGTACCATCTACTTCTGGCCAGAAGGTGATCCCCATAGACTCCTAAAATGCAGAGGATGTAAATCTGTCTGCCATGCAGATAAGGACTTTGTTCTGACTTTCCTCATACTGGTACTGGCTCAAATACTCAAAAAACACTAAATCCAGACAGATAGCCCTTTCAGAAGGAGGTCTGTAGTTGCACGACAGGTTTACTTTTAAATGTATCCCTTGAGGAAGATTTCCTCAAGCATACACAGGCAACAAAAGGGGTTTTAGTCCTCCCTCACTCTATTCAAAAATAAAAAAATGCTACACATGCAATTTTAGCTCAGATTTGTGAATGCAAAAGTTGGTAATAAGAAAATAACCACCTTGCTGATGATTACTTTTGTTCGCACATTTCTCTAAGTGCCCCACCCGAGTTTTTTTTCCATTTCATGTATTCTTATATGTTTCATACACTGGGAGAAAACATATCATTTTTTTTTTTTTTTTTTTTTTTGGAGAGTTAAACCACCCAATTTTTGTATTCAAATTGGGAGCCCTGTTGTGTGTTTTGATGTTTTGGGATTTATCTTTTTGGCTGATTATAATTCAGTGTTTGTCCCAAGTATGTTTAAATTCATTTACTGTTGGGTAAATTTATTTTTGGGTGAACTGAGAATCTGCCAACTTGGTAATCACACGTTTTCCATGATTCAGTTTTTCCCCCTTAAATGGTTCTTACCACTTTAATGAGGTCCTTATCAATGGCTACATTTTTTTTACTTCATGTTTTATTTATCCACATTTAAATGGAACTCCAGGCATTTTTTTTATCTGCAGTGTAAAAAAAAGTTAAGTTTCATGAGAGGTATGCTACTTTAAAGCGGTTGTAAACTGCGGCTGTTGTAAAAAAACAAAAACAAAAAAACCTGCAAGGCAATAGCATAATGTGCTAGTATGTATTGCAAACTAGCACATTATGAAATGCTCACCTTGGAACGTAGCCCTCCAGCTATGTACTGTCACCACCGAGAGGGCTGACATCTTCCCCGGTCTTTCTTCCGGGTTTACGCTCTCCGGCTATGTGATTGATTGGAGCCGCGATGACGGCACTCCCGCGCATGCGCGCATGAGCCCTTGTTTCCGGCACAAAGCTCTAAAGTTCTGGCAAGGTATGCCGGAAATTCAGAGTGCATGCGCCAGTGACGTAACTGGCTGCACCCATGGTGAATATCTCCTAAACAGTGCACGTTTTGAAGATATTCATTTTATCTACAGGTAAGCCTTATTATAGGCTTACCTGTAGGTAAAAATCACTAATTGGGGGTTTTCTACCGCTTTAACTATCACTGTACTTTCTTTATTTACACTTTTATTGAGGCTTGATATTCCAGCTCTCACTGTTCTTCTGGCCTGCTGCAGCTTTGGGAGCTTCAGAAAGTTGACATCTGCTGCCATTCAACTTGATTTTCGTTAGTGGTATAAAATATTGCAGGATCACTTGTATTTATCAGATACTGTGGCCTTAAAACTGACTGTGGTAGGGCTTCTGTACATGGGTGAATAAAGGCATGCTTTCTGGTGCATTTAGTTAGCATTGAAGATCTGTTTGACACTTCTTGGTTCCTTCATAGATGCCTCGGACATCAAGCCCTTTTCAAGTCACATTTTCATTTTCATTGACCTTTATTAGAAAAAAGCAGCTCTAACCAGAACAAATGTCCATTTACACAAGTCCTGAAGCAGAACTTCACACTTAAATCCGCTATTGCTTTGATTGCTGGATTATCCTCAAAACACATCCTCGCATGTTTAGTGAATCTACTGCTCCACCGTCGCCTGTACTTTTACTAATTCTAGGCCTCTGTCCTATTAATGGACAAACATTGGTAAAAAAAGTAACAATATTTGTCTGTGTTGTGATAAGTCCAAACATGTTATACACAAGATCTAGATATAGCCTGCAGCTCCAATGATGTGCGTAAGCCACATTGTGGTTTTGGGTGGTATCTCAACCGTTTTCTGCATGTAGTATCAGTGTTTTAACACAAGCTAACTTTAACATCTCTGAAGACAACTATTTTTCTTTTAATTTGAAAGCCCAAGGTTTGGTATACAAAAACAGGAACACAAGAGAAATGGGTGCCCATAAGAGTCAAATCAAATAAATATAAATATGTTCCTTTTGCTATCATGTAAAGCAGCCACCACACTTTGGTTCCTTATGTAAATAAAGTCCGAGGAAGAGGAGACTTTCCTGCTACGTTTATACATTTACAAGCAACCGTATGAGCAGAGAAGACAGAGCAGAGGCGTTGGAATATGTAGTACATGCATACTGCCAACTCTGTTTTCGCATCAGAGAGTTGTAAATTAACTAGAACTGTCATTCTATGTAAAGCAGCATCCTAACTACTATTGCATAAGTGTGTTTATAATATATGAGAAGATTCATTTCCCAGAAGGAAGACGCTGCACAGCTAAGGAAGTGATTGCACTTGTGGTGTTCAAGATTTGTGAGTCAGTTGTCCTAATAGATGAAAGCAGTAAAATAATCATTAATATTTTAGCACACATGGGCATGCTCAATCTAAATAAAAACTCTCAAGACTAAAAGAACATATTGTTTCCCTCCTTTCTCCTGACCAATCACACCCTTTCGCTCTCTGTGACAAACCACTCAATCCAGGCACTCTGGTGGATAAACTGTGCCTATGGAGAAGGCAAATTCAACAGGGAACTCTTAATCCGAAAATCTACCTTACCTCCCCCTCTACTTTTCTTTGTCTGTCCCACACTCCCCATACCCCCTTGGCCTCCCTGCATCTCCAATCCTCTCACCCCCACTCTTATTTCCTACTTTCCCTTGACCTATTTAACCTCCAATATTGGCCATCATACAGCACCCTCTTCCTCCCTAAGTCCCTACCCATTCTCACATCCGCACTCTGCACCCATCTTTCATATGGACATCGCCAAGGCACACAAACTACCATGAGCCCTTTCTTCAATCTGTATCATTGTTGAGATACATTTTTATTTATTTTTTTATTACAATCTTTATACTGTGAATTGTGGACACTATTGGAAAGTCTGTCAAATGTCCTTCATTTTTAAAAAATATAAAAATGAAGGAACACTAGTGTCATTTAAATGCTACAAAGAATTTAACAGAATATGTAAAAAGGAAATCAAGGGTGCAAAAATTCAAAATGAACGAGAGATCGCAAAAAATAGTAGGACAAACCCCAAAAAATTCTTCAAATATATTAATAGTAAAAAGGTCAGGTCTGAGCATGTAGGCCCTTTACAAAATAATCTAGAGTGGGTGACTGGGGACAAGGAGAAGGCTAATTTATTAAATACTTTCTTCAGCTCTGTATATACAAAAGAGCATGGGGAAGCTCATGTCCATAAGGGGGGTGGTATTGACACAGCCCCCAATGATCCACAATGGCTCAAAAGGGATATGGTCCAGAAATATTTAGACAGAATAAAGGTGGATAAAGCACCTGGACCTGATGGCATCCACCCACGGATCCTAAAAGAATTGAGCTCTGTAATTTCAAAGCCATTGTATCTAATTTTTAGGGACTCATTAATGACGGGAATAGTACCGCTGGATTGGCGCAGGGCAAACGTGGTGCCTATATTTAAAAAGGGATCAAAGTCTTTACCAAGTAACTATAGACCTGTTAGTTTAACTTCTATAGTCGGGAAGATACTGGAGCGTTTAATAAAAGACCACATAGACGAGTTCTTGCTGGAAAAAAACATTTTAAGCAACAGACAGCATGGGTTCATGAAAGACAGAAGTTGTCAGACAAACCTGATTTCTTTTTATGAAGAGGTAAGTAAAACCTTGGACAGAGGGGTGGCTGTGGACGTGGTTTATTTGGATTTTGCAAAAGCGTTTGATACAGTTCCGCACACACGGCTCATGTGTAAGTTAAAGTCTACAGGCTTGGAAATATCAGTTTGTAAATGGATAGAAAACTGGCTAAAAGACAGAATTCAGAGAGTTGTGGTTAATGATTCTTACTCTGAATGGTCTAAGGTTATCAGTGGTGTACCCCAAGGTTCAGTGCTGGGACCCTTACTCTTTAATATCTTTATAAATGATATTGGATCTGGGATCAAAAGTAACATTTCTGTCTTTGCAGATGACACCAAGCTATGCAGTGGAATAACGTCCTTACAGGATGTCTCCAATTTACAAGATGACCTCAATGCTCTGTCTAATTGGGCGACTATGTGGCAGATGAGGTTTAATGTTGAGAAATGTAAAGTTATGCACTTGGGGGCTAAGAATATGCATGCATCATACATGCTAGGGGAGTACAACTGGGGGAATCTGTAGTGGAGAAGGATCTGGGGGTTTTGGTAGATCATAAGCTCAATAATAGCATGCAATGCCAAGCTGCGGTTTCCAAAGCGAGCAAAGTTCTTTCTTGTATTAAGAGAGGTATGGACTCCAGAGAGAGAGATATCATTTTGCCCCTGTTCAAATCATTAGTAAGACCTCATCTGGAATATGCAGTTCAGTTTTGGACACCAGTTCTCAAAAAGGATATCGGGGAACTGGAGAAAGTGCAGAGAAGGGCAACCAAACTGATAAGAGGCATGGGGGAGCTCAGCTATGAGGAAAGATTAGAGGAACTGAATTTGTTCACTCTTGAGAAGAGGAGAATAAGGGGGGATATGATCAACATGTTTAAATATATAAGGGGTCCATATAGTGAACTTGGTGTTGAGTTATTCACTTTACGGTCAACACAGAGGACAAGGGGGCACTCTTTACGACTGGAGGAAAAGAGATTTCATCTCCAAATACGGAAAGGTTTCTTCACAGTAAGAGCTGTGAAAATGTGGAATAGACTCCCTCCAGAGGTGGTTCTGGCCAGCTCAGTAGATTGCTTTAAGAAAGGCCTGGATACTTTCCTAAATGTACATAATATAACTGGGTACTGACATTTATAGGTAAAGTTGATCCAGGGAAAATCCGATTGCCTCTCTGGGATCAGGAAGGAATTTTTTCCCCTGCTGTAGCAAATTGGAGCATGCTCTGCTGGGGTTTTTTGCCTTCCTCTGGATCAACTGTGGGTATAGTATTGGGTATATTGGATTGTACGTTTTTTTTTTTTTTTTTTTTTTTTTTTTTTTTTTATGGTTGGACTGGATGGACTTGTGTCTTTTTTCAACCTGACTAACTATGTAACTAACTATGTAACTATATTTGCACATACTTATCTTATTAATAAAAAGGTTATGGTGATCCATGTTGAATCCGTAGATCATGTAAATGTCCTATTTATATATTTCATATAGTCGATTACCTGTATAACAGGAAAAAGGTAAACAAAAAGAGAATTGGTAAAGTAAACTTTACTTAGCTTGAAAAAAAGTCCATTCTGTTCAAAGTATATTTCATATATTCATTGACTTCTATAACAGAAAAAACATTAAGCAAAAAAGAGATTTGTTAACATAAAAGTAAGTACTGTAGTTACATAATCAGGTTGAAAAAAAAAATCCATCGTGTTCAAACAAAAGACTAATTACCATATGTTTCCAAAGATAGCTTTACATATAAGGGCCCATTGAGAGCCATACATTGTGGAAAAGCAGGCCTATTTCTTTGCCTGGGATTTAGATGTTTGCATTCAGCCGTCTGGACAAATCAATGATAGTAGGCTATACGCACCTGGACATAGACACTTTCGTACAGAGCCGTTCATCTGTCCCTGTATGCAAATAAACACTTGGATGTGCAGTTACCAGTATATAGTCACAGCCTGTCATTGATTTGTACAGACAGCTGTATGCAGACCGTGACTGCCAGTGCAGAAATACTCTTGTTTTTCATGGTGCATGGCTCTCTGCACCCATGTGGTTGAGACCTTAATGCAGGCAAAGTTCAATGCATGGTATGAATGTTGAACATATGGCATAGCAGGTGATTTCATGTATAGTATTTGCTTTACAGTCTAATTTACATTGCCTGGTAAATCGCAGCTGGAATATGCACATACATGCAATCATATTTTAAGTTATATTCATTTTATTCTCATTCATTTTTTTTTTTTTCATTTTTTTTTTTATTACAGCAACTTATGTCTAATCCGCAGTTCATAGTGGATGGTGCTACAAGGACAGACATCTGCCAAGGGGCTCTTGGTAAGGAGCAAACCAAACAATTTTTTTTTTAATGGTCGGAAATATCAACATTTAGGAATCAGATCTACTGTGTGTATAGCTAAGAGGAAGGCTGCTACAGCCGAAATGCGTTAGCCTGATACAGTTGTGTTTTATATGCAGCCAATAAAGATCAGCATTTCTATGAATGACATCGAGTGACAGGCTTAAGTTTACTACAGGTGTGTAAAGTGCAGATTACTTATTACAAATGATTTATTGTAAAAAATGTATACCACACACACAGAAAGCATTAGTAAGACCCAAAAGCAAAAGATCAATAGATTCACAATTCATGGAATAAATTTAGAGGAAAGTATAGGGAATTTATTTAAACACATATTTTGAGTTTATTAAGGTGGTAATAAACCCACATTTTAAAAAGTGTCTGATAGGGTCTCTTCTGTCATTAAAACTCTGCCTATCAGTCTTTTCTGTCTTTAAAGAGAAGTATGGGGTTCTAAACCTACATACTCATCTGTGCTGAGAGGCTGAGCCTGTTGCTGGTCCAGCCATTTGGGTGTATCCCAACATTAACCTCCCTGGCGGTTTTCCCAAGTGTGGCTCGGGGTTCAATTTCAGCACCATTAGCGGTAACCCCGAGCCACACTCGGGATTACATTGCAGGATCCTGGCGTGGTATACTTACCTTGTCCCCAGGATTCTGCGATGTGCCCCGCTGTGTCTGTGGGTTGTGTCTTCCGCCCGATGCCTCTGTGTGCCATGCTCCGTTCCCTGCGAGCATCGCGACCCACAGGGGTGGAGCCCGGTGGCAAATTAAAAAAAGTGAAAAATCATAATACATACAGTACATTGTAATCTTACAGATTACATTACTGTATGAAATTATTTCACAACCCTTTTGTCCCTAGTGCTTTGTCCAATGCCCTGCATGCAGTTTTATATTATACAGTGGGGACAGAAAGTTTTCAGACCCCCTTAAATTTTTCACTCTTTGTTATATTGCAGCCATTTGCTAAAATCATTTAAGTTCATTTTTTTCCTCATTAATGTACACACAGCATCCCATATTGATAGAAAAACACAGAATTGTTGACATTTTTGCAGATTTATTAAAAAAGAAAAACTGAAATATCACATGGTCCTAGGTATTCAGACCCTTTGCTGTGACACGCATATATTTAACTCAGGTGCTGTCCATTTCTTCTGATCATCCTTGAGATGGTTCTACACCTTCATTTGAGTCCAGCTGTGTTTGATTATACTGATTGGACTTGATTAGGAAAGCCACACACCTGTCTATATAAGACCTTACAGCTCACAGTGCATGTCAGAGCAAATGAGAATCATGAGGTCAAAGGAACTGCCTGAAGAGCTCAGAGACAGAATTGTGGCAAGGCACAGACCTGGCCAAGGTTCCAAAAAAATTTCTGCTGCACTTAAGGTTCCTAAGAGCACAGTGGCCTTCATAATCCTTAAATGGAAGACGTTTGGGACGACCAGAACCCTTCCTAGAGCTGGCCATCTGGCCAAACTGAGCTATCGGGGGAGAAGAGCCTTGGTGAGAGAAGTAAAGAAGAACCCAAAGATCACTGTGGCTGAGCTCCAGAGATGCAGTCGGGAGATGGGAGAAAGTTGTAGAAAGTCAACCTTCACTGCAGCCCTCCACCAGTCGGGGCTTTATGGCAGAGTGGCAAGCTTCTCCTCAGTGCAAGACACATGAAAGCCCGCATGGAGTTTGCTAAAAAACACCTGAAGGACTCCAAGATGGTGAGAAATAAGATTCTCTGGTCTTATGAGACGAAGATTGAACTTTTTGGCCTTAATTCTAAGCGGTATGTGTGGAGAAAACCAGGCACTGCTCATCACCTGTCCAATACAGTCCCAACAGTGAAGCATGGTGATGGCAGCATCATGCTGTGGGGGTGTTTTTCAACTGCAGGGACAGGACGACTAGTTGCAATCTAGGGAAAGATGAATGCGGCCAAGTACAGGGATATCCTGGACGAAAGCCTTCTCCAGAATGCTCATGACCTCAGACTGGGCCGAAGGTTTACCTTTCAACAAGGCAATGACCCTAAGCACATGGCTAAAATAACGAAGGAGTGGCTTCACAACAACTCCGTGACTGTTCTTGAATGGCCCAGCCAGGGCCCTGACTTAAACCCAATTGAGCATCTCTAGAGAGACCTAAAAATGGCTGTCCACCAACGTTTACCATCCAACCTGACAGAACTGGAGAGGATCTGCAAGGAGGAATGGCAGAGGATCCCCAAATCCAGGTGTGAAAAACTTGTTGCATCTCTCCCAAAAAGACTCATGGCTGTATTAGATAAAAAGGGTGCTTCTACTAAATACTGAGCAAAGGGTCTGAATACTTAGGACCATGTGATATTTCATTTTTTCTTTTTTAATAAATCTGCAAAAATGTCAACAATTCAGTGTTTTTCTGTCAATATGGGGTGCTGTGTGTACATTAATGAGGAAAAAAAATTAACTTAAATGATTTTAGCAAATGGCTGCAATATAAAAAAGAGTGAAAAATTTAAGGGGGTCTGAATACTTTCTGTCCCCACTGTATATACTGTTCTTTCTGCCTGGAAACTTGATGTGTCCATAGCAACCAAAAAGTGTCCCTTTACGTCAAAAGTCGTTTTAGACCAGTTAGAAAACAACGAACAGCAGAATTGAGCGATAGTGAATCGTGGAGAAATTAATTTTATTATTATTATATTATTATTTTTTATAATTATTTATTATATTATAATTTATGATTTTGTGTTTCAAACTTCATCATACCCGGGATATCTACTAGACTTTTGGTGGACAGATTTAAGTGTGTTATTGCTTAGAATTACAGGCCTACATAATAAAATGCCAAATTTCTATGCAAAATAATTGTACCGCTTTGAGACGCAAAAATCTGACATAATCATACTGCCAGGCAGGCTACAGTTGGGATCTCTCCAGTGCCTGGACCAGCTAAGTGATGTCAACCAACAGATGACTTTAACCTGCTGTTGGCTAAATCTGGGTCACAGGAGTGCTGAACTAAGTACTGTACTGTGTACTCCGCACAGTTGCACCTACAGTATAGCTACCTGCAGCCAGATGCTTGTGTAGGCTCTTTGAAGTATTTCCAGTTACTGTACTGTGTACCCCGCACAGTTGCACCTACAGTATAGCTACCTGCAGCCAGGTGCTTGTGTAGGCTCTTTGAAGTATTTCCAGTTACTGTACTGTGTACCCTGCACAGTTGCACCTACAGTATAGCTACCTGAAGACAAGTGCAGGTGTTCTCATACTAATAATACTACAGGCAGGCAGTTGATTCTGCTAGCTGCAGTATAATCGGTATATATATATGTATATATATATATAAACATCCCAGTTTTGTGCAGCTCAATGCAGGCCAATAGTATGTATGGAAGGCCAACAAGGAGGGGCAGACAGTCACAAACCAATAAAAGAGGGCAAGCAGGCTCTGTGTCTAGAGGCAACAGTGCTGGTTGTGGACACGGTGCATCCTCATCAGCATGTGGCCGTGGGACACGCTTGGCCTTTTTTTCGGCAGCTGGCTGTGTTGAGCCATAACATGCGGAAGACTTGGTTGAGTGGATGACCAAGCCGTCCTCATCGTCCTCATCCTCTCTCACCCAGACTCAGGGTACTTTGTCTGGCAAAACAGCTGCCAACACGGCCTCTTCCCTCGGCTCAATGGCATCAGTGACTCCTTCCCTAGCCCCTCCATGTCCTCCTGAGGAGTCCCTCGAACTGTTTGACCACAGTGTTGGGTACATGCTCCAGGAGGATGCCCAGCGTTTTGAAGGCTCCAATGATGGTACTCAGCTAGAGGAAGGCAGTAACGTGAGCCCAGACAGAGGGGGTGCCCAAGAAAGACAGCAATCTGGCAGTCATGTTCCCCCTCCTGCAGCATACTGCCAGGTTTGCTCCAGTGATGAGGAGGGAGGGGATAATGAGGTCACTGATTCCACGTGGGTGCCTGATAGGAGAGAGGAGGAGGAGGCACATCACCAACGAGGCAGCACACTGACTGCATCACACCGCAGAGCTCCGCATGTGCAGGGCGCTGCTGTCTCTGCGCGTTATTCCAAAAGTTCTTTGGTGTGGGCCTTTTTTGAGACGAGTACATCATATCCCACCGCTGCTATTTGCAACATATGTCTCAAGCGTATCTCGCGTGGCCAAAACATCTCCCGCTTGGGCACCACATGCTTGACCAGACATATGTTGACCTGCCATGCAGTTCGTTGGCAAGCATACCTAAAAGACCCACACCAAAGAACAAAGAGGACCTCTCCTTGCTCCTCATCAGCTGGGATCTCCAACCCCCACTATACCTTCAGTCCTCTCTGAGACCTGCACTGAGAGGAATGAAGGTGTAGAATTAGGTGTGTCACAGCCAAGTACTTGCGGGCAATCTACTATCGGTACACCGATGTCAGATTGTTCCAGGCAAATTTCTCTGCCCCAGCTGCTGCACCGCAGAAAGAAGTTCGCTCCCAGCCATCCACATGCCCAGCGGTTGAATGCTAGCTTGGCAAAATTGCTAGCACTTCAACTTCTACCTTTTCAGTTGGTAGACTCTGCCCCCTTCCATGAGTTTGTGGAATGTGCGGTTCCTCAGTGGCAGGTTAGCAAATGCCACTTTTTCTCACGGAAGGCGATTCCGGCTCTCTACCGGCATGTGGAAGGCAATGTCTTGGCCTCGCTGGACAGGGCGGTCAGCGGTAAGGTGCATATTACCGCTGACTCATGGTCCAGCAGGCATGGACAGGGACATTACCTAAGTTTCACGGCGCATTGGGTGACTCTGCTGGCAGCTGGGAAGGATGCAGTACAAGGTGCAGTAGTGTTGGAGGTTGTTTCCCGCCACCACGCCTCCAAAATGCCAGTACTGGTGATTCTGACACACTTCTCTTCTCCACCCCCTCCTCTTCTTCCTCCATGGCCTCTATCTGTGCTTTGTCCTCGGAACCAGCGGTGCTCCGTAGGCATTTAAGGGGCTACGCAAGTACGCAGGCCAAAAGATGCCATGCGGTGCTTGAGCTGGTGTGCTTGGGGGACAGGAGCCACACTGGGGCAGAGATTCTGCCAGCTCTGCAGGGGCAGGTTCAGAGGTGGTTGATGCCATACCAACTTAAGGCAGGAATGGTGGTTTGCAACAATGGCACCAACCTCCTCTCCGCCCTCCGACAGGGACAACTGACCCATGTGCCCTGTTTGGTGCACGTCCTTAACTTGGTGGTGCAGCGGTTCTTGGGCAGGTACCCGGGCTTACAGGATGTCCTGAGGCAGGCCAGGAAAATCTGTGTGCATTTTCGCCAGTCATATAATGCCAGTGCTCAGCTGGCAGACCTCCAAAAGGAATTTAACCTGCCCAAGAACCGCCTAATCTGTGACATGCCCACCAGGTGGAACTCAACGTTGGCCATGCTGCAGCGGCTGCACACGCAGCAGAGGGCCATCAATGAGTACCTGTGCGACTATAGCACCAGGACAGGGTCAGGGGAGCTTGTTTTTTTTTCCCCACGCCAGTGGGCCATGATCAGGGATGCATGCACTGTCCTGTCACCATTTGAGGAGGCCACGAGGATGGTGAGCAGTGACAGTGCATGCATCAGTGACACTGTCCCCCTTGTTCACCTGTTGGAGCACACGCTGCGTGGAATAATGGACAGGGCACTTGAGGCAGAACAGAGGCAAGAAGAGGAGGACTTCCTTAGCTCTCAAGGCCCCCTTTATCCAGACAGTGTTCCTGCGTGCCTGCCGATCACACAGGAAGAGGAGGAGGAAGAGGAGGATTGTGTCAGCATGGAGGTGGAGCCCGGCACTCAGCATCAGCAGCAGTCTTTAAGGGATCATTTACAGTCCCAAGAAAGCCATGGACTGGGTGGGTGGGAGGAGGTGGCTGCGGATCATGTCATCCTTAGTGACCCAGAGGACTCCGGACCGAATTCCTCAGCAAACCTACGCTGCATGGCCTCCCTGATCCTGCAAAGCCTGCAGAAGGATCCTCGTATTCGTGGTATCAAGGAGAGGGATCAATACTGGCTGGCAACCCTCCTTGATCCACGTTACAAGGGTAAGGTTGCGGACCTTATCTTGCGGTCACAGAGGGAGCAGAGGATGAAACATCTTCGGGAGGCCTTGCAGAAAGGTCTGTGCAACGCGTTCCCAGAGACTGGGAGGTTACAAACTCCTGTTCCTGGACAACGTGTTGCTGAGGCTTCGGTCAGTCAAAGAAGGAGCGGTGGAGAAGGTAGCCGTCTGACTGATGCGTTCAGACAATTTTTTAGTCCGCAACCCCAAGGTATGATCGGTTCCAGCAACCATCGCCAACGTCTGTTTTACATGGTGCAGGAATACCGAGGGGCAAGATCTGACTTGGACACCTTTCCCACCGAAAATCCTCTGGGTTACTGGGTCTTGAGGATGGATCACTGGCCAGAGCTTGCACAGTATGCAATTGAGCTACTGGCCTGTCCTGCATCCAGCGTTCTTTCGGAATGCACATTGTGCTGCATCTGTCCACCGACTCGGTCAATCGACTGACCTTCATAAAAAGAATCAGTCTTGGATCACCACTAGCTACCAAGCACCTGATGCTGATGTAACCGAATAATTTTTTTTGAAATGTCAGATCCCTTCACGAATGCCTATGCTGATGCTGAGTGACTATCCTGTTATGCTGAGTGGTTATCCTCTTCCTCCTCAATGATCATGCTGATAGCTTGTAAGAACATTTTTGGTTCTGGGCACCGCCACCAGTGGCTAAGGCCCAATTTTTCAGCCCCTGTTTAACAGGGGCGTGTAATTACAATTTTTGATGCAATACTTTGCAGCAGGGCTCGTTCCTGCGCTCCAACTAGAGTATCTGTGAGGGGTTGCAGTGTTGTGGCACAAACACCAGTGCCTAAGGCCCAATTTTTCAGCCCCTGTTCAACAGGTGCATGTAATTACAATTCTTGATCTAATATTTCACAGCAGGGCCCGTTCCAGCGCCCACCAAGAGTAACTGTGAGGACTTACAGTGTTGTGGCACCAGCACTACCACCATCACCAAAGGCCCAATTTTTCTGCCCCTGTTCAACAGGGGCATGTAATTACAATTCTTGATCTAATACTTCACAGCAGGGCCCTGTGAGGGCTTACAGTGTTGTGGCAACACCAACATCCAAGGCCACAATTTCTGCAGAGTATATAGGGCAGGCCCCTACTTTCAAACATCCAACTTACAAACAACTCCTACTTGCAAACGGAAGGAGACAACAGGAAGTGAGATGAAATCTACACCTAGGAAGGGAAATTCTCTCCTGTAAGAGTTAATATGGGAAAAACATTTCTCCTTTACACTGATGCTTTATCACCAATCCTTGTTTCACTAAAAACCCCACATCTAAAAACATTTGTCATTGGGACAGAAAGTGAGGTGAAATCTTCTGAAGAGGAGCACAGACAGCAAAACAAATGTCACAGGGGTGATAACCCTTCCCTATGTTTTCCAAAAAGCTTAAAATAGATTTTTTGGCTGGAGCTAAACACGTTAAAAATGTACCCGTTCAAAATTACAAACAGATTCTACTTAACAACAAACCTACAGTCCCTGTCTTGTTTGCACCGCCTGTGTACTGCTGTTCAGAGTATATAGGGCCTGGTGGCCCCACGCCTTTCCTTTTTTTAATTTGGGTGCGGGGTTCCCCTTAATATCCATACAAGACCCAAAGGGCCTGGTAATGGACTGGGGGGTACCCATGCCATTTGTCTCACTGATTTTCATCCATATTGCCAGGACCCGACATTACATTAAAGCCGCAAGCAGTTTTAAATGACTTTTATTCCTTTAAAAATGTCATTTTGTGCAGGGACTGTTCTAAGCACGGGAAACACGCACCACTTTACAGGCATACTATAGACACCCCCCCCCCCCCCAGATACTTAAAGGAATATTTCACTTTTTTTTTACTTTAAGCATTATTAAAATCACTGCTCCCGAAAAAATGGCCGTTTTTTTTAAACTTTTTTTTGCATTGATACATGTCCCCTGGGGCAGGACCCGGGTCCCCAAACCCTTTTTAGGACAATACCATGCAAATTAGCATTTAAAATGAGCACTTTTGATTTTGAACGTCCGAGTCCCATAGACGTCAATGGGGTTCTAACGTTCGTGCAAATTTTCGGTCCTTCGCAGGTTGTGGTGTGAACCGAACCGGGGGGTGTTCGGCTCATCCCTACCAGGCAAAGATGGAAGTGCCTGGGATCAGCAAGAATGGTGATAGTGCAGTGCTGGAGGGATTCTATTGACAGGCAAGTCTGTATCTGTCATAATGTGCTAAAATGCTGTGCATACTACCACGTTTAGTCATAAACCTGCAGGGGGTCTGGTTAAGGTTTTTTTTTTTAAGGTTTTTTCAAAAGAGTTTAATAACGCTTTTATGCGGTGTTGGCCTAAAAGTAATTTTTTTTTATATGGCTTTTACTTTTTTTTTAAATTGACAATTTTTATCATATCGATACAAAAATATAGGACACAAATAAAGAGAGTAAAAAGAAGAAAGGAAAACCAGCAAATATCAAATATGAGGCATAGCCTATTAACAAAAGAGGCTGTGATACACCTCTGCAAAAGGTGAAAACATAATGCTGAAGTAATAAAAATAGGAGAACCTCAGTCAAACATACTACCCTGTTTCCCCGAAAATAAGACCTAGCGTGATTGTTAGTGATGGCTGCAATATAAGCCCTACCCCCCAAATAAGCCCTACCCTGTTTCCCCGAAAGTAAGCCCTAATCTGAAAATAAGACCTACAAGGACTTTAACTAGGGCTTATTTGGGAGGTAGGGCTTATATTGCAGCCATCACAGACAATCACACTAGGTCTTATTTTCGGGGAAACAGGGTATCAGCATTATCAGTAACTTTTAATTGCATGGCCTGCATATCCAGGGATAGAAGAAAACCACTCGTCCCTCCTGGGCTCTAGACAAGTTTGCATCACAAGGCAGGGGGAAACTCATGCAATCAAGGGGGATCTATCCGTAGATACCAGCACTCCCATATTGCCGTATGTCGAGCCACCCGATCACCCAAATGACCATTATGACTCCATAACTTCCACATCCTTTGTTATAAAGGATTCCATAAAGATCTGATAGTGTTGGGGGATGTCACTTTTTCCAGTGAAGGGCCACTAAACACCTCGTCGCTGTTAGTATATGTGTGGCCAATTTTTTGGCTATCCTAGGGAGTTTAGGAGGGAGGAGACCCAATAGAAAAAGCCTAGGGGAAAAGGGAATATCCACTTCAAACAGTCGATGGAGAAGTCCCTGGACTGAGCGCAAATAAGGCTGAAACATAGGCATGCGCAGGGGGGGTGCCGGGTGTGCCTGGGCACACCCTAATTCCCGGACATACTTGTCTACACCTGAATGAGAGGGGCAGCAAGTGGCATATAGAACAATCGATGCTCTGCATTTTCTGCCCTACAGCCGTTAAATGCCTTCGGGAGAAAGAGGAGGAGAAGCGAGCATTCAGGGGCTGCATGGAGGAAAATGCAGATCATCGGTTGTTCTATATGCTGCCCCGCTGCTCCTCTCATCCAGCCTGGTGCTCTATGTTTCTATCGGCTACTGTACTAGAACTGCTGGCTCCGCCTCCCAGCTCCCCCTGACTCCTTCGTTCTAAGAAACTGCTGCAGGACCGCTCACCCAGCTTCTCTGCGGCTCCGCCCATTGAATTTACAGCAGCAAGCAGATGGGGGCATGGCGTCCGGGGGACTGCAATAGCCAGCTGATCCAGTAGGAAGAGCGGAGGAGGTCTCCACTGTGTGAGGAGACACGTGAAGCCTGGAGGGAGCCGGAGACACAGCAAGCATGGAGTCCACACTGAGAGCAAGTGAGTGCCACCGATCCCATCCATCCCCCCAACCAGCACTGCCACCAATCCCATCCCCCCACCACACTGCTGCCATACCCCCCAGCACTGCCATTCATCCTACACTTCCAAGTGTAGGGAAAATTTTCAGAAAGATGATGAACTTCCAAGGGAGGGATATTGATTGGCAGGGCTTCCGATTTAGCAGCGTTTACTTTATATCCCGATAGGGACCCAAATTCCTCCAAGAGCTAGTTGAGATTGGGAAGGGTCACGCGTGGTCACGTTAGGGTCAGGAGTATGTCATCTGCAAATAATGAAAGGTCCCCTAACCATAATTCCACTAATGTTGGGATCCTGTCTGATCTGGGCCGCCAGGGGTTCGATACACAGGGAAAAAAGCAACGGAGAGACATCCTTGCCTAGTCCCATTCGAGACACCACAAAAGGTTTTTTGAAGCACATGGAGTAACATATAAATCTCTAATCGCCCTGAGGAATGGCCCCCCGGAAGCCCAGATATTTAAGAGTTAAAAATAAAAGGCCAGCTGAGCCTATCAAAGGCCTTCTCTGAGCAGCAGCACTTTGGTATTTTGTCTATTAATGATATCTATTAAATTGATGACTCTCCTGTTGTTATCTCCCGCCTGACATCCTGGGACAAAGCCCACCTGATCTCTATGGATCAAGGAGGGAAGGACTAAATTCAAACAGGGGGAAAGCAGTTTCGTAAAAATTTTCAAATCTGAATTCAACAGAGCTATAGGGCCATAATTGACACACAGTGGGGTTGATTTACTAAAGGCAAATAGACTGTGCACTTTGGACTCTGGAAGAGCAGTTGCTCCAGAGCTTAGTAAATGAGGTGAGGCTTCACTTTGCAAAGAGTACCCAATCACATGCAAGAAATATAAAAAAAATTGTATTTTTGCTTGCACATGATTGGATGATGGAAGTCAGCAGAGCTTCTGCTCATTTACTAAGCTCTGCAGCAACTGCTCTTCCAGAGTGCAACTGCACTTTGCAAAGAGCACAGCCTTTTTGCCTTTAGTAAATCAACCCCAATGTGTGGTCTTTATCAGGCATGGGTATTAGCGTCAAATGAGAGGTCTGCATGTCCCTTGGAGTGTCGTCCCTACACAAAAATCCGTTAAACAAGCGAGTCATATGTGGAAGTAGGCTGGGCAAAAAAGTATTGTAGTATCCATAAGGAAGACCATCAGGTCCTGGAGCCTTGCTATTTGACAGAGTCTCGGAAATCTCCTCTTCCGTTATCGGAGAGTTGAGAGACTGTAGAGCCTTCGCTGGCAGGGTGGTCACTCCACTGCTCGTCAGATAAGCTCGCACACGATGTGTGAAATTTTCTTGAGATTGTAAGTGCGGTATGGTGAGGTTATTATACAGATTTGAGAAGTAGTCGCAGAATAATAGGGCAGTACAGTCAGGGTGGGAATGAAGGGTACCAGTAGGGCCTGAGGGGCCGAAGCATGAGTTTGCTCTCGGAGTTTACTTGCCAGAAGGGTGTAGGCTTTGTTGCCCTTATCATAATAAAGCTGGCACAATTTTTGAAGGGCTTTTTCGACCTTGCCTATGTCTATTTTCTCGAGGACCGCCCATAGGCATATCATTTCTCTTAGGAGACAGATGTAAGTCTAGATTCTAAGTCCCGAAGTCTGTCTGCTGTCTCACTTGCCTGGTGTTCCTCTTCCAGGCAGTCGAGACAGCTATACAGTGTCCACGTATTACCGCCTTGTGTGCTTCCCATAGAGTTCCTGGGAGATCTCTGGGGCACTATTCTCCACAAAGTATAGTTTCAAAGCAAATTCTAACTTCATCCTAGTTGCAACGGCTTTCAGAAGAAAATCATTAAGCTGCTAGTGGCAGCGTTTAACCCTAGAGGTGTCTAGTTTGAGCTTCAAAAGTATCGAGACATGGTTCGACCACAACATAGGAAGAATGTCTACTTTAGCAAGTGCCCGCAGGAAGGGGGCGTTTATAAAAAAAATAGTCTAAACGTGCATGCGTACGAAATGGATGGGAGTAATGGGAATATTGACGCTCTGTCAGGTGAACTACTCGCCATGCATCAAACAGAGCGAACTTGCGAGTGACTCCACAAAACTGTTAAGATTGTCTGGAAAGGCGTGGAGGGGCGTTTTCTTTTTCTGTGAGAGATGTCCTATCCGATGTCGGGGAAAACGGGAGGTTGAATTCCCCTCCCACGACTAAGAAGGAGTGAGTAGTTGTAAATAAGCGGTTGTACGCCTTAGTTACAAAGGACATCTGATTCGCATTCGGAGCATAAATGTTACAAAAAGTTGTCAGATTGTTGCCATTTGCCACTAAGGATCATAAACCGACCCTGGGGATCAGAATAGGAGGATGTGGGTGTGAATGGGGAGCCCTTTTTAATCAAAATAGCTACCCCTGCTTTCTTTTTAGTACTGGAGGCTAAGAACCCTGTAGAGAAGGATCTAGAAGGAAAAGCCAAAGTGCCTGGCTTTTACTTTTTATACAATACCTCTTGAATAAGTTTGTTTTTGGTGATATTTAGAGATTAACCACTAGTGGGACCTCTTAGTGGCTTTACGGGAACCGTTATTAACAACTTTTGAAATAAGCGCTGGCTTACACGGGGGATCAAATGACCAGAACAGACTGAAAATATGTAGGTATACAGATCTTTCTTCCACAGGTTAGTTAGGTTTTTAGGAAGGAGGAGGGAGCAGTTTCAGGATTAGTTGGAAATATCCTGCAATTCTACTTTGCTTGTATCTAGGTTCACGTTAAGAAGTATGACTAAGCCCCGTTCACTCTGGTGCAAATTCTCATGAAATTTGAAAGTTCCAAATCGCAAGTAGCACGAATTTAGAGCCGCACCAGTGTGAACTGGGGCTTATGCCATTTTACACACAGTAATTTTCTGTGTGTTGAAATATATAAAGTAAACTACTAAAAAATGAGCACTTGCATAGCAGAGAGACCAATAAGTAATAGTTTCACTGTTCTTAAAGTAAAACCCCAAAATATGGGGTTACAAAGCAAGCTGAACATAAACATACTGTATGCTCAATATAAGATCATTTAGATTTTTATTGCTAGTTTGCTGATTGTCTGGATTTGGTATATTGCAGCAGAAATGGGATTTGAAGCAGATCAGTAGAACATAACCTGTTATATTATGGCCTGAGATCAAATGTCCAAACAATTCAGTTAAGAATTCACACCAAGATCAGTGCCAGGACCCCTCCACTGCCTGGTTTATTAGGTATAAATTCAAGACCGGAAAATAATTTAAAATAATTAATAAATAAAAGTGAAGTGCGTGAATACAGATGAAAAAAAAAATCCATACTCCCGTAGATGGCTGCAGCACTGATCCCAACTGCAACTGTCCCCCCACTGGCTCTACCCGAAGAACTGAGATACCTCAAATACTGCTGATTACTCAGTTTTCCCCCTCAGCTCTGAGCAGAGAGCGGTGACTGTCAGTCATTGACTCTCTGCTCTGCCCCTCCAGCGCTTACTGCGCTGGGCTGCGGAGGGATTGGGAGCTGTTGGCTCAGGCTCTCAGCGAATCGTTGAGAGGCTGAATCAGCTGCCAGTCCAGGCAACTGGGCGGATCCCAACTGTAAAGTCGGGATCTTTCCAGAGCCTGGACTGACTGAGTGTCACAGGAGTTCAGAACAAAGTGCACTCCTGCCAGAGGAGAAGCATAGTCATACTTGTCTTCTAATAGCACGCTAAAATTACCTACCCCTGTCACTGTGTGCCTGTTTATGTGAACTGACGTTCTGCGAGTCCCCAGGTGTAAATTTGTGAAAATATCATGTGGGCTAAGCCTAGGAGCAATGGGCTGTTTCCGCTTTTATAACATTCTTCCCCCCCTCCCTCTCTCTCTCCCTCTCTCTCTTTTTTTTTTTTTTTATCATGCTGCAGTGGAAAACCATGGATAATGTACTGATTTTATAGGAGTTGCAAAACAATTGCATGAGTACAAAGATCTGTAGTTCTAGGTGGAGGACTGAGAATGTAGGGACTTATGGAGAGTTCCTTGTGTACGGTAGCGTGATTCTGTAGGTGACCTGCTTCTGTTTACACAGAGATTACTGACACATATTCAAAGTTACCATTCAGGTTTGGTGTTCTGCATGAACAATAGTTTAGACTGTAGGGGCTTTACTGGGCGTAGTGTGTGCGGGTGTTGGAAGGCATGCTCTGTGAGGATTTATTTTGGGTGTGTGACACAGGGATTCCCTCAGGCGTCACTCCCTCCTCCTGTCTCACATTTCTCTTTTCTGAGTCACTGCTCTGGAGCTGAGGCGTGTCAGTGTTTCTTGCAGTGTGAGCAGCTTAAATGTGTATGTGGGGTGCATGCATGTACACTAAGCTTAATATGTGCAGAAATTTGGGATAGAGTCTAGGTGATACCCTTTATTGGCTAACTTAAATTGGAGCTAAAAGTCCAAAACATAAAATCGCAACAAACTTACTTTCCTGTTCACTTTCTTGTTTAGAATGTGCAGCTCATGTTACATTCTTGATACGGTGCTTGTGTGCCAGGATAAATGATCTCCTGTGCGTGTGTTATGTTATCCTTTGCCAGCCAATCATAAAGGTTGAAGACCTGGCACCTCAAAGAAGCTGGGCAGAAGATGCCAGCAAGGGAAATTTCAGATTTAGGAGCAATGGTGGGGAGGTGATTATTTGTATCCTGGCAAATTCAGAGTTGTCTGGTCTAATCCATTGCTTTGCCGCCGCACTCCTGGTCACTAGGGATGGGCCGTACACCCCCCTGTTCGGTTCGCATCCAGACCATGCGTACAGGCAAAAAATTTGTTCGAACACGCGAACACCGTTAAAGTCTATGGGACACGAACATGAAAAATCAAAAGTGATAATTTTAAAGGTTAATATGCAAGTTATTGTCATAAAAAGTGTTTGGGGACCTGGGTCCTGCCCCAGGGGACATGTATCAATGCAAAAAAAGTTTTAAAAATGGCCATTTTTTCGGGAGCAGTGATTTTAATAATGCTTAAAGTGAAACAATAAAAGTGAAATATTCCTTTAAATTTCGTACCTGGGGGTTGTCTATAGTATGCCTGTAAAGTAGTGCAAGTTTCCCGTGTTTATAACAGTCTCTGCACAAAATGACATTTCTAAAGGGAAAAAAAGTCATTGAAAACTACTCGCGGCTGTAATGAATTGTCGGGTCTAGCAATACAGATAAAAGTCATTGAAAAATAAAATAATAAAATGCGTGGGGGTCCCTCAAAATTCCATAATGAATGAATGAATGAATGATTTATAAAGCGCTGCAAATGCGAACTGAATCGCCTCAAGGCGCTGGATGCATTCTCTGATGTCAGCTTCTCAGAAAAAGGAAGGTCTTTAGTTTTTTTCTGAAGGCCTGGTAGTTTTCTTCCATGCGGATGTTGGTAGGAAGAGTGTTCCATAGTCGAGGTCCTTGGACTGCGAATCTTCGTTCTCCCTTTGCTTTGTAGCGGTATTTGGGAATGGTAAGGAGGTTTTGGTTAGCTGATCGAAGACTGCGATTCGGTGTGTAGTGTTTTATTTTCTCGCGGAGATATGGTGGGGCGTTTCCTTGTACGCATTTGTGGGTGAGGCAGAGGGTCTTGAATGTGATCCGTTTCTTCACGGTTAGCCAGTGTAGGCTCTTTAGGGAGGGGGAGATGGATTCCCAGGGTTTTTTTCCTGTTAACAGTCTTGCCGCCGTGTTTTGGATGAGTTGTAAGCGCGCAAGCTGATATTGGGGTAGTCCTACGTAGAGCGAATTTGCGTAGTCGAGTCGGGAATTGATGATTGTTCCCACAACTGCCGCTTTGTCCTCTTCTGGGATGAAGGGGATGAGTCTACGTAGTTGGCGGAGGAGATGGTGGGATCCGCTCACCACTGATCCTATTTGTGCATCCATTGTCATTCCTGAGTTAAAAATGACTCCGAGACTCTTGGCTTTGGTGCTTGGGGAGATGGTCTGTCCAAGGATGGTGGGAGGTGTCCATGTAGTCTTTATTTTGGAATTTTTGTTAGCTTGTAGGAGAAGAAGTTCTGTTTTTGATCCGTTGAGTTTGAGGGAGCTAGTGGTCATCCAGTCGTCTATTAAGGAGAGGCATTTCTGTAATTGCTGATGAAGGTCTTTTTGTCCGTTGATACGAAGGTAGAGTTGGGTGTCGTCAGCGTATGAATGGAAGCAAAGATCGGTTTTCCTGATGATATTGAGAAGTGGGCGGATGTATATGTTGAATAGTACTGGTGACAAGGGTGATCCTTGAGGGACTCCGCAGGAGACTGCCCGGGTTTCCGAGGTGAATGTTCCTAGTTTCACTGTCTGGGAGCGATTCTCTAGGAAGGATGTAAACCATTTTAGAGCAGAACCTGTAGCTCCTGCTACTTCAGCGAGGCGGACAAGTAAAGTATTGTGGTTCACTGTGTCGAATGCTGCGCTGAGGTCTAACAGTACCAGGAGACTCTGTTCTCCGTCATCTGCTGCTTCAAGAGCGTCGTCCCATATTTTGAGAAGTGCTGTTTCTGTGCCATGACCTGGGCGGAAGCCTGATTGCAGAGGGTCCAGGAGGAGGTGTGTGTCCAGGTGGCGTTGTAGCTGTTGTACTACCGCTTTCTCCATAATCTTGGAGATGGCGTTGAAGCTAGTTATTGGTCTGCGGCAGTTAGGGTCCTTAGGGTCGAGATTGGCTTTCTTTAGCAGAGGTTTGACGATGCCTTGCTTGAGGGAGGTTGGCACAGTCCCTTCTTTGAATGATTGATTTATGAGCTGTGTTAGGATAGGGGCCAAGATGTCGGAACATTCTTTAAGCAGTTTAGTGGGGATGATGTCGTTCGGTGATGTGCTGTCTCGAAGGCTTCTGATGATGTTTTTGGTTGTGTCTATGGTGATTGGGGACAAAAAGAAATTCGGTGGTTGAGTGATGTCTGTGTCGATATCCTCTTTTTGCTTTGGTTCAGTGAGGGTGATCGTTGTTTTCTGATGGATTGATTTCCGAATGTTGTCGATTTTGTCGATGAAGAAATCTGATAACTCATTGCAGAATTCTTGAGTATCGTTTCCTGGAGGCTCTAAGCAGGTCGGGTTCATGGACTGAGCCACTATTTTGAAAAGTTCCCGCGGACGGTTTAAGGCGGATGAGATGGTGTCTGAGAAATGTTCTTTTTTGGCTTTGAAGATTGCCTTGTGGTATTTCCCCGTGAGTGCTTTGTAGTTAGCATGGTTTTCCTTGGTAGGATTTCTTCTCCATGCTCTTTCAGCTCTTCTACGTTCTTGCTTGAGTAGGGTGAGAGTACCATTGAACCAGCTTGAGTTTTTTTTGCGGATGAGTGTTCTACGTTTTGGCGCCACGAAGTCTGCTGTTTGTAGTAATACATTGTTTAGGGAGTTGAGCGTTTGTTCTGTTGAGAGGTTTGAGTTTAGCAAAAGAATTTTGCTCGATAATGTAGTTTTGAAGAGATCAGAGTGAAGTTTCTTCTGAGATCTATTCCAGTGTGTTGCTGTTACGTGTTTCTGTTTTTGGAGGATGGTGTTAGTGGTGATTTTAAATTTGATAGCATGGTGGTCCGTCCATGGTAGTGGAGTGTTGTCAAATACGTTGATGTCCATATTCTGTTTGAAGATGAGATCTAGAGTGTGTCCTGAACCATGCGTGGGAGAGTTTATCAGTTGTTGAAGGCCAAGTTCTTCCATTTGGTTGACGCAGGCGATTGCGGTGGGGTCTTAGGGAGAGTTTGCCCACAGGTTAAAATCCCCAAGTACCAGCAGGTTTTTGGTTTTCAAGGTGTGCATCGAGAAGAATTCAGTGAGCGGCGTGAGGAGATTGGTCTTTGGTCCTGGTGGTCTGTAGCATAGTAGTATGTGAATGGTGTCTTGAGGTGTTGTTTGGAGGTGCAGCGAGAGTGTTTCCATGAAAGGCACTGAGTTCTGTACGTTTGGTTTGGTGAACCCAAGATGAGATTTGAAGATCACTGCTAGGCCTCCTCCTTTTTTTTCGATTCTATGCTCGGTTAGGATACTGTAGTTCTCGGGCACCAGTTCAGTTAGGATGGTGTTGCAGTCAGGTGTTAGCCAGCTTTCTGTAATGAAGAGGCAATCTAAGTTGTTTTCGATGACGAAATCGTGGATTTCCAGCCTGTGCTTGACTGCAGATCTGGTGTTGGTCAGGGCGCATGCTAGTTGTTGCGGTTGGATCAGTGTCTCCTTGCATTTCCTGGTTGATTGTGGGTTGGTTCTTAGTAATTGTTCTTTTTTTAGTCTTTTTTGAGTGGCGATCGGTAAAGTTGCGGCGGTGTTTCTTAGCCTGTGGATGGTGTCTGCTGTGTATTTAAAGTTGCACATGATGAGGAGGATGTTGTTGCTAGTAGGAAAGGTGTTCTGATGGTGGTACTGATGTGGTGATGATCCACTTGCGGGGAGATGGATGGGTCTGATGGCTACCCGCTGCTTCTGGAGTGGTGTGGCGATGGACTGGTGTGGGTGCGGAGGTACTAGAGGAGGTACGGCTGCCTACCCCCCTGTCGTTGATCCAGAGGAAGGCGAAAAACCCCTAGCTGCGAGGGCCAATAATGCAGCAGAGGAAAAAATTCCTTCCTGACCCCCCGAGGGGCGATCGGACTGGCCCCTGGATCAACTGATGAAGTACCCCTGGTGGCTTACCCGTAGGATGGTCCGGCGGACGACGGTAGGTGGTGCGGTGGCTGCGTCTAGGATGATTGAGTTGGAGTAGCCTCTGGTGAGATACCGGAGCCCTTGCGATGATGTTCAGTGATGGCGGGAGGGGTGATTCAGGTGTGGAGGGGTGCGGGCTCTGTTGGACAAAAAGGGGGGGGGGATGAGTGGCTGGCTGCAGGAAACTAAGCCGCAGCCATGGTCTGTCCCACAGAATCTAGCAGCTAGCCTATGGTGATTAGACTGCGGCTGCGGTGGTGACCCGGGGGGGGGGGGGGGGTGCCAGGAGGAGGGATCAGGGATGGTGGGTCCAACCGGGGGGGGGTACCCTGCTGGGGGCTGGTGGCCTCGGATGCTGCACCGGGGGGCTTCAGTTGCTGCACTGACGGCCTGGGTGTGCCAATATGGCCGCCGGCTAGGCCTGAGCTGCGGCTGGGCGGCGGTGGGTGTACCAAGATGGCCGCCGGCCAGGCCCGAGCCGCGGACTTTCCTTCGGTGTTCCCGGAAGTCCAGCGGAGGTGTGCGGTATAATCCGGTGGTGAGGTAAGCAAGGAGGTGGGGGAGCGCCCGCCGGGCGGGCAGACCGGTCGATGAAGGGGGGCAGTGAATTGCTGCCTGTTAGCAGCTGAGCTAGGCCGGAGCCTCGGAGTATCCTGTGCGGCCGGCCGGCTGGCTGAGGGCGGCGTCAGGGAGGGAGGTGTGGGAGGGGGGTACGGTGGTAGTGCGAGGGGGGCTAAGCCGGACCACGGAGCTGCCTGGCGGCCGGCCGGTTGGCTAGACGGGGCGGGGGTCCGAATGGAGGACCGACAAGAGCGGGGGGGGGGTCCCGGATGCAGCTACAAGGGGAGCCGCTCGGACCCGCAGAGAGCCCCGAGCGGCCGGCCTGCTGCTATGTGGCGTGGGGATGAGAAGGTGACAGATGGAGGGGAGGGGAGCAGGTGAGCTAGGGAGCGAGTGGCCGGAGCTGCTACGAGCCGCTGCAGCAGGCTACAGCAGAGGTCTGCTCTCTACAGTGTCAGCACTCAGACTGACCCTTCAGATCTGGTATGGATATTAAGGGAAACTCCGCACCAAATTTAAAAAGAAATGGCGTGGGGTCCCCCCTCAAAAATCCATACCAGACCTGAAAGGGGAACTCTGCTCCAAAATTTCAAAAAAAATGGCGTGGGGTTCCCCCCAAAAATCCACACCAGACCCTTATCCGAGCACGCAACCTGGCAGGCCGCAGGAAAAGAGGGGGGGGAGAGAGTTCCCCTCCCCCCTCCTGAACCGTACCAGGCCACATGCCCTCAACATGGGGAGGATGTCCCCATGTTGATGGGGACAAGGGCCTCATCACCACAACTAGGGTTGTCCCGATACCGATACTAGTATCGGTATCGGTACCGATACCGAGCATTTGCCCAAGTACTTGTACTTGGGCAAATGCTCCCGATGCTTCCCCCGATACTATGACAGTCAGCGGTGATCAGCGCGTGGGGGAGTTACAAGCTTCTCCCCCCGCGGCTTTAATGACATACAGCGGTGATCGGTGCTTGTAACTCCCCCACACCCGATCACCGCTGACTGTCACCTCATCCTCCTCCATGCCCCCTCCGTTCCTCTGTCCCCCTATGCTGTTCCCCTCTGTTGCTCTGTCCCCCTCCATTCCGGCGTTCCGCTGTCACCCTCCGTTGTTCTGTCCCCCTCCGTTACACTGTCCTCCTCCTCTGTTGTTCTGTCCTCCTCCGCTGTCCTCCTCCGTTGTTCTGTCCCCCTCCGTTACACTGTCCTCCTCCTCTGTCCCCCTCTGTTGTTCTGTCCCCCTCCGTTGCTCTGTCCTCCTCCGCTGTTCCCCTCTCCGCTGTGTGAATGGACAGAGTCAGCTGACTCTGTCCATTCACATAACTGAAACATTGTAATCTCCTGTGATTACTATGTGTCAGTTTATGAATGGAGAGGAGCCGCTGTCTTCTCTCCATTCATTCTCAGTGCAGCTGAGGCTGCAGAGAAAGGGACTGGGGTATCTCTATCCTCTGTCTCTTTCTCTGTCTCAAAGGGGAGATATCAGAGGTCTGTTAAGACCCCTGATATCTCGCCAAAGCCCCCCAACAGGGCTGAAAAAATAAAAAAAAAAAACACACAGAAACCATTACCCCCTACCCCCCCCCCCCCCTACAAAAAAAAAAACACTGTCATGTGACATTAAAAAAAGTATCGGTAATCGGTATCGGCGAGTACTTGAAAAAAAGTATCGGTACTTGTACTCGGTCCTAAAAAAGTGGTATCGGGACAACCCTAACCACAACCCTTGCCCGGTGGTTGTGGGGGTCTGCGGGCGGGGGGCTTATCGGAATTTGGAAGCCTCCTTTTAACAAAGGGGACACCCAGATCCTGGCCCCCCCTATGTGAATTGGTAAGGGGTACAATGTACCCCTACCATTTCACAAAAAGAAAGTGTCAAAATGTTAAAAACCACAGGAGACGGCTTGGGACAAGTCTTTTATTAAGTATAAAAAAGAGATTCCAGTGATGTAATCCTATAAATCCATGCTCCTACTTCAGCGATGTAATCCAATTCTCGATCTCCAGCGACTCCAGCGAGGAACACGCACAGGATCCTGCCTCCACCGGAGGCACCCAGCCAATAACGCGGCGCTAGCTTGACAGCTCTTATGTAGCTGAGGGCGGGGCCACCCGTCACGTGACCCCATCCCCCTCTGACAAGGGGAAACGCTGGGGTTTCCCAGTGACATGTACAGGTGACCCCGCCCCCCCCGATGCAACGAGAAAGCTGCGTTACATGGGGATTTTTGGGGGAACCCCACGCCATTTTTTAAAAAAAATTGGCGCAGATTTTTTGGGGAGAACCCCACGTCATTTTTTTTTTTTTTTTTTTTTTTTTGGTGCGGCGTTCCCCTTAATATCCATACCAGACCTGAAGGGCCTGGTAATGACATTTTGGGGGACACCCACACATTTTTAATTTTTTTTATTTTTCAATGACTTTTATAAGTATTGCCGGATCCTACAATTCTTTACAGCCGCCAGTAGTTTTAAATTACTTTTTTTCCTTTAGAAATTTTATTTTGTGCAGGGACTGTTATAAACACGGGAAACATGCGCTACTTTACAGGCATACTATAGACACCCTCCAGGTACGAAATTTAAAGGAATATTTCACTTTTATTGTTTCACTGTAGCCTCCCTGGCGGTTTTCCCGAGTGTGGCTCGGGGTTAAAATTCAGTACCATTAGCGGTAACCCCGAGCCACACTCGGGATCGCATTGCAGGATCCTGGGGCGGCATTACTTACCTTGTCCCCGGGATCCTGCGATGTCACCCGCAGTGTCCGAGGGCTCCGTCCTCCTCCGAAGCCTCTCCTTGCCAGGCTCCGTTCCCTGCGAGCGGCGCGACGCACGGGGGCGGAGCCTGGTGGCAAATTAAAAAAAAAGTAAAAATCATAACACATACAGTACTGTAATCTTACAGATTACAGTACTGTATGAAATGATTTCATATCCCTTTTGTCCCCAGTGCTTTGTCCTATGCCCTGCATGCAGTTTTATGTGATATACACTGTTCTTTCTGCCTGGAAACTGGAGATTGTCCATAGCAACCAAAAAGTGTCCCTTTACGTCAAAAGTGGCTTTAGACCAGCTAGAAAACAGCGATATTAAATTAGAACACTTGCAGAATTGAGCGATAGTGAATTGTGGGGAAATTTATTTTATTACTATTTTTTTTTATTTTTTTTTATTATTTATTTTTATTTATTATATTATAATTTATGTTTTTGTGTTTCAAACTTTATCATACCCGGGATATCTACTAGACTCTGGTTTGGACAGATTTAAGTGTGTTATTGTTAAGATTTACAGACCTACAATATAAAACGCCAAATTTCCATGCAAAATAATTGTACCGCTTTCAGCACCTAAAATCCGAAATAATCATACCGCCAGGGAGGTTAAGCATTATTAAATCACTGCTCCCGAAAAAACTGCAGTTTTTAAAACTTTTTTTGCATTGATACATGTCCCCTGGGGCAGGACCCAGGTCTCCAAACACTTTTTATGAAATAACTTGCATATTAACCTTTAAAATTAGCACTTTAGATTTCTCCCATAGACTTTTAAAGGGTGTTCTGTGGCTTTTCAATTTTGCCGCGAACACCCCAAATTGTTTGCTGTTCGGCGAACATGAACAGCCAATGTTCGAGTCGAACTTATGTTCGACTCGAACAGATAGATAGCCCATCCCTACTGGTCACGCATCACCATCTACTTTTCTTATGCCATCAGGGAGCTGGCTGACTCTTCACGATTCTTGTAGACACCCCACCTCAAATTCCATACTTTCTGCATTAATTGATGGCTAACCTGGCACAATACTTAATTACCACTAATCTGTTTGTGGAATGCTGCAGGCAATGCTTAATGTTATATTTTTATTGTTTTATGGTATATAGGTGTATTATAAACATTACTGCTCTGACTCAGGAAACCCTATTACTTATCACTACTCTTCATCTTTTCCTGCACTATGTTCCAGGCATGTACACGCAAGGATTTCTCCTATATCGCAGGGGCCATGCAGTGAACCATAACCTCAGTTGAATATATATATATATAAAGATATTTATGGACAGAATCTAGAGACAGAGTATTGCATCCACATCCCTGGTATAGAGTAAATAAAAGAGATTTAAAGGGAACAGATGAAAAACCTGTCCCTTAATACTAAGTGGGACTTTTAAAGATGCATATGTCTGTCATAAGGCAAGCACAACCATAAGGGATAATAGAAAAATTTAATTTATTACAAAATATACAATTTAAAACAATTTTAGTCATAAAACAAGTGTCCAAGATTAATACTCATTTTCAAAAAGCTTGAACAGATGCTTGTGTGTACTGGGCAGCCAGTTGTCTAATTTATGTATTATAAGCGCTTGTTCACACAGGCGTACTACAGGGTACACCCATGTAAGGGATGCGTTTACCCACACAGGGATACACAAGTTTTCAATGCATCCCTATATCCCTGTGCAAGCAGTCCAATTCATGTCAATTGAGGACAAACATAGTCCTCAAAATGCAAAATAAACACAATTATACAATAGGGAACAAACACAAGATTTAGGGCATATACGGAATGTTTTGTGTTTTATTCACTAAGAAATATACTCACATTTTTTAATATTAAATTTCCGCTCTCGTTGAAAATTGTTAAATAGAGAAAAGTAGAGACACGCACAGATTCATTAACATATAATGTACTGACAATAGTTTACACTTGTTACGGGTTGTGTACAATGATGCACGCAGCATTACCACAGATATCTGAGAGCTACATGCTATTTGCATGTATTTTTCTCAGCCTCAAATGGTGTGCCTGGCATTCAGAATTAATGCATATTGTGTGGTCACCACGTAGACTTAGGCCTCATTCACACTGGCATTCTATAGGGTACACCCATGCAAGGGTCTTGTTTATCCGCACAGGGACGCACAGGTGTTCCATGCATCCCTGTGCAGGCAGTCCTATTCATGTCAGTTGGGACACAGCGGCTGCATGGACACAGATTTTGCTCCACTCACTGGCACGGATGTAAATTGGGAGCAGCGACTATGCATCCCAATTAAAATGAATAGGACTACCTGCAAGTGGATGCATGGACATCTGTGCATCCCTATGCAGGTAGACATGGTCCTTGCACGGGTGTACGCTGTAATATGAATGTGTGAATGAGGCCTAAGTCTGCTTGGTGACCACACAATATGCATTAATTCTAAAATGACAGGCACGCTATTTGAAAAAATACATGCAAATCATTGTGATCACCTCATAAAATTAGCATGCAACTCTCAGACATCTGTGGTACTGCTGCATGATCATTGAATTGGGTACACAACCCATAACAGGTTCAGTGTAAACCATTATCAATACATTCTATATTCATGAATCTGTGAGTGTCTTGCTTTTCGTGATTTCATAATTTTTATTGAGAGTTTGTTACTCATATTTTTAATAATAAAGTTTATGTTTCTTAGGGAATGAAACACAAAATATACAGTATCTGCCCTAAATCTTGTGTTAATTCTCAACTGTGTAATTGTGTTTTATTTTGCAATTTTTCCTTTGAAAACTATGTTTATAGCATCAACAGATACATCAAGCTGTAATATACTATGGGGGTTATTTAGGAATTTAGCAAATCCACGTTGTACTGCACGTGCACTTGGAAGTGCAGTCGCTCTAAATCTAAGGGATAGATCTGAAATGAGGGGACACTCTGCTGATTTTATCATCCAATCAAGTGCAAGCTAAAATGCTGTTTTTTATTCTCCTTGCATGTCACCCTCGGATCTACAGCGACTTTACTTCCAAGTGCATTGCAGTGCAAAGTGGATTTTCCTTTAGTACATAACCCCCTTTATGTTGTATGTTGAGCTATATTTTTATTGCTTGATTCAGCAGAGAGAAAAGTCTTCTGCATTAACACACAGATGGCTTTCCTTGCAATTTTAACCCTCTAAGGGATTGATTTACTAAAGGCAAATATATATGCTGTTCACTTTGCAAGGGCAGTTGCACTTTTCTTTCACAATATTTTCATCGGAAAAATTTAAGGCAAGAAAAATATTTGACAAATAGATCATCGATGGAAAACAGTAATGAGCATAACCAACAATGCCACAGTCAAATATCCATTGATCTAACAGAAAGCTGCTATCTGTAACAGAATTAAGGTACCAATACGACAATTCACTCAGCCTGAGAGGTAAAAGATGCAGCCCATGACAATCAAGATGCTGAAGGAGTGTGTGCTACAGGAGCCTATCTATAGGGCTAGATGAAAAATGCATCCATAGGAGCACTGGAGGTTAAGATGTATTCATGTCTCAGGCTGGGTGTCTAAGCTAGATCTAAAAAAGGACTACAAGGGGGTCCACCATGTTCAGTAACCGGCTCATACCTTCCTGAGCAGGAAACATAAAGTTGTATAAAGAATTTGGCCTTAGGGAGACTGGGGAATAATGTATTGGCCCGATAAAGAGCAGCAGATGGCACAAAGGAAAGTAAAGCAGAGTGAAAAAGGAAGAGGAGAGGGAGGGAAAGGGGTAGGGTGGGGGGATGTAGACCCCCTGGGGCCCATGGTTCGCGTAACTGGGCGGGTTCCACACTCTGTAATTCTAGAAAGCATGTAGGCAGGTGCATCGACGGGAACAGATCCAACCAAGGTTGCCAGATACGTGTGAATTTATCATGCATATTGGCGAGTATTACTTGAACTCTTCATTTGCTAGCGTGCCATCTATATGCCTATCGAAATAGAGGGGTGAAGTTTTTCACGCTTTCACAATTGTCTGTTTCATGGCCATAATGATATGAGTCACAAGTACACGTTCCCGTTTTACTATTCCCAGTAGTTGTAGTTCATTGATTCACAGGGATCTTTTTTTTGTTTTTTTTTGTTTTTTTATTGTGTCAGCAGGTACAGGGAAAAGATCCCAGGTCTGCTGTCACAGGGACGGGGGGATTGGGGCAAGAGCAGGCAGATGCTGAACATGTTACATGTTACACCCATATTTAGGGTGTAACATGTAACGTGTTCAGAAGAGTGAACTTATCCTTTAACTTTAGGGTACATCAACCATATGTGTTTCATTTCGCCCATGTCTGAGCACCCCTGAAAACATAGAGCAGGATAGGTGGCGAGATATTTTGCAATTCTCGCCGGGGTATAATATGATCCAGATGTTACCTTGAACAAATTTTCTAGGGCCACCACGTTATGTGAGGAAATAAAGCTTCCCACATTCTGTTCCATTCTTCAGGGGATTGTGAGGTCTTGTTCCCATTGTGTGCAATAGGAGGGCGCCTAGGCATTACAGGCATCCAAAAAAGAGGAATATAATAGAGATATTAGGCCTTGGGTTGTCAGGCAAGTTCGGCACCTAGTTTCAAAAGCCGTCATGGGCGTAAAACAGTCATGGTTCCGAGTTAAGGAGGAAGTTGCACTTTTTCAAGGAATTTGCCCCAGAGCTTAGTGAATGCAGTGAAGTTTCACTTTGCAAAGAATACACAGTCAAGTGTATCTTTACACATGACAGGGTGATGGAAGTCAGCAGAGTTTTGCCTCATACACCACGTTTTGGGACAGATTCCATTGCAAAATGCAATTACCTTTGTAAAGTTAAAGTGGAACTCTGTGGGGTTGATTTACTAAAGGCAAATCCACTTTGCACTACAAGTGCACTGCAAATCCACTTGGAAGTGCAGTCGCTTTAGATCTGAGGGGAAGCTCTGCTAATTTTTAATCCAATCATGTACAAGCAAAAATGCTGTTTTTTATTTTCCTTGCATGTCCCCCTCAGCTCTACAGTGACTGCAGTTCCAAGTGCACTTGCAGTGCAAAGTGGATTTGCCTTTAGTAAATCAACCCCTATGTAACAAATATAAATTGGTGCACAGACAGGATTTTCTTAATGCAGAAGAGACATGCTTTGTCTCTTCTGCATTAAAGTTACCTACCTGCCTGTCCACTCCTGTACAGTGAGCTCTGGACGTGCAGCTCGCTCTAGAAATTTAGTAATTCCAAAACTACCTGAACACTCGCACATGTGCAAGAGTGAAGTCACATTGGCCCAGCCAAGGAAAGCTGCCAGCGATCAATACCCAGAAACTGGCCACTCAAAGATCTCAGCAACCGGCGGGGACCCTTGGACACTGCATAACTGGACTGATAGTTCTGCTTTAACAGTCTATTTGCGTTAAGTAAAGCAACACTAATGCCCTGTACACACGATCGGACTTTCCGACAACAAAACCATGGATTTTTTTCCTAAGGATGTTGGCTCAAACTTGTCTTGCATACACACGGTCACACAATTGTTGGCCCAAAATTCCGAACGTGAGAACGCGTGACGTACAACACGTGTGACAAGCCGAGAAAAAGGAAGTTCAATAGCCAGTGCGGCTCCTTCTGCTTGATTCAGAGAATGCGTGAAGTTTTGTGCGACGGACTTGTGTACACACGATCAGACTTTGAGAACCTGCTCCCAACATTTCTTGGCGGAAAGTCCGACAGAAAATGTTCTATGGAGCATACAAACGGTCGGACTTTCCGACAACAAGCTCACATCCAACATTTGTTGTCGGAAAGTCTGATCGTGTGTACGCGGCATTATTAGTGCTGTCCAATCAACCCCCAAGGATTGATTGGACTATCAAAGAGTTGATAAATGGCTGAGGATCAGTAATATCTAGGGGTCAGTAGGTGGTCCATAAACGATGGAAAATCATCTGGGCACAATCAATCTTTTGAGGTCTCTGTAGAGCTTTACACCAGTACCTAGTTCTAAAGGTGAGGTTGCTAGTAGCGAGACAGTGCTACCCAAGCAGAAATGGCCTTGAGTTGTCTGTCAGCTGTGTGTTATTTCTGTCCTCATTGTATGTAACCTTCCACCCTTCCTTTTCTAGTAGGGATATTTGTATGTACACACATCCAGCACAGAGCATATTTCCCCACCTCAAACTATATTAAAGAGCTAGTGTATACACCCACCTCAAACTCTGTTGAAGAACCAGTAAGTATACCCATAGCGATAGGGGTGATGCAAAAGGACTGAATGCTGTGCATTTACTAAACATTCTACATTGTAACTACCATATTGTCAGTTGTTCATACCAAGAGGAAGTGTCAACGACAGTCACAAGAAAACTATTATGTATTATGATTATTATTCAAAGTATTATTATTTAAATTACGGTAGTATTTCATGTGTGGGGCTTGATGAACACTCTTCGCCTATTACAGTGTTTTTTTACTATAATACATTGTATGCTTTAAAAGGGAAGTAAAAGTTGTTTTTTCTTAGGAATCATACTTACCACGGTGGATGCAGCATCGGTCTGATGCACTGCACTGAGAACCGAGCAATCCAACACTGCCGATTGCTTGGTTTTCAGAGCTCCCCAAACAGAGAGTTGTAGACTGTCAGTCACATCTCTCTGCTCTGCTCCCTCCTCGCTCCTGGGCTGTGGAGGGGGCAGCCGGCTCAGGCTCTCAGTGGCTAGATGAGAGCCTGAGACGGGTGTCAGTCCAGGCACCTAGGGGATCCAGACTTTATTGTCACGATGATGCGGTGCCTGGACTGACTTCTGTGACGTCAGCAGAGAGCAGACTTTAGCCCGCTCTCCGCTGAAAACAGGTTACAGGAGTGCAAAACGAACTGCACTCCTGTGATCCATAGGAGAAGTACAGCCAAACGAGCTTTGGTTGGACTTCTCCGTTAAGGTAAAAAAAAAGAGAGAGGGGGGTGGGGCCAAGTGGCACTGTGTGTGTGTGTGTCTGTGGTCTCCTGAGCAAGCCTGCATGAGTACCCCCATTGCAAGTGGCTTGTTATGAGGGCGCTCGGCAGGGGGGAGGGGCAAGGAATGCTGGCTGGGGACCAGAGAAGAGGAGGATCTGGGCTGCTCTGTGCAAAAATATTGTTAGTTATTTTAAAATATATATATTTCCCTGATCTTTTCTCATATCTACAGTTCCCCTCTGGGGGAATGAGCAGTAAGACAGGCTAGGAAACCTGCTCCAGTCACTGTTATTACCTCCTAATAGGCCAGTTTCACACCTTTCATATCTTAAGAAACCTTTAGGCTAAGTGGGCATATATCAGAAGTCATCCACCTGAGAATGCTAAGAAAGATTTACTGCAGTGCAGTTGACTGCTAGAGGCAATATTTAAAAAGCTGTATACAAAATAATCCAACATGACATGGCAAAAATACATCATATAGACTTTTTAGTAAATGTTAAATGATGAATGAGAATATATACCCACAACAAGTACACTATATACCCACAACAAGTACACTATTAGCAGACCAAGCACTTTGTGTAGAGCCCAGAAGCACACCATGCTTAGTACATTTTGTTTGTCAAATAATGTAATTTTCCAAATAATTTGAATTAAAATAGAAATCTATATTTATTGACAAATCTTCCTGAATGATGTGTAAGAAATTGGTAAGGTGTCGATGGTAGTATTGTAACTTTTCCTAAGTTGTAAATATGATTTACAAGACATGCAATACTAGAAAAAGTACTACTAGAGGGTTCTATGGATCCTTTCACATGGGCATGACGGATGAAAAACGGACAAGCGGATGTCCATTCAGGAAGCCGATTTAAATGGATGTAAACAGACAAACGGTCTGATTTTGTATTGGTTGTTAGGAGCCAGCTTCCTAACAACGATGAGTTATGCCTGCTGCAGAATGTAAACAAAAAAGCTAAAAATAAAAAAAAAATGGTATGAGGTTCATTAAAGGTGGTATTAAAGGAAGACCATGAGGAAGTGTGCATAACATTACTCAGAATTGGATAACTATTTTAAGAAGCATTAGTACAAATGAAAAGGAAAACCACCATATGCGGATGGTCTCCCCACTGCATCATTAGACAGTTAGAAGTAGTGCTTCAAACCACAAACATCACACATCCACTGAATAGATTTAAACGCACTACACACATGCATTTTTTTTTTTATCATATTCAGGCATTTTTTGCCCCATAGACATCAATGTGAAGGCCTGTAAATGTGCAATAAATGCATTTTTCGTACACATTTTTAAGCATAAAGAACTCCTCCCCTCCAAAAGAAACTGTTCTCCTCCCCTTGCCCAGTCTAGGAAGCAAACGGCTGAAGCTTGACAAGTGTAAAAATGCCTATAGAACAACTGAAAAAAAAATGGTGCAGTAACACCAGGAATATGCTCTACTCGCTCTGTGAATATAGGGTTACAGTATTAATCATATTATTGTGGATTGTTTTATATTTTCCTTGTTCTTCTGCCTAGGTGACTGTTGGCTCCTTGCTGCTATAGCCTCTCTTACATTGAATGATACTCTTCTCCATCGAGTGGTTCCTCATGGTCAGAGCTTCCAGCAGAACTATGCAGGAGTGTTCCATTTCCAGGTACTGGGTGATGACCTTCCAATTTAATATTTGTGAAGTGTGATGTGACAGTCAGTGTTTTGTTTCACTAGAAGTGTTCTTGTTGGTTTCCGCATAAGGCACCCTATAGTTCAGGGGAGGTTGATTTACTAACGTTAAATATACTGTGCACTGCAAGTGCAGTTGCTCCAGATCTGAGGGGAAGCTCTCAAATGAGAGGAAGCTCTGCTAATTTCTATTTTTCAATCATGTGCAAGCAAAAATGCTGTTTTTTATTTTCCTTGCATCTGATTGAGTATTCTTTGCAAACTGAAGCTTTATCTTGTTTACTAAGCTCTGGAGCAAGTACACTTGCGTGACAGTATATTTGCCTTTAGTAAATCAGCCCCAATGTGTTTTAGGTTAAAGGGGTTGTAAACCTTCGTGTTTTTTCACCCTAATGCATCCTATCCCGCTGCTGTCAGTCAAATCCAATGATACGAGCGCTGGGGGGTGGGGCGCCGAATGCTGGACTCAAGAGCACGCCCGCAAGGTAACCCCCTCAGGGAAGCGCTTCTCCGAGGGGGTTATCAGATATGGGGAGGAACCCCAGAAGAGCAGGTTCGGGGCCACTCTGTGCAAAACGAGCTGCACAGTGAAGGTAAGTATGATATGTTTGTTATTAAAAAAAAAAAAATACCTTTACAATCACTTTAAAGGTTATGTAATGTTAGTTTTTTTTTTTCTTTCATTGGTCTGTTGACCACTGCTCTGCTGAAAAAATTGTTAGACCCCCGCGTTTATGGTGAAAATGAAAAATGAGGAGCTGCAGCCTCTATCATTAAATTCACCCTAAGGTAAATCTCTAGAAGAAATGTGAAAAAGAGGGGATAGGTATGGTGCTGCTCTTATTAAGAGGTGACCTACAACCTCTAAATACTTTAGGGGTGTGTGTCACAGGTGCATTTAGTGCAAAAAGTGACAATAAAAATGCAGAAAATAAATATTTGTATATTCACAAAAATCCACAAAAAAATGTAAACTTCCTAACCGCTTATATATAATATATATTGTTATGTTCAAACGAAAATAAAATAAGCACAATCCTGTGCAAAACCTGCAATTCAAAGTAACATTTCTGTGCAAAAATCCAACATATATGACTGGTGTATGTTGTTGCTGTGAAACCGGGTTTAGAAATATGCATATATTTAGAGGTTGTAGGTCACCTCTTAATCAGAGCAGCGCCATACCTATCCCCTCTTTTTCACACTGTTCTGCTGCTTTTGTGTGTCCCAACACTTAAATTGAGTAAAAATAATCCTAATAAACCGGCTGATAAAGCGTTTAGAATACCTTGGGTACATAATAAAAAAAATATTTCTATAGAATGAAAATATTCAGGTATCCTGAGGCCATTCACATTGTATTCTGGTAAAGAAACAGCAATACACCAGCATGTCTTGTGCCTTTCCTGCCAGGGTGTTTGATCTCTAGTCATAGTTGACTATTTGTATTTTATATCCAGTTGTGAAGATTCAGCAAAAATGCACAACATGTAAATGACCTCGGTCACCACAGAATGGGTGGCCAGTTACATGGACCAATATAATTGTTTTTTGGAACATCATTTGTATGTTTTTGGCTTCCAGAATGCCACACCCAATGCAGTTTAGACAGCTATATGGTCAAGTCGGCCATTATACAGTAAAACCTTGGTTTGAGAGTAACTTGGCTTGAGAATGTTTTGCAAGACAAGCTAAATTTTTTCATAAATTTTGACTTGATATACAAGCGATGTCTTGATCTACAAGTAGCGTAATGTCACAACTGTGTATAAAAGAGAAGAGAGGCACCTCTAAGTGTGGCAATATGGTTATATTTAATGAAGCTACAACATTTAGCAACTCACATCCTCCCAGCTCATCATCCTTCGCACCGCCATCGGTGTCATAGCTTCCACGCTGCGCTCCACAAGCTCTTCAAGCCTCGCTTTCAGATCTCTCTACTGCAGGGTAGTCTTTGCGTCATGATTGCAGAATGACAGCGGTGATAGCCAGCTGTGCGGAGGTTGGTCTATGTGGACATCTTGACCCCAGATGCCTGCATACTTAGATGTGCCAGTTTTAATCATCAACCATGTGAGTTGCTAAACGTTGTACCTTTATTAAATGTAACCATATTGCTACACTTAAAGGTGCCTTTCTTCTCTTTTATACTCTGTAGCTCCTGCTAGATTTTGCTTCTAATCCCCTTGTGAAGGCTGCCATTTGTGGATGGACATTTTATGGTTACACATTGCTATCATCTTTTTTTATATGGACTATAAACTGAAGGACCTATGAATAAATGGTTGTGGAACGAATCATCTGAGTTTCCATTATTTCTTATGGGGAAATTTGCTTTGATATACAAGTGCTTTGGATTCCAAGCATGTTTCCGGAACGAATTATACTCGCAATCCAAGGTTTTACTGTATTATCAATTCTCTTTAGTGGACTTGCTCTCTGTTGTACATTTACACTGTTTAGGGTGTATGTATTGGTGGGGATACTTTGCAGGTCAGTCTGCACTGTGACCATGCCACCAAAGAAGATGCAAATGTACCCTTATTGCTTAGTGTTTTCATGGAAAATACATAAAGCATACATAATAAAGAGAAATCTAACTCAAGGGCCAGAATGATGGTGGGGGGGTAGAAAACATAAGAAACCATGAGAAAATTTAAGAAATATCCCCATTAAAAAAAGCAGGTGGTATTCTTGAGGAGGTGGGGCAGAGGGAGGCGGTGTAAGTAAATTTACAGAGTATTTTTTTTGCTTTAAAGCAAAAGTATACAATTCTGATATTTAGTACGGCACCGCCCTTCCTCCTGACCTGCAGCTGTAGGTGTGCGGTGCATTAGAGGTCAGTATAGCTTTACTGTTGGGATTATGTTTTGGCAACAGAATTATCTAGGTGAAGATGTCACGTATTTGCATTCAGGACCCAACCTTTATCTACCTATGTTTAACTAACTACTCTGGGAAATTGGGCCTGGGAGTAATGGCAGTTTATGGTTACCCCGCCCAGTCATTGTTAATGCACACAAGAAAGTGCTGTATGTGGGAACCCAGAGGTAGAAGTACTAAGTGCTGTGGAAGTGATGGGTAATTGTCGGAGATTTCAGTACATAAACTATTTATACAGATTCCCTGCTCTATTATGGAGAGTCACATGATGGAATGAAAGCAGTGATGAATCAGTCTTTTGGGTTGGAACTGCTTGGCTCAAAATGAGAACTGCCAGAGGGTAAAAAAAACCCTCACCAGATCCTCCACAACTCAATTTTCTCTACATCTGACCCAAATGGTCTTTTTTTTATACTTGAGATAGATATAGATACAGTGTGTGTGTATGTATGTATGTATATATATATATATATATATATATATATATATATATATATATATATATATATATATATATATATATATATATAGATATATATCTCTATCTAGATAGAGATATATATCTATATATATAGATATATATCTATCTATCTATCTATCTACATACACAGTGGGGATGGAAAGTATTCAGACCCCCTTAGATTTTTCACTCTTTGTTATATTGCAGCCATTTGCTAAAATCATTTAAGTTCATTTTTTTCCTCATTAATGTACACACAGCACCCCATATTGACAGAAAAACACAGAATTGTTGACATTTTTGCAGATTTATTAAAGAAAAACTGAAATATCACATGGTCCTAAGTATTCAGACCCTTTGCTCAGTATTTAGTAGAAGTACCCTTTTGATCTAATACAGTCATGAGTCTTTTTGGGAAAAATGCAACAAATTTTTCACACCTGGATTTGGGGATCCTCTGCCATTCCTCCTTGCAGATCCTCTCCAGTTCTGTCAGGTTGGATGGTAAATGTTGGTGGACAGCCATTTTTAGGTCTCTCCAGAGATGCTCAATTGGGTTTAAGTCAGGGCTCTGGCTGGGCCATTCAAGAACAGTCACAGAGTTGTTGTGAAGCCACTCCTTCGTTATTTTAGCTGTGTGCTTAGGGTCATTGTCTTGTTGGAAGGTAAACCTTCGGCCCAGTCTGATGTCCTGAGCACTCTGGAGAAGGTTTTCGTCCAGGATATCCCTGTTTTTGGCCGCATTCATCTTTCCCTCGATTGCAACCAGTCGTCCTGTCACTGCTGCTGAAAAACACCCTCACAGCATGATGCTGCCACCACCATGCTTCACTATTGGACAGGTAATGAGCAGTGCCTGGTTTTCTCCACACATACCGCTTAGAATTAAGGCCAAAACATTCTATCTTGGTCTCATCAGACCAGAGAATCCTATTTCTCACTATCGTGGAGTCCTTCAGGTGTTTTTTAGCAAACTCCATGTGGGCTTTCATGTGTCTTGCACTGAGGAGAGGCTTCCGTCAGGCCACTCTGCCATAAACCCCCGACTGGTGGAGGGCTGCAGTGATGGTTGACTTTCTACAACTTTCTCCCATCTCCCGACTGCATCTCTGGAGCTCAGCCACAGTGATCTTTGGGTTCTTCTTTACTTCTCTCACCAAGGCTCTTCTCCCCAGATAGCTCAGTTTGGCCGGACGGCCAGCTCTAGGAAGGGTTCTGGTCGTCCCAAAAGTCTTCTATTTAAGAATTATGGAGGCCACTGTGCTCTTAGGAACCTTAAGTGCAGCAGACATTTTTTCGTAACCTTGGCTAGATCTGTGCCTTGCCACAATTCTGTTTCTAAGCTCTTCAGGCAGTTCCTTTGACCTCATGATTCTCATTTGCTCTGACATGCACTGTAAGCTGTAAGGTCTTATATAGACAGGTGTGTGGCTTTCCTAATCAAGTCCAATCAGTATAATCAAACACAGCTGGACTCAAATGAAGGCGTAGAACCATCTCAAGGATGATCAGAAGAAATGGACAGCACCTGAGTTAAATATATGAGTGTCACAGCAAAGGGTCTGAATACTTAGGACCATGTGATATTTCAGTTTTTCTTTTTTATTAAATCTGCAAAAATGTTAACAATTCTGTCTTTTTCTGTCAATATGCTGTGTGTACATTAATGAGGAAAAAAAATGAACGTAAATGATTTTAGCAAATGGCTGCAATATAACAGAGTGAAAAATGTAAGGGGGTCTGAATACTTTCCGTCCCACTATAATATATATATATATATATATATATATATATATATATATATATATATATATATATATATATATATATATATATGTATGTGTATATATATATGTATGTGTATATATATATATATATATATATATATATATATATATATATATATATATATACACAGTATCTCACAAAAGTGAGTACACCCCTAACATTTTTGTAAATATTTTATTACATCTTTTCATGTGAAAACACTGAAGAAATGACACTTTGCTACATTGTAAAGTAGTGAGTGTACAGCTTGTAGAACAGTATAAATTTGCTGTCCCCTCAAAATAACTCAACACACAGCCATTTACTGTCTAAACCGCTCACAACAAAAGTGAGTACACCCCTAAGTGAAAATGTCCAAATTGGGCCCAGAGTGTTAATATTTTCTGTGGCCACCATAATTTTCCAGCTTTAATGCTTTTGGGCATGGAGTTCACCAGAGCTTCACAGGTTGCGACTGGAGTCCTCTTCCACTCCTCCATGACAACATCACAGAGCTGGTGGATGTTAGAGACCTTGCTCTCCTCCACCTTCCGTTTGAGGATGCCCCACAGATCAATAGCTTTTAGGTCAGGAGACATGCTTGGTCAGTTCATCACCTTTACCTTCGGCTTCTTTAGCGAGGCATTTGTCATCTTGGAGGTGTGTTTGGGGTCATGATCATGTTGGAATACTGCCCTGCGGCCCAGTCTCCGAAGGGAGGGGATCATGCTCGGCTTCAGTATGTCACAGTACATGTTGGCATTCATGGTTCCCTCATTGAACTGTAGCACCCCAGTGCCGGCAGCACTCATGCAGCCCCAGACCATGACACTCCCACCACCATGCTTGACTGTAGGCAAGACACACTTGTCTTTGTACTCCTCATCTGGTTGCCGCCACACACGCTTGACACCATCTGAACCAAATAAGTTTATCTTGGCCTCATCAGACCACAAGACATGGTTCCAGTAATCCATGTCCTTAGTCTGCTTGTCTTCAGCAAACTGTTTGCGGGCTTTCTTGTGCATCATCTTTTATTAGTGGCTTCCTTCTGGGACGACAGCCATGCAGACCAATTTGATGCAGTGTGCGACATATGGTCTGAGCCCTGACAGGCTGACCCTCCCACCCGTTCATCCTCTGCAACAATGCTGCCACACTCAAACATCTATTTCCCAAAGACAACCTCTGGATACGACGCTAAGCACGTGCACTCAGCTGCTTTGGTCGATCATGGCGAGGCCTGTTCTGAGTGCAACCTGTCCTGTTAAACCGCTGTATGGTCTTGGCCACCGTGCTGCAGCTTAGTTTCAGGGTCTTGCCAATCTTCTTATAGCCTAGGCCATCTCTATGTAGAGCAACAATTCTTTTTTTTCAGATCCTCAGAAAGTTCTTTGCCATGAGGTGCCATGTTGAACTTCCAGTGACCAGTATGAGAGAGTGAGAGCCATAACAACAAATTTAACACACCTGCTCCCCATTCACACCTGAGACCTTGTAAGACTAGCGAGTCACATGACACCAGGGATGGAAAATGGCTAATTGGGCCCAATTTGGACATTTTCTCTTAGGGGTGTACTCACTTTTGTTGTTAGCAGCTTAGACATTAAATGGCTGTGTGTTGAATTATTTTGAGGGGACAGCAAATTTACACTGTTGTACAAGATGTACACTCACTACTTTACAATGTAGTAAAGTGTAATTTCTTCAGTGTTGTCACATGAAAAGATATAAAATATTTTAAAAAATGAGAGGGGTGTACTCACTTTTGTGAGATACTGTATGTATGTATGTATATATTATACATGATACTGTCAAAAGTATTGGGGCACCTGCCTTTACATGAACTTTACTTTAAAGGCATCCCAGTTTTAGTCCGTAGGGTTCAATATTACGTTGGCCCAACCTTTGCAGCTTTAACAGCTTCAACTCTATAGACAAGGTTTAGGAGTGCATTTGTTAGGTCAGGCACTGATGTGGATGAGAAGGCCTGGCTCACAGTCTCCACTCTAATTCATCCCAAAGGTGTTCTATTGGATTGAGGTCAGGACTCTGTCCAGGCCAGTGAAGTTCCTTCACCCCAAACTTGCTCATCCATGTCTTTATGGACCTTGCTTTGTGCACAGGTCCAAATCATTTGGTGGAGGGGGGGGGTTATGGTGTGGGGTTGTTTTTCAGGGGTTGGGCTTGGCTCCTAAGTTCCAGTGAAGGGAACTCTTAAGGCGTCGGCATACCAAGACATTTTGGACAATCTCATGTACCCAACTCTGTCAGAACAGTTTGGGGATGGCCCCTTCCTGTTCCAACATGACTGCGCTTCAGTGCACAAAGCAAGGTCCATAAAGACATGGATAAGCGAGTTTGGGGTGGAGGAACTTGACTGGCCTACACAGAGTCCTGACCTCAACCCAATAGAACACCTTTGGAATGAATTGGAGCGGGGATTGCGAGCCAGGCCTTCTTGTTCACATCAGTGCCTGAACTCACAATTGCGCTTTTGGAAGAATGGTCGCACATTCCCATAGACACACTCTTAAACCTCATGGACAGCCTTCCCAGAAGAGTTGAAGCTGTTATAGCTGCAAAGGGTGGGCCAACTCAATATTGAACCCTACAGACTAAAGCTGTATACACACTATACAATCTTCTTTAGATTTTTTCCTTTAGATTTACCAAAACCACATAATATGAGGTCAAACCCAAACACTTTCAAATTGTATGCAGTCAGGTAGGCCCTTGCACTACATACTTGAAGGTAAATCTAAAGGAAATCTAACAACAAAAGTTGTATAGTGTGTATCCAGCTTTAAAGTTCCTGTGCGTGTAAAGGCAGGCGTCACAATAGTTTTGACAATATGGTGTATACATGTGTGTGTATATATTTAATATATATATAATCTGCTTGTTTACATTTACATAGTATGTTATCTTTATTTGCTTTATCAGTTATTCATCAAGTGTTGTTTGAACAAATATGTTTCACCAATTTTTGTGACTACAGGTTCTACTTACCATGCAACAGCTAATTATTTGCATAAAGAAATATTTATTCTAAGAAAGCACCAAAAGCCAGTTAGAAAGTGAATGGAGGAAATTCCTTATACAAAGTCAAGAAACAAACAGTATGCAAAAAGGAATGGTGCATAATAGTATAGGGCACCGAGTAGCAGATCGTATCAAACAAGTTATGAATGTGCATAAGGTACTTCTGTTCATGGCGATGACTTCCATAAGGTAGAAATTAGCACTGGTATTTTTGTCATGGGTTACATGTGTCTTCTTTTAGTGCATATACTTTCAAGTAAACTTAAGAGTATTTGGTTATAGTAAAAATATAACTGGGGGAAAAGAAGGGAGTAGCAGCTGTATATTGCACAGGTTCATCCTACCTATACCAATAGTTCACAGACATTTTAATTCCCAACACTATCACCAATATGCAGGTCTCTCTGCTCCCAAGTGCCATCAGCTCCACAAAAAAAGGCATCCTACAACACTCCCTTAAGGCTGGCCATACATGGTCGAATTTTGAACAAATTTTCTTTTCAAAATCAGAAAGTTCGTTTTTTGTGATCCAATGATGCCACCATTGATTTTCGAAATTCGGCCGACCAAGCCTTCAATTTCACCTCCTGTTGCTACAGAAAAGAATTTTCGTGGCCGGGAATCTTCTTTTCTCTCCGTAAATTTTCTATTCTTATTACATTTCTCGCACGATTCTCCCATCATTGATGAGAAAATTGTTCTTTTTTCTAAAAATTTCCAACATGTCCGATTCATCAAATTTGATTGCCGCGCGAAAATCGCCCATTGCTGCAGCCCACTAATGGTGCAAAATTCGTACGCAAATTCTTAGATACGATTTTCGAAAGAAAATTCTTTTGAAATTCGAACCGTGTATGGCCGGCTTAAAGCAGCCAGATTACTAATCCCTTGACACTGGAGATCCCAATCAGCTCCCACCATTGCTGAATAGGTCACACAACTAGTCCATATAATGCAGATGGAACAGTTCAGTTGGCCATAGATGGATTGAGATTCACCTGGTTCAGTTTGGACTGGCCAAATTTCGATCAATCTGTGGCCGTTTCCATTCGAGAGAAGTTTAACTCAAATTTGACTATTGGAATTTTAATGTTGAATCAGCTCCTGCAGCCAGTCAGCTATAGCACTGATCAGTGCATTCTGACAGCAGAGGAGTCCCTGTTGTCAGAGTTCTCTAACAAAGCAAAGATGATCCCTTCATCCACCTCGCTTGTGTGGATGGGCATATTTGTTTGTTTTTATTTTATTTTCAGCCCGCTGGCTGATTGGAAAAAAAAAAGATCCATGTATGGCCAACTTTAGTGATGGAAGACAATGACCGCACAGAACTGTTCCTCCATACATGGGATAGATAGCATTTACACAATCAGTACAACATCTGAAATATCTCTCATGTGACCTTAATCCAGTCTCTAGAGCCATAGCAGGAGCTCAGCCCCCCCCCCCCCCCCCATATAACTCTCTCTCTATACCCTTACTGCCTCTTCATCCTACTCATCCCCTATCCACCTGACCTACACCAATCAGCCATCCATGTGACTCCAAAACTATCATTTCGCCTTTTCCCCCTTTACTTAACCTCATATTGAGCACAACCAGTTATTCTGAGGACATCTAAATGTTTCAATGTACTACAACTTTGCCCTTTAAACTAAACCTCGTTGGGGGACCCTGTAGATACTGTAATTCAAAATGGGAATCTTTCTCTTCTTTATACTTTTTTTTTTTTTTCTATAACTGTGGAATTTAAGCATACAGGTATATCTGCTATGTTTCTGATTTGCTTTCTTTAAAAACAAAATTAAATAAACTTTTTTTTTTTTTTTAAAGCTATCTAGGCCCTGTTTACAAAATCATTGTTTAGGCTGACAGAGACACCACATGGTCTTTCTCATTATTACAGCTGCATATGAAATGCCCTTAGGGAAGGTAGGATATAAAGTTTGCTTCGTTATATTCACAATGCAATCTGTTTGTTTTTAAAGCTCTGGCAGTATGGCGAGTGGGTGGATGTCGTAATTGACGATTACCTTCCAGTTAAAGATGGGAAACTGGTCTTTGTACATTCAGCCTCTGGGGATGAATTCTGGAGTGCGCTGCTGGAGAAAGCCTATGCTAAGTATGAGCCACCTTTATTTTTCATACTAGATTTTCACCCCTATAAAAATTTTAATATTAAAGAGATTCTGGCATAGACGTCTTTTGCTGACCTATCTTTTCCTGTTCATCTCTGTAGAGCTAATGGAAGTTATGAGGCTCTCTCAGGAGGGAGCACCTCTGAGGGCTTTGAAGACTTTACTGGAGGAGTAACTGAGTGGTATGAGCTGAAAAAACCACCAGCTGACTTGTTTACGATCATCACAAAGGCTTTGGAGAGAGGATCCCTCATGGGCTGCTCCATTGATGTGAGTGAATCATTAGGATCTTTCCCATAGATTTCAACAGTGTCATCACAAAGCCTTGGTTTCTATAGCGGCTTCCTCATTATATACTTTGCTTTCCTGTTTAATCAACAGTTTATAAGGCAATTCTGCAGTAAACTATAGTAACCATCCTTTATTATTCTGATGGCTCAAAACATATCTGAGATTAAATCTGCGTGGTTCCTTTGGTTTCCTGCATGGTTAAATTTTTCCATCCACGTGGAATTGACACTGACGGCTATTGTATTAAAGTAGCCAAAGCAAACAGCTGCTAGAATACCTGGACAGGCACTGTTTGGATGCAGTAACTGCTCAGCTCCTTGAATTTTTTAGTCGCCACCATCTTTTGCTACATTTGCATTTATGATAATTTTCTTTAGCAGCTTTGTTCTACTCCTCTTAATTTTCTTGGTTTTCTTTCTTAGATCTCTGGTGTAGCAGATATGGAAGCTGTAACCTTCAAAAAGCTGGTCAAAGGTCATGCATACTCACTCACTGGAGCCAAAGAGGTATATCCAGCACTAAAATATATAGCACAAAATCGGCGATTCAGTTTAATGTACTTATTGTTACTAGAAACAACTCAAGTCCTCCATTTTTTCATTTTTGTGCATTCAAAATACTCCCTATTGTAGTTTGGCTCTGGGTAAACAAATGTATAGGTTGAAGAGCATCTGTCAGGCAAGAGAAATATATAGGCTGCTTTGGTGGCCTTTTTATGAGTTGTCTGGCACTTTGGCTTCAAGATGTCTAAGTCAAAGACCCCGCACAAGCATGCACAAAAGTTCCTTATTTTCTGGGATAGTGGCTCCGCAAGCATTGAAAGTAAAGCATCTGCATGACAGCCAGGCAACAAGCATTTTTAAAAGGAGATGTAAAAATGGTAGCCTTCTTACTGCAGTACTTTATACTGGCAGGGCTGAGAACCAGCCACACCCCTAAGCACAAGTGTCCTTGCTTGCAATGCATGGAGGGGTGGGTTCTGACTATGTCTGCAATAGTATACTATGCTAGTGACGTACCTTTTGGGGCTTTTGCCCAGTTTTATTCAAAAGCATAGTTCAAAACTCACAGAGAAGGTTGCCTTCACAGGGGTCTTCATAACAACAAATGCAAATTTTCCAGCCTCTGCTAAGCTACTACAGAGTAGTCCCTGAGCCTGTCTCTTCACAGACTCACCACGTCCAGTCATTCAATCTTGTGACAAGACAAACAGCCCAGCTTGAGCTGCACAGGCTCTTGCCTAAGGACATGCAGTCTCCTAATACTTCTCTCAGGCAATGGCTTGGTCAGATCAAATGGCCTCTTTGTGAGGCCAGACGGGACACTCTAGACAATAGACAACCCCTTGACTAAAAAGGCTATGCCCACCTGCACAATCAGGATGCTGGTTTACAGTAAAATGTGGATGCAGGCTTAGAGGTTTCATCCCTCCCAAGTCTCTACAAAACCTCTGGACTCCAGAACATAATCCAGAAGTTACCAATCCTGGAGAAAACTGCAAAACCCAACTTAGTTTGCATAATTGAGAACCCTGGGTGATAACCAGCTCTTTTGGCACCATGACATGGCACAGTATGTCACAGCATCAAAGGGAATGATGGCGCCTAGTACAGATTTTCAAAAGTTTTACTCTGTATGTTATGGCACTTCGTTTTATAGAATGCTTTTTGTTTTGTTAATAACAATGTGAAAGTATGCAACAGGCATTTGTGAAGATATAAAACCCTAGATATTTTGTGTATTGGGATTTGAATGTTTTTGTTTGGTTATGTCAAATGATGTAAAGGTTTGGGGACAGGTATTTTCTTTTCTTGACACTTAGGCCTCATGCACACTGGCTGTTTTGCCATCTCTCCTAGACGCCTTTCATCCTGGCAGCAGCGTTTTGTCAGAAAAAACACTTGACGTTTGTAAACGCCTGTAACACCTTTAGGTGCGTCAAGCACTTACGTCTTAATTCATTTCATTGGCCAGACAAAAATGTATTCTGGCCACTGAAATGAATTACCGCTCAAGTGCTTAAAGTGCCTAGTGTTAACGTGCGATTAGAAGCGTTTACATGCATCAAGTGTTTTTCTGCCAAAATGTCACTGCTCCTGGATGGGCTGGCAGTGGAGGGTTTTTTTTCTGTCTCTAAACACCTCTAAGGGCATAGACACATAGGATAACATGCAGGGGGGTTTAGAGGCAGAAAAAAAATAACCAGATGCGCCTAACAGCCACGTTAAAAAAATCTAGTGTGAATGAGGCCTTAGAATGGTCATGAATGACACAAACTATGCTACGCTGATCAGATGGGAAAGGACTTGCCAATGGGGAAATAAAGTATTTCTGGCTATAAGTAAGTACTCATTATTGAACACAGATTGCACAAAATCCATGCAACATTGATCCTTCCATTATTTTTGTAGAACAGGCTTGTTATCACATGTGCAACTTTAACCACCATCAAGACAGGGAGAACACACTGTGGTGACACTATCAAAGGTTGACAGATGTCTCACCACCCATTGAACCAGATGAGATATCTGCCCATTAATGGGCAGCCTTAAATGTGCATGACTGGTGAGTTAAAATTATCTGATATTAGTAGGACTCCTCAGAGCAGCAGTGGTAAGCCCAGGTGTTGGAATTCACATCCATAGGTGGGGTTTGGGGCTTATTTATACGACAACAGTCCAATAATAGCCATAGAGTGCATGGTAGCAGGGATGTGATGAGAGTTAACCTGAAATGAGCCAGGATTGGCAGTAGGAGTCCAAAACAAAGTAAAAGATATTAAAACATAAAAAGCTTGGTCATAAACAGACTATAGTGAACAGTAGTCTAGCTGTGAGGTAGAGGAACAGCAGGTAAATCAAAGATCAAAATCACAAACAGATGGGCAAGCAAGAGCAGAGGAACAAAAACGCAGGGTTTAGGTGTTGTGTAACACAAATCAGAATTCCTATGCTCAGAATGAGGCTGGTAAAGTCAGATTACACTGATCAGTGGCTGCAGGTGATTAGCTGCAGCCACTAATCATCTGCAATTTTCCAACATGACCCTTCTAAAGAAGTTGAGTAAATAATCGACTTCTGTAGAGCAGTGGAGGCCACACACTGATTGAAATTCAGCCAGTCCTCTCATTTTTCATCTTTAATGAATCACTCAGGCCCATTTTTCCAAATGAAGTTGGATTTCCTGGCTGTGCTATGCTGATATTGTGTTACCATTGTTTGACTTATGGAAACATATTGCAACATTTCATCCTTGGCAAATAAATCTTAAAGCCTGATTGCAATTTTGTGTTTGTTTTTTTTTATTTAATTTATATTTAGGTTAATTACAGAGGCCAAAGTACTAAATTAGTTCGCATGAGGAACCCCTGGGGTGAGGTTGAGTGGATCGGTGCCTGGAGTGATAGGTACGTGTCAAAGACTTTGCATCTGTCATGCTGTTCATGACTACTATTGTATTGATATATTGAGTTTACCTCAAAGGTATAAGCTAATTAGCTTAAATGCAAATTTGTATATTTCTAGTTCAAATGAATGGAATTATGTGGATCAATCAGAGAGAGATCTCAGACTAAAAATGGAAGATGGTGAATTTTGGTGAGTGTTCCTATAGTAAAGTTTTTTGTAAAATGATGTTGGAATAAACAGTGGTTACAGATATTTCTGATTCACAGTACATTGAGAATTGCAGATGATGCTTTTGATTTATCCATTTTCATTTCTCCCTCAACAAATCACTGTTAAGACAAAGCTGAAATAGTTCTGCCATAGGTGGCGAATGTGTATACATTTGTAAAGTAGCTACAGTAAGAATTGAAATGTTCACCTAATTCAATTCTGACTTGTAATTGTTGTCATCCAAAGTTACTAACCTTAAAAAGTATTAATATACCAAAAGAAGTGTAATGGAGGCATGGAACCGACTTCCGGTAGAGATAGTGGGTCAATCAACAGTACGTGAATTTAAACAAACTTGGGATAAACATAGGTTTACAAGCAAGCAAAAAAAACAAAAAACACAAAAGAAAATATAATGTTAAAAAAGACAGGGCAGATGCTATGGAACACTTGGTCTTTTTCCGCTGTCACTCTTTCAAAGAATGGGGGTTATACAAAATATGCTGCTCTGTGGATAGCGGTACTAGGTGCCATCTGAAGATAAAATGATTGTCAGGCCACCACTGGTGCAGACTAACCAGACAAATTACTGTAGCAGGGTAAAGTGTAACAAGCCAAAACTTTTTTGGGGATAATTTTTGGTAGAGTGGAGAAGAATCAGAACCTTGCTTTATTGGGAAGATTTAGTCTCAAATACTGTTTCTGTGTACAGGAAATCTCTTGTAGGGACACAACAATAAATATTAGACAAAGGTTCTAACCCTTCCTCACTCTATTCAAAAAAAGCTTGTGGCTGCATGTTAAAGGAAACCCACCACTGAGAAATGTGTGAGTTGTTTACCTTGGACAAAAAGCTAGTTACTTGGTTTTCTCTAACTTTAATACTTTCTGAGCCACTGAACCTGAATCATGCATGCAGCAAGTATGCAAAGTGAAGTCAGATCTTATCTGCATACTTCTTCCAAATCTGTGACTTAGAAAGCGTAAAAAGCAAAGGGTCAACAGGCAAACCAGACAGCTAGCAATTTGAAAAGGTGATCTGAGGTGGCAGCCTTTGTATTCCCCTCATGAAAGGTTATGATTTCAGTACAGATTATAGAATTTACAAATCAAAACCTAATTTTCTGCAAACCTTTTCACTGGTATATTCTTTTGTGTGATTTTCTTTCTGTTAGGATGTCATTTCAAGAGTTTCTCCGGGAATTTTCCCGTCTAGAAATTTGCAATCTCACACCAGATGCCTTGAAAGCCCGCAAAATTCGCAAATGGAATACGACATTTTATCATGGAAATTGGAGAAAAGGGAGCACAGCTGGTGGCTGTAGAAACTTTCCAGGTAATTATATTGCATTAGTTTCTGATTCTTAGAACTTAGAAAATGTGTCTATTTTATTGGAAGCCTTCTGTGTAGTAAAATGCAAAATCCAGCTATCTTCATTGTGTGATCTCCAAAAGAGCCAGTACATACTGTACATAAACACTGCTGCCTCGTGTAATTCTATGGGAAAACTGTACTGTATAGTGACTTCTGAAACTTTATACTGCCTTAAGGAGTAATGCTATGCAGCTTTGGGCAGGTCCATATTGAAGATTGCTAGATCAGTAGGTGGTGGGATCCACCGCATGTTAATGCTGTTGACAGACTGCAGATATGTCACTTTTAGGCCTCCTTCTCACCATGATGCGGAGATGTAATTTTTTCTGCGCGAATTCTGCAAGGGCACAAAGAAAAAAAAAAAACAATTGTTCTCTATGTGCCCTGTTTACACCACAACACAAGTATCACATGCAGAATTTTTCTGTGCAAGAATCTGCAACATGTATGCAGTTTTCTGCACAGGGAAAAAACTGACATGACATGACATCAACATTGGCATGAACAGGGCGCAGAACTGATGCACATGAAAACTGATGTCAATGTGCATAAAAACTCACTGAAATGCGCATGAAAACTGATGTAAAACTGATTGATGTCTCTGCAAGTAAAATCTGCTTGTTTTTCTCATCAGTTTTCATGCACATATGGTGTGAACGAGCCCTGAATCTTGCCCAGAGTTCCATTTTAAAGCAGTACTAAACAAGAAAGCTGCCGTTTGATCTGCAGGTGCCATGGTGTTGTTTACCTGATCAGGTATGACACCAGCCATTTGACAGCTTGGCAGTTAGGGAAGATTACAAACAACTGTGTTTTTTGCTTTGCCTGAAAAAAAGCAATTCACATGCTCCAATCTAGTTACCCAGAAAGGGGGAGTTTGTATGCAGAAGAGAGGTAAACAGTTGGTTTGCTTGTAAAAGGAAGAGAACACACTTGGTCATGTGTAATTTGAACCATGTAGTGGCCATTAGAGCTATCTACTTCCAGAGACCCTGACTGATGTTAATGTGGTACTAAACCCATTAAACAGTTACATTCAAGGCATGCCGTGAATGATAAGTGTTACAATTGCTGGTGTGTTTATGCCACCTCTCAAGTGGATTGTCAGGCGATCGAAAGACTGGTGTCTTAGCGGATCACATGTGCACCATTGCAACTGCAGATCATACAGGCCAAAATGGCAGCTTGGCTGTAAAGTATAGGAGGGTTTAGTTCTGCCTTAAAGTGGTGTTCCACCCTAAAAAAAAAGTCATGATTGTGCCTAAAAAAAAATTAAAAAAAACATTTGGATATTTTTTTTTTTTATACTTACCTCTAAATGCCTGTTGCTAGGGGGTCCCTCGTAGTCTGCCTCTTCCAGTGCCTGGGCTGGTGACATCACTTCCCCCTCGGCACAGGAAGGGTCCCAGGTCCCAGGTGACTGAGCGGCCAATCACGGCGCACGGCGCCGCTCGCGCATGCTCAGTGGGTGCCAGGCTGTGAAGCCACAGCCCGGCGCCCACAGTTGCAATGCCGGCGCCACTGAACGGAGGGGGAGACGAGCGGGGCTTCGATCCCCCGCATCGCTGGACCCTGGGACAGGTAAGTGTCCAATTAAAAGTCAGCAGCTGCAGTATTTGTAGCTCCTGACTTTTAATTTTTTTTTTTTTTTTTTTTGACTGGCCCTCCTCTTTAAAGAAGACGTAAACTCCCCTGTTTGTTTGTACCTATAGGTAAGCCTATATTAAGGCTTACCTATAGGTACTGTAAAGGTACTGTACTCACTACTTACCTCTGCCTCACTCACCACTGACCTCTGACCTCTGCCTTACTCACCACTGACCTCCTGAACTTTTGTTTTTCACTTTTTTACATATATACTTATTTTTACAGTACAGAGACTTTGGGGAAATATCTGAGGTCTAAACAGACCCCTGATATTTTACTTTTCATTTGGAGGAAGAGCTGCCCGTTTCCCTCTCCCCTGCAGACCTGCAATGTATCAAACACAGGTATACAGATAGGACTGTGTTCATTCACAAAACAGACACCGTAAACACGAGTTTGATGTTACCATTCCCCCCCCTTTTGAATGAACATAGTTCTGTGTAGAGAGTATACCTGTGTTCACTCAGAGGATCCCTGAGCAAAAGTTCACTGATACTCACACCCCTATCCCCCACCCCCATCATCCTGACAACTGGATCTCCCCTCGCAGCGACTGGAGGAGAATCCGACACAGGCATTGAATGCTGCAGATCGATGGAAAGGGAGGGGGGAGTCAGAGGACACAGGGGACACTGTCAAAGCCCACAGAGAGCTGCAGAGGAGAGAGAAAAGGTGCCATTTTCACACCACAGCGTGCATCTGTAACGTGTATGCAGTCTTCTGCACAGGAAAAAAACTAACATGACATCAACATTGGTGTGAATAGGGCACATAACTGACGCGCATGAAAACTGATGTCAACATGCATAAAAACGGATGTCCACGTGCATAAAAACCGAGGTAAACTGATGTGTCTGCAAGTGAAATCTGTGCGGTTTTCCCATCAGTTCCCATTAGGTTTCATGCATGTATGGTTTAAACTACCCCTTAAAGGGGTTGTAAAGGCACAAGGTTTTTTTATCTTAATGCATTCTATGCATTAAGATGAAAAGCCTTCTGTGTGCACCAACCCTCCTCAGCCCCCCTAATACTTACCTGAGCTCCATCTGATCCAGCGATGTTGCAGGAGTATCTCAACCATCTGGGACTCTCCCTCTTGATTGGCTGAGACACAGCAGTCAATCAAAGTCAGTTGGCCAATGAAGAGAGATAGGGGGCGGGACCAAACCGCGGCACAGTATCTACATAGATACACAGAGCTGCGGCTTGGGTGCCTCCATAGCAAGCTACTTGCTGTGGGGGGCACTTAACAGGAGGGAGGGACCCGAGAAGAGGAGGATCTGGGCTGCTCTGTGCAAAAGCACTGCACAGAGGAAGCAAGTATAACATGCTTGTTATTTTTATAGAAAAAGAAAAACGAGACTTTACAATCACTTTAACCACTTCAATACCAGGCACTCCGCCCCCCCCTCCTGCCCAAGCCAATTTTCAGCTTTCAGCACTGTCACTTTTTAAATGACAATTGCGCAGTCATACTACACTTTACCCAAGCAAAATTTTTATCATTTTCTTCCCACAAACAGAGCTTTCTTTTGGTGGTATTTGATCACTTCTGCGGTTTTTTATTTATTTATTTTTGCGAAATAAATAGAAAAAGAAAAAGTTTCTTTGTTTCTGTTATAAAAGTTTGTAAATAGGTATGTTTTCTCCTTCACTGACGGGCCCTGATGAGGCTGCACCGATGAGGTGGCACTGATAGGCAGCATTGATGGGCACTGATAGTCAGCACTAATATGCAGCACTGATGGGCATTCATAGGCGGCACTGAGCACTCATAGGTGGCACTGTTGGGCACTGATAGACAACACTGATGGGCACTGAAAGGCTGCACTTATGGGCGGCACTGATAGGTGGCACTGATAGATGGCACCGATGGATGGCACTGATAGGCATCACTGATGGTACTGGCAGGCATTGCTGATGGGCACTGATTGGCATCTGGGCACTGATTGGCATCTGTTTGGGCACTGACTGTCATCCCTGGACCACATGACATACCTGGTGGCCATCCATTGTCGGCATCCCTGATGGTCCACTGTGGGCATCCGTGGGGGGGCTGCGCTGATAATCAATCAGTGCAGACCGCCCCCTGTCAGGAGAGCCGCCGATCGACTCTCCTTTACTCATGTCTGTCAGACACGAGTGAGGAAAAGCCGATACGCGGCTTTTCCTGTTACATAGCTACATAGTTACATAGTAGGTGAGGTTGAAAAAAGACACAAGTGCATCAATTCCAACCTATGTGTGTGATTATATGTCAGTATTACATTGTATATCCCTGTATGTTGCGGTCGTTCAGGTGCTTATATAATAGTTTCTTGAAACTATCGATGCCCCCTGCTGAGACCATAGCCTGTGGAAGGGAATTCCACACCCTTGCCGCTCTTACAGTAAAGAACCCTCTACATAGTTTAAGGTTAAACCTCTTTCTTCTAATTTTAATGAGTGGCCACGAGTCTTGTTAAACTCCGTTCTGCAAAAAAGTTTTATCCCTATTGTGGGGTCATCAGTGTAGTATTTGTATATTGTTTACACTGTGATCAGCCGTGATTGGACATGGCTGATCACGTGGGCTCTTTACCGAGATTGGTGTTGCGGCGTGTCAGACTGAGATGGACGCGCCGGCTGTTATCCTGAAAGACGTCATTCTGCTATAGGCCGGGTGGGAAGTGGTTAATGTTGTACCCTAATTTGACAAAAGGTCAAAAAGTGCTTGAGAGTATACAGTTATTCAACTTAACCACTTGCCGACCGCCTAACGACGATATACGTCGGCAGAATGGCACGGGCAGGCAGAATCATGTACCCATACGTGATCTGCCTCCCGCGGGCGGGGGGGTCCGATCGGACCCCCCCCCGGTGCCAGCAGCGGTCGGCATTTGTCTGGGAGCGTTGAGAGGCGAGGGGGAGGCCATCCGATCGTGGCCCCCCCCTCGCGATCGCTCCCAGCCAATGGGAATCCTCCCCTGCCTGTGTGTAGTACACACAGGCAGAGGATGTGATGTCATCTCTCCTCGGCTCGGCAGTTTCCGTACCGGCGCCGAGGAGAGAAGATTTCACTGTGAGTTACACAACACATACACCTTCAGTAGAACATGCCAGGCATACATTACACCCCTGATCCCCCCCGATCGCCCCCCGATCCCCCCCAATCACCCCTCCCCCCTCCCTGTCACACTGACACCAAGCAGTATTTATTTATTTTTTTTTTCTGATTACTGCATGGTGTCAGTTTGTGACAGTTAGAAGTGGTAGGGCAGTGAGTGTTAGCCCCCTGTAGGTCTAGGATACCCCCTAATAAAGTTTTAACCCCTTGATCACCCCCTGTCGCCAGTGTCGCTAAGCGATCATTTTTCTGATCGCTGTATTAGTGTCACTGGTGATGCTAGTTAGGGACGTAAATATTTAGGTTCGCCGTCAGCGTTTTATAGCGTCAGGGACCCCCATATACTACCTAAAAAGGTTTTAACCCCTTGATTGCCCCCTAGTTAACCCTTTCACCACTGATCACCGTATAACCGTTACGGTTGATGCTGGTTAGTTCGTTTATTTTTTATAGTGTCAGGGCACCCGCAGTTTATTACCGAATAAAGGTTTAGCCCCCTGATCGCCCGGCGGTGATATGCGTCGCCCCAGGCAGCGTCAGATTAGCGCCAGTACCGCTAACACCCACGCACGCAGCATACGCCTCCCTTAGTGGTATAGTATCTGAACGGATCAATATCTGATCTGATCAGATCTATACTAGCGTCCCCAGCAGTTTAGGGTTCCCAAAAACGCAGTGTTAGCGGGATCAGCCCAGATACCTGCTAGCACCTGCGTTTTGCCCCTCCGCCCGGCCCAGCCCAGCCCACCCAAGTGCAGTATCGATCGATCACTGTCACTTACAAAACACTAAACGCATAACTGCAGCGTTCGCAGAGTCAGGCCTGATCCCTGCGATCGCTAACAGTTTTTTTGGTAGCGTTTTGGTGAACTGGCAAGCACCAGCGGCCTAGTACACCCCGGTCGTAGTCAAACCAGCACTGCAGTAACACTTGGTGACGTGGCGAGTCCCATAAGTGCAGTTCAAGCTGGTGAGGTGGCAAGCACAAGTAGTGTCCCGCTGCCACCAAAAAGACAAACACAGGCCCGTCGTGCCCATAATGCCCTTCCTGCTGCATTTGACAATCCTAATTGGGAACCCACCGCTTCTGCAGCGCCCGTACTTCCCCCATTCACATCCCCAACCAAATGCAGTCGGCTGCATGAGAGGCATTTTTTTTATGTCCTCCCGAGTACCCCTACCCAACGAACCCCCCCAAAAAAGATGTCGTGTCTGCAGCAAGCGCGGATATAGGCGTGACACCCGCTATTATTGTCCCTTCTGTCCTGACAATTCTGGTCTTTGCATTGGTGAATGTTTTGAACGCTACCATACACTAGTTGAGTATTAGCGTAGGGTACAGCATTGCACAGACTAGGCACACTTTCACAGGGTCTCCCAAGATGCCATCGCATTTTGAGAGACCCGAACCTGGAACCGGTTACAGTTATAAAAGTTACAGTTACAAAAAAGTGTAAAAAAAAAAAAGAACACATACAAAAATATAAAATAAAAAAAAATAGTTGTCGTTTTATTGTTCTCTCTCTCTCTATTCTCTCTCTATTGTTCTGCTCTTTTTTTTACTGTATTCTATTCTGCAATGTTTTATTGTTATAATGTTTTATCATGTTTGCTTTTCAGGTATGCAATTTTTTATACTTTACCGTTTACTGTGCTTTATTGTTAACCATTTTTTTGTCTTCGGTACGCAATTCATGACTTTGAATGGTTATACAAGAATGATGCCTGCAGGTTTAGGTATCATCTTGGTATCATTCTTTTCAGCCAGTGGTCGGCTTTCATGTAAAAGCAATCCTAGCTGCTAATTAGCCTCTAGACTGCTTTTACAAGCAGTGGGAGGGAATGCCCCCCACCGTCTTCTGTGTTTTTCTCTGGCTCTCCTGTCTCAACAGGGAACCTGAGAATGCAGCCGGTGATTCAGCCAGCTGACCATAGAGCTGATCAGAGACCAGAGTGGCTCCAAACATCTCTATGGCCTAAGAAACCGGAAGCTACGAGCATTTTATGACTTAGATTTCGCCGGATGTAAACAGCGCCATTGGGAAATTGGGAAAGCATTTTATCACACCGATCTTGGTGTGGTCAGATGCTTTGAGGGCAGAGGAGAAATCTAGGGTCTAATAGACCCCAATTTTTTCAAAAAAGAGTACCTGTCACTACCTATTGCTATGATAGGGGATATTTACATTCCCTGAGATAACAATAAAAATGATTTAAAAAAAAAAAATGAAAGGATCAGTTTAAAAATAAGATAAAAAAGCAAAAAAAATAATAAAGAAAAAAAAAAAAGCACCCCTGTCCCCCCTGCTCTCGCGCTAAGGCGAACGCAAGCGTTGGTCTGGCGTCAAATGTAAACAGCAATTGCACCATGCATGTGAGGTATCACCGCGAAGGTCAGATCGAGGGCAGTAATTTTAGCAGTAGACCTCCTCTGTAAATCTAAAGTGGTAACCTGTAAAGGCTTTTAAAAATGTATTTAGTTTGTCGCCACTGCACGTTTGTGCGCAATTTTAAAGCATGTCATGTTTGGTATCCATGTACTCGGCCTAAGATCATCTTTTTTATTTCATCAAACATTTGGGCAATATAGTGTGTTTTAGTTCATTAAAATTTTAAAAAGTGTGTTTTTTCCCCAAAAAATGCGTTTGAAAAATCGCTGCGCAAATACTGTGTGAAAAAAAAAAAATGAAACACCCACCATTTTAATCTGTAGGGCATTTGCTTTAAAAAAAATATATAATGTTTGGGGGTTCAAAGTAATTTTCTTGCAAAAAAAAATAATTTTTTCATGTAATCAAAAAGTGGCAGAAACGGCTTTGTCTTCAAGTGGTTAGAAGAGTGGGTGATGTGTGACATAAGCTTCTAAATGTTGTGCATAAAATGCCAGGACAGTTCAAAACCCCCCCAAATGACCCTATTTTGGAAAGTAGACACCCCAAGCTATTTGCTGAGAGTCGTGTCGAGTCCATGGAATATTTTATATTGTGACACAAGTTGCGGGAAAGAGACAATTTTTTTTTTTTTTTTTTGCACAAAGTTGTCACTAAATGATATATTGCTCAAACATGCCATGGGAATATGTGAAATTACACCCCAAAATACATTCTGTTGCTTCTCCTGAGTACGGGGATACCACATGTGTGAGACTTTTTGGGAGCCTAGCCGCGTACGGGACCCTGAAAACCAAGCACCGCCTTCAGGCTTTCTAAGGGTGTAAATTTTTGATTTCACTCTTCACTGCCTATCACAGTTTCGGGGGCCATGGCATGCCCAGGTGGCACAAACCCCCCCCCCAAATGACCCCATTTTGGAAAGTAGACATCCCAAACTATTTGCTGAGAAGTATAGTGAGTATTTTGCAGACCTCACTTTTTGTCACAAAGTTTTGAAAATTGAAAAAATAAAAAAATAAATGTTTTTCTTGTGTTTCTTTATTTTCAAAAACAAATGAGAGCTGTAAAATACTCACCATGCCTCTCAGAAAATAGCTTGGGGTGTCTACTTTCCAAAATAGGGTCATTTGGGGGGGGGGGGGGGTTGTTGCCACCTGGGCATTCCATGGCCTCCGAAACTGTGATAGGCAGTGAAGAGTGAAATCAAAAATTTACACCCTTAGAAATCCTGAAGGCGGTGATTGGTTTTCGGGGCCCCGTACATGGCTAGGCTCCCAAAAAGTTCCACACATGTGGTATCCCCGTACTCAGGAGAAGCAGCTATATGTATTTTGGGGTGCAATTCCACATATGCCCATGGCCTGTGTGAGCAATATATCATTTAGTGACAACTTTTTGCAAAAAAAAAAAAAAAAATTTGTCACTTTCCCGCAACTTGTGTCAAAATATAAAACATTCCATGGACTCAACATGCCTCAAAGCAAATAGCTTGGGGTGTCTACTTTCCAAAATGGGGTCATTTGGGGGGGGGGGGTTTATGCCATCTGGGCATTTTATGGCCTTCAAAACTGTGATAGGTAGTGAAGAGTAAAATAAAAAATGTACGCCCTTAGAAATCCTGAAGGCGGTGATTGGTTTTCGGGGCCCCGTACGCTCCCAAAAAGTCCCACACATGTGGTATCCCCATACTCAGGAGAAGCAGCTGAATGTATTTTGGGGTGCAATTCCACATATGCCCATGGCCTGTGTGAGCAATATATCATTTAGTGACAACTTTTTGTAATTTTTCATTTTTTTTTTTTTGTCATTATTCAATCACTTGGGACAAAAAAAATGAATATTCAATGGGCTCAACATGCCTCTCAGCAATTTCCTTGGGGTGTCTACTTTCCAAAATGGGGTCATTTGTGGGGGTTTTTGTACTGCCCTGCCATTTTAGCACCTCAAAAAACGACATAGGCAGTCATAAATTAAAGGCTGTGTAAATTCCAGAAAATGTACCCTAGTTTGTAGGCGCTATAACTTTTGCGCAAACCAATAAATATACACTTATTGACATTTTTTTTACCAAAGACATGTGGCCCAATACATTTTGGCCTAAATGTATGACTAAAATTGAGTTTATTGGATTTTTTTTAGAACAAAAAGTAGAAAATATCATTTTTTTTCAAAATTTTCGGTCTTTTTCCGTGTATAGCGCAAAAAATAAAAACGGCAGAGGTGATCAAATACCATCAAAAGAAAGCTCTATTTGTGGGAAGAAAAGGACCCAAATTTCGTTTGGGTACAGCATTGCATGACCGCGCAATTAGCAGTTAAAGCGACGCAGTGCCAAATTGTAAAAAGTGCTCTGGTCAGGAAGGGGATAAATCCTTCCGGGGCTGAAGTGGTTAATAGTTCCTTTCCATCCATATCGCCTCCATCAGCAACAGATGTAATAAAAATGGAATCTATAGTGTAATACTATTTTTGTAAACTTTATTACCATAAGATAAACCTGCAAGTAGCAAAGTTTATTCACTATAGGGCTGTTGCACACAGTATTTGGGCTATTATAAGGGTTCGTTATCCCCTCAATCTTGCTAAACTTCACAAACTGGATGTGGTCAACTTTACACACTACATCACTCTGGGCTTCATCAGGGGCTTGAAGCTAGGTAATCATGGCAGCATATAAATATTTGCAATGTTCACAGTATTCATTGTAAAGGAAACCAGAACTCTGCTACATAGTCTATTACCAAGCCTGCTTATACATCAAGGAACAAAGGGAAAAAATGCAAATAGTGAGGCAATAGATAATAGAATTAACAATAATAAACACTAATGATGAGACAATATTAAATAACCAAAATACTTTAATAATCTATACATAAATAATACCCCAAGGAATCCTTAGATACAAACAACATATAAATTTACCCTAATAACCTCCTCTAAGCATTATATAAATAACCATGTACAACTCAATAATGTAATCCTCCGGAAGCAAAGTCTGTGTCATAGATATCCACTGGTGTCCTGCTTTTCTAATTTCCTCTTCAGATTAGTCCTTCTCCAGTGTTTGTTACCTTTTCCACACCTCAAAAAAGCAAAACTACTATGGACTTTTTTTTATGACGCTTGAAACATTGATACCTCCTTCCCCCTTTAAAAAACATCAGATCACTTGATTGTACAGTGGTTACAAGGTCTAGGAAATTGTTGCCAAGCTGTTGACAAGTCAGTAGCAGTTGAGCTGAAATTTTTACTGATTAGCAGCTGCCTTATACGTGACTCTAGCTAAATTACTCCCCTCCTTCTTATCATGATTCTTTTCATTCATAGCTACGTTCTGGATTAACCCGCAGTTCAAAATAAAGCTGGACTTTGAGGATGAAGATGATGACTATGGCAATGAAAAAGGCTGCACCTTCCTCCTTGCCCTTATGCAGAAAAACCGAAGAAAAGAGAGAAGATTTGGGAAGGACATGGAGACAATCGGTTTTGCCGTCTATGAGGTATGGTAGCTGACAGTGCTTAGTTTTAGGGTAGTATTTAGGATACTTGGTGTGGCATATTTATATACAAAAATAGGATGAATTCACCCATAAAAGACACGCAAGAGAACATATAGATCAGAGGTAGGCAATGTTTTGAGCATAATGTGCCGAAAAAGGTTTTAAAATAAATTGAGAGTGCCAGCTAAATAAAAAAAAAAAAAAAAGGCCAACTTCACACACTGAGTAACGAGAAGGAGTTTTTCTAAAGTAAATGCTGTAAAAGACTTGAATAATAGTAAGAAATTAATATTGAGCTTTGCACCATCGCACCTCAGATCACCACAATTCCTACAACTTCATGCCTCAGATCACCCCAATTCCTGCAACTTCATGCCTCAGATCACCCCAATTCCTGCAACTTCACCCCTCAGATCAGTCCCAATTTCTGCATCTTCATGCCTTAGATCAGTCCCAATTCCTGCAACTTCACACCTAAGATCAGTCCCAATTCATGCACCTCTAAATTAATAGTTCCCAATAGCTGGTTAATTGTCAGTTTAAAATGAGAGCAGGCAGCTTGGGGCATCTAACTCAACAACGGGACCAGTTCTAGCCTGTCTGGTGTGTGTGTGTAGAAGGTGGGAGGAGGGGTGAGTGGGCAGTAAAAGATGTCAAGGGGGCAGAGGATGGGGTCAGCAGGGCAGAGGATGAGGTCAGCTGGACATAGGATGGGGTCAACAGGACAGAGGGACAGGGGTCAGCAGGAAAGAGAATAGGATCAGCATGGCATTGGATGGGTTCCGCAGGGCAGAGGACATGGGTCAGCAGGGTATATGATGGGGTCAGAGGATAGGGTAGCAGGACATAGAACAGGGATCAGTGGGACAGAGGCTGGGGTCAGCAAGGCAGAAAATTTGTCACTGCTGGCAGAGAACGCAGCAGATTTGCTCCTCCCCACACTTTAAATAGCAGAGGTTGGATTCTTTTACAGACTCAACCTCGGTCTGCACAGTGAGAAGCAGACTGATGCCACTGTTCTGCCTTTCCAATCTGAGGGTTTCACAGGTGAGAACTGCAACAGCCATCTACACACTGTGCAGATCAAGGTTGTGTCTGTAAAAGAATTCAATCTCAGATGTGTGCATTGTTGGTAGTAACAGCTCTGCTGCCTATCCTGTGTCTGGCTGAGTGCAGTTTGTGCATAGGAGGAGCTTACCGACCCAGGCACAGCATCCATGGTGGGGGAGGGAAGCTCACCACCCCCTAGATTTGGCCATCCTCAACACAGCTTCCAAGTTGGCTTCAGACAAGCCGAGTGAGGTGGGCACGAACGGTGGCAGGCAGGAAAATAAGTAATAAAGAACCAGCCGTGCGCTCTCCTGTGTAGCCAGCTGCAGCGACCAGCCAGCCTTGCTGATATGTGGGAGGTGGGTGTCTCAGACTTCCCTGGCGAACCATGTCTGGCATGCATGCCGGGGGTTGCCGACCCCTAATATTGTTCTGAACTTTTTAAAATGCTATAAATGTGTAATTGTTTAGACCATATGTTCAGAACAATTGTTGCAAACAAAAGGGATACACTTAGCAAAACATTCTTTCCTTATAGAAACCTGTACTGAAAGACATATATTAGCTGCCATTTTTGGTCTCCTGAAAATGTTAGACGGCCATACATTATACAATTTTCTAGTACAATTTTCCTGTAAATTTACCTAATCCATAGAATAAAAGATCCAACCTTAACACTTTCAATTTAAATGCAGTTTAAGCAGGCCCCTTGCACTAAATATTTTAAGGTATATCTAATGTAATTTGTATAATGGATGGCCAGTTTTAGTCGCCTGGCTCCAATACTTTGAGTCAGTCACCAGGAAAAAAATTTGCAGATCAGGAGTTCCGACTTCATGTAAAGCATGCTTGTTCTGGTCTATGCCTTAAATTGTATTTTTTAATATTATACCAAGTTTATTTTGTGATAACAGTTTGAACAGAACTTTACCAAATAAGGGACACTAAAGTTACAATACAATTCAAGAGGTTTATGAGGGCCTGGCTTGTGACAACATGCAATCTAAAGATTATTAGGCCACAGGCAGCCACTAACTAGCATTCTGAGAAGGAGATCAGTAATGGCATCCTTTTATATTTCTTTCAAGTCTCTCTTTTTGAAAACTAATTAGAGATGACAGGGTTGCGCTAAATTTAGAGACAAACAGTTGTTGTTTTTCCCAATATTTCACCTGTAGAGCAGTATCTCTGAAAGGCCCCTTTAAAACTGTTGTAGCTTTAAAATAATAAATAACAGATAATCTTATTCATAATTTGCATATTTGTTTTCTTTCCCCAGGTCCCCAGAGAGGTATGCAATCTTATGTACATGCAACTGACGCAAAAGATAAGTTGTATTTATATTGGATCAACTGAGCATCCAATAATTCACTTGTTGTGGGGACGTATTAAACTGCATATTGGGATGATGGGATGATTGGATTATTGGCTGCAATACTGAGAACCCCTTACTAGATGTCAGTGTACCTTATACAACTATATATGGTAATAACTCTGTTGTTTCTCAAAATATGTTATTCTTTCCTGCCGCGCTTGATACAATGTTGCAAGAAGCAGTTGCTAATGTTTAACTGTTTACTTGCTACTGTAAAAATTACATTTGACCTGTTTTGTTGGGAATATGGGTTTAGTATGTCCCCTTGTTCTGTCCTGTGTTCTAATATTGCTGGTCTACCACTCTTCTGGCTAATCACACTCTCCTTACTTTTCATGTTTACTATACCTTTTTCAGTTACAATTTTTTTTACTTTTGGACAGAGTGAGGAAAGCATAGAAAGTTGTCAGCGATGACTAATCTCCTCATTTCTTGTCATAGGCTGTCAAAGACACAGAAAATTAGGCTTCTGTTGAAAAAATCTTTAAGTGAAATTACACTTTTGTCGAGAGAAACAAATCTTCATTTTTTTTTTATAAGTTGCAAGGAGTTTAGTGAGCTTAGTTGCAGATTCTTAACTGCTTCTTTTTTTAAAGATAATAAGTCAGGTTTTGCAGTAACTTTCTCAAACGGAGTAAAAAAGCGAGAGTGTCTGTCTGCTTTATTACATGATTAGTGCAATTGTAGTAAAGAGAAAAGCACTGCATCCTCATCTCCCCTTGTAGTCATATGGCCAGTATATCCCCAAAAAAGACGACCACCTTTCTGCAGTAAAGCTAGGGACAGTAGTGGGCATACCAAATAGTCTACCTCAAGCACTGTGTGGGCTTTTGATAGTACTTTGATACTTTGATAGAGGCAATCATATGTACAAGTAATGAGTTTTCTGCGGTGTCCTGTTCCTTTGTTGCAATTAAGTAAAATTGTAATGTTTTGGCAGGATTTAAACTCTTATGCCGTTTACACACGATCGGAATTTCCGTCAGAGAAAACTTGGTTGGATGGTTTTTCCGACGGAATTCTGCTCAAGCTTGCCTTGCATACACACGGTCACACAAAAGTTCTCTGAACTTTCGACCTTCAAAAACGCAGTGACGTACAACACTACGACAAGCCGAGAAAATTAAGTTCACTGCTTTCGAGCATGCATCAAATTGTTTCCGAGCATGCGTGACTTTTTGCTCGTCGGAATTGCATACAGATGAACGCATTTTCGGATAGGAACTTTTCCTGACCGAAAAATAGAGAACATGCTCTCAATCTTTTGCTGGCTGGAATTCCGCCAGCAAAAGACCGATGGAGCATACACACGGTCGCATTTCCGATCATGTGTATGCGGCATTAGCTTGCTAGTGATTTAAGTGGAAAATCATTTTTTCAATCATTTAGTTTTTATATATTGTAATTTTATATAGAATACCGCCTTAACAACTTCCCGCCCAGCCTATAACAGAATGACGACCAGGCGGTGGTTCAGTTATCCTGACTGGGCGTCATATGACGTCCTGCATGATAACAGCTGCTGCGCGCCTGTGGGGGCACGCATCGCGGTGATCAGTGGTGTGGTGTGTCAGTCTGACACACCACTACACCGATCTCGGTAAAGAGCCTCCGGCGAAGGCTCTTTACCTCATGATCAGCTGTGTCCAATCACGGCTGATCACGATGTAAACAGGAAGAGCCGGCTTTTCCTCACTCGTGTCTGACAGACACGAGTAGAGGAGAGCCGATCGGCGGCTCTCCTGACGGGGCGGGGGGGGTCTGCTCTGATTGTTTATCAGTGCAGCCCCCCCTCGGATGCCCACACTGGACCACCAGGAAAGCCGCCAGGACCACCAGGGAAGCACCTAACATGTGGATGGCCAGGTACATCCCCCATGGCCATCCACATGTGAAAATTGATGCCCAAAATATGCCAATCAGTGCCCACAAATGGGCACTGACTGGCACCTCTGTGGCACAATAAAAAACAGTGATGCCCAGCAATGCCACTCATCAGTGCCACCTATCAGTGCCCATCCCTGCCCATCAGTGCCCACCTATCAGTGCCGCCTATGAGTGCTCATCAGTGCTGCCTATGAGTGCCCATCAGTGCTGCCTATGAGTGCCCATCAGTGCCGCCTATGAGTGCCCATCAGTGCCACATACCAGTACCACCTATCAGTGCCACCTCATTGGTGCCCATCAGTGCCACCTGATCAGTGCCCATCATTGAAGATGAAAACATACTTATTTACAAAAAATTTTAACAGAAACAAAGAAAAACTTTTTTTTTTTCAAAATTTTCGGTCTTTTTTTAAATGTTGTGCAAAAAAATCGCAGAGGTGATCAAATATCACTAAAAGAAAACTCTATTTGTAGGAACAAAATGATAAAAAAATTTGTTTGGGTACAGTGTAGCATGACCGCGCAATTGTCATTCAATTTGCGACAGCACTGAAAGCTGAAAATTGGCTTGGGCAGGAAGGTGTATAAGTGCCTGGTAATGGAGTGGTTTAACCACTTCCAGCCCAAGTATGTCATATGACGTCCTTGACTTTCAGTGGGGATTTCTGAATGATGCCAGCTTCCTGTCCCGTCACGTCTAGGCCGCAGATGTGAACAAAGCGGTGATCTCGGCTGGAAAGCATCAGATCTGTCATTTTTTTTTCGATCTGATGCTTTCCAGCCTGGAGAAGAGATGTGGGGTCTTATAGACCCCATATCTCTCCATAAAGAGGAACTGTCGCACACCATTCCTATTACAAGGGATGTTTACATTCCTTGTAATAGGAATAAAAGTGATCAAAAAAAATGTAAAAAGAAAGTGTAAAAATAATTATTACATTAAATTATTTAAATTATACATTAAATTATACATTTAAAATAAATTACAATAAAATAATTAAAAAAAAAAAACATTTTTAAAGTGCCCCCTCCCCGTGTTCTCACGCACACGCAAGTCCCGCCCACATATGTAAACGCTGTTCAGGCCACACATGTGAGGTATCGCCGTGTGCGTTAGAGCAAGAGCAACAATTCTAGCACTAGACCTCCTCTGTAACTCTAAACATGTAACCTGTAAAAAATTTAAAGCGTCGCCTATGGAGATTTTTAGGTACCGAAGTTTTGCGCCATTCCATGAGTGTGCACAATTTTAAAGCGTGACAAGTTGGGTATCTATTTACTCGGCATAACATAGTTTTTCACATTATACAAAAAGAATTTGGCTAACTTTTCTGTTTTGTTATTTTTTCATTCATGAAACATTTAAAAAAAAAAAAAAAACGGGTTTGAAAAATTGTTGCGCAAATACTGTGTGACATAAAAAGTTGCAATGACTGCCATTTATTCCCTAGGGTGTCTGCTAAAAAAAAACATACATAATGTTTGGGGGTTCTGAGTAATTTTCTAGCAAGAAAAAATTATGATATTTACATGTAGATGAGTGTCAGAAAATGCCCGGTATGGAAGTGGTTCATGCCTGTTTTCAGTTTTATAAAGAAGAAAGGGTGTAAAGGTGTGGGCACACCACGATTAGTGTAATTTCTATACATTTAATGCTGTATATAGGGGAAGAGCTTGGAATCAGAGGGAGGGAATATCAAAATGGAAGGAGGATTATTTCAGGGGAACATTAATCTACGTATGCGCATTGGGAGGTAGCTAGGCATTTTTCTTTTTTCTTTTGTTTATGAAATGTGCTTCATAGTAGCTACGAAATATTACCTGGAAGATTAATAGTTTTGCCCTTGGGGGATGTCATTTGTGGAATGTATACCCACATATAGCATTTGCCAAAAGTTTGCCATATTTATTGCCCAACTCATACCTGTGATGGCGCTTAGAGAAAACTTATCCTTCCCTAAGTCTGCTTATTGCAGAGCTTATTGCTTGTGTAAGTTTAGCGGTGATGTCTTTATCTTGGGTCTGTTTTTGTGACTTCTCTTATGATTTGTGAACTGCCCAGACCAAACTGGGCTCATATTAGGCCCAGAGTTAATCTCAAACTAGCTCTTTTTATATGTGTAGATAGGCCTTGATACACTGTGGGATCTTTTAATAGACTTTCATTAAGACACCACTGCTTTGTTTGGGATGGGGTACCAGGGATATGGAGGCTGATAGTGATTGGAGCACGGTCAGAAAATGTGATTTTGCCAATAGAGGTCTCTGCAACTAAAGGCAAGTCTTTGACTAAGAAGCAACTTATATGCCTTGTGTACCACTAAGTATAATGTAGTCTTTTGTTGATGCATGTTGAATGCACCATGTACTGCAGTCGGTGTGAGTGGAGTACATTCCTTAGCTTTTGCAAAACTAAAAAAGAGAGAGAAGTGCTCTGTGTAGTATTTAACTGGTTCTGGTGCATAGTTGAAGATCCTCCCCCAATTCTGTAAGACCTTCCGCGAAGACCTGTAATTTGTGTATTGCCCATTTCAAAAAGGGATATTTGGTTAGAATTTGAGAGGTAGCTTGTAGCTAAAGTTTCTTTGTTAAAAGAGTTTGCCTTTTATTAATAGTGAACCTTCCTCTCCATCCCATACTTCAGATAACTGCCATGGTATACGTTTAGAAAGTAAAATACTCATGCCTCTGGATTTGGCATCTGCAGATGCCCCTTGGTATGCTGTTAGAAAGTACTTGTTTGTTAGTTTTGGAAACTTATCTCTTCTGAAGTGGGTCTCTTAGAGAAAAGCGATATGACTGTTTATTCTTTGCATCTCTCAAAGTAGCATGGAGCGTTTCTCTGGGATGTTAGACATTGCAAGACCAGGCAGATGTACATGGTAGGACAGGGATAAGGTAAGTTTGTGGGAAGAGGATAAGGAGAAGTGAGAGGGTACAGGGAAAGAGGAAAGATGCGGCCTGTGTTAAAGATAACAAGGATAGGGTACAGAAAGGGAATGTAGTTTTGGATGGAGACTTGGGTCAAGTAAGAGATAAAGTTTTTTTGTAGGGAGCTATATGTACAACCTCCTCCAAATCTTAATGTGAGTGCATAAATCCCCTGATTTGGAAATATCAATCTTCAGCTAGCATTACACTAGCCATTACATATTTTTTTTGTTCAACCAGTGGGTTGAACGACAGAATATGACTGTATTCCTCCATTTACACTCAATGTGGATGGGGGATCCCTCTTGCTGAGGAGTTTTCATCCCCTGAACAGTAGACTTGTGCACAACGGAAAATTTTGTTTAGTTTCGTTGTCATTCGTAAAATACATACCGTAATTTTGTTCTGTTATATTCGTTATGTTCCGTTAATTCGTTTTCGGATAATTCGTTATTTCTGTAGAGTGTCGATATTCATTATACTGAATCTCGAATCATGTTGAATTCATTTGTTATATCTGCTATAATTTCTTTCATATTAGTTGAAATTCGGTATTTATGTATGTATATATATTCTTGATAATGATTTGTAGTTTGGAAAGTCGTTTGTTTATTGAATCTATTAACACACACAATGACAATATCTCTTCTCCTTTGCTCAAATACAATACATCGCCCTTCTCACTCAGTTCTCAGGAATGCACTTTGCCAGTAATCCAACCTCCAGCACAAAAATAATCAGCTGATTGGACTGTAAGATTTACTTTGAGTTGACCTTTTGTTTCATTAGATCTCTAACGAATTACCGAATCATGTCAGATTCATTCGTTATTTCTGCTATAATTTCTTTCGTATTAGTTGAAATTCGTTATCTTTTTATTCGGAAATTCGGCCAAATTTCGATTCGTTACGAAACGAATTGCACATGTCTACTGAACAGTAAGATTTCCCCGATCTATACAAGATCGTCTGACAGCTTAATTCCTGGAGTGGACTACAAAAAAAAATGTCAGACACCTCTGCACTCTTCAAAAGAATGGATGAAATTTGAAGATGACGTTCTACCTGATCTTCAAGGTTCAAGGCACCATCTTTGTTGAAATCTTTTTTATTTCCAAATCCTAGATGGATTCGGCCGCTCTGTTTACCTGTGCATGTTCAATTCTTCTGCCATAATTTGCACACTTAGTCTTTGAACTGAATGTTTGAGGGTCCGCACTCTGTCCACATTGGCATCCCTCCTTTTGCGTTTTTGGCTGCCCACTTCTTGCGCCCTCATGGACCTCTTCCTGCCCCTCCTTAAACCGCCTATGCCAGTCAAAAACACTTGATTTCTTCATGGAATGTTCATTATAAGCCAGTTGTAACAGAGCTTAAGCTTTACTGGCACTTTTGCCAATTCACGCAAAATTTGATGTTAATCCACTGCTCCAGATTCCTGTAACTCATTTTCTAACAGAGCAACACCCACTTGTGCTATTTCTTCTGCTACTGGTCAACTGGTCTGTGACCCAGGCAAATGCAAGTTAAAACATGTCAGAACACGCTCGAGTGTGAATGGCTGTGTCACTCACCATCATAGTGCTATACCGCAGGCATGCCGGGAATTATATTGTCACATCTTGTACATTACAGCAGTTACAATTTTTTAACAGCCTCCAATTGTAAATATGCATTTAGAAGTTTCCGTGCCTGTGCAGCCTGTGTTGCCTCCAGTGCTTTAACTCTGGCCTCCAAAGCTGCAGTGGAGGACTCCTGTGCCGAAAGCCTGGTGTGCAACATTAGATCTCAGCAAGCTCTTCATGAACTGCGCCCTCAATATGATCCGTAACGGTCTCTAGATTGGCTTTGAGCTCTGCTTTGGTAGATAATAAGCATATTAGTGCTCTAAGATCAGTCTCTGGTATTTTGTCGGAACCGTGTGAGATTTCTGAATTTCCCAGCTGGGAGAGCTGGTGGTGTTGTGATCTGGCAGGCCTGGCGCCACCATTCTGCCTGTGTTTGCAGCTGGGATCATTGGATATCTTTGTATCGTCGAAAATTTGGAGGATGTTCCCAGTGTCTTCTGCAGCTTAATGGTTGGCATAACTTGTTTCTCGGTGCTGTTAATCATTGACTGAAAGGGCAGAGCACAATGTCGGGTTTCTCATCGTCAGCCACGGTATATATTTATACACTTAGCCTTTCCACATAACCCTTTACCCATGAGCCTGAAAGTGTACAAACAGTCAAACCCTTTTTGTTTTGGACAGGGTAGTAATGGATTAAAGCCCTTCTCAGTTTCTTTTTGCTGTCTGTGTCCTATTTGTAAGAATTTCCTTCACTTCCTGTACCAGAGACACGACAGGTATCGGGAGGTAAGTGAGGGAAATGCATAGATTGAAATAGCAGGCAACACTGAAGGCTCCCTGCTGGCAGAATACAATAGCACAGCGGGAGGGATTCCCCCATCCACCTCAAATGTGTGGATTGGGGAATCAGATATTTATTTTTTCATTCAACCCGCTGGTTGAACGAAAAAAAAAGATTAAATGTATGGCCAACCTTAGACAGTTGTCACAGGAATACAGGTCATCATTGGATGAGAACCCTGACTTTTTGTTCTGGTAACAATTTTGGTTTTCCCACCACTTTCTGTCTTGGTAACAGGGGTCCCTAGGATATATACAACTGTGAAAATCGCTCTATTCCCCTATCAACACAGTCAGTGTTGATGGGGGAAATCCCTCCTGCAGAGCTATTGTGTCCCTGCCGGGAGAGCACACTGATTTACTTTTAGCGGCTGGCAATAATCGCATGCTATAAATCTGACATGCTGCTGGTTGTGACTGCCTGCCCATAGATGGATAGAATCTCGGCTTGTCCCTGCTGAGCTGACCAAGATTCGATCCATCTATGGCTGGCTTCAGTTGAGAGTTTTACTCTGGCTGGTTAGGACACTTTGGTTCAAGAGAGTGTGTTTTTAAAATGGGGGATCACACGACTTCTGAGGACTTTTTACGGATTGGCAATTAATTAGGATCAATTAAAGAAGAAAAGTTACAGATTGAATAATCCTTTTTCATTGTTGCATTTTACCATACACAGTGCAACATGCTAAAAGGTGTATGTCCAACTTCCCCATAATAAAACTAGTGTTTGTTCCCATATCAGTACTGCATTGCAGTGCATTCTGAACAATACAATATGTAAATTTTTTTGTGCATTGGAAGGCCCATAGAAGTCAATGAAAGCACATCAAAATGCATAAAACGTGCACTTTGATGCATTGACAACAGGTATTAACAATAATGCATGTCAATGCAAGAAGGAACCGTTGAAGCATGAAAACCTAGATGCCGAACCATGCAAAAAAATGCACCTCTACGCACAGGCTTAGATCATTTATGGCCTGGATTTGTTTTGCACTATTTCAATTCACGTGCTTTAAACATTATTTTGATTATTGTTTTTTTATTCTATTATAGTATAGGATATTTTATTGTAGCGCTGCAGATTTAAATTTTTGTTATATTTCACACGGATTCACTGTAGAAGGTTATTTTAGAATTATTTTGTTCAGGTAAGCAAAACAGAAACAATTGTAAGTTTTAGCCACATTAGGAAAGATTTTACCCCACTTCCTGTCCCAGTGATAGTTGTCCCCATGATCAGAAGCAAGTAGTCATCTCTAGTAAGGACGCAGAGTGGAATAAGGTCCCTGTTTGGGAGATTGTCTATCAGTTTCTCTATCAGGGTCAATGGTCACCTGGACAAGAAATGAGAAGAAAATTTCAATTAGGACACAGCCAGGACCAAAGACCTCTACTATTCAAAACGAAATATTTTAAGCTGCCGTTTCACCTAAAATGCTTGCTTCTTAAAAGACCCTTTTGCGGCTTTCATGCTTTTTGTCTATTGTAGCTATTGCTAGCCAGTTTTGTTATGTTTAAATACTTAAACCAGCCATAGATGGATTGAAATTTGGCCAATTCAGCAGGAACCGGCTGAATTTCAATCCAACTATGGGCTGGCTGGTTGTACTGAAGTCAATTTATCAATCAACTTCAGTACAACCAGCCTGTCTGTTTTTTTTTTCCCCGTGTGATCACTGCCGGTAGTGATCATTGTATTTTGCCAGCGGGGAAAGCTCCTTGTGCTCCCCACCGGAAGGATACATTAGCGCTGCGGGAGGGATTACCCCATCAAAACGGACTGTGTTGATGGGGTAAGCAAGCAATTTTCTTTCCTTCAACCCATGGTTGAAAGAAAGAAAATGGCATAATGTATGGCTAGCCTTATTCTTTCTTCATTTATTGTCATTTCTGTATTGTTTACTATGTGAAATATATCCATTTGTCATCCAACTTAAACTTTTACTGAACGATATATTTTTTTCTAACTGTCCTTAGCCATCCTCAAAGTAACATAATATTTTTCATTAGTTCATAGGACAGTCAGCTGTGCATCTCAAGCGTGACTTCTTCCTAAGCAACGCATCCCGTGCACGTTCTGAACAATTCATTAACCTGCGAGAAGTCAGCACCCGACACAAGCTTCCCCCTGGGGAATACATAGTAGTGCCTTCCACCTTTGAACCTAATGTTGAGGGAGACTTTGTCCTGAGAGTCTTTTCAGAAAATCGACATGGGACTGTGTAAGTGACAATCACAACTAAAGAAAAGACCATGAGCAATGTAATTGAACAAGTGTGATTTAGTCCCAGAGTGGGCCTTTAACGTTGTGGTAACAAAAATTTTTTTATACCGGGAAACTAAAATACCTTTTAACGTATCCAAAGTTCATATTCATATTTTAATCCTTGATTATTGCCTTTTAAAAGCACTAAAAATTATTGTATATAATTCAAAGCATTTTTTATGCGATATGCTTGAGATGTGTAGGGAAGGGGGCAGTGGGATGTTATATATTCCCCCATATCCAGAAGTGCTGGGTTTATGTTGGCTTTCTGGTAGCGTTTTGGGATAGTGGGGGGAACGAGATGCCAATTAAAGTGAAGTTCCACCCATTTCTGTGTTTATTAAAAGTCAGCAGCTACAAAAAGTGTAGCTGCTGACTTTTAATAAACACACACTCACCTGTCGCACGGTCCAGTGATGTGGCCGTCCGAAGCCTCGGTTCTCTCCCCATCTGTCCACGGCGCCAGCATCACTACTGTGGGCACCCGGCTGTGACAGCTTGCTTCTTCACAACCAGGTATGCATTAGTCGCGCTGCGTGTCCTGAATGGCCGGGCAATCTTCTGGGACCTGTGACGTGTTCTAGAAGATTGCAGGGAGAGAGGGGCCGCCTAGATGGCCCGTGCGAAAGTGGGAGCTGGGTACCTGTCAAAACTATGTACCCGCCCCCCCCCCCCCCCCCCAAAAAATTACATGTCAAATGTGGCATGTCAGGGGGTCTAGAGTCCTTAACTTTAAAGTAGATCTTAACCCAATTACTTAACTCTTTCAGTAAACTCTAAGCTCTAACATGATAATGTGATTAAAAGTCTTTTTAAATCTGCAGTTAAAAATACTTGGTAATCCTGACATGAAGAACTTTGTTCTAGCTCTGCCTATTATGAGGTGACAACTGTCTCCCCATTGTGCTTTTGTGTTGTCACCCTGCTACTTGCACTACTGTTAGAGACTGCAAGCAGAGTCATTGCTTCAGAAAAGTAAACATTTAGAACAGGATGCTGAGCATTTATTAAATCACACTAAAAGATTATCTGTCCTGCGGGTGAAAAAATAAAACAGCTTTTTTGTAAGTATAAAAAACTTATGCTTTACATTGTATATAACATTATTGGGTACCTGAGCTTTGAGCTCATATTGTTTTGCTTATATGACAAGTTAAAAAAATGATTTAGAAAATATATAGTTACCATGAAGCAGAAAGATTTTTTTTTTTTTTTTTTTATTTCAGTGAAATGGATGATCCAATATCTGCCCAACTACCCACTGAGGTGAGTAGCCAAACAGAATTTGGCACATTACTGTATGGCCCGTTTGCTTTTTACCTTTATTGATATACTTTTACTTAGGAATACTGTAGTGTCCTTCTATTGTGTGTCCTCATCACATGAGTGTTATCAGAAAATGTAGTTTAGAAGAATCTATGTGTAGCTCTCGAGTTCTAATAAGCTGCTACTCAAAGTGATCATATAGTAAACTTGGTGCAAAATTATTCACTTTAAGAGCCAGTTCGCACCATGAATTGCGCAGGAACGGGTTGTACGTTCCTGTGCAATTCTCATAGGATCTGGGAGCAGTTTGATTTCAGCCCATTCATTTGAATATGCTGAAATCCTGCCAGAATGCACCAAGATTAGTGCATGCACTACTATAACAAAACACACAGCAACCAGATAGCATGGTACCTTTGTACCATGTGATCCGGTTCAGGCAACGCAGTGCATTTGTAACCTGCATTTGGGGTGTTGTAAAGGTAACACTAGTACCCGCTGCAGATCGCAAGTGTAGTGCATTTTGAACGCAGTGCAAGAAACGTGTACCGAACATGGGTTTCCCACACCTCGTTCTCGTCTGAACTGGTCTGAAGGTCATTGCACATGACAAGGCGGCACTCCTTGCGTCTGGAGAAAAGGGGGTTTTTCTACTACATACAGAGAAACTTCTTCACAGTAAGGCCCCTTTCACACTGGGGCAGTGGGGGCGTCGGCGGTACAACAGCGCTATTTTTAGCGATGCTGTACCGTCGTTCTTGCAGCGGTATTCGGCCGATAGCGGGGCGGTTTTAACCCCCGCTGGCGGCCGAAAAAGGGTTAAAATCCCTCGTACAGCGCGGCTATATTGATTTCAATGGGCAGGAGCGGTGAAGGAGCGGTGAATACACCGCTCCTTCACCGCTCCAAAAAAGCGGTTTGCAGGACTTTTTTCACCGCCCTGCCTGCGCACCGCTTCAGTGTGAAAGCCCTCGGGCTTTCACACTGAACAAACAGCGGAGGCTGTTTAGGGGCGGTTTTCAGGCGGTATTTTTAGCGCAATACCGCCTGAAAACCGCTCCAGTGTGAAAGGGGCCTAAGGGTACTTGCACATGGTACGGATGTTTGCACATCAGATATTCCTGGCAAAAAAGAACGCAAGGTTAGACTGTATAGCACTTTCACGTATTCACGTGTATGCATACACACACATAAAAAGTGTGCCATATACGCACATAAAAATACCAACCAGCAACTGATACTGATCTATAGGCCTTTTAAACACAGGCCTATTAAAAACAACGGGCTGCATTATCATACGTAAAAGAAAATGCCTGAATGCCTAAAAATGGGGCATGTTTAGGCTTCTGTGTGCTAGTTCTAGCCAGCTGATGTAGACTGTTTAAAATAAATATCTGGATATGTTTCTAAATGCACAAAATAGAACTGGCTATTAATATTTGTAATAACACCGCAGATTGTTGATTCAGGAATATCCAATTGCCTTATGGGATCAGGAAGCATCCCATAGGATCATTGGATATTTTTCTCTCTTTGAGCAAATTTAATATTGCTTCATAATGGTTTTCATCTTCCTCTTAATCAGTTGTGGGGATCGGGTTCTGTGGGTGCAAGATGTTGATTTATTTGTTTATTCATGTTTCTATTGGTTAAACTATGTCCTTTTCATCTTGCCATGTAACAATAGGAGGAAATGATTGCTTTTATTAAAGGGGTTGTAAACCGTCGTGTTTTTTCACCCCCCCCCCCCCCCCCCCCCCGTTTTACTCACCTGAGCCCTTCGTTCCCTTGGCGGAGACACGCTGATGATCAGGGCCACACTGTGCAAAACGAACTGCACAGTGGAGGTAAGTATGACATGTTTGTTATTAAAAAACTAAACAAAAAAAACCCCGAAGGTTTACAACCACTTTAAATATGTAACGCACCTACAATTGAAAAAGTGGACTGTACAGAGTTGTCATCAAACTCCATTCTGCCAGTTATTTCTATTCTGTTGTTTCAACCCTTGTCCAGCAGATGGTAGACATTCTACACCTTAGATTTTGTAACATTTATACAAATGCAGTTATACAAATGACTGCCCAGTGAATGACATAGTAGAATTAAACACTGATGGGAAATTCATGCTAAATGTCCCTAGATGTGCCCCCATTTTGCCCTCGATCCTATGCCAAGATCATTTAATGTGTTAAAATGACATATGGAAGCTTTATGCCTTTTTAATACTTTGGCATTTCTATGTATTTCCAGGAAGCTGTAACTGAAGCAGACCTTGATGAAGGATTTAAAAAACTTTTCAGTCAACTTGCTGGTGCAGTATGTGTATTATAAGAATTTATATTCCTAAGCAGTATGTTTTTGTTGGAGTATACACCAATCAGCCATAACATCATGATGACCTACCTTATATTGAGTAGGTCCCACTAGACCTCTGAAGGTATGCTGTAGTATCTTGCACCAAGCTGTCAGTAGCAGATTTTTTTAAACTCCTGTAAGTTGTGACATGGGACCTCCATGGATCGAACCTGTTTTTACAGCACATCCAACAGATGCTTGATGGATTGAGATCTGGAGAATTTGTAGGTCAAGTCAATACCTCAAACTTGTTGTGTTCCTCAAACCATTCTTGAACCATGTTTGCAGTGTGGCAGGGCGCCTTATCCTGCTGCAAGAGGCCACTTCCATCATACCATTTCCATGAAGGGGTGCATTTGGTTAGCGACAATACTTAGGTAGGTGGTACGTGTCAAAGTAACATCCACATGAATGGCTGGACCCAAGGTTTCCTAGGGGAACATTGCAAAAAAACACACTGCCTCCAGTGGCTTGTTTTCTTCCCATAGTACATCCTGGTGTCATCTCTTTCCCAGGTAACCGATGCACGCACCTGGCCTTCCACATGATGTAAAAGGAAATGTGATTCATCGGACCAGGCCACCTTCTTTCATTGCTCTGTGGTCCAGCTCTGATATTTAATATGCCCATTTTAGGTGCTTTTGGCTGAGGACACAGGTCAGCATGGTCATCCTGACCGGTCTGCGGCCATGCAGTCTCATACACAACAAAGTTCGAAGCCCATTTCTTCTGCTTTCATAACATCAACTTCAGGAACAACATATGCCCGGTTATATTTCTTGTGGCACTGAGGTGAAAGCATCTCCCTACAGTATGTCCCAGAGCATGAGGTACAATACAAAACAATACAATGAGCTCTAATACCAATCCAGAGGGCTGGTAAATGTAAAGAGGAAAGGATAGCTTCTACTCCCAACCAGCCCAGGTAAATAAACTTTAGTCATAGATAGCCCTGATGGGCAGAGCAAAATGCATCAGGGTATGTGGTTTGGTGGAGACATGTAGGCTGAGGTCACTCCTTATTGTTTATTCACCTGGGCTGGTTGGGAGAAGTAGTGATCCTATCCTCTTTACATTTACTAACTCTCAGGGACAACATGTTCACTTCCTGCTTAATATTGTATATCCTGCCTACTTTCAGATGCCATTGTAGCGCAATAATCAATGTTCTTCACTTTACCTGTCAATGATCTTGGAGTATATGTAAACTCTCACCTTGTAAAATAACCCATTCAGTTTAAAATAGAAATGAAAGACAAAACATTTGCTGCATAAGAGCTAGGAGAGGCAAAACAGCAGCACACTGAATTTCCCAGTGAATGGCTGTGTGGGGGTGTGTATCAGGACAAGTGTGATCATTGGAGAGCTAGAGAACTGACCACACCGTGCTTTCCTGTTTAGTGTGGTCAGTTTTTAATAGGAAAGCAGAGGGCCGGGCGGGATCATCAGGTATTTCACATAAAGGAAGCAATACAAAGAGTACATGATACTCTTTCATACAAGTACATGGTACAGCAGATTCACAGTGCTTCACTTTTTCCACATTTTGCTATGTTACAGCCTTATTCCAAAATTGATTAAATTACGTATTTTTCTCAAAATTCTACAAACAATACCCCATAATGACAACATGAAAGAAGTTTGTTTAAAATCTTTGCATATTTATTAAAAATAATAAAAACAATAAAATCCCATGTACATAAGTATTCACAGCCTTTGCTCCATACTTTGTTGAGTATGATTCTACAAGCTTGGCACACCTATTTTTGGGCAGTTTCTCCCATTCTACTTTGCAGGACCTCTCTAGCTCCATCAGTTTCGATAGGGAGCGTCAGTGCACAGCCATTTTTCAGATCTCTCCAGAGATGTTCAATCGGTTTCAAGTCTGAGCTTTGGCTGGGCCACTCAAGGACATTCACAGAGTTGTCCCATAGGGTTGTTGTCCTGTTGAAAGATGAACCTTCGCCCAGTCTGAGGTCCAGAGCGCTCTGGAGCATGTTTTCATTAAGGAAGTCTCTGTACATTGCTGCATTCATCTTTCTGTCAATCCTGACTAGTTCTCCAGTTCCTGCCACTGACAAACATCTCCACAGCATGATGCTGCCACCACAAACATGCTTCACTGTAGGGATGGTATTGGCTAGGTTATGAGCGGTGCCTGGTTTCCTCCAGACATGACACTTGCTATTCAGGCCAAAGAGTTCAATCTTTGTTTCATCAGACCAGAGAATTTTGTTTCCCATGGTCTGAGAGTCCTTCAGGTGCCTTTTGGCAAACTCCAGGTGGGCTGTCATGTGCCTTTTACTGAGGAGTGGCTTCCATCTGGCCACTCTACCATACAGGCCTGATTGGTGAATTGCTGCAGAGATGGTTGTTCTTCTGGAAGTTTCTCCTCACTCCACAGAAAAACGCTGGAGCTCTGTCAGAGTGACCATCGGGCTCTAGGTCACCTCCCTGACTAAGGTCTTTCTCCCCTGATCACTCAGTTTAGCCCGATGGCCCACTCTAGAAAGAGTCCTGGTCATTCCAAATTTCTTCCATTTACGGATGAAGGAGGCCACTGTGCTCATTGGGAGCTTCAATGCCGCAGGAATGTTTTTGTACCCTTCCCCACATCTGTGCTTTGATACAATCCTGTCTCGGAGGGCTACAGACAGTTCCTTGGACTTCGTGGCTTGCTTTGTGCTTTGACATGCACTGTTAACGGTGGGACCTTATATAGACAGGTGTGTGCCTTTCCAAATCATGTCCAATTAACTGAATTTACCACAGGTGGACTCCAATTAAGGTATAGAAATATCTCAAGAATGATCAGTGGAAACAGGATGCACCTGAGCTTAACCACTTCAATACAGGGCACTTATACACCTTCCTGCCCAGACCAATTTTCAGCTTTCAGTACTGTCGCAGTTTGAATGACAATTGCGCGGTCATGCTACACTGTACCCAAACTAAATTTTTATCATTTTGTTCCCACAAATAGAGCTTTCTTTTGGTGGTATTTGATCACCTCTGCGGTTTTTATTTTTTGCGAAACAAATAAAAAAAGACCGAAAATTTTGAAAAAAATAAAAGTTTTGCTTTTGTTTCTGTTTAAAAATGTTGTAAATAAGTAAGTTTTCTCTTTCACTGATGGGCACTGATAAGGCAGCACTGACAGGCACTGATAAGGCAGCAGGGATGAGGTGGCACCAATGAGCGGGCACTGACGATGGGCACTGATATGCGGCACTGATGGGCACTGATGGGCACTGGTAGGTGGCACTGATGGGTGGCACTGATATGCAGCACTGATGGGCATTGATAGGCGGCACTGATGGGCACTCATGGTGGGCACTGATAGGCGACACTGATGGGCACTGAAAGGCTGCAAAGATGGGTTCTTATGGGTGGCACTGCTGCGTGCTGACAGGTGGCACTGATGGGCACTGATACGTGGCACTGATGGGCACTGATACGCCGCACTGATATGCCGCACTGATAGGCATCCCTGGTGGTAGGCATTTGGAGTGGGCACTGATTGGCAGCTGCCTGGGCATTGATTGGCAGCTGCCTTTGCACTGATTAGTATGTCCCTGGGGGTCTAGGGGGCATACCTGGTGGTCCAGTGTGACTGGTTTCCCTGGTGGTCCTGGGCGGCTTCCCTGGTGGTCCTGGGTAGGATCCAAGGGGGGGCTGTGCTGATAAACAATCAGCACAGACCCCCCCCCATCAGGAGAGCAGCCTGTCAGACGTGAGTGAGGAAAAGCCGATCACGGCTCTTCCTATTTACATCGTGATCAGCCGTGATTGGACACGGCTGATCACGTAGTAAAGAGTCTCCGTCAGAGACTCTTTACCTAGATCGGTGCTGCGGGGTGTCAGACTGACACCCCGCAACAACGATCGCCACGATGCGCGCCCCCGGGGGCGCGCAGCGGCTCAATATCCTGCGGACGTCATATGACATCCAGTCAGGATTTTGAAACCACTTTGCCGCCGTCATTCTGCTATATGGCGGGCGGCAAGTGGTTAATTTTAAGTGTCATGGCAAAGGCTGTGAATACTTATGTGCATGTGATTTTTTTTCATTTTTTTATTTTAATAAATTTTAATAAATTTGCAAAGATTTCAAACTTCTTTTAGGTCATTATGGGGTATTGTTTGTAGAATTTTGAGAAAATAATGAATTTAATCAATTTTGGAATAAGGCTGTAATATAACAAAATGTGGAAAAAGTGAAGTGCTGTGAATACTTTCCGGATGCAATGTATCAGGAATATGAAATATTGGGTTTACATACTCTTTAATGTTATGGCTGATCAGTGTATATTTATTGAAGATATAAGATGGCTTGTAACAGTGAGTTTTAGGAAGACCCATCATAACTTATTAATAACTGTAACTTAAAGTGGATTTCTGGTCAAGAACTAACTATGCTAAAAATGGCTCCTGCCCCGATCTAATTTCTATTTGAGTTACCCTGTTAAAGGAAGATGCTTATACTCACCTATACTTGCCTATACTTACCTAGAGCACTCTAGTCCAGTCATGTGATCGGCTCACAGCAACAGGCTTCAGGTAGCTGCAGGGATAGCTGACAATTAATGCTCCACAGTAGGCCTATGGGTGGCATCAATGCCAAGGCATTCCACCCATTGTCGGCACGCTCTCCTGTCCCCTGAAGCCGGCCTCCTGGGAGATCCAGTTACATGATTCCTTTTACATGGTAGTTAGTATAGAAGTTGGAAAGTGGGTGGGAGTCATTTTAAGCATAGTTTGTGCTAGCCTGGACTTCTACTTTTATGTATAACTTAGGACCAATTCACGCTTTTTACCGCATGGACACACGGGAAACAGTTGTTTCCTATGTGTCCCATTCATACTGCAACACAGCCTAGTGCAGCTCTAAAATTCAGACATGCTGCATTTTATTGCAGTGCACCAGGCCAAATCGCACTGCAGTGTCGGGCAGCGCATCGCGCTGCCTGACATTGCAGTCAATGAAGTGTACGTTTTGTACAATTCAAAGCAAGCTAGTACAAAACCCCCCCCAAAAAAAGGAGCCGCGTAATGCACTGAATCGCGCACCACACAGCCCCCTAGCACAGCCAGCAACGCTGAACGACCTGAGTGGTGAATTGCTTCGGCTGCTCTGTGTTGTGGTGTAAATTCATACGAACTGTATTTATAATTGTGCAAATGACAACCTGTGTGCAGCGATGGACTCAGAAGCTTTGCAAATATTTTAAACAAAGCTATTAACCAAGAAGTGTTGACTGTCCCATTTAGCTTTTAAGTTGGCAATTGTTTAACAGGGTAAGGTTTAACCATTGTCAAGTCTTTTTCTTTATCATACATCATGGGACACAGAGCCATAGTTATTTAACTTAATGGGTATATAGGCACCTTCGGGTGATGGACACTGGTATACCCAATACAGGAAGTTCATTCCCCTATTTAACCCCTCCTCCTTCCAGGAGTACCTCAGTTTTTTCACCAGTGTCTAAGGTGTTGGTCACAAGATTTAAGATGTGCTCTGAAGAGCTCCAAGCTGGAGGGATCCCATGCTGGATTTAAACAGCCTCCATAGACCAGATCCATCCAAAGTGCCACTAAGGCCAAGGTGGACGGTACCCGGGCCTCGCATAAGAAGAACGAGGTTTTGCCTGTAACGCCTCTTTGTAGGGCTGGATCCCAGGACCCAGGACTTTTTTGGTCATGCTACATTACGTAAAGTTTTCCTGAGGGGTGCCATACAGGTCCAAGGCAGTGGACCCCTTTTAATAAGGACCCGGGCCTTGAAGGTTTGCTAACGCAGCCTGCCGTGATGGGTGAAGTTTGGATCTGTCTGTTACAGCAGTATCCTGCAGCGAGGAAAAGCTAAGGAAAGAAGCCTAGGAACTGTAAAAAGTTCACCTATGCTTTTTTCTTACATAATTAAAAATGTTGTGCGGGGGGTGCAGTGGCGGCAGCAGCGGGTTTCCATTTAGAGTTTATTCTTCTATTCCCCACAGAAAGCTTTTAAACTTTCCACCTCCCAGCCCTCCCTTGCCTCCCCTCTCGCTCAAGGAGCATATCAATGCCGTCCGCACGTGCGCAGACTGGGGCTAATTTAAACAGGGGGGGGGGGCGTTGATTGAAGGGAGGGGGGCGTGGCCAAGGCGAGGCACCGTGTGTGAGATGTAAGTACATGAGCACACAGTGCAGGCGCTGGGGACAGAGACAGATGCTCACAGCTGCAACGGACACACAGGACACGAGCGCTGGGGGCACGTAAGGGATGCAGGCATTTCCTTACAGGAAATAACATTGATAATAACTAAAGCTGAACTTTATTAGCATTGTCTTTTGCTAAACTAATTTGCTCAGCGAGTTGAGCATTTACTTAGTGCCTCTGTTTTTTTGTGCTCAGCACTATGGCTCCCAAAAAAAACACCCCTAAGGTACCAAAAATTCCACCCCCAGGCACTGGGAACTCCAGTCATGTCTCCACACTGTCATCCTCACCTGAGATACCAGATATGGCAAGCCAGGGTGAGTCATTGGGACCAATTGGTGGTGCAACTGCCTCTCACATTTCAGCCCCTGTATACGTGACTGAAGATGCGTTTTCCTCCGCCCTGCAGGGCCTAGAAGGAAGATTAGCGACTTTAATCGCATCCGCTATCCAAAAGGATAGGAAGCGTGTTAGATCCCCCTCCCCCACCTCAGACCCCTTACCAAGGGAACAGTGGGTAGAGGATGAGGGGTTACCCCCAGGTGATCAGGAAGAAGGGCAAAACGATTACTCCTCTGCGGAGGAAACAACGGTAGATGAACCTTTTTCAGCCTCGCAGTCTGAGAAATTGCTGATACCGTTCGTGCCTCTTTCAAGTTACCTCTAGCAGAGTCAGCTGATAGTTCAGTTTCTTCTTTAGGTTCCTTAAAACCTTCACAGCCTTTTCATGCGTTTCCTGTACATGACTTATTAGAAAAGCTTATTTATACTGAATGGGATCACCCAGATAAGCATTTTCTCCCTCCAAAGAGATTCGCAGCACTCTATCCCATGGAGGAGAAATTCACCAAAAGATGGAAGCTACCAGCAGTTGACGCTGTGATTTCCAGTGTGAATAATAGTCTAACTTGTCCAGTAGACAATGCACAAATGCTTAAAGATCCAACTGATAAAGGATAGGAATTTCTGTTAAAATCCTCTTTTTCTTTGGCAGGTGCGGTTACTCAGCCTGCAGTTGCGACAATAGGCATCTGTCAGTCCCTAAGGGACCAGTTTAGACAGGCCCTTAAAGGGGTCCATGCACAACAGGCCCGCGATTTCGCTGAACTACCAAAGGCGCTATGCTTTGCCATAGCCATGAAAGATTCTATTCACCAGGCGTCCCGCCTTGCGTTTGTGCTAGTACACATGCATAGGACCCTGTGGTTAAAAAATTGGTCAGACTCTAGAGGAAAACCTTAGGGTCAGGCCCAGGCACAGAAGAAGACCTGGGGCTGTAATCTGCAAAGCAGAATACTAAAGCCTCATTCTGAAGAGGCGCCCCCCCCTCGCCAGAGTGGAGGAAAGACGTCTGGAATACTCAGAAGTCTGGCAAGAGGAAATTCAGGACAGATGGGTCATCTCCACGGTGTCTCTAGGATAAAAACTAGAATTTCGGGAGTTTCCACCGTCTCGTTTTCTGAGATCAAACATTCCCAAAGATCCAGGGAAAAGGCAATCTCTGTTTCAGGCATTAGACCGATTACTAGCTCAGGGGGTGATCATACAGATCCCCACAGGAGAGCAAGCTTTGGGGTTTTATTCAAATCTCTTTACGGTACCAAAACCGAATGGAGATGTCAGACCCATTCTAGATCTAAAGAATCTAAATCAGTTCCTAAAGAGCCACTCCTTTCTCATGGAGTCGATCAGGTCAGTAGTTTCTATCCTACAAGGAGGAGAACTTCTTTCGTCTATCAACATCAGGGATACATATCTGTATGTCCCTATATTTCGAGCTCCCCAAAGGTTTCTGCGGTTCGAAGTAGAACAGCAGCACTTTCAGTTTGTGTCCTTGCCCTTCGGGCTAGCCACAGCAGCCCGGGTGTTCACAAAAGTACTTAAATAGTATGTAAAACAAAACCCTGCGCTGGCAACTCACCATGCAAATAATAATAAAATATGAAAAACAAATAATATATGTACAATTGATGTGTGCTATGTGAGATTGCACAAAAAAACACTACCGGGCTAGGTGACTAATAAACAATAATACACTAACTGTGTATTTTTACTTGAAATGCACAAATAGTGTGGTCTGTGTGGAATTACCCAAAAAAACCACTTGGACGCTATGCGACTACAGGGCGATAAGATATCGCTATACTAGTGCAAAAAATATATATATAAAAGTATATAAATTAACATTCGTGATCCACAAACAACAGTAGGTGAATCTCTGTAAAGAGATAAACGCCAAATTATAAGTGAAACAAAAAATCAAAAATAGCTGGTGGCAGAGAGTCTATTATATCAAGGTGTTTCTCCACAAGAAACAATCAGCAGACTTCAAGCTTTTCCTCCATATGATAGGTCTGGACAAGAAGGTAGGCTGATGCTGGTGATGGTTATGAGGAGACTTATGGGACCGCAAAACTCACGTTCCACCAAAAGAAAGGAGAAAACATATAGTATAAAACCTATAACACCGTGAGATCACCTGCGCATATAAGCGCTACTCACGGAACCGATGTGCAGAGCAGGCATTCAGATATTGGTCGGTGTTCGCTGCTGAACGGCGTGCGTTCCACCAACTCCAGGAAGTGATGTCACTGGTTCTCGGGTTTACAGGCGTAAGCAGGATGTTGCGTCGACGCGTTTCGCCCCTCCCCCAGGGCGTTATCAAAGACTTGAAGTCTTTGATAACGCCCTGGGGGAGGGGCAAAATGCGTCGACGCAACATCCTGCTTACGCCTGTAAACCCGAGAACCAGTGACATCACTTCCTGGAGTTGGTGGAACGCACGCCGTTCAGCAGCGAACACCGACCAATATGTGAATGCCTGTTCTGCACATCGGTTCCGTGAGTAGCGCTTATATGCGCAGGTGATCTCACGGTGTTATAGGTTTTATACTATATGTTTTCTCCTTTCTTTTGGTGGAACGTGAGTTTTGCGGTCCCATAAGTCTCCTCATAACCATCACCAGCATCAGCCTACCTTCTTGTCCAGACGTATCATATGGAGGAAAAGCTTGAAGTCTGCTGATTGTTTCTTGTGGAGAAACACCTTGATATAATAGACTCTCTGCCACCAGCTATTTTTGATTTTTTGTTTCACTTATAATTTGGCGTAAATCTCTTTACAGAGATTCACCTACTGTTGTTTGTGGATCATGAATGTTAATTTATATGCTTTTATATATATATTTTTTGCACTAGTATAGCGATATCTTATCGCCCTGTAGTCGCATAGCGTCCAAGTGGTTTTTTTGGGTAATTCCACACAGACCACACTATTTGTGCGTTTCAAGTAAAAATACACAGTGTATTATTGTTTATTAGTCACCTAGCCCGGTAGTGTTTTTTTGTGAAATCTCACATAGCATACATCAATTGTGCATATATTATTTGCATGGTGAGTTGCCAGCGCAGGGTTTTGTTTTACATACTATTAAAGTCTTAGCACTTTCATCCAGCAGCTGCAACGCGATAGGTAGATCTGTTTATCATTTAATTTTAATTTATTTGCGAGCGCTCTTTTTTATTTATTTATGTTTCACAAAAGTACTGGCCCTACCTCTAGCCAGGTTATGGGCAGAGGGCATAACAGTCTTGGCGTACCTAGACAATCTATTGCTAATAGACCAATCGGTGGCTCGTTTGGAGCAAAGTGTGCGCATTACAACCAATTACCTGAAAAGTCTGGGTTGGATTCTCAACCTAGAGAAGTCTTCCTTAAAACCACTAAAAAAGCTAGAGTATTTGGGTCTGATCATAGATACAGCCCAGAAAAAGGTGTTCTTGCCTCAGGCAAAAATCAACTACATAAGAGAGTTGGTACAGATGGTCAGGTCGAAAGGAGATCCCTCCGTGCGCCTTTGCATGAGGTTGTTAGGAAAGATGGTGGCTTCATTCGAAGAAGTTCCCTATGCCCAGTTCCATTTGAGACTGTTGCAAAACAGTATTCTATCTGCTTGGAACAAAATGATCCAAGCTTTAGACTTGCCAATGCGGCTGTCCCCAAGGGTGTCCCAAAGCCTCAATTGGTGGTTACTAACCCGGAAACTACTGAAAGGAAAATCCTTCAGACCAGTTATCTGGAAAGTGGTAACTACAGACACCAGCCTTTCAGGTTGGGGAGCAGTACTAGAGAAGACAACTGTCCAGGGACAGTGATCAAGACTTGAAAGAGCCTTGCCCATCAATATCCTAGTGATTCGGGCAGTGCCTGGACTTCCAGGTTACGGGATTGTCTTGTCAGGATCCAATCCGACAATACCACAGCAGTGGCCTATATCAATCACCAAGGGGGTACCAAGAGTCTTGCAGCGCAGACAGAGGTGAACCGAATTCTAACTTGGGCAGAAAGGAATGTTCCGTGCCTGTCTGCAGTTTTCATTCCGGGAGTAGAGAATTGGCAGGCGGACTACCTGAGTCGCCAGCAGTTATTCCCAGGGGAATGGTCTCTTCAGCCCGATATTTTTCGTGCTGTTTGCCAAAGATGGGGGACTCCGGACGTAGATCTTCTAGCGTCCAGATTCAATATGAAGTTAGTCAACTTTGTGTCCAGGGCAAGGGATCCACTCGCATGGGGAACAGATGCATTGGTGACCCCGTGGGATCAGTTCTCACTGATCTATGCATTTACCCCTATTCAGTTGCTGCCTCGACTTATTTGCAGGATCAAGCTGGAAAGAAAGCCAGTAATTCTGGTAGCACCAGCATGGCCCAGAAGGTCATGGTATGCAGAAATCATAAAGATGGCGGTGGGGGATCAATAGTCCCTTCTACTACGGCCAGACCTACTCTCACAGGGGCCGATATTCCATCCTACCTTACGAACGCTAAATTTAACGGCTTGGCTATTGAAACCCAAATTCTGAAGAAACGTGTTCTTTCCGGATCAGTTATCTCTACTTTAATTAATGAAAGGAAGCCAGCTTCCAGAACCATATATTATAGAGTCTGGAGGGCTTATGTTTCCTGGTGTGAATCCAAGGGTTGGTACCCTCGAACATTTTTCATAGGCAGAATTCTTGCTTTTCTACAATTAGGGGTAGAGATGAAGTTGGCCTTGAGTACTATTAAAGGCCAAGTCTTAGCTTTATCGGTCTTATTTCAAAGACCGCTTGCTACATATTCTTTAGTCCGGGGTTTTATGTAAGGGGTGATGCGGATTAATCCGCCAGTTAGATCACCTTTGAACCCTTGGAACTTGAACTTAGTTTTGTCAGTGTTACAAAAACAGCCATTTGAACCAATACAGCATATTCCCTTAGTCCTGACAACGAAGCTGGTGTTCTTGGTTGCTATATCCTCAGCAAGGAGGGTTTCGGAATTGGCTGCTCTTTCTTGTAAAGAGCCATACTTGATTATTCATGAGGACAGAGAGGTGTTACGCCCTCGTCCAGGTTTTTTGTCAAAAGTGGTCTCAGGTTTTCACATGAACCAAGATATTGTCCTGCCATCATTTTTTCCAAAACCATGTTCCAGGGAAGAAAAGTCACTACATTGTCTTGATGTAGTGAGAGCGGTCAAAGTCTATTTAAAGACAACTGCTCAGATTCGGAAGTCTGATGTCTTATTTATTCTGCCAGAGGGTCCTAAGAAAGGACAGGCAGCGTCGAAATCCACTGTCACTAAGTGGATTCGGCAAGTTATAATTCAGACTTATGATTTAAGGGATAAGATACCCCCTTTTCAAGTCAAGGCGCACTCTACCAGGTCAATTAGTGCTTCTTGGGCAGTGCGTCACCAGGCCTCCATGGCTCAGATCTGTAAGGCCGCAACTTGGTCTTTAGTACATACATTCACCAAATTTTATCAGGTGGATGTAAGGAGGCATGAGGATATCGCCTTCAGGCACAGTGTGCTGCAGGCAGCAGTATAAGCCCTCAAGTCTGGGGGTACCCTGAGGGTTGTCTTTCCCTCCCCTCAAATAGCATTGCAATGGGACATCCCATTAAGTTAATAACTATGGCTCTGTGTCCCATGATGTACAATAAAGAAAATAGGATTTTAATAACAGCTTATCTGTAAAATCTTTTTCTTGGAGTACATCATGGGACACAGAGGTCCCTCCCCTCTTGGGGTTTAGATATATTGCTTTGCTACAAAACCTGAGGTACTCCTGGAAGGAGGAGGGGTTATATTGGGGAGTGAACTTCCTGTATTGGGTATACCAGTGTCCATCACCTGAAGGTGCCTATATACCTATTAAGTTAATAACTATGGCTCTGTTTCCCATGATGTACTCCAAGAAAATGATTTTACAGGTAAGCTGTTATAAAAATCCTATTTTGATCTATTTGTATAAGCATACTGAATACTCAAATAGTTGGACTATGTGAATCTATAGATTAGGGAGTGTCAAAGAAAGAGACTGGACTGATAAATGTGATGGAGAAGCATTGCTTTATTCTATAACAGGTTGTAATGTAAGCTTACAGCTGGTAAGAAGTAGTCAAGATGGTAAGCTGACCTTCAGTACTGAGAATCCGCCACCAGGTACTTTTCAGAGGCGGGCTTTTAAAGGTGAAATCAAATAGAATCGCAAAGGGACCCTTCCACCTGAAATACTAACTAAATTATACTGATCCTTTGAGGGATCCTTACACTTAAGGGACTCTGTCATGAGAGATTAAAGTAGTTGTGAACATACAATGTTGTAGATGCTTTCTAATGCATTTATAACTGTGCAGACACCATAACTGATTTTGCTTAGTTTCAGAATTTATCTTTCTCATCTTTTTTCTCGAAGTTCAAAAGATCTATAATGTAACCATGCATCTCTTCTTCCTGATAGTGGGGGATGGGTCTACAGGGTACTATGCAGACACACAGCGTGCCTGTATTCCATAGTCTGTCCAGCCTGAGGCAAGATGCAGGCTGTGATTGAGAGGGGGTGTGTGCCAGAGGCAGGCTGTGATTGGGAGAAGGGTGTGGTGGCTGAACAAACCTCTCAATACAGGCATGTTGTGTGTCTACACAGTGCCCAGTACCTCCGAATGGCCAGCCAAAGGATGAAAACTGACCACGCAAGAACAGATCAGCTTCTGTACTTTGTCCGGTCAGTTTAGAACAAGGAAAAAAAGGCAAATGGCAAGTTCAACTAGGTGCTTCAGATGGAAGAAGTACATGAAATCGATAGAGACTTTGATATATAAAATACATGTATGTGAACACACACATAGGAATTAAATAAATATTTAGGTTTACACTTTAAAAAAAGGAGACTTCAGGAATGGCAGCTGCTATTATATGTTCTGTCAATCTTGTGCTTTGACTTTTATGCTCTCACAGCCAGGTGTCTAGCATTCTCAGAAGAAGGCCTGCAATGGTTGCCCATAGTTCTCTCATGACAGAGTCACTGCAACCTTCCCCTCACCCCCTCCTGTAAATTAAATCCTAATCTTTACATCAAGGGTAGACAAGCATTGAGAAGTAGAGATCTACCTGAACAACATAGAGGGGATCAAAGATCACCAGGGTGTGACCCCCCCCCTTTTCTTTAAATTTATATACGTTAAAATAGCAAAACCACAACAAGAAAAAAATAATTAAACAAATGTCACTGTAAAAAATATAAACGTAGCCCACTTTAAAAGTTAGCTTTAGTGGGTAATTTGGTAATTTGGCATTCACTTTCATTTTACTTTTTTTCATGTCTGTAGAGTAATTGATAACCCCAGGTCTCATGAAGACAGAACAACTAGTACTGCAGGCTAATTTGTTTGGCAGAGCAACAGGGTCAGTAATATGTAGGGCAGAGTACTGAGTCAGTAGTTTGTAGGGCAGAGTACGGGGGTCAGTAGTTTGTAGGGCAGAGTACGGGGGTCAGTAGTTTGTAGGGCAGAGTACGGGGGTCAGTAGTTTGTAGGGCAGAGTACGGGGGTCAGTAGTTTGTAGGGCAGAGTACGGGGGTCAGTAGTTTGTAGGGCAGAGTACGGGGGTCAGTAGTTTGTAGGGCAGAGTACGGGGGTCAGTAGTTTGTAGGGCAGAGTACGGGGGGTCAGTAGTTTGTAGGGCAGAGTACGGGGGGTCAGTAGTTTGTAGGGCAGAGTAGGGGGGTCAGTAGTTTGTAGGGCAGAGTACGGGGGTCAGTAGTTTGTAGGGCAGAGTACGGGGGTCAGTAGTTTGTAGGGCAGAGTACGGGGTCAGTAGTTTGTAGGGCAGAGTACGGGGGGTCAGTAGTTTGTAGGGCAGAGTAGGGGGGTCAGTAGTTTGTAGGGCAGAGTAGGGGGGTCAGTAGTTTGTAGGGCAGAGTAGGGGGGTCAGTAGTTTGTAGGGCAGAGTAGGGGGGTCAGTAGTTTGTAGGGCAGAGTAGGGGGGTCAGTAGTTTGTAGGGCAGAGTACGGGGGTCAGTAGTTTGTAGGGCAGAGTACAGCGGCCAGTAGTTTGTAGGGCAAAGTACAGGGTCAGGAGAATGTAGGGCAGAGTACAGCGGTCAGTAGTTTGTAGAGAAGAGTGTGATCCCCCCATATACACAGCAGCACAGAGAAACAGAGGTGAGGCATAGTTACTTGTTCTGCTGCGCTTATCCCCATTGGCCCTCCACTCTCATACACCCTAGGCATTCGTATATGATGTCACATACAAGCTCTTAGAATGGAGTAGCGAGGAAGGCTGGCGGAAAACAGAGCAGGACATGTAGCTATGTCAATTCCCTGGGCTGCTTCACATATTGGGAAAGACCACTTTAAATGAAGGGTTGGTATAGTGGGGAGACTATCTACCTGTCACTTGCCCGCGATCAATGAACAAACCCCTTCTAATCCATACTTAACCTCTCATTGTTAGAAATATTTAGCATTTTAACACATGATCACTGACAGCGTCAAATCCCTGCCTCATGGTTAAGAGCTCTGACATCTGCACCCCTTGTAGTCACACCTTAGTCTGTATAGTCTGCTATATGCATGTAGTTGTTGCCTCCTATTGACAGCTTTGTTCCTTTGTTCTTATCACACAGGATTTGGAGGTTAGCGTTTTGGAGCTACAGACAATATTAAACAAAATTATATCCAAGCGTAAGTATCTACATAGAATTTCCACACAAATCTTAGCATTTGGCAAATCAATATATCAGTGATACCTTTGAAAAAAACACCCTGTAAATTCTAATGAATCACCAGGCTGTGCAGTACAGTAATCGGAGTGAGTTTTCATTTTGGTAACCATGAAGCACTATCATAGCCACCAGTGTTTAAAGGGTATGGAGCAGTGGCGGGCCGTTCATTAGGGGCGAACGTGCGTCGCCCCAACCCCCCCCCCCCCCCCCCCCCCCATCCATGCGTCCTGCCCCCTAATCTAATGCAGGACGCCGGACACATGGAATCCAATTGGGTTTTTTTTTTTTTTTTTAAGTACGTGATTAGAGCTAGAGGCTCGAATAGGCTTCAAAAAAGGGTGAGCTTGGGGTGCAGAGAACTGCACCTGAAGCCCACCCAGTTGTGTAACACTGATTCTCCTCCTGGCCAATCAGGAAGCGGGTCATGAGACCCGTCATCCGATTGGCCAAAAGGAGATCGGATTGGCCGCCAGGAGGAGGGGGAGGGAGGAGATGCGGGGGAACCGAGATAGCAGTGACCGGTAGCGCTGCCCGCGAGATGGGGTAAGTGCGGGGCTGACTGATGTTTTTAACCACTTGCTGTCAGGGGCAATTTTAATGTTAAACTAAATATATACAGGATGCTGGCCATTGCAATTTTTTATGTTGCATGATATTTGTGCAGTTTATCAAACGCAAATTTTCTGAAAAAAAATACACTAAAATAACTTTTAGTGCACACATGATTTACTAAATCTGGAGTGCGCAAAATCTGGTGCATGCATGGTAGCCAATCAGCCTCTAACTTCAGCTTGTTTAATTGTTTTGACAAAAAAAAAAAACTAGAAGGTTTCTATGTAGAGCTGCACCAGATTGTGCACTCTCAAGTTTTAGTAAATCAACCCCAACGCAGCAGTGGAGTAGTTGTTGACTGTTTTGGTCTGATCTGGGTCTCACAGGTGGCTGGTTTGATTGCTTCTCCCTGCCTTCTGGAAGGTTCCAAAACATAGGAGTGGAGTAAGTCAAATGAGCAGTCTGACTATTTATGGAGCCTCAGCCAATCCCTGGGGAAACGTGTCCAGTAGGTGGTTAAAGAGCACATAAATAGTTTTGTGTCTGGAGCAGTGGTGCCTTGTCCAGGAGGAGGAATCTACAGCTTAAGGCTGGGTTCACACTGTTGCGAATTGGATGCGGGTTTCCTCGCATCCAATAATTCGCATAGCAGGAGATTGTGACTGGCTCTCTATGGAGCCGGTTCACACATCTCCGCAGCAGCTCCGGTGCGAATTGCACAGGAGTCCTGTGCGTCTTTTGGTCCATTTCAGGTCCGAATTCAGACAAAAATTTGGGCTGAAATCGGGCCTGAAAAGGTGAATGGGGACACACCGGACTCCTCCTGCTTTTGGGGGTGAGTGCTATAAATGTAATTTTTGGTAAAATATAAAAGATGGAGTTGTGTTGAGTAAATGGGTACCAAACATGTCAAGACTTAAAATAAGGTGTGTGAAATTGTGATAAACTATTATACCTAAAATTTTGCATAGGTGATGCTTTAAAAGCCTTTACAGATCATCAGTTTAAAGTTACCCATGAATTATTGCCTATAGAATTATTGCTCTCACTCTGACATCCTAATGTTTTAATTTTTATTTATTTTTTTATTCTATTTTTTTTGCACTTTATTTTTACATTTTTTTTTATTTAAATGTAATGCTACCATAAGGATGCTAATAAGCCCCCTATGTGATAGAATAGACAGGTATCTTCATGGGGTCATTGGGGGTCTATTAGATGCCTCCCCTGCTCTCCATTGTAACTAATCAAGCATACTGTAGATTGTGCTTGATTAGCTGTATCCTTGGCTATAGTAACCTAGGGATGACTGCTCTAAATCCAGACGTGACAAAATGATCTCTTCTGGATTTATTAGTTGCAGAGGAGATCAGGGGATGAATGTTCTCCTCTTTATTTAACAATTCCAGCCAATTACCGTGGTCCCAGGCTCCTCGCATGAATGAGAGAGCCTGGGAACCATGGCAGACGGGGCTGTCTCTTCTCTTCTCACTACCGTAAAAGTAATTGGGCAGCTGTAGAGAAGCCCTAATCACTTTTCCTGAACAGCCAATCGCCCAGTTGTAAAAAATTCTACCAAACTTATAGCTGCAGTTGCAGCCATGAGCTTATATTAACCACTTAAATTCCAGGATGCTTTAAGTACGTGAAGTGGTTAACTTCCATAATATGATCGGTATATTAAAACAAAACAAAAAACGTGCGCTCATAATCAGTGTAGGGTTAAAACTCGTATTGAAGCAATCTCAATCTGTTCTGTGCAAATAATTCAAAGAGATAAGTGTGCAGAACGGATCATAATAAAACAATCCAAATCCATATAGTTCAAATAAAATACTTGAAACAAACATGAACAGTGCTGTCAGTGGATAATATATGGTGAAATATGTGCTGATGTGCTTAAAACTTATATCAATACACTACTTGAAGCTTCACACACTAGATAAGTTGTTAAATGAAACAGTCCTCAAGTTTAAAAAACTTTTCAGCCATAAAAGGAAAGAAAGTAGTCCATGGAATGGATGACAGAAGGAAAAGTCCCATAGGTAAATGGCCGCTTCAAAAAGCAGAGGGAGACATCCACGATCCGTCAGGTCAGACACCACACAAATAAATGGAGAAGGAGGGAGTGTGTAGACAAAAACTCTCATAGAATCCAACAGTGTTAAAAGGTGGACCCTTACCCTTAATGGTGGACCTCCCTTCTGGCGAGGTCTTCCGTGCAGGCAGACTTAGCCCTCTGCGGGGACTGTAGGTAGATGGTATCCGAATCCGCTGGTGTACCGTGCGTCTCCAATCTGGCATGAACCATCTCGTCCACCTGAGGAGGGGTGATAAGCCCACTTAACCCAGAGGGAGATGGGTAGTCCATTTATTTGTGTGGCGTCTGACCTGACGGATCGTGGATGTCTCCCTCTGCTTTTTGAAGCGGCCATTTACCTATGGGACTTTTCCTTCTGTCATCCATTCCATGGACTACTTTCTTTCCTTTTATGGCTGAAAAGTTTTTTAAACTTGAGGACTGTTTCATTTAACAACTTATCTAGTGTGTGAAGCTTCAAGTAGTGTATTGATATAAGTTTTAAGCACATCAGCACATATTTCACCATATATTATCCACTGACAGCACTGGTTCATGTTTGTTTCAAGTATTTTATTTGAACTATATGGATTTGGATTGTTTTATTATGATCCGTTCTGCACACTTATCTCTTTGCATTATTTGCACAGATTTAGATTGCTTCAATACGAGTTTTATCCCTACACTGATTATGAGCGCACGTTTTTTGTTTTGTTTTGATTTATTTTACACAGATATTGCTGTTCTATTCGTGCAGCTTTAAGTTTTGAATGTAATTGTTTCTTTAGCGCGGTTTTTCTTTTTCTTTTTATGTCTTATGATCGGTATATTACCTTGAAAAATACATTTGTTTTCTGAAATACATTTATTTTTACAAAAATCCTGCCTCCCTCTTCCTTATACTATCAAGTTGCAGAGAAACTGGGACTGCATTGTGGCAGATTGATAGTAAAAGGAAGAGAAAATCAATTTTTTATGACATAGCAGTGCTTTTGCAACACTGCTTTGTCAAGTAGATGTGAGTTAATTTAATAGCCTCTCAGGACCTTTTGCGTGACTATGACTCCAAGTAACATGTGCTTAGTGAGTTTACCTGTGTGCTTTAAATAGATGGCCATAGATGCATACCATGGTTTTTGTACTATGCTGCCAAATACAACAGATTCTTCTTTTATTTTTTAAATATTTTTGAATATAGGAAAGGGTTGGAATTCCTGTCAACTTTTTATTGCTGTCTGTGTTCATATCTGATTAGTGTCAGACACAACAAAAGCAAAGGCTCTTTGGATATTTTAGTTATAATATCCTTGGTCTTATGTCTTCGATATTTCAACAGTGAAATCTCCCTGACAGAGTTCTTCACATACACGTTATTGCACATTATGTTGTTAGTGGTTCTAAAGCCTTAAGTTTTTTTTTTTGGTTTTTTTTTTGTTTTTGTTTTTTTATCTTAATTCATTCTATTCAGGAGCGAGGCCACATCAAGCAGCTTTCTATGGTGACATTTGTCAGGGTGGAGGAGCTTAGAAAAGGAGGATTGGGGCGGAGGTGTTACTAAACCCAGTAATATGGAAATAGTTCACCCCCCCCCAGTGCACACAGATTATAAATTTTCTTTTTACATTAAAATACTGCCACATATTTTGGATGATCTGTATACCACGGTTACATCATAAACTGCACAGTTTCTTCAGTGCTGAGAGTTCAGGAAGGTGGAGATTTTCACTGCAGGCTGAATACACGCCTACATGTATGATGTCAATATCATGTGACCTGGCTATCGCTGAGAACAAGAAACTTCTCTCCAGCATAAAAAGACACAACTCAGCGTGTGCAGGTTGGCTACCCTGCCCGTGCTAGCCGGCCTTCCCCAGATAGACAGTGCATGGGGGGGGGGGGGGGGGGGGGGATCTGTGCATACAGGATAAAACAACTTTTTTACACAATGCAGAGGATTAACTCCTTAAGTTCCACAGTGAGTATAACAAGCATGCTATGCTGCATATACAGACTGATTTTACTGTTGTGAGTTTAGTAACACTTTAAGAATAAGATATTTGTACTTTTAATTAAAAAAACAATTAAGCTTTATTATCACTTTAAGGTGCGATGAGCTAAGACAGCCTATTCACTTAAATGGGCTTCCTAACACTATTTTTATAATGCAGTACACCAAATTGCATGACCATGTATTGCATGTGTTGTAATATAGTAAAAATAATCTAAAAAAATAGATGCAAAACCGTTGCCCCATACACAAAGGCGTGCATAGGCTGCACAGGTATACCTAAACATATATTGTGCCAAGCATGTGAGATGTCACTGCAAATACTGAAGTGAGAGCAATAATTCTAGGGCTATAATTCATGGTTAACTCTAAACTGATAACCTGTAAGGTCTTTTAAAGTGTCAGCAATGTCAGAGGAAAAGATCCATAAGCTGCACATCATGAAGCAGACCCATGTGCATGAAGTGAGATGAATAGCAAGCTCAGCCCAGGCTGCAGCCAGGCCACGCCCCCAACGTGTTTCGCTTTACCCGTTGGTGCTTAATCATGGGGAAGCTCCAAAGAACGGAGTGAAACATGGGGGCCTATCCCAGCTGTAGTCCGGGCTGAGCTTGCCATTCATCTCACTTCATGCACATGGGTCTGCTTCATGATCTGCGGCTTATGATTTTTTCTGTTGACATTGCTGCAGGTTGGAGCTAGGACGAGCTCCCTGTCCCTGCCTGCACTCACAGCCGTCTAGTTAGACTTTACCTCTCTGCCTGAGCGGCACCTAAATTTTGTCCTTTTGGGTCCCTTTTGAAGTGTTACCTATGGAAAATTTTGGCTACTATAGCCATTTGCAATTTTACAGGTGCCCGTGTCAATCCTTATTGGTATCTATTTACTCAACTCAATCATATCTTTAATATTTTAACCAAAAATGCTGTATTTTATTGTGTTTGTTTGCACTAAAATTTATTTTAGTGTATTTTTTTCACAAAAATATGTGCTTGACAAACTGTTGCACAAATATCTTGCGACACCTGCTTTTAGAACATATATAATTGTTTAGGGGTTTAAAGTAATTTTGTACCAAAAAATGCTGATTTAACGTGTCTGGAAAATGAAACAATTGTCCTGGTAGAAAAGTGATTAAGGAATGTTTTATGATACTGGAGAAAGGAGGATATACTGCAGTAAATGGGACTGCAAAGTACTGTGCTTGCTGGAAATGTTAATTAAGGTTGGCTGTTTAATTTAATTTTGGCTCAGTAACAGAGCAGTATTGATTGTAACCTGATTTTTTTATTCAATGCAGATAAAGACCTTCGCACTAAAGGATTTAGTTTGGAGTCTTGTCGCAGTATGGTGAATCTAATGGATGTATCCTTTCATGTACAGGTTGAATGAAATGTCCTTTAGCTATCATATACTATATGTCAGTGGTATATACACTTTATAACAATTTGGCTCCAAAAGTCATCTAGTCAAATTTTAATGTGTGCCTACTGTATATTGGCACTACATATCAAAAAGCTGTGATGAAAAGTTGAACAGTGGTTTGTAGGAATGCACAAAGGAAGCAAAGTGCAGGAGGAAAGATTACTTAGATGTGTGCGGCATCATGTATCACAGAGAAATGCCTTTCCAGTATTCATTTCCTTGAGGAGAATTTCCCCCCAACACACACAGATTACTCCCCAGTATCCATGCCTCTAATGAGATCTGCACTCCAGCACACACTTCACTTCCCAGTATCTGTGACACCAGTGAGATCTGCACTCCAGCACACACCTCACCTCCCTGTATCTGACACCAGTGAGATCTGCACTCCAGCACACACCTCACTCCCCAGTATCTGACACCAGTGAGATCTCCACTGCAGCACACACATCACTTCCCATTATCTGTGACACCAGTGAGATCTGCACTCCAGCACACACCTCACTCCCCAGTATCTGTGACACCAGTGAGATCTGCCCTTCAGCACACACACACTTCACTTCCCAGTATCTGTGACACCAGTGAGATCTGCACTCCAGCACACACCTCACTCCCCAGTATCTGTGACACCAGTGAGATCTGCACTCCAGCACACACCTCACTCCCCAGTATCTGTGACACCAGTGAGATCTGCACTCCAGCACACACCTCACTCCCCAGTATCTGTGACACCAGTGAGATCTGCCCTCCAGCACACACACACTTCACTTCCCAGTATCTGTGACACCAGTGAGATCTGCACTCCAGCACACACCTCACTCCCCAGTATCTGTGACACCAGTGAGATCTGCACTCCAGCACACACCTCACTCCCCAGTATCTGTGACACCAGTGAGATCTGCACTCCAGCACACACCTCACTCCCCAGTATCTGTGACACCAGTGAGATCTGCACTCCAGCACACACCTCACTCCCCAGTATCTGTGACACCAGTGAGATCTGCGCTCCAGCACACACCTCACTCCCCAGTATCTCTGACACCAGTGAGATCTGCACTCCAGCACACACCTCACTCCCCAGTATCTGTGACACCAGTGAGATCTGCCCTCCAGCACACACACACTTCACTTCCCAGTATCTGTGACACCAGTGAGATCTGCACTCCAGCACACACCTCACTCCCCAGTATCTGTGACACCAGTGAGATCTGCACTCCAGCACACACCTCACTCCCCAGTATCTGTGACACCAGTGAGATCTGCACTCCAGCACACACCTCACTCCCCAGTATCTGTGACACCAGTGAGATCTGCCCTCCAGCACACACACACTTCACTTCCCAGTATCTGTGACACCAGTGAGATCTGCACTCCAGCACACACCTCACTCCCCAGTATCTGTGACACCAGTGAGATCTGCACTCCAGCACACACCTCACTCCCCAGTATCTGTGACACCAGTGAGATCTGCACTCCAGCACACACCTCACTCCCCAGTATCTGTGACACCAGTGAGATCTGCACTCCAGCACACACCTCACTCCCCAGTATCTGTGACACCAGTGAGATCTGCACTCCAGCACACACCTCACTCCCCAGTATCTCTGACACCAGTGAGATCTGCACTCCAGCACACACCTCACTCCCCAGTATCTGTGACACCAGTGAGATCTGCCCTCCAGCACACACACACTTCACTTCCCAGTATCTGTGACACCAGTGAGATCTGCACTCCAGCACACACCTCACCTCACTGATCAAGTCGCATCTTTGTAAGTGCAATTTATATTTACTTTGTTGATTTAAAGGATGTTTTATCTGCAATATCCAGTGGCTCTTTGGCTATACATGGAGCTTGCAAGGAAGAGTAGTCTGCCTTGGTTCCAATAAAACATTTTACATCTAAAGATGACACCTTATACCTCTCTATTAACTATAACAATACAGGGCACTTTTTCACCCCCTAACTGCTCAGGCCAATTTTCAGCTTTCAGCGCTGTCACACTTTGAATAACAATTGCGCGGTCATGCAACACTGTACCCAAATTAAATTTTTAACATTTTTTTCACACAAATAGAGTTTTCTTTTGGTGGTATTTAATCACCGCTGGGCTTTTTATTTTGTGCTAAAAAAAAAAAGACCGAAAAAAAATAAATAAAAATAAATACATTTTAGTTTCTATTGGTAAATTTTTTAAATGGGTAATTTTTCTCCTTCACTGATGTGCAGTGATGAGGGGACACTGAAGGGCACTGATTAGGTGACACTGATGAGGAAGCACTAATATGCCACACTGATTTGTGGCACTGATCGACGGCACTCATGGGCAATGATTGGCGGTACTGATGAGCAGGCACTAATGGACACTGAAAGGCAGCACTGATTAGTGTCACTGATGGGCACTGCGGGGGCTGCCCTGATTATCTGTACAGTCTCCCCTGCGAGGAGATGCTGCTGATCGGCTCTCCTCGTCTCACACTCTGTCAGATCTGATAAACGGCACTTCCTCATTTACAGTTGTGCTCATAAGTTTACATACCATGGCAGAATTTATGATTTCTTGGTCTTTTTTCAGAGAAAATTTATGATAACACAAAAACATTTTTTTTACTCATGGTTAGTGTTTGGCTGAAGCCATTTATTATCAATCAACTGTGTTTACCCTTTTTAAATCATAATGGCAACAGAAACTACCCAAATGACCCTGCTCAAAAGTTTACATACCATGGTGATTTTAACCTGACAACATGCACACAAGTTGACCCAAGGGATTTGAATGGCTATTAAAGATAACCATCCTTACTTGTGATCTGTTTGCTTGTAATTAGTGTGTGTGTCTAAAAGGTCAATGCGTTTCTGGTCTCCTGACAGACCCTTGCATCTTTCATCCAGTGCTGCACTGACGTTTCTGAATTCTGAGTCATGGGGAAAGCAAAAGAATTGTCAAAGGATTTGCAGGAAAAGGTTGGTGAACTGTATAAAACAGGAAAGGAATATAAAAAGATATCCAAGTAATTGAGAATGCCAATCAGCAGTGTTCAAACTGTAATCAAGAAGTGGAAAATGAGGAGTTCTGTTGAAACCAAACCAAGGTCAGGTAGACCAACTAAAATTTCAGCCACAACTGACAGGAAACTGTGAAAGAAAAACCCACAAATAACTTCAGGTGAAATACAAAACTCTCTGAAAACATGTGATGTGGCTGTTTCAAGATGCACAATAAGGAGGCACATGAAGAAAGATGGGCTGCATGGTTGAGTCGCCAGAAGAAAGCCATTACTATGCAAATGCCACAAAGTATGCCGCTTACAATACACCAAACAGCACAGAGACAAACCTCAAACCTTCTGGCACAAAGTCATTTGGAGTGATGAGACCAAAATTTAGCTTTTTGGCCACAACCATAAATGCTACATTTGGAGAGGAGTTAACAAAATGCCAATGATGAAAGGTACAGAGGTGGATCGCTGATGTTTTGGGGATGTGTGAGCTACAAAGGCTCAGGAAATTTGGTCAAAATTGATGGCAAGGTGAATGCAGTATGTTATCAAAAAAAACTGGAGGAACATTTGCATTCATCAGCCAGGAAGCTGCGCATGGGACATACTTGGACATTCCAACATGACAATGATCCAAAACACAAGGCCAAGTCGACCTGTCATTGGCTACAGCAGAATAAAGTGAAGTTTCTGGAGTGGCCATCTCAGTCTCCTGACCTCGATATCATTGTGCCACTCTGGGGAGATCTCAAAACCTGCAGTTCATGTAAGACAGCCCAAGAATTTACAGGAACTGGAGGCTTTTTGCCAAGAGGAATGGGCCATCTGAGAAGATAAAGAGCCTCAACCACAAAAGACTTCAAGCTGTCATTGATGTTAAAGGGGGCAATACACAGTATTAAGAACTGGGATATGTAAACTTTTGATCAGGGTCATTTGGGTAGTTTCTGTTGCCATTATGATTTAAAAAGAGTAAACACAGTTGATTGATAATAAATGGCTTCAGCCAAACACTAACCATGAGTGAAAGAAAAGTTTTTGTGTTATCATTCATATTCTCTGAAAAATGGCCAAGAAATTGAAAATTCTGGGTATGTAAACTTATGAGCACAACTGTACGTGTGATCGGCTGTGATTGGACACAGCGATCGCATGGGTAAAAAAACTGCATCATGCTGCAAAACCTGTATATTTTGCTGCATGAAGATGCATTACAAGTAGAAATCCCATTCATTCTAAGGGAATTGTTCACATCTACTGTATATGCTGAAGTTTAGTGTGAAAGGAAAATTAAAACTACTATGTGGGCCTATTCACACCTCCATATGTGTGTTGCCATGCATGTAGAAACATATGATGTATGAATCCACCTCAAAGCAAATTTGATTACAATGATTGTCACATTTGTGGCTAGTTCCTAAATTTGCTTCAAGCTTAATAAAACCTTACAACTTACCTAATAATTGTTTAACATTTTCATTCACTTTTTAGGAATATATTCAATCCAGATTGAGCCAACACACATTAAAAATTTCTCCATCATCCTGAAATTGTATAGTCCAATTTTGGCTGCTTTCCCACTGGGGCGTTGGGGACGTCGGCGGTAAAGCTCCGCTATTGTTAGCGGCACTTTACCGTCGTTTTAGCGGCGCTATTCGGCTGCTACCGGGGCACTTTTAAGCCCCGCTAGTGGCCAAAAAAAAGGGTTAAAATCGCCTGCAAAGCACCGCTGTAGTGGCGCTTTGGTGGCACTGCCCATTGATTTCAATGGGCAGGGGCGCTTTAGGAGCAGTGTGTACCCCGCTCCTACAGCGCTGCAAAGATGCTGCTTGCAGGACTTTTTTTACCGTCCTTCAAGCGCACCACTCCAGTGTGAAAGCACTCAGGCTTTCATACTGGAGTGAGAGGAGAGGCTGTTTACAGGCGCTATTGCGCCTGTAAAGCGCCTTGGTGTGAAAGCAGCCTTTGAATCATCATCTGTATATTTATTGTTACTCTGATTAGTATTATTAGTATTAGACCCCTTTCACACTGGGGCGTTTTTCAGGCGCTTTTGGGCTAAAAATAGCAATTGTAAAGCGCCAGAAAAACGCCTCCCCTGCAGCCCCAGTGTGAGAGCCCGAGTGTTTTCACACTAGGGCGGTGCGCATGCAGGACATTAGAAAAAGTCTTGCAATCAGCATCTTTGGGGCGGTTGTGGAGCAGTGTATACACCGCTCCTTCACCGCCCTTGCCCATTGAAATAAATGGGCAGGGCTGCCAAATCGCTGCTTTTCGGTCGCTATTAAACCTTTCTTTGGCATATAGTGGGGGTTGAAACCACTGCTAAAACTAGCGGCGCTTTACTGCTAGCGCGGCCCGCTGTCAGTGTGAAAGAGGTCTTAGGCATTGATAATTTTAAGGCATGTAATCATTTGTGCTCTTATATATTTATAAGCCTCCAGTATCCTCTGTAGATCAAGATTATTTAATGCAATTGCAGACTTATTTTATAATCAGTACAAATGTCATCCAGGATGTACAGAGGGTGGACCCCCATAGCAACCAATCAAATTTTAGTTTACTGGAGCCAGCTTAGCGGTTTCTGTTTGCAATGGGTTACTGCATTTTCATCATCTCTTTTGCTCTGCTCTTTGGTTCCTCTGTAAGGAATATTATTAACCATGCACCATTTTCTATGATCAAATAACTGATAGCATTGCCATGGTGTGGGCCGTCAAAGTTTTTAATAACCGCTTTAGATGGCAAAGAAAAATTGCCACTGGGCAGAATTCTCTGAACTTAGATGTCTCAGATGTGGAGTGTTGTCCTTAACTTGTACCACAGAAAGATGGGAATGGAAAACTTGGGATGTTGGAGTTTAATATCCTGTGGAATAAAATAAAAAATTACCTGGTAGGTCTAGAGGAAACTAATATTTCATTTTTGGGTATTTACTGAGAAGTCATTTCATACTGTCTATTTGGAGACTGCAGAAGGAGTGGGCAGAGATGCAGGGTTTTCTAGCTACTGGAGTATGCTAGAGATATAAGCTGATGGGATGAAATTGCTCTTCATACTGTACCTTTTGGAGACTCCAGTGGTAAGATCTCCCTGCTATAATTCCAGTCTTTGTTTCCACCCACCTTGGAGTTTTGGCTGTTTTTGTCAACCTTTTTGTACTTCCACTCGCATTCTATCTTCTACAACAGTGGTCTCCAAACTGTGGACCGGGGGCTGGATGCGGCCCTTTGCTTGCTTTTATCTAGCTCTTGGGGCACTATTCCATTCACTGACACCAACAAAGGGGCACAGTTCCTCCCACTGACACCAAGAATGGGGCCCACGAACACCAATGATGTTAACAATGGGGCACAATGACATCAATGATGGGGCATAATTCCTCCCAATGACACCAATGATGGGGCATTGTTTACTGCCAGGAATTTTTTACTCCCAATGGCCACGGTCTGGCCCCCCAAAATCTGAAGGGCAGTAAACTGGCCCTTTTGTATAGGAAGTTTGGAGACCACTGTTCTACAATATAAAATGAAGAAAACATTCTACAGATATTGGCAGTTGGGCAGCTCTATGAACTCAAAAGAAGCATCTCTGCCAGAGCACCTGAGATGTATACAATTATTTTTAGTGTGACTCTCCTGCATCCATCAAAAATATAAGCATGCATTTTGGATGGACTAATGTGTTTAGTTTAGTGTGTCCAGAGAAAACGTATTTGGGGAGCAGAAAAGGCTTAGGATCCCCATGAGGTTATTGTTGCTTCAACCCCATTGTGTATAACTTTCCATAGGGAGGACTGATAATCTTTGTTTTTGTTTTTTTATGAATGTCAGTGTCTGCTTGCTGTCTTTGTCATCTTGTCCCAAGGATACAGGTCAATAGGTGAGAGTGATGGGAAATTGCCATAATGAGGACCCAGACAGCATTCAAAATTTAACAGAGACTGTGTATCTTCCCTGCTTTATCTAAAACGATTTAAAAAATAACTATACCATCACTAAGAGAGTCCATTTTAGTCAACAGTTTAATAGCCAGTAATACGCTGAATACTTTTATTTGTTTTATAGACTGTTTTCAGAAAGTTTGACATGGACAAATCAGGAAGCATGAATGCCTATGAAATGCGCTTGGCAGTGGAGTCTGCAGGTCGGTTGCTCAGTATATTTCTATGTTAGTTGTTATGCTTGATATAAAATGTATGTACGTAAATTTATTTTACCTACTGTTTTCCCCAGGTTTCAAACTGAGCAACACCCTGCATCAGCTGATTATCACCAGATATTCTGAGCCAGATCTGTCTGTGAATTTCGATAACTTTGTGTGTTGTCTGATCAGACTGGAGACCATGTTCAGTAAGTGGAATTTTTATTTCAGGCATTTTCCATTTTAATGTAATACATTATTTACTTCTCCAGTACCCAGATACCTATTCTAAGATTTATATGCTGTATTCACTTTAAAATTATTTTTTTTAAATTTTTGTTCTAAGCACATAAATATGTAAATGCATAAGTTCATAAAAAAAAAATATTGAGTAGATTATGTTAAACAGAAAAAAGTTAGGATTAAGAAAATCTATAGAAGTACATGAGGCACAATTGTATGCCAATACATATATAAAGTACTGTATACCGATACAATCTGTAAAAATTGTATATAAACATTAATATATTTCAGGCTTGGACATATAAAATAATACACATGTAAGATTTATAAAATAATAGACATCAGTACAGTGAGGAAACAGACATGGTTGTATGTAATGTAATAGTGGATTTGTTAAATAGTAAGTTACAAGTTGATGCCAATGTAATGGTCAATTGATATAGAAAATAAAATATTAAGTATTAATAAAGAAATGTAAAAACATCATGATGTGACTGTTGATTTCTAGTCATGATTGTATTTTTATTCATCCATTATTTCATATATTATACATTTTACATACCCATTAACTTAAAATATATGTTTTATAGACCATTTTTACAAATCCAATAGTTATACGTTATTTTATGTACTTATTGGCGTATGTTTTTTCATTCAGTGGACTTGTATCAATTGTGCAGATTAATGACCTTTTTTTGCTTGTGCTCTTTTTATTTAATTTTTTTTATTTTTTTTTTTATAATTTTAATGGAATGTATGCATTTATACATGTGACCAACAGAACTGCCAACTACCCTGTTTTTCATTATACTTAAGACCCAGTGAAATAGAACTGATGTATAACCCCCAAAACATGTTGACTGTCACTTCTTGATACAATCTCTTATTGAGAAAAAAAAAAAAATATATATATATATATACCTGGGTGGATCCTTATGGGTTGTCGCTTCTATTCTTTCACTTTACATGTACAAGAATGAAATGACTGTTATTCTTTAGAAAGTATTATTGACGGATGTGACTCCTTAAAAGAGAAGTATGGTAATTTTATGGTAATTTTTTTTTCCCCCATAATCACACTTACCTAGGTGGATGCAGCATCGGTCCCCCGCCACCTCTGCACTGAGAACCGAGCCATCTAACATCGCTGATGGCTCGGTTCTCTCGGCTCCCTGAGCAAAGAGCTGCTGCCTATCAATCAGCAGCTCTCCTGCTCTGCTCCTCCTCGCTCACTGGAGCGCTAAGCTTTGGGGGGAGCGGCCGTCTCAGTGGCTCGCTGAGAGGCTGAGACGGCCATCAGTCCAGGCACCTGGCGGATCCAGGCTCCTAGAGTTGGGATGACACAGTGCCTGGACTGATCTGTGTGACGTCAGCAGAGAGCGAACTTCAGACCGCTCTTTGCTGAAAATAGGTCACAGGAGTGCAAAACGAATTGCACTCCTGTGATCCATATGAGAAGCCCAGCCAGACAAGCTCAGGCTGGACTTCTCCTTTTAAAGAAATAAACCTTATAGGTATTTGTGCAATTTAAAGTGTCTGGATTCTAAATACTCCATTCTCTAAAGATGCCTGAATCCTGAATGACTTTTATATTAGAACAACAATATGCTTTCCTTTCTCAGGATTCTTCCAAAACATGGATACAGACAAAGATGGTGTCATCAACTTCACCCTTTTCACTGTAAGTTCTTTAATTATACAAAACATTTTCATTCATATTTATTTCAAGCCATTTTATGCTCTTCTTCATTCGTATCATTTTTCTTTACCTTCTTATTATTGGGTCATTGTAACGCTATTTTAACTACTTGCCTACTGGGCACTTTTACCCCCTTCCTGCCCAGACCAATTTTCAGCTTTCAGCGCTGTTGCATTTTGAATGACAATCGCACAGTCTTGCAACACTGTACCCAAACAAGATAGATAGAGCTTTGTTTTGGTGGTATTTAATCACCACTGGGTTTTTTATTTTTTGCTAAAAAAAAAGACCAAAAATTTTGAAAAAATGTTTTTCTTAGTTTCTGTTATAGTTTTATATTTTGTAACCATTGCTAAATTCAGAATGTTAGGAGTTTAAGTGATATCTTTGTATTAGCTATTTATGAAAATACAACAGCCTCTTAAACCTTCCTGTTATTGCCAAATATCAAACAGGCTCTGACAGGCAACCTCTTGACACCTCTGGGTAGTTTTGGAGTTTGCAATTGGGCCCCCCCTTTTCCTGTTGGCTCATCACTATGATGGACAGCTTCACTGGCTAATAAAAAAATGTGCACGTTTTAAAACTATCAGGAACTGCCCACGATTTGCCTGTTAGAAATGCCCACTGTAAAGGAAGATTGTTTTCAATTACTTTTTAGACATATATGTAGTAGAATCACCTTGATGTAAATAATCTTATCAATGTGTTACTCTTTTAACCACTTCAACTCCGGAACACTTACCCACTGTGTTAATTTAATTGACAATTGCGTAGTCGTGTGACACTGTATCCAGAAAAAAATTGTGTCCTTTTTTTCCCCACAAATAGAGCTTTCTTTTGGTGGTATTTGATCACCTCTGCAGTTTTTATTTTTTGTTCTAAAAACAAAACTGACAATTTTGAAAAAAAAAAACAATCTTTTTTACATTCTTCTAAAAACATATGAAATAAAAAAAAATGTAAAAAATTTAATTTCTTCATAAATTTAGACCAATATGTGTTCTGCTACATATTTTTGGTAAAAAAAATCCCAATAAGCGTATATTGATATATTAATGGCGGTGATCAGCGACCTATAGTGGGACTGCGATATTGCGGCGGACAATACCAACACCAACTGACACTTTTTTGGGAACCAGTGACACTAATACAGTGATCAGTGCTAAAAATATGCACTGTCACTGTACTAATGACACTGGCTGGGAAGGTGTTCACATCGGGGGGCGATCAAAGGGTTAAATGTGTGCCTAAAATGTGCTTGGTTACTGTGCAGGAGGTGCTTGTACTATGGGAAGGCAGAGATCCGTGTTCCTGCTTTGCAGAAACACAGAATCACTACCTTCCCTACTGACAGAACGGCAGTCTGCTTCTGTCCCGAACAATCGGTGGGTCCCGGCGGACATGTGTACAATCACAGCAGGAGTGGGTTGCTGGTGGTGCGCGCCCCAGACCCGGAAGTGCCGGATCACATACAAGGTACGTGATCCAGCACAGAAGAGCCACCTTGTCACCGTATGTATACAGTTGGCAAGTGATTAAAAGACACTTTGTTCCTATGTTTAGTCAGTAAATATATACAGTATATGTACATGGTTTTGCCATATTTTCTCATAGTATATGCAGACCCTGCATTTAATGTGTGTTCCATATGCGGTGCCTTGAAAAAGTATTCATACCCCTTTAAATTTTCCACATTTTATCATGTTACAACCAAAAACGTAAATGTATTTTATTGGGGATTTTATGTGATAGACCAACACAAAGTGGCAAATAATTGTGACCTGGATGGAAACTGATAAATGGTTTTTCAATTTTTTTACAAATAAATATCTAAAAAGTGTGGGATACATTTGTATTCAGCCCTGATACTCTGATATCCCTAACTAATATCTATTGAAACCAACTGCCTTTAGAAGTCACCTAATGAGTAAATAGAGTCCCCCTGTCTGTAATTTATTCTCAGTATAAATACAGCTGTTCTGTGAAGCCCTCAGAGGTTTGTTAGAGAACCTTCGTTAATAAACAGCATCATGAAGGCCAAGAAACACACCAGACAGGTCAGGAATAAAGTTGTGGAGAAGTTTAAAGCAGGGTTAGATTCTAAAAAAAATATCACACTAAACACTATGTGTGGCGGAAAACTAACACTGCACATCACCCCAAACACACCATTCCCACCGCGAAACATGGTGGCAGCATCATGTTGTGGGGATGTTTTTCTTCAGCAGGGACTGTGAAGCTGGTCAGAGTTGACGGGAAGATGGATGGAGCCAAATACAGGGCAATCTTAGAAGAAAACCTGTTAGAGTCTGCAAAAGACTTGAGACTGGGGCAGAGGTTCACCTTCCAGCAGGGCAATGGCCCTAAACATACAGCCAGAGCTACAATGGAATGGTTTAGATCAAAGCATATTCATGTGTTAGAATGGTCCAGTCAAAGTCCAGACCTAAATCCAATTGAGAATCTGTGGCAAGACTTGAAAATTGCTGTTCGCAGACGCTCTCCATCCAATCTGACAGAGCTTGAGCTATTTTTCAAAGAAGAATGGGCAAAAATGTCACTCTCTAGATGTGCAAAGCTGGTAGAGACATACCCAAAAAGACTTGCAGCTGTAATTGCAGCGAAAGGTGGTTCTACAAAGTATTGACTCAGGGGGGCTGAATAAAAATGCACACCACACATTTAAAATCCCAATAAAATACATTTTACATTTTTGGTTGTAACATGACAAAATGTGCAACATTTCAAGGGGTGTGAATACTCTTTCAAGGCACTGTAGAGGGTTGATTTACTAAAACTGGAGATTACAGAATTTGGTGCAGGTCTGCATAGAAACCAATCAGCTTCCAGTTTTTTTTTTTTGGGTCCGAGCTTAATTGAACCAGCTGAAGTTAGAAGCTGATTGGCTACCATGCACAGCAGCATGCACAACTGCACCAGATTTTGCACACTCCAGTCTTAGTAAATCAACCCTACAGTGTTCTTTACTGTACCTTCCCACAATGCAAATATGTGAGGTTGATTTATCAAAAGAACAGAGACTGTACCTTTACCTAAGAGAGTAAGAAAAAGGTCTGTTCTAGTTATGTGAAAAAAAAATCCTGTTTTTTTTTTTTTGTTTTTTTTGTTTTTATGACTGGAAAGTCACAGGAAACAGAGGTTCACTTTTTTACCATGATCTGCCTCTACTCTATTGTAAATCAACTTCTATGTTTTAGCAGACTCATTAAAAACAATGAACTCCCAGTGTGGCTGATTTCATTGGCTATTAAGCTGGCAGGCATTGAGGTAGATATTATACCCACTGTCTAGTGCAGTGATGGCGAACCTTGGCACTTCCAGATGTTTTGGAACTAAATTTTCCCATGATGCTCATGCACTCTGCAGTGTAGTTGAGCATCATGGGAAATGTAGTTCCAAAACATCCGGGGTGCCAAGGTTCTCCATCACTGGTCTAGTGGCTAATCTACAAATTGCATGAAAAGAGAAATCTGGTAAAAGATACTGCAAATGCTGCAATGATGAATCAAAATATATGCTAATTAAATATATACTATACTTCCTATTAAAATATAATGTTTAGATTGCAGAAACAATACCTAATATAATTCAGACACCTACTAATATGCATAATGCTCCTGTTTAAATTACCCTCAATGGTTGTCTCTTTTTTTCATTTACAGTGGCTCCAGATGACTATGTTTGCATAGTGAAAAACCTTTGCTCTGCATGGGCTGGATCCCTAAAAGCTCCTATAACCGACTGCAAGTGCCTTCTCACTCGCTGCCCCTGTGCCAAAGCAATACAAGGAGGACCTGTCTCTTGGAGGACCCTCTCCTGCATCTGCTCTTGTGTGACCTTCCCTGTGTATAGCATCCATTCTATGTTTATCAACCTTCCTTTGTTTTCTGCTTGTCTTAATCTCAACATCCTTCCAGTTCTCCAACATGTAATAAAGAAATCATGCCATTAGTCAGAGTGATGCCAATATACAGCTGACCCTCAGATACTGTGGCCAGTTATAATATATTACAAAAGTCATTCTTTTTGGTTTAGTACTGAATTTTAAATGCCAAAATAAAGAGCATTCTGTTACGAAAATGGCTTTAGACATGAGCAATACTTGTAAACTGTATATAAAGTGTTACTAAGTGCTGCATTGCTTTATCAATACAGAATTTTCTATTATTAAATAAAGCCTCTCTTTCTTTAATGAATATCAAGCTATCATTACAATGTCCGGTTCCCACTTGATTATTAGAATTCACAAAAGCCAGATTGTCATTGATGGATGAGTATGTGAGCTCTTTATAAGTGTATATTAAGGTTACATTGACAACAAAGTCAATGTACTGAACAATAGTACTTAAGGAATTTTGTGTTCTGGGTTTTATGAATAGTGCCTTTCATTGTGGCAGTGAATCATGCCAAGCTAGAATAAGATTTAGTAGAATAGACACGAATGAACATACAAGTGTATGAATCCAGTGATGAGTAAGAGTACAAGCTGTGCCCAGTTTTTTTTTTTTTTATTGTAGACATTGCTGCCACAATAATCACATTACAGAAACCAGCTTTATCCAGGCAAGGACGGCATAGTGTGGCCTAACCACAACTTATGATCTCAGTGAAATAGGGCAAACTGATTGTGCAAAACCAAACATTAGCAAGTGAGGCAAAAAATGATGTGAATTATTTGATTTTAAAAGGAACTCATCAGGTTAGACATATGGAAACTGCTTTTGGTTATCTTTTCAAGGGCATATGGCATTGGGGCTATCTCCCTTATCCTACTTACTTGAAACAATCATGTGTAGATCTGGTGCCCTGATATCTTTAAGAGCCCTTGCACACTGGGGCGGGGGGCGGCGTTTTACCGCTGACGCCGCCCCCTCCCCCAAGGCACCAACCCCCCCATGTTGAGGGCATGCGGCCTGGTACGGTTCAGGAGGGGGGGGGCGCTCGCTCGTCCCCACCCCCATTCCTGTCCGGCCGGGCTGCGTGCTCGGATAAGGGTCTGGTATGGATTGGGGGGGACCCCCACGCCGTTTTTATCGGCGTAGGGGGTTCCCCTTAAGGTCCATACCAGACCCAAGGGCCTGGTATGCTCCTGGAGGGGGAACCCATGCCGGTTTTTTATTTAAAATTTGGCGCGGAGTTCCCCCTAAAGATTCATACCAAACACAGTGCCGGGCATTGGCGGGGATCCAAGTCGGATCCCCGTTCATTGAAAATCGGACACATGCCGGCTTCATGTCGCAGGGCAAAGTCGGATCCAAAGTAGGACGGCTGTCGTGTCGCACCAGTGTGAACCCAGCCTAAAGCATATTCCTCTCCACATACTGGCCATTGTTACAGCCTTCACATTTCTGCACACATGCCCATGCAGGATGCTTCTCCTACACAAACTACCCTCTATCCCTACACATGACCATTGTATAACAGATAATCCATACTTCCCCATACCTGCCCAACCAACCCCTACTCCAATCCCCCTTTACCATTAACCCAATTAATGAAGGCCGCACCAAGTTGGAGTAAATATTGGCTGTAGTAGCCTCTTTATTAACCTCCCTGGCTGTTTTGCCGAGTGTGGCTCAGGGTTAAATTTCAGCACCATTAGCGGTAACCCCGAGCCACACTCGGGATTGCATTGCAGGATCCTGGTGCAGGTTACTTACCTTGTCCCCAGAATCCTGTGATGTCCCCCCGCTGTGTCTGCGGGCTCTGTGCTCCGCCCGATGCCTCTGTGTGCGAGGTTCCATTCCCTGCGACGCACGGGGGCGCAGCCTGGCGGCAAATTCAAAAAATTTAAAATACATAACATACAGTACACTGTAATCTAACAGATTACATTAGTGTATGAAATCATTTAACATCCCTTTTTGTCCCTAGTGCTTTGTCCAATGCCTTGCATGCAGTTTTATATTATATATACTGTTCTTTCTGCCTGGTAACTGGAGATTGTCCATAGCAACCAAAAAGTGTCCCTTTACGTCAAAAGTGTTTTAAGACCAGCTAGAAAACAGCGATAGTAAATTAGAAAAATTGCAGAATTGAGCGATAGTGAATCGTGGGAAAATTAATTTTATTATTATTTTTACAATTATTTATTATATTATAATTTATGATTATGTGTTTCAAACTTTATCATACCCAGGATATCTTCTAGACTCTTGTTTGGACAGATTTAAGTGTGTTATTGCTAAGAATTACAGGCCTACAATATAAAATACCAAATTTCTATGGAAAACAATTGTACCACTTTGAGGTGCAAAAATTGGACATAATCATACCGCCAGGGAGGCTACCCAACTCAACTTAAATTAACCTAACTGCATAAAAAACATCTGTTAAACCAAAAAACCTATCAGTCAATACTCGCGTTGGTCTTTGCAGGAAACCCCAAATTACCATATGATTTTAATAATGCACTACGGTACCTTTTATCCTAAATAGGCCTCCAACTGACATACTAGCTTGGAGACAAAACCATTGAACGCAGTGCACCCAAATTCCAGCTAAACCACCCTTAGCTGGAATACCACCAGCGGGACCCATGCCACCGATGGGTCCCGAACTCTTCCTTATCCGATGTTTCTTCCTTCACCCCCAAAGACCAACACCCGCCACAGCACCCAAGGGGAAAACCTTACCCTTGTGTGCTCCTCCACGCTCTCTGGATACCGTCCTGTAACCCTAAAGCCCACATGTCAATTCCCACCGCATTGAGGTGTACCTCATCACCCCGAAGGTATCGCCAGGTATCCACTTCCAGCTCCAAATGTCTGATAACCAGCCCCCCGTTCCTAACCACAAATCTGCTAACGTCCCTGTTAACCTTTTTCCAGGCCTTATTAATCTGCTCCACCGATCTAGCCAATCGCCAAGTCGTCCGAGCAATGATGTCGGACCATACAATCAGCATCTCCGGGAATGGCCATGCGAAGCCACAGGAAATCAAATTTGATATCCCGCATGATGTCCAACGTGGACCTTAAGCCCAAATCATTACCGTCCACATGTAATACCAATGCCTATCCAGACGTGCAAAGCAATGCACTTCTGGAACTGTCGTGCCCCAGAGCATAACTGGTATGCCCAACCACCGGACACAGGCTTCCTGTCTAGAAATGCCCAATTGTCTCCCATCAGGCCTCACATCTGCTCTTTTTGCCCCCCAAAAAACATAGGAGTGGCCCAATATCCAGACCAGGCCCTGCACACCACCTGAAAGAGAAGAAAAGCAACCAACATAACAACCAATATGCACCCATAAACATGCATACCCATACCAACATGCCCAATGAGCTCCCCTACTCCGTTACTCTGACAACAGGTGAGGACAAACATATAACTTGAACTGACGCGATTCCCACCTACCCATGCGCTTAACCGCCTCCTCATCTAACTCCCATCTGGCAGCCTCCGTAGCGCCCAAATTAGAAAGGACTGCAAGGAAAATTCCCCAAACCCAATGCCTGTAAGCATTTCCGGAAAACAGAAATGAATTGAAATCTTGTCAACAGGGTACCGTCAGCATACACCAAAAAGGACCCTGCCAAATCCGGGCGTACTGCGAGGAATCTCTTTGCTGCCTCCACCGGACATAAGGGCAAACCCAGTAGAGACCTCATAGGCCGAAGAACACATAAAAACCAACTGGGCTAAAACCCTCCCCAAAAGCTTAAACGAAACAGGATGCCTGGAGTCCCTGCGCTTCTGCGAGCCCCGATACCCCTTCTTCGCTTGTCGTACCCAAAAATCTTTTGTGAAGTCCTGGCAACCCTGCAACTTGAACAAAAATGCCAACCCCGCCAATTTTTTCTCCAACCCCGACACTGACACCTCCTCTTCCAGGTTCCGTAAGACAAAATAAAGAACCACCAACCGCAATTCCTGTCTCTCCTTCTCACTCTCGACCTGTTGCAAAAAAGACAACCATTCGCACCATACCCTGCTATATGCAGCCCACGTCACGGCACTTACAGACCGTCTGATCCATTCGGAGACGATCCCAAGGCAATCTTCCACAGCCATTCAGGACAAGGAACCTCGCGTCGCTCCGCTGCCGGCGCCAACTCCTGGAACCTGTCCAACTGAAAGCGAGACAAAGCGTCAGCAATGACGTTCTCAACTCCCGGAGGTTCACATCATAAATAAAAACATTCACCTGTAGACAGCGCAACACTAATGCCACATACACATGATCGCACATTCCGACAACAAAATCCATGTTTTTTTCCGACGGATATTGGCTCAAACTTGTCTTGCATACACACGATCGCACAAATGTTGTCGGAAATTCCGAACGTCAAGAATGCGGTGACGTACAACACGTTCGACGGCACTATAAAAGGGAAGTTCAATACCAAGTGTGCCACCCTTTGGGCTTCTTCTGCTAATCTTGTGTTTGAGAGACGATTTGCACTTTTCAGCCTCGTGCTTTTCAGATCGTTACTGCACTTCAGTTTGTGCTTGTGGGTTTGTATCTGGTTTTCAGTGCATGTAGTCAGTTCGCATTTGTTTTTCTGTGCGTCTTTTATAGTATGTATTTGATCTTCAGTGCGTTCTTGTCCGCTCGTTTCTGATTTTCAGCTCGCTCTTCTCGGGCCTTTCTGTTTTTCAGTGCTTTCTGTTAGTTCGTTCTAAACAGGCGACCGTTTTGAAGCCACGAGGACCCTCACCCCGGAGCAGAGGGTTTTTAACTACTGGCTGGCCAGAGACAGAAGAGTGGTGGAGAACGCTTTCGGGATAATGGCCAGCCGGTTCCGCCTATACCTTACGGTAATCAACATGACGGAATATAAACCTAACCATATAATCCTTGCATGCTGCATTCTCCACTATTTAAGGAGAAATTCAATGAACTATGTGGCCTCAGTTGGGCCTGAGCCCGTCCTGGCTTGCCACCCCAAAGCGCCCGCGAATTAAGACAGAAGTATGTTGAGTACTTTGCGGGTAGGGGGGCCATTGATATGCCAGAAAATGTTTAAGAAACATTTTACAAATATTTTTTTTAGTTAAACTGAAATAAGATTTCCTTTGATTTACTGCTTGTGTTTCTTTTAGCCATCTCCTAGGTTATCCAATGGGCTTTTCTTTTTGGCCATTTTCTTCAATAGTGCAAATGTAATGTATTTGATACATGAGGTGACAATCTCTTCTTCAGTGAAATATTATGTTGTGGGTCTGCTACACACACACCTTGTTTTTGTTGTTAATGTATGTAATGCATTACTGATAAAAATATTCATCATTTTCAGCACCATGAATTAATTTTTGGGAGTCACGAAAATGGCCTGATTGTTGCAAATTATAAAGCGCAGTGGGAGTTATTTGCTAAAGGAAAATCCACTTTGCAATCCAAGTGCACTTGTAGTGCAAAGTGGATTTGCCTTTAGTAAATAACCCCCATTGTCACTGTAAACACCAACTTAGTCCAAAAACTGCTATTGAGCATTAAAAGAAGAAGCCACACATTGTTGAGTAGAAAACCTTTTTCTTGTGTGCACATTCACATGTGCAAAAGGGTTTTTGAACAAATCAACATATTTTTGTAATAACATTTTTGTTTTTGACAGTATAAATAGGCTTTTTTGTGTTAAACAGTCATGCTTAAAACCATAAAACAATACACAACTCAGGAACTTACAAAGTTCAACTTTGATAATTTGAAGGCAATATCAGACATTAATATGTCCAAACTGTGTTGATCTTGCCTTCATCAGATGGGGTGATGTCCCCCCTGTGAAAGCCAAATTTTGAAGATGCACACAAATTGAGAGTCAAAATGTGGATTTCCCTCCTGATCCCATGCCTAATGTCAACATGTGCTAGCTCCCATCATGGGGGATCAATGGACGTGTTTCGGAGGTACAACCCCTTCCTCTCAGCTACTTGAGTTGCAAGGAAGGGGTTGCACCCACAAAACGCGTACATTGATATCTTGTGTGGCAGATAGCACATGTTGACACACTGGGTGCATCTTCAAAATTTGGCTTTCAATATACTTCAAAAAAGATTTAAAAATTTTAAAAATATCAACAAATGGAAGAATTTAGGTGTGTTTTAGATTCTGCCTAAAACATCAATGATGTTTTTGAGTCTTTTTTCAACATCATTCATGTCTTCCTTGATCTTCTGTAAATCACGATTGAACACCATGATCTCCCCGATGAGGACGTGTGCACTTGCACTTGTGAAATGAGTTTCTTCTTCCACAACATCCATATCACTTAAAATAAAAAAACACACCATGTATTATAAATATGCAGGCATACATCTATTACCTGATGGTCTCAGACACTCACCTGTTGTGGTCACTATTTCGCCCACTTCATAAACCTCTCCTTCCTCCACATCCATTGGTTGTGGTGTTGGTATTTCCCCTTCTTTATGAGGTTGGGGGTCCCTGGTGTCCTCTGATGTCCTGAGTCTTTTCCCCCCTATGTGAATAAAAAAAAGGTATACTTAGCACACAGATATTTGAGGGCAGAAATAGGAATCTGAAACATTGCTTGGAAGTGTCGTACAATTGTCTTTTTGGGCAGAGTTCCAAGCTGAAGACATTTTTTTCCCCTTTCTAAAGCTGGAATACTTACCTTTTTTGTACAATTTTCACACATGGAGACAACCCTAGTATCCACTGGAGCACCTGTAAGGGACACCCTAAAAAGTTTGTTCTGGTGTCCCACACTAGTGCTCCTGCGTCCAGATGTGTAAACAGCTGCTGAGTGTCCTCTCCTTACACTGAATCAAGTTTACATTTCATTCTAGTTACAAACACATCTAGACAATAATGTACTAAACTTCTTTTAATACAAATAGGCCTGAACAAATGTAGTTAACCTGGATCTGCCAAAAACATCTTATTAGTGAGCGAACAATGTTTACTACGAACGATTACTGTGCCCACGAACCTGAAAGTTGCCATTTTAAACTGTACAACAGTAAAAAAAAAAACACACAGAGCAGCACGAACATAATAATAATAATAGAAACACAGGACAAACGCTTTTTAGAAGCAGTTTCCTAATCTTTCTGTACTGATCCTTCTCCCTCAATTTCAGGTCTGACCATCGTTTCCTCAGTTAATCCTTGGATCGTCGTACCCCAAAATTCCTGTGCAGACTTTTCACAACTTTAGCCATGATCTTGGCCTTTCTCACATTTGGGTTTGGGTAAGGTCCATGCTTCCCATCATAGTCGGCCTTCTTCAAGATGTCCACCATCTCTACAAAGGACATATTTGAGGCCTTAAATCTCCTCTGGGATCGGAAAGTTCGTGGCTCCGGGCTTTTGTCGTTGCTGCTGCTGTCTGCATGCACTTGCTCTTTCTCTGCCACATGCTCTCCCACTGCGCTAAAAGAGAAGGGGCGGGGAATATACTAGATAGAAGGTCGGGGCGGGCGGAGTTTCACGCATGCGCAGTGTATATAAAGTGCAACACGCGTGCGTCGTATGTACGATCTGTGAGTGGCGGAAGGAGTAGCGGAAGCGCCGATCGTGATAACGAAGGTACAATTTGAAATTGGTGCATCAGTGGCCTATACTGCTTATAGATTGAGGCCTATATTGGGACAAGATTAGGAGAGTTTAGCCTGACATTAGGGTTGTCTTGTGTTGTGCAGAGAAAATGCATGGCTTCAATGATCACAACCCCCCCCCATATTCATAGACAAGTACAGGGAGCTGCCCTGTCTGTGGCAGGTGAAACACCCGCATTATAAACATAAACAAAAGAGGCAGGCAGCTCTGGAGAAACTGCTGGAGTTGGTGAAGCCGCAGATCCCCACGGCAACCATCCCCTATTTGAAGGCCAAAATTGGTGGCCTGAGGAGCACTTATAATAGGGAGCGCAATAAGGTCCAGGATTCCCAGAGATCAGGAGCAGCAGCAGATGACATTTATGTACCCAGCCTCTGGTACTATGAGAGACTTCGTTTTCTGTCAGACCAGACTGAAGTCAGGCAATCACTAGACATGTGTAGGATGAAAAAATTTGTTTAGTTTAGTTTAGTTTCGATTCGTTATTTAACTAAATTCGTTTAGTTAACCTGTCCAACTGAAAGCGAGACAAAGCGTCAGCAATGACGTTCTCAACTCCCGGAGGTTCACATCATAAATAAAAACATTCACCTGTAGACAGCGCAACACTAATGCCACATACACATGATCGCACATTCCGACAACAAAATCCATGTTTTTTTCCGACGGATATTGGCTCAAACTTGTCTTGCATACACACGATCGCACAAATGTTGTCGGAAATTCCGAACGTCAAGAATGCGGTGACGTACAACACGTACGACGGCACTATAAAAGGGAAGTTCAATACCAAGTGCGCCACCCTTTGGGCTTCTTCTGCTAATCTTGTGTTTGAGAGACGATTTGCACTTTTCAGCCTCGTGCTTTTCAGATCGTTACTGCACTTCAGTTTGTGCTTGTGGGTTTGTATCTGGTTTTCAGTGCATGTAGTCAGTTCGCATTTGTTTTTCTGTGCGTCTTTTATAGTATGTATTTGATCTTCAGTGCGTTCTTGTCCGCTCGTTTCTGATTTTCAGCTCGCTCTTCTCGGGCCTTTCTGTTTTTCAGTGCTTTCTGTTAGTTCGTTCTAAACAGGCGACCGTTTTGAAGCCACGAGGACCCTCACCCCAGAGCAGAGGGTTTTTAACTACTGGCTGGCCAGAGACAGAAGAGTGGTGGAGAACGCTTTCGGGATAATGGCCAGCCGGTAATGGCCAGCCATTTACTGCTTGTGTTTCTTTTAGCCATCTCCTAGGTTATCCAATGGGCTTTTCTTTTTGGCCATTTTCTTCAATAGTGCAAATGTAATGTATTCATAGACAAGTACAGGGAGCTGCCCTGTCTGTGGCAGGTGAAACACCCGCATTATAAACATAAACAAAAGAGGCAGGCAGCTCTGGAGAAACTGCTGGAGTTGGTGAAGCCGCAGATCCCCACGGCAACCATCCCCTATTTGAAGGCCAAAATTGGTGGCCTGAGGAGCACTTATAATAGGGAGCGCAATAAGGTCCAGGATTCCCAGAGATCAGGAGCAGCAGCAGATGACATTTATGTACCCAGGCTCTGGTACTATGAGAGACTTCGTTTTCTGTCAGACCAGACTGAAGTCAGGCAATCACTAGACATGTGTAGGATGAAAAAATTCGTTTAGTTTAGTTTCGATTCGTTATTTAACTAAATTCGTTTAGTTAAATTCGTTGCATTCATTACATTCGTTTTCGGAATTAGTTTCGTTTCGAATTCGAATTCGAAAAAATTTGACCGCATTCGAAAAAATTTGACCGTATTCGAAAAAAAACTATCAAATTAGAAAAAATTCTAACACATTCGAAAAAAGCTGTCAAATTCGAAAAAATTCTACCACATTCGAAAAAACTATCAAATTCGAAAAAATTCTACCACATTCGAAAAAAACTATCAATTTCGAAAAAATTTTACCACATTCGAAAAAAACTGTCAAATTCGAAAAAATTCTACCACATTCGAAAAAAACCTATCAAATTTGAAAAAAATTCTATATATAACCATTTTGCGAAATTTGAAATTCGTATAGAATGAAATCGAATTCCAATAGAAAAGATTAGGATAGAATAGAAAGTATAAAAGAATAGCATAGAAAAACAATAGAACAGAATAAAAAAAATATAATATATTGTATTCTAATCTTTTCTATTTGAATTCGAATTCATTCTGTACCAAATTCCAATTTTGGAAGATGGTTAAATATATATATTATATTTTTTTTCTATTCTGTTCCATTGTTTTTCTATGCTATTCTTTTCTATTCTATTCTAAACTTTTCTATTCGAATTTGAATTAATTCTATGCGAAATTCGAATTTCGGAAGATGGCTTCTAAAATTAGAATTTCATATAGAATGAATTCGAATTTGAATAGAAAAGATTAGAATAGAAAATAATAGAAATAGAATAGACTAGACAAACAATAGAACAGAAGAGAATAAAATATAATATATATATATTAGATTTTTTTCTATTCTGTTTCATTGTTTTTCTATGCTATTCTTTTTTATTCTATTCTAAACTTTTCTATTCGAATTTGAATTCATTCTAAATGAAATTCGAATTTCGGAAGATGGCTTCTGAAATTCGAATTTCGTATAGAATGAATTTGAATTTGAATAGAAAAGAATAGACTAGAAAAACAATAGAACAGAACAGAATAAAATATAATATATATATTATATCTTATTCTATTCTGTTCTATTGTTTTTCTAGTCTATTCTTTCTACTCTATTTTAATCTTTTCTATTCAAATTCATTTTATACGAAATTTGAATTTTGGAAGATGGTTTTATATATATATATATATATATATATATATATATATATATACATATATATATATATATATATACTATTTTTTCTATTCTGTTCTATTGTTTTTCTATTATTTTCTATTATATTCTGATCTTTTCTATTTGAATTCAAATTCATTCTATACAAAATTCGAATTTCGGAAAATAGTTATATAGAAATAGAATGAAATCAAATTCTAATAGAAAAGAATAGAATAGAAAAACAATAGAACAGTAGAACAGAATAGAAAGAAATATTATATATATATATATAGATATATATATATACACATATATATATATCTATATATATATATATAGATATATATATATATTTATATGTGTATATATATATATATATATATATATATGTGTATATATATCTATCTATATATATATATATAGATAGATATATATAGATATATATATCTATCTATATATATATAAATAAATAAATTAAAAAAATGGAATTTGGTACAGAATTAATTTGAATAGAAAAGATTAGAATAGAATATTTTATATTTTTTTCTATTCTGTTCTGTTGTTTTTCTATGCTATTCTTTTATATTATTCAAATTTCGTATAGAATGATTTCACATTCACATAGAAAAGATTAGAATAAAATAGAACAGAATAGAAAAGAATAGAAAAACAATAGACCAGCATAGAAAAAAATAAAATAAAATAAAATAAATATATATATATATATATATATATATATATATATATATATATATATATATATATACCGTATTTATCGGCGTATAACAAGCACTTTTTTCCCCTTAAAATCAGGGGAAAATCACGGGTGCGTGTTATTGCGATCCTGAGCTCGGCTCTTCTCGGCCACTTTCGGCTTCACTCGTGCGCCGCCCGAACCTAGCTGAGTGTACTCGGCTAGGTTCGGATAGCTCCGCTCACAGTCACGCCCATCCCGGACGGGACTACGAGTGGAGCCGAAAGTGAACGAGAGCCGCCGAGAAGAGCCGAGGACCGGCTCTGTGTATTTTGGCTCCGGCGGCACCATTTTCAAATCGCTGTTGGCGATTTTGAAGCTCAGATCGCAGGGAATCACAGGATTTTGCGAGCTGCAAGGCTGCATTGGGGCAAGGCTGCACTGGGATAAGGCTGCAATGGACACTGGGGAAGGCTGCACTGACAAGGCTGCACTGACAAGGCTGCACTGGGGCAAGGCTGCACTGAGAAGGCTGCAATGATGGGCATTTAAATGTAAGTTTTTTCCCTTAAACTTCCCTCCTAAAAGTTTTTTTTTCCTTAAAATTCCCTCCTAAACTTGGGGTGCGTGTTATACGCCGGTGCGTGTTATACGCCGATAAATACGGTAATTTTTTTCGTTTTATTCTCTTCTATTGTTTTTTTATGCTTTTCTTTTCTATTATTTTATATTCTATAATAGTCTTTTCAATTCCAATTCATTCTATACGAAATTCGAATTTCGGTACATGGCTTCTGAAGTTTGAATTTCGTATAGAATGAATTCGAATTTGAATAGAAAAGATAGAAAACAGAATAGAAGAAAATATAATATATATATATAACCATCTTCCGAAATTTGAATTTCTTATAAAATGAATTTGAATTTGAATAGGAAAGATTAGAATAGAGTAGAAGAGAAAAGACTAGAAAAACAATAGAACAGAATAGAATAGATTATATATATTATATTTTATTCTGTTCTGTTCTATTGTTTGTCTAGTCTATTATTTTCTATTCTAATCTTTTCTATTCAAATTCGAATTCATTCTATACGAAATTCCACTTTCAGAAGCCATCTTCCGAAATTCGAATTTCGTATAGAATGAATTTAAATTAGAATAGAAAAGTTTAGAATAGAATAGGAAAGAATAGCATAGAAAAACAATGAAACAGAATAGAAAATTATATATATATATATATATATATATATATAAAACATCTTCCAAAATTCGAATTTCATATAGACCGAAATCAAATTTGAATATAAAAGATTAGAATAGAATAGAAAATAATAGAAAAGAATAGACTAGAAAAACAATAGAACAGAATAGAAGAAAATATAATATATATATTATATTTTCTTCTATTCTGTTCTATTGTTTTTCTAGTCTATTCTTTTCTATTATTTTCTGTTCTAATCTTTTCTATTCCAATTCGAATTCATTCTATACGAAATTCAAACTTCAGAAGCCATGTACCGAAATTCGAATTTCATATAGAATGGATTTGAATTTGAATTGAAAAGACTATTATAAAATATAAAATAATAGAAAAGAAAAGCATAAAAAAACAATAGAAGAGAATAATAAAAAAAAAAAATTATATATATATATATATATATATATATATATATATATATATATATATATATATATATATATATATGTATATATTTATATATATATATTCTATTGCTTTATTATTTTATATTCTATCTTATTGTTTTTTTTAGAAAAACGTTTTCTATTTTTTTCGAATTCGATTATGTTTTCTAATTCGATTCGAATATGTTTTCGAATATGTTTTCGAATTCGATTCGAATATGTTTTCGAATTCAATTCGAATATGTTTTCGAATATGTTTTCGAATTCGATTCGAATATGTTTTCGAATTCGATTCGAATATGTTTTCGAATTTGTTTGTTTTTTTTCGGATTCGTTTAAATTCTTTACTTTTGTAATTCGGAAATTCGGATGCATCCGAATTTCCGAATAATGAAAAATTCGTCCGAATTTCGATTCGGAACGAAACGAAATGCACATGCTTAGCAATCACTCTCAACCCTACCTTCCACTCTTCCTTCCATGCTTCCTTGCACCCCAGCTGAGGCTTTCGAAGTCCAACCTGGGCCTTCCAGCCAGGAAAAGGTGGAGGAGCCCAGCTTGAGCCAGGTATAGCATTGTTTTACATATTTCTTGACGTAAAATTTATGATGGTAACTAGATGTTATTATTGATCACCAATTGCTGATTTAATAAAGTGTTTTACATATCAATAGACAGTAGTGGCCAAAAATGTTTGGGACAAGAATGAAAAATGCTGTTAACATTCAATTTGCAACAGTCATGAGCTGAAAATTGTGTGTGATTGATGAACAAAAAACTAAAACTATGCCCCTTTATCATACACAGGAAAGCCTCAGCCAGGAGGAGGGCGTGGAATGTGGCAGCCAGGAGGAGGCAGTGGAATGTGGCAGCCAGGAGGTGGCACGACCCAACAGCCTGACCGAATCCCAGGTCCCTCCCCTCCGCCTTCCAACCAAAAGGCCCAGGAAGGGGAGGAATGTGGAGGAGGCAGCGCTTGGGCTGGTTCGGAAGGCTAATGCTGCCCTCAGAACTACCCCCACTATTCAAGAGGCCTTTGCCTCCATGGCTGCATGCAAATGGAGGAGGGCCAACGCCTCATCTGTGAGGAAATTATGTATCTGACCCTAAATAAGGGTTTGAGGGGCCAACTCACAACCAAAACCCACCTGTGTGAGTTTGACCATCCTCCTCCTCTTCCTCCTCCACCTCCTGCCACAACTCCAACACCACAGCTACTGCCAGGAAGAAAAGAGTGTGATGGCCTGGGTTTAGTCTGGTCTGACAAAAGACGCAGGCTGTTGTATGACCACAGCCTGGAAACACATATGTCATCTGTTGCTGTTCCTGATCTCTTGAAGTCCTGGACCGGATTATGCTCACTATTATATGGACTCCTCAGGCTCCCAATTTTGCCTGTAAAATAGTTGGTGTGTGCCCTGGGGTACAAAGACTTTGCCAATTTCACCAGTTTCCCCAGCGTTGCCTTCCTCTTTATTTTCTTTTGACCCATAATAAATGGCTATTTTTGATTCACAAATACTTGCCTACGTGTTTTACTTCAAAAAGGACAGTTTGTTTGTGAGTAGGCAGGTACATTTCCTAAATACAATGTCAAATTAACAAGGGACACCAACCAACCTCCTTGAGGTTAAAAAATACAAGATAATAATGGTGTTGTGGTAACTTGACACACAAAACGAAAAAAAAAATATTATGGAGATCATTAGAAAAAAAACAGGAGATCTTGATAAAAAAAAACAACAAAAAATAAAATCACTATAAAAATAAATAAAAAACATTATTATGGAGATCTGACGAAAAAAGAACTAATATTATTCAGGAGATCACGAGAAATAATAAAGAAATCAGTTTGTCAGAACTCTGTGTGAATATCAGCAGCAAATTCTAGCTTATTCTAGCATTATAAAGAAGAAGAGAATGCGGTGCATTAAAAGATTTTAAAATTCGCAGTGTGACGAATGTGCTATCTCCATTACAAACGCTAGTTTTACCAGAACGAGCGCTTCTGTCTCGTACTTGATTCAGAGCATGCGTGGAATGTTGTGTGTTGGAATTGTCTACACATGCTCGGAATTTACGACAACGGATTTTGTTGTCAGAAAATTTGAGATCCAGATCTCAAATTTTATTTGGGGGAAATTCCGACGGAAAATGTCCGATGGAGCCTACACACGGTTGGAATTTCCGACAACAAGCTCCCATTGAACATTTGTTGTCAGAAATTCCAAGCGTGTGTACGCGGCATAAGTGTTGGAGCAGCCGTACCACGGACGGAGACCGATACCTTGTTGATGACTTGTACCACCCCCAGATTATCCCCATGAAATCGCACTTTCAGGTCCCTGAAAGACTCTCCCCACAGCTCCACAGCCAGCACCACAATTCCAGCAATACGGAGAAAACCTGCTTCTTTTTACGAATCCGGTCAAGGCCCTACACTACACTTTCCTTGAAAAAAAGGCCCCAAAACCAGTTGAGCCGGCCACATCCGTGTAAAGTTCCAGGTCAAAGTTACTAACCGGCCCTGACATCCACAATGCCTTCCCGTTAAAAGAGTCCAGGAACCATGGCCACATTCGCAAATCCTCCCTGTGCTCCCATACCAGGCACACAAAATGAGTGGGAGACTTGACCCCTGCCATACTTGCCGACAGCCGTCGGCAAAATACCCTCCCCATTGGTAGGATGCGACACGCAAAGTTCAACTTACCCAACAGCAACTGTAATTTCCGAAGTTGCACCTTGTGTAATCCCAAGAGCCCCCGAATCTCTTCCTTAAGCGCCACTAGCTTATCTTCCTGCAGGCGACACTCCACAGTGTCTGAGTCCAAGACAATGCCCAGGAAACTAATCACGCAACATCTCGAACTACCCACTCCACGAAGGAACTGAACTTCACAAACAGTGCACATAAAATAGAACAGCCCATGGGCAGGCAGCGATCCATGTAGAATTCCTCCTGCCAATGACAACCTAGCAAACGGAAACTATCCGGATGAAAGGGAAGCAATCTGAATGCAGACTCAATATCGAATTTGGCCATCATAGCCCATTGCCCGTAACGTCGTACCCAGAAAACAGCCACATCAAAGGAAGTGTACGATACAGCGCACATCTCTGAGTCAATTGCGTCATTGACCGACCCTCCCTTCGGGAAGGAAAGGTGGTGAATTAGCCTAACTTTATTCTTCGGCACGACCCCCAAAGGCGAGATAACCAAATCCGCTAAAGGCAATGAAGGGAAAGGGCCACCCATGCGGCCTAATGCAACTTTCTTCCGCAGATTCTCAGAAAACACTTCTGCATGTTGCGAGGCCAAGCGCAAGTTCCGGGACACCGGCAGCACTTTTGCCAGTCTAGAAGGTATACGAAATCCCTCCACCCTGTCCAGGTACCTACTGAGGAAAGGCTGCATTCTTTCCATCTTTACTGGTGTCAACCCTTTTGCTAACAGACTCGCAGCATGACCTTTTCCCTGCTTGAAGCAACAGGACAAGGTATGGGCACCTCCGCAGCCGCAGCATTCGTGCTTGTGTCGGCAAGACCCCCCAAACTTGCAGGAACGCTCAGTATACTGCCAACAGACCTCCTTATTCCTTGCGGCTGATTATCCGGGGGTGGATGAGCCACCACCCCCCCATTGAAAAACTGGCTTGGGGCCCGCGCCGATGTCATCAGTCGCATTCCACAGGATAGTATCCTTGTGGTTCCACCTCAAAGGATGGGCGGATCGCCCTCCACTAACGGAACTGTTCGTCATATCTTAACCATACAGTTCCCCTGTAGACTCTGTACGCCTCCCCAATGGCGTCCAGATAGCAGAAGAGCGCCGAACAGTGTTCCAGGTTCTTCTCACCAATCACTAGCCATAATGGCTAAAGCCTGCAGCCAGTTGGGGAAAGTCCATGGGATGAGTCTGTATCGTCGCTTCTCCTCATCCTCCTTCTTGTGCTCCTCTGGCTTGACCCTATCCCGACTGAATTTCTCCAACGGTAGCAGCGAGAATATCTCCACATACTCACCTTTCCAAACTTTTTCCCGAACCTCTGGTTTAAGGTGCGCTCCCAGGGGCCCCTCAAAACACAAATAGACTTCACAATTTGCCGAGTCAGCCAGCCTAACGGCATCCTGTTTTTTAGCGGCCTCCCCCGCTGTCTCCCCCTTATCCCCCACCTCCTCCTTACTAGGCACAGCCTGACCCGCCGCCGCAGTGTACACCAATACGGGAGCCACCGCCGCAGTAGGGGGTGTGGATGCAACCCCGGACCCGGGATCCCCCGACCAAGCCACCCCCCTCGAAGGTGGCTTGCCTGCTCGTCCTAACTTCAAACCACTGGACCATTTCCTTCAAACCCGCCAGGAACCCCTGCAACCCCATATCTGCCAGGGCGTGGTCGCAGACCGAAGTGGCCGGGGGAGACTCCGCGGGCAACTCTGCCGGCGTGTATGGCAACTTCCTACTGGACCTAGGCCCACCCCCCGCAGCCACCCCCTCAGCTCTAATGGCACTAAAAGAATTAAGATTGGACTTACCAGGCTGCCTAGGACGGGTCCCACCAGCCAAAGTTCCCGTCTCCCTCGCTGCAGGTCGTCCGCAAGGCTCCTCCTCTTTCGACAAGGAAAGCTCGCCCTCCGATCGTTCGACCGCAACTTCTTCCTCTCTCACTGACAGCCCTCCAGGGGATCTGTCCATGGATAGCGAGGATCCGCGCTGTTGCAGGCCCCGCCTCCTCGCACCAGGTCCGCCCACAGATTTCCTGGTTGCCTTCCCTGGGCCTGTTCCGCACTCCCCTCTCTGCCGTCCTGTATCACCACTACTTCTGACCTTAGCTGTTGCCATTTGGATACCGGATAGCTGCCAGCTGCTGCTTGGGAAGGCCCGGCGGCCGCTGTTGTGCGATTCCCATGCCGAAGCCCCGCTCCCACTGACTCATCCCCATGGTCGGCGCCCACACGGTCCTGCTCCTGCTGTGTGGCGAGCTTAGGGGGGGCTGCGGTACTTCTATCTGCACTTCTCTCGTGCACATACTGCTCACTGCCATTCTTTCATGCACATACTGTGTGTCATACTGTTCTCTCTTGCATGTATAATACCTGCTGTCACATGAACATCGGAGAAAGATGACGGGTTTGTGTTTCTGACATCCCAGTAAACTCTAGCCAAAGCTTGGAGAAGCCAGTCGATAAACTTTGCTGAGGTTAGGCAAAGACTTATGGGCACCACGATACATGAAAAGCTAACCTCCATACTCACTGATACTCATGCACAATATCTGAATATTTGGAGCCCATGGCTAGACTATAATGGGCACTTACACCTAGATATCTCCCTCCTCTCACTATAATTAACAGAGCTAGATGGACATTGCTATAGGCTGGGCCTCACAGAATCTCCTATACCCTCCCACAGCCCTCTCCCAAGCCTTTTACATGTACACTATTAAGCCCACTATACTGTAAACATTATTTGTCTTTGCATTTGCCCTTTTTCCGATAATATGGCTAAAGGGATTTGTACCTTGCAATTTTTTATGTTACCTTTACAATCTTTAAACATTACAGTACATGTGGCAGTTCGTTGTGCTCTGCTCAAAAAATCTTTTGTGAAATATCTGCTGTGTTAGTGTGGGTGTGAGCTGTCTTCCACACTCCTCTCCTACACATAATGGCCACCATCATACCTCCACACTCCTTTTCAGCACAGACTGACCTCTGTCATACTGTCTGCAGTTTCTTCCTGCTCATATTCCCTACCATCTTAACCTTCACTGTTTTCTCCTGCACATGTTGTCTGCCATCATGTCCTCTGTGCTTCTCTCTTGCACACACTGGTCACCTTCATACCATCTGCACTCTGCTCCTGTGCACATTGCCCACCATCATATCCTCTGAAATCATCTCCTGCCTGCCTTCATATTTTTTGCCTTTTTCCCCTTGCATGCACTGCCTGCCATCATACTCTCTGCAGCACTTCCTGCACATACTGCCAGCTGCCACATCCTTTGACTCTTGCACACACTGAATGGTGTCATATGCTTCTCACTCTCCTGCACATGCTGTGTGCTGTTATACCCTTAAATGCCTCTTCTGTGCTTGCTGCCAGCCATTGTGTCCTCTGCACTCATTTTCTACACAAATTAACTGCTGTCATACCCTTCCCACTCCTCTACCACACACACTGCCTGTCATCATACCCTCTGCACTCCTCTCCTGTACATACTGCTCATGATCAAAACTTTGGACACACTTCTCCTAAACATATTCTGCACTTCTCTGCTGTGCATATACTGCCTACTAAAACTACTACTGTTATGGAGAGAACACTTTTTGCTAGTGTATGTAAAAACAAATTACACAATGTAATGCCACGTACACACGAGCTGACTTTTCGACGGACTAGGTCTGGCAGACCTGACTCCGTCGGACAATTCAACCGTGTGTAGGCTCCAGCTGACTTTTTTTTCCCAAAAGTCCAACAGTCCTAGAGATAAAACATGTTTCAAATCTTTCCAACGGACACGAGTCCGGTCGGAAAGTCCGCTCGTCTGTATGCTAGTCCGACGGACAAAAACCGACGCTAGGGCAGCTATTGGCTACTAGCTATGAACTTCCTTATTTTAGTCCGGTCGTACGTCATCACGTACGAATCCGTCAGACTTTGGTTGATCGTGTGTAGGCAAGTCCGTCATTCGAAAGTCCGTCGGAAAGTCAGTCGAAAAGTCTGCCCTTGTGTAGGCGGCTTAAGAGATACGTGAGCCCTGCATTATTCCAGCTTACACTCTAACAGAAAAGAGGACTTCATTTAAAAGTTAATGACATCAGTAGTGGTAAAGAATCCACTCTGGTGCTGTATTCTATGTGATAAATTCATTCTTTAATCAGCTGTAATGGCTGGCAGATTCTTTTGGCTGAAAACAAAAGTGCAGAAGAAATGTCATATTTAAAGAGCAACTGTCAATTCGCCCATCCGGGACAGTGAAAGATTGTCTTGTATGTGCAACCCCCCCCCCCACCACCACCCATGGATACTTACCATTATTAGAGTATTAGATAGTCTTATGCCGCGTACATACGAGCGGACTTTCCGGCGGACTAGGTCCGACGGGATTAGTCCGGCAGACAATTCGATCGTGTGTGGGCTCCAGCTGGCTTATTTCTCCCCAAAAGTCCGACGGGCCTATTAATAAAACATGTTTCAAATCTTTCTGACGGACTCGAGTCCGGTCGAAAAGTCGGCTCGTCTGTATGCTAGTCCGACAGACAAAAAATGACGCTAGGGCAGCTATTGGCTACTGGCTATGAACTTTTTTATTTTAGTCCGGTCGTACATCATCACGTACGAATCCGTCGGACTTTGGTTGATCGTGTCCATTCATTGGAAAGTCCGTCGGAAAGTCCGTCGAAAAGTCCACTGGACCTAGTCCGTCGAAAAGTCCGCCCGTGTGTACGCGGCATTGCAATCATTTTTACAATTAAGAATAAAAACCTGCCTCATCCCACCCTCTTACATTGCTGCCTAATCAAGGTGTTTGCACACTATCCAGTAGGGATGAGCCGAACACCCCCCGGTTCAGTTCGCACCAGAACCTGCGAACGGACCGAAAATTCGCACGAACTTTAGAACCCCATTGATGTCTATGGGACTCGAATGTTCAAAATCAAAAGTGCTCATTTTAAAGGCTAATTTGCATGGTATTGTCCTAAAAAGGGTTTGGGGACCCGGGTCCTGCCCCAGGGGACATGTATCAATGCAAAAAAAAACTTTTAAAAACGGCCGTTTTTTCGGGAGCAGTGATTTTAATGATGCTTAAAGTAAAAAAAAAAAAAAAAGTGAAATATTCCTTTAAATATCGTACCTGGGGGGTGTCTATAGTATGCCTGTAAAGTGGCGCATGTTTCCCGTGCTTAGAACAGTCCCTGCACAAAATGTCATTTTTAAAGAAAAAAAAGTCATTTAAAACTGCTTGCGGCTTTAATGTAATGTCAGGTCCTGGCAATATGGATGAAAATCAGTGAGACAAACGGCATGGGTACCCCCCAGTCCATTACCAGGCCCTTTGGGTCTTCTATGGATATTAAGGGGAACCCCTCACCCAGTGTTAAGTAGAATCTGTTTGTAATTTTGAACTGGTACATTTTTAACGTGTTTAGCTCCAGCCAAAAAATCTATTTTAAGCTTTTTGGAAAACATAGGGAAGGGTTATCACCCCTGTGACATTTGTTTTGCTGTCTGTGCTCCTCTTCAGAAGATTTCACCTCACTTTTTGTCCCAATGACAAATGTTTTTTGAAAATTTGGGTTTTTTTGTGAAACAAGGATTGGTGATAAAGCATCAGTGGAAAGGAGAAATGTTTTTCCCATATTAACTCTTATGTCCTGTACACACGGTCGGACATTGATCGGACATTCCGACAACAAAATCCTAGGATTTTTTCCCGACGGATGGTGGCTCAAACTTGTCTTGCATACACACGGTCACACAAAGTTGTTGGAAAATCCGATCATTCTGAACGCGGTGACGTAAAACACGTACGTTGGGACTATAAACGGGGCAGTAGCCAATAGCTTTCATCTCTTTATTTATTCTGAGCATGCATGGCACTTTGTGCGTCGGATTTGTGTACACACGATCGGAAATTCCGACAACGGATTTTGTTGTCGGAAAATTTTATAGCCTGCTCTCAAACTTTGTGTGTCGGAAAATCCGAAGGAAAATGTGTGATGAAGCCTACACACGGTCGGAATTTCCGACAACAAGGTCCTATCACACATTTTCCGTCGGAAAATCCGACCGTGTGTACGGGGCATTACAGAAGAGAATTTCCCTTCCTAGGGGTAGATTTCATCTCACTTCCTGTTGTCTCCTTCCGTTTGCAAGTAGGAGTCATTTGTAAATTGGATGTATGAAAGTAGGGGCCTGCCCTATATATGGGCCTTAGGTGTTGTTGTGGCCACAACACTGTAAGCCCTCACAGGGCCCTGCTGAGAAATATTAGATCAAGAATTGTAATTACATACCCCTGTTGAACAGGGGCAGAAAAATTGGGCCTTTGGTGGTGGTGGTGGTGGTGGTGCTAGTGCCACAACACTGTAAGTCCTCACTCACTCTTGGTGGGCGCAGAAACGGGCCCTGCTGTGAAATATTAGATCAAGAATTGTAATTACATGCCCCTGTTGAACAGGGGCTGAAAAATTGGGCCTTAGGCACTGGTGCTGGTGCCACAACACTGCAACCCCTCACAGATACTCTAGTTGGAACGCAGAAATGAGCCCTGCTGCAAAGTATTGCATCAAAAATTGTAATTACACGCCCCTGTTAAACAGGGGCAGAAAAATTGGGCTATAGGCACTGGTACTGGTGCCACAACACTGCAACCCCTCACAGATACTCTAGTTGGAACGCAGAAATGAGCCCTGCTGCAAAGTATTGCATCAAAAATTGTAATTACACGCCCCTGTTAAACAGGGGCTGAAAAATTGGGCCTTAGGCACTGGTGCTGGTGCCACAACACTGCAACCCCTCACAGATACTCTAGTTGGAACACAGGAACGAGCCCTGCTGCAAAGTATTGCATCAAAAATTGTAATTACACGCCCCTGTTAAACAGGGGCTGAAAAATTGGGCCTTAGGCACTGGTGGCGGTGCCCAGAACCAAAAATTCTTACAAGCTATCAGCGTGATCATTGAGGAGGAAGAGGATAATTACTCAGGATAGTCACTGAGCATCAGCACAGGCAGTCTTTGAAGGGATCTGAGATTTTTAAAAAAATTATCAGCATCAGGTGCTTGGTAGCTGTTGGTGATCCAAGACTGATTCATTTTTATGAAGGTCAGTTGATCGACCTAATCGGTGGACAGGCGCACCCTGTGATCGGTTACAAAGCCTCCAGCAGCACTGAATGTGTGTTCCGAAAGAATGCTGGATGCAGGACAGGCCAGTAGCTCAATTGCATACTGTGCAAGCTCTGGCCAGTGATCCATCCTCAAGACCCAGTAACCCAGAGGATTTTCGGTGGGAAAGGTGTCCAAGTCAGATCTTGCCCCTAGGTATTCCTGCACCATGTAAAACAAACGCTGGCGATGGTTACTGGAACCGATCATACCTTGGGGCTGTGGGCTAAAAAATTGTCTGAACGCATCAGTCAGACGGCCACCTTCTCCACCGCTCCTTCCTTGACTGACCGAAGCCTCAGCAACACGTTGTCCAGAAACAGGAGTTTGTAACCTCCCAGTCTCTGGGAACACGTTGCACAGACCTTTCTGCAAGGCCTCCCGAAGATGTTTCATCCTCTGCTCCCTCTGCGATGGCAAGATAAGGTCGGCAACCTTACCCTTGTAACGTGGATCAAGGAGGGTTGCCAGCCAGTATTGGTCCTGCTCCTTGATACCACGAATACGAGGATCCTTATGCAGGCTTTGCAGGATCAGGGAGGCCATGCAGCGTAGGTTTGCTGAGGCATTCGTTCCGGAGTCCTCTGGGTCACTAAGGACGACATGGTCCGCAGCCACCTCCTCCCAGCCACGTACAAGTCCATGTGTTTCTTGGGACTGATCCCTTAAAGACTGCTGCTGATGCTAAGTGCCAGGCTCCACCTCCATACTGACACAATCCTCCTCCTCCTCTTCCTCCTCGTCCTCTTCCTGTGCGATCGGCGGGCACGCAGGAACACTGTCTGGATAAAGAGGGCATTGAGAGCTAAGGAAGTCCTCCTCTTCCTGCCTCTGTTCTGCCTCAAGTGCCCTGTCCATTATTCCACGCAGCGTGTGCTCCAACAGGTGGACAAGGGGGACAGTGTCACTGATGCATGCACTGTCACTGCTCACCATCCTCGTGGCCTCCTCAAATGGTAACAGGACAGTGCATGCATCCCTGATCATGGCCCACTGGCGTGGGGAAAAAAAACAAGCTCCCCTGACCCTGTCTTGGTGCCATAGTCGCACAGGTACTCATTGATGGCCCTCTGCTGCGTGTGCAGCCGCTGCAGCATGGCCAACGTTGAGTTCCACCTGGTGGGTATGTCACAGATTAGGCGGTTCTTTTGGAGGTCTGCCAGTAAGGACTGGCATTATATGACCGGCGGAAATGCACAAAGACTTTCCTGGCCTGCCTCAGGACATCCTGTAAGCCCGGGTACCTGCCCAAGAACCGCTGCACCACCAAGTTAAGGACATGAGTCAAACAGGGCACATGGGTCATTTGTCCCTGTCGGAGGGCAGAGAGGAGGTTGGTGCCATTGTCGCAAACCACCATTCCTGCCTTAAGTAGGCGTGGCATCAACCACCTCTGAACCTGCCCCTGCAGAGCTGACAGAACCTCTGCCCCAGTGTGGCTCCTGTCCCCCAAGCACACCAGCTCAAGCACCGCATGACATCTTTTGGCCTGCATACTTGTGTAGCCCCTTGAACGGCTACTGAGCACCGCTGGTTCTGAGGACAAAGCACAGGAAGAGGCCATGGAGGAAGAAGAGGAGGGGTTGGAGGAGAGACGTGTGTCACAATCATTAGTAGTGGCAATTTGGAGGCGTGGTGGCAGAACAACCTCCAACACTACTGCACCTTGTCCTGCATCCTTCCCAGCTGCCAGCAGAGTCACCCAATGAGCGGTGAAACTTAGGTAACGTCCCTGTCCATGCCTGCTGGACCATGAGTCAGCTGTAATATGCACCTTACCGCTGACCGCCCTGTCCAGCGAGACCAAGACATTGCCTTCCACATGCCGGTAGAGAGCCGGAATCGCCTTCCGTGAGAAAAAGTGGCATTTGGGTACCTGCCACTGAGGAACCACACATTCCACAAACTCACGGAAATGGGCAGAGTCTACCAACTGAAAAGGCAGCAGTTAAAGTACTAGCAATTTTGCCAAGCTAGCATTCAACCGCTGAGCATGTGGATGGCTGGGAGCGAACTTCTTTCGGTGGTGCAGCAGCTGGGGCAGGGAAATTTGCCTGGTACAATCTGACGTCGGTGTACCGAAAGGAGATTGCCCCCAAGTACTTGGCTGTGACACACCTAATTCTACACCTTCATTCCTCTCAGTGCAGGTCTCAGAGAGGACTGAAGGTATAGTGGGGTTGGAGATCTCAGCTGATGAGGAACAAGGAGAGGTCTTCTTTGTTCTTTGGTGTAGGTCTTTTAGATACGCTTGCGTATCGAACTGCATGGCAGGTCAACATATGTCTGGTCAAGCATGCGGTGCCCAAGCGGGAGATGCTTTGGCCACGCGAGATACACTTGAGACATATGTTGCAAATAGCAGCGGTGCGATCTGATGCACTCGTCTCAAAAAAGGCCCACATCAAAGAACTTTTGGAATAACGCGCAGAGACAGCAGCGCCCTGCACATGCAGAGCTTTGGGGTGTGATGCAGTCAGTGTGCTGCCCTTAGGCTGGCCCCTGGAGGGCATCCTGCCTCATTGGTGATGTGCCTCCTCCTCCTCCTCTCTCCTATCAGGCACCCACGTTAAGTCAGTGACCTCATCATCCCCTCCCTCCTCATCACTGGAGCAAACCTGGCAGTATGCTGCAGCAGGGGGAGCATGACTGCCAGATTGCTGTCCTTCTTGGGCACCCCCTCTGTCTGTGCTCACATTACTGCCTTCATCTAGCTCAGTATGATCATCAGAGCCTTCTAAACGCTGGGCATCCTCCTGGAGCATGTACTCAACACTGTGGTCAAACAGTTCGAGGGACTCCTCAGGAGGACATGGTGGGGCTAGGGAAGGAGTCACTGATGCCATTGAGCCGAGGGAAGAGGCCGCGTTGGCAGCTGCTTAGCCAGACAAAGTACCCTGAGCATGGGTGAGAGAGGATGAGGAGGATGAGGACGGCTTGGTCATCCACTCGACCAAGTCTTCCGCATGTTGCGGCTCAACACGGCCAGCTGCCGAAAAAAAGGCCAAGCATGTCCCACAGCCACGTGTTGATGAGGATGCACCGTCTCCATGACCAGCACTGTTGCCTCTAGACACAGAGCCTGCTTGCCCTCTTTTATTGGCTTGTGACTGTCTGCCTCTCCTTGTTGTCCTTCCAGACATACTAATGGCCTGCAGCTGCACTAAGCTGGGACATATATATATATATATATATATATATATATATATATATATATATATATATATACTGATACTGCAGCTAGCAAAATCAACTGCCTGCCTGTAGTATGAGAACACCACCAACCTTCTACAGGTAGCTTTAGCTGAACACTGTGCAGAGCTTGCAAAAAACTAACTTGTAGCTTATTTAGCTGCCTGCGGTAGTGATAGGATCAGGAAAACACCACCAACCTTCTACAGGTAGCTTTAGCTGAACACTGTGCAGAGCTCGCACTACACTAACTTGTAGTTTTAGCTGAACACTGTGCAGAGCTCGCAAAAAACTAACTTGTAGCTTATTTAGCTGCCTGCGGTAGTGATAGGATCAGGAAAACACCACCAACCTTCTACAGGTAGCTTTAGGTGAACACTGTGCAGAGCTCGCAAAAAAATAACTTGTAGCTTATTTAGCTGCCTGCGGTAGTGATAGGATCAGGAAAACACCACCAACCTTCTACAGGTAGCTTTGGCTGAACACTGTGCAGAGCTCGCACTACACTAACTTGTAGTTTTAGCTGAACACTGTGCAGGGCTCGCAAAAAACTAACTTGTAGCTTATTTAGCTGCCTGCGGTAGTGATAGGATCAGGAAAACACCACCAACCTTCTACAGGTAGCTTTAGGTGAACACTGTGCAGAGCTCGCAAAAAACTAACTTGTAGCTTATTTAGCTGCCTGCGGTAGTGATAGGATCAGGAAAACACCACCAACCTTCTACAGGTAGATTTAGGTGAACACTGTGCAGAGCTCGCAAAAAACTAACTTGTAGCTTATTTAGCTGCCTGCGGTAGTGATAGGATCAGGAAAACACCACCAACCTTCTACAAGTAGCTTTAGGTGAACACTGTGCAGAGCTCGCAAAAAAATAACTTGTAGCTTATTTAGCTGCCTGCGGTAGTGATAGGATCAGGAAAACACCACCAACCTTCTACAGGTAGCTTTAGCTGAACACTGTGCAGAGCTCGCACTACACTAACTTGTAGTTTTAGCTGAACGCTGTGCAGAGCTCGCAAAAAAACTAACTTGTAGCTTATTTAGCTGCCTGCGGTAGTGATAGGATCAGGAAAACACCACCAACCTTCTACAGGTAGCTTTAGGTGAACACTGTGCAGAGCTCGCAAAAAACTAACGGGTAGCTTATTTAGCTGCCTGCGGTAGTGATAGGATCAGGAAAACACCACCAACCTTCTACAGGTAGTTTTATGTGAACACTGTGCAGAGCTCACAAAAAAACTAACTTGTAGCTTATTTAGCTGCCTGCGGTAGTGATAGGATCAGGAAAACACCACCAACCTTCTACAGGTAGCTTTAGGTGAACACTGTGCAGAGCTCGCAAAAAACTAACCTGTAGCTTATTTAGCTGCCTGTGGTAGTGATAGGATCAGGAAAACACCACCAACCTTCTACAGGTAGCTTTAGGTGAACACTGTGCAGAGCTCGCAAAAAACTAACTTGTAGCTTATTTAGCTGCCTGCGGTAGTGATAGGATCAGGAAAACACCACCAACCTTCTACAGGTAGCTTTAGCTGAACACTGTGCAGAGCTCGCAAAAAACTAACTTGTAGTTTTAGCTGAACACTGTGAGGAGAATGCACTACACTAACTTGTAGCTTTAGCTGAACACTGTTCAGAGGACGCACTACACTAACATGCAGCTTTAGCTGAACACTGTGCAGAGGTCGCACTACACTAACTTGTAGTTTTAGCTGAACACTGTGAGGAGGACACACTACACTAACTTGTAGCTTTAGCTGAACACTGTGAGGAGGACGCACTGCACTAACGTGTAGCTTTAGCTGAACACTGTGCAGAGGTTGCACTATACTAACTTGTAGTTTTAGCTGAACACTGTGAGGAGGACGCACTACACTAACTTGTAGCTTTAGCTGAACACTGTGCAGAGGTCGCACTACACTAACTTGTAGTTTTAGCTGAACACTGTTCAGAGGACGCACTACACTAACTTGTAGCTTTAGCTGAACACTGTGCAGAGGTCGCACTACACTAACTTGTAGCTTTAGCTGAACACTGTGAGGAGGACGCACTACACTAACTTGTAGTTTTAGCTGAACACTGTGCAGAGGTCACACTAAACTAACTTGTACCTTTAACTTAACACTTTGAGGAGGATGCACTACACTAACTGTAAATAGTCTAGCTGCCTGACTGTGGTACTAATAGGATCAAAAGAACACCAGCAATTTTCTTCAGGTAGCTGTAAATACTGTAACAAGACAAGCCTGCCTGTCAGTAGGAAGATAACAGGAATGGATCTAGCTAAACTGATGCCATTGAGCCGAGGGAAGAGGCCGCGTTGGCAGCTGCTTAGCCAGACAAAGTACCCTGAGCATGGGTGAGAGAGGATGAGGAGGATGAGGACGGCTTGGTCATCCACTCGACCAAGTCTTCCGCATGTTGCGGCTCAACACGGCCAGCTGCCGAAAAAAAGGCCAAGCATGTCCCACGGCCACGTGTTGATGAGGATGCACTGTCTCCACGACCAGCACTGTTGCCTCTAGACACAGAGCCTGCTTGCCCTCTTTTATTGGCTTGTGACTGTCTGCCTCTCCTTGTTGGCCTTCCAGACATACTAATGGCCTTTAGCTGCACTAAGCTGGGACATATATATATATATATATATATATATATATACTGATACTGCAGCTAGCAAAATCAACTGCCTGCCTGTAGTATGAAAATGCCACCAACCTTCTACAGGTAGCTTTAGCTGAACACTGTGCAGAGCTCGCACTACACTAACTTGTAGTTTTAGCTGAACACTGTGCAGAGCTCGCAAAAAACTAACTTGTAGCTTATTTAGCTGCCTGCGGTAGTGATAGGATCAGGAAAACACCACCAACCTTCTACAGGTAGCTTTAGGTGAACACTGTGCCGAGCTCGCAAAAAACTAACTTGTAGCTTATTTAGCTGCCTGTGGTAGTGATAGGATCAGGAAAACACCACCAACCTTCTACAGGTAGCTTTAGGTGAACACTGTGCAGAGCTCGCAAAAAAATAACTTGTAGCTTATTTAGCTGCCTGCGGTAGTGATAGGATCAGGAAAACACCACCAACCTTCTACAGGTAGCTTTGGCTAAACACTGTGCAGAGCTCGCACTACACTAACTTGTAGTTTTAGCTGAACACTGTGCAGAGCTCGCAAAAAACTAACTTGTAGCTTATTTAGCTGCCTGCGGTAGTGATAGGATCAGGAAAACACCACTAACCTTCTACAGGTAGCTTTAGCTGAACACTGTGCAGAGCTCGCAAAAAAATAACTTGTAGTTTTAGCTGAACACTGTGCAGAGCTCGCAAAAAACTAACTTGTAGCTTATTTAGCTGCCTGCGGTAGTGATAGGATCAGGAAAACACCACCAACCTTCTACAGGTAGCTTTAGCTGAACACTGTGCAGAGCTCGCAAAAAACTAACTTGTAGCTTATTTAGCTGCCTGTGGTAGTGATAGGATCAGGAAAACACCACCAACCTTCTACAGGTAGCTTTAGGTGAACACTGTGCAGAGCTTGCAAAAAACTAACTTGTTGCTTATTTAGCTGCCTGCGGTAGTGATAGGATCAGGAAAACACCACCAACCTTCTACAGGTAGCTTTAGCTGAACACTGTGCAGAGCTCGAAAAAAAATGAACTTGTAGCTTATTTAGCTGCCTGCGGTAGTGATAGGATCAGGAAAACACCACCAACCTTCTACAGGTAGCTTTAGCTGAACACTGTGCAGAGCTCGCACTACACTAATATGTAGTTTTAGCTGAACACTGTGCAGAGTTCGCAAAAAACTAACTTGTAGCTTATTTAGCTGCCTGCGGTAGTGATAGGATCAGGAAAACACCACCAACCTTCTACAGGTAGCTTTAGCTGAACACTGTGCAGAGCTCGCAAAAAACTAACTTGTAGTTTTAGCTGAACACTGTGAAGAGGATGCACTACACTAACTTGTAGCTTTAGCTGAACACTGTTCAGAGAACGCACTACACTAACATGCAGCTTTAGCTGAACACTGTGCAGAGGTCGCACTACACTAACTTGTAGTTTTAGCTGAACACTGTGAGGAGGACACACTACACTAACTTGTAGCTTTAGCTGAACACTGTGCAGAGGTCACACTAAACTAACTTGTAGCTTTAGCTGAACACTGTGAGGAGGACGCACTGCACTAACGTGTAGCTTTAGCTGAACACTGTGCAGAGGTTGCACTATACTAATTTGTAGTTTTAGCTGAACACTGTGAGGAGGACGCACTACACTAACTTGTAGCTTTAGCTGAACACTGTGCAGAGGTCGCACTACACTAACTTGTAGTTTTAGCTGGACACTGTTCAGAGGACGCACTACACTAACTTGTAGCTTTAGCTGAACACTGTGCAGAGGTCGCACTACACTAACTTGTAGTTTTAGCTGAACACTGTTCAGAGGACGCACTGCACTAACTTGTAGCTTTAGCTGAACACTGTGAGGAGGACGCACTACCCTAAATTGTAGCTTTAGCTGAACACTGTGCAGAGGTCACACTAAACTAACTTGTAGCTTTAGCTGAACACTGTTCAGAGGACGCACTACACTAACTTGTAGCTTTAGCTGAACACTGTGCAGAGGTCGCACTACACTAACTTGTAGTTTTAGCTGAACACTGTTCAGAGGACGCACTGCACTAACTTGTAGCTTTAGCTGAACACTGTGCAGAGGTCACACTAAACTAACTTGTAGCTTTAGCTGAACACTGTGAGGAGGACGCACTACACTAACTTGTAGTTTTAGCTGAACACTGTGCAGAGGTCACACTAAACTAACTTGTAGCTTTAACTGAACACTTTGAGGAGGACGCACTACACTAACTGTAAATAGTCTAGCTGTCTGACTGTGGTACTAATAGGATCAAAAGAACACCAGCAATTTTCTTCAGGTAGCTGTAAATACTGTAACAAGACAAGCCTGCCTGTCAGTAGGAAGATAACAGGAACGGATCTAGCTAAACTGAATACAGTATATATATATATATATATATATATATATATATATATATATATACAACACCTGGGATGCATATATATACACAATACACTGTAAGTGCAGCTAACTCACTGACTGTCCTGCCTAATCTAGCTAACTCAAATGAAATGACACTGTCTCTCTCTCTCTCTAAGCACGCCGGAACACACTACACAGGGCCACCGTGCAGGCGGCCTTATATAGTGTGGGGCGTGTTCTAAACCCCCTGAGCCATAATTGGCGAAAGCCACCCTGGTTTTGGCCAATTACAGCTCTCTCTACTGACGGCGCTGTGATTGGCCAAGCATGCGGGTCATAGTGCATGCTTGGCCAATCATCAGCCAGCAATGCACTGCGATGCAGTGAAACAGTGAATTATGGGCCGTGACGCGCCACACGAATTTGGCGCGAACGGCCCATATTATTCTCAATTCAGCGAACGATCGAACAGACGATGTTCGAGTCGAACATGGGTTCGACTCAAACGCGAAGCTCATCCCTACTATCCAGTCACTGTATAATATGTGTAGGTATTGTCTCTGAAATTATATGCTCTAATTTCTCAAATCGCCTTTCAGGACAACCTTGGAGAGAGCACAGCTCCGCCCATTTTCTAGGAAACACATGCAGCCTTTAAATCCCTCCTCTTCCACCATGGCTTCAGGTATTGTGTTTCCTTCGCCATGGTGGAAGCGCATGCTGGAACTAGGGAGCTGCGCTCTCTCCAAGGTGGATGGAGAAGGCTTACCTTTGTTTGTGCAGTGACCCTCCCAGTACCCGCCCAGTATGAGCAGGGGTTGTTCCGGAGTCCCGGTCTCTCCGGCTCAGGGGATGCAAGGGCCTGCAGTCAGCATCGTGCACCCGGGGTCCGCAGGCATGGCCCTGGTGGCCTGGCGGGTGTCGCTGCGGGTCAGTGGCGTGTCCCGCATTATGGTTCCGGGTCCCGGCCGGCGGGTGACGTCATGTCCAGTGATGCGGCTTCCTGCGGGGGGTTGTGGCGCAAGTGGTTCCAAACGCCTGGAACGCAGACACTAGGGGGAGGGTCCGTTGACCGGCACTTCCAGTTCTGGCCCCCGTTTATGTCGCCGGGACCGGGTAACTTAAAAACCAGATGGGTTTTCTCAGTACCCCGCTACGCTCTCTGTTAGGATGGAGGAGAGACTGACAGCTACGGCGGAAGCAGGCGCCCCAGGCACTGGTCAGGCCCAGGTAAGAGGGGTACAGTGGTTCCTTTATTCTTCTCCGTATGGGCCTATGTTTGTGGTTGTTTTTTTGATCCTCCCTGCAGGGAGCCTGTGGCTGCACGGTCAGAGGTTACACCGCCTTGACCCTACAGTTTGGACTGGGTGGTTGCTGGGAGGATTGCACTGCTCGAGACACTGTTTCCTTCTGTCTGGTGGTGGTCTAGTTGTGCACTAAGGGTTGGTAAGTTGTGTCAGGGGCCGTGAGTTTCATTTTATCTCATTGCAGGAAAAAGCTTTAGGAAAATCCAAGCATTCAAACCCATTAAGTCAGAAGAAATGTCCTTCCTGCAAAAACCTCCATAGAAATTCATGGCAGAAGGCAATGTGCAGGTCCTGTATTAAGGACTTGGTTGAAGAGGAAACATCCCAGCAATACAAGGACTTGTTTTCTTCATTACGGGAACTTATGAACTCACTGAGTTCGGTCAAGTCCATGCTGGTACAGAGCCCTGCAGGCCAGGTTGAGCCCTAGCATCCACCATCCAGTCTGAGAGCATCCACCTCTAGAGCAGTAGAGGTTGTGGACTCAGGGGATGAGGGGGCAAGTACTTTTCCCTCCCTCAGGGATTCAGACAAGGAGGAAGAGGAAGATGATAGAAAAGCCTCAAGGTACAAACTATCTTTGGAGGAAGTGGACGACCTTCTGAGAGCGATCTACACTACCCTCAAGATCCAGGAGGAAAAGGTGCAACTGTCGGTTCACGATAAAATGTACCAAGGACTAGATGACACTAAACATAGAGTGTTCCCAGTCCATAGAATCCTCTCAGACATGGTAAAGAAAGAATGGAAGGACCCTGAGAGAGGGCCTCTCTTTTCCAAGACCCTTAGGAGAAGGCTTCCCTTCCAAGATAAGGAGTCAGAGGTATGGAATAAGAAACCCCGGGTAGATGCTGCATTCTCGCAGGTTTCTCAACGCACAGACCTAGCATTCGAGGACATGAGGATGCTGAAGGATGCGATGGATAAAAGAGCGTGGAATTCCACATTGGCCAGCCTCAAACCCCTATGGCTTTCACAGTTTTCGCAAGGAACCTAGAATGCTGGGTAGAGAAGCTGAAGAGCCACGTAGGCGGGAAAGATCTTCTGGAGTCCTTCCCATTGATACTGAAGGCAGTAAAGTACATGGCTGATGCATCAGCTGAATCAGTTAAGATGTCAGCAAGGTTGTCAGCGCTGGTGAATTCAGCCAGATGTGCTGTCTGGCTAAAAACTTGGTATGGTTACACAGCTTCCAAGATTAAGCTATGTGGCCTACCTTTTTCGGGTGATCTTCTTTTTGGTCCAGACCTTGAAACAGATAGGACAGCCGACAAGAAAATGGCTTTCCCTTCCAAAAAGAAACAACCGATCAAAAAGAATTTTCGTGCTGTTCAACAGCCCCACAAAAATAGAGATCAAGACCACAAGAACCGCTGGGTCTCCCAAAGGGGTAAGGGAAGAGGAGGAGTTCTCTTCAGATCTCACCCAGACCAGCCCCCTAAAAACAAATGACAATCTTACCCAAGTAGGGGAAAGATTGTCTGCCTTTCACCTACAGTGGGACAAAACAACTACAAGGCCGTTCATGAAAAACGTCATCTCCCAGGGATACAGTCTGGAGTTTTCAGAGCCCCCCCCCGTGCAGATTTTATGGTACAGCTCTTCCAAAGGATCAAGAAAAAGCTTCCGCAATGATGTGCCTGCTACAGGATCTGATTAAAGAGGAAGTGATTATCCAGGTCCCAAAGCATCAGGAAGGCCGAGGCTTTTATTCCCACATCTTCTTGGTGAAAAAGCCTTCGGGGAAGTATCGGTTGATTCTGAACTTAAAGATCCTAAACAGATTGATCCATTACAAACATTTCCGGATGGACACGACTGATTCAATAACGAAATTGCTGACTCCAGACCAGATCTAAGGGACGTCTATATACATGTCCCGATAGCTCAAGCTTCCCAACGCTTTCTCCGCCTAGCCCTCAACCTGAGGACTTCAGTTTGGCATCTCCAATTCAGAGCTCTGCTGTTTGGACTTTCATCCTCCCCCAGGATCTTTACAAAGATAATGGCGGAAAGCCCTGGAGCCTCTGACGCTAAGAGGGATCTCAGTGATCCCATACCCGGATGACCTGTTGTTTTTTGCGGACTCCAAAGAACAGGTCTTGACAAATCTTCAGGTGTCTCAGACTCACCTCAAGAACCTAGGTTGGCTCCTGAATCTAGAAAAATCAAATCTAGAACCAATGCAGGAGATGAGGTTTCTGGGCTATACGATAAACGCGGTGCTTCAAAAAGTTTTTCTGCCACAAGAGAAGATGGAGAAGATCCAATCTGTGGTGAGACAGATACAAACCAATCTCTTAATTTCAGTTCCATCAGCCGTGGCATTTTTAGGACTTCCCACGGCGTCGATCCCAGCTGTACAGTGGAACAGATTTCATTCCAGACCTCTTCGGATGAATATCTTACAAAGATGGTTGCACCAGGAGTCGTTAGAAAAACAGATCAAACTTACCTCAAATGTAAAACGGGTGCTCTAGTGGTGGAGGAATTCAACCAACCTGGCAAGAGGTCTCTCCTGGGTCTTTCCACTAGACAAGCGTCTAACAACAGACGCAAGTTCCTGGGACTGGGGAGCCCACCTGGACGGCCAAACCTCTCAAGGGGGCCTGGTCCAAAGCGGAAGCCCGAAAGTCCTCAAATTGGTGGGAACTAAAGGCGATTTTTCTCGTCTCCTAGCCTTTCAACAAGCGGTAAAGGAACAACACATTCAGGTTCTTTCGGACAATACAACTGCAGTAGCTTATGTACTGAAACAATGCAGAACCAGGAGCAGAGGACTCCTGGAACCAGCTAGTCAGCTACTTGCCTGAGCAGAACAGAACGTGGCCTCATTGTCAGCAGTCCACCTAAAGGGATCCCAGAATCTGCTAGCAGGCCTACTAAGCAGAAGGAGAGTGGTGGAAGCAGACTGGAGTCTGAACCAAGAAGTTTTCTTGATGATCTCCGAAGGGTGGGGGCAACCTTAAATAGATCTGTTTGCCAGCCAACAGAACTCGAAAGTACAGAGGTTCTTCTCACTCCACCGAGAAGACCGGGCTGTAGGCATAGATGCTCTCGCACACCTGTGGCATTACCAGCTGTGCTACGCTTTTTCCCCCTTTCCCCTGATACCACTGGTCCTAAGGAAATTCAGGGAGGAAAATACCAATCTGATCCTGGTCACTCCCTTCTGGCCAAAAAGACCCTGGTTCGCGACACTACTAAACCTGGCCGCAAAACCTCCATGGAAGCTGCCGCCAAGAAAAGACCTGCTAATGCAGGGGTCTGTGAACCATCCGGAAGCAGACCGGTTACATCTAACTGCTTGGCTTCTGAAAACCTCCTAAAAGCCAAGGGACTGTGATAAATTAGTGAAGACCCTACTCTCTAGTAGAAAGGAGGTAAATCGGGCCATATACCTGAAAGTTTGGAAAAAGTTCAATTCCTGGTGTACTTCTAAAGACCTCCAGGTCAAAAGTTTAGTGTCAGTCTTAGAATTTCTCCATGACGGAATGGAGAAGGGACTGGCAGCCAGCACCCTGAAAACCCAGGTAGCGGCTCTATCAGTTTTTTTTAGAAGACTTTATCCAGAGAGGTCTTAATTTCAAGATTTTTTAGGGCACTTGCATGAAATAGGCCGGTAGCCCTTAAAGTTTTTCCCAGTTGGGATTTGTCTGTTGTTTTACAGGGTCTCACGTGAGCTCTATTCAAACCCTTACAGGAAGCATCCTTAAAAAACATAGTTCTTAAAAAAATTTCTGGTAGCCATCAGCAAGAAGAGTCAGCGAGCTTCAGGCCCTGGCAGTCACAGAGCCCTTTCTAAAAGTTTTTTCAGACCGGGTGATTCTCCAAACAGATCCAGCTTTCCTACCTAAGGTTTCTTCAACTTTTCACTGTTCACAGGAAATAGTCTTGCCCACTTCCTCCTCAGCTCCTGCCAATCCAGGAGAAGAAGCTTTCCACACATTGAATGTGAGGAGATGCCTACTACACTTTCTAATCTAACAATCACCAAAGAATTTAGAAAATCAAATGTTCTCTTCATTAAATTCTCAGGCTCACGTAAAGGGGAGAAAGCTTCCAAAAGTACGCTGGGCATTCACGGTGCTTAGATGGGCATTCACGGAGGCCTACAAAGCTAAGGGAGAAATACCCCCATCAGGTATTGCTGCTCATTCTACAAGATCAACGGCAATTTCCTGCGTCAAAAAGGGCCGGTGCTACACATGAACAAATTTGCAAGGCTGGCACTTGGTCCAACTACTCGACATTTCTCCAACATTATAGGTTGGACTTACTGTTCACCGCAGATCAAACTTTCGGCAGTATTTCTAATGCCGTGTACACACGAGCGGACTTTTCAACCGGACTGGTCTGATGGACTATCCGACGGACTTTCGGCGGACTTCCAACGGACTTTCCCAATGAAAGGACTTGCCTACACACGATAACACCAAAGTCCGACGGATTTGTAAGTGATGACGTACGACTGGACTAAAATAAGGAAATTGATAGCCAGTAGCCAATAGCTGCCCTAGCGTCGCTTTTCGTCCGTCGGACTAGCATACAGACGAGCAGACTTTTCGATAGGAACTGGGTCCGGTGGAGTTCCAATGTAAAGATTTGAAACATGTTCCAAATCTAAAGTCCTTTAGATTTTTGACTGAAAAAGTCAGCTGCAGGTCCGATGAAGCCCACACACGGTCGAATTGTCCGTCGGACCAGTCCGGTCGAAAAGTCCGCTCATGTGTACGCGGCATAAGAGCCTTTCAGGACAACCGCTACTTCCCTCCCTTTTATCTTAGAAGTGGTTTTATGTGTCTGCCATGGTTGTTTGTGGTTTTCTGTGCTTTGTTTTCCAGTATATTGGAGACCACACAATAACTGAAGCCATGGTGGAAGAGGAGAGATTTAAAGGCTGCATGTGTTTCCTGGAAAATGGGCGGAGCTGCGCTCTCTCAAAGGTTGTCCTGAAAGGCTCTTAGAAATACTGTCACCGGTAAGTCTAAGTCTTTTTTATTTAAGGATAAAGCCATGTTTTTCCCATTTACACTGCAACATAAAAAATCTGTCCACATACTGCCCAGTAACTGTATAATATGTATTGCTACTGTGTCTGAAATAATACACTCAATTTTATTTAATGATATAACCTGCCTCATTTCTCCCTCCCAATCAAGATATCTATATACTCGTTAGTGGAATTTTATGGAAGCACCGGAGAGAGCAGATAAATGTAAGCTGCTTGTTTTATATAGAAAAAAAATTAATAAAGAGATATTAAAAAAAAAGGTACCTATATACTCTCTACAGCAGTGGTTCTCATTTCCTGTGCTCAGGACCCACTAACAGACCAAGTTTGCAAGCAGAGGCGGCTCTCTAATTAGGCAAAGAAGGCGGTCGCCTAAGGCCCCGCTCTCCAAGAGGCCTCACGGCTGCCTTATTTGCCTGATCTGCGTGTGGAAGAATGGGAGGGAATGTCCCCGGCCAGTGTCCCCAATTTGGCAAGGTGAGCGGGGCGGGATGGTAAAGCGTTTAGTAAACAGCGCTGCTGCAGACGAATTGTAGAGGAGGCTGAACCCGCCAGGAGGGCAGGGGGGGCCTCGTAAAAATGGCGCTTGCTCTGCACCGCTGCAGACAGCCGTAACACCCGCCGGCCGCCGCTGCACTGTGTTAAATCTGCAGCAGAGCGGTGCGAGTATGCTATGGGTCCGTCCAACCGACGCATTAACTTCCCTGTCAGGCGGAGTGATCTCCGCCCGACAGGAGCTTCCTAGTCCCGCCCGGCGTGATGTCATTCACAGGCCGGGAGGCGGGATGAAAATGCAGAGGAGAGTGTTTCTTCCAAGACCTGCGAGGAGCCAATGAAGCCCCATGCAACAGTGCAAGTAAGTTTGAAGATGGTATTTGTAATATGCAGCATGGAGGGGGTTAATGCATTAGTATACATTAGTGGCCAGTGGAAGTTAATTAACCCCTTTGTGCTGCATTAGTGGCAACAGTATCAGTGTTAATTAACCCCTATATGGTGCAGCATGAAAGGCTTCATAAACACTAATACTGTTGCCACTAATGCAGCACAAAGGGGTTAATTAACTGCCAATGGTCACTAATGCATCAATGGTGTATTTGATACTACCCCCCACCTTTCACTCCGCACCCCTCTCATGTACATATCCCCCACCATACACTCCGCACCCCTCTCATGTACATACCCCCCACCATACACTCCGCACCCCTCTCATGTACATACCCCCCACCATACACTCTGCACCCCTCTCATGTACATACCCCCCACCATACACTCCGCACCCCTCTCATGTACATACCCCCCACCATACACTCCGCATCCCTCTCATGTACATACCCCCCACCATACACTCCGCACCCCTCTCATGTACATACCCCCCACCATACACTCCACACCCCTCTCATGTTTATACTACCCACCTCCATACACTCCGCACCCCTCTCCTCTACATACTACTTTCCTCCATAGACTCTGCACCCCTCTCATGTACATATTACCCGCTGTCATACCCTCCACTTTCCTCTCCTACTGAAATTTACCGCCATTGTACAGTACGGCCCCTTACCAGGGAGATGGTGACCCGTGGCAGAAAAAACAGTGAGTGTGGATAAATTATGCTACCTATTGGGCATGGCTTTTTAGTTTGATTAGAAATTTTAGTCTGTTTTTTTTAATATTCTTTACAGTTTTATGTTTAATTTTTTTTACAATCTTTTTATTTTTTTTTTAACGTTTTTTGGTGAGAGTTTTTGGTTTCTTTGGTGAGATATCAGGGGTCTAAACGGACCCCTGAAGTCTCACTTTTGAGACAGAGAAAGGAAATGAGGAAACACATTCCCCAGTTCCTTTCTCTATAGCTCAGCTGCACTGCAGATGAATGAACAGGAGACAGAGGCTCCTGTTAATTCATAAACTAAAGCATAGTATGCTATGAATGAACACAGTGAGTGATCAGTTCCAACCACTCACTGTGTTCTTTTGGAAAAGGTAGGGGCTGGTAAATGTAATTTACCAGTCCCTTTTCCCGGCCTCCATCCTGAAGATCCCCCCACAGCAGTCAGCTGGAGAGCAGAGGAGGGAAGTCGGCAGGGCTGTGGGGGGGGCACACCGTTATTTTTTATCGCTTGAATTATTTTTCCCTGAATGGGCATGAGTGGGGCCTCATGTCTAAGTTTTGCCTAAGGCCTCACAAAGCCTAGAGCCGCCTCTGTTTACAAGATAGCTGAAATACATCACAGGTGATATCATTTGCTGCTCAGTGATTGCAGTATTCTAGTCTGCATCTCCCCAAGGTAATACTTAAAATCTGGCCTCTTAGTGGGTCCTGAGGACAGGTGTTGAGAACCACTGCTCTACAGTATTTGTCACTTTTGCTTCTAATACACTGTGATTAAATTAAGGAAAAACTTACCTAATATCTTTCACTCTTACACTGGAGCCTAACCAAGGTGCTTACATACTGTCCAGCCACTGTACAATATGCGTGGCTATTGTAACATACAGGCCTGTTGCTGCTAGATAAAGAAATCGGATGTCACAGCCAAACTACTTGTTTTAAAAGATTAGGGTATTGCTGCTGCTGTATGCAAAAGTAAAAAAAAAAAAATACACATCTAAAATGTGTTGACCAGAATATGGTGTCGATGACCAAGTTTGTCAGGAGCGTATTGTTCTGTAACTCTGCATGCATTTTTAAGGCATCTTGCTAGCATATAATTTAAAGAAATGGTGGGTTTTCCATGTCACCCTCAAATTTGCAATAAAAGGAAAACCCTCTCCCTACTTTATGGTATTTTTTTTTTAATCATTTGTACTGACAGGTCACGTTCCCCATTGCAGTAAACAACTTCTCAGGGCTTTTTTGACAATCCCTTGCCTATTAGTCTTGAAAATGACAAGGACTGATGATCAAGATTCACCCCATAGACTTCAATGCGGTTTGGTTTTAAGTTTGCAGTTTTCAGACTTCATGTTGGGTTAAGTGAATTCTCTGTGAATTAAGCCCGGACACATTGCTCATCCCTAGTTGACATTCCTTTTAAACAGTTCTGAGACCTTTCAGAATGCACTGACAGGTCATCTGACTTGCAGTCATTCTCCTTTTCATCTGCATTTGACCTTCTTCAATCAGGCTCTGCTTTTCTGTTAACTTGCGTGGGAATGCAAAACACGTTTGATGTAAACAACCTATGATACAGGCCTAACAGACATTCCCCTGCAGTGGTGTATCAAGGGGGGAAGCCTGCACCGTGTAATGTCATGTCACATGAAAGGGTATTCTTCAGACCTCTGTCATTACAATACCAGAGCAGCAATTCTCAAGACCCTCATTTATGAGTGAGCAGGCAGAGGAAATCCTAATTTCCTCTCACTTTCATTTCACCCCCTGTATCATACGCTGTATATCCACTGCCTGCAGAGGAGAGGTACAGGGAGCCAGCCAGCAGCCAGAGAAAATACAGCAGCCTCACTGTGAGGGCAGGGCAATCTCATATGTATAGTTAAAAGAGAAGTATCCCGCCACCTCTTCACTGAGAACCGAGCCACCGAACACCACCAAGGGCTTGGTTCTCTCACCTTCCCAAGAGGAGAGCTGCTGACTGGTGAGATGTGTATTGTCTGTTCCGGGTATCAGTGGGATGTGTATTATCTCTTCTGGGTATTGGTAGGATGCGTATTATCTCTTCTGGTTATCAGTGGGATGTGTATTATCTCTTCTGGTTATCAGTGGGATGTGTATTATCTCTCCTGGTTATCAGTGGGATGTGTATTATCTCTTCTGGGTATTGTAGCTTGGAGAGTAGCCCTGGAAAATGTCCTCTCTTAAAGTCAAGTGTTTTTATCTTTCCAATATGTGCTTGTTGTTTACAGCTAACATTAAATTAAATTGTGTTATGGTCATTGCTAACCAGATGTTTTTTTTATAGGAACATTAGTAATGCTCTGCATGGTATGAGATTACCAGGTCAAGCTTTTTTGTGTAATACAATTAGTACCATTTCCAATGTTTATTTGTACCAAGGGAACCTTCTTATCAACTGCCATAGTCCTCCCCCTATCTTCCCCCATTCCACCCACCATTAGGGACTAATGCCTGTCTGACCTGTCTGCCCCATTATAATCTAATTCACCCTCCCCCTTAATCCTAGTTTAAATGCTCTTCCAGCCTTCCCATAAACCTCTCCCCCAGCACATCAGATCTCCTTCCATTTAGGTGCAAACCATTTTTTAGCATGTAGGTTACACCCCAATGAAAGATCAGCCCAGTGCTCTAGAAACCCAAATCCTTCCTGCTTACACCAGGTCTTTAGCCATGCATTTGGTTCTCTAAGCTCCCCCTGTCTTCCCTGTGTTGCACATAAAACAGACAATATTTTAGAGAATATAACCTTGGAGAGGGTCCTATCCTTCAACTTGCAGCCTAGTTTTTTAAATAGATTATTAAGGACCCTAACACTTCCATGTATTTGGTCATGCCCAGCCCCTCCCAGTAATTTATCAACCTGGCCCACCACATTCCAGACCCTAGCACCAGGAAGACAGAAAACCATTTGGTTGAGGCAATCCTGGTGAAAAATATTTCTATCAGTCCTTCTGATTATAGAATCCCCTATTACTACCAACTGTCTATGCCTTCCTGCACTACCCTCCCAACTCCTACTAGATAGGCCGCTCTCCCAGCTGTTAGGGCTGCCACCTCTGGTCTTCCTTTTCTGTGAGTCCCTACAACTCCCTCTGACTACATTAACCCATCTTCATACCTAATAATGCTGACCCCTCCACCCTCCACATCAACCTCATTAATGATCTGCTCAGTGAGCAGAAGATGCCTTTCAAGGTTGTCAGTTCTGCCCAGTGTTGCAATTTGCTGCTCCAGATCTCTAATGTGAGCGTCCAGAAGGGCAACACGCTCAAATTTATCGCTTTGGTATTCATCCTGAAACAGTTGCTTCTTTACTGTATACATGCGGAACACTGTGCACTCCAAAAAACCTTCATTCTTGCTAACATCGTTACAAAATGTAATATTTCTTACAGGACATTTCAGATTTTACTTACAGGTTAGAAGACTCCTGTTTCAATCTCCTGTTTTTAACTCTCCACTTGGTCAAATTTTCCACTTTGTCAAAGTTACAGCGAGCAAATGTGGCCAAGCTCAAAGTGAGTTTGACAAAAAAAATATATACTACCTGTAGCACCCGTGAATATTATCCACTCCCCCTAATTAGCAGACTGAAGGAAGGAAAGAAAAAAATGCTGTTTAAAAAGTGACAGAAAAGTGTTTTAAAACGCTGCTGGCAGAGGTCCCAAAGAAGAAAGTAAAACAGTCGCAACCACAAGCAATCACCAGCAGTCAAAAGCACAACACCTGTTTTTCACTCACCACTTAAATTGTTGGCGAGATGTGTATTGTTTGTTCTGGTTATTGGTGAGATGTGAATTGTCTGTTCTGGTTATTGTGAAATGGGTATTGTCTGCTTTAGTTATTGTGGGATGGGTATTGTCTGCTTTGGTTATTGTGGGATGTGTATTGATTGCTCTGGGTTTTGGTGGAATGTGTATTGTCTGTCCCTGGTATAGGTAGGAATGTGTATTGTCTGGCTGGGTAAAGATAAAATGTGTATTGTCTGGCCTGGGTATCAGAAGGATGTGTATTGTCTGGCTGGGGTGTCAGTAGGATGTGTATTGTCTCTCCTGGGTATCGTGGAATGTGTATTGATTGTCTGGCCTGGGTACATTGGTGGCATATGTACAATCTGGGTCGGTATTGATAGGATGTGTATTGTCTGCCTTTGGTATCGGTGGAATGTGTATTGTCTGGCCTGGGTATCAATAGGATATGTATTGTCTGTCCTGAGTACAAGTGGAATGTGTATTGTCTGGCCTGAGTATAGGTGGAATCAGTGGTGTATTTAGGTTTTGTGCTGCCCTAGGCCTGACTAAACTCATGCACCCCCCAATTTAAATATGACCCACCCCTTCCTGCCGAGGCCACACCCCTTCCCGTTTAAGACCCACCCTTTCATCTGTAAACCACACCCCTCCCTCTTTAGGCTCATTTGGCACCTTTCAGGGGGGAGGGGGGAACAGGTACCTGTTTTTGACAGGTACCCTTCCCCACTCTGGGGAGACTGCGCTGCCCCCTCTGAAGTTCTGCCCCCCTCCTCCTTCCTCCAGTGGGCCATTAAGAAAGTGCAACGCGCTTCTCACACGTGCAGTAGTGAACCATCCGGTTTCCTTTACCATGAATGATGGTGGCAAAACCCGAGAGCCAATCTGAAAATTGGCTGAGGTGTTGACATCGCGGTCCTAATATTAAAAGTCAGCAGCTACAGTATTTGTAGCTGCTAAGTTTTAATGTTTTCACAGGGTGGGGGCGGGACACCTCTTTAATGAGTTTGCATTGATGGAGCACTTTATTGCAATATCATGATCTGCATATTAATGCACTTTCACTAAATGTGGACTGTTAATGGGTTTGCATTGATTTTAGCATGCACGGAGCATTTTGCACATGCCAGTGGCAGCTGGTGCTCAAAATTTTTTTTTTTTGGGGGGGGGGCGCAAACAAACTAAAAAATTCAGAAAAAAAGACATCAATTGCAGCCTCACTGTGCCCCATCAAACACAGCCACTGTTTCATCAAATGCAGCCACTGTGCCCATCAATTGTAGCCACTGTGCCATCAAATGCAGCCACTGTGCCCTCAAACGCAGCCACTGTGCCCATCAAATGCTGCCACTGTGCCCATCAATTGTAGCCACTGTGCCCTCAAATGCAGCCACTGTACCAATCAATTGCTGCCACTGTGCCCATAAATTGCAGCCTCTGTGCCCTCAAACGCAGCCACTGTGCCCTCAAACGCAGCCACTGTGCCCATCAAATGCTGCCACTGTGCCCATCTATTGTAGCCACTGTGCCCTCAAACGCACCCACTGTGCCCATCAATTGTAGTCACTGTGCCATCAAATGCCAACACTGTGCCCATAACACCGATATAATTTATTAAATAATTTTACCTGCTGTCCTGGGGGTTTCCCTCGTGCTCCTCTCTCTCTCTCTCTCCTTCCTCCTGACCTCACTGCCAGACTCCGCCCCAGTGCCGAGAAGAAGAGTCACGGAAAGCAGTGTGGAGGAGGGTAGGTGGAGCGTAAGGCTCCACCTCCATCAGTCACCGGCCGCTTATGGGGGCGTGAGTCACACGCTGCCCCCCGCCCCGCATGAGAGAAAGTCCCCACCCATCTATCCGATTCCTGGCTCCCGCGGCCGCTCCCCACACACATGCAGCCCACGGCGGCCACCTTGCTGTAGCACCGCCGCTGTGTATGGGCGTGATTGGCAGAGGGTGGAGGGACATGACACGCCCCTCCACCCTCTGCCAAGCACGCCCATACACAGCGGCGCCGCTACAGCAAGGCGGCCGCCGTGGGCTGCATGTGTGTGGGGGGCGGCCGCGGGAGCTGGGAATTGGGTGGGGGACTTTCCCTCATGCGGGGGGTGGCTTTTTTTGCCGCCCCCGCAAAGTGCCGCCCTAGGCCTAGGCCTTGTCAGCCTAGGCCAAAACACAGCCCTGGGTGGAATGTGTGTAGCCAAGGGTTTGCTATATATAAGGCATTACAGTTGCTATGGTTTGCAAATGAGTTTGGCTCCCTCTAGTGTCCTTTTAATGCTGTTAGGACTTTCTTTTAATTCCTGAGAAGCAGCGCTGCAAAGCATTGTGGGCGATGTAGTCTGGAGGAGGAAGTGACTCTGTTAGCTGGATCAGCCCTGAACTACAATACAGACAATGCAAAGTGCACAGCACTGCATGCTGGGAGCAGTAATAAAAGGACCAGCGTGGCCATGTTTCAGTCTCTCTGGACGCCATTCAATACCTGCCAGCAGGAGGTCTGTGTGTGTGACCAGAAGACTGTGGCATGTATGGCGTGGAGCAGGATCACCAGCCTCTATGGGACGTCAGAGTACAGCCCTGTCAGCTTAGCAAGCGGATCAGTGTGCAGTGCCAGGACATCTGGAAGTTTCCTGCATCTCAGCCATCCGGAGAAGCGGTACAGCGGGGCGGCGCCATCTTTTCATCAGACGGAGACATCGGGAGTGGAGTCCGGATGGAGCCTCACAGCCTCTGATTCTATTGTGGTGAGAGTGCACATGCCCATTTCAGTAAAGTGCACTGTTTGCTGAGTGAGTTATTTACAGACTGCTGGTGAGACTTGTTGTTCCACAAAAGTGATTCTACTTCTTCACAGGCCAAATACAGCTGAACTCTGGGGCTTGTTATTCCCTGTGCTGTAAAGTCAGTAGTGTATTGCACTCACACATAAAGAGGAAGTTACAAGTGCCATAGTTCTTTAGTCACACAGTTATCAATGTACCATTTATCCTACAGTTTGCTTTCTTTCTGTTGCCCTGTTGGATTACAAATACTGCAGTTTAAACTACAGGCTAGCTGAAGATATCTGGAGTCAAGGAACTTTTATCATCTTTTGTAAAGCATCACAGTTCTATTTTGTAGTTTGAACATTGAATTACAACCTAGGGGGAGCCCTTGAGTACAGGTTAAATATTGCATTGTACTATTGAATGTAAGTAATATTATATTGCAATTTGGTGTGTGTATTGAGGCCTCAGTGGGAAGGTGTTTAATATAGGTTTTGGAGCATATCCCATTGTACACCTGTCTGCATACGCTTCTTATGGTGATTATTAAATTCACAGTTTCATATCTAAGCTTGTGGTTATCAACTGTCATCTATTTTTTTGTGTTCATTCATATTGGTCATTTGTGTTTATTATTCACTCTAGTAAACTCTTTAAGTGGTTCAGTGACATTGTGTGAGTTTCTCATTGATAACATCCTACTACAGCATGGAACCCAAGGTGTCAGAGGTAAGAGAGGATCTGCAGAGTCAGGGTAGCCAGTGGGGTATAGAGTCAATCAGCAGCCCTCATGGGGGTACCGCTACATTTGGAGGTCCCACAGAGATATCCCATCTGGCGTGCCTGAGCAGATTAGTTGATGAGTCCAGAGTAGAGGAGGTCATGGACTCAGCTACGGCCACCGAATGGGCCCAGGAGTGTGGGAGCCGGTTGGAGAAAACCACAGTTCTGAGGCTATCAGGAGTCCGGTGGTTCGATAAAGAGGTACGGCAGTTGATGAGAAAGGCTATCCCAGAACAGGGGTCCTACCTCTTGGACCTGAAACATGACTTGGAGGAAGATTTCACCTATGCTCTTCTAGAGTGGAAAGAGGACGTTCTGGCGGAGTTCAAAAAGGGGGTGGTGAGTCTAGCAGAAGGCCTAGATGGCCATGTGATCCCAGAACAGTTGTCGGAGGAGGCGGGTGAGAAGTCCCCTGGGTAACCACAAGAGAGCCCTGTCGCAGGCAGTCCAACTGTGGATAATCCAAATACCGCCAGTGTAGCAGTAAAAAGCCCAGGAGCCGGGATGCCTCCTGCATCATTCTATCTGGACATGAGTCGCCTAGTAGACAGTCTTGATACAGAGTCACAAGACATCCACCAATGAAGGCTATCGGAAACTACCGACCTTCTCAGGTTTTTCTATCTATCTCCTGTCCACAACCTTATCCCGGAGATCCCGGTGACAGTGCCTTGCCACCCATAGTTGATTGTTTGCTTCAGTTGCACTACCAGGGACTGAAATGCTCCAGGAAAGCTCTTTTCATGCTGAGCTAATCAAAATGACCACAGCTGATCACAGTCGAAAGTCAAATGGCTTTGTGTGCCATTATGAAGGTGATTGGCTACACCTAATTGAGTTTTGAGTCATTTTTAGGAGGGGGCGATCCTTTTTGCAACTCAGTGATTCTGTTTTTTTATTTTTATTTTCTGACATGGTGTTTTATCTTTCAATTGGATGTTATGAGTTTCATTGCGTAAATACAGCTGGATAAAACAAAAAACTGTGTCTGTCTTCATTTCAGGCTGCAAAGAAACACAGAAAAGAAGGGTTCTTTTTGTACAATTGCAAAGAAACAAAATGTGATTATTTTAAAGGGGGTGATTCTTTTCAATACCCACTGTATATTGTTACCAATAAGCAACTCTAGTGAGAACTAGAATTTCATTCATCTGTGTTAATTTTTAATTGCAGATACAAAACTGGTTGCTGTGAGGCTATGCAAAAAGTGTTTATTCAATATACATTGATTAATATAACATAGTAAGAAACTTTTTTTGCAAAGTCTATTGCAGGTATGCCTCAACAACATGTGGGGCATTATGTAATTTTGGGTGAAAATACTATGTTTATTGCATTGTAGAATCGAGTATGATAAGAAAAAATAATAACAGAGCTGATGTTTGTAGATACAGTATGTGATACTTCCTAACGATGACTGAGAGATACCTTTACACTGGACATAGGTGAATTGAAAATTAATCTGGTTCAGCAGGGACTGGCCAAATTCCAAACCATGTATGGCCCTTCCCACTCAACAGAAGTCAATATGATGATCAAAATCTGTTGAATGGGAATGTTGGAAAACTTTTGTCAATCAGCGGTTACACCCGCTGATCAGTGTATTTTCACAGCGTGTGAGTCCCGCTATCAGGATACGATAGCACAGTGGGGAGGATTCCTCCATCTACCTTGTTTGTTTGGATAGGGGAATCCATTCTTTTTTTTCAATCAGCCTACTGTCTGATTGAAAAAAATTAGCCAAGTATGGCCAGCCTTAGGTAATGAGTAAGTAGTAGATAAAACATGGCTTAGTATTTTTACTTATAAAGAAAACCTGGTCTGAGAGAAATGCAGGTGCTGCCATGTTGACCTTCTTCAGAAAATACCTGTTTGCCAGCTATCATCATAATGCTTGCCCTCTGGCTTTGGTTATGTCTGTAGCAATGCTATGTAAAAATTATGTTTCTCAGAAGTTCTTGCAGCATGCTTGTTCTTGCACTTTAACCGCTTGTCGACCAGCCGTCGTCATATACTGCGGCAGGTCGGCACGTTCCCACGAGCCATAGTAGCTGTACGCCGCCCCTTTAACCTCCCTGGCGCTATGATTATTTCGGATTTTAGGTGCTGAAAGCGGTACCATTATTTTGCATGGAAATTTGGCGTTTTATATTGTAGGCCTGTAATTCTTAACAATAACACACTTAAATCTGTCCACCAAGAGTCTAGTAGATATCCCGGGTATGATGAAGTTTGAAACACAAAAACATAAATTACAATATAATAAATAAATATAAATAATTAAAAAAAAAAAAATAATAATAATAAAATAAATTTCCCCACGATTCACTATCGCTCAATTCTGCAAGTGTTCGAATTTACTATCGCTGTTTTCTAGCTGGTCTAAAGCCACTTTTGACATAAAGGGACACTTTTTGGTTGCTATGGACAATCTCAAGTTTCCAGGCAGAAAGAACAGTATATATAATAAAACTGCATGCAGGGCATTGGACAAAGCACTGGGGACAAAAGGGATGTGAAATGATTTCATACAGTACTGTAATCTGTAAGATTACAGTACTGTATATGTTATGATTTTTACTTTTTTTTTAATTTGCCACCAGGCCCCGCCCCGTGCGTCATGGCGCTCGCATGGAACGGAGCCTGGCACAGAGAGGCTTTGGAGGAAACAGAGCCCGCAGACACAGCGGGGGACATCGCAGGATCCTGGGGACAAGGTAAGTAATGCTGCACCAGGATCCTGCAATGTAATCCGAGTGTGGCTCGGGGTTACTGCTAATGGTGCTAAAATTTAACCCCGAGCCACACTCGGGAAAACCGTCAGGGAGGCTACGCGAGGATAGCAGGCGGCGCGCCGCCAAAGGCGTACCGCTGCACTGCGGGGGAGCCGATGCGCGTAGCCGACAGTCAGACGCGCAATCGTGGGCACAAGAGCTAGAACAGGGACGTGTGTGTGGAAACACACAAATCCCTGTTCTGTGAGGAGAGGAGACACAGATTGTGAGTTCCTACTAGCTAGCAACAACGATCTGTCATCTCCTCTAGTCACCCCCATCCCACTACAGTTAGAACACACATGAGGAAACACAGTTAACCCCTTGATCGCCCCCTAGTGTTAACCCCTTTCCTGCTAGTGACATTTACACAGTAATCAGTGCATTTTTATAGCACTGATCATTGTATAAATGTCAGTGGTCCCAAAAATGTGACAAAAGTGTCCGATCTGTCCGCCATAATGTCGCAGCCCTGATTAAAAATCGCATATCACCGCCATTACTAGTAAAAAAAAAAAAATTATAAAAATGCCATAAATCTTTCCCATAGTTTGTAGATGCTATAACTTTTGCGCAAACCCATCAAAATACGCTTATTGCGATTTTTTATTTTTTTTTACCAAAAATATGTAGAAGAATACATATCGGCCTAAACTGAGGAAAAAAATAGCTTTTTTTACAAAAAAAATGGGAATATTTATTATAGCAAAAAGTACAAAATATTGTGTTTTTTTCAAAATTGTCGCTATTTTTTTGTTTATAGCGCAAAAAATAAAAACCGCAGAGATGATCAAATACCACCAAAATAAAGTTCTATTTGTGGGAAAAAAAGGGCGTCAAATTTGTTTGGGTACAGCGTTGCACGACCATGCAATTGTCAGTTAAAACGACGCAGTGCCGTAACGCAAAAAATGGCCCGGTCATTAAGCAGGCAAATCTTCTGGGGCTGAAGTGGTTAACCAGGACTGAGTTTAGAAATTATGAGCCCCTCTGCCTACCTGACAGGGCCCCCCCTCATCTCTCCCACTTGGTGTGACTTCTGGTACTAGTGTGTGTAATGTGCGGACACAGTATGTAATGTCAGTGCAGAGCAGTACATTCAGAAAGGTCAATGCCTAGGGCAATGCAAAAAGGCAGTGAGCAGTATGTTGTGGCAGGGCGGGGCAGTGAATGGTATGTACTGGCATGGCAGTAATCAGTATGTAGTGGCAGGACAGGTCAGCATGTAATGACAGGGCAGACAATGAGCAGTATGCAGTGGCAGGGCAGTCAGTCAGCAGTATGTAGTAGCAGGGCAATTTGTACTGGTAGGGTGGTGAGCAGTATGTAGTAGTAAGTCAGGGCAGTCAGTAAGCTATTTGTATTGGCAGGGTAGGACACTTAGTAAGCAGTATCCAGCCAAAATGCAAGGGAAGGTCCCTGGCCATCTGTTTGTGTACGATGTAGCAGGCAAGGAATGTGTGGTGATCTGGTGACAACACCAGAGTGGAGTGGACCATCATGGCTGGGGGGCTTGACCACAATACCAAGCAAGGGGTGTTACAGGTAGCTTCTCTTACATTCTGGTTAGTATGACAGATGCAATTGCAATGTAGGGCACGGGTGGTCTGTGGTGCATCATTGCTGAAGCTGAGGAGTATTATTTTTTGGAGCAGAAATTCCCTTTTAGACAGTTGTCACCAGAACAGGTATCCCTATTGGAAAATTCCTGCTCCAGTGTCAACTGTTGAATTTACAATTTAGTTCTGTCCTAGTGCAAAACGTTTTGGTGTTAGATACATTTTAAGATGTCTCTGGAGCCCTGTAAACCTTCTACATAAACCATTTGGGGAAAACCTTCACTTTGTTCTTTTCTGTACTTGATGATGTAGAGTTAATATTCATATGCCAGAAAACCAGTCATCCACTAGATTCTTAGTTTTGGCAGTTTTATAATGACATCTACATTCTTCCTTTTGTAAAACAGCCAGTAACATTTTGACTTAACTCTTTGTTCCTTGGATCCAAGAGCTGTCATTTCATCATGCTCTGGGACAATGTGTTTTAAAGAAAGGAAGAGTGACATTCTCAGAATTGTAACATGGAGAGTGGCCAAAGCTGCAAGCTGATATTTCATAGATAGGTACAAAAAAAAAAAAGTGCAGAACATGATGCGAGGAGGTGTGTGTATGCACAGGGGGGGGGGGGGGTGACGGATAGGAAGAACGTATATGATAAAAGTAATTTCACAAGCATCATTTCAAATTACACAGCTCCTCATCCACATCTGTATACAGCTTAGTTGAAAAGGACCTATATATTTCATACCATTGTATATTGTAAAAAGCTTTGAATGAAATAATTCCCATGGCTTTTAATGATGTCCTGGTGTCTATTGGTGGAGTTGGGTGCTTTCAAATATTGCATACTATTCTTCTTTTGGTACCTGTAGCCTTGTTATCTTGCCATAACCTTCTACAGAACTTCACTGGAGCTATACCTGATCACTACTGCAAACTTCCCTCTGCCAGAGTCTTGAACAGCCATGATGAGACACGGCTTTTCAAGTTGTACATCCCACTGGACAAGAACAAAAAGCCACAGAGGTGTGCCCGGTACCAAATTGTCAAAGGATTTCTGCTCAACGCCACAGCGCATCAGTGGGAAGAAAAGGGCACTGAATTTTGCAAGGATGGATGGACCTATGACAGAAGTGTCTTTTCCTCTACAATTGTTACTGAGGTATGAAACCAGTTTTGTAGCCCGCACATTGCTCATAAGCAGCTTGCATTTAAGATCTGCTTCTTAGAAAGGTCAATCTGTATTTTAAGAGGAGGAATCCTATGGCAGAATTTGACAAAGCAAAGGAAGTGTGAACTAACTTGTTTAGCTTGCTTGTGGTACAACCCATACAGTACAAAGCAGTAAAAGAGGATAATGATGATGACCACAATTCTATAGAGTCTATTTCTTTTTAAGGCAGTAGGGTAGAAGAGGTAGAAATTACCATGAGGCCCAATGAATTGGATTCACCTGGCTCTTACAAGGGTTAAAGATTTAAGGATGCAACTGAATTTCAATGTATGAGGCAGAGAATGACTAAGCTCTCTATGCCCTAATATCAAATGTGAAAAAGCCCATGCCACTCATTTTTAATAACACGTTTGAATACAAATTTCTCACATGGTATAACAACATTTAAGACCATAATATCCTATCCTAAGAACATAATGTCCTATAGCCAGTAAACACATCATGAAGACACTTAATTTGCAGCAATAAATAATATCTTCAATCAGGTCTTTGGGCCCTAATGGGGTTGCTAGGTTTGCTACCCCTTTGCTTTCCATTATCCTAAATTAAATTATGTGATATTGTGTACGAATTATGTATGAGGACAATTATGTATTTTTTGTGGTATGGTAGGTATTAGCAATAACAGTCAAGGGATGCTGGTACATGTTTTTCATTGTAGCCCAGAGAAATACAGCAAATAGCCATCAATCTAACACATTGTTATCTGACTCTGATTCAATGTAAGGAGGAAGAGTAAAGGGGTAAATGCTCCAATTTATTTAAATCTGTACAGTATAGGTGTGACTAATTGGAATAAATGTAGAGGATTACCGGTAGTCTAATCTGAAAGAAATTAGTGATTTTAAAAGAAAAAGGGTGCCTTGCTGCAAACGGGATAGTAGATGAATTATGATTACTGTGTAGGAAAAATAAACCATACAAACAAATTAGAGTATAAGATATGGTATGATATGCATAAGTATAGAGTATGTTGGTAAAAACCATAATCATCACTTATCGCAGGAAATAATAGAATCAACCAATATAATAAAAAATGAACTTCAGTTATGATGAACAGCATGGTAATTGTCCAAACACTGGACCAGACAATTTTTTTAATGCAGCACACCACAATGCAGTATGTGGGTTATTGTTGTGCTGCAGTGTTGGCGCATTGCTCACTACTGTTTGCCACTACTGTTACAGTGAGTGGGATGCCATTCAAAATAACAGCAGTTCAATGCACCAATACATTTTTTTTTCTGTTTAGTTCCTAATAAAATACTTGAGACTACTGATTGTATAAAATTATAATGAACTTTGTAAAATAACCTTGCTTTCTGCCAAAGCTTTTGTGCCAAATAGTATTATTTTTTGAATTTGCTGGTACACACATTTCTGTTTTCTTTTTGAGAAACAAGTGCCAACTTCCATCTCTCACATTTCACAATATGTGGTGGATGTACAGTTTTTTGCTATAAAGAGAAAATCCTCTAAAATACTTTTTTTTTTCTTACAGTGGAATCTAGTTTGTAACCATAGCTCGCTGAAACAGATAGCACGTTCCATCTACATGACAGGCGTGCTTCTGGGAGCTCTAGTCTTTGGCAGCCTTGCTGACAGGTAAGTAATGTCGCATGATAACAAGTATGACACCGCATGCTCATGTAGACTGTGTGGTTATAGTGCCACAAATCATATTGTTCTATAACCAAGCTCAATAGTGTTAAATCAATTACTTGAGCTCTGTAGACTCTGATTTTAAAGAAAATAGTTTAACCAAAAGTTCAATGGATGATAGTGATTCAAGTTACATTAAATTATGGCTAGAATGAAATTGTGCCCTGTATTATTCTAGACATAATTTAAATTTAACTTTAATGAGCTTTATGTAGCTGTCCTGACCACTTACTAACTGTAAACTGGATTATGGAAAGAAATTCAGATAAAGACAATTAGTCCTGCTATGTACTACGCAATTATTTACAAAAACAGTATGACTCATGTAAAGTCTAATGCTGGCTTCACACCTTTGCGGTAACTCATGGTAAATCGCTCATTGCCGCAACGCATAGTAAAGTGGAATCAGAGTTGCAATGTTTTCTTGTGATAGTCACCCAAATGCACCAGATGAGAATAACGGGTAAGTGTAACCACATTACACAGTGGGATGGGTTAAAGGGGCATGGTTAAATAAAACCTGAAAAGATCTTAAAAAAGAACTTCAAGTGATTTTAAAAGTAGATTTTAAAAAAAAAATAACAAACATGTTATACTTACCTGCTCTCTGCAATGGTTTTGCACAGAGCAACCCTGATCCTCTTCTCGGGTCCCCCGCCAGCACTCCTAGCCCCCCCCCCACGAGTGCCCCATAGCAAGCGACTTGTTCCGTTGATACACAGAGTGGGGATCGGCCCCAACCCCACTCCCTCCTCACTGGCTGTGATTGGCAGCAACAGGAGCCAGTGCGAGAGTCGCTGTATTAAGTATAAGGGGGGCTGGGGGGCTGGGCTGCATACAGAAGGTTTTTTTAGCATAATTCAGAGAATGTATTAAGGTAAATAAACCTTCTGCCTTTAGAGCCACTTTCAGGAATAAATTATATGTAGTGTTCGGGAGTCATATAAAACCCAGCATGCAGAGTGCAGTGGTCAGGAGTATGAAATGCACAACATAGTTCCTATATGTAAGACACCGGGTGCAGGGGTCAGAAGTGCATACAAAGTTCAGGTGAACATAAAATGCACAGCATGCAGGAGTTTGGAGTGCATAATGCACAGAGAGCAGGGATCAGAAGTATGTAATGCACAGAAGCTGGGGTCAGGAGTATGTAATGCAGAGTGCAAGTCTCAGGAGTGCCTATAGCATTGAGTTAACAGGCCAAGAGTGTGTAACTTGCAGGGTGCAGAGGTCAGGAGTGCGTAACATACAGAGTGCAGGGGTCAGGAGAGTGTCAAACACAGGCCAACGTACAGAGTACAACCAAATTGCACAGAGTGCAGGGGCCAGGAGTACATGATGCACAGAGTACGGGGTTTACAAGTGCATAACGTACAGAGTTCAGGGGTCAGGCATACATATTGAGTGTAGGGGTCAGGAGTACATAATACACAGAGTGCATGGGTCAGGAGAGTGCAACGCAAAGGCCAGTATACAGAGTACAACAAAAATGACTTCCTCCTCCCAGTAAAATCCCCCCAGGCCCATAACCCCCACAGTACAGATATCCTCCAACAGCTCCAGTTCCCCTCAGGACAGATTACCCCCCCAGAGCTTTAAACTTCCCCTCCAGCAAGGACCCCTACTCCTAGAACACCCCCTCAGTACAGACTTCCCTCGTACAGACCACCCCCTCAGAACAGACCTCCACCCAGCACCTTTCCAGTACAGAATTATCTCCCTGTACAGACTGCCTCCTTCCACATCAATACAGACCCCCCCCTTCCCCAAACTCAATCACCTGTTGCAATGGAGACCTCAGGTGCTGTTTACAGTGAGTTAAAGTCCACCCCTCAGCTGTGTGCCATGTGTCCATAGAACTGCAGCTGTCTGGCTGGCAGAAGTGGCACTGTAGTGCAAATGCCACAGGAATTGCAGTGCCATGAAGAAAACAAAAAAAATGTTGGCCAATCTCAGGCTTGAGACCCAGGATTGAGGCTGGATGTTGGGCACATGCCCAGGATGCCTGGTAATAGCAACGCCCATGTCCAGGTTTAGCTGTGTTGTACATTGGCAGCCCATTCAAAATGAATGAGCTTCTTTAATGCAATGCACATTAGTGTGTGGTAACACACCACAAGGCACCATACATATGTGGGCCCTAAAGGTACCACCACACATTCAAAAAAATTTCAGCTCTAGCCATTTAGGGTTGGATTGGGGAACATTCATAATGTTGTTTGTAAGCCTTTATTAACATCCCCTGCAGGGCTATCTTTTGGGCAAAAGGAAATTGAGCAAGGTGGATCTTTCTCAGCCAGAGATTATTGTTATTGTATCCCTGAACGAGGGGGTTGTTTCTACAGTGCTCCCTCTCCACTCTTAATAGGAATAAGCCTGCATGTTTGCTTAATACAAACATGCATAATTGTAGAAAGGTTTTATATTAGAAAGATCAGTCACTGACTGGATTATGCATGTAGCTTGATAGTGTATTACAAATGAGATGATTAACATCGAGTGCTTAAATTGCTCAGTAGCAAAATATTAAAATCAACCCTGTAGTTTAGCTAAAGGTGATACTATACCCTTATGAATTAAACTTTTAATCAATTCTTGTAATAAGCAGATGCTGTATAGACAAGACATATTAATGCCCTCTCTGTATACTGAAACAGTTCACACAGGTCAGAAAGGAAATAATCTGTTCACTATGAATGTCCTGAACTGGAAAAGGGAGAACATACATTTGTAATTGAGGGGAGAAATTTCCATATCTGATGGTGCTAAGTCGTTAATTAAAGTCGTTGATTAAAGAGTGACAGTCATCAGATATTAATAACTCTAGGTGACAGAGCTGTCTATTTATTTTATACATAATCCTATTTTTCTGTACTAATCAAGGTTTTGCCATGATAATGTATTTCTCTATTCCTAGGTTAGGCCGAATGGAGATCCTGACCTGGTCATACTTGCAAATGGGTGTAGCTGGCACTTGTGCTGCATTTCTGCCAACCTTCGATGCCTACTGTGCATTCCGTTTCCTATGTGGTGTGGCTTCCTCTGCTATTTCTGTCAATAGCATCTCTTTAAGTAAGTGTATGCACTTATCACACAGCTTTTGTTCAGAACCATTACACATATGGTAGTTTAATATGGTTTATAAAGATGTGTTAAGCAAAAATGACCAATAGGCTTGGATGTCTTTCAGCATACACGTGTATCGCTTACCCCATGCTAAATATGTACCCAGGTCTCTCATAATAGTACAGAGGCTGCCAGTCATGCCAGCTCAGTCACACACACACTGACAATTCAGGCTAAGTCTAGGGGATGACTTTTCAGTATTTATTGCTGAAGCACTGCAACGGGGGAGGGGTTTAGGGTCACAGGATACTCCAAACTGATCAGTAGCAACAATAGGAGGAAAAATCTTCTCTCTAATACTTCCAATAGCGGCTTTTCTGAAGGTAGTAGGGAATGGCCAGTATATCTGCAACCCTACAGCAGCAGTCCATATAGCAACCTCTGGCACTCAGTTCCCTTCTGGTACTTGAAAAACTAGTAGTCCACAGCAAGGTCTTTACTCACAGTGTCTCAAGACCTGTGTACCACCCAGCATCCACAGGTAGATCCTCAGTGAGTTAAATAACAAGATCCTTCTCCAGGACTTAAAGACAGTGCCCCCCAGCAAGTAAATTCCTTTGGCAATCTTTTTCCAGGCTCTCAGGTTCAGACTGCAGTCTCTTGTCCCATGTTTCTTCTGCTAGGGACAGCAGCCCCAGGGGGACTGGAACCCTCCTTGACAAGGAAAAAAAACTCTAGCAAAGCTTTCTAAACATTTTCACCTCACCAGCCACCTTCTGGTTGCCTCCTTCCAGGAATTGACTAGGGCATGATGAATATTCACACTGATCATTTGGATCTCCCTGCCCTATACTCTGGAAACTTCTTTCAGAGGAAGGTGGAAGGAATCAAACTCTAAGTTCAGGAAACCCTTAACAGACCAAAACAATCAATTACTGCTCCACTCACTACAATAGAGCCAAAAACTAAATTTAAGCTAGCAGACTAACTAGAGGAGGACGCTACACATGAATTCACCAGTTGCTCAATCTGCTTGAATAAAAAGTAATTTTAGGAACACGGGAAAAATATCTAAGAGCTTTAATATATATTAAAGGTAAACTCCAAACACATTATTAAACACATTACAACTGCTGCTTTACAGAGGATTAAAGGAGGCTGATATCAGGACAGGTACAGGTAGTTATACCAGCTAAATGCAAACATGCTTTGAATGCTTGTTCCAGTAATTCTCTGCCATAATTTCCAGCTCTGTTCCTGTTCACATAGGAGTTTTTGTCCATCGTTTGCATTCTTCATTACCCCTTTTGGCATCCTTTATATGAGACAACCACCTCACAATGGCCACAGCATGTGTACAGAACCAGGAATACATATCTCACCAATAGCTTCAGAAACTTCAGAAACTACCAAAAACTGATATCATTTTAAGTGGACCAACCCTTTAAATGGTATTTTTCTATACATCCCCTGAAAAAAAAATGCTCAATTAAATTGTGGGATGTGAAATATGTCCTCCAATGTTCTAGGACTGTGAGTAGACTAACTCATCTCATTGTTCCCCAAGTTCTAGAATGGATGCCCAAAGATGGCCGCACACTGGCTGGAAACTTCTTTGGTTTCTCATACTCTTTTGGACAATTGGTTCTGTCTGCTATTGCGTACAAGATCAGAGACTGGAGATTGCTTCAGTTTGCTGTCTCAGCTCCATTTTGTATCTTCTTCATCTATTCCTGGTAAGACCTCACTTGTTATGATTACCGGATTGAAAACTGGCAGATAATCTTCACAGTAAACGAAAGTATTATACTACCCTCCACAATCTCCCTGTTTTCCATTTAGGTGGTTACCAGAATCTGCACGATGGCTAATTCTCCGGGATGAGCCAGAAAAAGCTTTGAATCACCTTCGAAAAGTTGCCACTGTTAATGGGAAAAAAAAGGAAGGTGAAAAATTAACTGTACAGGTAAGTAAAGTAGGTACTTAGTTAACAGGAAAATCTGGTTACTAGACACTTACGGAACTGAATCCTGACCAAGGACATGAATGGATTGTCTAACATCAAGTTCCATTTATGAGCAGGCTCTAAGCTATCTGTTTCTCTACAATAAGTAGCTGTAATAATAATAATCACCACAATAATGATAACAGTAGAGTATAAAATGTATTGCAGCTTGTCAGCTTCTGTCATTGTGAAAATAGGATATCTTTATAGTCTAGAAGTCAGTCCGCTTACCTTGGCATGATAATCTACCATCAAAGGGTAAATGTTGATCCATTTGTATGCTTAGACATTCTAGACATTGTTTTCAGCCAATCTTCATAATCAATCCACTTGTTCTTCTGATAGATACTGTGCTCTGAGATGCAGAAAGACATCCTGATAATAAGGGCATCACACTCAGTGTTTGACCTTGTCCGCACTCCGACTATGAGGCGCATGTCCCTTAGTCTCATTATAGTTTGGTAAGTCTTACATGTATGCAAGCTTTTTACATTGGGTAAAATCAAAAGTGCAGTAACCTTAAGAAACCAAGCATGAAATATTTTCATTGATCTGATTGATCTTGTACAACATTGCTATTTGCATTATGTTATTAAATAAGAACAAGGGGGGGCTAATTAGACAGTGTGCACAGGAAACAGGACAGCTTTATATGTCTGACATGATCAAAATTAAAGTGATACTAAAAGTAAACATTTTATTTTTAAAAATTAACAAACATGTTTTACTTACCTACTCTGTGTGATGACTTTCCACAGAGCAGCCCTCTCCTCTTCTTGGGTCTTCCACCGGAGCTCCTGACTCTTCCCCCATGCTGAGTATTCAATCACCCCCGTCCCCTGCTTCATGTGTCCATAAGATACACAGGGTGGGGCCCAGCCCTGCTCCCTTTTCACTTGCTGTGAGTGACAGCAGTCAATGGCTCACACTGCTATCCCTGAGCCGATGAGGAGTCAGAGAGCCGGGAGAGCATCTGCTCTCATGCACATCGATGGATTGAAATCGGGCTCATGTAAATATAACTGGAGGGGGCAGCAAACTGAGGGTTTTTTACCTTTATGCATAGAATGCATGAAGGTTAAACTCCTTCAGCCTGTAGGATCACTCTAATTTTTTGCACTTATTGAGCAGATAAAACCAAGCACTTAAAAAATGGTATATTTAACAGACCAAAAGGGAGAAAATAAGAGATGTTCATTGTTGGGGTTTACATACAGTTTAATCTAGTGTGCATTATTTCCAAATATTTGCTGGATAACATGACATATAAAACTCCAAGGATTTATATCCTGGGCTTGTGTTTAAAGCAGAACTTTACCCATTTTTGCAAGGTCCTCTCGCTTCTCTCTTGCCTCCCTCCCTCCCTCTTACACATTACCAAAAAAAAAATATTTGAAAAGTAAAAACTTTTTTTTTCTTGCTAAACCCTAGCCTAGGCCAGGGTGACATAACGGCAGAGACAACACGGCATGTATGTGCATCTGGGAGATCTTGGAAACTGCCTCCTGGGATGGCGGTGTCACACTTCACGCCAATTGCGATATGACTGATGTCATATATTGCGATATGACATGATATATGAGGAGCCCTACACGCGGGGGTTCCTTTTGCAGTGCATGCATTTATCAAAGCCCATGAACAGGCAGGGCTGCATTCGTGTGAAAATAAAACATTATTGCAGAACCCTGGTTTAGAGATGAGCCATTCATTGTAAAAATGCTGTCCCATGTCACTACACACCTTCCTCTTGTTGTATGTTTCATTTAGGAGGGACACTACTGAGCCCATGCCCTCTCTACCAGTCCAGCTTACCTTTGCCCCTCACTCCCAATGACAGAATGAGGTCCCGCAAAGCACCTAGTGTGGACCTTATGCATACTTTCACTTAACTCCCCCACTCTCCTGTTCTTGGGGTCTCCATACCAAGTGTGTGGTCCCAGGAAAGGAGCCCTGTGATGGGAGTCACTTTGGGCAGGGGGTTTGTGGAACCCAGCTTACCGTAGAGAGCTCTGTAAACTCCTTGGCTAGATCCTCCAGCCCCTCGTATGTGTAAGTTACCCTGCATCTATTAGGGGCACATGGTGACCGAGAACCCTGCACTAACCAGACTCACCATGCAATCACACCAGACTCAGCATTTCATGTTAGCCCTGTTATCCAGGGTCTTATATGTGTGGTTTGTGTTGAAAGAATGAAGGGGCTCTTTCACTTGGAACAATAATATTTCTGAACAATATCCCTCAAGAAATATATGAAGATAAATTAATTCCACCTTTCCAACTGCTGGGATATTGTGCTAGCTTGGTCTCATAGACTGTTGTATACTTTTTACTAGATCGTTTGAGGTGTGGTTGTATCCCATTGTTCTATTGTTTCTGTCTGCCTTGGGAGCAAAGTATTATGGGATGTATATGCTTATGTGAATTGGCTTACTTGTTAATGAAACCCCTGTCAGCTATTAGATGCTAGAGGGGAGGGGGATTTCTCCAGCAGCCACTCCTAAAGGCGGTCTCCTGTTGGAAAGTTGAATACACCTGTGTGTCATGTTACTTAGGAGGAGGTAAAGTTTGCCCCGCCATGTGTCATTATGCAAAGTAGGAGGGATTGTCCCTGAGTGTATATCTGGTTTCCTGTATGTAATACAAAAAAAGGAATAATTTGGGGTTGCTTGTACCACATTCAAAATAGGGAAAGAGAGACTAATAATAAAATTGTTTTTCTCCTGTAGGTTTTCAAGTAACTTTGCCTACTATGGGCTGAGCATGGATCTGAAGGACTTTGGGCTTGGTGTATTCCTAGCACAAGCACTGTTTGGGGGTGTAGAAATGATTGCGAAGCTCATAGTGATGTTGGTGATGACCTTGGTGGGCAGACGAGTCATGCAGTTTTCTTCCCTGTTCATGGCTGGAGTATTGGTTGTATCTTACAGCTTCATGCCTCAAGGTGACCCACCTAAATTAAGTAACATTTTTCAAAAGTAAATAATATTGGGATTTTGTCTTTTAAATAAAAAAAAGTTAAATATAGTGAATGCACTGACTTTCAAAGTTATTAAGCAGCAGTGTTGTATAATTGTTTATATTAAACAGCATAAAATAAGGTGATAATCATAATTTTCTAGTAAACACTATGCTCCTGGATTCTAAACTATCACTTTTAGCTGTTGTTGTCAATGGCTAACCTGTAGACAAAAACTGAAAATCTAGTAGTTACAAGGCTGCACAGAGTGGCCAAAGACTGGAATGTATTTTTGGGCTGGAGGGTAGAAAAACATAATGTTATGGCAGAGTAGAACAGAATGCCCTGTGTACACCACACCTCAAACAACTTAAGCATGTTATGTTAATGGGGTTTTGCTACATGAAATATAATAGGCAATTCTGTTTGAGAACCTCTAGAGTTTTTGCACCCTTTGTAGCAATAAGCAAACCCTAATTCTGCCATGTAGATGTAAATACATACACAGAACACCTATATTTAAAAATGCTTAGGACAAACAGATCCCCAGCAATCAGCTCCAAAAGAACATACTTCTCTAGTGACCACCTCCACACCCCCATGCACTTCTCCACTGACCAGTGTGACCACTACTGTACCAAAATCCACCTTTCCACTGGCCACCACAGCAATGACACCTACTTCTCCACTGACCACTACTATAGTGACAACACCTTATCCAAGGACTGCCACTAAACTGATGTGCACTTCTTCACAGAAGACCCACTACTGCACTAACACATACTTCTCCAATAACTGTACCAATGTGCATTTCTTCACTGAACACCACTGTATCAATGTGTTCACTTTTTCACTGAAAATCACTGTTCACTTTTCAACTAACCACCAATGTACCAGCTCATACTCCTTCACTGATCACCACTGTAATGATGTGTACTTAATCACTGGCCACTACTCTACAAGCAGTCACTTCTCCACTGACTACCACTGTGCCAATGTGCAATTCCCCAATGACTACAAACATACTGCTCACTTCTCCACCTACCACCACTGTACTGACATACACTAGTCCACTGACCACCACTGTGTCAACATACACTTTACTAACCACTGTGAACCAACGCAATACTCCACTGACCACCAGTCCACCACTGTGCTGATGCACACTTATCCACTGACCACCACTGTCCCAACGTACGCGCCTACACTGACCACCACTGTGCTGATGCACACTTATCCACTGACCACCACTGTCCCAATGTACGCGCCTCCACTGACCACCACTGTGCTGATGCACACTTATTCACTGACCACCACTGTCCCAACGTACATGCCTCCACTGATCACCACTGTTTTTACACATCACTTTACTGACCACTGTGAACCAGTGCAATACTCCACTGACCATGACTGCCACCAGACACTTCCCCATTGACCACCATTGTTCCAGCAACGTGTTTTCCCAACTGATACCTTACTGATACACTTCGCCACTGACACATCTCTATTGATTGCTGCCATAGTAATGTTGTACAAACTGATACATTATGTACATTGTGCTAGACATTATACTCCTCAGACTGCTGAACTCTGTGTTGAACATTTATACCACTACAAAGTTTTTTTTAGGTATTCCTATTTAATCTTATTCAACAAATTGGCACGCTTTTGCTATTTTCTAAAAAAAAAAAAAAAAAAAAAAAGCATACTGCAATATCATCTGTCCCTTTTTTTGGAGGGGAAACATTTTTCCTCTTTGATACTTGAACACTTTCAAGCACAAGTCATCTTTCTGATTAACATAAAAAAAAAAGGATTTTACATTTTAATTACTTTCTACAGAAAGATGTGAAGCATATGTTAAATGTGATGACATCCCTGCTAAATTAAAATATTCTCTAGGGTTCCTTCAATAGCTAGTCTTTAAATTACAAGCAAGTAGCAACAATCAGTTTTTATGTTCCTAATACAAGTGGTAGTGTGGAAGCAGATTTATTATTGCTTACTGTACATTAATACAATAGCAAGAAGTATCTGTAAATTGTGTCAACCCCGCCCCTGAAGAGCAGCCTGTTCATAATTATTATTATTTTTACTTGTAGAAAAGAATCTGCTGTGTACAGCCCTGGCAGTGACAGGAAAAGCTTTCCTGGCATGTGCTATAACCTGCATGTACTTGTACACTGGAGAGCTGTATCCTACAGAAATAAGGTAAGTAACCTTGTGTAGCTGAAAATGAACATATGCAAAGGATAAATGCTAGAAGGATTTACATGCATTGTGTTTTGTGACCCACAGGCAAACTGGAATGGGTTTTAGTGCTATGAATGCTCGTCTGGGCTCTGCTGTTGCCTCTATTCTGCATCTAACAGGAGATTTCTCTTTTACAATACTTCCTATGATGTTCGGAATCTCTCCTATTATTGCAGGCTTTTTCTCCTGCTTCCTAATGGAAACCAAAGATTCCCACTTACCTGACACTATTAATGAAGTGGAAAATAGGTGAGTTCTACTATTCTCCCTTTGCTAATTATCTCACGTCCCCCTTAGCTTTGGGAAGAAGTCCTTTGTCAAGCAACACATTCTTACCTTCACGCAACTGTAAAAGCTCTATAAAGAATGGAGTGGTACAGTATATTAAATCTGTATGTTTTCTAACCCCACCACCAGTCATGGAGCTTAGAGTTGTTTGGACTGCAATGTTATTAGTTAGAGCAAAGTGTCATAAAATGACAGATCTCCAATCATTTATGATGGATGATGTGAAATATTAAGGTCAGCTGGGTACCAGTTCGTTAATCTGAACTGGAAATATTGCAATAAATTGCATAAATAAGCAATCAGTACAGAGGACAGATTAATTATTAATAGCTACTACAAGAGGAACATAGAGGCTGCCATAGTTGACATGGTGTCTGAAAATACTACATGCTGGTTGTCATGCTGACCCTCTGACTTCAATACTGTGAGTTACTGACCTGAAACCAATATGCAGATAAGAACCTCTGACTTAACTTTGACCTTCCTGACTTTGTTCTAGGTTGGTAAACTGGCAGATAGAATTTTAAGAAGGTCAGCAAGGGCAGTTCCCATATTTTTAATTCATGAGTCTTGACACACTTAAAGCTTGATTTATTTACCCAAGATAGTATATGGTTAGAGGGGGGGCTGTGGGAGAGGGTATATATTCACCATATATAAATGAATCATAAATCATAAATAAGTAGCATAGAAATACCAAATATAGGGGTGCCCAAACTTTTGAAGAGCGAGGGCCACTTAAGCGACATGGTAACTGGTCGCCGGCCACATTAAGTGGAGCGGGCAGATGACAGGTCCATGTCCAGAGCTGACACAGCCCGCTCTACTCTATGGGCCCTCCGATCCGATCTACCCAGATGGAAGGGGATGGATCTCCCCTTTTGTTTTTTTTTTCAGCGGATCGAATTGGAAGTAGGTGGGTGTAAATAGCCACAAGTCAGATTACATCTGTGGCTCCATAGAGGTGAACGGAGGGTCTGATTGGGTCGGACCGATCGTGTCAAAGGGGCCTAATGCCGCGTACACACGAGCTGACTTTTCGTCTGACAATTCGATCGTGTGTGGGCTCCAGCGGACTTTGTTTGCTCAAAAGTTGGACGGACTTAGATTTGAAACATGTTTTAAATCTATCCGTCGAACTCGAGTCCGGTCGAAAAGTCCGCTCGTCTGTATGCTAGTTTGACGGACAAAAAGCCACGTTGGGCAGCTATTGGCTACTGGCTATGAACTTCCTTGTTTTAGTCCGGTCGTACGTCATCACGTAGAAATTCGACGGACTTTGGTGGATTGTGTGTAGGCAAGTCCGTTCATTCAGAAAGTCCGTCGTAAAGTACGTTGAAAAGTCCGCCGGGCAAAGTCTGCCGTAAAGTCCGCTCATGTGTACGCGGCATAAGGCTGCTTTCACACTGATGTGCCCTGATTTACGCACACTGAGGGTGCAGCGCAGTGCACCTGTGGCTTTCCTGTGGGTTAGCTGCACCTTGCCATAGACTTCTATTATATCCTGCAGGTGTGGTGCACTTTCTGAAAGCACACCAAACCTGCAGGTAATAACAGAAGTCTATGGCTCAGTGCAGGTAACCCGCATGTGTTCTGCGCTGCACCTGTGGATCAGTTTGAAAGCAGCCCAGTAACCACTGCAGAACATATATGCCCATATATACACTGTGACGTTAGTAATAAATGTATCTTTAATAACAGTTGTCCATTGAAGTATCGCCGGCTGTTGCTTTACCAGGCAGAGTGCATTTGGTATTACTCCACCTGTGACAGGAGTTGGCGCTATACAGGAAGCAACGGTTTATGTGGATCTGCTCTGCAGCCGCTTACATCCTCTACTGACAGATTCATTCACAACACTGATGGTCTGGGATGGCGGTTTAGCAACCCACGATCTGGGCTTGCCAACCCACCATTCCAGAGCAGGAGGTCACATCAGAGGGCTTTGCGGGCCACATGTGATCTTCTGGGGCTGGGCAAGGACTGCAGAGCAGTGCTGGAAAAGAGGAGTTTATGAGGTGCAAAAAAGTGTGAACCTGGATGTATTACGTGTTTATAGACACTCCTATTGAAGTTTATGGCGCCAACAATGCCTAATTAAGCTAAAAAATAGCTCACGTACTTCTTTGAGAGTAGTATGTAGACCATGCAAGGGACTGAGTGTTAAAATGTGAACATGCACAATTACAAATTATGGGATTCTGCATGTTGAGTGTAATCTAGTGTAAATAAACACACTACAAAATGCCCAGGTGTGAATGAAGGCTTATTGCTATTGGAAGTCAGCAGTATTAAACCCAAAACCCCAAAAAATATATATTGCAGCTCACAATCATGTGGTGGCTGCATCAGTTTTCTTTGTTTTTTCCCTCTGTTTTCACCTGGTGATCTGGCCAGTAACATACTTCCTGTATAACTGATACACAACTCTAGAGGAATGAGCACAGGAGGCACAGCAGACAGCAGCATTGTCAGTCTGCGGGAGGGGGATGGTTTAATGTTAAATGTATTAGCAGATTTAGATACACTAACAAATTGAAGTCAAACTCCAGTTCAAACTTTATCACCAGTTACAGAAAACAGTTCCTGCCAGTGTTAAAGAGGAAGTAAACCAGGGGGTTTTATTCTTCTTTTTTCTTACCTGCAAAGTGAAGGCATAATGTGCTAGTATGCATGGCATATACTAGCACATTATGTGACACTTACCTGCAAACGAAGCCCTCATCGTCCTTGCTCAAAGCTGCATCCATCTTCTTCCATCTTCCTTCCGGGTCCGCGGACCCTGGCTGTGTGACTGGCCGGAGCCGCGTGACGTCACTCCTGTAAATGCGCATGGGAGGCGCTGGTCACAGCACAAGCTTCTGAAGAAACAGCACGAGCAGCCGTTCCTTCAGAGCGCATGCGCCGATGACATAATCGGCACAGAAAACAGTGAATATCTCCTAAACTGCCCACGTTTAAGAGATATTTACAGTACCTATAGGTAAGCCTAATTCTAGGCTTACCTATAGGTACAAAGAATACAAGAAGGTTTACTTCCTCTTTAACCACTTTCCGACCGCCTTCCGCATATATACTGCAGCAAGGTGGCTTGTCTGCACAAACCAGGGTACCTGTACATCGTGTGCACGTGGTACTGTCCGCTAGCCACTCGGGATCATGGTAAAGAGAGGCAGAACGGTGATCCCCGCTCTGACAGGGGAGGAGAGAGAAATGAGCTGTTCCTAGTGATCTGGAACAGCCTAGTAAGCCCATCCCCCCACAGTTAGAAACACCGCCCTCGGACACACTTAACCCCTTGATCGCCCCCTAGTGTTAACCCCTTCCGTACCAGTGCCATTTATACAGTGATCAGTGCACTTTTATAGCACTGATCACTGTATTGGTGTCACTGGTCACCAAAAAATGACAATTAGGGTCAGATTTGTCTGCCACAATGTCGCAGTCCCACTAAAAATCTCTGATCCCCACCATTACTAGTAAAAACAATTAAAAAAAAAAGTCCCTAAATCTTTCCTCTATTTTGTAGACACTATAACTGTCAATCAATCAATATATGCTTATTGCGATTTTTTTACCAAAAATATGTAGCAGAATACATATTGGCCTAAACTGATGAATAAATTTGTTTTTTGATATATTTTTTGGGATATGTATTATAGCAGAAAGTAAAAATATTGTTATTTTTTTTCAAAATTGTCAGTCTTTATTTGTTTATAGTGCAAAAAATTAAAAGCCCAGAGGTGATCAAATACCACCAAAACAAAGCTCTATTTGTGGGAAAAAAAGCACATCAATTTTGTTTGGGTACAACATCGCAAGACCACGCAATTGTCAGTTAAAGCTATGCAGTGCCACATCGCAAAAAATGGCCTGGTCATTAAGGGGGTAAAGCCTTCTTGGGCTGAAGTGGTTAAGTGGTTTGTCTCATCCATGTGAACAGATACATTTTGCTTGTGAGCTTGTGAAGAGAGCAGCCATCACATCTAGAAAGTTGTAAGCTGTAATATAATAAATGTTTGATTCTGGGTTGAATATTACTTTAATAGGCTTATGTCCATTTAGCTTTTGTAATGCAAATTTCTAAGATCTGTCTCTTTAATCTAATGCAATGTGAATATGTAAGATCTACATATCTACATATCTTATGCAATGTCACTACACGATCAAAAAGTAGTCAACTAATTTTTTCTATTGTTTTGATGATGATGCTGATGATGATTGCTGTTAATATTAAAACTGGGCATGTTTTCAGCTGTGTTGCTTCCGTGTGGATAACCTGTGTATAATTAAACATACAACTTTTGTATAATTAAACATAGAGAGGATCTCCAAGTACAATGACTCTTGAAATGAGGTATTGTCCAATCAATGGGCTGTTAAACTATCTGGTTGTGCAATGACTTAAATAGGTAGCATTGGGCAAGTACATTTTGGATAAAATCAATTTACAAAGAGTTTGTAAATCTCTATATGATTTCTATAAAAGTAAATTGTATATAGTACCATAAGAGAAATTGCCTTGATATAAAGATTAGCGAGACTGTGGACCCTTTAGGCTGGGTTCACACCTATGCAAATTAGATGCGGGTTTCCCTGCATCTAATTCGCATAGCAGGAGAATGGAGCCAGTTCACATATCTCCGTTGCGGCTTCGGAGCGCTCTGTACAGAAACGCTGTGCGTCTTTGGCTCCGTTTCAGGGCCGAATTCAGGCAAAGATTCTGCCCTGATTCATCCCTGAAACGGAGAACAGGGTCGGACAGTGTTGCTGTGCGATCCGCGGCCGGTTTAGGTGTGAACCGAGCCTTAATGGTTTTGCTATGGGGCCCTTTGTACAACATATCTAAAAATAGGCAACTACCAATTTCTGATCAGATACGATTTTTTCTCCACAGGAATATAGGCAAATTATCAGATTCTGAAGAGTCACTTTCTGAGGAGTTCACTTATATGGTTCATTTAAAAGAAATTCCATGATGACCAACACAGTATCTAGATGAGTCCTGACCGAGGATCTCTTGAAGATTTATAGCTGTGAACAGGTTGTAACAGCGTCATGGAGATTTGGTCACTGTGATGTTCTTAGCAGATAGAGGAACCCCTTGAGGGTTCTTTAAAGATGCTTTGTGATGCTGCAATCATTTAATGGAAAACAGTGGGGGAGTTGAATATATGTTAAAAGAGTAGGTATTTACAGTGTTTTTTATTTTGTTTTCCCAATAGAGTATGTAAGGGAAGAGGAAACGTAACATTTCCATAGTATGAATGTCTGTAACTTTTTCTAGAGTTTGGTAAAATATCCCAGAACTGGTCGGATCTAGTCACATTTCAGCATTTGATCCATGTTTACTATTAAGAATGTTTGCAGTGGGGGAATAAAATTATATTTCAGGGTATGACCTAAGACATTGTGTATTTACATTCATCTTGTTAGAGAATAGAGAAAAGGGAAGTAATATTAGATGTATTTTTTCTTGTGGAATACTGTGAAGTTAATATATGAGCCCTTTATATCCTGGCCAATAGTGTTGCTCAAACATGTCCATGTTTCATTCATGGGCAGGTTGCCTGAACAGGCTGAAAATTGTCAAAAACACTAATCCCAAATCCAATTTCCATTGGCCTGTGGTATTACCACAGTCAACACTGCTGGTAATACCACTGCCAATACCGAGTAAAGTCATTGACCAAATTCGGTCAATGATGTTATATGGGATTCCACATGGTAAAGATAAATTACCACAGCCAGAAATCTGTCATTTAGTGGCGGGTGTGCGGCATGTAGAGATCAGTGGGAGACAAGTTATTGTGACTGACGTGAATTAACTCGTTGGATGCCATGATTGATGTTGATTTATTTTGCTGGATGCAGCATGGAATTACTTCTGGGGCATATTTGTGTTTGTGTTTTGACTGATTAAAGGAGTTTTAATTTGGTGTGTGTTTTTTTTTATTTTTAACTCTTTTTTTGCGAACAGGAAAGGATTAGTCCCCCTGTATTCATTCTCTTGAGAGAGGGCAAATATCTGATCACCCCCTAATGATAAAGAGTCTTTCATATGAATCCCCCCCCCCGTTTTACTATTACCCTCACCTCATTCTTTGGGCACACATAGGAAGAGGCCATTGTCCCTCAGAATTGGGACAGGGATGCTCTGCAAGGTGGGAGAGGCTTGCTATTCCATCCTGCAAGGTAATACCCCTCCCCAATGTTAGAAAGTTTGTGGCCTGGTACTAACAGGCTGGGGGCACATGCTCACTGCTTTCCCTCTACTAGCCTGGACTAACTATGCCAAGATGAGGATCTGACTGAAACATTAAGAAGGGGGGCTCTGTGTCATTTTGATGACAATACATTGTTGAATTGAAAACCAGCCCTGTACTGGTTTATAATTTAAATGTAAATAGATAGACTTTAGAGAGCTTCATGCAGAATTATATGTGCAGAATGTCTGCTATGTACACACACGTATGGATGCAGTGCAATTTTTATTACATTTTGTGCCACAAATTTAGTGCACTCTAGCTTTTTAAAAACTGAATCTGTGATGAATTTACATTTCCCAAACACAAACAGCAACAGTACTTGCCAGTCCTTGTCTTACTGACTGGAAATCTATTGTCAAGCTAATAACACTGCTACAAAAATATATCTGACAGCCTGAATGCAAAAATAATCCCTTTATTTTTATAGCCTCTTTATGTTTACAACATCACTCAGGATACAATATACATATTTTAAAACTATTTTAAACAATGTACAATTTGACAGCCTTCTTTCTGATATAACATGTTAAACTAGAGTAAGGAAACAAAATATAAACATCTCTTTCTTTCAGACATTTAACTTACCATACCCAAGATAAAATGGTGATTAGCTAGTCTTTACATTGAAAGATAACTACAAAAGTCTTACAACATCATCTACAGCAGTCAAATTGTGTGATTTGATTGATTCATTAAAGGGACATTCCACTTTCATTAGAAAAGTAGTGAAGCCCCAAGCTTAAGGACTACTTCAAGACAGACTTTTTTTGCAAGTTGTTATAAGTGGCTTTAAAGATTTTGCTGTATACAGCCGATCTTAAAATAATATCAGTAATTGTGAATTAGTCTAAAAATCTATAAACATTCATAACATATGAATATCTGTGAAATATCATGTTTGACATGAGTAAAAAAATAAATAAACTGATTTTTATTTTTTATTTTAATCTTCATGTTTTGCTACAATATGATTCTTATGTGTACCGGTAACAAAATATTGTAATAATATATATTTGTTAATGTCAAGCTAATATATATTATATTTTGTTGAATGATGACAGTGATATATACACAATTGCCTTGTGTTTTAGAACATGTTGCCTATCTTTATCATTTATTTAACAAATACTAAAGATTGTAGTTTGAACTGTCTATATCTACACAGTGATTTCTAAAAAGGTCATCAAACTTGTGAACAAAACTCATTATAAAGTATATGAGTGCTCTAAGAGAACTCCGGTTCACTGATATGGGGAATCTTTTTTTAAATAAATTTTCACTATAAATGATACATTTTCACTATATTTTGTGCCTGTGTTTATAAGTTACTCGACAGTCTTCAGTACCCTGGGAGGTACACAGGCCATATTCTGTACTCCTATATGCCAGATTCAGTGGTGGTTAAGGCTCAACCTCCAGAATTCCTTGTTGTAATATTCTCTGTGCAACAGAGTGTTCTCAAAATATGTTCTGTCCTATTATCCTCAAATGTTCGGGAGTTCAAATTGCATCCTTATAGCAGTTGTTTGGCTTTTGGGCAAGAGGTGTAATCTCCATTTTTAATGCTTCCTGCTTTAACCAATTGTTTTTTAACCTCCTGAAAAAGAAAAATACATTTTATTCTGCTTGTTTTCTCTTGTAACCACCAATTTCATGTTACGAAACAAACTATATTTAAGGCTTATTGGTAACATTTTGGATTTTTTTTTCCGGCTTTTCAAGCAAAATAAAAAACTTGTTAATATCATGGCCTTGCTTTAAAGTATATTTAAACTGTATAGCTTTATGTTTTTGTGTTGGATAGAGTTTTCTTTTGCTGTTTTTTTTTTTATTTGAGAGATTTTCTTTTACTCTCTTCCGAAGACACAACAGTAAGTGAGAGAAGATCTTTCTAAAGTGAGGGGAAGTATGCTTTTAGATTAACTGTTATAGGGACAGATGTCCCCATTGGAAGATTTCCCTCATCTCCTATGACAACTGCAAATTTGGATTTCCAATAGGTTTCTGTCCCAGTGACTATGGTCATCAAGACAGATAGAGAGGGCGAATCTCCTAGATGGTGGTTTTAGGCCCTCCCTAATCTAAATAAAATGTCCTGTCCTGTATACACAATGGGATGTGAAAGAGAAATTTCCTCTTAGGCTAGGTTCTCATCTATCCATGTTTGCTTTTGTACATTTTTAAAATATTTTTTAACATGCATTGTAGCGTGTTTACATGTATTTTCATTATTCTATTATAAATCACAGCTCAGAAAAACAGACATGGCTCATTTTTCAAACTGCAGCACAACACATTGCAAGGGTCTGAACAGCACCATTGAAAAACGTTGCTTCTTATGACACATGCATTGTTTTGCTGTACAGCATATGTGTTAAAAAGTGAAGGTGTAAACGGGACCTTATACTGTTGTCACTGGATCATTACAAAAAATGTTCAATTTCTGTTCTGCTGACAACTCAAAATTTTGGGATTTTAGTCACTTTTAGTCCCTGAGACAGTGATTGTCAGAGCATATAGAGAGGATGCATCTCCCTATGAGATATGCAGACAACACTAAATAAAAACAGACAGGGGGTCTAACCCTTCACTACTCTATACAAAAACACAAAATGTTTTGGCTTTATATACACAATAAGATACATTTGTGAAAAAAACAGCTATTGTGGGCACAAGCTTTTAGGTAGACCTCATAGTCCTGCATTTTTATTCTCTTGACTTGATTGCTCTCCTGAAAACATTTATGCAAATTCTGTGAAAAAAACAGTAGTATGGGCTAGTAGCAGGTCCAACTATTTGCAAAATACCAGAGTACTACAACCTCCTTGTATGTCGCTATTCACCCAATGTCTCACCTTTCCTCCACCTCCTGTATGGTATCAGTCAAAGGCTGGTTGCGGGTCTCAGTAAGCACACATGCAGCAGCAATACCCGACAGAATGGGGGCTGTACCAAAGATGATGGCTGGTAGGATAGGGATGTGCTCTCCAATTAAATGAATCACTGGTGCCACAACAGAACCAACTCTAGCATTGACGTCTGAGAATCCCATGCCAGTTTGCCTGTAAGATATATTAAATCTTAAGCATTATGCACGGCGTGTATTACAGTGTGGATATTTCAATAATAGAAATTATTTCTTTAGAAGCAGCTGACCTTTACAGTATATACCTTTGCTGTGCAGCTTACTACTTTACATAGCTCTTATTTTTGGAAACAGGTGACACCAAGATTACATTTGGTGATTTTCTCCCGAGATTATTAGACAGGAAATACACTGTGTTTAAAAATAGTTTCCTGTGTTGTGATCTCTATTAGTGGAGCAGGAAGTAAGGGAAGTTTATCAAATGGAACATTGCAAAAAAAATTTTTTTCACAAAAGTGCTAATCCTTTTCCACTGAAATAAATAGTTTTTTTCGTCTGTAATAATAAATAATCTCTTTGAATCTTTACATATTCATCCATGGGTTATGACTTCTTTTACAAAGGCAAAATTGTAAGCTAGTTGTAACAGTCCTATAATAGAATTTTAGATGCAGCATTTACCGTATTTCGGTGGGGAAGAGTTCTCCAGAATACAAGTAGGCACACATGAAGGCCGAGGCACAGAATCCTTTACCTAGAGCAGCCAATGCGGTCCTCAGTACTCGCATGTCTAAGACAAGAGTAAGAGGATCATAATAAAACAGTTGCTGGAAGACTTTGCAGTTGAAAGCTGACCTTCAGGCAGACAGCTTAATAGATATATGGAAACATAATATGAAATACTTATATGGTATCTCTTCCTCCTTTATTGATCCATCTCATTCTGAGATTTACACATATCTGCCACACAACTCTGTATGACAAGGTAGGAGACCTGATTTTTCTCTGCTACACTTATGTCTTCTCTCTACCCCTAGTCTATACATGAACAGTGATACAGAAGCTGCACAATAATGAGCTTATCTCTCTGTTAATCCATACATGGATCAAAATTTAACTGGTTCAGCAGGAACTGGCCAAATTTCAATCCATGTATGGGCAACCTAATAGTACAGAAGTCGATGTACCGATTGATTTCTGTACATTCAGCCTGTTAGGTCATTCCTGATTAATCAGTGCCACTGATCATTGCCTTCTGATGGTGGGGAAGTCTCCCCACTGTCAGTACACAATAGTACGGAGGGAGCGATTCCCCCATCCACCAAATGTGTGCAAGGGGGAACCGGGTAATTTTCTTTTTGTTCACCCCACTGGTTGAATGAAAAAAATGATCAAAGTATGGGCTGCCTAGCTTTGTTCTCCCCCCTATAAACATGTTCTGTGTTAGCACATGAGCACTACAGCACAAGTGTCTGGCTCCTTGGGCTGATCCTCCCTTTCTGAGTCTGAACTCTGCTGTACAGTGGATTACAAGAGGTTGACAACAAGTCCAATTCAGGTACTTACTTGTATTTAAACCAATATAAAGTAGGTTTAATGATATATTCATAAATACAGAGCTGCAACAATGTGAATCTTTTATATCAGTTTGACGTTTAGCTTTGATGTTTCCATACTAGCATAGTTGGAAAACTGGTAAAAAAATTGACCCCTTCAAGCTGGAGCAAATTTACAGTATATACAATGTGGAAATTTGAAAGTTAAGGAATTGGTGGACAGAAATTAGACTAGACAATATAATGATTTAGAGCATCTTACCTACTGGTACAAAAATATTGATGATAATCATGGCACCAGCAAGGATAAGGAATGTGGATTGTGCCACTCGTCGTCCTACATAACTCATTATTAAGGCTGCCACAAACTTAGCTGGAATATCAATGGCACCGAAACAGAACTGCACAAGGTAGACACTGATTCCAAATTTTTGCAGGTCCATAGCTAGGCCATAGTATGCAAAACTAGTGGAGAACCTACACATAAGAAAACAAGGAAATATACTCTTTAGAATACACATATTACTACTATTCTTTACTTCAAATGTGTATTACCTTCTCACGCCATGTACTATGGGGTAGATTTACTAAAACTGGTGCACACAGAATCTGGTGCAGCTGTGCATAGTAACCAATCAGCTTCTAACTTCAACGCGTTAAATTAAACTTTTACAATAAAAACTGGAGGCTGATTGGCTACCATGCACAACTCCATCAGATTCTGTGTGCACCAGTTTTAATAAATCTCCCCCATGTGTTTATATGTAATTACAGAATCCTTTGTATTATAATCATTGCAAATGCTTTCTTCTGTGATTTATTTTTCAAGTCCTAACTATTCTAACATGTCTTTTTCCTTTTAAATAGGTAATTTGCCTTCATAGCATTAACCAAATGTACACTTAAAGTGGAGTCCCATCCACATTTTCATCTTTGCTTTAATCGCTACAATCCCACAAGTTGAACAACATTTGGGCGTTTTTGTTTTTAAGCTCTGTTTACCTTGTTGCTAGGGTGTCTTCTATTTTTTTCCTCTTTCGGCGCAGCGGCAAAGTACGTCATATCCTGCGGCGCCTCTGCTCTTGGGAGATGTGTGTCATCATTCCCAGGAGTCAGTGGGCATTGCTGCCTGCTAGCATTGTGTTATTTCCAAACAGGAAATGATGCGATGCAAGGCGGTGCCAAGCGCCATTTTTGAAAAGGGAAACAAGGTGTTTGTTGCCATTGTCAGTTTTTGTATACAGAAGAGGCAGCTGTGGTGGCAATCTGTGTGCATATTTAGAAGTCTATTGTCTAGCTAATGTTTGGTTGCCATAACAATGGGGTGGGACCTTCCTACGACCCCGCCTTTGTGCTGGCAACCAGAGACACAATCGGGTGCCCCGCCTTGTGTATTATGCGCATGCATGATATCCGGAGGTGCATGCTGGGTAACCAGCAGCACCGATTCCCGAAACAAAACACTTGTGGGCTTCACATGCCCACAATTAAGATGGGAGCATGCTGCAGGCAGAAAATAAATGTCAGTTTTCTCAAAAACTTTGCTATAATACAACATCCTACCGTATATTTAGCATTTGTAAAATTAGGTTAGATGAACATCTGAGGTGTTTTTAAAAAAATAAATAAAACATTTACAGCTGGAACTCTGCTTTAAGTGTTCGAACACAGTTGCAGGTAGGGGTTGAATGAACAGGCATCACCTTTCCAGAGGTATTCTACCATCGATCTATCTATAACTGAAGGCTGAAGCACGTTCAAGCATGTGAATAGATCCACATCAAACAGGCGCACAACCCCCAATCTATTAAAAGAAACATATGCTTTGAAAAATGTAGAGGACAGCAACAGGTTCAATTTAATGCTGGCCTTCACCAGTAGCACATACTTACCTTCTCTTCGCTATTTCACCCTGTTTGGCTGTTGGGATTGCTGGCCCTGTTTAAGCCTCAAGTCATGAATTAGAGCTTACACAGGGCAGAATTCTATTCCTTAAACCCATGTAATAGCAATGGTTGCCTGAGCAGCCAATTGCCAAGACAGTGAGTCACATTCTTCCCAAAACAGTACAATGGTTTAACTCCTAAGTGCAGGTTACAGAGAAATGACAAAAACCCAACTGGAAGGTTAACTTTCTCTTTTTTTTGCTACTATTTTCAGTAATCAGCTCCACTACTGTGTTTAATCTATCAACTGAAAAACACTTGTTTTTAATTGAGTAATTCTAAAGACCCACCAGACCATCATCAAACACCCCGTGATACGTCTCATTCCTGGAGTTCGCACTAGGTCCAGTACGGTGTGAGAAGATTTTCTGCTAGAAATTTCATGTTGCATCTCTGCAATCATCTCCTACAAATAAAGAGCATAATTAATGAGTCTCATAGCCAGTGTCAGTTTGCCTATCAGGAAGGGCCGTATTTGCCATCAGTCATGTGTTTACCTGTGCCTGAGACAGCAGTGTATGAAGGGGAACACAACATTTAACAATTGTGTTTATACTTCCTATGTACTTCCTTGGCCAACTGTGGATATTTGGGGGTAGACTCAGCATAAGAACTGATGAGGGAGAGGTGGCAGGGGCTGTCGCTAGAAATCAGACTGTAATTCAGGAAAATTACTTATTTTTCTTGCTGCTTATCTGCACTTTTTAAATTTCATTTTGTCATAATAATCAGACGGTTGGTGACAAAAGGAATAGGGACTATACAGCATAGTGTTATTATTACCATACTGTATACTGTATAGTTGTAATATTAACATACTGTATGTTGATGATAGTATGACTTCATACAACATATAACAACATTATTATTATCCAGCCTTGTCTTTGTTATTCCAAACTCACATCTTTAGTCATCTTTAGTCCCTCTTCAAGCTTGCCATTCATTCTTGCCACACGTCGAAGATTGGTCAGTGCTTGATCTGTCTTCCCATTTAAAATAAGCCAGCGACCAGACTCCTGCAGGAACCTTCATACAACACACACAGAAGCTGTCGGTTATAAGCACTTGTAGTGATACTTCATTCATGCATATATACATTCGAAAACTAATTTTTCAGAATTGTTGTTAATGGCGGACTTAAATAAGGCCATGATTTTGCCACCGGTGACACCTTACTGAAAATAGAACCACAAAAATACCATTCTGCTTTACCTGCAGAGGTCAGAAGACTGTGAAATCTCTAACAATAAAGACGTAGCAGTGTTAGCCATAGAACCAGTGTCAGAGGCACTTTGTACCTCTCTACACATCAAGGGCCTACGTGTGGGCTGGCTGGAGGAGAGGGTAGCCCTGTACGCGAATGGCTTATTGTTGTTCTTGAACGACGCAGGGCCCTCCCTGCTGGGAGTATTGCAGGTGTTAGACTCTTACTCTATCCTCACAGGACTCAAAGTTAACTGGGGCAAATCCCTACTTTTCCCAATGACCCTGGGGCTCAGTCTTCCACACCTCCAGGTCTCCCACTACAGTGGGTGGACCGCTTTAAATACCTGGGAGTATGGATTTCTAGTCAGGCCTCAGAATATGCCCCATAAACTTACCACAGGTTATGCAGGATACTAAACTCCAGCTGAAGGCATGGCAATCACTACCGCCCTCTTTAATGGGAAGGGTCAACTTGCTCAAAATAAAAGTATTATCTAAGTATATGTATCTTTTTCTGACACTCTCCCAGTTGGATTCCCAAATCTTTCTTTGCCCGCTTAAATCAAATTATTTTGGCTTTCTTATGGGGCCCCCACCCCCTAAGATATAAACTGTCTACACTTGCCAGACCTCCTCCCTAGGGGGGGCATGGCCTTCCCAGACTCCCACAAATACTTTCTGGCCACTCAACTGGTTGCCGCCTGGTGGCTCACCCTGGACCTAGCTAACTCTTCTACAGTGTTGGAGGCGGCCATAGTTGGGTCCTCAGGCTATTGGGTCCTCAGTTGGCTATTCAGGCTCTGCTGTTTAGAGGCCCCAAAGCCCCCTATCCACTAACTCCATCTATCCTGACAACTCTTAGAGCCTGGAAAGTTGGTCTGACCAGTGAAAAATATCCTGACACGGCTGTGTCACCCAATACTCCAATTTGGAAGAACCCATCCTTACCACACGAACCGATAACATGGACAAAATACAAAATAAAAAACACGTAGCAGATAGGCAACCAAGGCTCCTTATGCCCACTAACCAGTCTTTCTGAAGACTTAATGTACCCCAGACACACAACTTTGACTTTAGACAATCTCCCATGCCTTTAAGAGTCAATTTCCTTGGGCCTCGCTTAACATGATGGAATCAGAGTTAGAACAGACACAAAGAAATGACTGCGCAGAGAAGCCCACAACTCTCCTTTATGCTCATCTGGTTACGATTGCATCAGTTCCCCTAGATACATTGAGAAACAAGTGATTGAGGGATATACCACACCTAGACAATGATGACTGGGATGATATCTGGGATCTACAGTTTAAAACATTAGTTTCCACATGGGACAGATTAATCCAATTTAAAATTGTACACAGAGCTTATTTCACCCCTTCTAGGCTTCAGGTGATGAATCCCTCCCACCTCGGAGTGTTGGAGGTGCGGTGACTCCCAGGGCGATTTTACGAACATTTTTTGGTCATGTCCTAGAATAAGGAGTTATTAGTCAGAGGTACTAACAGGCACTAATAAGCACATATCAACACCAGTACCTCTAGTTATGGAAGTTTGCATATTGGGTCTGGTAGACAATGTACTCCAGCAGAAAAGCAGAAAAAACCCTTGTCAGCCTCCTTTTATTCTATGCTAGAAAGGCCATAACCTTGCATTGGAAGAAACAAGCCCCCCCTTCCACCTCCTTTTGGAAAAAGTTGATTACAAACAATCTACTACTTTACAAGGACACTTACACAAATAGGGGATGCCCTATCAAATATGACAAAGTATGGACCAAGTGGCTTGCAGACCCTACCACGGCCTCCTAGATACATAAACAAAATATAGCCCAGAGTTGCCATGTCAATAATTGTGTTGATCTAGAATGAATATGAAAGATGTGAGTCGGTCTATTGATTTGGTTCTTTACTGCCACCTAGTTGCAAGGGTTACATCAGTGTACTGACCCTCTGATGAAGTCTCCTCCTTTTATCATAAGCAACACAAATGCTGTATTTACACCCCTGTGTGGGTGAAAGGGGGTCTATGGATGTACTGTTATAGTGTTGTTGTGTCTTTTATTGTGATTGGAAAAAACAATAAAAAGATTTCCAAAAAAAAAGACGTAGCAATGACAAAGCGACAGCTCACTGGTTCACCCATTACCCTTAGGGCACAAATATTTCTGTTGATTTCAAGAAATATCAGGACATATTGCTGCTAACAAATGCAAGTTAATATTATCGTGCTAAGGTGGACCTAGCATCAGACATAGTACTTAATGCTAATTTCATGCATGATAATCACATTTTGTTGAGGGGGTTGAGCCAAGCTTTTACTGCCCTCCAGTCACTACCTTCTTTAGTTGCAGAGGCAGAGGCCGGTGGTGTACACACGCAGTGGCAAGAACTATATCCCCTGTCACTTTTCCAGGATGCAAACCATTCAAGTGAATGCAATGCATACGGTTGTGACACGCTAGTGCAAAGATTGATCGGTTAAAGTGAGGTGGTGATCAAACACCTATCAAATGCTCTGTATTAAGAGAAATCCAAACATGGATCTCTCTTCAGAGATTACCGCTAGTGTGAATGAGTCAGCATCTATTTCTTGACCTTTGATGGTGGATTACATGGTGACAGGGATGGTGACACAGTCTTGCCTTTGCCTGGGCAGATTTTAGCTGTTTTTCACATGTTGTCCTATAAAAATTAGACCTCTTAGCTTGTGATTTACTAAAGAGTTACAATGTAATAGCATAATAACTAGGGGAGAGAAGCAGCATCTCGGCAGTTACTTAACTAGAGCTGCACATTTAATGATAGTCCCATTTGCCAATGGTGGCTAACAGCCAATATTGCACCCCTACTTATTGCACGCTACCCTATTTCCACCTCTTTTATAGTGTAAAGGGTCCTTTATAATACAGTAAGCCCTTGTTACATTACACCTGCTCTACATTGTAGTTTGACAATGAAAAGGTTCCCTGTAACATTAATGATCAGCGGTGTGTCCACTTAGGTTTACATTGGTCAGGCAGTGGAGAGACACTCTAAAGCCCTCTTTTACGTTGGTGAAATAGCTGTGACTGCTTTGGCTGCTTTGTTGAAACAAGAAGGTTCCTCTAAATCCCCTTTGCCATTTGGCAGAAACTAGTGTGCAGGCAGAATATTTCAGTGACAAAGGGGTTGATTTACAAAAGGCAAAAAGGGTGTTCACTTTGCAAGGGATGTTACATTTTGGAATCAATTTTCCCCAGAGTTTAGTGAATGCAGGTATATTTCACTTTGCAAAGGATACCTAATCACATGGTAGGAAAATTTTAAAAAAATGCATTTTTGCTTGCACGTGATTGGATGATGGATGTCAGCAGAGCTTCACCTCATTCACTAAGCTTGGGGGAAAATTCCCTTGCATAATGCAACTTCCTATGCAATGTGAACAGACTGTTTACCTTTGGTAAATTGACCCTTCAGAGCCCACCCTTGTCTTACTTGGTTATCACCCTACCTGGCTCCAGGAATACAGCAGAAAGACAATTCATTTTTTTTAATCACTGCATAGGACCTGTCAATGAATTACCCCCAACCCAGACTCCATAACAGCAAGATCAATTGCTATTGCAATAAATATACCATTTATATCCAAAGGTTCATAAAGATCCAAAATAAATTATTCCAAACACTGTTCTATTCCACTTTTACATAAATCGAAGAGTTAATGGGACATTTTTACCCACCATGAATATACGAAGAAAAAATAAAAAGGAGCCGTGACACAAAACTGCAGCCAGCGCCAGTCACGAATAGCATATGCCAGTCCTGCAAGCACCATTTGACCAGAAGTGAAAACATATCCAATGAAGGTACCAGCGAGAGTGCGTCCTTTGACTGGCATCCATTCCAGCACTGTAAAACAAATAGAGACATTGGGTAAAGGGCTATAGATTCATGTAACCATGGATATCAGCTATGACCAATCTAACACAGATTTATAATATGCTGCTTTGTGTCAATTGAAATAATTAAATATAAGTTATTAAGCGTTAGTTGTCTAAATCTTGTTATCTGTAAACAACCGTATGACCTTTAGGTGTTACACTACAGAACAGTGAGTTGGTTTTTAGCAATATATGTGGTTTTCCACTAATGTAATCCAACGGATTTGAAGATTGTTGATCAAATATCTCCTGACCTGAGTATATACAACAATATAAGACCTGGCAGATGCCAAACATTCTGGTGTATGTGGAATGTTCTGTGGGCTGGTATGAGCTTTCTGGTCTACTTATCAATATTTATACACTATATCATTCTATCACCTACATAATCTATATGGCCTCAAATATTTTGCCAAATCATCATAAAACCAGCTCATGAGCCTTGTTGTTCTGCTTGGCACAGGAAATTTTGGTTACATGCAGAGATATAGGCTAACATAGTTTTTATGCAAGGGCTTCTTTTTTACGCCCAGTCTAGTACTGAGTTACCATGCTGCTGTACTGTAGAGGCAGGTCCCCGGGTTACAAACAAGATAGGATATAAACCAAAAAGAGAAAAATTTAACCCTGCGCTCACCCAACAGAAAAGCGGCTCACACAACAAATAGGATATTGTCAAAATTTCAGTGCATAGACAAGTGTAGCGCTTGTAAATTTAAAAACTTATATAAATTTATAAGAGTAAAGAAACGTCTATATCGATCAACAATTAATACAAAATATGACAAATTAACAAATAAAGTCTTTGATGATCTTCAGGTGTTTTTTAGACTGAAAGAGGCTGATGTTAGTCCAAAAAAGTATATAATTCCTTATTCACCACGTGGGTAACGCATGCAAAGATGTGATGGACCCTCCACATAGAGAAAAAGTGAAGGCTTACCGGAAGGATTGAACTCATAGGAACGTACGTTCAATGAGTCAATCTAGCTTGTAGCCCCAACGGGCAATAAGAAGGAAGGGCCTCACGATTAGATGGCGACAAGACTCCCAAACATATCCAGACTCCTGACGGAACTTTAGAATGGATGGCAGACCTTCCCATAGATCATCTCAGATGGATAGCCCATATAGGAATAAAGAAGGGGGGCCACATAGCATAATACCGTTTTGTAAAACAGATTTATTAAAATAAGTAAACAACTTACATTTCCGTAGTAAAAAAAGCGCTTCAAGTAAAATTATGGCAGGCAGTGGAGTCTCCACTGGAGTCTCCACTGCCTGCCATAATTTTACTTGAAGCGCTTTTTTTACTACGGAAATGTAAGTTGTTTACTTATTTTAATAAATCTGTTTTACAAAACGGTATTATGCTATGTGGCCCCCCTTCTTTATTCCTATATGGGCTATCCATCTGAGATGATCTATGGGAAGGTCTGCCATCCATTCTAAAGTTCCGTCAGGAGTCTGGATATGTTTGGGAGTCTTGTCGCCATCTAATCGTGAGGCCCTTCCTTCTCATTGCCCGTTGGGGCTACAAGCTAGATTGACTCATTGAACGTATGTTCCTATGAGTTCAATCCTTCTGGTAAGCCTTCACTTTTTCTCTATGTGGAGGGTCCATCACATCTTTGCATGCGTTACCCACGTGGTGAATAAGGAATTATATACTTTTTTGGACTAACACCAGCCTCTTTCAGTCTAAAAAACACCTGAAGATCATCAAAGACTTTATTTGTTAATTTGTCATATTTTGTATCTATTGTTGATCGATATAGACGTTTCTTTACTCTTATAAATTTATATAAGTTTTTAAATTTACAAGTGCTACACTTGTCTATGCACTACAAACAAGATAGGGTCTGTAGGTTTGTTCTTAAGTTGAATTTGTTTGTAAGTCGGAACAGGTACATTTTTAAGTGTAGCTCCAGCCAAAAAAACTATTTTTAAGCTTTTTGGATAGCATAGGGAAGGTATAACACCCCTGTAATGTTTGTTTTGCTGTCTGTGCCCCTGTTCAGAAGATTTCCCCTCACTTTCTGTCCCAATGACAATTGGATTTTGAAAATTTTGGGTTGTTGTGGAAACAAGCCTTGGTGATAAAGCATCAGTGGAGGTACCTTTTTCCCATAATAACTCTTACAGGAGTGAATTTCCCTTCCTTGGGGTAGATTTCCTCTCACTTCCTGTTGTCTTCCTCCGTTTGTAAGTAGGAGTCGTTTGTAAGTCTGATGTTTGTAACTAGAGGACCGCCTGTACTCTGCATAACTGCTTTGGGCTGCTTTTTGCTGTTCTGCTCAGTAATATAGAATTAGTCACTCTTTAAGAATTGCAAAAGGATCAAAACACGTATAGAAATCTTTTTTCTCATGAATGATGGAAACTCACTTAAGCACAGTGTGTTAAGTAGGACACTGGAGAAGGTCATTCCACTAATAAGTCTGAAGAATACATAGCATGGGAAGTTGGGCAGGAAGGCAACAAGAGTACCGGCTACTGACATCTGCATATATGACCAGATGAGGATTGTCCGACGACCGAACCTGCAGCCAAACAGAAGATTCACTTTTTAATCCAGGCAATGGTAGATATTACAAGAGGGGTCCAGGGCTACAAATTAAACAGAATTTTACTTTGGAAAGCACAGTTTGGCTTGTTAGCAAATATCAGCTTTACAGATGATAAAGTGATTGAATTGAATTTGCATGAATTATTAGATTTTAGCATTATTTTAACTCTATATTTATTTTTATTTTTTCATCTTTAAAATCAGAGGTTCAAATGTGACATTTCTGAGAAGGAAAATACAGTTAAAGTGAGAGTTTTAGAATATCCTCCAGTGACTTCTTATGGAGATGTTCTTATCGTGTTTTGCAGTAAGTTGAATACTTTGTATATAAAAACACGAATGAAGGCATGTAACTATTTCAACTGTATAGTATAAAGATGGGGTTCTTGGCCTGAATACGGCCCTAGGCTTGTTGATCTACTTTTAATTCATTACTAGCTGTGGAAGGTAAAATATCATTCAGTCGATTTACAAGTTCAGATTATGCAAGACTGGGTTACCCAAGTCCAAGTCCAACTACAATTCTAAAACTTTTCAATAACTATAACTGCTAGAAAAATTGAAATATCTGAAAGTTGTTACAATGAAAAAAATCTTACCTGTCTGAAAGGCCTCCAAAAATGGCTCCACCCAGCAAAACGCCAACCATGTACACAGACTGTGCCATCTGCTTCATGGAACTCAGGTTACATATCAGATCCCACTGAAATGGAAAGGATAAATTTAAATACTCATAGAGCTGCCAGTTAGATCTAAATAAATCTAAATAAAGTTAGTAAGAGCTAAATAAATTTCAGCCTTTATAAGCTTTGGTGTTCTAAGCCCCACATCTTACAGCCATACTTGCTTTAGATTCTCGAATGTGTACTGAAGAATGCCTAGTACAAGAGTTCATCTCACTTTAATTACTTTTTGAAACATTTACTGGTTAAGAGCATCAAATACAGCCAATGCTTTTCAGATGGGAAAAGCATCACCCTTCCTCAGGGCTTGAACAGTTGATGTTAATAAAATCATGATAGAATGCACTAGGGGGCCTGTGCTAAGGCTCGATGAAGACTAATGTCTCCGGACAGCACTAAAGGCAGCCAACTGGGGAACGGTATGAAATTTGCATATTTACAGGGCATGATATAATGGCTCAACTCATTTCACACTGTCAACAGATTAAACTTTTCAACAGGTAAATTTCCCCACTACTGTAGTGACTAGACAGACCTGCTCTTTTTCCTAGACCCCATATATGCCATTGACATACTTTTAGACAATAAATGATCAAAGCTAGGACAATACCTGATCAGGGCCAGCAGAGATCATACATTAACAGATATTCTAGGTGGGCACATTTACATTAGATAGGAATGTTATGATGGTACCAGTGACTCACCTCTGTGATGATAGATGACCGGATAACGCTTCTGTCATATACCCAACCATCAACACATGACTCTGTTTCTATTCCTGTGATATTTGCCAGGGTGGCATTGGGATGAAGGAAGCTCCACTGGGGTTCAGTAAATCTCCTGCATTTCTCTGGTTGGCCTTTCTGATCAGTGGGCACAGTTATCCTTAAAAATTCTTGGTACGTTAGACCATCAGTGCCATTGATGCCAGGTTTTGGTTCACAGTGGTGAGCTGGGAAAGCTGCGGTGAAGTTCTGTAGGAAGTTGTGAGTTGCCACCATGAGGACGGGAAATGCCAGAAATATACTGTGCACGATCTGAAATGTGCCAACTCCACCCAGTCGATCAAGAAGATCTGCAAATGCCATGTTGCCAAATCTATATTGCAAGGAGGGAATGCAAGAATAATAAGCAAGACAGTTTTTGTCAAATACTGAATGCAGCAATTGTTTAGCACAGTAAGTTTGGGCACCCACTCCTGGGTAGGTAGCTGATTGGGTCAGCAAGTAGTACTTGCAAATTCTAGTTATTTATTGGTTAATAAGAACAAATCAAACTCTATGCAGAGAATACAGAGCACTTTCTAGCTATGTGCCTGATTTATAGACCCATGCCTATTTTACCTTTTTGTTTTGGATAGAGAAGAGAATAGTTAAAACCCCCTTCATTTGTTTTTGTTTTTTTTGCCAGCTGCAACCCTCAAGGGTGAATTAAATTCACTTCCTCTACCAGATACAACAGAAAATAAATGGATTTCTCCAAAATACAAAAATCCCCTCTTAGACAGGTATCACCAGAACAAGTGTCCCCATTGAATGATTTCCCCTCTATTCCTGTTCTAGTGTCAACTCATTCAAGCAATAAAATGTATCATTAATACACGCTATGCACACTGAACAGGTAAAGATGATGCCGCTTATGAGGATGCCTAACACCGTTTACTACCTGCCACAGTTCACTTTATTGTATGATCACCTGATGAGTTGTCAGATGTTTGGTTTGGAGAATTTGATGATGTCAGAATTCTGGATACCCTCCCGTCTTCGGGTTTCCAGTGGAGGGCTGTGTATCTGACGATATCTGACAATATCCTGAACCCTTATATACAGTTCACACCTTGGAGACCAAGCCCGTGTAGGTTAATAACTCACCTTTGTTGTTGGATGTTTCATTATGTGGTTCAGTAGTTTTAACCTTCAGATTTCGTCAGATTCTTTTTAATTTAGTTTCCTGGAATGTTCTGAAAGAGATTCAAAGAATAAAAAAGGGAAGTGGAAACCTTTTAACATCCAGGCAGTTTAGGGGAAAGAAGAGAAGAAACTATAAATGAAGAATGCGTTGCGCCTGGGGATATATCTGAGTAACTAAAACCCTAAGTGTGAATCAAAAATAATAATAATATAAAGTGCAAATCACAAAGAGTATAAAACTCAAATCACTTGCTGTATAGATCTTATAACCATGTACACCAAAGTGCCGTGTACATTAAATCACAAAGTGCAATGTGCATATAAAGCGTACCTAAATCTTGCGATATGACCATGACAATATAGATCTAAAACCATCTGTGATTAAATGTATAAAATACCAAAAATCCTTGAATAGGTGTGCATACTGAAAAAGTGTCATACATATAACACACAAAAAGTCCACTGTGATTATAAAAGTGAGGGTGAAAAGAATGATACAAAATAAAAAAAATAAAAAACACATATAAAATAAATAAATCACACGTGTAGAAAAATAGAACTATAATCGTCCTTATTGTGGTATTGAAATCACAGTCGTGGAAAAAATCTTCCAATCCAACAACGTGAAGTGACAAAGTTCCGGCAAAAATCAATATACTAGTGATGTTTTAAAGAAAAAGTTCCAGTACTGAATCAAACGTGCCCAAAAACATGCCGTGAAGTGCCTTGGTGACCCCCAATGTGATTGCGCTCACCTTGGAGCGTGTGACACAGTGTTTAATTGTGTCAATGCACGCTTTTGGAGCCACCCCTGGGCTCAGTGATTGGTACAGCTGATTCCCCAAACAGATTCGTTATGGCTCCACTCACTTCTGTTTGTTCCTGGTTCCTGGATTGGTACAGCTGATTCCCCAAACAGATTCGTTATGGCTCCACTCACTGCTGTTTGTTCCTGGTTCCTGGAACCAGGAACAAACAGCAGTGAGTGGAGCCATAACGAATCTGTTTGGGGAATCAGCTGTACCAATCACTGAGCCCAGGGGTGGCTCCAAAAGCGTGCATTGACACAATTAAACACTGTGTCACACGCTCCAAGGTGAGCGCAATCACATTGGGGGTCACCAAGGCACTTCACGGCATGTTTTTGGGCACGTTTGATTCAGTACTGGAACTTTTTCTTTAAAACATCACTAGTATATTGATTTTTGCCGGAACTTTGTCACTTCACGTTGTTGGATTGGAAGATTTTTTCCACGACTGTGATTTCAATACCACAATAAGGACGATTATAGTTCTATTTTTCTACACGTGTGATTTATTTATTTTATATGTGTTTTTTATTTTTTTTATTTTGTATCATTTTTTTCACCCTCACTTTTATAATCACAGTGGACTTTTTGTGTGTTATATGTATAACACTTTTTCAGTATGCACACCTATTCAAGGATTTTTGGTATTTTATACATTTAATCACAGATGGTTTTAGATCTATATTGTCATGGTCATATCGCAAGATTTAGGTACGCTTTATATGCACATTGCACTTTGTGATTTAATGTACACGGCACTTTGGTGTACATGGTTATAAGATCTATACAGCAAGTGATTTGAGTTTTATACTCTTTGTGATTTGCACTTTATATTATTATTATTTTCGATTCACACTTAGGGTTTTAGTTACTCAGATATATCCCCAGGCGCAACGCATTCTTCATTTATAGTTTATCGCACGATCATGAAAACGTGATCTGCGTCTGCAGCCGGGTATTTATTCGGTTGGTTCTTTACTGAGGCATTGGATCATTGTGGCTCGCAAGATTTTTTCCATATAAGAGAAGAAACTATGTAAGCTAAGACGCTTTAATCACAGTTTAGCACACTGAAGTAATTCAACTACAGCCTTTATTTTATGTAGCTAATATAGTCAGGTGCATGGCAGTCACTGACCATTTTGGCACCTTAGTTTATACAAAAAGGGTTGTATTTATATAGTATTTATATAGCGATGCACCCAGTTATAGTGCATGCACATTTGCTCTGTGTGAATGAGGCAAACAAAAAGAATGTTATTAGGCTATTTCATGTGCTGGACTAATGTTTTTCATGAAATTAAAGCAGAAAATACCACATTTGGCCACTAGATTGTAGTAAGTATCATAGGAATTTTCTTTTGATACTTAATGCCATCTAGTGACCAAATGCAATATTTTTCATTTTAAACGAGGGAAAAACATTTGAACAGCACAGAAAATACCCTTATAATATTTGGCTTTTTCCACCCATTTCTACACAAATGTACATGCACTTTCACTGGGGAATTGCTATGCAAATTTGTTATGAACACACCCCATACTGTCACCCACTACTTCATTGTTACTACCAATCATACAGGACATTTTTACTGAAGACATATAGAAACTGTCATTAAAAAGCCCTCCTTCTGAAATTACCAGTTAAAAACAATGTGTAATACAGCGCTATCAAAAATCACGCAATAAATGATTGCAATAAAAAAATGTGAGTATAAAAGTAGTAATTATCCTGCGAGATACATACAGCATATAACAATAGATCAAAAATAAATTGCACTAAATTAAATAAAAGGTTTTAAATTATTGATGAATTAGTGTTCATAAGCACTTTGAAAAAGAGAAAAGAAAGTCCATAAAGTTACGTGAAGTCCAATGTATCCCTCAGTGTTTTACACTTTCACCAGACTATTCGTGAATTAGCAGGAAAAGCCTCCACCTCATAAAATGGCCGCTTACCAGCTCCTCATGACCTCCTGTTACAGGAGGTCTTTCGCGCTTGTGGCTCTATACCCAGCCAGGGCCTTTGATCGTCCAGGGGGATCATGCTGTCAAGCTTCCACCACCCGAAATGGGTTTGATCACATGTAAATCCCAGAAAGAGATAAGGCCTCCATAGTGTAAAATCTTCAGTGTTTATTGGTTTAACCACAATACCAGGCACTTAGACACCTTCCTGCCCAAGCCAATTTTCAGCTTTCAGCGCTGTAGCAATTTGAATGACAATTGCGCGGTCTTTCAACACTGTACCCAAACAAATTTTTTATCATTTTGTTCCCACAAATAGAGCTTTCTTTTAGTGGTATTTGATCACCTCTGCGATTTTTATTTTTAGCGCAACTAATAAAAAAAGACAGAAAATTTTGAAAAAAACACGTTTTTCTTTGTTTCTGTTAAATTTTTTTTTTAAATAAGTACGTTTTCTTCTTCAATGATGGGCACTGATATGGCTGCACTGATGGGCACTGATAAGGCGGCATTGATGGGCACCGATGAGGTGGCACCAATGAGGTGGCACTGATGAGGTGGCACTGACGGGCACTGATGATGGGCACTGATAGGCGGCACTGATGGGCACTGATAGGTGGCACTGATGGGCACTCATAGGCAGCACTGATGGGCACTCATAGGCAGCACTGATGGGTACTTATGGGTGGCACTGATGGGTACTTATGAGTGGCACTGATAGGTGGCACGGATGGGCACTGATGGGTACTGATAGGTGAGCACAGATGGGCACTGGTAGGTGGCACTGATGGACACTGATGGGTGGCACTGATGACATTGATGGGTGGCATTTCTGGGCATCACTGATGTAATTTTACATAATGGTGCCAGTCAGTGCCCATTTGTGGGCACTGATTGGCACAGATTGGGCATTCATTTGCACATGTGAATTGCCATGGGGTACATACCTGGCCATCCACATGTTGCCCACTTCCCTGGTGGTTCTGGCGGCTTCCCTGGTTGTCCATTGTGGGCATCTGAGGGGGGGCTGCACTGATAAACAATCAGCGCAGACCCCCCACTAATTGGCTCTCCTCTACTTGCGTCTGTCAGAAGTAAGTGAGGAAAAGCCGATCACTGGCTCTTCCTGTTTACATCATGATCAGCCGTGATTGGACACTGCTGATCACGTTGTAAAGAGCCTCTGTCGGAGGCTCTTTACCGAGATCGGTGTAGCGGTGTGTCAGACTGACACACCGCACCACGATCACCGTGATGCGCACCCCCAACGGGTGTGCGGCGGCTGTTATCCTGAAGGACGTCATGTGACGCCCAGTCAGGATAACTGAACCACCACCTGGCCGTCATTTCCCAAGCGGGAAGTGGTCAAAATTGGGTTGCACTTACATCAAGGAATGTATCAACATAAATATTAAGCCAGCCAGCTAATAGTAGCAGCCCGTGGAATTAGACTTGCGCAAATGGGGTGACGTCAGCCCCCTACGTGTTTCATCACAGATGATGGCATCCTGGGGCACGGGCGGCGTACTGACTCACCACATTAAATACAAAAAGGAAGTAACCACACCTTATTCTGAGCTTCAGGTAGTTACCATCAAAAAAACTCTTATCTTATTCCCATGATGAAGACACGCAGGGCAGCCATCAGAAATTTTGGGGCCCCTTACACAGCTTTAGGTCTGGGCCCCCCGGTGCCTGACTACTAACATTTCCCATGGCCCGTCCACTGGCCATCCCACCAAATCCACTCACTGGCCATCCCACTGAGTCCTTCGGTGTGGTGTGATACATGAATAAATCAATATAACAACTCTTGACAGACTAAAGCACAATACCTTTATCCCCATCCACGGCCAGCATCCTGGAGAAAGATGGGTGATGCTGGGTGTGTATGGAGATACATTGTGGAGAGAGGGATGGGTGATGCTGGGTGGGGATAAAGATGATGGAGTTGCATTGTGAAAATGGATGAGGATTCTGGGTGGGGATGAGAGTTACATAGTGAAGAGGCTCTTCATAATGAAACTCATCTCCACCCAGAGTCATCCTCATCCATTTTCACAATGCAACTCCATCATGCCAGCTTGGCAGCCTCAGGTGTCCCATCCAAAGAGGAGGATATTATATATATAAAGCAAAGGGTTAGGCAATTCCTAATGGCTCAGTCCCCAGGAGCAGTAATGGATAATACCCCAGGAGCAGTAATGGATAATGGCCAACAGGCCCTCTTGCCAGACCCAGCGAAACTGCAGCTGGACATTCGCTCACTCAGGGTTTCCCAGGCCGACTCTGGTCAGTAGTGTAGCATGTCTGTACCATGGCAGTGGCTCAGTCTTTCTCCCTCTCTGGTGGTGCTTGGCAGCGTGGCTGCTTCTCTGATGGCATGGGTACAGCATGGCTCCCTCTCTGATGGCAATGGTACAGCGTGGCTTCCGTCTCTGTTGACACAGGCACAGTGTGGCTCCCTCTCTGATGGCATGGGCACAGCGTAGCTCCCTCTCTGATGGCATGGGCACAGCGTGGCTCCCTCTCTGATGGCATGGGCACAGCGTGCCTCCCTCTCTGATGGTATGGGCACAGCGTGCCTCCCTCTCTGATGGCACGGGCACAGCTTGGCTTCCTTTCTGATGGCACGGGCACAGCGTGGCTCCCTCTCTGATGGCACGGGCACAGCGTGGCTCCCTCTCTGATGACACGGGCACAGCGTGGCTCCCTCTCTGATGGCACGGGCACAGCGTGGCTCCCTCTCTGATGGCACGGGCACAGCTTGGCTTCCTTTCTGATGGCATGGGCACAGCGTGGCTCCCTCTCCGATGGCAATGATATAGTGTGGCTCCCTCTCTGGCTTTCCCCAGCACAGTCCTCTCTTTTTCCTGTGTCCTGTAGCAATCACTCCATCAGCTTCTTCCTGGGTTCCACACTCTCTCTCTCTCCCCCAGCAGAGTGCATGCTGGGGGCTGAAGTCTGCTGCCTGTGTACATTCTTCTTTTTTCGTCCTCACTCCGGACGCCTTTTAAAGTTTATTTTTATTTATTTATTTTTTTCCTTCTCCATACATCCATCCATCCATCCTGTCAGGTTCAGCCTCTCCAGGTTCAGAAGACCCCCCATATGGGCTGTAAATCTCCTGTTGTCACCAACAACATATTCCAGTCAGCAGAATTCCATCTACACCCATTGCGAAGATCCTTCTGACGACTCCGTGAGGATTTGGGAAATTGACATCTGTGAGCCCTGATGGTCTGGATATCAGTTTACATGCCCTGAGTGGCATAATGTCTGTATGACTCCATGTCATAAGACAGGGGAGTCCACAGGATCCGGTAAGAGTTCATGACTACCATTCTCTGATTTGATGCTGTTGCAGGTTGAAGCCGTTTCCGTGTATTGACCAACCCAGTCTTCTGTCCACATTTGGAACATTCTCACTGCCAGTGACTTTTCTATGTGCACAATTATCTGCAGACTTTTTACTTTTTTCACGTTTTTATTATATATGGACTTCCCCCCCTTTTTCTGTGGTATTCACTACACCCGGTTGATAGATTTGTGGTGTCTGTGATTATTAAATATCACGATTTTTTATGCGCTACATTTTTTATAGAGTTTGCTGCCTGTACAACAATGGGGCAGTCAATCTTTGGGGACTTGATGTCCCATGATGCTCCCCTAGACCCTAGTCTCTTCTGATTGGCTCTGCTGTGGCCAATGGGGAGAGAAACAGACCGGGCAACAAGCTAAGCGGCGAACCAGGTGAGAGCCGCTCTCTCTTCTCCACTGCTGACAGGAGAAAGGAGGGGGCGAGCGGGGGAGATACACTGCTATCCTGCAGTTCACCTTTCTTCCTTGTCACAGCACTGCCTGTATTCACTGGGCAGACTGAGCTAAGGAAAAGAGCCTGCTTTACTGGTGAAAGGGGGGAGGGGGTTGCTGCTAGTGAAAGGCGGCAGTGGCTCTGACTACTAAGCTCCCTTCTCCTTCCCGATAGCAAGGCTTCTCTCTCCTCCTCTATAGCGGATGCCGTGCGGGCCCGGCCGGCGCATGACAGCTTAATTTTATGTGTTGCTGAAGGAGGACCGGGCCCCTTGGGACACTGGGGCCCCTTACAGGAGTAATGCCTGTACCCCCCTGATGGCGGCCCTGAAGACACGTGACCCTGTGTCGAACACATGTAGGGGAGGGGCCAGGACGGAGCATGGAGCAGACTGTTTGTTGTGATGCGACACATACTTTACCCTTACTGCCACTTACTGTTCAAGGTCTTTGGATAGATTGGTGCACTTACGCACCTCTAATTTGTGAGTACCCCATTGTGGGGAGTGGATTTTTATATTTTAAATAAAATATTTTAAAAGTTATTACACCATCAAGTTTTTTTTCTCTCATAAATTCTCTGGAGATGCTATTGGAACTGTGCATCTGGTAATCATCACTGAGCCGTGGGATGACTCCTAAGCGTGTTTAGACTTAGTTTAACAGCTGAGTCACACGCTCTGAGGTGAGCACAACACCTGGGGGGTCACTGGATGGCACCGGAGCATGGTTTTACAGCACAAAGATCATTAGAAGCATGTTGGATTTGCATCTCTGGACGTTTATTAATTACACTTATGTAATTTAATTATTGGATTCACGGATCACTTTGCAGTATTGATTTCATGATTGTATATCACGTGTATTGTGTGGCACTGGGCACTTACTGTATTATATAACACACTATGGTATATTTGCTGTGTTATATTTGTGTTGTGTTATATTTTACTGTGTAAAGTCACATTTGATGTTTTTAATATATATTTTTTTGATTCATTATTCTCATATTGCATTAGATGTATCGCTATTATTCTATTCTATGTGTTTTTTTAGCACAATATATATGATTGCATTTTTAAAAATTTTTTCAGATTAGTAAATATGTTTTTTATACATTTGTTATTTATTTATACACTTTAGCGCAGCGTATTTTTCTTTTTCACATTGGTGCACGGTATATGAGACGTGATCTATGCAGGCAGCTAGGTGGTTACATTCTCTAGGCATTAGATCATTGTGGCTCGCAGGGTTTCTTTCTAATTTCATTAAAAAAACCTCAATTTTAGGAAAGGGCTAAAACTAATGATCCAACGTTGATGTCGCTATTCAAAGAAGAGGAAAGATCGACAATATGTAGTTGTTACAAGACGCAACAACACACAAGCTGAATTGGCATACATCTAACCTCATATAAAGGAACATATCTGCACCTATATAATATTATAGCCTCAGTAAACTAAATCGTGGGCATCCACTCAAATTGTATCAATCTATGAGGGTCAAACCAATCCTATTGTATAAATATAACACTATATTTAGACAGATAGTTCTAACGGTCTCCTATCAATAGCCTAATAAAACCGGAAGACCCTAAAAGTCCCATACGGGGACACCTATTCTAAAAGACAGGATAGCGGCCACTAGCAGAAGTGAACCTAAATAGCAGCAGTTTATTAAATTAATCAATAGTTTATACTAAATAAATCGACTAAACAAACCCGCAAAATATTCTAATCATATAAAAATTGGTAATTTATATTACAAAAAATAACCAATTTTATGAGGTGGAGGCTTTTCTTGCTAATTCGAGAATATTCTGGTGAAAGTGTAAAACACTGAGGGATACATTGGACTTCACGTCACTTTATGGACTTTCTTTTCTCTTTTTTAATGTGCTTATGAACACTAATTCATCAATAATTTAAAACCTTTTATTTAATTTAGCACAATTTATTTTTGATCTATTGTTATGTGCTGTTTTTTTGATTGCGATCATTTTTTGCGTGACTTTTGATTGCACTGTATTACCCATTGTTTTTAAAGTTATGTGATATCTGATTACAGCAGCCGTTTGCACTTATATAGGTGTTTGAATTCACTTGTATATCCTCTATCCAGATAGATATTTTTGATTTTCGGGCCACGAAAGTGGTCAACACTGATGGTGTTTTTGAAACCTTTAATGACACTGAGGGTGATTTGGGTGGGCTGTTCACAGGTTAAAAAATCTAACCATCTCTGAAATTCATACTCAGTGGGATATCGCTTTCTTGGAGACATAGCTTAACATGGCTCCCCGGAGTTTGAGGTGGGAGGTGTGCCCCCAGAAGGGTGAATCAGAATTGGAGGAGTGGTTTAAATGTAGCAAGGTCCCAGGCCTCCTTCGGTCTAATGAGAACCTCCAGGGCCAGAAATAGCTGACATCCTTCTGAATATGTTGGGTTGTGAGGCATAGTGGGTGCAAGGTAGTTAAAGTTATTGGGCACCAGACACTTCTTGAAGGCAAATGAGATTTTTATTTCTCTTAACAGAACTTTTGGGAGAGAGGGTTAGGGCCAGATTAGGTAGTTGCAAGATTAATTGACAGACTCAGAGACTTCAACAGGAGGACAGCCATGCAGGGAAAGGCATCCATGCAGATCTGCATATGTAGGAATGCTGTCTCCTATGGCAACAATCTTTAACAGTTCCTAACACAAAGCGTAACAGTTCTTTCACTTCCACTACAATCACTTCTTGTAGTTCTTCAGCCCACTGAGCTCCCAGTCTTTCTCACTAGACGATTCACCGACACTGAATCCCTTGAGCTCCACCAAAGTTCACGGTGGTATCTTTCTCAAGCATCACCCCCACTTCTCTGCTGGGCCCCTAGCTTGGCACTCAAGATACCTTTCAAGCTTCACCCCACTGGCCTGCTCAGTCCCTGGCTCAACACACAAGGCTGCTCTTCAAGCGTCACCTCCGCTGGCTGGGTTCCTGGCTTGATACCCACTGAAGTTTCCCGATTCTTCACCATCCCCAGTTAGTGAGAATACTGCTCTGGTACTTGATTCAGTTACTCACTGTGGTCCCTGATGATAAGTTGGTTGGTCCCTCAGCGGCAACAGATTCCCCTCTACCTCTGACCGCGATAGGTTCTCTGGCCATCAGAACTGTCACTTTTGGTTGGATTGCAAGCCTCAATGTCAACCCTGCACTGCTCTCTTGCTTCTGGATAGGCCCCCAGACAGCCCAGCAGCCAGATGTGCCCGGGATAGGCCCAATCTCTGGCCTAGCAGCCCAGGCAGTACAACACACGTCCACCCAGACAGCCGTCCAGGTGGCACAGAACCCTGATCACTTGATTCCACCCAAATATATAGGTTCTGCCAGCAGGACAAGGGATTTAAGAAAACCCCTGCCCATTGGCTGAGATACCCCATATACCAATGATCTGACCTTGCAGTGCCCTTCTCATATCTTATACCACCAGGTACCCCACCACCTGGCAACAAAAGAGAGAAGTGTAGCAATTACAGACTTATGCCCTGTACACATGATCGGACATTGATCGGACATTCCGACAACAAAATCCATGAATTTTTTCCGACGGATGTTGTGTCAAACTTGTCTTGCATACACACGGTCGCACAAAGTTGTTGGAAAATCCGATCGTTCTGACGCAGTGACGTAAAACCCCTACGTCGGGACTATAAATGGGGCAGTAGCTAATAGCTTTCGTCTTTTCATTTATTCTGAGCATGCGTGGCACTTTGTGCGTCGGAATTGTCCACACACGGTCGGAATTTCCGCGAACGGATTTTGTTGTCGGAAAATTTTATAGCCTGCTCTCAAACTTTGTGTGTCGGAAATTCCGATGGAAAAAGTCCAATGGAGACAACAAGCTCCGATCGCACATATTCCATCGGAAAGTCCAACTGTGTGTACAGGGCATTAGAGTGAAATCAATTGATCCTCAACAATTAGCCAAGGTAATACCTGGCAGGTAAATTTAGGAGCAACCCTGCCTAAACACCAGCGTGCTACATCCTCCCCCTGCCTACAAAACTACATCTCTGAGTTTGCAGAAAAACAATTTGAGCTCTCAAGCCTGAGAACGATTGTCCTGGCAAAAACTGGGATGGGTAGGGAAACAGGAAAGGATTAATAATCTAACAATATATAAATGTGGCGTACCACATTAAATAAACATAGGTATCAAATATACATATAAGAAAAATATGGTGAATTATATATGACAAAGTATCAAAATATTTATGTACATTTTTAAAGGCAGGCATAAGTAGCAACCTTACTTCCTTACTATCTATCTATCTATCTCTCCTTAGCCAAGGAAGATGCACCGATACAGCAACACCTGAAAGAGAAAAATCAACAGCAATGCAAATGCATCCTATCCTATTATAACAAAGTACAATATATTAATGAAATATGAGTGGTGTATCCGCGCAACGGAACAGAAAATTAAAAAAGTGGAGAAAATGGAAAATAAATGGAAAAAAATGGAAACAATGGAAGAAATCGCATAAAGGACTGCTGCCTCCACAGATGTGATTTCCACCTAGGTGGAAAAAACAGAAGGTAAGTGAAGGGTTAGTGTGTGGGTGTGGCGCTGTCCTAATTTATAGAAATACTTGGTAAATTGTGTGTAGCAAAATCCCATATGTAAAGTCGATGGGGCCTGAACATCAAATATCAAAGTGCCCATTTTGAAGGCTTATATGCAAGTAATTGGGCATACAATGGTTATAGGGGTCCGGGTCCTGCCCTGGGGGACATGTATCAATAAAAAGTTTGTAAAAAACGTCATTTTTAAATGAGCAGTGATTTTTTTTTTTTTTAAACTCCCTGGCGGTATGATTTTTTCGGATTTTAGGTGCTGAAAGCGGTACAATTATTTTGCATAGAAATTTGGCGTTTTATATTGTAGGCCTGTAATTCTTAACAATAACACACTTAAATCTGTCCACCAAGAGTCTAGTAGATATCCCGGGTATGATGAAGTTTGAAACACAAAATCATAGATTATAATATAATAAATAAATATAAATAATTAAAACAAATAATAATATAATAATAATAATAATAATAATAATAATAATAAAATAAATTTCCCCACAATTCACTATCGCTCAATTCTGCAAGTGTTCTAATTTACTATCGCTGTTTTCTAGCTGGTCTAAAGCCACTTTTGACGTAAAGGGACACTTTTTGGTTGCTATGGACAATCTCAAGTTTCCAGGCAGAAAGAACAGTATATATAAAATAAAACTGCATGCAGGGCATTGGACAAAGCACTGGGGACAAAAGGGATGTGAAATGATTTCATACACTAATGTAATCTGTAAGATTACAGTACTGTATGTGTTATGATTTTTTAATTTTTTTTAATTTGCCGCCAGGCTCCACCCCCATGCGGCGCGACGCTTGCAGGGAACGGAGCCTGGCACAGAGAGGCTTTGGAGGAGGACAGAGCCCGCAGACACTGCGGGGGGACATCGCAGGATCCTGGGGACAAGGTAAGTATACCGCACCAGGATCCTGCAATGCTGAAATTTAACCCCGAGCCACACTCGGGAATACAGTCAGGGAGGTTAAAGTGAAAGCATAAAAATAAAAAAATCCTTCCAATATAGTGCCTGTGGGGTCCCCTTAGTCTACCTGTAAAGTGGCAGATCTGCACCATGTCATCTGCAGCAATAATTGCATTTATAAAGCCAAAAAAATGACATTTTCTCTGCAAGCTGCCTTTATTTTGCTCAGCAACAGCTGGGGAGCCAGTGTGAATCATGAGGCCACAATGTAGTGCACTGGGAACAAGATTAGAGATTTTTTGGATACATTCTGGTGTCATTTTGACTTTGGATAGAAGTAACAGGTGCGTAAAAATTGGTCTTTGGATGTCGGTGGCGCCTTCCCACCATAACCCTATACCGGTACTCTTGATGAAAGCAAGAATTGGCCTTGCTGTAAAAAATTGCAATGATATGCACCTGTCCAACAGGTGCAGAAAAATTGGTCTTTGGGTGTTGGTGGTGCCTTCCCATCATAACCCTATAGAAGTACTCTTGATGAAAGCAAGAATTGGCCTTGCTGTAAAAAATTGCAATGATATGCACCTGTCAAACAGGTTCAGAAAAATTGGTCTTTGGGTGTTGGTGGTGCCTTCCCACCATAACGCTATAGAGGTACTCTTGATGAAAGCAAGAATTGGCCTTGCTGTAAAAAATTGCAATGATATGCACCTGTCAAACAGGTTCAGAAAAATTGGTCTTTGGGTGTTACTTGTGCCCATGAAACCTATAACAAAACATTCTTCCAGATGAAATGATTGAACACCCTCAAAGCTAGGCAGCCTCGAAGTCCTGCAGAGATTCCACATCCCAAAAAGACTTAATCAGTGACATCAGCATCAGGGGCTTCATAGCTGGTAATCCAGGACTGATTCATTTTTTTAAAAGTCAAACGGTCCACGGAGTCTGTGGACAGACGCGTTTTATGATCAGTAATGAAATCTCCTGCAGCACTGAATGCCCTTTCTGAAAGCACACTGGATGCAGAGCAGCCCAACAACTCAGTAGCATACTGGGCAAATTCTGGCCAGTGGTCTATTCTCATGACCCAGTAAGTCAGTGGATCGTCAGCTGGAAAGCTCTCCATCTCTGTTTTGGCCCACGAGGTAATCATCCACCATGTGATGCAGGCGCTGCTGATGGGATGTGGAAGCTGACAGCCCTGGGCGGCAAGAAATGCCTCACTTAAGCGGACGCCTTCTCCAACGCTCCTCTCTTCACCAACAGAAGACTCAAAACGACATTTTCCACCACACTGTAACCTACTGGAGTCAGGAAAAACATTCAATAAAATCCTCTTTAACGTGTCCTCAAGAGATTTTATCTTCTGCACTCTCTGTGGGGGGGGATGAGTTCTGAGACCTTCCTCTTATAACGGTGGTCAAGGAGGTTGCCAACCAGTAATCATCCTTCTCCTTTATGCCACGTATTCTTGGGTCCTTTCGCAGGCTTGGAAACATGAGGTTGCCCATGCGCCTCAAATTTGCCAAGGCTTGAGAAGCAGACTCCTCGGGGTCACTCAGGATGACAGCATCTGGAATTTCCTCCTCCCAGCCACGTACTACTCCCAAAGGGTCCTGGGGTTGGAAAGCCATTGCTTATAGATTGACGCATGTCTTCCTCTTCTTCGAAGCCTATGAAAGTGCCAGAAAATTCCTCCTCATTCTCCTCCTTATCCTCCTCCCTATCCTCCTCCCCTCTCTCCTCCTGTGTGTTTTGTGACATAGGAGTGATGGTTTCTGGATAAAGTGGGCCTTGAGAGGAAAGGAAGTCCTCCTCTTCCTCCTGCTGCTCTGCCTCCAGTGCCCTGTCCATAATGCCACGCAGAGTCTGCTCCAGCAGGAACACAACAGGGATTGTGTCACTGATGCATGCACTGTTAATACTAAGCATCCTTGTGGCCTCCTCAAATGGTGACAATACAGTGCATGTATACTTAATGATCAGCCATTGGCGTGGGGAAAAAAAGCCAAGGCGGCCTGAGCCCATTGTCGTGCCGTACTGGCACAGGTACTCGTTGACGGCCCTCTGCTGCATGTATAGCCGCTGAAGCATTGCCAAAGTCGAGTTCCACCTGGTGGGCATGTCTCGAATCAGGCGGTTTACGGGAAGGTGGAATTCCCACTGAATTTTAGCCACCCGAGCTCTGGCTGTGTATGACCGCCTGAAATGGCTACAGACTGTTCTGGCCTGTTTTAGTACATCTTGCAACCCTGGGTACGTGCTTAGGAAACGCTGCACCACTAAATTGAGGACATATGCCAGGCATGGCACATGTGTCAACTTTCCCTGTCTAAGGGCTGACAGGAGGTTTGAGCCATTATCAGACACCACCATTCCTGGCTCCAGCTGGCATGGTGTGAAACACCTCTGGGCCTGTCCCTGCAGAGCTGCAAGAATCTCTGCTCCGGTGTGGTTCCTGTCCCCTAAACACACCAGCTGAAGCACTGCATGGCACCTTTTAGCCTGACTCATGGAATAGCCCTTTGAACGCTAAGGGGTACCTGATGTTCATAGGACAATTCTGCAGAGGAGGGCATGGAGGTGGCGGAGGAGGAGGGGGTATATCTCACAGGTCTGGCATCATCACCACCAGCTGTATGAAGACATGGGGGCACAACAAGCTGCAGCACCGAGCCCTGTCCTGCATCCTTTCGAGTTGCAAGCAACGTTACCCAGTGTGCTGTGAACAAAATATATCGTCCCTGCCCATGCTTGCTGGACCACGTGTCAGCAGTAAGGTGGATTTTACGGCTGACTGCCTTGCCCAACGATGCCAGAACATTCCCTTCCACGTGATGGTAGAAAGATGGAACGGCCTTACGTGAAAAGTAGCAGCAACTAGGAACCTGCCGTTGTGGTACAGCACATTGTATGAATTCACAGAAAGGGGGCAGAATCCACCAGGCTGAAAGGCAGAAGTTGGAGAGCCAACAGCTTTGACAAGCTTGCATTTAGATGCTGGGCATGTGGGTGGCAGGGACTGTATTTTTTTCCTGCTGCAGCAGATGGGACAGAGAAATTTGACGGCTACAGTCTACAGCTGGTGGTGTGCTGCTGACAGATGTGCTGCTTGGACCTGGGACCCCCTGTGCTATACCATCATCCCTGTCAGTGGAGGCTACTGAGAGGTAATGACTTGGTATAGCAGGGGCAGACTGAAGTGGGTAAGGAGGAGGAGGGACAGATTTGTGCCCCTTTTGTGTGGCTTTTAGGTGCTCTTGCCAACTGGCTGAGTGGTCTGACGTTAAATATCTTGTTAGGCATGTGGTACCCAAATGGTTGGTGTTTTTTCCACGTTTGATGTGCCTGAGACACTGTTTGCAGATAGCAACAGTGTGATCTGCTGCAGATGTGCTGAAAAAGGTCCAGACAGCTGAGCTTTGGGGAGTGGGCCGGGAGATAACAGCTGCAGAATATGATGGAATAGGGTGGCTGCTCTCTACTCTTTCTTGATGTCGGCCTCCTTGGGGTTGTGCCGCCTCACCGTCAGTTTCCTCCTCTGCTCTAGCTAATCGCATCAGTGACCTCATCATCATCATCATCTCCATCTCCTTCATCTTCATCGTTACCACTGGAGACAACTTGGCAATACGCTGCGGCTTGGGGAACATGAATGCCAATTTGTCTACCAGTGTTCCTCCCTCTCTCTGGGCTCATGTTCCTGTCATCCTCAAACTCAGAACCAACATCTGAATCCAGTAATGGCTGGGCATCATCAAGGAGCAAGTGGCTGACGCTGTGGTCAAATAATTTAGCTGACTCCTCAATGGCTGATGTTGGGGCTATGGCGGCAATAGATGTGGACAAGGAGGCAGGTTTATCCACTCTGGCAACTGCAGGGGATTGCACACCTGTCTCTGCTTGCGTGAAAGTGGATGAGGAGGATGAGGAAGGTTTAGTAAGCCAGTCCACCACATCCTCTGCATGCTGTGGCTGGATAGCACGGGCAAACTCACTAAACAGAGGAAATGATGCCCTGCCTGAGGAGTGACCACCAAGTCCATCTTTGCCTGTGGATACATTTGTTGCTGGCCCCCTTACAGTGCCAAGGGAACGTCTGCCTCTCCCTATTGTCCTCCCAGACATTATTGGGATGGAGGGGGCGGTGCTTATAAGCAAATGTAAAGAAGAAGTTGAAATCTGTACTTAGATGCACTTTAATCAATGTAAAGAGGTGTTTGGTGCACTTTAATTTGAGTACTCAAGCTACACAGACACACTCCACGGATACACTATAATATACTGCAATATAATGCGCCAAACGTACAGTGACACACAGAACTATATGGCGTTAAACTGGCAGTAACGCACGCAAATGTTATGGCGTTAAACTGACAGTAACGCACATGAAACGATATGGCGTTAAACTGGCAGTAATGCACGCAAAACTATATAGCGTTAAACTGGCAGTAACACACACAGAAGTAAATGGCATTAAACTGGCAGTAACGCACACAGAGCTATATGGCGTTAAACTGGCAGTAACACACACAGAAGTAAATGGCATTAAACTGACAGTAATGCACACAAAGCTATATGGCGTTAAACTGGCAGTAACACACAGAGAACTATATGGTGTTAAACTGGCGGTAATGCACAAAACTATATGGCGTTAAACTGGCAGTAATGCACGCAAAACGATTCAGCGTTTAACTGGCAGTAACGCACAAAAAACGATACGCGTTAAACTGGCAGTAACGCACACAAAACGATATGGCGTTAAACTGGCAGTAACGCACACAAAACAATATGGCGTTAAACTGGCAGTAACGCACACAGAAGTAAATGGCGTTAAACTGGCATTAACGCAATCAAATAAACGTGTTCAACTACACTGACGCTCTATACACTAATGTCAAGAATACTGACGCAGTCTCACTACACTACACTGAAACTATAAGAGCTGTCCCTACTCCACACTAATGTATGTATGAATGACATGGTCTCACTACACTACAGTGAAACTATCTGAGCTGTCCCTACTCTAGCTGCACATTATGCAAAGCTGAATTATGGTCCTTCTCACTGAAGGCATATTTAGCTTAACCACATCCATTTTACAATATTCAGTTTCCATTTTGTGTTTTATCCTGTACTCTATTTCACAAACAGTTGTGTGCATGTACTGTTCATTGTTCTTGTTATCTTTCTTTCTAGATTCGTTTTTCATATGATACTTCCTTTTTCTTGTAAAGCACGTGATTTCCCAGAAATGACGTTGTATGAGTTTCGGGTTTGTCATAAAATGTCTTTGTGTTTGATTGGACAATCTGTAATGATGTAAAAAGGGCTGTACCCTCTGAAAGCTCCCCTTTATATTTACAGAGACAGAATAAAGATTTAGATTTGCTCGGCGAGAATTTGTCATTGTTTTTTTTATCATTGTCTCAATGGGCTAATCTCACAGGCCTTTGGGGATTGTAAAGTACACCTTATGCAGAGTTATCGAGGGTCTAAAAATACCCCTAGACAATCTACATTCCTAACAGCTTGGGTGCTCGTCCAAAATTGATCATAATACATCCGGTGAGCTAAATTTATATCTATTTTTCTCTTGCCGTGATTTATTTAGAGATCGATTCCTTTAAAGGGACCTGTATTTCATTTTTTAGACCTTCATAAGTTTAATTGCTCTGAGAAGCAATAATAAGGCTGTTCTGAGTTAACAGCGACATAAGCCCTGGGAGGGCTTCAAAGACTGCTCTGTGTAGCAGTGGCTACTATTTTGGGTAAACAGTGAGATAAAAACTCCAGGAGAGTTTTTAAGGGCTCTGTGAAGTCTGTAGATTCTGAGAAATCTATGATTTATACAGTACTGTAATTATAAGGAAAAGTCTGATAAGGTGTGCCGGACAAAACCCGATCTCTTTGCTTATCTTCCTATTGCGTAGCAGTCATAAGATAATTTGTAATCTGTCTGTGTGGAATTTGTCAAGTGTCGTAAGGTAAGACGACACCTTTCCACTGCACTGTGTTATAATGAAACGTAGAGTGATGCTACATTATCCGGTGATGTATTGATGCTTACTTTTAATTATTTACATATGAATGCTTTGACTCTAAGGTATAAGATATAACCTGTATTGTATTGTAGTTGGCAGGATATTCTGAAGATAACTTTTGATCAAAACATGCTATTTGAATAATTCTTTTTGCTACTGACATCTCTTGCGAAGGGGAAGTCAGGTGCAAAATTTGGATTTTTGGCTTTTTGCCAACAGGGTTCAAGTGCTAATATCTCACTAACTGTAATAGATAGTGGGGAATTGTTTGCGGCATTACTACTACCACAATTGAAGGCACTGTTTGAACCTATTGGCACTCTGCCAAAAATTTGAAAAATAAAAATTGTTTGGTTATAAACATAAGAAAAGTAATAACGTACAAAGCTTGCTTATGATCAGGGGAACCTCTGGCCATAAGGAATGCTTATTGGCATTTTGTCAAGAAGAAAAAAAAAAAAAGAAAAAAATAAGACTCAGTATCTACAAGAATCTAATTAGAATGTTTAGAAAAAAAAATAAAGATAAAAATAAAAATGCATGCTGTGGAGATCCCCGGCTTGACCGAGGCTCCCTATAGCATCCTAGCCCAAACATTGTCCACGATGGGTTTAGCAGAGTCATGGGATGGTAAGTTGAGGGTTAAATCAACCTTCTCTATGCTTGTACCATGTGCCCCACCTCCTCCCCCTTATATTCCACAACCAGATAAGGACCTCATCACATGAAGACACGCAGCAACAAATCTTCCCTACCAGCTTGGCAGCAGAATCTGTGTTAGAATTCTGGAATTGATTGTAGCCGTATTAGTGCGATTGTAGAATTTGTATGTTTGTGTGCAATTTGTATGTGTTTGGTTTTCTCTTTTTTTTTTTTTTCTTCTTTAACATTCTGCTTAAAAATCTGTGAATCAGTACTGCTTGGACCTTGAAGGGGACATACCCCGAAAGCTTGACCTGAAAAATTGTATGTTAGTGCAAATAAAAAAAGTATCACGGACAGTACTCAGAATTCTGGAAAAAATTTATAGAAGTTTGGACACAAGAGGCAGGACTTGTTCAGTATAACATGCACATTCTCTTTTAAAACACCACCCCTATCAATCATTGACCCGACTGGAATGGGATCAGTGATTCAACACTGTTTCAGAATAAAACCTGGCTGTCCGGTGAATCTCTTGGGCAGAGATTTACTAGGAGAACTGGGAATTACATGTATGTGGTCACAAAGCGTCTAAGAAAAAGTTACCATGGTGTAAACAGGAGGTTGAGTACCTAGGGTTTGTGCTGTCTCCAGGAGTTAGGAATGTCAGCCACAAAAGAGCTGCCGCTCTAGTGGGTCTGCCCCGCCCACTTACCAAGAAAGACATGCTTACCTTTCTTGGAATGATTGGTTACTGCTGCCAATGGATACCTGACTGTTCTTTCTATGACAATATTTTGAGACAAGCAACCCTCTCTGAAATGTCTGATACTGTAAAATGTTCTGATGAAATGTTAAATGCTTTTGCAATGTTGAAAAGTGCAATGGTTACCAGCCCGAGCCTTGGCCTCCCTGAATATGGCAAGATGTTTCACTTGTTTGCCAGGGAAAATTGCAGAACCATGGCGGGAGTACTGGCCCAGGAACATGGTGGGAGACTGTGCCCTGTAGCTTTTTTCTCAAAGATGGTCCCGGTGCAGGTTCAGGGCATGCTTGCGTGTCTCAGAGCTCTAGTGTCCTGTGCGATGGTGGTTGAGATGGCCACTTCTTTCACTCTGGGACACGACACCACACTTCACACCACCCACAATGTGTCAATCCTGTTGAAAAATGTACATACACAGCACATGTCTGGAGGTCAGAACGTAAACATTTACAATGACTCGAAGTATGGGTACGGCGTGGTACACGACTTTGGTGTGATATGGAGTAGGCATGGTTTCGTGACAGCAGATGGAAAGAACATATCACATTCTTCTTTGGTAATGTCACTGCTAAAAGCTATCCAGCTATCTAAAACACTGGCTATAGTACATTGCAGAGCACATACAGGCCAACCGACAGAGATAGCCAGGGGAAATGCTCTGGCTGACCTTGCTGCTAAACAAGCTGCTATCTCACAGACAGCAGACATCCAAATGGCTATGCTGATACCTGACCTATCCACATTTGAACAGTCACTTGCAGATCTTCAGGATTATGCATCAAATTATGAGTTAAGGGACTGGGATAAAAAGGGTGTGCAGAAAGATCCAAAAACTGGACCTCTCTGCAAAGAGGGGAAACCATGTATACCAACGGCTAGGGATGAGCCGAACACCCCCCCGGTTCGGTTCCCAGCAGAACTTGCGAACTGGCAAAAAATGTGTTTGAACGCACGAACACCGTTAAAGTCTATGGGACATGAACATGGATAATCAAAAGTGCTCATTGTAAAGGCTTATATGCAAGTTATTCTCATAAAAAGTGTTTGGGGACCTGGGTCCTGCCCCAGGGAACATGTATCAATGCAAAAAGAATTTTTAAAAACGGCCGTTTTTTCGGGAGCAGCGATTTTAATAATGCTTAAAGTGAAACAATAAAAGTGTAATATTCCTTTAAATTTCATACCTGGGGGGTGTCTATAGTATGCTTGTAAAGGGGCGCATGTTTCCCGTGCTTAGAACAGTCTGACAGCAAAATGACATTTCAAAGGAAAAAAGTAATTTAAAACTACTCGAGGCTATAATGAATTGTCGGTCCTTTGAAATGTCATTTTGCTGTCAGAATGTTCTAAACACGGGAAACATGCCCCCCTTTACAGGCATACTATAGACACCTGCCAGGTACAAAATTTAAAGGCATATTACACTTTTATTGTTTCACTTTAAGCATTATTAAAATCACTGCTCCCGAAAAATGGCCGTTTTTAAAACTTCTTTTTGCATTGATACATGTCCCCTGGGGCAGGACCCAGGTCCCCAAACACTTTTTATGACAATACCATGCATATAAGCCTTTAAAATTAGCACTTTTGATTTCTCCCATAGACTTTTAAAAGGTGTTCTGCAGCTTTCGAACATCGGCTGTTCGGCGAACTGGCGAACAGCCGATGTTCGAGTCGAACATGAGTTCGACTCGAACTCGAAGCTCATCCCTACCAATGGCAAGTGCATCACTCTTCATCTTACAGTACCATGGAATAGGCCACGCAGGTATACAAGTCACGGCTGATCTTCTGAGTAGAGATTTTTATATCACAGAATGCATCTTGCTGGTAAAGGATTATGTATCAAGATGCATTACATGTATCAGGAACAATCCAAACATCACACACAAGGCCAAACATGAACACCTGATAAATCCAACAACTCCTTTTATACATTTGCAGATTGACTTCACACACATGCCCAAACTAGGCAAAAGACAGGAATATATTTTGGTAATTGTGGACATGTTCTCAAGATAGGTTGAACTTTTCGTGACCACAAAAGAAGATGCACAAACAGTAGTGATGCCCACTTCAAATAAGCTCAGACAATGGTCCAGCTTTCATGGCCAGGGTCTGCCTGGACTTGGTAAAAACTCTTAAGATAGAATGGAAGTTTCACATTCCCTACCACCCTCAAAGCTCAGGAATAGGAAAGAATAGGAAAGAATGAACAGAACAATAAAAGACAAAATAAGAAAGGCCACAGGAGGAACCTTTGCCAACTGGAAAAAGGTCCTCCCAGCAGTCCTGGCAGAAATAAGAATGACCCCTTCCAAAACAACAGGGTATTCACCTTTTGAAGTTTTGATGGGTAGACCTTTCCCCACCCCATGGGCCAGAGCAACTTTAATGATAGAAAAGGGAGATTTAGACTTAATACAGGAAGAATATGTATGAAAACTGGTTGAAACATTGGATACAGTTGAAAGAAATGTTGCTCGCACCTCTCCTTTTTCTTCACAGGAATCTACTCACCCCTTCAAGGTGGGAGACACCGTGGTGGTCCAACAGCTGAACAGAAATAGGAAGCAAGAGTATCCCTTTGGACCTCCTACTACAGTGGTTGCAGTGACCAGAACAGCCATCCTAGTGGAAAACTGCCAGTCCTGGATCCATGCCAGCTGAGGAAAAAAGGTTGACCAAAGCCCTAGGAGCAGGAAGAAGACCTTGGATAAAGGAGGCTCACAAGCAAAAGTCCAAGCAGACGAAGGAAGAGTTCTTGGGAAAGCAGGTCCTGCCAGAGAAGATGACCTTGCTTATTTCACCACAGACTTCTGGCAAGGCATTTTGCCTCCTGATCCTGATCTCTCTGATAGTGTTCCTGCCCACCTGGATCAACACTAAATGTATCTACCACCCTGAAGATTTGGGTGCAATTAAAAGTATCTGTGGGAACACACACACACACACAAGAGAACACTACAGTGACACAAGCTAGAACAAAGAGAGAAATTGGAGATAGTTTTACTGATAAGATGCTTTTGCTAAAATTTAAGTATGCTTATGCTCAAAAAATCAGGGTATGAAGAATGTTGGATATGTAGCCAATTACATCCTAGCACTACCCAAATTCCCCTTTTGGCTGTACCTTTAAATATTACCTCCTTCCTCAACGAGACTCCTCCTGTCTTCTTAACTAACATATCCACTCTGTACATAAACACTGTTACCTTTCAAATAGCAGGTCAATATTTAACATCTCCATGTCCGAATGCAGGGGCAGAGCCAAGGATACCTGCTCACTGTTTTAAGTATCTGGCCCAAAGCTAAACCATACTTTGCATAACTTTTCCTCCCTCTCTGATAATGTACGTGATATATTCCACCAATTTATAATTGCAACACAGGACAAGTACACTCACGAGATTGTTGCTAAGAGACCTTTTGCATTGGGATAAAGTATCTATGTATGCTGTAGGAAAGTGTGTTATCCCTGGGTGCCTCTCTATGTTAAGGGATGGTGTTATCTTGCATCTTTGGTACCTGTCATGGGAGTGTAGGGGATGATAAAAGGGGACATCCCCTAGAGGCCAGTATACAGCCCAGATACCCCCTCAAACACCGTGACAAAAGAGAATTGTTCTATAAACAAGATATGGCCTGGGCATGGTTTCCTTCTTGGACAGGATGGGGTATAGACACGATGAAAAGGTTGAACAATTATTCAAGTATATTGGATGAGATAATGGAGAGGAATTCAGATGACATTGCTAAGTTAAACATAGAAACTAGAGCAATTAGAAAACAGCTAGAACTACATGAGTTGGCTATAGAAAGCTTGAGTGCAGCTCTCACAGGTTTATGTGAAATGACTGAGGACTACGAATGCTGTACTTGGATCTCTAACACAAGTGCCAAGGTGCCTGACTACTATGATATTATTGCACGACACCGAAAAGAAGTAGGCCAGCTCCAGCAGGAAGCTAGAGACATTGCTAAAACATGGAGCCCATTTGACAATGCAGGATTTGGGTTTGGAGGTGTATTTTCATGGTTAAAAGACATTGTCCTTGTCATTGTTATGTTATTTATCCTTGTTCTGATTCTTTACCTCTGTTTTAAGTGTTGTACCTGCATAATTGCACGCATTCAATCTCCTGATGATAAGGTTCTATCCTACATGACATACATGAAGAATCATCAGGCAATCTATGCCACAATCCCAAAGAAGTACTAGAACACTGGATAGAATGTAGAGATCATCTTTTATGATCTAAGAGGGGATTGGAGGCATATTTAGCTTAACCATGTCCATTTTACAATAATCAGTTTCCATTTTGTGTTTTATCCTGTACTCTATTTCACAAACAGCTGTGTGCATGTACTGTTCATTGTTCTTGTTATCTTTCTTTCTAGATTCGTTTTTCATATGATACTTCCAATTTCTCGTAAAGCACGTGATTTCCCAGAAATGACGTAGTATGAGTTTCGGGTTTGTCATAAAATGTCTTTGTGTTTGATTGGACAATCTGTAATGATGTAGAAAGGGCTGTACCCTCTGAAAGCCCCCCTTTATATTTACAGAGACAGAATAAAGATTTAGATTTGCTCAGCGAGACTTTGTCATTGTTTTTTTATCATTGTCTCAATGGGCTAATCTCACAGGCCTGTGGGGATTGTAAGGTACACCTTATGCAGAGTTATCGATGGTCTAAAAATACCCATAAACAATCTACATTCCTAACACTCACTACACTCACACTATCCCTAGACTGACACTAAACTAATATTCTACACTGACAATTGAAGCAAAATAGCACAGTATAGCACATTAACTTATAGCACTGAACAGAGCCCTGTTCTATCTCTCTCCACACCAAAATCACACTGAAAATGGCTGCCATTGAAAGAATACTTTTATACTGTGGGGCTGGAATGAGCCATGATTGGATAAAGTCATGATGACAGTGTCCAATCATGACTGACAATGCTCTGTGCCCTGATTGGCTGAAGCTTTCACTGCTTCAGCCAATCAGGGCTTGCAATGCACTGTTCGGCACTGCAATGTATTGTGGTCGGTTTGGGGGGCGAACAAATGGTCAAACTACCCGTTTGTTCAGTTGTTCGTCGAACGTCCAAACAGCTAAATCCCTATTCACAACTAGAATTATTCCATATTGGAGTATAACAGGTGAATCCCGTAACATTTGTAATATTTTTAATTTCTTGCCAGACTTTATCTAATAATTTACCCATTAAAAAGGAGATTAATGGATATTCCCTAAATAATGGCAGTAACAGTCCCTGTACAGGAATAGGAACCGATGCTGCCGTCCAACCAGACAGGTAGTCTTTAGGGGTGCCCCTTCGCTTAGGTATGGAATTGCTCCTAATGTCTTTAATCCCCCTTCAAAACTTAACAGGCTACTACCAATGCTGTAAATGTCAGGTTTGTTCTTTGAATGGATGTAGGAGCAGGAGGGTGAATGGCTTTGTCTCGGCCAGTACCCAAGTAGGCTTTGAGATTGAGCCACTCATCACATGCTCCACTACCGGTGTGGTGTATTTGCTGCAGTGCCCGTGTGGCTTGCAGTATGTGGGCAGGACCAAGTGGGCCCTGCACGTACACCTAAATGAACATATCAATAATATCAGAAAAGGTTTTAGATATAATTCGGTATCAAAACATTATGCCACCCACCATAATTGAGTTCCCACCAATACTATCTTTCGTCGTATTGATACATTTAGTGCCCATTGGAGAGGTAGTTCTTTGATTAGGGATTTATCTAGAATGGAAATGTCATGGATACATAAAATTAGGTCATATGTTCCACATGATTTGAATGTGGATGTTGATATTAATGCCTTTACAGACAACTCATAATGAATGTTGATAATATGGCTATATGATATCTTTTATTGAATGTAAACCTGTTCTGAGTTTTTGGTCTCTAATCGATCTGTGAATTTCTCCTAGTGACCCTTTTATCATTTGATATTAATTTAATCAACTGTATATTTAGACTGATTGATTTACCCAAATTTTTAATATCATTTTGTTTCTATGTAACTAACATTTAGTGGCCTAGTTTAGTTGAATCATTTAGTATGATTTATTTATTCATTTAATTAACTGACCTTTAGTGGCCACTATTTTGCTCTTTAGAATAGGTGTCCCCTGATTAGGATATCAAGAATCTTCTGGTCTCATTTGATACCATTAGGAGATCCTTTAAACAATTTGTTCGTTATAGTGTTACATTTCTGCTCAGTTCATAACATTAATTGGTTATTTTTTGGAATATAGATTACCAATTTTTATATGATTAAAATATTTTGCATGTTTTTTTAGTCGATTTATTTAGTATGAACTATTGATTCATTTAATAAACCGATCATTGTTGCTATTTAGGTTCACTTCCACTAGTGGCCGCTATCCTGTCTTTTAGAATAGGTGTCCCTGTATGGGTCTTTTAGGGTTTTATTAAGATATTGGTAGGAGATCCTTAGAACTATTTGTCCAAATATAGTGTTATATTTATTCAATAGGATTGGTTTGATCCTCATAGATTGATGCAATTTGAGTGGATGCCCACAATTTAGTTTACTTAGTCTATACTATTATATAGGTGCAGATATGTTCCTTTATATGAGGTTAGATGTATGCCAATTCAGCTTGTGTGTTGCTGCGGCTTGTAACAACTACATATTGTCAATCTTTCCTCTTGTTTGAATAGCGACATCGACGTTGGATCATTAGTTTTATATATGTGGGTATTAGTCCTTTCCTTATTTTTTTTATGGTAACCATCTGAAGCTGAGAATTAGGTGTGGTTACTTCCTTATTGTATTTAATGCAGTGAGTCAGTATGCCGCCCGTGCCGGAAGATGACATCATCTGCGATGAAACGCGTAGGGTGGAGCGATGCGCTGACCGTGTTTGTGCAAGTCCCGTTCCACGGGCTGCTACTATTAGCCGGCCGGCTTAATTTTTTTTTTTCCAAGATAAAGTTTATTGAATTGTCAAAACAAGCATACAGAAATAACAGCATCGCATGTGATCTACATCAAGTAAGCAAATAACATGTGGTTACATCTAATAAAATAGCTCAAACATAAGCCATTGATACGTTCAATACAGATTGGGAAAAAATACTGTGGAATGTTACAAAATGAGGGAGATTCACCTTTAGGACAACTTGTTCCGTATGAAGCTTACTCGGAAACAGTGTATCTAAAATGTATTACCCTTAAAAGCAAGGCACTGTTCTAATTTACCTATTCTGATTAATATGATAGGAATACAAGAGCTGTGAGATATATTTTTGTTGTTGTTGGGTATCCCATGTATAAGAGTCAGGATATATTAGCGTTCTTGATTATCCTCTCATGGTAAGATGAATTTGGCTTTGTTTACAGATATTTTAACTTTTCCGTATCTAATAATATGTAAGTAGTAGATGACCGCGAACCTTTGTGGTCCTATATGTGTATGTATATCTGGGTTGTCCTTCTGATCCCTAGAACTTCCTTGAGATAACCGGAGTGCACCTATTAGCAGTTCCAAAGATGCGGGCCTTTTGGTGTGGGAAGTGTAGTAGATTCCTTACTTGCAGGTTTAGGGATTTTCATTTTCAAGGGGCTGGGGGAGGGGTGGGTGCATCTAGCACATCCTTGATATTTTTCTATGCTTCTATATATGATGGTGCAAGTTCATGGTCTCTGTCACAAACCACAGTCGATGTTTGAGGGGAACTTTGAGTGTTGTAAAATAATAGCAGATAGGCGGCTTGCAGCCAAAAGGAATGGGCGGGGAGCTGAGAGAATAGAGGCATACTAGTACATCTCTGTCCCTTCCCTTTGCCCTCTCCCAGGGTTTTAATCTGATGCGCTAATTTATCTATTGTAGAAACTTGGTGTATTAAAAAAAAACAAAATCTGACAGGGAGTATCATAGATGGGTGTGCCACATCCCAATAAATCATGGAAGAGGAGGGAATACCCCTATAGGTGGGACTTTAAAGGCACTACCACTAGTTTGTGGTAGTGCCTTTAAAGTCCCACCTATAGGGTACTCCCTCCTCTTCCAAGCTTGGTGTATTCGGGCGTTGTTTGGAAATGTTGCCAGCAAGCCCATGTCTTCCTATATGTGATGGAGGAGTCATGGGCTTGGTGAATAAGGTCTTCCATTGCAGCTATTTTATTCACTCTCTTAATCCAATCTGCTATTATAGATGGGTGGGGAGATTTCCAATGAACTGGGATACACAATTTCACGGCATTAAGGAGATGTAGGGCTATAGACAGATGGTATGTTTTCACAGGTAATGTGGAGTGATGGAGAAGCGCTTGGGCTGGAGAGAAGTCTATTTAGAGCGTTGTAATTTGGGTCGTGAGGCAGTGGATATCAGTCCAGAATTTTAGGATCGAGGGACATTCCCACCAGATGTGAAGACGTGAACCTTCTTTAGTATGGCATCTCCAACAAGTGGGTGGAATCGCAGAGTTCAGTTTGTGTAATGTGAGGGGGGTTTTGTACCATCTGGAGAATAGTTTAAAACCATTTTCTTGGGCCGACACATTGATCGAGCCTTTGTGTATGTTAGCATATATCATCCCCCACTCTACGTCTGAAAAACTGATGGAGGTGTTAGACTTTACTTACCAGACCGGTGAGTCCGCTTGGTCAGAGGGTGGTCTCCCGTAGGTCTCCCACTCGCGGACCCTGGTAGAATGGACAGGAGGCACGGGAGTAAGGAATGGTAAGAGAGCCTGATGAGGGATCCAGGTGCTGGATGGAAAAGGAACTTCAAGCAGCAGATGGTGAACTGGAACACAGGCAAACAGGAGCAGGAGCAAGCAGGCAGGTCCGGGTACAGGCAGAGTTCGGCAACAGACAGGCAGCAGGGTACAAAGGAGCAGGCAGAAGAAGGGTCAAACAATCCAAGGTCGGGTACGGGCAGCAATCAAAGGAGAGTCAGAGGCAAGCCGGGTCGTCAGGAGATCAGGAACACAGGAACACTGGAACAGGTACTGGGAAGCTAAGGAACCGGGAGCTGATGATCAGGCAGCACCGAGCCGAGTGCATGGCAAACCTAAATAGGCTGATTGGCGCCAAACAGCGCGCACACGCCCGCGCGCGAACACGCACACCAGTACACCGACCAGCGCCTGCAGGGACATGCACAGCAGCATGCACAGGAACGTGCGCGCCAACGCGCCCCTGCGTGCACCAGCACCGCGACCAACCAGGTGAGCTCTCTGACAGTGCCCCCTCCTAAAAGGCAGCCTCCGGATGCCCAGCTGAGCCAGCTTGGAAGCATGGACATTCTTAAAAGACCATATAAGTTCTGGGGCATGCAAATTGCTCTCAGGCTCCCAGGAGTTGTCTTCCGGCCCATACCCCTTCCACTTGATGAGATATTGAATTCTGTTGTTCCTCCTTCTGCAATCCAAGATTGCCTCAACCTCAAACTCTTCTTCGTCATTAATTATGACAGGTTTAGGTGGACCTGTCCTACGGCCAGTAAAGGGATTCGGGACAGCAGGCTTCAACAGAGACACATGAAATACCGGGTGTATTTTTAAAGAATCAGGCAGATCAAGCTCATATGCGACATCATTTATCTTCCTCTTTAAAGGGAAGGGACCCATGAATTTGGGGCCCAGTTTCCTTGAGGGACAGGCCATCTTTAGGTTAATGGTGGATAACCACACTTGGTTGCCGGTTTCCAGAATCAGTTCTCCACGCCTCTTCCTATCATACATCCTTTTGTTGTACTCTTGAGACTTGGTCATTGTTTCCTGCAAAAGTTTATTGTTAGAGGAGAAAAAATCCATGGTTTCAGCAACTGCAGGAACAATACACTCGGGTAATGAGCTCGGCAAGAGGGAAGGATGAAAACCGTAGTTAGCAAAGAATGGCGTTTGGTTGATAGCTGAATGCAATGAGTTGTTGTAACTAAACTCTGCAACAGGTAGTAGAGAGACCCAGTCGTTTTGCTAGAATGCAGAGAAGTAGGTACTGCTCTAGGGTTTGATTGGTTCTCTCTGTTTGCCCATTTGTCTGGGGATGGTAGGCTGATGAGAATGCCAACTCTATTTCCAGGGAACCACAGAGAGCCTTCCAGAACCTCGAAGTAAATTGGACTCTGCGGTCAGACACAATACTTGCCGGGACTCCATGCAGCCTCACCACTTCTTTAACAAAAATTTTTGCGGTGTCCATGGCTTGGATAGCCTATCGATGACAACAAAAATGGTGGAAAATCCCTCCGACGGAGGGAGTTCTACGATAAAGTCCATCGATATCCTTTTCCATGGTCTCTCTGAAATGGGTAAAGGTTTTAGTAGGCCCCAAGCCTTTGTCCGGCTGTTTTTGCTTCGGGCACAAGTGGTGCATGAGTCCACATAACTTTTGCAATCACTGGACAGTTGAGGCCACCAAAAGGTGCGCTGAACCAACTCTATAGTATTCAACACGCCAAAATGTCCAGCTAATTTATGGTCGTGGCAAAGTTCCATCACCATCACCCGTAAAGGTGCCGGGACTACGATTTTATCTTCATGCCAAAACAGGCCATCACTCAGATTGGTTTCAGGATATGGGGACATTCCCACAGAGGCTTGTTTTATCTGGGTCAAAAGGTCCACTTGAAGGAGCAAAAAATTTCCAGAGGGAAGGATCGTGTCAGGAGGCAGAGTTTTTTCGGAATCCAAAAAACATACGCAAAAGTGCGTCTGGCTTAATGTTCTTCGAACCTGGTCTATAGGTTATATAGAATTGAAATCGGGAAAAGAAAAGTGCCCATCTGGCTTGCCAGGGTCTCAATCTTTTGGCTGTCCTCAAATACTCCAGATTTTTGTGATCTGTATACACCAAGATGGGATGAGCAGCACCCTCCAGAAGGTAACGCCACTCCTCCAGAACCGATTTGATAGCAAGAAGTTCCCGATCTCCCACATCATAGTTCCTTTCCGAGACTGAAAGCTTGCGTGAGAAAAACGCCACTGGGTACAAAAGAGCTTTGGCACCTTGCCGCTGAGACAGAACCACTCCAACTGCTATTTCTGAGGCATCGACTTCCAGGACAATCGGTAAAGCAGGATTAGGGTGTTTCAGGATGGTAGCCGATGTGAAAAGCTCTTTAAGTTTCTCAAAAGCTGTCTGGGCCTGAGGAGTCCAAGAGAATCGGGTTCCCTGCCTGGTTAGTTCGCTTATTGGGGCGATTATTGCTGAGAACCCCTTAATAAACTTCCGGTAAAAATTAGAAAAGCCGATGAAGCGTTGCACACCTTTTTTATCCATGGGCGCAGGCCAATCCAGGATGGCGGACACCTTCTGAGGGTCCATCTTGATGCCATCCACCAAGATGATTAGACCTAGGAATTGGATGCTCTGGAGTTCGAATTCACATTTCTCTAATTTTGTATAGAGGCCGTGTAGTCTGAGCCGGGTTAGGACATTCCAGACATGTTTGTGGTGATCGGCCAGTGAAGAGGAGAAGATCAGAATATCGTCCAGATACACAATTACGTACAAATCCAGATAGTCACGGAAAATGTCATTGACAAAGTGCTGGAATGTTGCAGGAGCGTTGCAGAGGCCAAAGGGCATGACAAGGTACTCGAAGTGCCCAAATCGAGTGCGGAATGCCGTTTTCCACTCGTCCCCTTCCCGGATTCGAATTAAATTATAAGCTCCCTGAAGATCAAGCTTTGTGAACACGACTGCGGATCCCAACCTTTGAAAAAGTTCAGGTACTAAGGGTAGAGGATAGTGGTTCTTGATAGTTATCCTATTCGATTCCCGATAATCTATGCAGGGATGTAGGGAATGGTCTTTCTTTTCAACTAAAAAGATGCCCGCACCGGCTGGAGAAGTAGAAGGGCGGATAAACCCTTTTTCCAAGTTTTCGTCGATTGAGGTTTTTAGTGTGCTTAACTCCTGCTCAGTTAGAGGAAAGATTCTTCCGAAAGGGACCTCAGTTCCCAGTAGAAGCTTTATAGGGCAGTCATAAGGCCTGTGCTCAGGTAATGTTTCTGCTCCTTTCTTGCTAAATACATCTGCAAAGTCTCGGTAGGGTTCAGGAATGGACTGTCGTAGTTCCAGATCTGAGTCCATACAAAGGAGAGGAGAGGTTTCAGTAGAAGACCTGTACAGGCAGTGTTGTTGACAGTATTCGGAAGGAAAAGTAACTTCCCCTGTGGTCCAGTTAATGCTGGGATTATGGGCTTGCAGCCAAGGTATTCCCAAGATGATGGGAAAGAGGGGAGAGGAGATGGCATCCAGACGAAGGATTTCCTGGTGATGGGTGCCAATGATGGCCAGTAAAGGGATGGTCTCTTGGGTGACTGGGCCAGAACGAAGGGTAGAGCCATCTGCCAGGTGTATTGTAAGTCCTTGGGTTTTAGGTTGAAGTGGAATACGGAGATTGGCAGCGAAAGTCAGGTCGACAAAACAGCTACAGGCACCGGAATCAATGATGGCCGTCACTGGGGTAGTCCCTCCTGGAAGCTGCAAAATGATGGAGAGAGAGCAAGGTGAGAACCGGTCTTAGGTACAATAGATGCACAAAACGAAGAAGCAGGAAGGCACTTACGCATCTTGTTGGGGCAGGCCCTCACATAGTGCCCGGGTTCACTGCAATACAGACAAAGATTGCGGGCTCGTCTACGCAGTTTTTCTTCAGGAGTCAGTGTGGGACGGGGCAAGCCAAGCTGCATAGGCTCTGGGGCGTCCAGAGCAGGTGCAGTGGAGATGGGAGGAAGCTGACTGACCACACTGGGAACCTTAGGTAGCATCCAAGTAGGGCGGAACTGGTGAGAAGACCTTTTTGACCGTCGTTCCCTCAAACGACGGTCAATCTGGATGGACAGGTTGATGAGTTCATCCAAGGAAGGGGGTATCCCAACACGTGCCAGCTCATCTTTTAGTGGGTCCCAAAGTCCCATTTTTAACTGGTGACGCAAGGCGGCGTCATTCCAGTTGGTGTCGGAGCTCCAGCGTCTGAACTCCACCGCATAACCTTCCGCTGCCCTGCAACCCTGCTGAAGAGAGTGCAGAGCGGCTTCTGCAGTCGCAGTCAACTGTGGATCCTCATACAGTTGGGACATGGCCATGAAGAAGGCATCTAAGCTATCCAAGGATGCTGATTTTTGTTCCAGCAGGCGGTGGGCCCAGGTTTGGGGTTCACCGGACAGTAGAGAAATAACAAAGCCCACTTTTGTTGCTTCTAAAGAAAAGGTGCAAGGTTGCAAAGCAAAATAGAGCTCGCAGGCGTTGTGAAACGCACAGTACTTGCTGCGCTCTCCGGCAAAGCTTTCAGGAGTGGGTACTCTAGGCTCAGGAGGAAGCATTACCACGGAGGGTGCAGATGAGAGTCCAGCAGAAGATGCTCCCTGGGGATAAGAGGGAGAGGATAGGACTGAAACTCGCTCCTCCAATCTTGCATAGCCTTCCTGAAGGCTCTTCACGGCTTGGGTAAGACCCGCCAGGTGTCTGCAAAGTTCATCCATGGGGGAGGCCCCCTGCCCGGACTCGGTCATGGCTGCCTGATACTGTCAGACTTTACTTACCAGACCGGTGAGTCCGCTTGGGCAGAGGGTGGTCTCCCGTACGTATCCCACTCGCGGCCCCTGGTAGAATGGACAGGAGGCACGGGAGTAAGGAATGGTAAGAGAGCCTGATGAGGGATCCAGGTGCTGTATGGAAAAGGAACTTCAAGCAGCAGATGGTGAACTGGAACACAGGCAAACACGTGCTGAGCAGGAGCAAGCAGGCAGGTCCGGGTACAGGCAGAGTTCGGCAACAGACAGGCAGCACCGAGCAGAATGCATGGCAAACCTAAATAGACTGATTGGCGCCATACAGTGCGGCACGTGCACGCCGATGCTCACAGGCACGCGCGCCCGCGCCCGCACGCCAGTACACCGACCAGCACCTGCAGGGACATGCACAGCAGCACGCACAGGAACGCGCGCGCCAATGCGCCCTGGCGCGCACCAGCACCGCGACCAACCAGGTGAGCTCTCTGGCAGGAGGTCTCTTTCCCATTGTGCGCTCGCTATGTTCGACTTAGTACTATGTTCATCAAAGAGGATGGTGGAGATGATGGAAATCAAATGACGAGGTTCATTGTTGGTGCAGAGTGATTCAAATTGTGATTGTTGTTTTGAAAATGCTGGGCGTACCCGGAAGTCAGTGAGGAAATGACAAAGTTGCATGTAAGACCAGAAAGAGATATGTTGGTCTGGCATCTATGCTGCAAGTGTGGATAGCAGAAGAAATGTCTCACCAGAGAAGAAGTCTCCTGCTCTTGGGTCAGTGTGTGGCCATAATTCTGGATGAAAGGATCCATCATAATCCAGTGGGAAATCTGTGTTTTGTCATATCAGCGTAAGCAGGACTGGGGAGGAAGAGATTTTAAATTGGTGACACGTTTTATTGAAAATTTGCAACATGTTGCCAATTAATGGGTGTTGTTTGCATTATTGTGGAATGTGGCTTGTGTCTATCCAGGGTAGGTGTCTGAGCGGTAGATGTGAGAAGGCATGATCTATGGTAATCCAAGCTGTGGTGCGTGCGTGGATATTCCAGTCTACTATTCGGGTCAGTTGACAAGCCCAATAATATTTATGAATGTCTGGTAATCCTAGACCTCTTTTCAGTTTAGGTAGAGTTAATCTATCAAAGCTTAGTCTAGCTCCAGACCCACCCCAAACGAATTCCGTACAGGATTTTCAAAAGGAAGCAAAAAATGTTTGTGGCAATTTTACAGGGACCGTTTGTAGCAGGTAAAATAATCTTGGTAGAATGGTCATTTTAATAATAGAAGTTCAACCATGAAAATAATCCTGTCGACCAAGCTTTAAGATCTTTCTGAATATTTTGGAAGATTGGGATATAGTTCTTGCTATATAAATCAGATAAAAGGGCCGGTATTTGGATTCCAAGATATTTAATTGAATTTGGTTTGAATGGGAAATTTGTTTGACATTGCATTTGGATCTCTTTTGTCAAAGATATATTTAGTGCTTCTGATTTAGCGAAGTTGATTTTTAGGTTGGCCAACGTGTCAAATATTGTTAGGTCTTTGAGAAGATTGGGTAGCGTAATGTGTGGGTCTTTTAGGAATAAGAGGATGTCAGCTGCAAACGCTGCTAGCTTGTAAGTGGATTTTGCTATTAAGATACCTTTGATGCCCTGTTTTTTTTTATGCCTGAGAGGAAATCTTCTAGAGTTAGGACAAATATTAGCGGGGAGAGTGGGCATCCCTGACGTGTCCCGTTAAAGATGGAGAGCCGACAGGTGTCAGTTGACTCGAACCCTAGCCGTCAGACTCGAATACAGTTGTAGTATGAATTGTAACATACAATCATGCATGCCAATCTTTTTGAGAACTTCTGCTAAATAGTCCCAGGCCACACTGTTGAATGCCTTCTCCGTTTCCAAGGAAAGAAAAAATCTGTGTTGGTGCGTTGAAGTCAGCCATTTATGTATATTAATTGCTTTCAGGGTGTTGTCTCGTACCTCTCTCCCTGGTATGAAACCTACTTGGTCTAGGGAAATAAGGTTGGGCAGGAGGGGCAAGAGTCTGTTAGCTAGAATTTTTGCATATATTTTGAGATCCACATTCAATATTGAAATTGGCCTATACTTGTTGGGTTTTGAAATTACAGTCATATGTGCTGTAAGGAGATCTCGGGAAGGAGGGTTGTCTGAGGAAAGGGTATTAAATGCGTTCAAGAAATGTGGGTGAAGCGTATCTACAACTAACTTGTACTACCCGGGCCTGGGCTCTTGCCTGGTTTTAATTGTTTGAGTACGACATCTATTTCGGCCTTTGACAGAGGTTGTTCCAAATCTGAGGCTTCCGTGTCTGAGAAAGTCTTTAATTAACTGTAGTCTATTTTCTGTGTCTGCCTGGGGGGCCTGATCCTTAATATTGTAGAGTTGTGTGTAGTATTGGACAAATTGGTCCGCTATTTGGTCATTGGTAGTTAGGTTCTTCCCCTCCGAGTTGTTAATAGAATTAATTGTCCTTGTACATTTTTTTGCTCTGTCAAGCAATTTATTGGCTTTATTGCCATATTCGTAGAACAATTTTTGTGACAGTATATAGTTAAGTTTTGTTTTCTTGTTCAGTTCATCTACCAGTTCGGTTCTGGCTTGAGTGAGTTCTTGGAGAGTGGAGATCGCTTGGGTCTTTTTTGTGTGCTTTTTCTAGCTTGTGAATGTGATTTGAGAGGTTGAATATGTGGACTTGTCTCTCACGCCTTCTTTTGGTGGCAATTGCTATTAGTTCCCCTCGTATAGTGCATTTATGGGCCTCCCATTTTAGCATAGGGGAAATTTCTCGTGTATCATTATCATGGAAATATTGGGTAAGTCAATTTTGAGTTGTAGATGCTATCAGAGTGTCCGTAAGTAGTGACGGGTCTAGGGGCCATATCGGAGAATGCAACAGAGCTGTTATGAATTCAGTGGACATGGTGACAGGGTGATGATCTGATATGAACATTGGCTCAATGGTGGCTTTGAGGAGCATGGGGAGGTCCCTTTGCGATAGAAAAAGATAATCAAGCCTGGAATATCTGCCATGAGGGTTTGAGTAAAAGGTGTAATCTTTGGTCTTAGCATTTAATGTGCGACAGGAGTTGTGTAATGTTAATTCTTGGAGATATTTTTTAATTGCACGTAGCGCTTTGAAGGGTAACTTAGACGAGCCAGATGATGTGCCATGGAAGGGGTTCAGAGGGATATTAAAATCTCCTGCTATCAGTATACCCTCTTGAAACGATGCGAGCCTTTGTAAGGTGCGCCGAAAAAAGGAACTTGTTTGGCTTTGGGGGCATAAATGTTAGCTAGGGTTAGTCTCTTACCAAATAATGATCCCTTGATGAACTGGAAATGTCCCTCTTCATCTAGGAGTGAGTCTGCTATTTGGAATGGGCAATTTTTCGAAAAAAGGATAGAGACCCCTTTTGCTTTGCATCCCCTATTGGCAGCGCGTAGCGCTGTTGGATAGTGGAGATTTGATAGTTTGGGTACACAATCTGATTTGAAATGTGTTTCCTGGATGAACACGATGTCTGTCTTAATGTTGCGCATAGACAGGAGGACTTGCGAACGTTTTTCGGGTGTGTTGAGGCCCCTCGCATTTAGGGATGCTATTTTAGTAGCGTTTTTGTGGCTAATGTTTGGCTGTTTAACTTTCTTGTTAGTTGACATTATGTGGTCTGGACAGTACCTCTTCAGTCACTCACTAGTCTCAGCCTAAATACTTCCGGTAACGAAATAGTAAGATTTTGAAGATTTATGTTGGGGTTTTAAGAGAGGAGTGCAGCAGGAACAGAATCTTTATAAGGAATATCAAATAAGAGCTTAACTGTGAGGGATAAGGGATGGGAGATAGGATAATATGAGAAACTGTACACGGGAAAGAGATGAGATTTGGTTGCGCTGGTATTTGGTATGTGGGCGCGCTTGAAGCTGGGGAGGACAGTAGTGTTTCCAGTGACTCACGAGGCCTGCTCGCTAGTCCGAGTTAGATTTGCACCTGCAAACAGGTGTAACCGGATTGGGTCAGTGGTGCACGGAGTAATTTAAAGTATGTGATTCTGCGACTAAATTGATACCACTGTGTGGGAGGATAGCTTGACTCTAGTGTAAACGATAACCTTTCAAAGTGGGTTGTGTCCCGCTGACTTAGGGAAAAAAAATGTGGTACGTGAGGATGGTTCATGTGAGGCTAGTGAACCGTATCAATTGGGAGTTCGCATCCAATTTACATTCCAAGTGAATGTACTGGAAGGTTTAGAGTGCTTACGCATTTGTATATATATTATGAAGCCTGAAAATGAGTGGATTTATGGGTTGGAGTGAAGTGCTTGGGTCAAGTACCTTAAAACCTCCAGATTGCTGTAAGTGCAACTTAGTCTGATTTGGTCTAAGCAATATCTAGAAGGTGTTGTAAGGTACGGCCTTGATCAAAAGCAGACATGGTAAGGGGAGGACTTCTAAGAGCAAAGGAAAATGATCTGAACATCTAGGAACATTATAACAAAGAACTAAAAACCTGTTAATAATAAAACTATGAAAGTTCAAAGATTCAGAAAGTATTTTTACATAACGTGTAGAACTTGAGACACCCCCTGTGTTAACTGCAAGGCTCGATTAAACATTATGTGATAAGTATATTGTGTGCATCCACTAAATGTTTACTTGTAAACTAGACTATTTCTTGGGGTGAGCGGGGAGATGATTGGTGAATCACACTGGGCATTTGTCACCTCATGTTGGTGGAGCTAAAACCCAAGTAACTCATCGGTGGTAAATGATCTCTGGCTTTGGTGCCCCTGTTTATCTTAGGTGGTGGTGGTACTCGGTACTTCCAAGGCTGCGGGCAGCCTTTCTGGGCAGAAAGAGCTCAGTATCGAAAAGGGAATTTCTCTCCTCCCGGTTAAATGCACAGTGTTTGGCAAGCATAGATGAAAGCGATTCTCAGGAGTGATTTGTCTAGGAGCTAATATAATGGCTTTGTCGCATAGCAATGTATACAATGCCAGTAGTTATAGACACGTTCCGTTCTATATGGAGCTGTTAACTGTCAGTCAGGGTCATCAACATGGTAAATTATGGTAAAAAAGTAGTAATTGAAATCCAAAATGAGTGTGTATACATCACAAAAAGTCCAAATCAAAGTGATAAATTAGTGACAATAATCACGAGTGTCCATAATCCTGGTGAATCTTCTAAATAAACAATTAAGTTGCGAAATTGATGTTGATCTCTATGACTAGACTAGTCACGTAATGCTCCTAGAGCTCTTACCTCCAGATGGAGAACAATAAGCCTTAGACCGGTATCCTGAGATGGGATTGCCTGTATATCGTCTGTGTTTCCAATTGATGTCCGTGTGGATGGTTATGGACGTGGTTCGCGATCTGCTGAATAAACCTTCTCCCTGCTGACAGCTTGGTTAGCCTATGGATCTTGTAGTTCCGTTATGGGCGTTCAATCTTCGCCATTAAAAGAAATAAAAGAAAACAGGCCTCCCATAGTGTAATATATAAAGATAATACAGTTTATTAGAAATGCCAAGTTGCCTCTTACATTTAAAATGATAAAAACAAGCTTATCTATGTGTATCCATGTGTCAAACACACTCCTTGCATCATTTCCTGTCACTCAGACTTCCGGCCAATCCCTACACACGTTTCATCAAAACACGTGACTTCGTCAGGGGACCTGGATTGGTTGTTGAACCATTCTATTTATGTGTAGGAACAGGAAGTGAATTAACGGCCATTTTGTTTAAAAAGTGTCTTCACCATGGCGGCCGCCATTTTTTTGGAAGGTGAAGGTAAATTGAAATCGAGAACATTTTAAAATAAAGTTGGGTGAATTTTTTCCTTGTGAGAATTCTCATTCTCATGGTAGCGGCCATTTTGTAGGTAGGATTCTATATTAATGGCTATATTCTAAAAATGTATAAATAAATTGCATTACTAAAAAATGTATGAATATAATAACTTAAATGAATAAATATAAAATTGAATATAAACATCTTTAGACCCCTTTCACACTGGGGCATTTTTCAGGCGTATTTCAGGCGCTTTAGCGTTTAAAAAAACGCCTGTAAAGCGCCTGAAAGAAGCCTCATCTGCAATCCCAATGTAAAAACCCGAGCCCTTTCACACTGCCAGTGCCTGAAAAACGCTGGTAAAGCGCCGCTTAAGACCTCTTTCACACTGGGGCGTTTTTCGGGCGCTGGCAGTGTTAAAGGGCTCGGGCCATCTGCGCACCCAGCCTCGGGGCAAAAACATGAAAGCGCTGCAAAGAAGCTGCTTCCAGGACTTTTTTTGACGCCCTGCCAGCGCAGCGCCCCAGTGTGAAAGCACTTGGGCTTTCACATTGAGATTGCAGATGAGGCTTCTTTCAGGCGCTTTTTTTAACGCTAAAGTGCCTTAAAAACGCCCCAGTGTGAAAGGGGTCTCAGTGTGAAAGCACTTGGGCTTTCACATTGGGATTGCAGATGAGGCTTCTTTCAGGCGCTTTACAGGTGCTTTTTTTAACGCTAAAGCGCCTGAAAAACGCCTGAAAAGTGCCCCAGTGTGAAAGGGGTCTTATGTATATTTAAGAATAAGATGAATTTGAGAATAAAAATAGGTTTAAAATTGGAATAGGAATATATAGAGACCCCAATACTCTGATGTTAGGTAAAATCATGGTTTACTAACATAGCGATCCGAAATTGATCAGGCTGATTAAGGTGACCTCCTGAATGAAAAGATCATTTTTTTAAAAATAAAGAGAATATAGTTCCGGAAATGACACAATGAGCATAGCAGTTTTATAAAATGAAAAGTTAAAAATTACTCAGACCATCAGGTATAAGAGTAGGTAAAGTGTGTATCCATTTGGATTCTTTTTGACTGATGGACCTAACTTTATGTGCCCCCCTCCACGGTCTGTTGTATTTCTCTATGCCCCAAATTTGTAAATTTTTAGGGTCATTGTTGAGTACTTGGGCAAAGTGTCTTGATACATTGTGTTTCGGGAAACCTTTAATGATGTTTTGAACATGTTCCCTTATCCTAACCATTAGTGGTCTATATGTTCTCCCCACATATTGCAAATTACAGCTACATTGTAAAATGTTCACTACCCCCTCCGTGTGACAACTGATAAAGTCCTTAATCAGATAGTTTTGTCCTGTTTTAATGGAGGTAAACTGTGTAAATTTTATTTGTGATTTCTTAGAGTGTTTACACGCAAAGCAATATTTGCAAGGGAAAAAAACCTTTGCCATTAAAAAAGGAATAACCCTTAGTTTTAGGTGGTTCAACGTTTTTTACAATAATGTCTCTTAAAGTTGGTTCTCTCTGTTTGTTTTTTCAGGAAGAATTTCATTGAGATGTCTGTCACTTTTTAATATGTGCCAGTGTCTTTTTATCAATTTTTCTATTTATGTTGAATGATATAGTTTAATATCAAAAAAGGTGCTTCCGAAAGTTGTTGATGATCGTCCTTGTTTTATTTTGTAGCATGGTAGTCCTATCCAAGGTTTTTTACCTTATCAATTTGATTTTGGATGAATTCTTCAGTGCAACCCTTGTCCTTGAATCTGTTACTTATAAACATGGCTTGGGTTAGAAAATCTTCTTCATTTGTGCAATTTCTCTTAATTCTTACCAATTGGCCCTTTGGAATATTAAAGAGCCATGGTTTAAAATGACAGCTGTTCATAAGGAGGTAGCTATTCATAGCAGTGTTTTTGAAATGTGTCTTGGTAATTAGCTTGTTCTCTACGAGGGTGATATCCAGATCTAAGAAGTTGATTTGTTTGTTGCTGACGTTCCACGTAAGTTTGATGTTTTTATCGTTATTGTTCAGTTTTTCCAAAAAAATTTCCAGTATTTCCTTGCTTCCATTCCATACGATGAAAAGATCGTCTATAAATATTTTGTACAGAGTTAATTCAGCTGGTGGATTAGTGTAGACCATATATTCCTCCCATTGTGCCATAAAGGCATTTGCTACACTGGGTGAAAACTTGGCACCCATAGCTATGCCTGCGCTTTGCTTGTAATACACTTGGTTGTGCCAAAAGTAATTATAGTTAAGGCAGAACTCTAGGCATTTAATCAAATATTTTCTTTGTTTACAAATAAGAGTGCTGTGATTGCCTAACAGCCATTTTATTGACTTACAGGCCTGATGGTGTTGTACAATTGTGTACAGGGAAGATACATCCGCTGTCACCAATAAGGATCTACCTTCTAATACTGGGCTGGTTTCTAGTAACTGGAGAACATGTTTGGTGTCCTTAGGATATGCTGTGGTTGCACCACTGGCTGTATAAAAATGTCCAGGTATTGTCCCATTCTTGAAGAAAGTGAATCGATCCCATTCACAATGGGTCTACATGGAGGTCTACCTTTGTCTTTATGTATCTTAGGGACACTGTACAGGACAGGTATTCTACATGATTCCAGTATGAGGAATTTAGCTTCTTTTTTATTCAGGATATCTTTTTTATACCAAGATGTGCTATTTTTTCCAATTCCTTTCTATATTGGATTGTAGGATTTCCAAGTAGTTTTAAATAAGTTGATTCATTTTGAAGCTGATGGTGAATCTCTTCCTGATATTGTTCTTTAGACAGGATGACTACTGCTCCCCCTTTATCGGCTGGACATATCACAATATCATTCCTTTTCGTCAATGTTTGTATTGCTTTCTTTATATGGATCGGATCCGCACCTTTTCTCAATTTCAATGCTTCCAAGTCTTCTAGCACCAATCTTTTAAATATCTTAATGTGTTGACCATCACGTATTGCCCAAGATGTAGCTTTTAATGTTGATTTTTCTGACGTATTTTTGATTTCTTGTGGGGGCATATTTGAGGCCACTATGTAACACAGCTATCTCCTCAGTTGTTAACGTTTTTTCACTTACCGGTATGTTCATTATATTTCCTCCTACTATTCTCTTTTTCTCTTTGATTCTCTTTCCCACTCTGCATCACCTCGTTTTTAGGGGCTTCTTCTCGGTTTGTCGTCTTGTGTTCTTTTTTCCCGGCGATTGTTGGGGTTCCTGTGGTCTCCTTCTGGGGGACCGCCAATCTTCGTGTATGTATCTTCTTGGTGTGTGGCCCCTCCTCCCCCTGTCTAAAAACGATCTTTGAGATGACTGGGTTTCTTGATTTTGGTAATAGTATGGATTAGGATCATTGTAGTTCCTAATTGGTTCATACCTATTGTAGGTGGGGATGGGGCTTCTTTTTTGTCTTCTATATTGATCTTGTTGATATGTTGAGCCTCCATTATCTCTATTATTAGATAACGGTAGCCTTATCCCCTGAGCGAAATGTGTCATGGGTGTGTCTTAGCATCCTGATACAGAGGCGGGAGTCACTTCCACCTGAGCTCTACATGTGCATGTTATATCACAAGCGACAATCAGGGCTAAATCAATGCATAGGTCTACTACATCATTTGCAGACCACGGAGGGAGGAGCTCGGAGGATCACCCGCCCATCAAAAAAATGTTAATCCCAGGGGGTAGATTGGGACTTTGCCCAGACCGTTGCTATATTACTGCCAACCGTAAGGAATACTGCATTGCATGGTAATGGCACTGAGGCAGTTCGTGCTGTTTCGGTCACTGACCATGACTCCCTCCCCTCACCGAAAGTGGTGATTGGTAGTGTAACGTGGTGTACATTGTTATGGCACCGAGTGTTTCGTCCTCCGAGCCCCGATCCCCCCCGGCATGTCAACATATACATCTAAAATTCTTGAATAAAAAAAACACAATTACATGCACGTAAGTCTATGACACCTGTCAGTCTATCATAAAGAAAAATATTATTGTGGCAGTGTCGGTAGTCCAGAACATCATTTCTGTGCATAGGAAAAAGGATACATGTCTGCCCGCTACCATCCTATGATCTTTTAGCAAACGTGGGACTTTGGTGTATTCATAACGATGAAGTCTCTGCCATCCTATGTAAAAAAAAAAAAAGAAAAAATCGCTTCCCAGCGTTGAGAGGTGCAATGTCCAGTATGGTCTATTAAGGTCCATGAGGATGTTTATTCCCCTTCCGAGGTGATACGTGAGGGTGGATCAATCAGTCTCTATTGTGACAACAGGTAAAACAGTAAAACGGGGAAGCTCATCTGGTAAAAAAAATTGAGCAAACTGAGCCTGAAGAAAAAAGGTAGAGTAGGGGTTCAAACAAAGAAAACCTTAACTGTCAGAGGAATGCTTTTCGATACTGCTGTGGGGGAGCCGTATCGATCCCTTCTGGCTCTGCGGGTATGTGGAGGTTTCGGCAGGCTGTTGAGTGATGAATGATGTGGACCGAGATGTTGCTTCCGATTGCGACTGGTGCCTACGATAGCGGACATCTTTAGTCTCCATCGGTTTGGATCTGGAATGCGGTGTGTGCGCCATAGGAGGGCGATATTCCGGATACCACTCGGGGACCTCCATGAGTGGGATATCCAGCATCTCACAAAAATGTTGGAGATCTTCTGGAACTCTGAGGAGAGCAGAGTGGCCTTGTGTTGTTGCAGCGAGACTGAAGGGAAATTTCCAGTGGTATGTAATGCCTTTTGTGCGGAGTACCACCAAGAAGGGCCGCAGCTCCCTCCTGTGCTGTAGCATGATGCTGGAAAGATCTTGGGATAAGCGAAGCTCCACGTCATTGTGTAGTAATGGCGCCAGATTACGGGCTTTCCTCAGTAGCTCCTCTTTGAGGCGGTAATCCACGATGCAGCATACCACATCTCTAGGCGGATCTTCTTCCCTTCGGTCTTAGTGCACGGTGGATTTGTTCCATGTTAATTGGCGTGTCCCTGGGTCTGTCCAGCATATTGTTAAAGAGGCTTGTGACCTCAGCCTGTAGATGTTCCGCATCAATGTTCTCCGGTAATCCCCTCAAAGATTGTGGTGTCTGCCATGGTTGTCCAGGTCCTCTAAATGGTGGTTCATATCTGTGAGTTGCCTGGTGTGTGTATCTAAAATCAGGTGATTTCTGCGGATCGCTGTGAAATGTAGAGCCGCTGTTTTCTCCACTGCCTGAACTATGCCTGTGATAGCCTGGATATCGATCCGTAGATCCGTGATGGCTGCCGTCAAGGCGTTCCTGATGTCCGCTGCCACAGATCGGAGATCATTCAGGCTTGGCTGTTGGTGTGGGATGAGAACAATCCCTCCATTAGCATTGTCGTTCTGTGAGGAGGAGGCGGCTTCGCTGGTCGATGAGGGCCTCGTGTGGAGGGAGCAGGCGCCATATTGCCCCCTGGGTCCGGAACATCTCCGGGATGTTTTGACTCATTCTTCCAGTCATATCGCGGGGCGAACAAGATCGATATGTCGAGGAGCTTCTAGATGCTGTTCCCATAATTTTTAGGTATGTGGGTGTTCGGTAACCCTCCGTAGTAGGCAGAAATCTATCCCTGTCAGCGGGAGCTCTCGAGTTAGGCAACCATCTTCTACGAGGTCAAGCTCTGGCTTAATTTTTATGTTACTGCATTCCTTGATGTAAATGCAAACCAATTTTAAACCAATAAACACTGAATATTTTACACTATGGAGGCCATATCTCTTTCTGGGATTTACATGTGATCAAACCCATTTCAGGTGGTGGAAGCTTGGCAGCACGATCCCCCTGGACGATCAAATGCCCTGGCTGAGAACCACAAGCACGAACGACCTCCTGTAACAGGAGGTCATGAGGAGCTGGTAAGCGGCCATTTTATGAGGTGGAGGCTTTTCTTGCTAATTCACAAATATTCTGGTGAAAGTGTAAAACACTGAGGGATACAGTACATTGGACTTCACGCCACTTTATGGACTTTCTTTTCTCTTTTTCAATGAACACTAATTCATTAATAATTTAAAACCTTTTATTGAATTTAGCGCAATTTATTTTTGATCTACTGAAATTACCAGTTGCCTGGCTGTCAAGCTAAGTCAGTAATTGTATTACTTTCTGAGTCGCTGACCCAGAACAAGTGTGTTGACCAGGAGTTCTGGCTTTACTCTGACCTTCCTTCTTGTTCCAGGGCAGTGACTAAAAGTATCAAAGCCATTTGATTATCATGCCAACCATGCAAAGAGCATTTTCACATGTTTAGCAGTAACAAGCATCATATTTCTAATACTACAGGTTTGCTATATTAAATTATAATACTATGATTAGTATGTTCCAATACAGTAGTATGTAAGACCCCTTAGACATACACTCCTTAGCCCTCTGCTTTAGTACTTCACTTCAAGTAGGCATATAGTCATGCTGATTAGGGATGAGCCGAACACCCCCGATTCGATTCGCAGCAGAACATGCGAACAGGCACAAAATTTGTGTGAACACTGTTAAAGTCTATGGGACGCGAATGTGAAAAATCAAAAGTGCTAATTTTAAAGGCTTATATGCAAGTTATTGCCAAAAAAAGTGTTTGGGGACCCGGGTCCTGGCCCAGAGGACATGTATCAGTGCAATAAAAAAGTTTTAAAAACGTCCGTTTTTCGGGGGCAGTGATTTTAATAATGCTTAAAGTGAAACAATAAAAATTAAATATTCCTTTATATATCGTGCCTGGGGGGGGGGGGGGGGGGGGGGTGTCCTTAGTATGCCAGTAAATTAGCGCATCTTTCCCATGTTTATAACAGTACCACAGCAAAATGACATTTCTAAAGGAAAAAATGTCATTCAAAACTGCTCGCGGCTGTAATGTAGATCCTGGCAATATAGATAAAAATACCAAAAATGCCAAAAAAAAAAAAATGGCATGGAAGTCCACCCCCCCAAAAAAAATCCATACTAGGCCCTTCTGGTCTGGTATGGATATTAACGGGAACCCCGCACAAAAAAAAAAAAAAAATGGCGTGGGGGTCCTGCTGTGAAATATTGTATCAAAAATTGTAATTACATGCCCCTGTTAACTGGTTCCCGACCGGCTCACATGTATTTATGGGGGCAAAATGGCTCCCCTGCGTGAAACGCCGTATGGGAAAGGGGTTCCTTTAAGAGCCGGCAGAGGGCGCGCGCCTGCCCGCTGCACGGCGGGGGACCCGATGCACGTGGCCGGCGGATGCGATTGTATGCACGAGCGCCAGCACAGGGATTTGTGTGTGTAAACACACAAATTCCTGTGCTGTCAGAGGAGAGGAGACATGTTGTTTGTTCCTAGTAAATAGGAACAGCAATATGTCTCCTCTCCTACTCAGTCCTATCCCCATACAGTTAGAACACATTGAGGGATCACACATTTAACCCCTTGATTGCCAGTGTCATTTACACAGTAATCAGTGCATTTTTATAGCACTGATCGCTGTATAAATCTTATTGGTCTCAAAAATGTGTCAAAAGTGTCCGATCTGTCCGTCGCAATGTCGCAATACCGCTAAAAATCGCAGATCACCGCCATTACTAGTAAAAAAAAAAAAAATAAATAATAATAAAAATGCCATAAAAATGCCATAAATCTTTCCCATAGTTTGTAGACACTATAACTTTTGCCCAAACCAATCAATATACGCTTATTGTGATTTTTTTTACCAAAAATATGTAGAAGAATATATATCGGCCTAAACTGATGAAGAAATTCGCTTTTTTAAAAACATTTTGGGGCATATTTATTATAGCAAAAAGTGAAGAGTATTGTTTTTTTTTTTCAAAATTGTCGCTCTTTTTTTGTGTATAGCGCAAAAAATAAAAAACGCAGAGGTGATCAAATAGCACCAAAAGAAAGCTCTACTTGTGGGAAAAAAAGGACGCAAAATTTTGTTTGGGTACAGCATGTATGGGCACGCAATGACCAGTTAAAACGACGCAGTGCCAAATTGTAAAAAGTGCTCTGGTCAGGAAGGGGGTAAAACCTTCTGGGGCTTAAACAGAGAAAACCTTTGGTTTTGGTGGCGCCAGAATACTGTAACCCCTCACAGATACTCTTTTTGGGTGCAGGAATGGGCCCTGCTGTGAAATAGCAGATCAAAAATTGTAATTTCATGCCCCTGTTAATCAGGGGCAAAAAAATTGGGCCTTGGGTGGTGGTGGTGGGGCCATAACACTGTAAACCCTCACAGATACTCTTGTTGGGCGCAGGAATGGGCCCTGCTGTGAAATATTAGAACAAAAATTTGAATTACATGCCCCTGTTAAACAGGAGCAGAAAAATCGGGCCTTTGGTTTTGGTGGCGCCAGAACACTGTAAGCCCTCACGGTTACTCTTGTTGAGCGCAGGAACGGGCCCTGCTGTGAAATATTATATCAAAAACTGTAATTACATGCCCCTGTTAAGCAGGGGCAGAAAAATTGGGCCTTTGGTTTTGTTGGCGCCACAACACTGTAACCCCTCACAGATATTCTTGTTGGGCGCAGGAATGGGCCTTGCTGTGAATTATTAGAACAAAAATTGTAATTACATGCCCCTGTTAAACAGGTGCAGAAAAATTGGGCCTTGGATGGTGGTGGTGGTGCCACAACACTGTAACTCCTCACAGATGCTCTTGTTGGGCGCAGCAACGGGCCCTGCTGTGAAATATTGGATCAAAAATTGTAATTACATGCCCCTGTTAAACAGGGGCAGAAAAATTGGGACTTGGGTGGTGGTTGGGCCACAACACTGTAACCCCTCACAGATACTCTTTTGGGCAAAGGAACGGGCCCTGCTGTGAAATATTAGATCGAAAATTGTTATTACATGCCCCTGTTAAGCAGGGGCAGAAAAATTGGGCCTTGGGTGGTGGTGTTGGTGCCCTAAACCAAAAATATTGTTGGAAGCTAGTATCATCAAGATTGAGGAGGAATAGGATAGTCAGCGTAGGCAGTCACAGATCCATAGCAAATTCAATCAGTTACATCAGCATCAGGTGCTTGATAGCTGATGATCCAAGACTGATTCAATTTTATGAATGTGAGCCTATCAACGGAGTCTGTGGACAGGTGCACTCTTTGATCCATTACAAACCCTCCAGCAGCACTGAATGTACATTCAGAAAGCACGCTGTATGCAGGACAGGCCAGTAGCTCAATTTATTATTGAGCAAGTTCTGGCCAGTGGTCCATCCTCAAGACCCAGTAACCCAGTGGATGCTCTGTTGGAAAGGTCTCCAAGTCTGCTCTTGACCCTAGATATTCCTGCACCATATAATGCAGACGCTGCTGATGGTTGCTTGAACTGATCAGACCTTGGCGCTGAGGACTGAAAAATTGTTTAAAGGCATCGGTCAGCTGGCCACCTTCTCCAAGGCCTCCTGAAGATGTTTCATCCTCTGCTCCCTTTGCGAAGGCAGGATGAGTTCTGCAACTTTACCCTTGAAACGTGCATCAAGAAGGGTTGCCAGCCAGTAATGATCCCTCTCCTTGATACCACGAATCCTAGGGTCCTTTCGCAGGCTTTGCAGAATCAGGGAGGCCATGCAGCGTAAGTTCGCAGAGGTATTCGATTCTGAGTCCTCTGGGTCACTAAGGATCACATTATCCGTAACTACCTCCTCCCAGCCACGTACAACTCCTTGTGTTTCTGGGGACTGAAAACCATCCCCTGAAGACTGCTGCTGAGTGTTATCCTCTACATCCATGCTGACACAATCCTCCTCCTCTTCTTCCTGTGTGTTTGGCGGTCCTGCAGAAATGCTATCTGGATAAAGGGGGCCTTGAGAGGAAAGGAAGTCCTCCTCTTTCTCCCTGTGTTCTGCCTCAAGGGCCCTGTCCATGATTCCATGAAGCGTGTTCTCCAGCAGGAAGACTAGAGGGACAGTATCACTGATTCATGCATTGTCACTGCTCACCATCCTTGTGGCCTCCTCAAATGGTGACAGGACAATGCATGCATCCTTGATCAGTAGCCACTGGCGTGGCAAAAAGAAGCCAAGCTCCCATGACCCTGTCCTGGTGTCATACTCGCACAGGTACTCATTGATGGCCCTCTGCTGTGTGTGCAGCCACTGCAGCATTGCCAACGTTGAGTTCCACCTGGTGGGCATGTCACAAATGAGGTGGTTGGTGGGCAGGTTGCATCTCCTTTGAATGTCAGCCAGCCGAGCACTGGCATTGTATGACCACAGACTTTTCTGGCCTGCCTCAGGAGATCTTGTAAGCCTGGGTACCTTCTCAAGCACCACTGCACCACCAATCTCAGGATGTGTGCCAATTGTCACGTACAATCATTCCTGGCTGAAGCTGGTGTGGCGTCAACCACCTCTGAGCCTGCCCCTGAAGAGCTGAGAGAATCTCTGCCCCAGTGTGGCTCCTGACCCCTAGGCAGACCAACTCAAACACTGCATGGCATCTTTTAGCCTGACTGCTTGCGTAGCCCCTTGAACACTTACGATGCACTGCTCGTTCAATGCAAATCTGCAGGCGAGGCCATAGAGGAAGATGAGGGGGTGGAGGAGAGAGCTGTGGCAGAATCACCACTAGCATTTTGGAGGCATGGTGTTGGAAAAAGCTCTAACAACACTGAACCCTGTCCTGCATCCTTCCCAGCTGCCAGCAGTTACCCAGTGTGCTGTGAAGGAAAGGTAATGTCCCTGCCCATGCCTGCTGGACCATGAGTCAGTGGTAACATGAACCTTACCACTCTGTCCAATGATTCCAAAACATTGCCTTCCACATGCCGGTAGAGAGCCTGGAATGGCCTTCCATGAAAAGAAATGGTGTTTTGGAACCTTCCACTGAGGTACAGCACATTCCACAAATTCACAAAAGGGGGCAGAGACTAGCAGCTGAAAAGGCAGCAGTTGCAGTGCTAGCAATTTGGCCAAGCTAGCATTTAGAAGCTTAGCATGTGGATGGCTGGGACCGAATTTATTTTAACGGTTCAGCAACTGGGGTAGGGAAATTTTCCTGCTAAAATCAATTGGTGGTGTACTGCTAGCAGATTGGATGCAAGTACTTGAGACATCTATTGCTATATCTTCATTTCTCTCAGTGCAGGTTTTTGAGAGGACTGGAGGTATAGTAGGGTTGGAGATCCCAGATGAGGAGCAAGGAGAAGTCCGCCATTTTCTTTGATGTGGGTCCTTCAAGTGCTGTTGACAACGGACTGCATGGCAGGTCATCATATGCCTGGTCGAGCATGTGGTGCCCAAGCACCTGCTGTTCTGTTCTGGCCATGCTTGATCCACTTCAGACATAGGTTGCAAACAGCAATGATGCGATCTGCTGCACACGAGTCGAAAAAGGCCCACACCAAGGAACTTTTAAATATCAGCCGGGAGTCAGCAGCACCCTGCAGTTGTGGAGCTCTGGGGTGTGATGCAATAGGGTCGCTGTCCTTAAACTGCCCCCTAGAGGACATCCTGCCTTGTTGGAGTTGTGCCTCCTCCTCCTCACTTTCTTCCTCTCTTTTGTCGGGCACCCGTGTACAGTCAGTGACCTCATCATCCCCTCCCTCCTCATCACTGGAGCAAGCTTGGCAGCTGGGGGAACATGACTGCCAGTTTCTTGTCCTTCTGTGGCACCCCCCTCTCTCTAGGCTCACATTACTCCCTTCCTCAACCTGGGAACCAACATCGGAGCCTTCAAATCGCTGTGCATCCTCCAGCAGCATGTAACCTACACTGTGGTCTAATAATTCTGGGGACTCCTCCGTGCATGATGGTGGGGCGACGGAAGGAGTGACTGGACAAGAAGTTGGTGGAATAGGCCTCATTATCCACTCCACCAACTCTTCTGCATGTTGTGGCTCAATAACATGGCCAGCAGCAGAAAAAAAGGACAAGCGTGCCCCATGGCCACCTGCAGAGGATGCACCATGTCCATGACCACCGCTGTTGACTGTAGACACAGAGGCTGCTTGCCCTCTTTTAGTGGCCTGTGAGAGCCTGCCTCTCCTTGGTGGCCTTCCGGATATGATGTATTTTTTGTTTTGCAACACCACACTACCCTGTATTATATACTGTGTACGCCATCTGAAGTGTTTTGGAAACTATACACCACCGAATGCACTGTATATAGGGACTACACTGAATGCAGAATATATATATATATATATATATATATATATATATATATATATATATATATACGCACTAGACTGTGTATATATATATATATATATATATATATATATATATATATATATATATATATATATATATATATATTAATACACTGCCTGCCCTGTATTAGAAACTGTACTATGGCTGCACTGTATTGTGTACTGTGTACACCACCAGAAGTGTAGTAGAAACTGTACACACTGTATTAGATACTGTGTACACCACTAGAAAAGTAGTAAAAACTGTACACACTGTATTAGATACTGTGTACACCACCTGAAGTGTATTAGAAACTGTACACACTGTATTAGATACTGTGTACACCACCAGAAAAGTAGTAGAAACTGTACACACTGTATTAGATACTGTGTACACCGCCTGCACTGTATTAGAAACTGTACAATGGCTGCACTGTATTCAATACTGTGTACACCATCAGAAGTGTAATGCACACAGAGCAATCTATGGCTGGATAATCATGTGTAAGTACTACCCGTGGGGAGCTTCATGAACAGACAGGACACGATTATACACTGCATTTGTCTGCATAATCCAGTGGCACTTGTACAATTGCTGTTACACCCCTGCATGGGTATCAGTGCACTTAAAGGTGTTGTGTCTCCAGAGTAGCTTGCGTTTGATCTGCAGGAACATATATGCATTGAAGTGGAATAGAGGCTGCATTCAGGGTGCGTTTGTTGCATATGTTCTTGCCTAGTCCTGTGAAACTAGTATGGGGCTAAGTGCGGTTAATTTTGACACAGTTCTTTGATGAAACAATTACGCTTCTAGAAAGCAGAGCAGGGCAGGTGCTGCATAGTATTACATTATTGCATGCATACCTGTGTAATTGTAGAACTGCATACCTGTATAATTGCATAACGGCATGGCTACCTAGCTATGCAGGGACATAACTGCATAAACTAAATACTTGCATAAAACTGTATACCTGTATACTTGCATACACTGCATACTTGCATTAAACTGTATACCTGTATACTTTCATAAACTGCATACTTGCATAAAACTGTATACCTGCATAAACTGCATACTTGCATAAAACTGTATACCTGTATACTTGTATACTTGCATAAAACTGTTTACTTGCATACACTGCAAACTTGCATAAAACTGTATACCTGTATACTTGCATAAACTGCATACTTGCATACATCTGTATACCTGTATAATTGCATAAATTGTATCCTTGCATCAACTGCATACTTGCATAAAACTGTATACCTATATAATTGCATATACTGTATACTTGCATAATATTGCATACCTGTATGCTTGCATAAAACTTCATACTTGCATAAACTGCATACCTGTATACTTGAATAAAACTGCATACCTGTATACTTGCATAAAACTGCATACCTGTATACTTACATAAACTGCATACTTGTATAACTGCATGTCTGCATGCTTGCATACCTGCATGATTGCATAGCTGTAGACCAACATGGACCTGCATCTCTGCAGGACTGCATAGTTAGGTTTTGGCAATATAGTTGCTATATTATTTACTTGGGAAGAAAAATTTGAAAACTGACTTTTAAGGCTGCCACTGTAATCCCAATTGGGAAAGAAAACCACTTAAAGGTATAAAATATCATCATAAAAACATGTCACAAAAATAAGTGCATGAATGTGCTATAGTATGTACATTCCCCCATGTAAGGCAAATATGGCTGGACAGGGAAACCTGTACAGATGGCCTCTGAAATGGTGAATATGCTGTCATAACAGAAGTCTTCTATCTGAAGGCCAGCACCAATGGATCACTACACCAATAGCTTCCTCAGAAGATCTTATTGGTACTGGGAGGTACATTGTAATTAATGGGATACATTCCGGAATTCAAACAAATGGAAGTTATGAGGCATCCAATCCCCCCCCCTTCTCTCCTTCCCCTCCCCTTCCCTTTCCTTCCCTTCCTTCCCCTCTCTCCACTTCATGATGAATTGGATGCCTTCCATTTGTTTGAATTCGGTATGTATCCCAGTATATTCTATCCTACTTTGACTGGTATATGCTTGATAAACACACTGAATAAATTCCGTGCCTAAACAGCGCTTGCTATTTTGGATGCAGTCCTATATATACCGTGATAATTTAATAAACCATATATTGTTGAAAAGGTGTCAATTTGTGAAATTAAATAAATGAATGTGATATATGTAATCCTGTAACTAATAAAATAATACAAGAAGAAGTGTTTTAGTCCATGAGGAGCATTGGTGGAAACCCATACCTGAACCATCTGGTGTGCAGAAAGGATGAGATATCGCGGCTGAAGATCTGCAGTTGGGCACAGTGACCATACAAGCCCAATTTGACTGCTCCTGTCGTAAGGCAGAGAGGGTCAATAGTATCTGGTGAGTAGGGACCCAGATCCCAATTTTTTGCCTGTCTTTTTTGGAAGTCATAACAAAAAAATGTGTGAATAGTAATACCCTGTACACACGGTCGGATTTTCCGACGGAAAATGTGCGATCGGAGCTTGTTGTCGGAAATTCCGATCGTATGTGGGCTCCATCTGACTTTTTCCGTCAGAATTTTCAACACACAAAGTTTGAGAGCAGGCTATAAAATTTACCGACAACAAAATCCGATCGGTTAAATTCCGCTCGTGTGTACACAACTCCGACACACGAAGTGCCACGCATGCTCAGAATAAATCAAGACACAAAAGCTATTGGCCACTGCCCCGTTTATAGTCCTGACGTACGTGTTTTACGTCACCGCGTTCAGAACAATCGGATTTTCTGACAACTTTGTGCGGCCGTGTGTATGCAAGACAAGTTTGAGCCAACATCCATCAGAAAAAATCCATGGATTTTGTTGTCGGAATGTCTGATCAATGTCCGATCGTGTGTACAGGGCATTAGGGTGTGTGCAGTCAGCACTCCTGTTATACCTGTTGGAATCGTCTACACGGGAACAAAGACAGCTTGATCAACCTACCCCCATCCTACATTGTTTTTCATTGTTACCTTATCATACTAGATCCCATCAGTGTTGGTTACAATATCTCTACACAGAGTTTGTTTGATACATGGACTAGAACACTTCTTGTTGTATTATTTTATTAGTCACATATATCACTTTTATTTATTTAATTGCACAAATTGACACCTTTTATTCAGTGTGTTCATCAAGCATTACTTTTTTTGTTATAACAGCAGATGCCTTAGTATATAATCACATAGGTGTGGTGCGGGGGTATATGCTCAACAGCATATATATTTAACACTTTGATTGGTATATGTTTACTTGAAATGAAATTTACTATGATGTCTTAACCAAATCTTGTATCATGTAGTCAATGTGCATGTAACATTCAGATGTTTGTACGCATATGTATTAATTACAATGTACCTCCCAGTACCAATAGGACCTCCTGAGGAAGCTATTGGCGAAACGTGTAGTGATCCACTGGTGCTGGCATTGTGATTCTGTCGGCTGGTCTTCAGATAAAAGACTTCTGGTATGACAGCATATTTACTATTTCAGAGGCCATCCGTACAGGTTTCCCTGCCCAGCCATATTTGCCTTACATGGGAGAATGTACATGCTATGGCACATTCATGCACTTATTTTTGTTACATGTTTTTATGATGATATTTAATAAATTTAGATATTTTATACCTTTTAAGTAGTTTTCTTTCCCCATTTGGATTACAGTGACAGCCTTGAAAGTCTGTTTTCAAATTTTTCTTCCCTTGTTTATACTTTTTGGATGTGGTGCCATGCATTGCGGATTGTGTCTCTATTTTCTTTTTAACTACATTATTTACTTGTTATACAATTTAAATGGTCCCAGAAGGGGGAGGCAGCTGGGAGAGGCAGTTGCACTACCCTCAGGTCCAGTGGACTTGGGTGGTAATCTGGCAGTGTTCGCATCTCCTGCTAGACCACTGGTGTCAGGTGTATCTGAGCCACTGTGTTTGTCTGGCATTTCAGCAATTCCTGATGCATTAGAATATCATTAGGAGAATTTAGCAGCAGCATTGACAGGTGTTTCACCACCAGGTCCTGAGGAACCTAGTCATAGTTCTGCTGTGATAACTTCACCTGTGGCTACTACTGGGAGGTTCACTTTGGCATATGTAACCAAGGACGATCTTGCATCATCCTTAGCAGGATTAGAGGACAAGTTTGCAGGGATGATTGATTCTCTGAATCACGGTGGTAAGAAGTGGATAAGATCCCCATCTCCTGAGCGGACCTGGTTAGCAGTTGGATGGGAGACTGCCTAGGAATACCAGGTGCTGTAAGCTTTTCCCATCCAAAGTTAGGGAGGCATCTGAGGCTGCTGTGTTTTGAAAAGTATCTCGGGCATAGGATGCTAGGGCAGTCTCTGAGGTGGCTTGCTCCATCTTTAGGTTAACTCTGCCAGAAACCTGATTTTAAGTACGCCTCTTTGGAATGTTCTGGTTTTGCCATAAAGTAATCAGGCTTTTGCCCTGCATTTTTCTCTTGGAGCTCATTATTGTAAAACCCTCGACTGGTTAACAGCCCCAAAACCAAACAGGGATGTGAAGTCTATCTTAGATCTCAAGGCACTAGACACATTTCTAAGCATCCTTCTGTATCAGATGGGCATTCAGGAAAGGTACCGGTTGCAGTACGAAGTGCGAATGCTGTTTTTGGGGAAAAAAGGGCACAAGGAATGGAAAGCTGAGTTAAGCAGGCTGGTCCAGGCCAAGATGCAGTTGGATGGGAGCTACAGAGCCCTCCACTGGTATGTAGCCCAAGTGTACATATAGAACAAAAAAGCAGCGCTCTATGGGACCAGCATAAAAACTTGCAGACCTTTAGCCAAGTAAAGTTAATTTATTTGATGGACGCTTGAGAGAATTTAAAACAACTGTCAATGATAATAAAATTGTAGAAATTTGCAAAAGCAATCATAAAACAAATTGTCATTATTGATATATTGTGAGAAAAATAAGCACGATACCACCAAGACTTTCAGATGACGAGGGGTTAACATCAAACTGTAAGCTTCAACTTTCGGTGATGAGGTGGACCACCGGGTCTCTGGAGAGAGCCACCGGGGGGAAAGAACCAGGGTCATGACTGAGTCCGGTGGCTGGTCTCGGGTATAAAAACCGATGTGCCGCGGTTTTTATACCAGAAGTGACTATGATAAGGCTCAGGAACGCGAAACATGTAAGCCACGGTCGCCACAGCAACAACAGATCTACATCCTGGTTATTTCCGGCTCACCGTCCACTTCATCTCGGGCCCCCACCCAGGTCAGCCCAATCGGCTTCTCTGGCTCCATCCTCTAGTGGAGTGTACTACAACGCACCTCCCGCCGCACAGCGTTTTTTATACCCGAGACCAGCCACCGGACTCACAGTCGTGACCCTGGTTCTTTTCCCCCTGGTGGCTCTCTCCAGAGACCCGGTCGTCCACCTCATCACCGAAAGTTGAAGCTTACCATTTGATGTTAACCCCTCGTCATCTGGAAGTCTTGGTGGTATCGTGCTTATTTTTCTCACAATGTATCAATAATGACAATTTGTTTTTATGATTGCTTTTGCAAATTTCTACAATTTTATTATCATTGACAGTTGTTTTAAATTCTCTCAAGCGTGCATCAAATAAATTAACTTTACTTGGCTAAAGGTCTGCAAGTTTTTATGCTGGTCCCATAGAGCGCTGCTTTTTTGTTCTATATGTCCTGTTATCCACCTTTTCCAGTGGTTGGCGGCTGCACTGGGATTCAGCTTATTTTACATTCTCCAGGATATGCATACCTCCACAGACGGCTGACAGTTATAGCGCTCAAGGACCTTTTGTTATGTAGCCCAAGTGTGCCCATGGACAGCGGACGACAGTCCAACAGAAGGATTTGGCTACGGTGGCCTGGGGCTATTATTAGAGAGGCTGTCTGAGGACCCTGGCTTTGGGAACGCTTTGGAGTGGCGTTTGGAGGAAATCTTGGAATTCTCTGGGCACTGGAGGATTTGGAGTTTCTAGCCAATCAGGAATTAGAAATTGAGATTGCCTACAGACAGCGGATAGATTCTGCTCAGTAGCAGGTCTGGTCTCCCTTTGCCTGGGACTATCCAGAAGTACCAGTCCTGAAATCCCAGCTGAAGTGTCGGCAATGTGGCAGAGTAATAGTGTGCTTCGCTCACCTGCACCCGCAGCTATGGAAGCTGAGGTCTTATGGCGGATGTAGCAAGTGCTGACTCACCTTGATGATCCGGTTTCTGCATGGGACAATCTTAGATGGAGGAATGCGTCTGTCCAGCAGCCGGATAAGGGAACGACTCATCTCTCCAGCCACAGATCACAGAAAGCATTAATTAGTTATTTTTTATTTTTTTATTTTTATTTGGAGGATGTAACATTTACTGAACTTTAAACTGAAGTGCTGACAACAGGGCGGAGCTCTGCTAGCCTCTGCCCAGCCCCGGTAACATCTTCTGGGTTTCAGAGACAGGAGATGGTGAACTTTTATCCCCAGACACCAGTTCCAGAGACTGGGGATTTGATAGACTTTTTATTTGAGGAGGAACAACCCAGTGAGCCTACAGCAGAAGATCGTGCATCCAGGCATAGCTTTGCTGACCTCTGCCTGCAACAATCGGTGACCCTGGAGGATTTGTGCAAGACCAAAGACTTTTCAGTTTACTTCCCATCGGAATAGCTGGCATCAGGGCAGAACATCACTGAGCCCTGCCCAGCACCAACAGCAGCTTCAGGCTTCCTGAGAGAAGAGGCAGCCAGCCTTTCTCTCACACCACTGACAGGGACATGGGACTTCCCAACAGCAGCATCTGTGGAGTTACAACAAACTTCTCCAGCTGAAACACTGGCAACCGGACAAAGGGTTCAAAACCTCCGCCCCCCACCTGCAGCAGTTACATAGGCCCAGGGTGAGAAGGAGACAGTCAATTCCCAGCAGCAGATCAGTATACAGGGGAAGGGAGAGGAGATTGTTATCCTCCCTGCCCGACAGTCAGCCAGAGTAGAGGAAACTGTTTTCCCTTCCCAGCCAGGATCCATGCACCTGGGAGGCAGTGACAGAGAAATGTCATCCCAGCAGCCAGATGAGGGAACGGAAGATATAGCAGCTGGCTCAACTCCCCAACGGCAGCTACACAGTTTGGGAGAGAATGTGGTCATCCTTCCTCCCCAGCGGCAGATCCACAGTCTGGGAGTGGAGGAAGCCAACCTCCCTCCCCAACAGTTAACCGAAGCAGATTATGTGGAGTCCCCAGCAGAAGTGCTGGCAACAGGGCAGAGTGCTACCAACCTCTGCTCAGCACCGTCAACAACTGCTGAGTTCCAGGGAGCTGGGGCAGATGTAGTGAAGCAGAGAGTCAACAGAGAGACCCCAACTTCGCCTCAGATGACCTGACAGTTTGATCAGCCATGGACCCGGCTGACGTGCCGTTACCCACAGATGATCCATTACAGGGCATAGTCCATAGACTCGAGACCCAGGAATCTAATCAAACCCAGGTGATGTGATTCCTCCAGGATTTGGCTTACCGCTTCGAGCAGCTTCAGGCTTCCTTAGGAACCCCGATTCAGCAATCGCAATCAGCAGCTGTATCTATTCCGGTTGCAGTTGCAGCCACACATTCGCTGCAGCTGCCAGCTCCTTGTTGTTTCTCTGGGGACTCCAAGGCCTGTAGGGGGTTCCTCAGTCAGTGGACCATTCACTTTGAACTCCAGCCTCTAAATTTTTCATCTGATCGGGCAAAGGTAGCCTATATTATTTCCCTCCTCTCCAGTGAAGCTTTAGCCTGGGCTTCCCCCCTGTGGGAGAAGAATGATCCAGTGGTTTCTAGCCTGCCTGACTTCCTGAAGCTCTTTCGGAATATCTTTAAAGAATCGAGTTTCTTCAGCGACCAGTGCCCTTCTATATCTTCCCCAAGAGTCTTTTTCTGTGGGACAGTATGCTCTTCAGTTTCGTATACTAACAGCTGAGTTGAGCTAGAATAATGAGGCCTTAGTTGCAACCTTTTTACATGGCCACTCTGACTGAGTTAAGAATGAATTAGAGGGAAGAACCATCCCGGCGGTCTGGACGATGTCATCTCCTTGTATAACCAAATCAATATTCGCTTTCAGGAGAGGTCCCTAGAGAAAAGATGCCAGCACTCCCTGGTCTCTGAGTCAGCCTGAGCTCCCCTCCCTTCATTCCGTGGAGCATCTTCTGCCAGCTGAAGAACCTATGCAGCTGGGCCGGACCAGGCTAACCCCCAAAGAACGTGCTAGGCGCAGAACTCTGGGCCTGTGTCTCTATTGTGGGGGCAAGGGGCATTTTCGTGACTCCTGCTCGCTTCGTCTGAGAAATGTTTGGGTCTAATACATCTGGAAGGTGGAGTATTGGACCCAGAAATATCACCTTCTCGTCTTCTTCTTTTGGTGTCCCTTCATGTAGGCGCTTCCTCTCAATCGGTCTTGGCAAATCTGGATTCCGGGCCTGCTGGAAATTTTATGGACTGAAGAACAGCATCTTCTATGATGCTTACCCTTTCGCCCCTCACTATGCCACTGGTAGTCTTGGCAATTGATGGCACTGTTCTTCCTGGGGGCCCCATCCGCCTCCAGACTATCCCTGTTAAGATGTCGGTAGGGATACTCCTCCAGGGATGGATATCCTTCCTTATCCTACCTAAGGCCTCAACCCCCATCGTATTGGGCCTTCTTTGGCTACAGCTCCACTCTCTACTTGTGGAGTGGGCTTCTAGGCAGGTCTTGGTTTGGAGTCCCTCCTGTTTCTCGTCCTGCCTACTCAAGGTTGTCCCCAAGGAGAGACTTCTGGTTGCAACCACATCTGTATCTTCCGCTCTTCCAGCTGCATATAGCGATTTCCAGGATGTGTTCTGCAAAAAATCAGCCGAGGTGCTCCCTCCTCACAGGTCCTTTGACTGTGCTATTGACCTTGTTCCCGGAGCAACTCTGCCCAGGGGCCATACCTACCCTCTGTCCATCCCAGAGACCCAGGCTATATCCGAGTGTTTTGGACCGAACGTATGTCGGTGAAAATCTAGAGAAAATCCTCATCGTCTGCGGGAGCAGGGTTCTTCTTCACTGCCAAAAAAGATGGTACCGCAAGACCCTGCATTGACTATTGAGGTTTAAATGCAGTGACAATCAAAAATCGATACCCCTTACCCTTAATATATGTGCTATTCAACAGGTTGAAAGGTGTCTCCATTTTTACCAAGTTGGATCTCAGAGGTGCATAGAATCTGATCCTGATAGGGAAGGTGATGAATGGAAAACCACGTTTAACACTAGAGATGGGCATTACGAATGCTTGGTTATGCCTTTTCGGTTTGTGTAATGCCCCAGCTGTGTTTCAAAACTTTGTCAACTAAATCTTCAGGGATCTGCTGTATCAATTTTTTGTCATCTATCCGGATGACATTCTCATCTTTTCAAAAAATCTGCTTGGCCACAGAAACCATGTCTGGATTGTACTTCAGCTGCTTAGAGAGAATAATCTGTATGCCAAGCTGGATAAATGTCCTTTGAATGTTCTGAGGTCCTGTTTCTGGTTTGCTTTGTCTCTAGTTTGGGTCTTCATATGGATCCTGGAAAGGTCTCAGCCATTACCAACTGGCCTCTTCCTGCCAGCCTCAAGGCTACATAGCGTTTTCTTGGGTTCACAAATTATTATAGGCAGTTCATTAGGAATTATTCTTCCATTGCTGCGCCTATTATCGCCTTGACCAAGAAGGGTGCTAATGCCAAGGAGTGGTCCCCTGAAGCTGTCTCTGCATTTCATGATTTGAAACAGGCCTTTGTTTCTGGACCTCTCTTGAGGATACCTAATCCTGGGGATCCATTTTTTATTGACGTTGATGCTTCTTCAATGGGGTGGGAGCTGTGCTTCTTCAATCCTTTGAGAAGAAACGTCAACAATGTGCGTTCTTCACCAAAAAAATTCTCAGGCAGAGAAAAATTATGCTGTTGGTGATCAGGAACTTCTTGCAATTAAATTGGCATTAGAGGAGTGTCGTCATCTCTTGGAGGGTTCCCGTCACTCCATAACGATTTTCACTGATCATAAGATTCTGCAGTACTTACAGAATACAAAACGTCTGAATCCAAGACAGGGTTTCACGATTACATACAAACCTGGTTCCTGCAACAGTCGGGCTGATGCGCTCTCTAAGCCATTTGACACTTTGGAATTAGGAGTCCACCCCTGAACCTGAGCCGATCATTCTGACCTCATGCATTCTTGCCCATTCTACCACCCTGGAGTCAAAAATTCCTCCTGGCAAGACCTTCATCCCCACTAAGCTAAGAGCTAAGATCCATCGATGGGTACATGATTCCAAGGTGGCAGGTCATGCTGGGTTTCTCCGATCCTTCCTGCTCATCAGTCGCCACTACTGGTGGCCTACTGTCCGCTCGGATGTCAAGGACTAAGTTAAGGCTTGTCATGTCTGTGCTCTAAGGTCTATATCCTCCACACAAGCTCCTTCTGGTATTCTCAAGCCCTTGCCCATTCCCAATGAGCCCTGGTCTCACATTGCCATGGATTTTATTACTGATCTTCCACTGTCTGAGAATAATACGGTCATTTGGGTGGTAATAGATCAGTTCTTCAAGATGGCTCATTTTGTTCCCCTTTCTGGTCTCCCTTCTGCTTCTGCTTTGGTTTCCATTTTTGTTCGAGAAATCTTCCTCCTCCATGGGGTTCCTTCTCATATCGTCCGCCTCCATGGGGTTCCTTCTCATATTGTTTCTGACAGGGGTGTTCAATTTTTTTTTATTATTATTTCACAAGTAACAAAAGCAGTGAAAACATTATAAAATAACATATAGGGGTGTTCAATTTACTTCTCTTTTTTAGAGAGCCTTTTGCAAATCCCTCAATACTGTCTTGGATTTTTCCTCTTCTTACCACCCTCAATCCAAATGGACAGACTGAGAGGGTTATCAGGAGTTAGAGGTCTTTCTCTGCACCTAATGCCCCGTACACACGGTCGGACTTTGTTCGGACATTCCGACAACAAAATCCTAGGATTTTTTCAGACGGATGTTGGCTCAAACTTGTCTTGCATACACACGGTCACACAAAGTTGTCGGAAAATCCGATCGTTCTAAATGCGGTGACGTAAAACACGTACGTCGGGACTATAAACGGGGCAGTGGCCAATAGCTTTCATCTCTTTATTTATTCTGAGCATGCGTGGCACTTTGTCTGTCGGATTTGTGTACACACGATCGGAATTTCCTACAACGGATTTTGTTGTCGGAAAATTTTATAGCCTGCTCTCAAACTTTGTGTGTCGGAAAATCCGATGGAAAATGTGTGATAGAGCCTACACACGGTCGGAATTTCCGACAACAAGGTCCTATCACACATTTTCCGTCGGAAAATCCGATCGTGTGTACGGGGCATTAGTCTCTGCTCATCATGATGATTGATCCTCTCTACTCCCGTGGGCAGAATTCTCTCACAACAATCATGTAAACACCAGTTCTCAGAAGACACCCTTTTTCATAGTTTATGGAAAACACCCTCAGCTCCCTCTTCCTATGACCTGTTCTCCAGACATTCCAGCTTTGGCTACGGCTCAGGAGTCTTTCAATTCTATTTGGGGTGACGTTCATGATTTCCTCCGGGCAGCTGCTGGCAAATTCAAAGTTTTTGCCGACCGTCGCAGGCGTAAACCACCTTCTCTACAGCTAGGGGACAAAGCCTGGCTTAGATTCCGCGCCCTGTGAAACCTCATGCTCTAGCTCCCAGTGTGATCCGTGTTGGTGCTCCAGAGTACCTGCTTTCCTGAACCACCCAGAGCTCCATCCGCAGCAGTCAGCCGTAGGGTCCACTACCTCAGCGGTGCACTCCTGACCCCAATGGGGTGCACCTGTCACCTGGGCTCAGGTGAACTGACACTTTCCTTCTCTGTGCTCAGGTTGCTCAGCTGTCGGTTAATTGCCATTACTCATCGTTCCACAGTGGCTCACCTGTTGATCATCTCCTGCTCGTCAGTCAAGCCCACAGCCAGCCTTCTGGCTATTTAAACTGCCTGGTTCATTTCATCAATTGCCCTTGCCTTGGTCAAATATCTAGAGACTCTCTGCTGTGTTCCTGTTGAAGACTTACGTGGCTGACGTCCCTTCTGGTTCCTGATCCTGTCTGCTGCCTCTGACTACGTTGATCTCTGGCTTCCTGATTTCCTGGCTTGTTCTGACTACCTGATTTGGCCACCGAACCCTGGCTATGTTTTGACCACGTTTACCAGTTGTAGCATTTTTACCATTTTATTAAAAGATGTGATTTTTACTGCATTTTCTGTCTCCGTCTGTTTCATGGTTTCTGACACAAGTCTGACCTGGAATGAGACCTCTGAATGACCAGGTGGCTAATTGTTTAATTAACATAATGTTTATAGTGTTAATTATATTTCTGTATACAGTTGCGTTTGCATATGATAATGTGATCAGCCTCACCTGAGTGTGTAGTGTATAAAAAGCCTGTATTCTTGTTAAATAAAGAGTTCCATTTTTGCAGCTAAACTAGTCCTGCCCAGTTCTTGGTTGCAATAGGTGGCTATAATATTTGATATCTACGTTCAGACTGGAGGAAGCAGTATACTGACAGAAGTACTCAAATGGAGTGTGAGATGGTTTTGGGTGTCCATTGTCATCAATGACGCATCTCTTCATGTGCCAGTTTTTTCTCATTAAAGGTTTCAGTATTTTGCAGTAGGGTACCGCCTTCTTCATTTTGTGACACTGCCATTTGGGCTGGCCACAGCCCTCTGAGGGTTCACAAAGCTCCTAACCCAGGTGCTAGACCTGCTGAGGATGCAGGGGGTGTCAATCTCAGGATACCTCAATGATCTATGGCTCAGGAAGCAGTCGGTGCCAGGTTTAAAGCAAAATATAAGAAGCAAAAAGGTATCCTTCGAATACGTCTTTGCATGAGGAAATAGTATCTGTAGTCTGCTTGTGCCGTCTCTGTTGGCATTGCGAAATGTTCTGGGCAATCTGCCAGCTTGGGGAACTCTGGAGGTGGACCTACTGGCTTCCAGGCTCTACAACAAGTTGGACAGGTTGTGTTCAGGACGAGAGTACCACTAGCAATAGGGGTGGATTCACTGGTAACACCTTAGGGACCAGTTCTCCCTAATCTATGCCTCCCCCACCCAATTTAACTACTGCTGCATCTTTGGCAAAGGATCCAGGAGGTGGTAACACTTATAATAGTGGTAGCCAGCCTAGCCCAGGAGGGCTTGGTACACCGACATAGTCAATCTTCTCCCCAATTGGGAGGGGAAATGAATTTGGCCATAAAGTGATTCTAAAAGCTGAAGGATTTTTTACCTTCATACATTAGATACATGAAGGTAAAAAACCTTCTGTGTGCAGCACCCCTCCCCCCACCAGCCTCCCATTATCCTTAACTGAGCCCACTCCAATCCAACGATGTTCATGATAGCCTCAGCTGTCCCGGGACTCTCCCTCCTCATTGGCTGAGACAGCAGTGGGATTGGCTCCCACTGTTGTCAATCACAGCCAGTGAGCCAATGAGGAGAGAGATGGGGGGGCAGAGCTGAGCCATGGCTCTATGTGTCTTATGAGGCGGCGAGGGACCCAAAAAGAAGAGGATCGGAGCTGCCCTGTGTAAAACAACTGCACAGAAAAGGGAAGCATAACATGTTTGTTTAAAAAAAACAAAAAAAACCCCAAAGCTTTAATACCACTTTCAGTACCATTAAGGGTCAGATTTCATCTTTATTCATTTTTTTCCAAAGACCGTTGTTTCTCACTCCTTGATTCATACGTTGTGCAGGGTGTAACACAGACAGTCCCACCTGTCAGGCCACCCTGGTGTCCTTGGGACTTGAATTTGGCTGTCCTGGCAGAACCCACCTTTTGAACCAATTAGAGAAACTCTGTTAGTCCTTTGACTCAGAAGGTGCCTTCTTTGGTTACTATCACTTCAGCAAGAGGAGTATCAGACAGTGGTGCGCACATGGGCGCCCCCCCCCCCCCCCTCCAGGCAGTCACAAAAAAAAAATGCCCTTTAAAAAAAAAAAATAGAAAAAAAGGTCCTTAAGTGCACTTTGCATCAGTGGGCAAACTTCCCTGTGTGTGGCATATAGATCGGATGGGTTGTCAACTATAGATTGAGTTATTCTTATCGGGAGAGATCGATTGGGAAAGAAATTGATCAATTATCAAAGTGTATTGGCCACTATTGGTCTCAACACATATTTACAATCTAACTGTACAACCAAATTTAGATCTACAAAACTATGTAATATGAGGACTTACCTAAACTATCCAATCAATCTGTATACAATCAAATTGAGTGGATTGGCTAGGTCTGAAAATTATCGATCACTTTACATTAGTGGGCAACACTTGTGTGGCATACCAGTATACCCTGTGTGTGGCATATCAGTCGGATGGGTTGTCAACTATACAGTAGATCAATTATTCTTATCAGGAGAGATCACTTGGGAAATAAAGTGTGATGGCCACCATTGAGCTCACCCCATGCTTACAATGTAACTGTACAACCAACTTGAGATCTACCAAAACTATGTAATATGAGGACTTGCCTAAACTATCCAATCAATCTCTATCCAATCCAATCAATCAAATTGATTGGCCAGGTCCGAAAATTATCGATCACTTTGCTTCAGTGGACAACACTGACATGCTTTGTTCATTAATATGATCATATTTCGAATGATCAGATTGTAAAATTACATAGTGAAAATAGAGATGGGCAGACTGGCATCATTTGATGGGCTTACTGGCAGCGTTTGATGGGCACAGTGGCAGTGTTTGGCACAGTGGCTGCGTTTGATGGCACAGTGGCTGCGTTTGATGGCACAGTGGCTGCGTTTGATGGCACAGTGGCAGCAATTGAGGGCACAGTGGCAGCGTTTGATGGGCACAGTGGCAGCGTTTGATGGGTGCACTCTACCAAAGGTGTAGGAGCCTCTTGGGCGATTCTTCATTAGGCGCTAGTGGCTCAGATTTGCAAGGCCACTACCTGGTCTTCAGTGCATAAATTCATGAGGTTCTACCATGTGGTTGTTAGAGCTGCAGAGGATACTGCCTTTGACCGCAATGTGTTTACGAGTGTCAGAATAGGTCCTTGTCTGGTGACAATTTCTGTGATTTGTGTCTCCCTCCCCTCAAGTGTATTGCTTTGAGTTATCCCAGATAGTAATGATTATAGCCTGCTCTGTGTCCCAATTTTTTTCTACATACTTACCTGTAAAATCCATTTCTTGGAGTACTTAATGGGACACAGAGGTCCCTCCCCTCTTTCTGGGAATTCATTGCTTTCTACAAAACTGAGGTACTTCCCGTATAGGAGGGGTTATATAGGAGAGGATGTACACCAAGAAACGGATTTTACACATAAGTACGCAGAAAAAAATCAATTTTTTCCCAAAATAAACATTCATTTTCTTATATGAATAGCTCATACTTTCATTTACAGCCAGCAGGTGAGGCTCTTCTTTTTACATTTATTGGTCTAGTCTCAGCTGCTTTATTAAAAAGCTTGCTATTTACAGGGACTAATAACTTAATTTACAACATAAAGCCAAACTCCAGGATAAGCTGCATTGTTTAAATACAAGAGTAATGTATATTCTTACTTGAATCTTGGTATGCTTTTGTGTATTTCTCCCAGCTCTTTGCAGTAATCCAATGTAATACTGTGCAGGAGTTTTTGTAATAAAGACCAGTCAATGCTGCTCTCTCTCCTTGTGCAGGGTGACTGGTCTTGTATCTAACCCTCCTGTAGTTTTCTGCAGGTAGCCTGAAATGAGCAAAGCCTGATGGTTTCCTCCCACAGCTCTGCTCTCTGCACAGCACAGTCATGATGTCACTGCAACTTTTACAAGGCAACAACTGAGTTTAAAAAGCATTGGGGGCAAATAAATTAACTTCCTATCCTTCGTGGTTACTGAGGAGTACATTTAAATGAAAAAAAGTGTTCAGCCTTAATGAGCAAGAGGATCGACTCACTTCCTACCTTGAGAGTGTGAAGGCAAACAATATTTGCTGTGTTCTCTCTTTACAATACCTATAACACTAGTGCCATGGCTGTACTTCATATTAAATGATTGCTTGTGAAATTTTATACACTCAGTAAAAGGTGTAAAACAGTAGTAACAGGCGGCTGAAACATTGGTGTACTGTAAAAAAAAAAGAAAAAAAAAGACCCAAAGTCATTGTAGATTTCCTTTAAACAACAGATTAGAAGTTTATAGGAAAGATTGTTGCTGTTGTGTTCAGCACAGATTGCTATGTAATTAGGTACCATATCAAGGCCTGCAGGAGTCACAGCTGAACCCTTTGAAATTATAGTTAACCATGCAATCTGTTCCAAAATTCCCACTGCACAAACAATGCAAAAGTCCATAGAAGCAGAGGGGGGAAAGGAAAAAGGAAGCAAAAAACAAATGATTACAGGATCATGGAAAGTGTGTAGCATACGTGCTTTTCTGGAGTCTAGAAAAAGTAAGAGATGACGGTGAGCTGGTGATGGTGAGCAAAAACTGGTTCTGATCTTACCAGACTTTATGAAATTACACCCATTTTGTACATCTTCTTCTATTTATCAGGAACAGCAAGAAACAGAAGTACATCAAATATACAGTAGGTTTGTATTAGTGAGTGGTAAATATTTAAAATTAGGGTTGTCCCGATACCACTTTTTTAAGACAGAGTACAAGTACCAATACTTTTTTTTAAGAACTCGCCAATACCGATTACCAATACTTTTTTTAATGTCATGTGACAGTTTGACTGATGGGCACTGCTAGGTGGCACTGACTGATAGATGACACTGGCTGATGGGCAATGATAGATGGCACTGATAGTCAACACTTATGGGCACTAATAGATGGCACTGATAGTCAGCACTTATGGGCACTGATAGATGGCACTGATAGGCAGCACTTATGGGCACTGATATGTGGCACTGACATGTGGCTGGCACTGATAGATGGCATTGACTGATGGGCACTGATAGATGGCACTGATAGGTGGCTGTCAGTGATGGCTGGCACTGACGGATGGGAACTCATAGATGGCACTGATAGGTGGCATTTATGGGCACCAATAGATGGCACTGACAGGTGGCACTTATGGGCAGGCACTGAAATGTAGTACTGATTGGCAATTGCATAATAAATGACATGAATGATGAGAGGAAAGGAAGGATTTTGCAATGCTATATGGCATATAACATTGCAAAATCCTTCCTTGCCTCTCATCGTTCATGTAATTTAACATTTAACACCTAGTAAGTATGCTACAACGCCCATACTGGTACACCTTGCACTCGGCTGCAGTAAGCCAGCAGCAGACATCTTGTTACACCCAGCCCGAACTATATGGGCTGGGTGTAACAAGATGTCTGCTGTTGGCTTACTGCAGCTGAGTGCAGGATGTACCAAGATAGGCGCGTGATGTTTACCCTCCTACTGAGACACGGAACGTCACTTCCTGTACCGAATGTGACGGCTCCGGTCACCGTTTTGGACAGAATATGCGGGGGCACCCTGCATCCCAAGTACTCGCACAAATGCTCAGTATCGGGACAATCCTATTTAAAATGTTCCCTAACAATGAACGTCTCTTATTTGCTCCTTTTGGGATGTTAAAGTGGAGCTCCAAAAAAAAAAAAAGGGGAAGCTCCGCATGTCTGCCTCCTCCCCCCTCCACTGCCACATTTGGCACCTTCTGGGGGGGAGCAGGTACCTGGTTTTGGCAGGTACCTGGCTCCTGGCATGGAAGTTGGCCTCCCCCCACAGCCTTCTGGGACACTTCACAGGTCACAGAAGACTGCGGCCCATTCACATAGCGCAGCACGCTTTGCGCATGCGCAGTAGATAACCGCCTGTTAAGCCACATGTGTTCACTGCTGGTTTCCATTTGTAAGGATGGTGGGGCCAGCACCTGATAGCCGATTGAAGAATCGGTCCAGGCGAGGACACCGCTGAATGCCTGGACAGGTAAGTGCCCTTATACTAAAAGTCAGTAGCTACAGTATTTACATTTATATCCACTTTGTTCAAAAACTACCTATTAATGCTGCCAAAAACTTTGTGTGTTGCAGTTTTATCCGTTACATTGTTTCCAGCTACTTCTGTGGCCTACAAAACAACCATCTCCTATTTTATGGGGAAGGGAAGAGTATGTGTTCCATAATCCACCCTAGTGTTGCATTTGAGATATACACTCACTGGTCACTTTATTAGAAACACCTTGCTAATACCAGGTTGGACCCCCTTTTGCCTTTAGAACTGCCTATATTCTTTGTGGCATAGATTCAACATCTCCATTTTTTATGGAGTATACACCTTTTTAAATCTGTATAATAAAAATAGGTGTTTTATCTACATTGTTTATCTTGTTACCTGGTATATTTTCATCTCTCTGCACTCCAAAATCCCCATTTCCTATAGTCTCCCAGTTGGAGAGACATGGGGACTATTCTTTTATAAATTTTGGTTTCTAAGCTTCCTTGCTCTATACCGCAAAGAACCTTAATAGATGCAATGCAAAACAACCTTATGGTGACAACTTTGCTCTTGCATAGATACAGTACAATGGAGTGAGCATTCTTACCCTAAGACAGAAAGTGTGTTACTGGCAGGATAGCCAGGTCATAAAAGTTAAAAAAGCCATGGAAAATTAATGCAGTCATTACAGTATGTAAAGACTGTAAGCTGCAAAATATTACATGTTTGTTCTTGTGTTAAGATGCATTTTAATACACTATATGTGAAGTTTTTTTACAATAGGAATGAAGAAACACATTCATTATAAGTAGAATTTGCAGTGGATTGGACTGTTTGCATGAGAAAGATATAAATATTTTTTTATCCATGCCATCAAGGGTCATGTAACTTTGCTGTCACATGTTGTGACACTGGTGGACCCCCAATCATCCATAGCAGCTTTTCTGATCCAAATCTTTGTTTATGAATTGAAACTATAAAAATTAGAACATTAGAGGTCAATTTATAATAGTGAACAGATTTACTGCATTGGCAGTGGTGTCCCACGTAGTTCTCTCTGCTTACTCAGTGACTGGAAGAGAGGCTGGTCATGTGACTAGGCTCTTCTCCCATTAAACTTTCATTTATTTAAATAATGTTCAGCTGGCAGGAACTGCTAACCTATCTATTGTTTTTGTTTTAAATTTTTTTAAAACAACAGTATGGCCAATTTTGCCAGTTTATCAATTTCTCACATAGTAATAATACAATACATGTCCCCCCTGCTCTTCACAATTGCAATAGAGCCACTGGCAGCCATGATAAGGGACAGTACACAGATCAGGGGGTTCCAATATGGAGCCCTGCATGAAAAAATTATGCTATATGCAGATGACAGGCTACTCTTTCTGGGAGACCCGAATCACTCACTGCCAGAGGTGATGTCCATAATAAAACAGTTTGGTCACTACTCCGGCTTGACCATAAACTGGTCCAAGTAAGCTCTGATGATGCCAGACGAGGACCAGGACGTTGAACTTCCCGACTCTTGTCCCACCCCGTGGTTACCAGTTTCAAGTATCTGGGCATTCAAATCGCACCCAGACTTGGAGACTACTGCTCAATAAACATATATCCCTTACTGTCCCGTTTTCGGGACAAAATAAATACATGGAACAACTTAAAGATGTTACTGGCAGGTAAGGCCAACTTAATCAAAATGATTTTAATGCCCCAGTTGTTATACTTCTTACATAATACCCCGGTAGTAATACATCTAAAAATTTTCAGAATAGTAAACACCCTCTTTCAGCGACTGTTATGGAATACCAAGCCTCCTAGAATTAGGCTAGAACAGTTGCAGCACTCTAAAGACAGTGGAGGACTGGCGGTTCCCAATCCTTGGTTGTACTATATAGCGGCCCAGTTGCAACAACTGGTCGGATCTATGTCTCAAGCCCTGACGGACTCAGCGGTGTAGCTGATGCTGACTGCCTCTGGAGCTGAGACCATTCCTATGGGCCTAGAGGCACAACTGTTCGCGAAATCCAACAAACAGACCCCAACGCTTTCACTAGTACAGAAAATATGGAATAAGGTCAGACAACTCCAAGGGATGCAAGGAGTTGCGGATTTCAGCCCAGTATGGGGTAATCGTACATATGTTGAGTTGGGAAAACTACAACAGGGGCCTAGATGGCGTGCTCACGTTGTGATGTTGCTTTCACACATATTCCGGGGTGGTAAATTGCTAACCTTCATAGAACTACAAGCTAAATTCAACCTACCAGACACCATGCTTTACTCATATCTCCAGCTGCGGCATGCAGTTGCTGCACAGGGGGATGCTGGGGAGTGGACACTGTCGCCCACTCTGGTGTTCCATGTGCTGCAAACCAGCAGTGTAACTAAGGGGATTATATCCCAATGCTATCAAATGCTACTAGCAATACACTTGCGGGCTTATCCCTGTAAGGCGGTGTCTGTCTGGGAGAGGGACCTTGGTCAGATTACAGGGGATCAATGGGAAGAAGCTCTACAATCCATATCCACATTCTCCCTTAATGTTGCACAAAAAGTCTCCCAATTGCATATAACACTGAGAGTGCACTACACCCTGACAAAACTACAAAGGATGGGCAGGGTGTCGGACCCTCTGTGTCGTCGATGCCAGCAGCATGACGGAGACCTTATTCACCTCCTATGGCGCTGCCCGAAGCTCCATCGGTACTGGAGCGAGGTAGTTGGTACACTCAATGGAGTGTTTCAGACAAAAGTACCTACAGACCCTATGTGTTGTATATTGGGAGTTCTGGAGGAGGCGATCCCTGAGGAATTGAACAGGGTCGCAATCTCCAGGGCACTATTTCAGGCCAGGAAACTTATTCTTATGGGCTGGAAGTCCGGATAGCACACATGGGAAAAACCCTCATTATGGAAAAATAAATATACAAACATAGGGGATGCCCGGGCAGGTTTGAACGTATATGGTCACAATGGTTAGATACACCAGGTTTAAGTCCAAGAGAACTTGTGATGTCCAGACTTTTGCAGTGTCTTTAGGAAGGATCGGGGAAAATATACTGCATATATAATATGCAAGAAACAGGTTGCGGTGGTGGAACATGGGAGAGGTGAAATACAGCAGTTTGGAGTTATGCGTTGAGTTGTAATGCCAATTGTAACAAATCTGTATATATACTACCTGTGCATTGGTCGTTGTTGAAAATCATACACATGTTCAATAAAAACCTTTCTGATTCAATTAAAAATTAATAAATAATACAATACATAGCATCCCCTTTATTACTATTTCTTAGCTGAAAATGTGTTATTCCTGAAGTTAGGAAAGTAAAATCAATCAGGGGTGAGCCAGTAACATCCAGTATAATAAACCTTTGTCAGGTTCTTGCGCTAATTGTTTACTTTGACCAATAATGATGTCAAGAGCAGTGAAGCATTTATCCCAACGGAGAAGCATTACATAAGTGAAATACCTAACTGATAAACCTTTGGTTACACAATGTTATTTTTTTAAATTTAATACAAAATTTGTTCCAGGACTGGTGTCACTGTGGCAAAAGCAAGACATATTGGGGGGCGTGGCTGAGCAGATGTAGCTGGTCGCATCTGTCTCCTTTTTCTCAGAGAATCCATGCAATACTCCTGTAATCACTCGATATGTTTCTTTCACGAACCCCAGCAGACCAGTGCCGGTGTCCCTGTGCTTGCAAGCTGCATTCCCGCTACTTCACTACCGCTGCTGACGTGGCAAAATGGCTCAAAGAAAACCGATCCTTCAAGGAGGATCCTGGCCAAGATGGCGCCTGGTCTCAACGCTCCTCTGAGAAGAAATACAAGGAGGCGGCGCAGAAGTTCTTCAACCGGACCACTCCCAAAGAGCATCTGCCTTCTTTCTCTAACCTGGGGATACTTCAGGGGGTCCATCTGAGGCTGATCACACCATCCCTCTGGAGGATGCAGTCAGATCGCCCCCAGAGTGGAACACAGTGAGTACTCCTAGGGACATTTTTGCTGTGCCACCCTAGATGCAGAGGAGCCCACTCTGCGTGATATACTGTCTGCTGTTACATCCTGAATAATGTCTATCTCTGCCCTCACCGATGAACTCAAGGGAGTTAAGGCAGAAATCTCATTTGTGCGGCATGACATGCAAAAGCTGAGGGAACGCATCTCTGCCCTGGAGTGAGCACCATGGAGGATAATAAAGTTACCATGCAGAGGGATCTCAAATACAACTGTCATCTCACAGCCCCACATGCCGCTCGCCTGGATGACTTAAAAAATAGAATGCGTTGCAATAATGTGTGCCCCCAGGGTATTCCTGAGCGGGCCGAAGGCAAAAATCCTGTCACCTTTATTGAGCAGTGGCTCATTTCTACCTTTGCCAGGGATACCTTCTCCCACCTGTTTGCAGTTGAGAGGGCGCATAGGGTCCCAGCACACCCTCTGCCACCGGGCAACCGTCCGTGCCCATTCCTGTTCAAGAGGAGAAAGAGAGCAGCGCCGCTCTAAGCAAAATTAATTAGTTAAAATTAGCTTTAATTTGCTTTAAAATACACTCACATTCTGGCAGTGGTAATCAGGCATTTGATTACAGTTTGTTCTCTTCAGCTGTGCTGGGTGTTCCCTCGGTTTCAAGCTGGGCAGCAGTGATGAGTCAGTCCCAGGCCGCTCCAGTGGCATTCGTAGCTCCAAGGCTGGAGTATGGCACATCAGCAGGGCACGTCAGCAGGAAACGTCAGGCGCTGGAGAGCGGTGGGCATGGCTTGAGCGCTCGCGTTCGGAGCATTCGTGCTCCTTCTTCAGGCATGGGGTTCGGCCGTCCTTGGCAGAGTTTATATATAGAGAGAGAGGGAAGGGGGTGACGCTAACGGACTGCAAAATTCAACAGACCAGCGCTGGTTTCATAAGTGCAAAAGAATGCTTATGTTGGGCAAGGATTACAGTGGGGACGGAAAGTATTCAGACCCCCTTAAATTTTTCTCTCTTTGTTTTATTGCAGCCATTTAAAAATCTAAAATCATTTAAGTTCATTTTTTTCCTCATTAATGTACACACAGCGACCCATATTGACAGAAAAACATAGTATGGTTGACATTTTTGCAGATTTATTAAAAAAGAAAAACTAAAATGTCACATGGTCCTAAGTATTCGGACCCTTTGCTGTGACACTCATATATTTAACTCAGGTGCTGTCCATTTCTTCTGATCATCCTTAAGATGGTTCTACACATTAATTTGAGCCCAGCTGTGTTTGATTATACTGATTGGACTTGATTAGGAAAGCCACACACCTGTCTATATAAGACCTTACAGCTCACAGTGTATGTCAGAGCAAATGAGAATCATGAGGTCAAAGGAACTGCCTGAAGAGCTCAGAGACAGAATTGTGGCAAGGCACAGATCTGGTCAAGGTTACAAAAAAATTCTGCTGCACTTAAGGTTTCTAAGACCACAGTGGCCTCCATAGTCCTTAAATGGAAGACGTTTGGGATGACCAGAACCCTTCCTAGAGCTGGCCGTCTGGCCAAACTGAGCTATCGGGGGAGAAGAGCCTTGGTGAGAGAGGTAAAGAAGAACCCAAAGATCACTGTGGCTGAGCTCCAGAAATGCAGTCGGGAGATGAGAGAAAGTTGTAGAAAGTCAATCATCACTGCAGCTCTCCACCAGTCAGGGCTTTATGGCAGAGTGGCCTGACGGAAGCCTCTCCTCAGTGCAAGACACATGAAAGCCCACATGGAGTTTGCTAAAAAAACACCTGAAGGACTCCAAGATGGTGAGAAATAAGATTCTTTAGTCTGATGAGACCAAGATAGAACTTTTTAGCCTTAATTCTAAGCGGTATGTGTGGAGAAAACCAGGCACTGCTCATCACCAGTCCAATACAGTCCCAACAGTGAAGCATGGTGGTGGCAGCATCATGCTGTGGGGGTGTTTTTCAGGTGCAGGGACAGGACGACTGGTTGCAATCGAGGGAAGGATGAATGCGGCCAAGTACAGGGATATTCTGGATGAAAACCTTCTCCAGAGTGCTCAGGACCTCAGACTGGCCCGAAGGTTTACCTTCCAACAAGACAATGACCCTAAGCACACAACTAAAATAACGAAGGAGTGGCTTCACAACAACTCCGTGACTGTTCTTGAATGGCCCAGCCAGAGCCCTGACTTAAACCCAATTGAGCATCTCTGGAGATACCTAAAAAGGGCTGTCCACCAACGTTTACCATCCAACCTGACAGAAAAATTTAAAGGGGTCTGAATACTTTCCGTCCCCACTGTATATATTAGATAGATCTATACATATATGTATATGTGCATAACTCTGAACTGATAGTTAGTAGTGAATTGAGGTACAGTAAGGGTAGTGAAATGAAATAAGAGTGAGTATTCACTGATCATAAAAGGAATGTAAATAAAAAAGAATAAAAATAATGGTAATGGCAATATTGCGGGTGATGTAAAATATAACATAAAGTTATTTTAAAAAAACAAAAAACAAAAAAAAAAAACAAAAAAAAAAAAACAAAACAAAAAAAAAAAAAAAAAATATATATATATATATATATATATATATATATATATATATATATATATATATATATATATACGCACATATATACATCTATATGCACATATAAATATACACATATAGATACACATAAACATTACTACAGAAATAAAACAGAGTATATATATTTTGGGGAAAAAATCTATATACAGTATCTCGCAAAAGTGAGTACACCCCTCACATTTTTGTAAATATTTTATGATATCTTTTCATGTAACAACACTGAAGAAATTGCACTTTGCTACAATGTAAAGTAGTGAGTGTACAGCCTGTATATCAGTGTAAATTTTCTGTCCCCTCCAAAATAACTCAACACACAGTCTAAATTAACACACACACATTAATGTCTAAACTGCTGGCAACAAAAGTGAGTACACCCCTAAGTGAAAATGTCCAAATTGGACCCAATTAGCCATTTTCCCTCCCTGGTGTCATGTGACTCATTAGTGTTTCAAGGTCTCAGGTGTGAATGGGGAGCAGGTGTGTTAAATTTGGTGTTATCACTCTAACTCTCTCATATTGGTCACTGGAGATTCAACATGGCACCTCATGGCAAAGAGCTCTCTGAGGAAATGAAAAAAAGAGTTGTTGCACTACATAAAGATGGGCTTGGCCATATAAAGATTTCCAAGACCTTGAAACTGAACTGCAGCACAGTGGCCAAGACCATACAGCGGTTTAACAGGACAGGTTCCACTCAGAACAGGCCTCGCCATGGTTGACTAAAGAAGTTGAGTGCACATGCTCAGCGTCATATCCAGAGGTTGACTTTGGGAAATAGACGTATGAGTGCTGCCAGCATTGCTGCAGAGGTTGAAGGGGTGGGGGGTCAACCTGTCAGTGCTCAGACCATACACCGCACACTGCATCAAATTGGTCTGCATGGCTGTTGTCCCAGAAAGAAGCCTCTTTTAAAGATGATGCACAAGAAAGCCCACAAACAGTTTGCTGAAGACAAGCAGACTAAGGACATGGACTAATGGAACCATGTCCTGTGGTCTGATGAGATCAAGATAAACTTATTTGGTTCAGATGGTGTCAAGCACGTGTGGCGGTAACCAGGTGAGGCATACAAAGACAAATGTGTCTTGCCTACAGTCAAGCAAGGTGGTGGGAGTGTCCTGGTCTGGGGCTGCGTGAGTGCTACTGGCACTGGGGAGCTACAGTTCATTGAGGGAACCATGAATGCCAATATTTACTGTGACATACTGAAGCAGAGCATGATCCCCCTCCCTTCGGAGACTGGGCCGCTGGGCAGTATTCCAACATGATAACGACCCCAAACACACCTCCAAGACTACCACTGCCTTGCTAAAGAAGCTGAGGGTAAAGGTGATGGACTGGCCAAGCATGTCTCCAGACCTAAACCCTATCGAGCATCTGTGGGGCATCCTCAAATGGAAGGTGGAGGAGCGCAAGGTCTCTAATATCCACCAGCTCTGTGATGATGCCATGGAGGAGTAGAAGAGGACTCAAGTGGCAACCTGTGAAGCTCTGGTGAACTTCATGCCCAAGAGGGTTAAGGCAGTGCTGGAAAATAATGGTGGCCACACAAAATATTGACACTTTGGGCCCAATTTGGACATTTTTACTTAGGGGTGTACTTACTTTTGTTGCCAGCGGTTTAGACATTAATGGCTGTATGTTGAGTTATTTTGAGGGGACAGCAAATTTACACTGTTATACAAGCTGTACACTCACTATTTTACATTGTAGCAAAGTGTAATTTCTTCAGTGTTGTCACATGAAAAGATATAATAAAATATTTACAAAAATGTGAGGGGTGTACTCACTTTTGTGAGTTACTGTATATGGAAAAAAATTGTGTACACAGATTATTTGATCTAATGGAATGAATCAATAAAGTGACATCTATATGTCTATATAGTTTTAACATATTCACTGATTCATCGGGTATACTTACAGATATGTATTAAGACAATCTCATTGGCCACAAAAACACTATTATATGGTAATAATAAATAAATTATAAATTATAAATAAATTATAGAAAATAAAAAATTGAATGGATTTCAATTTCTTCGTTTAGATCCCCAGGCTTTGGACTGTCTAAGGTGTAGATCCAGAAAGTTTCCCTCTTGCACAGACACTTAATGCGTTCAGCTCGAGGGAAACTCCCTGGAATGGTCTCTATGGCCCAGACCTGTAAGCCATTAGTGGAGCCCTTATGAAATTTGGTGAAATGTCTAGGGATGGTGAGGTCGCTATTGCCTTCAATGGAGTGTCTATGTTCCCTAAACCTTTTTTGTAGGGTTCTAGTGGTGCAGCCAACATAGAGCAGGCCACAGGGGCAAGAGAGGCAATATACAACACATTTCATTGACCTGTTAAAAAATTCACCCAGTATCAGGGCTGGGCTCAGCCCTTTGTTCTCTGAGCTGGCCGCTCAGCTGTTGGCTAATTGCCAGCTCCTATCTCTTCACAGTTACTCAGCTGTTGATGATATCTTGCTCGTCAGTCCTGCCTACTTAAGCTGTCCAGTCCAGAGGTTCTCTGCCTTCGCCTTGGTCAACATCACAGAAACTCTCCTGCGATCCTGCTCAAGACTTGCTTTCCTGACCTCCCTTCTGGTTCCTGATCCTGCTTGCTGTTCCACTACATTGATCCCTGACTTCTGGCTTGGCTGATTATCCGTTCCGGTTACTGAACTTTGGCTATGTTTTGACTACATTTGTTCTTTTTACTTTTATTATTAAACAAGTGTGATTTAACTGTACTTCTGTCTCGGCCTGATTTCTTGGTTTCTGACACCCAGGGAGTATGTTTTACCTTTTGTAGGGAATTGCTTTTTGTCTGTGTTGGACAAATTTGCAGCTTAGACAATTGAACTTACGGCATTGATACATTCCCTTTATGTCTAGGAAGGTGCGGGTTGATGTTAATTTGGATTTGCTGGGTTTTAGTTTGCTGGGTGCTATCTTTCTTTTTATATTTTGGGCCTTTCTGTATGTGATTTTTGGGATATCACTGAAGCATTTTTGGAGGTGGGAATCTTCTCGCAGTATGCCCCAATGTTTATGGAAGATGTGTTTCATCTTTTTATGCTGTGTGTGGAACTAGGTAATGAATCTGGGTGTCTGGGAAGATGTGGTGGGCTGATGGTGGTTGCGTCTGGGTGCTTTACTCACAAAATGGTTATAGGCACCCTCAATTAGAGGGGAGGGGTAACCCTTTTCCAGAAACTTCTTGAAGAGATCACTCTGTTCCTTATAATCTTCTACGCGGGTGCAATTATGTTTTAAGCAACAGAACTGGCTTTTGGGTATATTCGAAATCCATCCATGGTGACAGCTATGGAAGTGAAGATGCTTGCCCCCATAGCTGTGCCTTGGTTCTGTAAGTGGTATTGATTCTCAAAGAGAAAATAATTATGAGTCAGCCAGAATTTGGTGGATTGTAGGGTGAATTCTGCCTGCCTGGAATTGATTACTGGATCTTGGGAGAGAAAATATTGTACTGTTTCTAATCCAATATCGTGGGGAATTGACGTGTACAATGAGCAAACGTCAAGGGATAACCACAAATAGGTTGATTCCCAGCGGTAGTTTTGCAAAGTATTTAGTAAATGGGTACCGTCACGGATATATGCTGGTAGATTTTGAGTTAGTTGTTGCAGAAAATGGTCAATGTACATAGAAAAGGGGTTGGTGACACCCTCCATGGCCACAACTATGGGGCATCCAGAGGGATCGGGCAGGCTTTTGTGAAACTTGGGGAGATGGTAAAAATATGGTGTGTTGTAGTTTTCACGTTTGAGAAATGCAGCTTCGGCTTTTCGATAATTCCATCTATGGTGGCTTTTTCTACCAGCATGTGGGCTTCGGAGGTGAATTGGGGTAGTGGGTCACAGGGGAGTCTGATATAGGTGTTGTTATCAAACAAAAGTCTGTGAGCTTCTTTGACATATGCTTTCCTATTTTGAATGACAATTGCCCCTCCTTTATCTGCTGTTTTAATAATGATATCCGTATTTTCGGTTACGGTCTTGAAGCATGCCCTTTCTGGCGCTGAGAGATTATGTTTATGTAAGGGTGTCGGGGTCTGATTGCGCGCGTTTAATCTCAGAGAAGATGACTGACTTGGTAAAAGCTTTTATGTACGGGCCTTTAATGTGGGTGGGGTTGAAAATGGATTTTGGTCGAAATGAAGTGTATTGGACAGGTGGAGAGGTTGGAAGGTGTTGTGTTAGGTGTAGTGAATGTGTTTCCTCATCACTCTCTCCAGTGTATAAGTCCTCAAGAAGAGCTAGACAAGAAGCATCCAGTTCGGGATCGGCAGTGGGCTCCTCGGGGGGTTCATCCAGTTTGGGGTTACCAGTTGAGTTTTTTGCAGATTTGATATTGAAAAATCTTTTTACTGTTAGTTTGTGAACAAATGTATTTAGGTCTACAAATAGAGTGAAGGGGTTTGGACGGGCTGAGGGAGCGAAACTAAGGCCTTTGCTCAGTAGTGAAATGTCCTCCAGACTTAATCGTAATGTAGCTAGGTTAAATATTTTTATCGTTTGGGGAGTTTCTCTTTTCTCTTTTTGTCTTCTTCTCCCCCCACGTCTGCCTCTTCTTCTAGCTTTCTTTTTTGTGCAGGTTGGGGGGTTTTTACTAAAAAAAAGGGGTCTGAAGAGGATATGAGGGCTGGTGTGTTTATGCTCAATGGGTTAATTTGCAAGGTTATGGGGGGCTGTTCTGTGGCCCCGGATACTGGTCTGGGGATCTGGGTGTCTGTTGTCTCCAGGGGAGGAGGGTTAGGATTAGTGTGGCTTGAGGTAGTGGGAATAGCTGGTGCATAAGTGATGGGCTCAGTTTTAGAGAGGGGTGCTTCACTGTGTCAGGGCTGGCTCAGCCCTTCCTTTTCTGAGCTGGCCGCTCAGCTGTTGGCTAATTGCTAGCTCTCATCTCTCTCCTCAGTTAACCAGCTGTTGTGGATCTGCTCATCAGTCCCACCTACTTAAAGATCTCCAGATCACTTCATTCCTGCCTCCGCCTTGGTCACATCACAAGAAACCATCTCCTGCGTTCCTGTTTAAAGACTGGCTTTGCTGACATCCCTTCTGGCTCCTTATGCTGCTTGCTGTTCCTCTACTTGGATCCCTGAATTCTGGCCTGGCTGATTACCCGATCTGGTTACTGAACTCTGGCTTGGCTGATTACCTGATCCGGTTACTGAACTCTGGCTTGACTGACTACCCGATCCGGTCACTGGACTCTGGCTAAGCTTTGACTACCCTTACTCTATTTACCTATTTATTTTTGTTAATAAACTAGTGTGATTTTTCTGTACTTCTGTCTCGGTCTGGTTCATGGTTTCTGACAGTAGGCGAAGGCCATGAATTCAGAAGATACAGTCAATCCACTTGGTAATATTTTTTCCAGATTGGATGAGCAAGATCACTGCATGGATCAGTTTGCCATGGCATTACAAGCGCTCCTCAGTCGCACGGCTCACCTGGAATCCCCCACTATGGCTGCTCCGGTACAACCTGAGTTGCAGGCCGTCTCTGCTGCCGCGCCAGTCTATGTGCAGGCACCCGCTTTGAGTATTACATCTGTAAGTGGTTTGTCTGGTTCCGCCCCGCTTCCCCAGCAATTTGGGGGCGATCCGGTTCAATGCATAGGGTTTCTCAACCAAGTTGAGATATACTTTGAGATGCTGCCCCAGGCGTTTCCCACGGACAGAAGCAAAGTAGGGTTCATGATATCTTTGCTTTCTGAGAGTGCATTGGCCTGGGCTAACCCTCTATGTGAGATGCAAAAACCTGTTGTTTTGAGTTACCCTGAGTTTGTGGCTTTGTTTAAAAAGGTATTTGACGTTCCCGCATGCTCCCTTCTGCTGCCAAGTGCCCCATGTCCATCAAACAGAGTACGAGAACTATTGCCGACTACGCCATTGAATTCCGTACTCTGACAGCAGAGGTTGCTTAGAACAATGAAGCCCTTGTGGCTGCTTTTTCTCATGGTCTCTCGGATTCCATCAAGGATGAGATAGCAGCCCGAGATATACCCACTGAGCTGGAGAGCTTGATCTCGTTTGCCATCCTCATTGACTCCAGACTCAGAGAAAGACTTTCTTTTAAGGAGCGCTTGTGGAAGCCTCCTGTACTTTTGCCTCCGAGCTTTGCAGTCCCACCCATGCCTCCCTCACCTCCCATGCCTCCTGGTACCAAGTCGGTCAGTGAAGATGAACCCATGCACTTGGGCTTCATGCGTTTCTCTGCGGATGAGAGAGCCTTTAGGAGGAGGGAGAGATTGTGCCTTTATTGTGGCCAGGCAGGTCACTTTTTGAAGTCTTGTCCTACCCGTCCTGGGAACACCCGAACCTTGAGGTCCTGTCATGGTGTTGTGTCATTCCCAGTTATCCAGAAGGATAAGCCCCTGGTTTCGGGCACCCTGTCTTGGGCTAAGTCGTCTATCGAGATACAGGCTCTAATCGACTCTGGGCCTGCAGGCCTGTTCATTGATGCTGCCTTTGTATCAAAGCACTCGATTCCACTGCAGCTGCGTGACACTCCATTTTGTCATTGAGGCTCTTGTCAGGAGACCTCTACAGCCTGCCCATGTGACTCATGAGACGGTTCCGTTGTCCTTGGCTGTAGGGGCTCTTCACGATGAGATAATTCACATTCCGAGTGATTTCCTCTCCTAAGTTTCCGCTGGTTATTTAGGAAAAAAAAAGGGAAAAAATTATGGGACTTTATATGAAGCACATAACTTAGTCAAAAGAACCAATCAATCTATAACATGGTTATTTATTACAAAAGGTGTACATACACATGTAAGGTAGTATGAATTAATAAATACAATAGTACAACATAATAGTAGATCTCAATACCTTCTAAACAATTCATAATAGAACAAGTGTCTCAACATATTGTGCATAATAAATATGGTATAATGTAGTAATAGATCTCAATAAATAAAATCTGAGCAATTCATAATATAAGACAATTGTCTCGACATATTGTACATAGTAATGAACCTAGGGTATGTAGACCGAACTTGTAATGGTAACAAATAGGCATAATAACAATGAGGGATTGGTTCATTATAATAGACTGTAATAAGATAACATGTATTGGAAACTATGACGTAGCATCATGGAAAATCTCTACGCGTTTCGTGGTTACACTACCACTCGACAGGAGCAGATGCATAGTTTTGGGGGTATCTATAATAAAAAATGCCAAAATAGTATGATAGTAGAAAGGGATGTAAAACACAAAAAAAAGAGGGGGAACATAAAAGGTCCCAAACACTCTCACTCATCTGTAGTATATAGGTACGGCTGTTGGTAGTGCCAATGGTAGAGAGCACTGTAGGAGACGTTGTTCCCGGGAGCTGAGACGGTAGCACCAGAGGCACGGCATAGAAACCAACAACCAAAGTGGGAATAGAAGAAAATAGCCAGTTTAAAGCTGAGGTATTGGTGCTTTATGGTGTGCATGATTCATAATGTAACTAGTTGCCATGGGTATCTGTAAAAATCAATAAAATAACAGTGAGCTAATACTGCAACTGATATACTGGAGAGGAGGCACCCAAATTAGTGTGTTATGGGGAGGATTCCCATAAGAGTGGAATAGAAAAAGTGTTTGAAATTAGACCGGAGGCATAGCGTGAAATCAAAATAACAATAGGCAAAGTAAGTGGTGAGAGTATTGGAGACTAAGTAACTTTAAGGGTATATAAGAGAAATATGGTCCAGAAAAGTGCAGCAGTGTCTTGACAAGTGGGTCGAGCTAAAGTGTAAGCAAGGTGCATGTGTGGTATATGTACCAGCCGTTATTGGTTATAAGTTGGGTTACAGAGGCACAACCCCTCTTTTGATTGGCTCCGTGCTGAGGTTCTCTCCTGGTCACCACAATGCAGTGAAACATGCTTCCGGAAGGTAGCCAAGGTTCTGTGTACCTCTTCACTCTCCTCCCTGCCAGAAGAGTATCGTGATTTTAGCGATGTCTTTGACAAAGTTCAAGCCAGTAGTTTGCCTCCACACTGGCCGTATGATTGCGCAATTGACCTTCAACCTGGTGCCACTCCCCCTTGTGGCCGGGTTTACCCTTTGTCGGTCTTGGAGGATAAAGCCATGGAGGAGTATGTTGCAGACACACTTTCTCGGGGTTTCATCCACAAATCCTTGTCTCCTGCTGGTGTTGGTTTCTTCTTTGCCTAGAAGAGGAGCGGTGAACAGAGACCTTGTATTGATTAGGGGTCTCAATCGTTTCATGATTAAGAATGCCTACCCGATCCCCTTGATTACAGAGTTATTTGACTGCCTCAAGGGAGCATCGTTTTTCACTAAGCTAGATCTGAGTGGGGCTTACAATCTCGTGAGGATTAAGGAGGGCGGCGAGTGGAAAACTGCCTTTAATACCAGAACAGGCCATTATGAGTATCTCGTAATGCCTTTTGGCCTTTGTAACACCCTGGCAGTTTTCCAGGCATTTATTAACGATGTCCTCCAAGATTTGTTGCAGTTATGTGTGATGGTTTTTATGATATCCTCATATTTTCCAAGTCCCTGGAGAGCTACCACACAGATGTCTGTTGTGTGCTTCAGAAATTAAGAGAGAACAATCTCTATTGTAAACTGGAGAAGTGTGAGTTCCATAGGGAACAGGTTCAATTCCTGGGCTATGTTATTTCCACTGCTGGTTTTTCGATGAACCCAGAGAAACTTTCGGCAGTCCTACAGTGGCCTTGACCCGTGGGGTTACGTCCTCTGCAGCATTTCCTGGGTTTTGCCAACTATTATCGGAAGTTTATTCGTAACTTCTCGTCTCTGGTCAAGCCCCTGACTGATATGACCAGAAAGAACGGTAACCCACATAGTTGGTCTCTGGAGTCCATGAAGGTCTTTGAAAGTCTCAAGGCTGCCTTTGTTTCTGCTCCTGTGTTGGCACATCCTGATCCTATGTTACTTTTTATCCTTGAGGTTGATGCTTCTGAGACTGGTGTTGGTGCCCTTCTGTCTCAACGTCCTACCTCTGAGAGTGCTATGCATCCTTGTGGCTACTTTTCCAAGAAATTGTCACCTGCTGAGTGAAATTACGAGATTGGTGACAGAGAGCTGTTGGCAATCATTTTAGCCCTGAAAGAATGGAGACATCTCCTTGAAGGTACCACTGTGCCGGTTCTCATTCTTACTGACCATAAGAATCTCACATTCTTGTCTGAGGCTAAATGCCTCTCTCCCAGAAGGGTGCGATGGGCTCTTTTCTTGTTAAGTTTCAAATACATTGTTTCATTCATACCTGGTACTAAGAATGTAAGGGCTGATGCCTTGTCAGGACAATTTTCCTCCACTTCCAAGTTGGAGTCGGTTCCGGTTCCTATGATTCCTCCTGATCATTCTCTGGACCGGCCTTACTTCTCCTTTGGGTGACAAAGTTCTTGCTGCTCAGGTCGATGCTCCTCCTGAGAAACCTTGTGACCGCTGCTTTGTCCCAGAGTGTCTCCATACTGTCGTGCTCCAGACTTACCATTCTCCCAAGGCAGCTGGCCAACCTGGGAAGAATCAACTCGTTTGGGCCATTTCCCAACAATTCTGGTGGCCTAGTCTACGTGCTGATGTAACTGTCAGGAGACTAGTAGACCAGACTGTGTGGACTGCACAGAGATAACCCAAAACGCATGTAAGTGAATAAATATTGGTGTTTATTAAACAAGTGACAAGTAAGAGGTATATAAACAGTGCAAAACCAACCACAGACCCACAAACAACAAATAGTATATACAAGTAAATGGAGATACCGGAATCGTAAACAAAGCCAGGCCAAGGTCATACACAGGGAGGTCAGCAGATGGGCAAGGATGGGAAACCAGCAGGACAGGGAGAGGATGGATGGTTAGGCTGCAGGGCAGGGATCCAAGGGAATCAGGAGGGACAAGAACAGGATGGGCTAGGGATCGGATCAGATCAGAGCAGAGCAAGACAGAAACAGGTTCGCAATCAGGATACAGGCAGCAAGGTCAGGGCACAGGGAGAAAGATACCAAGGCGAGCATGTGAGGGCTTGCCAGGTATTTATAGGACTGACTATAATTGACTTCAAGTCACACCTGAGCGCAGGGAATGTTGTCTGCTCCATACTGCCAGGATCCATCCACTGGTGGACGTCAGTACTGCGGCCAAAAGATGAAATGACACCAGCAGGGAAATATTCTCCTGACAGTTCAACACTGCCAGGAGACACCTGCTAGTGGACCCCAGTACTGCATGCCAAACGATATAGCTTACCAGCGGATGGACCCTTTCCTGACAGTACCCCTCCCTAAAGGAGCGGCCTCCGGACACTCCAACTCTTAATTGTCCATAGTCTATGGCATCAGGCAGAATGGTGGAAGAAGGCATTTCAGGCTGGTCGTCAGGCACATCCAGGCAGACAGCTGGCATGTCAGAGTCATTGAGCTGGGCAGCAGGCTCCGGGTCGTCGAGCTGGGCGGCAGGCTCCGGGTCGTCGAGCTGGGCGGCAGGCTCCGGGTCGTCGAGCTGGGCGGCAGGCTCCGGGTCGTCGAGCTGGGCAGCAGGCTCCGGGTCGTGGAGCTGGGCAGCAGGCTCCGGGTCGTCGAGCTGGGCAGCAGGCTCCGGGTCGTCGAGCTGGGCAGCAGGCTCCGGGTCATCGAGCTGGGCAGCAGGCTCCGGGTCATCGAGCTGGGCAGCAGTCTCTGGAGCATTAGGCTGAACAGTGAGTACCGTAAGGGCAGGCCGGATTACAGGCACCGGCTCAGCAAGCTGGGTAACGGACCCCGGCCCAGAGGGCTGGGTAACAGGCCCCGACTCAGCGAGCTGGACACCGGGCACTGGTTCGGCAAACCGGATAACGGGTACTGGCTTGACAGGCAAAGTGACGGACTTCGGTTTAGCAGACTGGGTAACGGGCACCGGATCAGCAAACCAGGCAACGGGCACCAATTCAACAGACTGGGTACCGGGCACCGATTCAGCAGGCTGAGACACGGGCACCGAAACTCCAGGCTGAAACACGGGCACCGAAACTTCAGGCTGAGACACGGGCACCGAAATCTCAGGCTGAGATACCAACATCACGACATCAGGCTGGAAGACAGGTACCAGGATATCAAGCTGGAGGATGAGCACATCAGACCGGAAAGTGGGTACCGAAACATCAGACCGGGCCGCAGGTGCTGGAACTTCAGGCTGGACAGCAAAGACAGGCGCTGGCACATCAGACAGAACAGCAGGTACTGGCACAGCAGGCTGAACAACAGGTACATTGGACTGGTCAGTAGTCACTGGAGCGTCAGACTGGAACATGGACACTGGGATTTCGGGCTGACCAGCAGGCACTGGGACCTCAAACTGGGCAGCGGGCACAGGCAGTGGCACAACTGGCTGAGTAGCAGACGCTGGCACATCAGGCTGGGAAGCGGACTGGAAAGCCGACACCGAGACATCAGACCAGGCAGCGGCTACTGGAACTTTAGACTGGGCAGCAGACACAGGCGCTGGCACATCAGGCAGAACAGCAGGTGCTGGCATACCAGGCTGGACAATAGGTACATCAGACTGGACAGTAGTCACTGAAGCGTCAGACTGGAACATGGGCACTGAGATGTCAGGCTGAGCAGCAGGCACTGGGACCTCAAACTGGATAGCGGGCACAGGCATTGGCACAACAGGCTGAGTAGAAGACACTGGCGCATCAGGCTGGACAGCAGACAGAAGAACGTCAAACTGGGAAGTGAGTCCATCAGACTGGAACACTGGTAGCAAAACTTTAGGCTGGAACATGGACACAAGGTCATCAGACCGGTCAGCAGGCACTGGAACGTTGGACTAGGTAGCAGGCACTGGATCCTCAGACGGGGTAGCAGGCACTGGATCGTCAGATGGGGTAGCAGGCACTGGATCGTCAGACGGGGTAGCAGGCTCTGGATCATCACACTGAGTAGCAGGCACTGGATCGTCACACTGAGTGGCAGGCACTGGATCGTCAGACTGTGTGGCAGGCACTGGATCTTCAGACTGAGTGGCAGGCACTGGATCGTCAGACTGGGTGGCAGGCACTGGGACATCAGGCTGGGTGGCAGGCACTGGGACGTCAGGCTGGAAGGCAGGCATCGAGACGTCCGGCTGGAAGGCAGGCATCGAGACGTCAGGCTTGAAGGCAGGCATCGAGACAGCCGGCTGGAAGGCAGGCATCGAGACATCCGGCTGGAAGGCAGGCATCGAGACATCCGGCTGGAAGGCGGGCATCGAGACATCTGGCTGGAAGGCGGGCATCGAGACATCCGGCTGGAAGGCAGGCATCGAGACATCCAGCTGGAAGGCAGGCATCGAGACATCCGGCTGGAAGGCAGGCCCCGAGACATTAGGCTGGAAGGTAGGCATCAGGACATCAGACTGGAAAGTGGGAGCAGGTTGGGTTACTGGCAAGATGATGTGGGTCGGGAAGAATTTTTGTTTCTTCTTTTTTGGTTTAGCCCGTGCAGTTTTGTATGTAGGTGCAGGGCTGTAAGAAAAGAAAGTATCTGGGCAGAAGGAAGACCAAGGAACTGTAGCAGGAGGAGGGTTTTGTGGGACTGTTACAGGAGGAGGAGAAGAGACAGGTGGATTGAAGGCAGGATAGGTGCAACACTTGGAGACTGGGTAGTAGTATTTGGTAGGGGGCTGATTAAACTGGGCTGTAGCTGAGGTTGCCATAGGCGACGGGGAGGTAGATTTTTGGGAAGGCGGATGATTAATGGCAGGGCTGGAATATTGTGGCTTAGCTAAAGACAGGAGATCTGACCATGCCTGCAGCACAGGTTGAACAAACGCTGATTTACACACAGCCTGACTAACCAGAGATTGTACTAAATAAATGCAATCGGATAACACCTGCTGGGAACAAGCGGAATAATGTTCATCAAAAAAAGCCGGATCATCCTCTAACAACCATACCAGGGATTCAACCTGGTCACAACTGAAAGGAGGGGAGAAATCGTCACTACCTTCGGGAACGCATGACAAGGCTGACTTTGTACATAATTGGATCAAAGGCTGAACATCCTCAAATAACGCATGACCCTGATCTACTAGTAAATGGGCTGACTGGATAGTTTCCAGCAGTTGGTCACGGGTCCAATCTTTAAGAGTCTGACGGCAATATTCATTATCCTCTGCCGCCAGCAGAGAATAATAGACAATTTCATCAAAGTCCATCTTTTGCGCGCCCACCGTACCAGGACGGTTTCTCAGTGCAGCCACGTCTGGTCAGGGATGGCCTTGGTATACTGTCAGGAGACTAGTAGACCAGACTGTGTGGACTGCTCAGAGATAACCCAAAACGCATGTAAGCGAATAAATAATGGTGTTTATTAAACAAGTGACAAGTAAGAGGTATATAAACAGTGCAAAACCAACCACAGACCCACAAACAACAAATAGTATATACAAGTAAATGGAGATACCGGAATCGTAAACAAAGCCAGGCCAAGGTCATACACAGGGAGGTCAGCAGATGGGCAAGGACGGGAAACCAGCAGGACAGGGAGAGGATGGATGGTTAGGCTGCAGGGCAGGGATCCAAGGGAATCAGGAGGGACAAGAACAGGATGGGCTAGGGATCGGATCAGATCAGAGCAGAGCAGGACAGAAACAGGTTCGCAATCAGGATACAGGCAGCAAGGTCAGGGCACAGGGAGAAAGATACCAAGGCGAGCATGTGAGGGCTTGCCGGGTATTTATAGGACTGACTATAATTGACTTAAAGTCACACCTGAGCGCAGGGAATGTTGTCTGCTCCATACTGCCAGGATCCATCCGCTGGTGGACGTCAGTACTGCGGCCAAAAGATGAAATGACACCAGCAGGGAAATATTCTCCTGACAGTTCAACACTGCCAGGAGACACCTGCTGGTGGACCCCAGTACTGCATGCCAAAGGATATATCTTACCAGCGGATGGACCCTTTCCTGACAGTAACTGCCTTCATAGCTGCCTGTTCCGTGTGTGCTCAGAGTAAGACTCCACGACACCTTCCAGTGGGCCTCCTACAACTCATACCCAATGGAGAGAGGCCCTGGATCCACCTGTCTATGGATTTCATTGTGGAGTTGCCCAACTCCCAAGGCAACACAGTTATCCTTATGGTGGTTGACCGGTTCTCAAAGATGTGTCATTGTATTCCACTTAAGAAGTCGCCCACTTCTAAGGAACTAGCTTCCATTTTTGCTCGGGAGATCTTTCGCTTACATGGGCTACCCAAGGTGATTGTCTCGGACAGGGGTAGTCAGTTTGTGTCCCGGTTCTGGTGAGCCTTTTGCGCACAGCTGGGAATTCAGCTTGCTTTCTCCTCTGCATATCACCCGCAGTCTAATGGGGCCACAGAACGAGCCAATCAGTCCTTGGAGCAATTCCTACGTTGCTATATTTCTGACCATCACAACAACTGGTCAGACCTATTACCATGGGTACCATGGGCAGTTTGCTCACAACAGTGCCTTGAATTCTGCTTCCCGATTGTCTCCATTTATGGCGAATTATGGTTTCCAACCTTCCATGTTGCCTGACTCATTTGTTCCCTAGAGTATTCCTGCGCTAGAGGTGCATCTCCATGGTCTTCGTTCTACTTGGGCGCAAGTCCAGGAGGCTTTGCGTCATGCTAATGATAGGTACAGACTCCATGCTGACCCTAGATGCCTGCCTTTGCCTTCCTACCAGGTTGGGGACAGGGTCTGGCTGTCATCTTGCAACCTCCGACTTCGTGTTCCCTTACTGAAGTTCGCACCTCGGTTTATTGGGCCTTTCCATATCCTTCGCAGGATTAACCCAGTGGCTTACGCGTTGGACCTTCCTCCTAGTATGCGCATCTCAAATGTCTCCTTATTGAAGCCGTTGGTCTGCAACTGCTTTACCACCTCGGTGCCACGTCCTCACCCTATACAGGTTGAGAACCATAAGGAGTATGAGGCACAATCCATTGTTGACTTCCGTAGGTTCCGTGGGCGCATATAGTACCTGGTGCATTGGAAGGGGTAGGGTCCGGAGGAATGCTCCTGGGTCTCATCCTCGGACGTACATGCTCCTGCCCTCCTCCGTGATTTCCATAGACATTTTCCCCTCAAGCCCGGTGGTCCTCCGAGGGGGAGGGGTCGTTGAGGAGGGGGGTACTGTCAGGGCTGGCTCAGCCCTTCCTTCTCTGAGCTGGCTGCTCAGCTGTCGGCTAATTGCCAGCTCTCATCTCTCTCCACAGTTAACCAGCTGTTGTAGATCTGCTTGTCAGTCCTGCCTACCTAAAGATCTCCAGCTCACTTCATTCCTGCCTTCACCTTGGTCACATCACAAGAAACCATCTCCTGCGTTCTTTGTTTAAAGACTGGCTTTGCTGACATGCCTTCTGGCTCCTTATCCTGCTTGCTCTTTCTCTACGTGGATCCCTGACTTCTGGCCTGGCTGATTACCCGATCTGGTTACTGAACTCTGGCTTGGCTGATTATCTGATCTTTTTACTGAACTCTGGCTTGGCTGACTACCCAATCCAGTTACTGGACTCTGGCTATACTTTGACTACGCTTACTCTATTTACCTATTTATATTTAATAATAAAGAAGTGTGATTTTACTGTACTTCTGTCTTGGTCTGGTTCATGGTTTCTGACACACTGCTGGTGGTGCTGGCACGTTTTTGGGGTCTGTGTCTTTTTGGTTTTGGACTGGCGATCAAGGGTTGAGGTTCTGTCTGTGTAGGAGGTGATGGAGTATTCCACTGTGTATTGGTATGAGGCCAGGGGGTAGTGTATTGTTGTGGTGGTCTGTATGGTGGATTAATAGGAATGGGTCCACAATGGTTTTGGGGTCTGGGTAGTCGTATGTATGCAATGAGGCTTGCCGACCAGGCGGATATATGGGATGGAGTAAGGGCGGTATGTTGGGGCTATTTTAGGCTTCCAGTTGAATACTTTTGATGATGTGTAGTCATCAACATCACGCCTGATTTTGTTAAGTTTTACTTTGATTAAAAGGTCCTCATCTTTTTTGTTTTTTTTCCTTCAGGATTTTTTCGCCAGGTAGTGGGGAGATGGTTGATCTGGGCTCTAAGGGTGCAGATGTGTGTCTCAACCTTTTCCTTCAGCGTTTTGATTTTATCCTCTCTTTGCTCAATAATAATATCAATCCACTTTTGTGAGCAAAAATCAGAGACGTATTCCCATTCTGTTTGCCGCTCTGGTGTGAGAAAGGAACATCTGTGATTCTAAGGCCTCTTGAGGTAATTTTGGAGAGCCGATATCTGAGTACAAAGAATTTATCCCACCATTGGTGGTTGAGGGATATAATAGTATCCTCTATTTTCCTAAACATGGCGCAAAATTTGCCATATGATGCTTGATTGACAGTGGCATGGGGGTAAAAAAAATCTATTGGGAACAGTGTGTAGAGGTTTTCTAGATAGTCGTGTCTGACTGCCTCTAGAGTCAATATTAATTCCATTTTTTGGGGGCTGGAGTAGTCTAATATAAAGATATAGAAGTAAAAATAAAAATAAATATAAAAATACAATAATACAAATAAAAATTAAAAAAAATAATAGTAAACTGAAAATAATAACAATTAGATGAAAAGTGAGGGATATAGAAGTAATAATGTGAATTAAAATCAGATACACATATATTTAGCAAAGCAATTTGGGTTCAAAAAGCATACTATAGTGAGGACAGCAATGGATGCTATTAATGAAGGAATAGGGGTAATGAGCTCCTGAGGTGGGAGAGTAACAGGTTCAGTTTAAATTAAATTAGATTAAAATGAAAATCAAAAACAGTCTTTTAGAATAATAGTAGAAGTTTCTCAATGTGCTCCATTAGCAGCAGCTAATACTGAATTGTACTGAATTACAAGGACAGGGACAAGGACAGGAACGCCATACTCTCCAAACCATGAGTGGTGCTATGGCTATTGACAACTCCAAAATATCACTATTCCCATACTTCTCTGTGGAACTACAAAAATAGCGTGCATAGTTCATAAGAGGCTTCAAGATCTTAATCTACAATATGCCATGCTGTATCCTGCCCGCTTTCGAGTGGTTGCGTTGGAAGAGGTATATGTCTTTGATCGTCCTACTTCTGTGGCACGACGGGATCGGGAGGATAGAGCACTTTGAGCCGCTATATCGCAAGGCTCTCCTACCTGAAATATGATCACCTTTCAAAAGGTCTTTCTTTTTGTTTTGCTATTACCTGGTCCCAGATATGTTCCTGCATTCTTTCCATGTTCTCCTCAGTCAAGGTGAATACTGGAGAACATTGGATCTATTTGCATCGCGGTTTATACCACATAACCTGCTGAAGTGAAACCCAATCACCATCTTTTTTTCTACATTGTTTACTGTTATGTTAGTTGTGACATTAGAAACATGCCTGGGCAACTGGCATGATTTCACTATCTGTAAATGTGTTCCCCTATGGCCTCAGCCTTGAAAATTATGTCCTGGAATGTCCGAGGACTCAATAGCCCTGTGAAGAGACTGGTAGTCCTTAGCACTATTAAATCCCTAGATGCTGGTATTATATGCTTATAGGAGTCCCACCTCTGCCCTGATTCCATACCTAGCCTATCCGCTCGATTATTTGGTACCCAATTCCACTCAACATATTCCACATATTCCAGGGGGGGTAAGCATCCTGGTACATCAGGATGTTTGGTTTTCCTGCTCCCACAAGATCATAGATCCAGGGGGACGATATGTGTTCTTGCTATGCAATGTTTTTGGTTTGTCCTGTTTAATTGCTGAGATATATATACCACCACCATTTTCATCCGAGGTCCTTAGGTGCTTGGCTAGCTTTATGGCCCGTTTTCCAGATATCCCGCTACTAGCGGTAGGTGACTTCAACAATCACCTGAATCCCATACGGGACAAATTACCTGCCCCTGTCCACACCTCTTCGGTAAGAGGGGGACATACACCTTTTACTTGCTTACTAGAGGAGCTTGGACTAACGGATATATGGTCACCCAGAAATAATAAAAATTCTCATGTTACTCAGCCACGTATGTGGGACTGTCTAGGATAGATCTAGGTAATGACGCATTACTTCCACTGGTTATAGCCTCAAACTATGAAAGTAGGTATATATCTGATCATTCCCCGTTCTGGGTGAACATTTCGCTGCCCACTGCCTCTACACATACTGGGTGGAAACGTAACCCTTTCTGGCTCTCCTTATTCCCACAACCAGACCCCATGCGTGGTTTGCTAAAACTTTTTCTTCAAGATAACATAACCACTGCTCGGTTAAGTGTTGTCTGGGATACTGCTAAGGCTATATGAGGGGTCAGTTTATCAAACTAATAACCCATATCAAATCCGATACCAAGGCCTGGGAAACAATGGTATGCAGGGAGGTTACAGAGTCTGAAGATAGACATATCACTAACCCTACGGAGGATACAAAGCGGGCTTGGTTGGAGGCACAATCCATGTCCAGGCAACTGGCACTGCAGCTGGCTAAGAAAAAAAGTTTTTTTCTACAGAAATCTCACTTTGAAGAAGGGGAGGCTACTGTGCACATGCTGGCCATGCTGGCGCGTGCACAGAGGTCATCCTTCCTTGTCTGGGCCATCTGCGATGATCAGGGGGCCTTCCAGTCCCAGACCTCTGACATTATTAGAATCTTTAGATCATTCTACGTTGATCTCTATACTTCTAAAGTACAGCCTTCTGACATGGAGGTTGGGGGATTTCTAGATGGCTGTGTGTTGCCTCGCTTGTCGGCATCGGATGCAGCATTGCTCAATGCCCCATTAACAGAGGAGGAACTTGCGTTAACTCAAGCACAATCTCATAATAATAAATCTCTGGGGGGGACGGTCTTCCATCCGAGGTCTACAAGCAATATGCAGGCACATTGCTACCCATACCACCTGAAGGTCTATAATTAGGCATTTCAGAGTGGAGCTTTGCCTACTTTTATGAATGAGGCGATAATTGTTGCACTATTAAAACCAGGAAAAGACACTACTTTACCTGATTCATACTGACCTATTTCCTTGCTCACAACCGAGGCCAAACTATTGGCACGGGTGTTGGCGACCGGACTGGCTCAGGTGATACATAAATTGGTACACAAGGACCAATCTGGATTCATCCCCATTGAATCCATGGCTCGGAATCTTTTGAGGCTTTTCCTGAACTTACAATTACCCGTAGATAATCCTGGTAACTGAACCATTTTTTTCGCTAGATGCAGCTAAGACCTTCCACGGTGTCTAATGGCCTTACCTGTGGAAGGTGTTGGAACATGTGGGCCTGGGTACTAATTTTATCAAATGGGTCAAGATACTGTATGCTGAGCCCTAGGCTAGGATTAGGGTGAATGGAGAGCTCTCAGAACCTTTTGCATTAATCCAGGGCACTGGGCAGGGGTGTCCTTTGTCGCCCCTGCTGTTTGCCCTGGCTTTGGAACCGTCACGAATACGCGAGGAGGTCAATATAACCGGGTTCCAATGCAATACGGGAACTGACGTGGTGTCGATGTAAGCTGATGATACCCTACTTTACTTGGGAGATACTCAGGGCACTTTGTGGACCGTCATGACCCTTATTGAGACCTTTGGCGCATTATCAGACTTCTCCATTAATTGTAACAAGTCGGTACTGATGCCTTTGGACCCAATAAACGCCCCCCTTCCTGAATGTGCGGAAATGGTGCTAGTGGTATCTTCCTTTCACTATCTGAGCATTCAGGTTACCCTTGACCCATCTCAATATATTGAACTCAGTCTAATTTACTCCGTAAATTTTGTGAAAAATGTACTATTTGGTGTAAACTACCATTATCAGTGGTGGGGAGAATTAATCTCATCAAAATGGTCTGGGCACCACACTTGTTCTATGTATTCAACAGCTCTCCAGTCTGGGTTCCCCGACAGTGGTTTGCTAGGATAGACTCCCAATTTGGAGAACTGATATGGTGTAAAAAGATCTAACTAGTCTGTCAATATTACATTATAGAAAAGATCAGGGGGGGACTAGCAGTCCCTCTCTCTAGAGCCTACTACCTTGCTTCCCAGCTACAGCAGCTGGGGGGGCTGCGGAATTGTGGACTTAATGGACCCTATACGTAGACTTCTGATCCCACCAGGTAATGATGTCTCCGCCCTCGTGTGACTTAACGAACCCTATATGTAGACTTCTGATCCTACCAGGTAATGATGTCTACGCCCTTGTCTGTCTGGAGGGGGGTTTCATGCAATTTTGACCCTAGGGCTCCCACAATAACCCTATTGAAGACTCTATGGTCATATGTTAAATTGATGCTAAGGATACAGGGCTTTCTAACACACACTCCATTATGGCGCAACCTGAACTATAGGGAGATATTGAAACTCAGGGGGTTTAGAGACTGGGAAGGGGCAGAACTACCCTTTATATCACAGCTGTATAATGGGCCAACACTTAAATCCTTTATGGAGGTGCAGGCAGAGTTTGCCATCCCACATAGCCACTTCTTCAAATATTTACAGCTGAGACACTCCCTACAGACACAATCAAGATGTGCCCAACTTAAGTTCACTGACCATACCTTTATACAGGAGGTTCTTATGGAAGGCGATAAAAAGGGAATGATTTCCAGAAGTTATAATATTCTTCTTAATGCTATACAGGATTCCTCCAAACTACCTTGCAGGTGGGGCTGGGAAAAGGATATGGGTGCCATAGACGGGGAGACATGGGATCTCTGCCTGACCTCCGCCCCTTTGGTGTCGGTATCTGCCTCTAAAAAATTAGCCCATTTATATCTGCTACACAGGGTATACAGAACACCTGTACACCTTCATAAATGGGGGAGTCGCAATACCCCCCTATGCCCAAAATGCGAGAGAGATCATGGCGACCTCATTCATATGCTTTGGAAGCTTTTGCAAGCTTTTCCGCTATTGGAAGGAGGTCCTTGACGTGATCTCTCAGGTATTTATGTTCAATGCTCTGCGAAACCCTGGTTGTGTGTCTGTTTGGTGCCCTGGATGAGGAGTCCCTAATTCAACAAGCTCATACTGCTGTTCTGCGACTTCTGTATGTTGCATGTAAACTGATCGCAGTTTTAACAATTTTAAATTGTTCTCAGGGTGCCCATAAGACGGCAATGGGTTGACAAACCAACATAGAAATGTTTCACATAAATTCTACTCAATGTGGCAAGCTTGGTTGGATGTTAAGGGATTGGCACCACAGTTAATTAGAGACAGGCTGCTACAGGGGTGAATGTTATAGGAGATCCAGAGTAGTGGCTGACTAGGTCCTATATAACACAAGCTCCCTTATAGTATTAGTGACTTGGGTAGCTTGTGTTTGTTCATTTTTGGTTAACACTCAGGGCTCTTAGGGTTTAGATAGGGTGAACTGTTAGTGTCTATTTAGTTACACTATGCCTTCGTATATACAGTGGGGATGGAAGGTATTCAGACCCCCTCAAATTTTTCACTCTTTGTTATAGTGCAGCCATTTGCCAAAATCATTTAAGTTCATTTTTTTCCTCATTAATGTACACACAGCACCCCATACTGACAGAAAAACACAGAATTGTTGACATTTTTGCAGATTTATTAAAAAAGAAAAACTGAAATATCACATGGTCCTAAGTATTCAGACCCTTTGCTGTGACACTCACATATTTAACTCAGGTGCTGTCCATTTCTTCTGATCAGCCTTGAGATGGTTCTACACCTTCATTTGAGTCCAGCTGTGTTTGATTACACTGATTGGCCTTGATTAGGAAAGCCACAAACCTGTCTATATAAGACCTTACAGCTCACAGTGCATGTCAGAGCAAATGAGAATCATGAGGTCAAAGGAACTGCCTGAAGAGCTCAGAGACAGAATTGTGGCAAGGCACAGATCTGGCCAAGGTTACAAAAAAAGTTCTGCTGCACTTAAGGTTCCTAAGAGCACAGTGGCCTCCATAATGCTTAAATGGAAGATGTTTGGGATGACCAGAATCCTTCCTAGAGCTGGCCATCCGGCCAAACTGAGCTATCGGGGAAGAAGAGCCTTGGTGAGAGAGGTAAAGAAGAACCCAAAGATCACTGTGGCTGAGCTCCAGAGATACAGTCGGGAGATGGGAGAGAGTTGTAGAAAGTCAACCATTATTGCAGCCCTCCACCAGTCAGGGCTTTATGGCAGAGTGGCCTGACGGAAGCCTCTTCTCAGTGCAAGACACATGAAAGCCCACATGGAGTTTGCTAAAAAACACCCGAAGGACTCCAAGATGGTGAGAAATAAGATTCTTTGGTCTGATGAGACCAAGATAGAACTTTTTGGTCTCAATTCTAAGTGGTATGTGTGGAGAAAACCAGGCACTGCTCATCACCTGTCCAATACAGTCCCAACAGTGAAGCATGGTGGTGGCAGCATCATGCTGTGGGGGTGTTTTTCAGCTGCAGGGACAGGGCGGCTGGTTGCAATCAAGGGAAAGATGAATGTGGCCAAGTACAGGAATATCCTGGATCAAAACCTTCTCCAGAATGCTCAGGACCTCAGACTAGGCCGAAGGTTTACCTTCCAACAAGACAATGACCCTAAGCACACAGCTAAAATAATGAAGGAGTGGCTTCACAACAACACCGTGACTGTTCTTGAATGGCCCAGCCAGAGTCCTGACTTAAACCCAATTGAGCATCTCTGGAGAGACCTAAAAATGGCTGTCCAACAACGTTTACCATCCAACCTGACAGAACTGGACAGGATCTGCAAGGAGGAATAGCAGAGGATCCCCAAATCCAGGTGTGAAAAACTTGTTGCATCTTTCCCAAAAAGACTTATGGCTGTATTAGATCAAAAGGGTGCTTCTACTAAATACTGAGCAAAGGGTCTGAATACTTAGGACCATGTGATATTTTAGTTTTTCTTTTTTAATAAATCTGCAAAAATGTCAACAATTCTGTGTTTTTCTTTCAATATGGGGTGCTGTGTGTACATTAATGAGGAAAAAAATGAACTTAAATGATTTTAGCAAATGACTGCAATATAACAAAGAGTGAAAAATTTAAGAGGGTCTGAATACTTTCCGTCCCCACTGTATGTCAATCTTTGTAATTCTGGTTTACATATCTTTGTATGCACTATATTGGCCGGCAGCATATCATTGTATAAGAACTTTACCTTATACTCTTTTGTTTTAATATCTAATGCTATGTTCCTTTTTTCTACTGTACAGTGGAACCTCAGATTACGAGCATAATCCGTTCCAGTTGTATGCTCGTAATCCAAAATACTCGCATATCAAAGCGAGTTTTCCCATTGAAGTCAATTGAAATGAAAATGATTCATTCCGCATTTACTTCAATGGGATGCAATACCGCATGCGGCCAGAGGCGGTGGGTGCCAGAGAGCCTCGGAAACGGCTGAAAAGGCCCGAGCACACTTCGGCGGACCTCAGCAAGACTCCGTTCACGAGCCTTTCCGAGGTTTGCTGAGTTCAGCCGAACTGTCCTCGGGCCTTTCCGTGCATTTTCGAACGCCGACGATCGGTGACTTTCGGCTCTGCTCGGCTCCGGCGTCCCCCACCTCAGGCCAAAAGCGGTACTGCACACCGCTTTTGGCCTGAATCCTGCTCGTTTTACGAGACAACACTCGCAAACTGAGTTAGGATTTTTAGAAACACAGTGCTCGGTTTGCAAAATGCTCGTTAACCGCGTTACTCGCAAACCGAGGTTCCACTGTATACTCAATGGCATTATTCTGTATTATGGAAAACAAAAATAATTTTTTTTCTGATTAAAAAAAAAAAGCAAGACGTTATTTTTTCTTGTCTCCGTTTGGCACATAAGGCTGCATTCAGACTTGAACAGAGCATCTTTGGTTGTTTTTGCAAACTTTTTCTTGAGCATTTGTACAGGCATTTTTGACCATTTTGGAAAGCATTTTTCCTTGAGCGCTTTTTTTTTATTATTTTTGACCAATTAAAAATTATTTACAAAGAGAAACAAAATGTGATGCGTGTGTTTTTGCATGTTTTTCATGCTGTCCCATGTACGTCTATTGGAGCCAAAAAATAGAAGCTTGTAGCTCAAAAGAACCCTTGTGTACTTTTTACAAGCTTTAAGCAACACTGTGCTCAGAAGAACACATGCACAGTTGAAAACCATGGGGTTTTGGATGTTACAGAAGAATTCCACGCATGGATATTTTATACATAGTTACAATGGTCCAGCTTGGACCAATGTAACTATGTACTGTATATCCATTACCTGGCCTATGCCCCCGGAAGCTGGAAATCACTGAAGTAAACACCACTACACCAGTGATCAGAAAATAGTTTGCATGTTCTGAAAGAATGCAAAGCATTCTCTGATTGGACGAGGTAAAGAGTGTGATGTCACCACATCACCTCTCAACCTCATCCAATCAGAGAACGCTTTGCATTCATTCAGAAAATGCAAAGCATTCTTTGAATGGTGCCTGTGCAGCACTTGTGCGGCCAATCTCTCGTGTTCATAATGTAGCAGGCAGCTACTCAGCAAGGGACCCGGAAATTGAGATCACTGGAGTATTGATGTCTGCTTCAGTGATTTCCAGTTTCCAGAGGCAATGGCCATTTGAAGTGTATGCATAGTTACATTGGTTCAAGCCAGACCAGTATAACTATGCATAAAATATCCATACCTGAAAAAAAAAGTTTAAGTGTTTTGGAGCTCCATGCTACAAAACGCTCAGGTATGAATGAAACCTTAGAGCAACCTTTTCATCTAGCTTGTTTTGGCAAAATGCCTAAAAATTGCTCAAAAATTGTATACATGCCAGCGGGTGGATCACCCCTGCTTTTTAGTTACACAAGGCCACACATTTTCATTGTGCACCATTACAAACTTCTAGCCACCGACGTCTTAACAACCAATTACATCATTGATTGGTAAGGAGGACATTGGGTGCCTGCACAGCATCCTCGCTTGCCCCTCCCCTACCCATCTTCATCAGCACTGGAGTCACATTAGCTGAGTGAGGGAGAGAAACCGAAGGAGAAGAGAATATACTGGAAATCTAGTCAGTACCAGTGTGCAAAGGTGTATTTACTTTGGAAGAATAAATCATAACTAACGTTGGGTGTCCTACATATGTAGATGTTGCAGCATTATGTAAAGTTATTTGTTTCGTTTTTCATGTTTTTGAATGGGGTGCATCAAGATTGTGCCTAATTTTAAAGGGTGCCTTGACTGAAAAAAGTTTGAGAAGCACTGCCTTATGCCGTGTACACATGATCAGACTTTACGGCATACTTGGTCCGGCGTACTGGATTTCGTCGGACAATTCGATCGTGTGTGGGCTCCAGCGGACTTTGTTTTCTCAAAAGTTTGACGGACTTAGATTTGAAACATGTTTCAAATCTGTCCGATGGACTTGAGTCCAGTCGAAAAGTCCGCTCGTCTGTATGCTAGTCCGACGGACAAAAACCGACGCTAGGGCAGCTATTGGCTACTGGCTATGAACTTCCTTGTTTTAGTCCGGTCGTACGTCATCACGTACGAATCCATCGGACTTTGGTTGATTGTGTGTAGACAAGTCTGTTCATTCGGAATGTCAGTCGTAAAGTCAGTCGAAAAGTACACCGGACAAAGTCTACCGTAAAGTCCGATCGTGTGTACGCGGCATTAGAGGATGAATTTCAGCTTCAAAATCCCAAATCCTTATCAATATTGTATGTTTACATTATTCCTTTTATTATACAGTAAACAGTCAAAATTCCCATTTTCTGGATGTAGCACCCTCTACTGTGCTAGGGAATTAGTGCAGGTTTTTTCCTAGTACAGGTAAATTTCCAGGCTTGGCTGGTAGCCAAGTCTGGGTGTGTTTTGTGATCTGGGTTGGGAGTGGCTCAGAATAAGTGCTGGGTGACTCACAGGTGGCATCGTCTAAGACCTCTTACTTCTTTCTAGAATGTTCCAGTGTTTTCTAGAAAGAGAGGCTAGCAGTGTCTGAAGAGGTGGTTCTGGGAGCAGTAGCCACAGGGACAGCTAGCACTGGGACTTTTCTATTGCTACACCATAGGGGCCCGCGATCCCTGCCTGTAAAGGGCACCTGCTTTAAGCATGGCTGAGCTAGTTTCAGGCCTACCAAAACAGTGCTAGCTAGTCTGTAGTGGAAACCCAGCGTTTCCTGCTAGCAGAGATCACGAGGTGGAGGAGCAAGATGGCGGAGGGTGGTCATGTGTACCAAGTCCTGACCTGGTTGCCTGACTTGCAGGAGCGGATACTGGTGGACACCGGTGTCCGGTTGGAGCATCGTGGGGGATTTGCCCTCGGGATGATCGATGGGATGGAGTATCTGTGCATGCTGTGTCCAGAATGCCGGATAGTGCCTGGATCTCGTGCGGTCATTGTGGCGAACCGCTCGCCTGGCTTGCATCCAGCCAGCAGGAGCCACGGTACTACAATGTGGACCTGCACTCAGGACTGTGTCACGTGCAGCCGTGGACTTCCCGGAAGGCCTGGTGACTCCACTGCAAAAACAAGTGACAAAGGAGAAGAGGAGTCTGGAGGTGGCCTGCGGCCTGGTCGGGGACCTGGTAACTGTGAGTACTGCCATGTAGGAGCCAGATAATGTCCCTGAAATGCTGGCTGCTTCTATGTCCCTTGCTATCCCTATCTGGAAGGTGCCAGTGTTGGAGGGAAGTGCTCCCTCGGGTGAGTCAGAAGGAGAATGCAATGGCAGAGCCATAGATTGGGGGTCCCCCAGATTGCTGGTGGAGTTCGGGTCCCTGGAGAGATTAGCAGAGTGATCATCTCCTGGTAGCAGCTCGGAAAAGGAATGGGAGACAGGAAGTTCCCAAGTCCTGGAGGTTCAGTCCTAGGGAGGAGAAGAGCCAGACTTTGCTGGGAAGACCGAAGAAGCTGCAGGAACCCCCATCAGTAGCAGACGACTGTTCTACTGCAGATCTTTCACCACCCAGACCAGAGCAGCTGGATACAGGCAGTGGGTCAAGAGGTCCCCGGATACTTGTGTCCTCCCTGGAAAAGGAAAGCCCAAATAACTTCCCAGGTTTTCCCATGACATTTGATATGGAGTTGGGTCTGGACTATTCCTATGTCCCTCCCAGACCATGTACATCATTGAGAACTCCTGGGGAGAGTGGGAGGATGATTTGATCTGGGAGTACTTGCACATCCCCAAGCCTTTGCAGGTGCCAAAGTGTGAGGAGACCTAGGCCCACTTTGAGGACATTCAGCATGAATGGCGGCTGGGGAGAGCAATCCACAAAGACCGGGTGATAATCATGAAGGCAGGACAGCCTACGAAGTGTCACTCAGTTCCATCAGGAAGGAAGGGGGAGGTAAGAAGGGACTTCCTGACCCACACTTTTATGCATGAGGAGGACTGTTGGAGATACAGTCATCATGAAAGTGGTCACATGGAATGCTGAAGAGTTGCGCAAGAGCAAGACTTTTTGCAGGATCAGATCGGCCTGCCACCCTATGCTGTGCCCAATGGATGGACCTTTCCTATTGAAGGACACTGAGGGTGAGGTTTGGTCTTCATTTGAACTCTGTAAGGAGCCTGTCCAACCGGGGAGGGGCCTCTCCCATCAGGAACTCCCAAGAGAACCATTCAATTGATACTGTTTTTTTTTCCCTGGTTGTTTCTGTCAGCAGGCCATAATGCTAACCCCCTCCCAACAGAAAATGTATAAAGTGTGTAGATAAATGTTAGTTCAAGATGCTGTTTTGTTTTGTCCTCTTTTAGGATCTTCTGGGATGGCACGGCTGTCCATCCTCTCCGACTGGAGTCAAGACCTATGCGAGCAGAGTATCTCTTTTGAGGGAGAGATGCTCTGGCTCAAATTTGTACTATATTATGTGTTACTGTTAGCTACATGGACCTGTAGCTAGGTGCGTGTTATGTAGGGATGAGCTTTCTGTTCGGGTCGAACATGAGTTCAACTCGAACATTGGCTGTTTGCTTGTTCGTCGAAAAACTGAACATTATGGGCCGTTCACGCCAAATTCGAGCAGCGCGTAACAGCCCATAATGCACTGTGGGAGCACAGTGCATTGCTGTATGATGATTAATTTGCCTGCTAAAATCAGATGGTGGTGTACTGCTAGCAGATTGCCTGCAAGTACTTGGGACACCTATTGCTATACCTTCATTCCTCTCAGTGCAGGTTTTCGAGAGGACTGGAGCAGGGTTGGAGATCCCAGACGAGGAGCAAGAAGTCCGCCTTTTTCTTTGATGTGGGTCTACGGACTTGTTGCCTTATGAGTTTATGTGAAATCTACATTAATAGCTGTAAAATATTGGAAATATGAATATATTTAATTTATATTTAATTTATATTTAATTATTTATAGTTATATATTTTATATTTAATTTAGATTTAATTTATTTATATTTAATGAATATATTTAATTTAGCTTTTATCTAGAGTATGTAAGGCGGAACATATCATCTTCACAGAAATCTCTGGTAGACCAGACAAGTCGGTGCCTAGGCTTGTGTATACAAACAATGGGATCCAAACCTCACTGTTTTACACATACTCACTTCAAAGGATCCCATGCTGGGATATGCAATGAAGGGAGGCCAACCCATAATCAATACTTAACTTCCTGGGAAAATTCAAGTTAAGCTTCTGCTCAGATTAGTCACAAGGATTTGCATTAAAGGGGGCTGACTTATGCAAAGCAAAGGCATAGGAGATGTAGCCAGTCCTTAACCAGGAATAGGGAAGCTCACCAATCAGAGCCACGCTATACCAACCAATGAGGCATCAGCATGTAATGATATACACAGACTAGATGGGAGGGAAACACACACTTTTATGGGAGAGCAACCATAAGAATGAAACCTTGGTGCAAAGGGTAATTATGGGAAAGGTCTGCATTTTACTTGTAACTAAATATGTTTGCAGATTAATGTTTTCAGGAATATACTCTGTATTCCTTCATGTAATTCTCTTATTTTAACCTAATATTTTCTTGCTCGGTATAGACTATATATAGATGGTTGTGTATTAGATAGACTTTCAACTACTCACCAATAAATGTTGTTATTGTGTTAAAGCTTTCACTCATGGTCAAAGAACTGTCATTTAACCCAAATCATGTCTGAGAAATATTAAATCTCAAATATAGTATACGGTAAAAAGACATGGGAGGTCATCATATGTCTAGTCAAGCATGCGATGCCCAAGCGGCTGCTGTTGTGGCCACGCTTGATCCGCTTCAGACATAGGTTGCAAACAGCAATGGTGCGATATGCTGCATACGTGTCCAAAAAGGCCCACACCAAGGAACTTTTCAAAATCAGCGGGGGGTCAGCAGCGCCCTGCACCTGCAGAGCTCTGCGGTGTGTGATGCAGTAGGGGGGCTGCCCTTAAGCTGCCCCCTAGAGGACATCCTGCCTCGTTGGAGTTGTGCCTCCTCCTCCTCCTCTATTCTATCAGGCACCCAAGTAAGCAAACTTGGCACTATGCTGCAGCTGGGGGAACAAGACTGCCAGTTTCTTGTACTTCTTGGGCACCCCCTCTCTCTAGGCTCACGTTACTCCCTTCTTCAACCTGGAAACCAACATCGGAGCCTTCAAATCGCTGTGCATCCTCCAGCAGCATGTACCCGACACTGTGGTTGAATAGTTTGGGGGACTCCTCCGTGCATGATGGTGGGACTACGGAAGGAGTGACAGTGGACAAGGAGCCGGTGGAATAGGCCGCTTTGGCAGCTGCACAGGAAGGAAAACTACTCGACGGCTTTGTTATCCACTACATCAACTCTTCTGCATGTTCTGGCTCAATAACACGGCCAGCAGCAGAAAAAAAGGACAAGTGTGCCCCACGGCCACCGGCAGAGGATGCACCATGTCCATGACCAGCACTGTTGACTGTAGACACAAAGCCTGCTTGCCCTCTTTTAGTGGCCTGTGAGCGTCTGCTTCTCCTTGGTGTCCTTCTGGACATGATGTATATTTTGTTTTGCAACACTGCACTACACTGTATTGTGTACTGTGTACACCGCCAGAAAAGTAGTAGCAACTGCACTACGGCTGCACTGTATTGTAATTACAATTTTTGATCTAATATTTCACAGCAGGGATCATTCCTGCGCTCAACAAGAGTATCTGCGAGGCTTTACAGTGTTGTTCCACCACCACTATTGCCTAAGGCCCCAATTTTCTGCCCCTGTTTAACAGGGGAGCGTAATTACAATTTTTGATCTAATATTTCACAGCAGGGCCTGTTCCTGCGCTCAACAAAAGTATCTGTGAGGCTTTACAGTGTTGTGCCACCACCACCACCACCGCCTAAGGCCCAATTTTTCTGCCCCTGTGATATATCTATATATTGATATAATATTTCACAGCAGGGCCCGTTCCAGCGTCCACCAAGAGTAACTGTGAGGGCTTACAGTGTTCTGGTACCACCAACACCTAAGGCCCAATTTTCCACAAAGTGTATAGGGCAGGCAGTATAGTATATACAGGTGGTCCCCTATTTTCAAACATCAGACTTACAAACGACTCCTACTTACAAACGGAGGGAGACAACAGGAAGTGAGAGGAAATCTACCCCTAGGAAGGGAAATTCTCTCCTGTAAGAGTTAATATGGGAAAAATTTGTCTCCACTGATGCTTTATCACCAATTCTTGTTTCCCTAATAACACAAAATTTTCTAAATCCAATTGTCATTGGGACAGAAAGTGAGGTGAAATCTTATGAACAAGAGCACAGACAGCAAAAAATGTTACAGGGGTGATAACCCTGCCCTATATTATCCAAAAATCTTAAAACTAGATTTTTGGGCTGGAGCTACACTTAAAAAATGTACCAAATTGCAAACAGATTCAACTTAACAACAAACCTACAGTCCCTATCTTGTTTGTAACCCGGGGACCGCCTGTATACTGCTGTTCAGAGTATATAGGGCCTGGGGGCCCCACGCCTTTTTTATTGATTTGGGTGCGGGGTTCCCCTTAATATCCATACCAGACCCAATGGGCTGGTAATGGGCTGGGGGGGGCAACATTACATTACAGCCACAAGCAGTTTTAAATGACTTTTTTTCCTTTAGAAATGTCATTTTGTTCAGGGACTGTTCTAAACACGGGAAAAATGCGCCACTTTACAGGCATAATATAGACACCCCCCGGCACGATATTTAAAGGAATATTACAAACAACAAACCTACAAACCTATCTTGTTTGTAAACCAGGGACCGCCTGTATACTGCTGTTCAGAGTATATAGGGCCTAGGGGCCCCACGCCTTTTTTATTTATTTGGGTGCGGGGTTTCCCTTAATATCCATACCAGACCCAATGGGCCCGGTAATGGACTGGGGGGGGCAACATTACATTACAGCCGCAAGCAGTTTTAAATGACTTTTTTTCCTTTAGAAATGTCATTTTGTGCAGGGACTGTTCTAAACACGGGAAAAACGCGCCACTTTACAGGCATACTATAGAAACCCCCCAGGCACAATATTTAAAGGAATATTACACTTTTATTGTTTCACTTTAAGCATTATTAAAATCACTGCTCCCGAAAAAATTGCCGTTTTTAAACCCTGGGGCAGGACCAGGGTCCCCAAACACTTTTTATGACAATAACTTGCATATTAGCCTTTAAAATTAGCACTTTTGATTTTTCACCTTCAAGTCCCATAGACTTTAACGGGGTTTGCACTAATTTTTGGTCTGTTCGCATGTTCTGCCGCAAACCGAACCGGGGGGTTGTTCGGCTCATCCCTAGTGTTATGTTGTACATGATGTAAATACTTACCAGATATTTGTATATATATTTTTGTACATATTTATGTGTACATAGCCCTGTCCCAGTTTGTTCCCTTATCCCCACTAGCTGGATTTTAGGGGGGGGGGGGGGTGAGTGTAGAACCCTCCAGTGTGCTAGGGAATAGTGTGTGCTAGTACAGGTAAATTTCCAGGCTTGGCCAGTAGCCAAGCCTAGGTGTGTTTTGTGATCTGGGTTGGGATCAGCTCAGAGTAAGTGCTGGGTGACTCACAGGTGGCATCACTAAGACCTCCTAATTATTTTTAGAATATTCCAGTGTATTCTAGAAAGAGAGGCTGGAGGGGAGGTGAAGCCACCTGGGGTATTCTGAGGAGCCCTGACAAATCCCCAACTTGGATTGGCAGGGGGCAGGCCTCCTTAAATACCCAGGGTTGGCCCATCTGGGGAGGAGTTGATCGGGTGGAAGAATGGAGATGGAGTGTTAGGCTTTGAGGGAGCTCCCCAGTCTGGGGGGGAGGTGACCTTGGGCCTGGGCTCGGAGCCCTCCAAGGAAGCGTGGAAGTGTCCTGGACAGGAGGAGCAAGAGAGGACACTGCCGGGCAAGTTTCTAGGAGTTCCACTGAGATAACCAGGAGGGCTGTGCATACAATCAAGAGGACTGGGGTGGCAGAGCCACCCCAGTCCTCTTGTTGACTGACTCTGGGATGGGTGCAGAACCAGTCTGGAGGATTGGGGTGACACGGGAAGTGGAAAGGGGCAGCTGCAGGTGCAGCTGGGAAGGCTGGCAGTGCCTGAAGAGGTGGTGCTGGGAGCAGTAGCCACAGGGACAGCTAGCACCAGGACATTTCTATTGCTACACCATAGGGGCCTGCGGTCCCTGCCTTTAAAGGGCACTTGCAATGTTCTGATCACTTGGGCATCTCAAGTCCTCATTCCTATCCAAGTTTAATATCCCTCAATAAAACAAACAAAAATAAAATGCAAGGACTGCTTTATTGTCTCTGAGGAGTGTAAAAGTGTGTGCCTGGCTGGGCAGGGTGACAGTAAGACCACAATTCTCAGCATCCCCTATGGGAGTGCCGCTACATGGTATACACTGCACAAAGTATGCAATACACAACCTATGCTGCCCGCAGCTGTTCCTCTGATCTAAATACAGTATGACATATTGAGAGGTTGAATAGTGGTTGGGACTTTTTTTTTTATCAATTTAACAATAATTCCAGCATATAGGAAAATGTCATTCAGAGCCTGGCCTTACACATTCAACCACCACTTAGAAAACACCTTGGCAGTGTGACAGGTATGTTGTAAGCAAGACATACAGGACACCCATAGATTATATGTTATATGTAAGACTATTTGTTATGCAATTTCTCCTTATGGCCACAAGATGGCGAAAGGAAGAGGCTGACCTTTCCTTTCTGAACATGGAGAGACACATGACACTGGGGAAAAAAAAAGTTTCAGGAAGTGTGTGAGGGTAGGTACCAGCCAGGAGACTGATGGGTGAGGGGAGCGTGATAAGGGAGAGAGGTGACAGGAGTGTGTGTGAGATATAGAGGAGAGAGGAAGTGGCTGACAGAAGGGCAGAGATACCAAGCCTCAAAAAGCCCTTTTTGCTGTGTGACAGTCTACATCCAACAGAGGGGACAGAGGACAGGAGTGGTGAGGTGACAGGACTGTGTGGTGAAATTCCACCTAAGAGAGAGAGAGAGACATGCATTTCCTGAGACAACCGGGAGGACTGTCACCCACACGTTCCACCACCGTTAAGCCTAGAGACTCTGACCAGTGACCCAAGGCCACCCAGCCCAGCAGAGACGACCCATTCCGCTTCAGGGATTGCAACATCCATCCAGGTCAGCCGCTGTCTGATATCCTTCTCAGTTTCGCTACCAGTCACCTTGATCAGTCGTCAGGAGGTGATCCGGTGCCTTACTACATCGCTAGGAGCAACAGGAGCCTGAACCAGCATCTGGAATTACCGCTGTGTCATCGCACAGAGGATTGGTGAGCGGGTACAAACCCAACATCCTTATTTACACAGTATTGACACTGCATGCAGGCACCAATTTTCCTTTCTAGTGTCACCGGATACTTGTTTGGAGCTGCCATCTTTAGCACATTGTCCTTTAAATCTCTACCTATATTCTAGTTGATTACTGCTTCACGCGAGCTTGTTTAAACCTGGTCTTAAAATAAGGGCCCTGCCGTTTGCTAGCAGAAGACACTAGTATTATTCACCCAAGGACCTGCAACGCTACGGAACTGTATTTACTGCACCTGTTTAACCCATTTTTTTTGTTGATATCTCAGTAGTGTTCGGGGCCCAGAAGAAGATAAGAAGTTGACAAACCTTCTCTCCTCCCTGTCAAGGCTGGGCTCAGCCCTTCCTTCTCTGAGCTGGCCGCTCAGCTACGGTTCGCACCAGTCTAACTTCTGCTTTGGGTGACAAAATTCTTGCTGCTCATGCTCCTCCTGAGAAACCTTGTGACCGCTGCTTTGTCCCAGAGAGTCTCCATACTGCCGTGCTCCAGACTTACCATTCTCCCAAGGCAGCTGGCCACCCTGGGAAGAATCAACTCGTTTGGGCCATTTCTCAACAATTCTGGTGGCCTAGTCTATGTGCTGATGTAACTGCCTTAGTAGCCGCCTGTTCCGTGTGTGCTCAGAGTAATACTCCAGGACACCTTCTAGTGGGCCCCCTACAACCCATACCCAAAGGAGAGAGGCCTTGGACCCACCTGTCTATGGATTTCATTGTGGAGTTACCCAACTCCCAGGGCAACACAATTATTCTTATGGTGGTTGACCGGTTCTCAAAGATGTGTAATTGTATTCCACTTAATAAGTTGTCCACTTCTAAGGAACTGGCTTCCATTTTTGCTCGGGAGATCTTTCGCTTACATGGGCTACCCAAGGTGATTGTCTCGGACAGGGGTAGTCAGTTTGTGTCCCCGTTCTGGTGAGCCTTTTGTGCATAGTTGGGAATTCAACTTGCTTTTTCCTCTGTGTATCACCCACAGTCTAATGGGGCCACAGAACGAGCCAATCAGTCCTTGGAGCAATTCCTACATTGCTATATTTCTGACCATCATAACAACTGGTCAGACCTATTACCGTGGGTAGAGTTTGCTCACAACAGTGCCTTGAATTCTGCTTCCCGATTGTCCCCATTTATGGCGAATTATGATTTCCAACCTTCCATGTTGCCTGACTCGTTTGTTCCACAGGGTATTCCTGCGTTAGAGGAGCATCTCCGTGGTCTTCGTTCCACTTGGGCACAAGTTCAGTAGGCTTTGCGTCATGCTAATGATAGGCACATACTCCATGCTGACTGCAGACGCCTGCCTGCACCTTCCTACCAGGTTGGGGACAGGGCCTGGCTGTTATCTCGCAACCTCTGACTTCATGTTCCCTCACTGAAGTTCGCACCTCGGTTTATTGGGCCTTTCCGTATTCTTCGCAGGATTAACCCAGTAGCTTACGCATTAGACCTTGCTTCTAAAATGCATATTTTGAATGTATTTCATGTCTCCTTATTAAAACCTTTGGTCTGCAACCGCTTTACCACCTCGGTGCCACGTCTTCACCCTGTACAGGTTGAGAACCATGAGGAGTATGAAGTACAGTCCATTGTTGACTCCCGTAGGTTCCGTGTGCGCATACAGTACCTGGTGCATTGGAAAGGGTACGGTCCGGAGGAACGCTCTTGGGTCTCATCCTCGGACGTACATGCCCCGTCCTCCTCTGTGATTTCCATAGATGTTTTCCCCTCAAGCCTGGTGGTCCTCCGAGGGGGAGGGGTTGTTGAGGAGGGGGTACTGTCAGGGCTGGGCTCAGCCCTTCCTTCTTTGAGCTCAACTGTCGGCTAATTGCCAGCTCCCATCTCTCTCCACAGTTCTCAGCTGTTGATGATATCCTGCTCGTCAGTCCTGCCTACTTAAGCCATCCAGTCCAGAGGAGCTCTGCCTTCACCTTAGTCAACATCACAGAGACACTCTCCTGCATTCCTGTTGAAAGACTTGCTTGGCTTACATCCATTCTGGCTCCAGATCCTGCTTGCTGTTTTACTACGCTCATCTCTGGCTCCCCTGGCTTTTCTGACTATCTGTTCCGGTTCCTGATCTCTGGCTATGTTTTGACTACGTTTGTTCTATTTACTTTTATTATTAAACAAGTGTGATTTATCTGTACTTCTGTCTCGGTCTGATTTCATGGTTTCTGACACTCCCTCTCGGGGCCTGTGTTATGAGCATATAAATGACTGTTTTTTCAATACCTACAGTTGCTAAATATTGAGGGTTGTCATTTCTATTGTATTGATTCTCTGCAGCAAGTTTTAACAGTGCTGTAAGTTTCAATATGCTTTAAACCATGATAATACAGTTCATTGCAAAAGTATTCACCCCCTTGGCTTTTTACCTATTTTGTTACATTACAGCCTTCAGTTCAATTTTTTTTAATCTAAATTATATGTGATGGATCAGAACACAATAGTCTAAGTTAAACTAAAATTAGAAGAATATATTATTATTATTATTATTATTATACAGGATTTATATAGCGCCGACAGTTTACGCAGCGCTTTACAACATTAGGGCAGACAGTACAAGTACAATACAATTCAATACAGGAGGAATCAGAGGGCTCTGCTCATTAGAGCTTACAATCTAGGAGGGAGGGTCAAGTGATACAAAAGGGTAATAGCTGTGGGGGATGAGCTAATGGAGAAAATAGTGCAGTTGTTAGATGGAGGCAGGATAGGCTTCTCTGAAGAGGAAAGTTTTCAGGGATCGCCTAAAAGTGGATAAAGTTGGAGACAGTCTGACAGATTGGGGTAGGGAATTCCAGAGGATGGGCGAGGCTCGGGAGAAGTCCTGGAGGCGGATATGGGAGGAGGTGATGAGGGAGCTAGAGAGCAGGAGGTCTTGGGAGGAACGGAGATGGCGATTAGGTTGGTATTTTGAGACTAGGTTAGTGATGTAGCTGGGGGCAGAGTTGTGGATGGCTTTGTAACTTATTGTTAGTATTTTGAATATAATTCGTTGGGCGAGTGGTAGCCAATGGAGGGATTGGCAGAGAGGGGTAGCAGACACTGAGCGGTTTGTAAGGTGGATGAGTCTGGCAGCAGCATTCATGATGGACTGAAGGGGGGATAGTCTGTTTAAAGGTAAGCCAATGAGGAGTGAGTTGCAGTAGTCAAGGCGAGAGATAACCAGGGAGTGAATCAGGAGCTTTGTGGTTAGAAAGGGACGTAGTTTAGAGACGTTGCGGAGGTTGAGGCGGCAAGCTTTGGAAAGTGATTGGATGTGGGGCTGAAAGGAGAGTTCAGAATCCAGGATAACACCTAGTACCCTGACATGTGGGGACGGGTGAATGGTTTTGCCATTGCTCTTGACAGAGAAGTCGGGGGAAGAGGAACGTGGGGGAGGAAATATTATAAGCTCGGTTTTGGACAAGTTGAGTTTGAGGAAGTGGTGTGACATCCATACAGATATGTCGGTTAGTAGGTTAGTGATGCGTGAGGAGACTGATGGAGTGAGTTGAGGGGTGGAGAGATAGATTTGTGTGTCATCAGCATAGAAATGATATTGAAAGCCGTGAGAGGCTATCAGCTGACCCAGGGAAGAGGTGTAGATTGAAAATAAAAGAGGTCCAAGAACAGAACCTTGGGGGACCCCGACAGAGAAGGGAAGAGGAGTGGAGGAAGTAGAATTGTAAGTGACACTGAAGGTGCGTTGGGATAGGTAGGATGAGAGCCACTGAATAGCACAGTCACGGAGACCGAGGGAGTAAAGTTTTTTGAGGAGGAGGGGGTGGTCAACCGTGTCAAAGGCAGCTGAAAGATCCAGAAGTAGGAGTACAGAATAGTGTCCATTGGTTTTTGCAGTTAGTAGGTCATTTGTGAGTTTTAAAAGAGCAGTTTCTGTGGAGTGTTGAGGGCGAAATCCAGATTGAAGGGGATCAAGAAGGTTGTTTTTAATGAGGTGGTCACTCAGTTGGTTGTAAACCAGGCGTTCAAGGAGTTTAGAGGAAAAGGGGAGCAAGGAGATTGGGCGTAGGTTGTTAAGATTGGTAGGGTCCAAGGACGGCTTTTTGAGTATGGGGGTGACCAGTGCATGTTTTAGAGCATCGGGGAAGATGCCAGAGGTGAGGGAGAGATTGAAGATGTGGGTTAGAGAGTGTAGGATGGGGTCAGAGGGTGACCGTAGCATTTGAGAGGGAATAGGGTCCAGGGTACAGGTGGTTAGGTGGGCGATAGAAAGGAGTTTAGCAACTTCATCTGTAGTAGTAGATTTGAATAGGGGGAGTGTCAGTTGTATCTGTTGACATGGGGTCTTAGCTGGGGGAGATACCTGTAGAATAGAGATTTCATCACGGATTGTATCAATCTTGTTTTTGAAGTGATTAGCGATTTCCTGGGCAGTGAGTAAGTCAGTGGGTGGAGGCGGTGGAGGACAAAGTAGAGAGTTGAAGGTAGAGAAGAGTTTACGGGGATTGGATGAGAAAGTGTTAATAAGAGTTGTAAAATAGGTTTGCTTAGCAGTGTGGAGAAAAGAATAGTATATTTGGAGGGCAGATTTGTATTGGTTGAAGTCTTTGAGAGACTTAGTCTTGTGCCACAGACGCTCAAGAGCGCGACTATGTTTTTTGAGAATTTTAGTGTCATCTGTTTGCCAGGGTTGTAGGGGTCGAGGCCTGATTCTGCGTGTAGTGAGGGGAGCGAGCTTATCCAGGGTGGAGGACAGAGATTTATTGTAGATGGACATAGCTTGGTTGGGGCAGGACAGGGGAGAGATTTTGTCATAGAGGTGGTCAGTAGCAGAATAGAGGAGACAGGAGTTGAAGTTGCGAAAGTTTCTACGGGTGATGGTTAGGCGATTGGAGGGAAAGGTGGTGGAAGACAGGGGGAGAGAGAAACTAATAAGGTGGTGGTCCGAGAGAGGAAAAGGATTGTTTAAGAAGTTGCATGGAGTGCATAGGTAGGAGAATACAAGGTCAAGGGTGTTGCCATCAGAGTGAGTAGAAGCCTGTACCCATTGCTTCAGGTCAAATGAAGAGGTTAGACTAAGAAGTTTAGAAGTAGCAGGAGTGTTTGTATTAGCAGGGATGTTGAAATCACCGAGAAGGATTGTGGGAATATCCGAAGAGAGAAAGTAGGGTAGCCAGGCAGAAAACTCATCAAGGAAAGTCGATAATGGTCCAGGGGGCCATATATATACATAAAACTATTTTTCAGGAATAAGAAAATGATAATTGGCATGTGTGTATGTATTCACCCCCTTTGTTATGAGGCCCATAAAAAGCTCTGGGGCAACCAATTACCTTCAGAAGTCACATAATTAGTGAAGGATGTACACCTGTATGCAATCATCTAAGTGTCACATGATCTGTCATTACATATACACACCTTTTTGAAAGGCCCCATGGGCTGCATCACCTAAGCAAGAGGCACCACTAACCAAACACTGCCATGAAGACCAAGGCACTCTCCAAACAAGTAAGGGACAATTTTGTTGAGAAGTACAAGTCAGGGTTAGGTTATAAAACAATATCCAAATCTTTGATGATCCCTAGGGGCACCATCAAATCTACCATAACCAAATGGAAAGAACATGGTGTTGGAATTATTAAAGAACTGTTCGTGCCTGTTCTCCATCTTATAGGCTTAATTAAGGACACTTGAGAAGTATTGCAAGATGGCCATTATATCCTGTACACACCCAACCGTTGTTTTTCCTTCCTATAACTATGTATGGTAATATTCAAAGATTGTAAGGTTTGCTGATGCAGAGAAAAAAGTTAAGTCCAAATGAGCTGCCAGCATACGCCCAGAAACGTATGACTTCTGTAACTTCCTCTTTTTACTACTATTAAAAGCTAAGTCTGTGGTCACTGGGAGTGACTCCTCGTTTGAATCTATGCATGTAAGGACCTCACAAATATGTATCGATACCTATGAGTAAAGCTTCTTCCTTGCTGCGGACTGGGAGTCTGAGCAGAAATGTTTTTATTAGGCAAATAAGGCGTCATTATATCTCAATCATACAGTAACAAGGCACATGATTATACAGATCATCACATCACATCTTCTTGTCAGAGCATTGCTGGACATAGATAGGTCAGGGGCATGTAATCCGGGTAGGGAAAGGACTAACAAAAAGATAGGTTAAGGGAGTTCATATAGCATACTAGTCTGGGTAGTATCTGTAAAGAGGTATATTGGAGAGTTTGCATATGAGGAAAGGAGCTGTCTCAGATATTTGGAGGGCATCAAGGCCAATACCAGTGTATCAAAGGTCAGCTTCCTCCCGCGTTTCTATTCCTATATAGTAAGTGATCAAGCTTTTACTCATGCATTCCATACTTCATCAAATTTTTGCTGGCACTTCCGTCCCATATACGTGAGCTTATATAGGGGCAACACCGAGTCTACTAGTGAGTGCCACTGAGTGATTGTAGGGGGAGACACCAACTTCCAGTTTTGTAGTAGCACCTTTCTGGCATAGAAACACAAACAGAATAGCAAGAGTCCCTTGTGAGTAGAATGTGTTACCAAATCTGTTATACCTAAAAGAAGCACCTTGGGATCCATTGATACTGAAAGGTCGGTGACCGCATTAATTCGGACCGGGAGTCTTGATTGATCTAAGGTGAACAGGAGATTTTCCTGACATTGTGGGGGCTCGTCCGGGATCTGACCATCGGGTGCCATTGTCCATGGACCTCCGGTTTATCGGTGAATAATTTGAAAATATTCACCAATAAAAGACCCCTGGTTGGATTGACCGTAAACAGGGGCCAATCAGAGACCGGATATTTGGTCCGAGGTCCAGATCCATAACCCATAGATCTTGTCCTCCCGCTCTAAGTAAGGTAAGAATCTTTCTTTTGGCTTATGATTGTAGGGGAAATAGCGTTATCTTGTGGTCATTGTAATATGGTGATTTTTCCTATGTATGATAGTGATAGTATTGGTCAAGTTGTTTTTCTTTGTGTTCTTTTTTTGGTTTAATAACATTAAGAGAGAATAAGAGTACTGTGACCCCAGTAGGATTCTGTAGAGGGAATCTCTGGGGTGCTGAAGACAGGGCCATCTGGACCGGGGCCAAGGTAACTAGAACTGAGTCCTCTGCCTAGGTAGAAAAAAAAAGACAGCTTTGTCACAAGAGAAGAGAAATTGTGAGTCAGTTGCTGTATTGTTAGAATTGTCTGGACATCTAAGTGCACTTCCTCTTTTGTGTGTGTGCGCGCGCGCAATGTGTGTATGTGAGTGATTTCTGATCAGATCACTAATTTTACTGTTTCTGCTTTAGCCAAATGTACTGTCTGTGGTGAAAAAGGTGAAGGTATAAATTGTTTTTTTTTATATTTCCTGTTGTTTGGGGAGTTTTGACTTTCTGTTTGTTGTTATATAGAATTTGGCAGGGTCCAAGAGTAGAATTACCAGTTTTGTATTTTAAACCCCAAACTGAAGCAAAAGAAACAGAGACATGGGGAACAACATCTGTAAAGGGGGATGTGCCTGTCTCTGCTGCTGCGTCCCCGCAACTTCCTTAGATGGAGACAAAAAGTTTATCCATAAAAAGGACCCAGAAACTGTTAAATATTGTACTAAGTGGAAAAAGAAGTTTGGGTTTAATAACAAGCTTAATGTTAAAGGATGTGAGTAACTAGTTGAAAAAATTAGCAAGTTGGGACCTAAAGAACAAAAAAATTATGGTTTGGGTGTGGCTCAGAACTGGTTAGAACAGGCTAGAATTCATGCTCAGGGAGTATCCAAGAGGAAGTTGCAAGAGTGCCTCCCCCTCTTAGACAAGGAAGATGAGAACACCGTATTTGTCCAAAGGCCCCCCTCAAGCCCCTCAGCAGCCACCCCCATATGTAGCCCCAGAAGTGGTCCCTCCTACTCCAAATACATCCACCCCCCTTAGATGAGACACTCCACCTGAAAAAAAACAAACTCCCCTTCCACCCGTCTCACCAGTCAAAGTCGAAACCCCAAGGAGAGCGGATGGTGATCTCTCACTGACCTGTCAGTCCAGAGTCGGGAGCCGAGCACTCATGGTCTTACTAGGAGCCCATCCTAAGGTCCGACTAAGATGAGTAGTTCTTTACAGGATACCCTAGCTGAAGGACTCAAAGTGTTAGGGGAAAGATCTCTGGACCAAGAAGATAGAGATAGACATCCACCCTGCAGATATGGAAACAAAGATGGTAGCTTTATGGCACCAATGATAGAAGTCCCCAACCCTAGGGCTGGAAAGCCCATACCAGGTGGAGTTGACAACTATCCTGCCACTAGGGATGAGCCCGATGTTTGAGTCGAATGTAAGTTCGACTCGAACATCAGGTGTTCGCCTGTTTGCCGAATAGTGAACAATTCGGGGTGTTCGTGGCAAATTCGAAAGCAGCGGAACACCCTTTAAAAGTCTATGGGAGAAATCAAAAGTGCTAATTCTAAAGGCTTATATGCATGGTATTGTCATAAAAAGTGTTTGGGGACCTGGGTCCTGCCCCAGGGGACATGCATCAATGCAAAAAAAGTCAGTTTTTCGGAAGCAGTGATTTTAATAATGCTTAAAAGGATACAATAAAAGTGAAATATTCCTTCAAATTTCGTACCTGGGGGGTGTCTATAGTATGCCTATAAAGTGGTGCATGTTTCCCGTGTTTAGAACAGTCCGAGCGCAAAATGACATTTCTAAAGGAAAAAAAGTCATTTAAAACTACTCACAGCTATAATGAATTGTCGGTCCCGGCAATACGGATAAAAGAAGTCATTGAAAAAAACGGCATGGGATCCCCCCAGTCCATTACCAGTCCCTTTGGGTCTGGTATGAATATTAAGGGGAACCCCAAACCAAAATTTAAAAAAAAAATTGCATGGGGGTCCCCCCAAATTCCGTACCAGGCCCTTCAGGTCTGGTATGGATATTAAGGGGAACCCCATGCCAATAAAAAAAATGGCATGGGGGTCCCCCTCAGAATCCATACCAGACCCAAAAATACCAGACCCTTCAGGTCTGGTATGGACTTTAAGGGGAACCTCGCGCCAAAATTAAAAAAAAAAGGCGTGGGGGTCCCCCAAAAAATCCATACCAGACCCTTATCCGAGCACACAACCTGGTAGGCCGCAGGAAAAGAGGGGGGGACAAGAGAGTGCCCCCCCTCCTGAACCGTGCCAGGCCACATGCCCTCAACACAGGGAGGGTGCTTTGGGGTAGCCCCCCAAAGCACCTTGTCCCCATGTTGATGGAGACAAGGGCCTCATCACCACAACCCTTGCCCGGTGGTTGTGGGGGTCTAGGGGTGGGGGACTTATCAGAATCTGGAAGCCCCCTTTAACAAGGGGACCCCCAGATCCCAGCCTCCCCCTGTGTGAAATGGTAACAGGATACAAATGTACCCCTAGCATTTCACAAAAAAGTGTCAAAATGGTAAAAATGACAAGACACGGCTTGGGACAAGTCCTTTATTAAAAAATTATCAAAAAAAAATGTCCTACGAAGTCTTCTTCTTGTCTTGCTCCGCTGATGGACCGAAAAAGAAAAAAACAAAAACGTGACCGGCCCGCCTCTATGGGAGGCTCCCGCCGTATGACGCGTCTTTGCTTTGACAGTTCTTTTTTAACTGAGGGCGGGGCCACACCGTGACGTTCCCGGGAATCCCTGGTGTTTGGCTCATCCCTACCTGCCACTATGACGGTTTATCGCCCGTGTACTGAAAGTGATATACAAAAGGCCACGGGACATATAAAACAACTAAAACTTGGGCCAAGAGAATTTAAGGAAAATATCGGACATTTGTGAGACAGTTACAGATTAAATGGAATAGAAGTAGAGCGAGCGTTGAGAAGAATTTTGGGATCAGATTGGGCTACTGTGAAGGGAGATTGGGACCCTCTACAGGCTGCCCCTGCAGTCGGCCAGCGGAGGGAGCCACTTGGGCCAGACCATGCAGATCTGACTCTCCGGTTAGATGCCCTACTTCAAACATGCACAGCTAGATGGGTACAGAGGACAGATTGACAAAAAATTAACATGGCTACACAGGAATCAAATGAGACTGTGGAACAATACCTAAATAGACTTAGTGCCGGTTCACACGGGGGCGACTTGTCAGGCGACCTAGTCGCCTGACAAGTCGCTCCCGTTCTGTACAATGGAACCGTTCTAATCGGAGCGACGCAAGTCGCTCCGACTTAGAAAAAGGTTCCTGTACTTCTTTTGGGGTGACTTGAGGCGACTTGCATAGACTTCTATATAGAAGTCGTTTCGCAAGTCGCCGCCCCTGTCGTGTGCAGGTCGCCTCGGTGAGGAGACCTGCAAGTCGTGCCGCCCCTAGTGTGAACCGAGCCTTAGGGAAATTTTCAAAGTGTATTCAGGATTGCCAGAAGATGATAATGCAAACAATGCGCATCAACAGCAACTTAAGATCGCTTTTGTTAATGGACTAAAGAAGGAACTGGGTGGTTATATTACTAAGTACATGGTGACGTATAGGACAGCTGGAGTACTGGATGTACTACAGTGGGCTAAACATTTGGAGACGTATCTTAGGGAGAGAGCAAAAAAAAATGTTAAGGTTAAAGTGTTTTTGCAAGGCGAAGATGAGATGGGAGAAGAGGAAGAATATACCCTAAAGGGTAGAACCCCCGGCCCAAGAAGTGGTAGGGGGAAAGGAAGGTTCAGAAGTAGAGGGCGTGGGGGAGAAGGAAGAGGGGGTAGACAGGATAGCTTTAAGCCACTGACTTGCTGGACATGTGGTGGACAGGGACATTTCACTAGAGATTGCCCTGAAAACCCAGGACCGGCATGGAAACAAGATTGACTATAGAGTGTGTGCCTGGGTCATTTGTCTGATATGAATTATGTCAGCTCATTGCCCCAGGTAGATCTGTTGGTGGAAGGAAGATTAGTACAGTTTTGGTAGGTTCTGGAGCGTCCAGAACCCTGATAAACCCAGCCGATATACCCTATGTCACTACATCTGAGAAATCTATCACAGTCCAGGACGTCAGTGGCAAAACTGGACGAGAGCCACTGTCAAACTATGTCACCACTGAGGACCCTGGCACAGGAGTCAAAGTGACTACAGGCGTCATAATGTCAACAGTGTGTCCAGTTAATATACTGGGAAGAGACTTAATGTCAGCCATGCATATATCCATCTGTGTAAAAGATAGAAAGTTATAGGTGAAAATAGGGAATGAGACATTCAAAAGGGAAGATGCTCATTACTATTATTCACTTGATGTAAATCTAACAAATCCGGGTACAAAACTCTGTGTTTCCCTAATGTGTGATGGGACTAAAAAAATGCTAGAGGGCGCCAGGAGTTCAGTTTCAGGTAGAAGAGGCAGTCCATTGCACTATGTACTTTAAAATAGAAAAGGGACCAGACAAGCTCTATGCTAGATCCTTCTTCGCACAAAAAGAGTCACGCTTACAGCTCACCAATCTGTATTGGAACTAACAGGGTTACCGTGCTATGGCTTGTAGCCTACCTCCTGAAAGAAAACCACAATTCAGAGAAGTAACTCCACATCTGTCCCTAGCAAAGCCTAGGGCAGCCCAATGGAAAGATCGAGCCCCCTTTGTTAAAAGGTGCCAAGAGGTGAAGGATTGGGAACCCTATAGTCCATACCATGATGTTTTTTTGGAGCCCCAGAGCTAAAGCTTTCTGTAAAAGGCCAAATGGTAATTCAATAGTCACTGCGCCCAGAGCCCACACATGGGAGTCAGCTACGCCATGATCCCTATTCATGACTATGGAACCAAGTCCATACCCTGAACTTGATTCTTTGCCAAATATTCTGTGGTCAACAGAGCCAGTAGATGTGGGTTTAATGAAAGGAGTACAGCCAGTCACAATCACTCTTAAATCCCATCATAGACCTCCCAAGCACAGTCCCCTTTAAAAAAGGAAGCAGAGGAAGGGATAGAACCTGTAATATCCTCCCTATTAGCTGCAGGTATTATTAGGCCTTGCCCTGATAGCCCTTGCAATACTCCTCTGTTCCCCGTAAAAAAGGCCCCTCCCTCAGTAGGCTGGTGACTAGTACAAGACCTACAAAAGGTAAATCAGGCTGTGGTTCCACGAGCACCAGTGGTACCTGACCCACATACCCTCCTGAATGAGTTAGACCCGAAAAGTAAGTTTTTCTCCATAACTGACATAAGCAACGCTTTCTTTAGCATTCCTATACATCGGGACCACCAGTTTTGGCTTGCCTTCATCTATAAAGGAAAAAGGTACACCTTTACAAGATTGCCCCAGGGATACTATGAGTCACCTACCATTTTCTCACAAGAGATGGCCTCAAATCTAGCCAAATTCCTACCTCCGGAAGGGAGCCAGCTGCTGCTGTATGTCGACGACATACTTTTAGCATCAGAAAATTTGAAAAAGTGCAGAATAGATACTCTGGCTCTACTCACATTCCTCCATGACCCAGGACATAAAGTAAACAGAGCAAAACTTTAATTATGGTCGGAAACCGTAAAATACTTGTGTAACAATGTATCTCATGAAGGCAGGAGCTTGGATGAAGCCCGAATCCAAGCCATATTACAGGTTCCCAAACCCCTGACAAAGAAACAAATGATGTCCTTTCTGGGGATGGCCAATTTCTGCAGGGCCTGGGTCTCTAACTATTCCACACTGACAGCACCTTTGGTAGGAGTTGATCCATGGAACCCCCATGGCACCTCAGGATAACATAACTTGGACTGATCAGACTGTAGACATGTTCTCAGAGTTAAAACGGGTCCTTGCTGGATCCTCAGTACTAGGCCTACCCAACTATGACAAACCATTTGTACAGGCAGTAGACTCGAGAGAAGGACACATGACTTCAGTCCTGACCCAGGAACATGGTGGGCGACAGAGACCAATAGCCTACTATTCTATTAAATTAGACAGTGTTACCAGAGCATTGCCACCTTGTGTGCAAGCTGTGGTTGCAGCAGCAGATTCAATAATGGCCTCTGCTTCCATTGTGTTATATCACCCTCTGACTCTCAAAGTACCTCATGCAGTGTCTGTAATTCTATTACAGCAAAAGATCTCCCACCTTAGTCCAGCTAGACATTTATCTTGCATGACTGTACTATTGACACAGCCACATCTAACAATTGAAAGGTGCACTGTTCTCTCCACATTGTTACCAATACCAACTGATGGTGAACCACATGATTGCACTGCAGCAATAGCAGAAAAGGTGCTACCTAGGAAGGATCTGAGTGAAACACCATGAGCCAACCCTGATATGGTACTGTATGTAGATGGTTCTAGCAAAAAGAATTCTGATGGCACATGTGGGACGGGATATGCTGTAGTTTCAGACTCAACCATATTTGAGGCCAAACCTTTACCAAGACACTATTCAGCACAGGCTGAAGAGCTTGCATACTCTCCAAAGGTAAGGCAGTGACGATCTACTCAGACAGTCAGTATGCTTTTTCCACAGTACACATATTTGCAGAGCAATAAAAGAACAGGGGAATCTTGGCCTATAGTGGAAAACCTATTACACATAGAGATTTCATCCTTCAACTGCTGGATGCAATTCAATTACCAAAACAGCTAGCCATATACAAATGTCAAGCACAGACAAACAAAACTGACACAATCTCAAAAGGGAATAGGAGAGCAGATGAGGCAGCCAAACAAGCAGCCATCACACAACTTACAATGATAGAGAGTACAGAACCCAATCAAGATATACTAGATTACACTGTACTGAAGGAAATGCAACAAGTTGCCCCACTAACAGAAATCACAACATGGAAAAACAAACATTGTACACTCATTAATGGAATTTACATGTCACCTGACAATAAACCAGTGCTACATAAGTCAATATACAGGTATGCTGCAGTATTGACACATGGAGTAACCCATTGGTCAAGCGGAGGGATGGTTGCTATGTTAAATAAAGTTTGTACAACATATGGATATATGGATTCACAATCTACTCAAAAACCAAGAAAAGCTATGCAAGAAACAGGGAAGAATTGGATATATTGCTTACCATTAGCTGTTCTCAGCATGCACTGCACGTAACAACTAATAAGGAAGGATTGAGTCCTTTTGAAATGATGCATGGTAGGCCATATAAAATACCCTTATTTCCAGATATATCATCAGGGGAAGAAACAGAACACAGTTTGGCAGAATATATGACTAAATTGTTGAAACAGAAATTAATTAATGATGCTTGTTCATTTCCAGAAGGACCAGTACAGACAGATGAGAAAGTTCAAGTAGGTGATTGGGTACTGATCAAGGTCATTAAGAAGAAGCATTGGCACACACCCAGATGGCAAGGGCCTTTCCAGATCCTTCTGACCACCCCTACTGCAGTAAGGATAGCAGAAAGATCCACTTGGATTCATCATTCCCACTGTAAAAAGGTTTTTCAGGCAGAGTAGGAAAAGGTTACTGTGGCAACCCAGGAAGTCCGGCTACAAAGGGGGGTTGAACGATAGGTACAACCCGTCTCAAACCGGTAAAGTCTCCACTACCCTACCCCTTGGGAAGCCACAGTCAGGATGAAAGGGACAGTGTTTACTGCAGGGACTCTGGTGAGTTTAATGTGGGTCTCAAACACCCTGGTTCTGAAGGGAGACTCTACACTGTGGAAAAAAACCTTTTTAAATCTAACTTTGGAGGAGGGGGTGACGAGTACGATACTGGTTGACGTGTGTCAATTGGTGGACTGTGGGAGTTATCAACAAGCACAGAACCTAGTGGGATCATATATATATATATATATATATATATATATATATATATATATATATATATATATATATATATATATATATATATATATGTTATCCGTTATGGGGAACTGGTTGTACCTCCTGGAAATCCACTCTATGGACAACGGCTAACCCAGATTGAGGGTATACCAACTCATGGGAGAGCCCTATGCAAGGAGTACGAGAACCTGCTAAAGTACTAAAGACCAAACTATCAGTAACAAGAGCTGCAAACTCACCTAGCAATGAGGAACTGTAATCAGTTGCTGATCCCACTGACAGAACCCCAACTAGGGAACCAGAGACTGTTTGTCATCGGCATATATGTCACTGGAACTGATCCCATGGGGGGTTTCTTCCTTGCCGTTAAAAGGGAAAATAAGACAGGTCCCCAGATTAAAGAGGAGAAAGAAGGGCCACAAAAAACATTAGTAGAGCAAATGGGCCCTTTGGTTAGGTTCACTAATCTGACCTTGGAAGATAGATTTGCTCTGGAGACAGGTTACCTAGATAAGAATGAGTGGCTGGAATGGTTGAGGTATACCGCTAAGACACTAAAAAGGGAAATTGCCTGGTATGCGCTGGAGCCAGGCCTCACTTGGCTACAGTACCTTTTCCATTAGATGATCAAACTGATCCTGAAGGACTACAATGCATGTTGAAACTGTACAACAAGGGTTACACACCTAATATTAATACATCCTGTTATACTTTGAGTTTGTTGTTTCCCCAGGTTCAGAGACCTCAAATACCCCCAGCGGTCACGGCATATCCTGGTGACTATTCTTGTTTTGCACTCCCGGGGAATGAGAGCAGAACAGACTTGGGACAATGCCCCAATAACTACTGTAGGAATAGAGTGGTCACAAAAGAAGGTGGCTGGGTTGAACATGATACCCAGAGGGCTGATGTTTGGTGGTTGTGTGGTGACAGGAAGCTGAGAGCCAGTATCCCAGCCAATGCCCGAGGGGATTGCACTTTGGTCCAGCTAGCTATGCCCATACGTCTCCTTTCAGAATCCCTGTGGAAGGAAAGCCACCCATGAGAGCGGAGAGATGCCTCTCCAAAAGAGTCTTTTGATTCCCAGGTCTATATTGATGAGATGGGATCCCGCGGGGAGTGCCAAGTGAGTTTAAGGCCAGGAACCAAGTGGCAGCAGGGTTTGAGTCTCTGTTCTTCTGGTGGAGTACGATAAATAAGAATGTTGACTGGATAAATTATATTTATTACAATCAGCAGAGATTTGTAAATTTTACTAGAGGTGCAGTTAAAGGTCTAGCTGAACAACTATCTCCCACATCACTAATAGCTTGGCAAAACAGAATGGCACTAGACATGGTGTTAGCAGAAAGAGGAGGAGTTTGTAAAATGTTTGGGAGCCTGTGCTGTACTTTCATTCCCAATAATACAGCTCCAGGTGGAATTGTAATACGGGCAATCAAGGGCCTCACCACATTATCGAATGAACTGGCTGAGAACTCCGGAATAAATAACCCATTTCTATCCTGGTTGGAAGGATAGTTCGGAAAATGGACCGTATTGATCACATCAGCACTGATCTCCATTGCCATAGTGTTGGCCGTACTGGTAACCTGTGGATGCTGTTGCATCCCTTGCATTTGTGGACTATCACAAAAACTGATTGAGACGGCAATGACAAGAACTATGTATCAGACATTCCCTGCCTCAGATGAGACTTATGATGATGTTGGACCTGAAACTGTGATTGATGATGACCAGGCTGAAAGTGTGATCAAACAATTCACCGTGTTTGAAAATTACTGCAGATGAAGAACAGCCACAAAGAGGAGGGAAATGTTGGAGTTATCAAAGAACTATTTTATGCCTGTTCTCCATCTTATAGGCTTAATTAAGGACACTTGAGAAGTATTGCAAGATGGCCATTATATCCTGTACACACCCAAGCGTTGTTTTTCTTTCCTATAACTATGGTAATATTCTAAGATTGTAAGGTTTGCTGACGCAGAGAATAAAGTTAAGTTCAAATGAGCTGCCAGCATTTGCCCAGAGACTTATGACTCCTGTATCTTCCTCTTTTTGCTACTATTAAAAGCTAAGTCTGTGGTCACTGGGTGTGACTCCTTGCTTGAATCTATGCATGTAAGGACCTCACCCATATGTATCGATACCTATGAATAAAGCTTCTTCCTTGCTGCGGACCGGGAGTCTTGATTGATCCAAGGTGAACAGGAGATCTTCCTGACACATGGCACAACAGCAAAGCTGCCAAGAGACGGCCGCACACCAAAACTCACGGACCGGGCAAGGAGGGCATTAATCAGAGAGGCAGCACAGAAACCTAAGGTGACCCTGGAGGAGCTGCAGAGTTCTACACCAGAGACTGGAGCATCTGTACATAGGATGACAATAAGCCGTACGCTCCACAGAGTTGGGCTTTATGGCAGAGTGGCCAGAAGAAAGCCATTACTTTCAGCAAAAAACAAAATGGCACATTTTCAGTTTGTGAAAAGGCATGTGGGAGACTCCCAAAATGTATAGATGAAGGTGCTCTGGTCTGATGAGACAAAAATTGAACTTTTTGGCCATCAAAGAAAACTCTATATCTGACGCAAACCCAACACATCACATCACTCAAATCACCATCCCCACAGTGAAACATAGTGGTGGCAGCATCATGCTGTGGGGATGTTTTTCAGCAGTCGGGACTGAGAAACTGGTCAGAGTTGGGGGAAAGATGGATGGTGCTAAATACAGGGATATTCTTGGGCAAAATCTGTACCACTCTGTGTGTGATTTGAGGCTAGGAGGAAGGTTCACCTTCCAGCAGGACAATCACCCCAAACACACTGCTAAAGCAACACTTGAGTGGTTTAGGGGGAAACATGTAAATGTGTTGGAATGGCCTAGTCAAAGCCCAGACCTCAATCCAATAGAAAATCTGTGGTCACTTGAAGGAGCTGGAGCAGTTTTGCAAGGAGGAATGGGCAAAAATCCCTGTGGTAAGATGTGGCAAGCTCATAGAGACTTATCCAAAGTGACTTGGAGCTGTGATAGCTGCAAAAGGTGGCTCTACAAAGTATTGACTTTAGGGGGGTGAATAGTTATGCACATTGACTTTTTCTGTTTTTTTGTCCTATTTGTTGTTTGCTTCAAGATAAAAAAAAAAAATCTTCAAAGTTGTTGGTATGTTCTGTAAATTAAATGATGTAAATCCTCAAACAATCCATGTTAATTCCAGGTTGTGAGCCGACAAAACAGGAAAAATGCCAGGGGGGTGAATACTTTTGCAAGGCACTGTATGTTCAACTTAAATCATAAAAACTCATATCAAATATAAAATATAAAATAATAATATATAAAGTCCATACATTTCAGTGAACAAATAAATATATAAAGTTCATGTGAATCCAAGTATGTTTTTCCAGTGCAACTTCAAATTAATCGGATGTGTAGTATAAAGTGCAAAGTGCCAAGACAAACATCAGTGCAAACCTCGTGCTCCCCTCTGTGTGCTCTCTCACTCACCAGAGATCCTGGACTCCCATAACAGAAGTCGGATGCTCTTTGAGAGGGTGGCTGGGCTTAGTTGTCCCACTGGCTGTATCACTGCGGCTTGCGTTGTCCTCACTGAGCCATCAGAAATCCCAGAATCCCATTGAGAAGTGTGCAAACGTTATGAGGACTGCTGTGCTCTGTGGTCCCGCAGGCTGTAACTCCAGCTACAAAAGGTGTTTAGTTTATTGGAGACCACCCACGCTTAGAAATAAGCTGACGAGGAACATACTAGATTCTCCTAGAAAGAATGTTACCTTCCTAAACAGTGGAGGTTTTTTCAGTTGTGGTAGATGCATGATATGCAGAACACATAGCTCCCAACTGTCCCTGATTTCGAAGGGCTGTCCCTGATTTTGTGCAATGTCCCTCTGTCCCTCTTTCCTCCTCATTTGTCCCTCATTTTGGTCTGATCTATGTAGTAGTTGTATATATAATACACTTTTTTCTTTCAAAAAGTATTTCCCAGTGCTTAACCATTCATCCAAATTCTAAATTGCTGCATTTGTAAATTCCAAAAAAAGGAGTAGTAGTGGTAAAAAAATGCACTTGTGGGTTTAACCAATCTTGTTTTTTGTACAATTCTCCTTTAAGGGGGCATGGCAAGGGGCGTGTCCTATGCCTGCATACTTTTGCTGATAGGTGTCCCTCATTCCCGTCTCAAAAATTTGGGAGGTATGAGGAAATGCTCCAGTAACAGAAAAAGGAAAACTACCAAATTTCAATCTAACACCAAAGGAAACATCTATGACATAAAAACCTTCATATCAAGTGACACCACCCATGTCACTTATCTCTTGGAATGTAGTTGCGGTTTACAGTGCATTGGCAGAACAACGAGGCAATTAAAAATTAAATTAAGAGGACACATTAACAATATGAGAAAAGGATTTCGCCAGCATAGCCTATCCAATCATTTTAGATTTCATCACAATAGAGACCCCAGACAGTTAAAATTCTGTGGAAAAGACAGAGTGGAAAAACATTGGAGGGGCACGAACATGAGAAGAGCCATTTCCCAAAACGAATCGAGATGAATATACCAGAAGGATACATTAATGCCCAGGGGGCTAAATGTAGAAATGGCTGTAACTTATTTCATATCCAATTATTAGCAAATATCAATGTATTATAAATTTTTCTCCCAACTCCATATATTAAATATCAAATATTAAATATAATCCTATCAACCTAGAATCAATACGCTAAAGATGGGATGAAGACTAATGCCGTGTACACACGAGCGGAATTTCCGACAGAAAGAGTCTGATGGGAGCTTCTCATCGTATATTTCGACCATGTGTATGCCCCATCGGACTTTTTCCATCGAAAATTCAGACAGACTTAGATAGAGAACATGTTCTATATTTTTCCGACGGAACAAATTACTCGTCTTTATGCTGTTCCAACGCACCAAAAATGACACGTGCTCTGAAGCAAGTACGAGATGGAAGCTATTGGCTACTGGCTATTGAACTTATTTTCTAATCCCGTCGTACGTGTTGTACGTCACCGTGTTCTGGACGGTCGGAATTCGGTGTGACCGTGTGTATGCAAGACAGCTTGAGCGGAATTCCTTCGGAACTCCATCGGAAAAACCTTCAGAGTTTATTCCGACTGCAAAACCAGTCGTGTGTACAGGGCATTAGGGGTGCGTTTAGGTATTCACGTTTGAAAGGGAATATTTAAGACATCAGTAATGCATTTGTTAGAGCCTGGTAATAATGGGATTGTTGGATTTTGTTGGGATCCCGAAGTGTATGGATATTAGAATTTCCCCAATACATTTATATTTTTGGTATGGGCATAAGGTCCATGTTTTTAATCCATTCTAGATATGATTCACCTTTGTATAAAGAAGCTGGTACTTATTAACATCAATTTTAAATTCAATTTTAAATTCCATTTTTGCCCACTAGATGGTGCCAGTTAGTAATCTTTATTAACCACTTGCCGCCCGCCCATCGGCTGGGTGGTGCAGCTCTCGTTCTGGGTGGACATGATATGACGGCCTCCCAGAACGACCGCTTTCGCGCGCCCCCAGGGCGGGCGTAGCACGGGGATTTCGGCCGCGCCGTGTCCTAGGACACGGCACGACCCCAATCTGTGTAAAGAGCCGCGGCTCTTTAACCATGTGATCGGCTGTGTCCAATCACAGTCGGTCACATGTAAACACGGAGATGCCGGTAATCGGTGCTCCTCACCTCACACTGACAGTGCCACCTAATCAGTGCCCATAATTGCCACCCCATTAGTGCCCATCAGTGCAGCCTATCAGTTCCCATCAGTGCCGCCTCAACAGCACACATCAGTGAAGGAGAAAAATTACTTTTCCTGACAGACTCCATGGCAGCCTACGTGTGGGTTAACCCCGCCTCCTCTCCAATGCTATAGGACCCCATTCCCATAAATGAGTACTTACCACTAGCTACTGCGTTCCTTTTTTGTCCTCCTCCTATGGACCTATACATGCTGTTCGCGTCAGGATTGGATGGACCTTTATGCGGTGCAGCTCAGAGCCCAGCCATGGGCGGGCGAGTAGCTTTAAGAGGCTTGAGTATTTCCCCTTGGTGGATGGGTGGTCGCCTTTGTATGCCCGACGGACGGACACATCAACGGCTGGCAAGGTCTGTGGTATCCTCATCTCTTTCTCCATGGCAGTTTATCTATGTTGTTGGTGTGCCTGGGTTTCTCTCTGTCCTCAGAACAGTGTATTTTTCTCCTCATGGCGGCTGGAGTGCTTGTGCGTTCCAGCCTGCCACGGCACTTCCGGGTTGCGGCCGTCTCCGCTGCTAGCGCCTGTGCTGTAGCCGCCTCAAAAGCGAGGCTTGGCTCGCGCATGTGCAGTTCGGCGGTTTGATCATCGGCCACGCAGTTTGGCGCCGTCCTATTGCGCGTGCGCAATGAGAAGGCAATGACGTTACGGCCGGGAAATTTAAATCCGCCCTCCAGCCCTGATATAATGGGAATTCCCTTGGCAGGGAAAGGAGGAGTCGGTTCCCTGCTGTGGTTTACTCGGTCCCCAGGTGAGTGGCCTAAAGTCTTATTTTTCAGCACGTTTTAAAAAAAAAAAAAAAGAAGAAAAACCAACAAATGTGTTTTAAGACTAATTATTTTTGTTTGGTAAAACTTTCAAAAAAAAAAAAAAAAAAGGTTTTTTTTTTTTAAGGAAGAGAAAATGTGAAAAGGAGTATTTTTTTTTTTTTTAGCATAGTATTTACGTAAATATACGTATAGACATGTGCATTTATGTATTGTTGAAAAGCAGGGTTTTTTTAAACCTCCTCATTTGATGCCTTGGCTTTTTCAGGCCATTGTTCTGCAGACTGCTTTTACATGACATTCCTCGTCCAAGGTCATGGACAAGTCACCGCCTTTAAGTGGCCAGCCCTCACGCACAATGTATGTGCTCGTGAGGGGAGGGGATGAGATACGGGCGCAAATGTTGCGGTTCCGATACTATGTCTTGCCTTTCCCCCTCCCCCTTCTGTTTTTTCTCCAGTCCTTCCAGGTCGGACCCGTTAGTCGCGGTCCAGAATGTCAGTGACCTTGCCAAGCCACAATATCACTCATCATCCAGATCCAGATCCAGACGAGACTCCCAGTCTGGATCCCACCAGAGGAGACATTCTCGTTCCTCCTCCAGACACTGCTCCCACCGCCATGACAGCCGCTCTGATCACAGAGCTTGCTGGGGATGTAGGACAGGAGTCCAGGAGGGCAAGTCCTTTGTGACCGTTGCTCTGCCCGCGCGGTTGGGGAAAAGGAGACGGAAAATCAGTGTTTAGAGTCTCTTGTGAAACGTGTGGTGCATCAATCCCTAATGGAGAGGGACACACCTCGCACGATGAGCCAGTCCACTACCTTGTCTGGCCCGCCGGCTGATGAGGCCCATGATGATCCGGGCACTTCCCAGCCCTATGTTGCCTCTCTTGACTCTTCAGACGACGAATCCGTAAACGAAGAGGACATCGGAGGCTTTGATTTCGCTATGGTCTCTCCATTAATCAAGGCGATCAAGGAGGCTTTGAAGTGGGAGGATCCTTCCACCCCAGCCAAAAAGAAAAAATTCTTTAAACATCTGGGGAAAGAACGCTCAAACTTTCCGCTCCTTCCTGAACTAAAGGACATCATTGATGAAGAATAGAGTAAAACGGAGAAGAAGTCCTCTATGTCAAATAAAACCTCCAGATTATACCCCTTCAAGTCAGAAGAAGTGAAGAGTCTGGAGAATACTCCCCTTGTGGACGCAGCTCTTATGCGTCTGGCCAAACACGTGACTCTTCCTTTAGAAGACGCAGTGTCTTTCAAGGATGGGCTCGAGAGGAAGATAGATCTGGATCTAAAAAGAATTTATGGGCTCGCCGGTATGGCCTGTAAACCGGCCCCCGGCAACGGAGAACGTGGAATCCTTCCTCAGGGGCGTGTCAGAGGAACTGGCCGGAAGTTCGGCAGCCGCAGAGCTGAAGCTGGCAGCGGTCTTCCTGGGGGAGGCGTCTATTGATCTTATTCGCCTACTGGCTCGTAATATGTTGTCTTCGGTCACGGCCAATAGAGCCCTATGGTTGCGCCCTTGGCTTGCCGACCCGGTTTCCAAGCAAGCATGGTGTAAAATCCCTTTCGAGAGGTCCTCACTGTTTGGCAATAAGCTTGATGATGCCATAATGCGGGCCACAGGTGGTAAGTCAGGCTTCCTTCCCCAGGACAGGCGCCTGCTTGGTCGGAAGAAACCCCAGTTCAGAAGACGTAGCCCGGAGCGCTCTAGAGAAGCACGCTCTTACAAGCCTGGCCGGGACTTCAGGAAAAATTGGAGCAGGGGGCAGGCATCTTTTTGTAAGCCTGTTAAAAGCCAGACGTCCGGTGGTCATGACCAGGCCAAGTCTTTTTGAGATTGCGCCCGCCCAGTTGGGCCGGGTGGGGGCTTGTCTGCTCCGGCACGTCTAGGTGGCCTCGATCTCAGACTTCTGGGTCATAAGGACAGACTCGTCAGGCCACAGATGGGCCTTTTCCAGTACTCCTCCCCCCCAGATTCATCTCCACTCTTCTTCCTCGTGCAGAGGAACAGAGACAGGTATTGCTGTCCTATGTGGACCTTCTGAAGACTCAAGGAGCAGTGGTACACGTCCCAAAGGACGAATTGTTCCAGGGGATATACTCCCTTCTCTTCCTTGTTCAAAAAAAGGGTGGCTCTTGGCGCCCAGTCATAGACCTCACCTATCTCAACAAATTTATAGAGCATGGAAGATTCAAAATGGAAACCCTGTCGACTATCCAGAGAGCCATACAGCCAGGCGACTGGATGATTTAGATCGACCTGAAGGACGCTTATTTCCACATCCCAGTGGAAAAGGAGTTTCACAAATACCTCCGTTTCCAAGTCGGGCCAGATCATCTTCAATTTATCTGCCTCCCCTTCGGGCTGACAATGTCCCCCCAGGTCTTTTCAAAGGTTCTCCTAGCTACAGTGGCACTCATAAGATCAAAAGGGGTACGTCTTTACCATTACCTCGACGACCTGTTGGTATTGTCCCAAAACAGGGAGCAGTTGCTGGCCCACCGGGAACAAGTGATCTCCACCCTTTCCAGCTTCGGGTGGTTCCTGAACTTAGGAAAGAGTCAGCTGGACCCAGCTCAATGTCTAATATACCTAGGAGCTCAGTTCGACACAGTGGCAAACGCTATCTCCCTTCCACTACAGAAAATCCAGACGGTTCGGGACAGAGTTTCTCGGGCCCTACATGCCCGGCGACTGAAAGCCTCCCAGTGCCTGAAAATTGTCGGCACGATGGTTTCCATGACTCCCATGGTCAAATGGGCCTTGTGGAGTTTACGTCCCTTCCAGTCAGGTTTCTTACAACAATGGAAGACAGGGGACAAGAATCAAGTCATCCACATAACATCTACAATGAGGAACAGCCTCTTCTGGTGGCTTCAGCGCAAGAACCTTCTGACTTGCCACTCCATTGCTCCCATCTCTTGGGTTACGGTCACGACCGATGCCAGCGGTACCGGTTGGGGAGCCCTTTGCGGTTCGAACCTTGCTCAGGGCAAGTGGGACACATGCCTCCCCAACCCAGGTTGGAACGTCTTGGAACTTCGAAAGGGCCTGGTGTGCCCTACAGTCCTTCTCTCGCCTCCTGATAGGGGAGTCAGTGTTTTTAAGAATGGACAACACCGCGGCGGTCTCGTATGTGAAGAGGCAAGGGGGTACTCGGAGTCCCACTCTCCTTCGGGAAGTCGAGCCCATTCTATCGTGGGCACAGAAGAACCTTTCCAACATCTCAGCAGTCTTCGTCCCAGGGGTCCAAAACACTCAAGCAGACTTCCTATACGTACCAAGTTGGACAACGAGTTGTCCCTTCATGTAGAGACGTTTAAGTGTTTTTTGTCACTGAAGATCGATCCCGAAGTAGATGTGTTTGCTTCCCCCTGCAATTGCAAGCTGAAGAAGTTTTACACCAGGGGCCGCTGCAGTCAGGCCTTCGGAACAGATGCCCTGACGGATCAGTGGAGGTTCAAGAGGGCGTATGCCTTTCCGCCACTTCCAGTCATGCTGAGATTCCTGCAGAGGCTCCGAGTGGAAGCAGTCAAAGTGGTGACAATAGCTCCCTATTGGCCGAACAGGCCTTGGTTCCCTCTCCTTGTCCAACTCAGTTGTCGGGACCCAGTGCCTCTCCCTCTCAGACCGGACCTTCTTTCTCAGGGGTCAGTCCTGCACCCTTGTCCGGCTGAGACTGATGGTCTGGTTCTTGAGAGGGAGAGGCTAGAATCCCTGGGCTGTGCCTCAGAAGTGATCTCCACTCTCATGAGTTCAAGAAGATCTAGCACAAATAAGGTCTATGGAAGAATCTGGTCCAAATTCGTGGAATTTTGCTCTCCTCAGGGCAGGTCTTTTAGACATCCAAAAGTCCAAGATGTTCTCAGTTTCCTTCAAGCGGGCCTAGATCTACCTTTATGTATCAGCTCTCTTAGAGTCCAAGTTTGTGCATTATCGGCCTTCTCCGGAACTTTGTGGGCAGTTCATCCTTTGGTTAGGCAATTTTTTCGTGGTGCATCAAGGCTCAAACCCCAAAGGAAATCCAGGTTTCCCAAATGGGACCTTCCACTTGTCCTTGACTCAATCTCTGGACTTAGCACTATGGGGCCCTCCCCGCTCTCCATCAAGGACTTTTCAGCAAGAGTTGCCTTCTTAGTAGCCGTTACTTCGGCCAAAAGGGTCTCTGAGATCGGATCACTGGGTCATAAAGAACCCTTCTTGACGTTTTTCCCGGACCGTGTAGTACTCATCCCTATGCTGGGTTCAAACCCGAAAGTGTCTTCAGTATTCCACGTCAATCAGGAGATCGTCTTACCTACATTCAGATCCCCGGGGTCCACTGAAATTCACCCTCTGGATGTAGGAGAAGCTATAAAGGAATATCTCAAAGTTACTTCTCCCTTTAGACATTCTGATCATCTCTTTGTCCTTCACTCGGGCAGCAATATAGGGAAGAAAGCCTCAACCAGGACACTCGCAGCCTGGATCGTACAGACCATACAGCATCAGCATCAGCGTACAGGGCTAAGGGGTTGGTTCCTCCAAAGGCGGTGACAGCTCATTCCACCAGGGGAATGGCAGCTTCGTGGGCGGCGGCCCGACATGTGGCTCCAGACACCATCTGCAAAGCAGCCTCGTGGGCTTCTATTAATACATTCATGTCTCATTACTGTATAGAGCCTGCTTCACTCTCCTCTGTAAACTTTGGGTTGAAAATCCTATCGGCTGATAGGGCAAATTAAAATTATGTTTTGTTCAGCATACCCACCCGTGTGGTTGGCTAGTTATTTCCCACACATAGGCTGCCATGGAGTCTGTCAGGAAAAAGGAAAATTTATTATCAAATACTTACCGTAATTTTCCTTTCCTGATGGACTCCATGGCAGACGTAGTTCCCACCCATTGGTCAAAGAGTAGGCTAGTTACGGAATGCAGTAGCTAGTGGTGAGTACTCATTTATGGGAATGGGGTCCTATAGCATTGGAGAGGAGGCGGGGTTAACCCACACGTAGGCTGCCATGGAGTCCATCAGGAAAGGAAAATTACGGTAAGTATTTGATAATAAATTTTCCTTTATTTACAAAATTTACTGACAGAAACTAAGAAAAACTTTATTTTTTTCAAAATATTTGGTCTTTTTTTTTCTTAGGAAAAAATAAAAAACCCAGTGATTAAATACCACCAAAAGAAAGGTCTATTTGTGTGAATAAAATGGTAACAATTTCACAAGGTTACAATGTAGCATGACTGCGCAATTGTCATTCAAAGTGTGACAGCGCTGAAAGCTGAAAAATGGCCTGGGCAGGAAGGGGGTGTAAGTGCCCAGTATTGAGGTGGTTAAAGTGATTGTAAAGGCTTGTTTTTTTTTTTTGTTTTTTTTAAATAACAAACTTGTCATACTTACCTCCACTGTGCAGCTTGTTTTGCACAGAGTGACCCGATCCTCGACTTCTGGGGTCCCTCTGCGGCTCTCGCGGCACCTCCTCACTTCAAATAACCCCCTAGGAGAAGCGCTCTCCCGGGGGGGTTACCTTGCGGGCACGCTCCCGAGTTCCCGCGCTCTGAAGCCAATGGCTGCGCTGCTATTAATCTATCCAATCAAGAGCCGAGACCCCGTGCAAAGAGGGACAGGGTGTTTCCGGCGTGGGAATTACGGGGCTCGGGTAAGTAAAACGGGGGGGGGGTCTGGGGGGGGCTGGGGGGGGCGGTGACTGCCAGAAGTTTTTCATCTTAATGCATAGGATGCATTAAGGTGAAAAAACATGAGTGTTTACAACCCCTTTAAGTGGATTGGTTTTCCTGATTACATATTTTATAAAACCTAAATTATAATAATACATGGAATACATTTACTTATATTTATATCTTCAGACAGGTAATAATTTTCTATTTAATTATTTAATAAGATTTGGACACTCCCTAGACAGTTACATCTAAGTCCTATGTTTTTCCTGTGTGTGTGTGTGTGTGTGTGTGTGTGTGTGTGTGTGTGTGTGTTTCTGTTGGGTGTACCAACATGGATGACATAGTGAAGATGAAGCAGGCTACACCTCCTAAACCAAACACAGGAACAGGTCATTCTTAACCATCATGATATTCAGAATAGGTGTGGGTGGGAGCAGTTGAGCATTATATATTGACACACTACACCACCTATGGGTATCCTTTGAAAATGACCCGTGGGTGGGACAAAACCGGTCAGGTGACCACAGGTGATGACATAATTTCCGGCTGGCTACTTCCAGTTCTGGTTTTACATTGTTTTTAATGTTTTAATATGAGTGAATTACCTGGAATTTTGGATTTTATACAATAAATATACAGAATTACGCTATATAGCTTCTTTTGCCATTTGTACCCATCCCTGGAGGTTCATTGATAGCTGGAGTTACAGCCTGTGGGACCACAGAGCCCAGCAGTCCTCATAACGTTTGCACACATCTCAATGGGATTCCGGGATTTCTGCTGGCTCAGTGAGGACAACACAAGCCGCAGTGATACAGCCAGTGGGACTACTAAACCCAGCCACCCTCTCAAGTGCATCCCACTTCTGTTATGGGAGTCCAGGATCTCTAGTGAGTGAGAGGGCACACAGAGGGGAGCACAAATTTTGCACTGATGTTTGTCTTGGTACTTTGCACTTTATACTGCACATCCGATTAAGCTGAAGTTGCACTGGAAAAATCTACTTGGATTCACATGAAGAACTTTATATATTTATTTATTTGTTCACTGGAATTTATGGGCTTTATATATTGTTATTTTTTATATTTGATATGAGTTTTTATGATTTATTTGGTGATGTATTAGTATAGTATATGGTAGCGCTCTTATCCTGTTCACATTTTTAAAGGTACATGCACTTTGAGAGCAGCATTCTTGAATGTTAGTAATCACTTATATTTATATTTAATTTTATTCCTATCACCAATTATTCTTTGTTAATCACTTGTTTAGTGCAGGAATTCACAGTGTTATACACTATTTACCTACAATATATTCAACTTGTTTATCACTACCAGGTGTGTCTTTGATTTTGGTGATAATCCACAGCCAGTATAAAGGTATTTTCCACATGTGTCCTTAAATGTGTTTGCAGTAATTTTATTTAACTAGGTGTGCCAGAGGGGCTGAGGTCATTCTTGGAGTTGAGGCAGAGATCAGAGAACCCAAATTCACCAAGCGGCTCTTTCAAGGGTGGCGCTACACGTGGGGGCTCATCTGGGATCCTCTTTTCTACTAGCAAACCTCCAAGATAATGCCCCAGAGAGTGTCAAGATGGACCCTGCAGCTGCAACCCAGTGGTGTGAGGAGCAAAATGGTGAACGGGAGTGAAGAACGGATCAGTCAAGCTGTGAAGACACTGGTCCCAGATAAGAAGGTGTGGGTGATAGGCATTAAGCCAAATCAAGAGAACTACTGCACGTATGCCCTGATAGCGTGGAGGAAAGGGATCCCTACTTGTTTCCAAAGGGCCAGCTTACAAATGACTGGCCATGTCGAAGCTCGTCTGATCCAGCTGAATGTATTGGATGTGAGCCCAGAAGTTTGGGCCATGCTACCCCACCAGAACCTGTAGAAATGATAGGACCAGAGTTTATTGCTGCCTTGGGAGCCTTCGTGGAAAGGTGCCAAAAGAGTAACCCAACATACACTGGATCCGGATATTGAAAACTGAGGGATTTTTCAGGAAAGCAACCAGTGCCAGCTGGAGAGGACAGCTTTGAGGAGTAGCTGGAGCAAGCCACACAAGCTTTAGATGAATGTGACGTTCCCGAGGCCCAAAAAAACAGAGTTACTGAGAGCTTAAGGGGCCTGCCTCAGAAGCCATTCGCAATTTAAAACTCAGCAAACAGGACTGTACTGCTCAAGACTACTTGAGTGTTCTGCAAGACATGTTTGGCCGAACAGAAAAGGCCTCTGACCTTATGTATTAATTCAAACATAGCTTCTCCCCTTCATTTTGACAGGTATCGGACTATATGAGGTGTCTAGACAAGATAATGCACCGGGTATTAATAAAAAAGGGCTTGGATCCCAGGTCAGTAGATGAGGTCCGAGCACAACAGGTTTTAAGGGGAGCTCAACCCCTAAACCCTATAACAATCCTGGTGAAAACTCGAGGAGATGAAGGAATCTTAAAATATCCTGACTTAATTCGGGTTGTATGAGAAGAGGAGGTCATGCTGGAAAACAAAAAGAAGACCAAGAAATCAGAGCCTGTTGCTGGGGTTAGAGTAGCTAGTGTGACTAATAGCAACACAGAGATAAAGCTTTTGAAAACCCAGGTGTCACAATTGATGGAGATGATGACTTTACTTACAGCCAGGACTAGGGATGAGCCGAACACCCCCCTGTTCGGTTCGCACCAGAACATGCGAACAGGAAAAAAGTTCGTTCGAACATGCGAATACCGTTAAAGTCTATGGGACACGAACATGAATAATCAAAAGTGCTAATTTTAAAGGCTTATATGAAAGTTATTGTCATAAAAAGTGTTTGGGGACCTGGGTCCTGCCCCAGGGGACATGGATCAATGCAAAAAAAAGTTTTAAAAACGGCCGTTTTTTCAGGAGCAGTGATTTTAATAATGCTTAAAGTCAAACAATAAAAGTGTAATATCCCTTTAAATTTTGTACCTGGGGGGTGTCTATAGTATGCCTGTAAAGGGGCGCATGTTTCCTGTGTTTAGAACAGTCTGACAGCAAAATGACATTTTGAAGGAAAAAACTCATTTAAAACTACTCGCGGCTATTGCATTGCCGACAATACACATAGAAGTTCATTGATAAAAACGGCATGGGAATTCCCCAAAGGGGAACCCCGAACCAAAATTAAAAAAAAAAAATGACGTGGGAGTCCTCCTAAATTCCATACCAGGCCCTTCAGGTCTGGTATGGATATTAAGGGGAACCCCGGCCAAAATTAAAAAAAAAAAATGACGTGGGGTTCCCCCTAAATTCCATACCAGACCCTTCAGGTCTGGTATGGATTTTAAGGGGAACCCCGCGCCAAAAAAAAAAAAAAAAACGGCGTGGGGTCCCCCCAAAAATCCATACCAGACCCTTATCCGAGCACGCAACCTGGCAGGCCGCAGGAAAAGAGGGGGGGACGAGAGTGCGGCCCCCCCTCCCTCCTGAACCGTACCAGGCCACATGCCCTCAACATTGGGAGGGTGCTTTGGGGTAGCCCCCCAAAACACCTTGTCCCCATGTTGATGAGGACAAGGGCCTCATCCCCACAACCCTGGCCGGTGGTTGTGGGGGTCTGCGGGCGGGGGGCTTATCGGAATCTGGAAGCCCCCTTTAACAAGGTGACCCCCAGATCCCGGCCCCCCCCCTGTGTGAAATGGTAAGGGGGTACATAAGTACCCCTACCATTTCACGAAGAAAGTGTCAAAAATGTTAAAAATGACAAGAGACAGTTTTTGACAATTCCTTTATTTAAATGCTTCTTCTTTCTTCTATCTTCCTTCATCTTCTGGTTCTTCTGGTTCTTCTGGCTCTTCTGGTTCTTCCTCCGGCGTTCTCGTCCAGCATCTCCTCCGCGGCGTCTTCTGTCTTCTTCTCCTCGGGCCGCTCCGCACCCATGGCATGGGGGGGAGGCTCCCGCTCTTCTCTTCTTCTTTTCTTCTCTTCTTCTCTTCTTCATTTTCTTCTCCGGGCCGCTCCGCAATCCATGCTGGCATGGAGGGAGGCTCCCGCTGTGTGACGGCGCTCCTCGTCTGACAGTTCTTAAATAACGGGGGGGGGGGCGGGGCCACCCGGTGACCCCGCCCCCCTCTGACGCACGGTGACTTGACGGGACTTCCCTGTGGCATTCCCCGTGACGTCACAGGGAAGTCCCGTCAAGTCACCGTGCGTCAGAGGGGGGCGGGGTCACCGGGTGGCCCCGCCCCCCCCGTTATTTAAGAACTGTCAGACGAGGAGCGCCGTCACACAGCGGGAGCCTCCCTCCATGCCAGCATGGATTGCGGAGCGGCCCGGAGAAGAAAAGAAGAAAAGAAGAAGAGAAGAAGAGAAGAAAAGAAGAAGAGAAGAGCGGGAGCCTCCCCCCCATGCCATGGGTGCGGAGCGGCCCGAGGAGAAGAAGATAGAAGACGCCGCGGAGGAGATGCTGGACGAGAACGCCGGAGGAAGAACCAGAAGAGCCAGAAGAACCAGAAGAACCAGAAGATGAAGGAAGATAGAAGAAAGAAGAAGCATTTAAATAAAGGAATTGTCAAAAACTGTCTCTTGTCATTTTTAACATTTCTGACACTTTTTTCGTGAAATGGTAGGGGTACTTATGTACCCCCTTACCATTTCACACAGGGGGGGGGGCTGGGATCTGGGGGTCACCCTGTTAAAGGGGGCTTCCAGATTCCGATAAGCCCTCCGCCCGCAGACCCCCACAACCACCGGCCAGGGTTGTGGGGATGAGGCCCTTGTCCTCATCAACATGGGGACAAGGTGTTTTGGGGGGCTACCCCAAAGCACCCTCCCAATGTTGAGGGCATGTGGCCTGGTACGGTTCAGGAGGGAGGGGGGGCCGCACTCTCGTCCCCCCCTCTTTTCCTGCGGCCTGCCAGGTTGCGTGCTCGGATAAGGGTCTGGTATGGATTTTTGGGGGGACCCCACGCCGTTTTTTTTTTTTTTTTTTGGAGCGGGGTTCCCCTTAAAATCCATACCAGACCTGAAGGGTCTGGTATGGAATTTAGGGGGAACCCCACGTCATTTTTTTTTAAAAATTTTGGCCGGGGTTCCCCTTAATATCCATACCAGACCTGAAGGGCCTGGTATGGAATTTAGGGGGACTCCCACGTCATTTTTTTTTTTTAATTTTGGTTCGGGGTTCCCCTTTGGGGAATTCCCATGCCGTTTTTATCAATGAACTTCTATGTGTATTGTCGGCAATGCAATAGCCGCGAGTAGTTTTAAATGAGTTTTTTCCTTCAAAATGTCATTTTGCTGTCAGACTGTTCTAAACACAGGAAACATGCGCCCCTTTACAGGCACACTATAGACACCCCCCAGGTACGAAATTTAAAGGGATATTACACTTTTATTGATTGACTTTAAGCATTATTAAAATCACTGCTCCTAAAAAAACGGCCGTTTTTAAAACTTTTTTTTGCATTGATCCATGTCCCCTGGGGCAGGACCCAGGTCCCCAAACACTTTTATGACAATAACTTGCATATTAGCCTTTAAAATTAGCACTTTTGATTTCTCCCATAGACTTTTAAAGGGTGTTCCGCGGCATTCGAATTTGCCGCGAACACCCCAAATTGTTCGCTGTTCGGTGAACTTGCGAACAGCCAATGTTCGAGTCGAACATGAGTTCGACTCGAACTCGAAGCTCATCCCTAGCCAGGACCACTGTCTTACCTGCTGAGGTAATCACAGAGTCCAAACAGTCCGCAAACCCTATGGTTGTCCATTGAGAAGCCAAGGGGTTTGCTTCAACTGTGGAGGAGTGGGGCACTACCGATGTGTTTGTCCAAGCCCACCGAAGTCTGAAACCCAGTTTTCAAAGCCGGCCGGAAACTTCAGAGGGCCCCGGTGAAGGAGCCAACTGGGTGCTCACCTATGCCAGTTAGCTCCATAATCAAAGACGCAAAGAAACCACAGTGGAAGCCCAAATCTTTACAGAGGGTCCGCTGCTGTTTCTGAGCGACCATACAACCCCCTCTTCTCTACCTCAGGTGCTCGGTGGCTGGGAGTAGATGCACACCAGCCCTCTGGGACCTAACAGAGATGAAAGCAAAACCAGAAGTCCATCAAGAAGGGGGCACGAATACAAACAACAGGACACATTAACTACTCTACTTGATTTCCTGACAAACTAGTGGGACATTCTCCCATTGTGTCAGTCCAAATAGAAGGCAACTATACAAACACCATTCTGGACACTGGTGCGCAAGTTACCCTGCTATATAGAGACTTTTACAACAGGCACATCAAACACTTACCCCTGCAGAAATTGGAGGAACTGGGGATATGGGGTATTGGAACCCAAAATCTCCCATATGATGGATACTTACCGGTCAAGTTGACTTTTGACCCCTCCGTGACCGGACAAACAGAAACGTTTGATACCCTAGCCATTGTATGCCCTCGCCCATCAAGAGCCATCAAGAGTTCTCTGATAATAGGAATGAATACTGACCTTGTCAGAAGGCTACTCACTCCTCATGTATTGAAATCTAACACCCCAACCAAATGCATACACCTTATGCTGAGACAAGTATATAAGCACCTAGTCGAAGAACAGAGAGCCCCAGATGAAGGAGTGGGAAAGATTTGGTCATTAGACAGAAGTGAGAAGATACTACAGCCTGGAGAGGTAGCGTATCTACAAGCTTCAGTCAAACTCGATTGGGAACTACAGGACCTCTTTGTTGTCCTTGAAACTGACTGCCAGGGAGAGGACACTGGAGTGGAGATAATCCCAGAAGTTATAGCAACTGGGGCTCTGCAACAAAGTCGTGGGAAGATCCCTGTCAGCATCTGGAATGTTACGGCCTCGCTGTTGAAACTGCAGGCCCGAATGCTGTTAGGACAAGTGAATCCAGCCACCCCAGTCTCACCATCTGATTTGGAGAAGGGAAAGAAGGACAGAATCTCCATAGAACAGTTTTACCCATAGAACACCCCACTATTACCTGAGTGGAAAGAAAAGGTCAAAGCTCAGCTCCTGAGATGGCAGGATATGTTTTCGAACCGTGAGTTTGATGTGGGGTATGCGATAAGTGCCCAGCACCGGATTTGCCTTCAGGAAGACAAGCCATTCTGGGAAAGAGTCAGACGGATCCCACTGGGTGATCTGGAAGATCTCCGTGAACAACTAGCAGAGCTGAAGAGATCAGGCATCATCAGGGAGTCTAGGAGCCATTATGTCTCCCCCATAGTAGTGATGCAGAAGAGGAATGGGTCCCTGAGGCTGTGTATCGATTATCGGACACTCAACAGGAGGACCATCCCTGATCAGTACACCACTCCAAGGATAGAAGATGCCCTGCAGAGCCTTTCGGGGGTGAAATGGTTCAGGGTGCTGGATCTGAAGAGTGGGTACTATCAAATCCCCATGCACCCCGAAGATAGGGAGAAGACAGTGTTTATCACCCCAGTAGGGTTCTTCAAGTTCAACAGGATGCCTCAGGGTCTGTCTGGTGCTCCGGCAACATTTCAGAGGCTGATGGAGAGGACAACAGGATACATGAACCTGAGCGTCTGGAGAAAGTTCTTAAGAGACTCCATGATGAGGGATTGAAACTGTCCCTGGAAAAATGTCAGTTTTTTCCAGTCCTCAGTTAATTACCTTGGCCATGTTGTCTCCGCTGAAGGAATAGCTACTGACCCCCAAAAGCTGGAAGCTGTCACCTCTTGGCCAATGCCTACCAATGTAACTGAGCTTAGGTCATCCCTGGGATTTTGCTCATACTATAGAAGGTTTGTCGAAGGATTTGCTAAAATAGCTTGGTCCCTTAATGAGTTGTTGAAGAATGAGAATGATGATGACCCAGATTCAACAAGACCCATCAAGCAAATCAGAGGACCCAGGAAGCCTCGAGAGTCGACCAAAGACCAGTGTGAGCAAGCCTTTCAGCAGCTGAAGTGGAGTCTAATAATGGCTCCTGTTCTGGCCTATGCCAATCCAGCCAAGCCATATGAGCTGCATGTTGATGCCAGTCGAGATGGACTAGGCAGGGTACTGTATCAGGAGCACGATGGATAACTTTGGCCTGTTGTTTAGGTGAGCCGAAGCCTTACTACCCTACTCACAAGTTGGGCAGTGGTTGACAAGTTGAAAGACTACTTGTATGGTACAGACTTCGTGGTCAAAACTGACAACCCACTCATGTATATACTCACCACAGCGAAACTGGATGCCACCGGGCACAGGTGGTTGGCCACCCTATCAGGTTTCCGCTTCAGCTTGAAATACCGCCCAGGAACCGGGAACAGAGATGCTGATGCCCTGTCGAGGAGACCCTATGACTTGATGGTTTCCTCTGAAGAGTGGACTCAACTGACTCCAGAAGGGATACAAGCTTTGTGTCAGGGAGCGGAACATCAGGCCAGAGGAGCAACTCCTCTTTTCTGGTGGTATGGCCCCTTTAATATGGCTTGCACATAATTCATGAAAGCCTTTGCCAGTTTCTGTACAAAAAGTAACACGTGTGCCAAATTGAGGTATTTGTTACTACCGCCGTTTTAGAATCTGTCACTGGGGCTGTGAAATGCCACGTACACACGACCGGACTTTACGGCATACTTGGTCCGGCGAACCTGAGTCTGTCGGACAATTCAATCATGTGTGGACTTTTTTTTCTCAAAAGTTTGATGGACCTAGAAATGAAACATGTGCATATACAGTGTAGCGCTAATTAAATACAATGCATTTGTTATTTTCACAAATATCCTTTTGTTGTGTGAGCTGCTATTGGGTTGAGTAAGCGCAGAGTTTTTCATTTTATTTTATTGTTTAGAAATGAAACATGTTTCAAATCTGTCCGACGGACTCGAGTCCGGTCGGAAAAAAAATGACGCTAGGGCAGCTATTGGCTACTGGCTATGAACTTCCTTGTTTTAGTCCGGTCGTACGTCATCACGTACAAATCCGTCGGACTTTGGTTGATCGTGTGTAGGCAAGTCCGTTCATTCGGAAAGTCCATCGTAAAGTCAGTCGAAAAGTCCGCAGGACAAAGTCTGCCGTAAAGTCTGCTGTGTACGCGGCAATAGATTCGGAAAGAATTACCGCCAGTTTGAAGATAAGCAAACTAAGACCAACTCGAAGTTGGCTTGGGGGGTTGTTATGTGTGCATTACTTTATCAATATGTTTAAATGTATTTTGTATTTACTTCATTGATTGCTAAGATGAAGGCCAACCAATGATGCAAACTGACAGTGGACGGAGTCTTATGAGGAACTCTGAGAGACTAGTTCCTCATCAGGTCTGCCTTGCCTGTGATTGACACCAGATGGCAGTAGGTCGATTCCATAGCCACTATTTAGTCCAACAGTGGCTTTGGAATCCGCCCACTGCCGTGCGCCGTCACTCACAGGCAAGGCGGATCTAATAGGGAATTAGTCTAGTAGTTCCTCATCAGGCTCCATTCAGCTGACAACTCAAATTCACAGCCATTGCGCCTGTTGGGTGGATGAAGCCTGATGGAGACTAGTTCCCTATCAGGTCCTCATGCCTGTGAATGATGGTGCATTGCAGTGGTCGGGTTCCAAAGCCGCTATTGGATTGAATAGTAGCTATGGATCTGCCCACTGCTGTGCGCTGTCAATCAAAAGTAAAGCAGACCTTTAAACAATGTTAAATCTTCCTATACTTACAAATGCATGCTCATGTCAATATAGCAGCCAAGCACATAGCATTTTGAAAATGAAAGTTCATTAATGGTAGCCTACTTATGTTATCACTGCAGCTTTTCTATTTAATTAAATTGAGACAAATGCTCCCTCTTTACCCTAGCCTTTCCAAGCATGCCTATTACTACAGACCTCTGCAAGCTCATCCATGGGCTGCAATCAAAACTGAATCCTCTGCATTGAGAAAGGGTCTCTGTATTGTAGCTGTTTTGTGATGACTCATTGTTGCTAATCATTTTATTACTTCAAAGCCCAATGGACATCTAATGATGTCAGCATGGTGTGGAACCAAGATAATTCATCCCATTTACCAAATCCAGCTCTTTAGTATTCTTCACTTAGAAACTGGACAACAGCATACCGAGCATATGTGGGCTTTTTTTCATAAGCCCCAATAGAGCATCCATAGTTATTACTACTACTACTACTGCATATTACTACTTTATCATGAAGGAACTGGATCTGCCCAGTATACAGTATAATGGTGATTTATTCACCATAGATATTTGCATGCTGCAATTATCCATTGGAGAAGCTAAGTATTCCTCTGCAGAAAGATGGACCCAGGAGAGGGTCCAGGCAACTTTCTATTTGTGTACTTATGCTTTAATGGAGTATTTATAAAGCAGTCAATGTGAAATTCACCATACATTCCCTGCAGGCAAACCAATCACTGTAATTTAAAATACTTGCATCAGGAGGATACACATACACAAAGAATGTCACAATCACTACTTTATACATAGGCCCCTAAGTCTGTCCTCACAGAGGACTGGCATGGAGCTGACAAATCCTGCTAATGGTTAAAGGGACAAAGTGAAGCATTATAAACACGTGGAATAGCCAAATGCATTAAAGAGAAATAAGAAAACATTTTGGTTAAAACATTTGTGATTTTCTTTAAATATCTATTCTTTAACCAGACTACTGATGTGTATATGATGTGCTTCACAGCTTCCAAAACTGGTGTTCTGACGCTGTAGCTGTAAATGGATGATTGAGTTGGCAAGAGCCCATGTTATGCAACCTTGGATGCCACCAAGATTACATGTTAATAGAATATGGACTCTTGCAACAACATTCCTAAAAGGTGGCTAATGTTGGCAGCAATGACACCACCTGTTATCAAAGCTACCACTGAGCAATACTGTAACATAGCGATAGATAGATAGATAGATAGATAGATAGATAGATAGATAGATAGATAGATAGATAGATAGATAGATAGATAGATAGATAGATAGGGAGTTGATAAAATGTAAGAGGAAATAATAGTACATAGTGCTCTACAAACTTTTTAATACTGTTATTAAGCAAAGGAAGAGTGGAAGTGGGATTTGATAAATGTATAAGGCCTAATGCACAAGGGCACTTTTGCCCATTCAGTGTATAAAATGCACATATTTGGGTACCCGGAAGACACAGTTGTTGCGATGCTGTCATCACCAGTCAAAATCAAGGACAGGCAGGAAACATACAGGGCATTCAGGGCAGCTCAAATTCAGGACATACTGTACATCCTTGTACATACATATGCAACACTTTACAAGAGTACAGCATACTGGACTGTTCAGCTGCCTTATTTTATTATAACATTTCAATAACTCCTCAATCATGAAGAAAGGTGTGTATTTTAGTCCAGAAACTAATGTCTAATGCCCCGTACACACAATCGGACTTTGTTCGGACATTCCGACAACAAAATCCTAGGATTTTTTCAGACGGATGTTGGCTCAAACTTGTCTTGCATACACACAGTCACACAAAGTTGTCGGAAAATCCGATTGTTCTAAACGCGGTGACGTCAAACACGTACGTCGGGACAATAAATGGGGCAGTGGCCAATAGCTTTCGTCTCTTTATTTATTCTGAGCATGCGTGGCACTTTGTCCGTCGGATTTGTGTACACACGATCGGAATTTCCGACAACGGATTTTGTTGTCGGAAAATTTTATAGCCTGCTCTCAAACTTTGTGTGTCGGAAAATCCGATGGAAAATGTGTGATGGAGCCTACACACGGTCGGAATTTCCGACAACAAGGTCCTATCACACATTTTCCGTCGGAAAATCCGATCGTGTGTACGGGGCATAAAGAAACAAATGTCTGTGCATGGACCCCTCTCCGTCCGTTCATTTGGTCTCTCTGACATTCAGCAAATGGAAAATCTTACGGCTGCGCTTAAAGGTAGTGAAAAACAATGCAGGCTCATCTATCTGGTTCTACTGGACCATGTTGACGTGTTCTCGGGAATATGAATCCTTACTTGCCAATTACTTTTTCTCCATGTAGTCCTTCTGGGGTACTGATAAGGCAGCGGATCGAGTGTGGGGTTATCTGCCCCCCCCCCCTTTCTGCTCCTTCCCTTCCTTTCTTATTCTTCCTCATTCATACCTTTTTTTTTCTTTCCCTACATAGTTTTTTTACCCCATTTTCCCCATACCGGGAACTGGGGTTGTATAGTTTTTTAATGGCAGGAATTGGGTAGCCGATGTATCTCTTAGAGATGCTTGTTTCTTTGGGGAGGCAGGAATGTAGACTTTGTATGTGATTCTCCTATCCTATGTGGGCCTTAATGTTGAATACACAATCGTCTGTACTCCATACTGCAATTCCTAGTAGAATGTTGATGCTCCCATGCTTTTTTGTCATGTAATGTTGAAAATTGTTAAATAAAGAATTTAAAAAAACACATTTATAGTTATTACACAAAATGACTCAATGCTATTTGCTATTATTGCATTACATTTTTTTTAACCAAAAAGTTAATTGAAATTAAAGCCCATCTCTGGGCAAAAATTAAACTAGGTGGGAGCATGGAAAGTAGCTTTAAGATTGACTTCATACCACACAAGCAAGGTACTCAGACAATAAATTTGTTTTAACCAAGAAATTTCTTTTTTCTGATCAGCGTGACTCAGTCAAAAATAGAATAAATCAACATCACTGTGATGGAAAGGGTAGAGTGAGGTAGCCAATTGTTTTTCAATTTGAAGGGTTTTATCCAGTGGCAGCTGGTGAAGATTTAGTATGGGGGGGGTGCCAGACCCCGTCCTTCCTTTTTGACCCCTCCAACTTCTCATAAGCCCCACACCTTATAGAATCCACCCACTCCGTCCCCTGTATGCCACTTGCTTCCACCCATAGTGTCAGGAGTATACAGCCCCAGCATCACAGGACAGAGTTTATAGCTCAGCCTCACAAATCAAGGTATACAGCTCAGCATTACATATCAGGGTATATAGCTCAGCCTCACAGATCAGGGCATACAGTCAGCCTCACAGATCAGGGTATATAGCTCAGCATGACATAGATCAGGCTATATAGCTCAGCATGACACAGATCAGGGTATATAGTTCAGCATGACACAGATCAGGGTATATAGCTCAGCATGACACAGATCACGGTATACAACGCAGCATTACAGATCGGGGTATATAGCTCAGCCTCACAGATCAGGGTATATAGCTCAGCATGACACAGATCAGAGTATATAGCTCAGCATGACACAGATCAGGGTATATACCTCAGCATGACACAGATCAGAGTATATAGCTCAGCGTGACACAGATCAAGGTATATAGCTCAGCCTCACAATTCAGGGTATATAGCTCAGCATGACACAGATCAGGGTATATAGCTCCGCATGACACAGATCAGGATATATAGCTCAGCCTCACAGATCAGGGTATATAGCTCAGCATGACACAGATTAGGGTTTACAGCTCAGCTCAGTTGTAAAAAATAACCCTAAAAACAAAAAGGTTTCCTGCACCCATTTAACATTACACCTATATACTCCCATCTTCCTGTCTGTCTTTCTGTTTTCTTATTCTGGGCATACACAGCAGTAGTTTGCTTGATTAACTCTTGCAGTCAAATTTGTGGTGCTGTTTATCAGATTTTTTATAATTACTCTGGCTCATGGAGCATGCAAATACCATGCCTTGCTAACTGTAGCACATATGACATGCAGCAATAGGTGAAGACTTTGAGAAAAGGTGGGTATTGGGAGCAGTTTGTCTGTCCTTTGCTACCTTTCAACCAGTAAACTGGTAAAAGAGTCAATTTGGCCATTTACCTGTTCAGTAAAGCACATGAGAATTAAAAAATTGTACAATTTCAAAGTAACTGTTGGTAACGAAGGCTCTTTCATTAAACTGTTAAATAATGGATGTGTGATCTGAGTCCTAATGCCCCGTACACGCGGTCGGATTTTCCGATGGAAAATGTCCGATCGGAGCGTGTTGTCGGAAATTCCGACCGTGTGTGGGCTCCATCGGACATTTTCCATCTGATTTTCCGACACACAAAGTTGGAGAGCAGGAGATAAAATTTTCCGACAACAAAATCCGATCGCGTCAATTCCGACCGTGTGTGGCCTATTCCGACGCACAAAGTGCCACGCATGCTCAGAAGAAATTCCAAGACGGAACAGCTCGGTCTGGTAAACTTAGCGTTCGCAATGGATACAGCACTTTCGTCACGCTGCAATGTTAAAAATGGTTTAATACAGCGCACTCTCTTCTTCTTTATAATGTGACAAGAATTAAGTAGTTTTGCTGCTCATATTCACACACACTTCTCACAAAGTTTTATTTTTGTTTTTTTATTGGGATTCCCTGAATATATTGTTATTAGTTGTCACATCTGACAGTATTTTTTTTTTATTTTTTGGGGGATTTTAAGCCTTTTTTTTGGATTTAATGTGTGTATTTTTTCAAAGGCTGATCTTTGTTCAATGTTATTTTTATTTTTCCTCCAGAATATTTTTGTGTGTGTTTTGTGTGTCAAGTTACCCCAACACCATTGATATCTTTTATTATTTAATCTCAAGGAGATTGTTTGTTGTTGGTGTCCCTTGTTCATTTCACATTGTATATTTGAAATGTACCTGAATCCTCACAAAAAAACTGTCCTTTTTGAAGTAAAACACACATAGGCAAGTATAATTCAAAACAAAAATCCTTTATTAAGGGATCAGAACCAAACAAAGAGGAAGGCAACACTGGCTCAACATGAGAAATTAGCGAAGCCTGGGACCCCCACGGCAGACATCAATTCTTGAACATCAAAATTGGTGGCCTGAGGAGTCCATATGTAAGGGAGGGCAGTCTGGTCCAGAATTCGCTGAGATCCGGATAGCAGCAGATGACATCTGTGTCCCCAGGCTGTGGTACCACAAGAGGCTGCATCTTTTGGCCGACCAGACTGGATCCAGGGTCCTGACTTTCTGGTCTTCCTTTCACGCTTCATTCCCGGCTGTGGCTGTGCAGTTGGAGATGTGGCAGGAGGAGGAGTAGGACCTGGAGGAGGACTGGGAGGACCTGGAGGAGAGGGAGGAGGAGGACCTGCAGGAGGAGGAGGAGGTCCATCGCAAAGGTGTGTCTGAGCTGTCATTTGGCCCCTCATACCTTTGTTAAGAGCCTCCAATATGAGCGCCTCACACATGACTTGTTGGCCCTCCTCCATCCTCTGCATTTTATAGGCAATGACGGCAGCAATGTCCTCCTCCACGGTCTGTCGTGCTCCCAGGACCTCTGTAGCCCTCCAAAAGAGTCCTCCGGTAGCCTCCTCTAGGGCACTCCTCCTACTGCCACTTTCTCTTTTCAGGGGGGGTGGAGGGACCTGCAGATCAGCCAGCTGGCTCAGCCCGGCCACCTCCTGGCTGAGACTTCCCTGTGTATGAAAAAGGGACATGGTTGTAATGTTTTGCTTCATCAATCACAATCCTAAATTAGTACTCCAAACTAACATCTAGTTAACATCATTGATTGGACAAGCAGAAATATTTAGAGAAATGCTATACCTGGCTCAATCTGGGCTCCTCCACATGTTGCCTGGAAGGCCCAGGTTGGGCGTCAGAAGCCTCAGCCGGGGGGAAGGAAGCGTGAAAGGAAGACTGGAGAGGGATGGCCTGGGTTCAGTCTGGCCTGCCAGAAAATGCAGCCTGTCGTAGTACAACATCCTGGGGACATAGATGTCATCTGCTGCTCCGGATCTCTGTGAATCCAGGACTTTCTTGCGCTCCCTTAGATATGTGCTCCTCAGGCCACCAATTAATATCTTTAAATAGGTGATGTCTGCCGTGGGGATCACCTGCTTCACAATTCACACAATTGCACCAGTGCTGCCTTCCTCTTTGTTTGGTTCTTGAAATGGGGGTGGTTAATCTCCCACAGACAGGGCAGCTCCCTTAAGATATCTATGAATACTGACATGAAGTCATTGTCTTTCACTAAGATATACATGTTCACTGCAAGACACAACACAAGACAAAGCCTAATGTCAGACAAAACTCTCCTAATCTTGTTACAATATAGGATTCAATGTAGAAGCAGTATAGGCACAAGTTTGTCTCTTACCTTCGTTCTTACGATCGGCGCGTCCAATGCTCCTTCCTCCGCTCACAGATCGTACGTAATACGCACGCGTGTTACGCTTTATACACACTGCGCATGCGTGTAACTCCGCCCACCCCTGATGTTCTTTCTAGTCTATTCCCCACCCCTTTTCGTTTGGTGCAGTGGGGGAAGAGCACATGGTGGAGTTAGAGCAGGTGTGTGCTAATTATAGCAACGAGGAGGAGGAGGAGGAAAGCCCGGATCCGGACACGTCCCGATCCAGAAGGAGAAGTTTTAAGGCCACAAATATGTCCTTTGGGGAGATGTTGGAGATGGTCGACATCATGAAGAAGTCCGACTATGACGGAAAGTATGGGCCTTACCCCAACCCCAACATCAGAAAGGCAAAGATCATGGCGAAAGTTGTCAAAAGCCTTCACAAGAATTTCGGGGTACGAAGGTCGAAAGATCAGCTCAGGAAGTGGTGGTCGGACCTGAAGTTAAGAGAGCCAGAGCAGTACCGAAAGATCCGGAGAGTGCTGCAAAAAAGTAAGTAGTTGTGCTGTGTTCCTATTCTTTCTGTCTTTATTGCGTTCGTGCTGCTCCATATGCTTTTCTTAATTGTAACGTTTAAAAGGGCAACTTTAATGTTCATGGGCCCATTATTCGTTCGTATCAAACATTTTTCTTTCGGCCTCTAAAACACCATGGTTTAGGCCATATGCATTTTCCCACATTTTTTTTGGGCCTACTTGGATGCCAAATATTTGTTTGTGTAGATGGGTTTGTTACTAGAATGAAATGCCAACTAGATTCTGTGTAAGGAGAGGACACTGAGCAGCTGTTTTCACATCTGGACACTGGAGCACTAGTGTGGGACACCAGAACACAATTTTTATTAGGGGGCCACACAGGTGCTCCAGTGTATACTATAGGGGGGTCTCCATCTGTGAAGCTTGTACTAAACAGGTAAACTATTGCAGCTTGACAAAGGCCAATAAAAAAAATACATCTTGGAACTCGGCTAAAATAGACAATTGTACCCCACTTCCAAGCAATGTTTCCTATTTCTAGTTCTGCCATCAAATATCTGTGTGCTAATTATACCATTTTTGTTTTACATAGGGGAGAAAAGACTCGGAGGACACCCCTCATCCGAGGAGACCAGAGACCCCCACCTCTAGAAGAAGGTGAAATACCACCAACCCAAGCTGAGCAGGACGAAGAAGAAGATGTGGTGGAGATTGGCACCACAACAGGTGAGTGTCTGCGACCACAGGCTCAGGTAAAAGAGATGGATGGTGGCAGATTTTTGAGACCTGTTTTTGTTATGTTTCTCTCTTTTTAGGTGATCGTGATGTTATGGATCCAGAACGTTTCACATCAGAAAGTGCCCAGATCCTGATCGGGGAGATCATGGGGTGTAATGTCGAACTGCAAAACATACAGCAAAAAATCAATGATGTTATTAAAAAAAATAATAACATCATTGATGTTTTGGGGCGAATTTAAAACCCCACAAAATCACTTTTTGGATTGTGGTCCAATCTTTTAAATTTTTTTGCAATGTTTTGAAAAGCCAAATTTGGAGTGATGATTGATATACTGATGTCTGATATAGCCTTCAGGTTTTACCTAATGTGAACTTTGTAAGTTCAAGTTTTTTGGCTTTCTTGTTGGTTTTACACAGGCCTGTTTTATCTGAAATGGACATTTCGATTTTTGATAATGCTACTGCAAAAATTGTTATACAACAAACATGTTGGTTTGTTTTAAAAACCTTTGGTAAATGCACATGTGATTGTGCAGGTATAAAAAAGTTGCTTACTCAAGAATGTGTGGATTATTTTCTCAACACTACAATACAACACTTTTGGGGTGATGTAATTGCTGTTTTCTGCAAAAATGGGTGTTATTTCCTAAGTGCAAATCCTCTTGGCACTACAAGTGCAGTTTCAGTGCAGTTGCAAGTGCACTTGTAGTGAAATGTGTTTTTGCATTTAGGAAATAACAGCCAACAGTGCTTTGTATAAGGTTACACAATCACGACATTTTCTGGACTCAACACATTTCTGTCAGAGTCAGCTAAAACAAACACAAGCAGTAAATGTCCACCAAGAATTTCTTTTTTTTTTATTATAAAAAAAAAGGCTTCACAGATTTGATGGCATATTGATAGCCCCCCTACCCGCAAAGAACTCCAGGTAGCGTAACCGGACATCACGGGCACTCAGGGAGGGCAAGCCAGGACGGCCACTTTCAAGCGCCGTCAGTGTGGTTTGATGTAGGATTCCGGCCTCAGGCCCAACTGAGCCAGCATAGTTGGCCGAATGTTTCCTTAAAAAGTTATGGAGAACACAGCACGCCAGTATAATATGGTTCAGTTTATACTCCGCCATATGGATGGGTGTCAGAAATAGTCCTGAACCGGCTGGCCAGGATTCCAAATGTGTTCTCCACCACTCTTCTGGCTCTGGCCAGCCAGTAATTAAAAACCCTCTGTTCCGGGGTGAGGGTCCTCATTGGGAATGGCCGCATCAGGTGGTCCCCCAGCGCAAACGCTTCATCAGCAACGAACGCAAATGGGAGTCCTTCCACATTGTCCTCTGGAGCTGGCAAGTCCAACTGCCATTCTGGAGACGCCTGTAGAACTCTGTCTGGGCGATGACTCCACCATCGGACATCCGGCCATTCTTCCCCACGTCCACATACAAGAAGTCGTAATTAGCCGGCACCACCGCCAACATCACTATACTATTAAACCCCTTGTAATTATAATAGTACGACCCCGAGTTTGGTGGTGGGACGATGTGGACGTGTTTCCCATCAATTGCCCCTCCGCAGTTAGGAAAGTCCCACCGCTCGGCAAAGTGGGAGGCCACAGTCTGCCATTCCTGTGGCGTGGAAGGAAACTGTTGATGAAAAAACAATAAACATTACTATTTTTACTCTGAAACATGGCAAGCAGATTATACACATACATTATGGGGCAACCTCCAGATAGCATTTACTAAGGGGAATTTAACAACGCCAAAGTATAAGGTACACCTATCATATTCCCCCTCCCCCCCTCTCATGGGCCATTTCTAACATTATAGGGGGTGTGTGTAAATCTTGGACAGGTAACCCTCTTCACTTCATTGAGAGCTGAATGCCTAAATAATGGGTATTACTTTGAACAGCCCCTCCTTAGTTACACTATTGGCAGACCACTGGACAGGTAAGAAGTGTCTGAATACAAAGATATAAATACACACTGTACACATTTGAGGACATTTGGACATTCTGCTATTACCTATCAAGATAATAATAGGATACAAAAACTTTAAACAGTACCATTGGAAAGTATACAGGCAGGTCCTTGCACTACATGCTTTGGGGAATTCATCCATAAATCTGACCACAAAAGAGATGGGTATAGTGTGTATGGGTTTGGCAAAGTCAGCAGATAGATGATTGAGGATACATAGAGAATTGGGATCAGCTGACTTAGCAGTTGGGGGAGGGAGGGTTACTAAAAATTATTTGGGGACACCACAAAAAAAAGCCTCTGGCACTCTGCCTGAATTTAAATCAAAAATAACATTTCCAAACATTTTAGGGGGTGTTTGGGGTAAAGCACTACTATGGAGCAGATAAAATACATTGTTAAGTGACTACATGAGGTGAATATCGGCCAGGAGACACCATGCTGGGGAGGTTAGTGAAGGGCAAATATGTATGAAGGACCTAAAATAATAATTACATAAAAATCCAGCATGCATGAGGACAAAGGGGACATTCACAGCATATTCCAATCATGGTAATTAGGGAATGAGGAAAGAAATACAAGATATTATCAAACATTCAATACAATAAAATGTGATATAAAAGGATACAAATCTTACCTTCATATACTCCTTCTGCAGGACCTGGATGATGGCAGAACAGGTCTCTGGGATGATGATACCCAGAGCCTGGGGGGAGATGCCTGTTGAGAACTTCAAGTCCTGCAGGCTTCTCCCTGTCGCCAAATACCGCAGGGTAGCGACGAGCCTCTGCTCCGGAGTGATGGCTTGCCTCATGCAGGTATCCTGCCTGCTAATATAGGGGGTCAGCGAAGCCAACAAACGGTGAAACATGGGGTCCGTCATCCTGAGAAAGTTCCTGAAATCATCAGGATTATTCTCACGGATCTCACGGAGCAAAGGCATATGAGAGAACTGGTCACGCTGAAGCAACCAATTCTTGGTCCATGAACTCCTCCCCACCCTGTTCATGGACTGGACTTGTGTCAAGGTCAGGACCCCAACACCAAGCCCCCGCACAGCACGAACTCTACGAGGAGTACGCATACGAAACATGGCTAGAAAACGGTCGGCTGCTCAGAACGAAGTAACAGAACGCACTGAAGAACAGCAAGGCCTGTGAAGAGCGACCTGAAAAACAGTAACGAACGAACAAGAATACAATGACTACCTAAAGTCACGCGGAACTTGCTGCACGCACTGAAGAGCAGATACAAACCCACAAGCACAAACTGAACGGCAGAAAACGATCTGAAAGCCACGAGTCTGAAAAAGCGCGAATCGTCTCTCACCAAACTTTTACTAACACGAGATTAGCAAAAGGAGCCCAAAGGGTGCCGCGCTTGGTTCTGAACCGGCCTTTTCTAGTCTCGTCGTACGTGGTGTACGTGACCGCGTGGTTGGCGATCGGAAATTACGACAACTTTGTGCGACCGTGTGTAGACAAAAAAAGTTTGAGCCAACATCCGTCGGAAAAAATCCTAGGATTTTGTTGTCGGAATGTCCGAACAAAGTCCGACCGTGTGTACGCCCTATAAGAGTTTAGAAAGTGATTAAAGATAGTTGCAGATAGTACACAATGCCAGTTGTTTGAGAACATTGTTAGCTTGTATACTTTGTGAGGTAACAGGTTCTCTTTAAATCCCTTTATTCATTATACTGTAGCTAGAGAATTGCAATACCAGGTTTCTTCTACAGCATTGTGTTGGGCACATGTAATAGCACTGTCTTGGTCAGCAATGAAAAGACTGATGGGACTATAAGAGAATTTATTGAAATTAGACTGTACAGTGCTAAGAAATTTGTTACAACTACTAGGTTGTTCCCTGTAGACTGGCATACAATTGAGATCCACATTACCTTTGAATGTATGTGTTATGTATAGCCGAAATGCTTCAAGACACATGTACAGGGGGTCCCCTAGTTACAAACATCCGACTTACAAACGACTCCTACTTACAAACGGAGGGAGACAACAGGAAGTGAGAGGAAATCTACCCCTAGGAAGGGAAATTCACTCCTGTAAGAGCTATTATGGGGAAAAAGTACCTCCACTGATGCTTTATCACCAAGGCTTGTTTCCACAACAACCCAAAATTTTCAAAATCCAATTGTCATTGGGACAGAAAGTGAGGTGAAATCTTCTAAACAGGGGCTCACACAGAAAAACAAATGTTACAGGGGTGTTAACCCTTCCTTATGCTATCCAAAAAGCTTAAAAATAGTTTTTTTGGCTGGAGCTACACTTAAAAAATGTACCTGTTCCGACTTACAAACAGATTCAACTTAAGAACAAACCTACAGTCCCTATCTTGTTTGTAACCAGGGGACCCCCTGTATAGTAATTATTCTGACACCAGTAGCACCCTTCAGCCTATTAACATTAAGCCCCAGGCAGTCAAACATTAAGGCATCCAATATTATTCTGATATGAATTTCCAGAACTTTGAACTTATCACACATCCAAAATGAATTTTGACATTTCAACTAATGAAGACAGATGCATGATGGGAAGATCATATATATGGAAATGCATCATGCCATTTTGATTTTGCATCACTGCATGCATGTTGGTGACTGAAGTAGCTAACAACATGTACAAGGTTGGGTGTTAAATTTAATAGAAAAAAACAGACAAATTTATTGTAACACTCTTTTTGCTTAAAATGTGTAACTAACCATTACTACCAATCCGGTCGAGAGAGTCTAGGTGCCACTGCTCAGGCCGTGTTTTCCATCCAGGGAGCCACGGCGTCACTTCCGGTTTCCCACTGGCACAGAGAAAGCGGAGGTGACGCAGCGGCTCAGAGGAAAAACACCGCCCATGTCCTACGGCGGTGCCAATAGAAAACCCCACAATGCTGTAAGATGGGAGTGTTGCGGCGCATTGCTTTGCGCCACAAGGACTCACAAAAGCAGGCAAATAATGCGTCTCACCAGCAATCACGTGATTTCATAGACGTTTCGCTGCCCGTAGCGCACTGTGTCTGGCGCCCGTACACAGTGCACTTAAAGGACCTTGTTTTATTACTATTTATTTTTTTAAAGGACTTTTTTTTTTGGTGACCAACTATGTCCTGTACAGATCTTACATAATTACTATATCCTGTAGTGACCCTACATCCAGGGCTGGCCCAGGACATTGTGCTGCCTGGGTCAAAAAATTAAATGCTTCCCCCCATGCGCGTGCCCGTGTCCTCCTCCTCCTCCGTGCAAGTGCCCAGGTCCGGCCCCGGCCCTGTCCCAGAACATACACCAGCTAGTGTGGTTAACAAGCAGCCCACCGGCCAAGACCTCCATCACCACCAGTGGCTGCTCGACAGCCTACAAACTTTGGCACCCAAAACTATCTTTTCCATGCAGAGTGAGCTGAGGAGCCTGCTCAGCTACTGATGCCTGCCTGCCATTGACTGAGCCAGGGAGGGGATGGAGGGCATGCACAGTCTGAGGAAAGCGGTGCGGCCCTTGTATTGGGCATCAGAACGGCCTTAAGAGAAAATGCACCCTGCTCCCCCGGTAGGGTGACCACATTTCCAAACTGCAATTCAGGGACAATTTTGCCAAGGGCCAGGAGGGGGGATGTAGTCTCAGGGTTGATGGGGAATTCAGCAGTGGCTGGTGTTAGCACTTAAATCATCCCAACACCATGCTTAATATGGTGTCAGGATGATCAAATTACATTATTTCTATCACTACATTGTAATATATAATAAAATAGTTCAACTCACCATAATGCAGAACCAGTGGGAACCCTGAGCTTGTCACTTGCCACTAGATGCAGTGTGTCACTTGCCACCATTGCCTACCACCAGATGCAGAGTGTCACTTGCCACCATTGCCTGCCCCCAGATGCAGCATGTCATTTACCACTGTCGACCTGCCACCAGATAAGGCTTGTCACTTGCCACCAGATGCAGTATGCCACCATCGCCTCTGACCAGATGCAGCATGTCATTTGTCACTGTTGCCTCTCATCAGATGCAGCGTGTCACTTGCCACCACCGCCTGCCACCAGATGCAGCGTGTCCCTTGCCACCATTGCTTGCCCCCAGATGCAGCATGTCATTTGCCACTGTCGACCTGCCACCAGATAAGGCTTGTCACTCGCCACCAGATGCAGTATGCCACCATCGCCTCCGACCAGATGCAGCATGTCATTTGTCACTGTTGCCTCTCATCAGATGCAGCGCGTCACTTGCCACCACCGCCTGCCACCAGATGCAGCGTGTCACTTTCCACCATCGCCTGCCACCAGATGCAGCATGTCACTTGCCACCACCACCTGCCACCAGATGCAGTGTGTCAGGCAGGGAGAGAGGGGCGGGTGAAGTGGTGTATGTCATAAGCTCGCTCAGGCATGCTGGACGGAGCAATGTGCGGATCCACTCCTTCTAGGGCAGCTGCCCCGAGTCAGCTGTCACTCACTGCCCACACACTGAAACCAGGGATGATCCGGAGGATGAGTAGCAGCGGCCACTGGAGGACTTCTGTCCCCGCCCACCACCGTGACCTATCAGACATGGACCTATCATAGCCAGCAGCAGAGCCAAAGGAAGTGCTCCAGAACCCTGTCAGCTCTGTGCTACAGGTGGTGGGCGGGCCAGCAACGAAAATAAGCCTGCAGCTTCGACAGCAGCAGAGAAGCTGTACTGAACACTGAAGCTCCGAGCACACTCCCACTGGCCCAGTTTGCCCCTGAATTGCCGCCCCTCTCAAATTGCCGCCTGGGTCCCATGGTAGGGCCGGCCCTGCCTACATCACTACAATGTTCTGTAGTGCTTCTACCTAACTACTATTTCCTATAGTGCCCCTACATAACTACCATGTCCTGTAGTACTTCTACATAACTACTATATCCTATAGTGCCCCTACATCACTTCCATGTCCTGTACTGCCCCTACATCACTACCATGTCTTGTAGTGCCCCTATAACGCTACCATGTCCTGTAGTGCTTCTACATAACTACTATTTCCTATAGTGACCCTACATCACTACTATGTCCTGTAGTGCCCCTACATTACTACCATGTCCTGTAATGCCCCTACATCACTTCTATGTCCTGTACTGCCCTACATCAATACTATGTCCTGTACTGCCCCTACATCACTACCATGTCCTGTAGTGCTTCTACATAACTACTATTGCCAATAGTGACCTTACATCACTACTATGTCTTGTGGTGCCCCTAAGTCACTACCATGTCCTGTAGTGCCCCTACATAGCTACTATGTCCTGTAGTGACCCTACATCTAGGGTTGCCACCTTATCCCTCCAAACCCGAACACATATGAATTACACAGGTTCTGAGGCTAATTTAATGCAGAGGCACTGAGTTTAATTACCACCTTAATAAGCCACAGAACCTGTGTAATTAATATGTGTTCGGTTTTAAAGGGATGAGGTGACCTACATCACTACTATGTCTGTTGCATCCCTACATCACTACTATGCTCTGAAGTGCCCTTACATCACTACAATGTCCTGTAGTGACCCTACCTCACTACAATGTCCTGTAATGACCCAACCTCACTACAATGTCCTGTAGTGACCCTACCTCATTACTATGTCCTGTAGTGACCCTACATCACTACAATGTCCTGTAGTGACCCTACATAACTATTATGTCCTGGAGAAATCCTACATAACTACTATGTCCTTTAGTTACCATGTTGTATGATGTATACTGCCCCTATATTACTACCATGTTTTGTAGTGACCCTACAGCACTACAATGTCCTGTAGTGACCCTACATCACTACAATGTCCTGCAGTGACCCTATATCACTACTATGCCCTGTAGAAACCTTACATAACTACTATGTGCTGTAGTGACCATCCCTATGATATCGTGTACTGCCCCTATATTACTACTATGTCCTGTAGTGAAATAGGGATTGGCAAGAGAACCCACTAGGTGGACAGCATCTTTACAGGCAGAGCTTTTATTTAGACTTTAGGTTTAGCAACAGAGTCACTTTAAAGGCAAAGCATAGAGTAGCAACTAAAACAAAAGAGCCATGCAGGGAATCAGACATATATGAAGTGTTGTACAATGTTCAATAGTTATTTCTGTGTATCAGAGGTCTGTCTACATTGGTAGAGCCAGGGCCGATGCAAAGATTTCTGTTCACAGTCGAAGGTGCATTTTGGTGCCCAAACCCCCCCCCCACCACCACCGTCACCATCCTCCCACCACCCCCTCCAGCAGACAGTAGCTCTGTGTGGAGGATGGGACTCAGCGCCTGTCTAAATTTGTTCTTTCATCAGAATCCACAGAGTTCCCCTTTACACTGTAAGGGGGAACTCTGATAAAAGGGGCACTAGGCACCATGATTTAAGGAGGAAAGCTGGCAACTCTGATGTAAGGGGGCTCTGGTGGCAGAGCCCCTCCTACATCAGAGTTTCTCTTTACACTAGAGTTTGCAGAATTTCCCCTTATATCAGTGTCCTTCTCCTTTCCCCCTTACCTTAGGGTTCCCAGTTGCACTTCCCTTTTGAATCATTGTCCATTCAATGCCTGTAGGCAGTAGGGCACTGTGGGCAGAGTTTAGGTCACTGTGGAGAGGCTGTAGGGTACAGTAGGAGGGCGGGCTGTAGGGCACAGTAGGAGGGCGGGCTGTAGGGCACAGTAGGAGGGCGGGCTGTAGGGCACTGCAGGCTGGCTTGGGCTCAGGCGGACTGTTGGTCCTTTCTCCCCCTCCCATCTTCTTCAAGCTACTAGAAATAAGCGTCAAGCAAAATGGCATCACATGCACCCTCCCGTACCTGTCCAGATGCCCGAGTTAGTCTATGCTCAACTGTCTAATAATCTGCCAGCTCCGGAACTGTGCATGCACAGAACCGAGCTGGGAGAAGCTGTAAAATGTATGGGTGAGCTTCTCTTGTCCAAGAACATTTATGCACAGGAGAAAAGCACCTTTTATAAACAAAAAAAAATCATCCATCATTTAGGTGTGAACCACAATAAAGTGCAATGTGATATAAAGAATAATTAATATATGTACATTCCAAAGTGTTAGTAAAATAAATAATATGCATAAAACATACACTTCATAAAAGTCCAGTAAAAATTGTGCTGTGACAAACATGTGCAGTACCACTGCAAACTGTTTGCACCAGCTTCAGTATACCATCACCAAGACAGAACACACATCATCTGCTTATCAAACATTTGACCTCCTATACTTATGAGGTCACATGCACTTGTCCTCTGCTGGATATTTGCATCCACTTCACTCAAAAAGTGACAATACTGTAGCAAAAGTTTAAGAGGTCAAATTTTTTGAAAAGCAGATAATGTGTGTTCTGTCTGGGTGATAGTAAACTGAAGTTGGTGCAAACAGTTTGCAGTGGAACTGCACATGATTATCATGGCACAATTTTATTGGACTTTTTGTATGAAATGTGTATGTATACTGTGTGTGTGTGGACCTGCGTGGACCCTCCATTCTCCTCTATGGAGTGGCCAATGTAAATGGACCAGGTCTGCTAAAAAGAAATTGATCAGCTCCCTGCAGAAATTGAGCAGACATGGATCTGTCATGCGACCGCACTCAGCAGGGGATCAACGGACAGATCCCCACTAAGCAAAGCCCACCCTGTGTGAAAGGGGTCTTATTGTCAATGTCTTCTGTTTTGTCCCCATCTCCTTTGCTCTGTGACTGTCCCCCTTCATGTCCCCTTCTGTCCCCCTCTCTTTTTCCCTTGCTTTATGTCCCCTTTTCTCCATCTACTCCTCATGAGTTCACCTCTAGAGGGTCCCCATGATGTACATGCAGCAGGCTGTATAATCACAGAACAGACAGTCACATAGAATGAGACACCTAAGCAGGGTTGCCAACCTCCCGTAGCATTTTTTATTGACAAAACATGGAAATTTTACTGACGGATCACATTTTTTACTGGCAACCTGAGAAATTACAGAACTCCTATTGAAAACTAACACAGTGAATATTTGAACAGTATAAACATGATATGGAAACACTGACAATACCTATAACAAAGTAGTTTGCTTGATTTACACTTAAAAAGTCAACACAGCATGAAATTATCAGCCCCTGATACTTACTGGCAGTTGTAAAAAAATCACTGATTTTTACAAACTGTCTAAATTTACTGCCGGTTGGCAACCCTGCATCTAAGCCATGTCCTACCTTCCACTGAGGATTGTCCATAGATCGGTGCCCAACGGACGGCACGTTGGGCACTGATCTATTTCGCAAGCCCACTGCCGGGAACACGTTACTATATGCAACCAGTGCCCACCCCAAACCATTGGTGCGCAGTATACCTTTTGCGCAATATTTGCGCCTTAGAAGGAACTGCACACTTGAGAGTGATTTTAGGACCCAGGCCAATGTCCTGCGTGAAAGGTTACTACTAAGAGGGTACTCTCGTACCAACCTCAGAAAGGCCTTTAACAAAGCTCTTTCGCGTCCTAGATATTCCTTAGTGTACAAACGTCCCAATCCACTATCTGCCAATGAATCTGTCAGATCTATAACCACATACTCAGCCCACCATAAAACATTGAAAATGATTTTATCTAACCATTGGCACCTACTCACTGAGTATCCTATTCTGGGAAGACATGTACGACCTGCTCCAGAACTTGTGTTCCACAGGGCCCGTTCCTTACGTTCCTTAGGTGACTGTTTGACCTCCAGCCACTATGTGTCCTCAAACCTCCCGGTGCCCCTGGTTATTAGAGGGAAAACAATTAATCTTACCCAATGGTGAAACTCTATCTTCACGTACCTTTGCAGATTGTGGAACCAGGGGGGGTTATCTATTTGATGGTATGTAGGTGCAATGCCTTCTACGTCGGTAAAACTATCCGACAATTTAGACAAAGGATAGGAGACCACCTTTACTATTCCGATAATGGTAAGCTTACTACCATCTCTCTATTCTGCTGTCAGGCACATACCGGTCCACAGATCATCTCAGGAACTTCTTTCAACTTCCACGGAACACCATCAGCCGTTTATCACTCAAGCTTGTTTGACCCAATTGAACGTATGTTTTTTTGGGTTCAAACGTTCCGGTAAGCCTCCCTATTGTTGGTGGTGGTGTTTTTCCATTCCAGATGTCATGTGCACACCGACATGTTTTATGTATGAAGTCACATATATATTGAAGACTATCATCCCATCATTTTGTATGAGTCACATACATTTTGAGGACTTTATATTTTTTGATATACCTTTTTGATGTCCCCCTTTTTCAATTTGGATTTGCTGATTTGAGGATGTAATGGTCTTCATGCTACATAACATGTGGTTATTCAAATTTTTATATTAGTGCTACACTTATTTTGTTCTCTGTTTCATGCACATATCCTACTGGCTGTGTTAGCTGCTTGTTCTTTCGGGTAGCGCAAAATTATTTGTTATATTAAGCTTAATACCATAGGCAGACACATAGGACTGTATCACCGCTATGATGTCTCTATGGTTCAATTTCTGGTTCTTTAAGTGGTTCAACCAAGCCCCAAGGGTGGCGATTGGGACCGAACGATCCTACAGAGAGAGACACTATGGATCGAACGTCTTAACGCCACCCACCCCCCTGGTATAAATGAGATGATCTCCTATAAACCTTTCTTGTGATTCTCATTTTGTCCTGTCCAATGTCCCTCCCGCCCCCCTTCTGTTCTTCCCCTTCTTCCCCTTCCTTCCTTCCTCATTTTCTCCCTCCCCCCCCCCCCCATATATCTGTCGCCTGCTCCCTATGATGTGGACATATTCTACCTAGATATAAGTGATTAGTATATCGGCTCTCTGTCCCGAGACGTTTATTGTTCAGACCTATCTGGATGACCCACACTCCCGTATTGTGATAAATTTCTGGTGATGCTCTGGTTTCAATCATCCCAGAGCCCCAAAATCATTAGTAACTTTATTTCTTTTTTGTGTTTCTTGTTTTTTATTTATCTATGTCGTACATTGTTAATTCATAAGCATTAGATGCTTTGTATTGCTGTGTCATTGTTTGCATAGATGGACTGCTCCCCCTAGTGGTGGATCCGGCAGTACATTATCCCTTCTTACTGTTCCCCTCGGCGGACTTGTGTTTACCCTGGCAGGGGGCGTTCCCAGCCACCCTAGTTTGCCCTGATTTGCCTGGGCCCTCCGGTCTATGGGCTTCATCAGGACGCACATGCGCAGTAGCACGGGCTCGTGCACCTGCGCAGTGTGGGTGAACTGACCCCGTGACGTCAGACACCACCCTCGGTGGCGTGCACTGATGTTCACGGGGTTGGGGAGCTCTTATAGCGGTCCCTTTGGACCGTTAGATGAGCAGCAGCATCTCTCCATGCGGGGCTGATGTACGGACGGAAGGTTTCTCAGGTAAGTTACCACCCTGTGAGTGCACGGGTTTAGCTGGAATTCCCCCTCAGTGCTCTCTGGTCCCCTTTGTTCCTCCTTTCAATCCTTGTTCGACTCCCCTCCTTTCCATGCCATCTGACCGTCCCTACATGTAGCCACCTCTGTTGTTTTCCTTGCAGCCAGCTTCTCCATTGAAGGGACATGTAGACTGACCAGTCACCTGTGTCTGTAGTATTACTGTGGCTCCTGTTTAATCGGATAGCCACCCAGGACGGTGGACCTTTGTATTCAAGCCCTTCCGCCTTTTATAACATCCAGCCCCAGCAATCTCTTTTATTAACATATCCTAGCATGGTGAGATTTCTATTTAATATCAGTCATCTTGTGTGGTGTTACCTTTCTATCCCACGGGCCCATCATCTCCGTGGCTTCTCTGCCTCTCCTTCCCCTCTTGGGTATTGGTTCTACTTTTTTCCTCCCCACTCCCCCCCCCCCCACATGCCTCACCCTATCTCTCTTATCTCTAGCTTATTTTCCCCCCGTCTCCCCCCGTCCCTTTCACCGCCTCCCCTTCCCCCATCCCTATCATGTTGGAATACTGCCCTGCGGCCCAGTCTCCAAAGGGAGGGGATCATGCTCTGGTTCAATATGTCACTGTACATGTTGGCATTCATGGTTCCCTCAATGAACTGTAGCTCCCCAGTGTTGGCAGCACTCATGCAGCCCCCGACCATGACACTCCAATCACCATACTTGACTGTAGGGAAGACACACTTGTCTTTGTACTCCTCACCTGGTTGCCGCGACACACGCTTGACACCATCTGAACTAAATAAGTTTACCTTGGTCTCATCAGACCACGGGACATGGTTCCAGTAATCCATTTCCTTAGTCTGCTTGTCCTCAGCAAACTGTTTGCGGGCTTTCTTGTGCATCATATTTAGAAGAAGCTTCCTTCTGGGACGACAGCCATGCAGACCAATTTGATGCAGTGTGCGGCGTATGATCTGAGCACTGACAGGCTGACCCCCCACCCCTTCAACCTCTGCAGCAATGCTGGCAGCACTCATACATCTATTTCCCAAAGACAACCTCTGGATATGACGCTGAACACGTGCACTCAACTTCTTTGGTCGACCATGACAAGGCCTGTTCTGAGTGGAACCTGTTCTGTTAAACAGCTGTATGGTCTTGGCCACCGTGCACCGAGCTTAGTTTCAGGGTCTTGGCAATCTTCTTATAGCCTAGGCCATCTTTATGTAGAGTAACAATTCTTTTTTTCAGATCCTGAGAGAGTTCTTTGCCATGAGGTGCCATGTTGAACTTTCAGTGACCAGTATGAGAGAGTGAGAGCGATAACACCAAACTTAGCACACTTGGTCCCCATTCACACCTGAGACCTTGTAACACTAATGAGTCACATGACACAGGCAGGGAAAATGGCTAATTTGGCCCAATTTGGACATTTTCCCTTAGGGGTGTACTCACTTTTGTTGCCAGCAGTTTAGACATTAATGGCTGTGTGTCGAGTTATTTTGAGGGGACAGCAAATTTACACTGTTATACACGCTGTATACTCATTACTTTACACTGTAGCAAAGTGTCATTTCTTCAGTGTTGTCCCATGAAAAGATAGAATTAAATATTTACAAAAATATGAGGGGTGTACTCACTTTTGTGAGATACTGTATGTGATGCTGGTGTTTCATCAGATTCGGCAACCTGTCAGAATTTGTAACGGAAGTGACATTCCGTCGCCGCCATCTTGCTACACCCCGCACTCGTCCACAATAAGGATACAGTGAGAAGGTGGCAAGCGGACATCTTGTTACACCCACCGGAGTCTGGCATTTCACACTTATTTTAACCACTAAACGGAGCTGGCATATGGCTCCTCTCCATGCTCCTCATCAGCTGGGATCTCCAACCCCACTATAACTTCAGTCCTCTCAGAGACCTGCACTGAGAGGAATGAATGTGTAGAATTAGGTGTCCCAAGCACTTCCGGGCAATCTGCTAGCGGTACACCAACTTGATTGTAGCAGACAAATTTCCCTACCCCAGTTGCTAAACCAGCGAAAGAAATTCGGTCCCAGCCATCCACATGCTCAGCGGCTGAATGCTAGTTTGGCTAAGTTGCTAGCACTCCAACTGCTGCCTTTTCAGCTGGTTGACTCTGCCCCCTGTCGAGAATTTGTGGAATGTGTGGTACCTCAGTGGCAGGTTCCCAAACGCCAATTTTTTTCTCGGAAGGCCATTCCATCTCTCTACCGACATGTGGAAGGCAATGTCTTGGCCTCGTTGGACAGGGCGGTCAGTGGAAAGGTGCATATTACTGCTGACTCATGATCAAGCAGGCATGGACAGGGACATTACCTTTCTTTCACGGCGCACTGGGTAACCCTGCTGGCAGCTGGGAAGGATGCAGGACAGGGTGCAGTATTGTTGGAGCTTGTTCCGCCACCACGCCTCCAAAATGCTGGTAGTGGTGATTCTGCCACACCTCTCTCCTCCACCCCCTCCTCTTCTTCTTCCTCTATGGCCTCTTTCTGTGCAGATTTGTCCTCGAAACCAGCGGTGCTCCATAGGCGTTCTAGGGGCTAATAGATGCCATGCGGTGCTTGAGTTGGTCTGCTTAGGGGACAGGAGCCATACTGGGGCAGAGATTCTGTCAGCTCGCAAGGGGCAGGCTCAGAGGTGGTTGACGCCACGCCAGCTTCAGCCAGGAATGGTGGTTTGCGACAATGGCACCAACCTCCTCTCTGCCCTCCGACAGGGACACTTCACCCATGTTCCCTGTTTGGCTCACATCCTTTAGTGGTGCAGCGGTTCTTGTGCAGGTACCCGGGCTTACAGGATCTCCTGAGGCAGGCCAGGAAAGTCTGTGGGCATTTCCGCCAGTCATATAATGCCAGTGCTCGGCTGGCTGACCTCCAAAAGGAATGCAACCTGCCCAAGAACCGCCTCATCTGTGACACGCCCACCAGGTGGAACTCAATGTTGGCAATGCTGCAGCGGCTGCACACACAGTAGAGGGCCATCAATGACTACCTGTGCGAGTATGGCACCAGGACAGGGTCAGGGGGCTTGGCTTTTTTTGCCATGCCAGTGGCTCATGATCAAGGATGCATGCACTGTCCTGTCACCATTTGAGGAGGCCACGAGGATGGTGAGCAGTGACAGTGCATGCATCAGTGATACTGTCCCTCTTGTCTACCTGTTGGAGCACACGCTGCGTGGAATAATGGACAGGGCACTTGAGGCAGAACAGAGGGAGGAAGAGGAGGACTTCCTTACCTCTCGAGGCCCCCTTTATCCAGACAGTGTTCCTGCAGGCCCGCCTATCACACAGGAAGAGGAGGAGGAGGAAGAGGAGGATTGTGTCAGCATGGAGGTGGAGCCTGGCACTCAGCATCAGCAGCAGTCTTCAAGGGATCATTTCCAGTCCCCAGAAACCCATGGACTTGTACGTAGTTGGCAGGAGGTGGCTGCGGGTCAAGTTGTCGTTAGTGACCCAGAGGACTCCGGACCGAATGCCTCAGCAAACCTACGCTGCATGGCCTCCATGATCCTGCAAAGCCTGCAAAAGGACCCTCAGATTTGTGGTATCAAGGAGAGGGATCAGTACTGGCTGGCAACCCTTCTTGATCCACGTTACAAGGGTAAGGTGGCGGAACTTATCTAGCCGTCGCAGAGGGAGCAGAGGATGAAACATCTTCGGGAGGCCTTGCAGAAAGGTTTGTGCAATGCATTTCCAGAGCCTGGGAGGTTACAATTTCCTGGTACTCCTGGACAACGTGTTGCTGAGGCTTCAGTCAGTCACAGAAGGAGTGGTGGAGAAGGTTGGCCCGTCTGACCGATACGTTCAGACAATTTTTTAGTCCGCAGCCCCAAGGTCTGATCGGTTCCAGCAACCATCGCCAGCGTCTGTTGTACTTGGTGCAGGAATACCTTGGGGCAAGATCAGACTTGGAGACCTTTCCAACCAAAAATCCACTGGGTTACTGGATCTAGAAGATGGATCACTGGCCAGAGCTTGCACAGTATGTAACTGAGCTACTGGCCTGTCCTGCATCCAGCGTTCTTTCGGAATGCACATTCAGTGTTGCTGAAGGCTTTGTAACTGATCACAGAGTGCGCCGGTCCACCGACTCGGTTGATCAGCTCACCTTCATAAAAATGAATCAGTCTTGGATCACCAGCTACCAAGCACCTGATGCTGATGTAACCGATGAATTTTTTTATGAATGTGAGATCCCTTCAAGACTGCCTATGCTGATGCTGATGATGAGTGACTATCCTGTTATACTGAGTGACTATCCTATTCCTCCTCAATGTTCATGTTGATAGCTTCTAAGAACATTTTTGGTTCTGGGCACCACCAGCAGTGGCGAAGGCCCAATTTTTCTGCCCCTGTTTAACAGGGGCGTGTAATTACAATTTTTGATGTAATATTTTGCAGCAGGGCTCGTTCCTGTGCTCAACAAGAGTATCTGTGAGGGGTTGCAGTGTTGTGGCACTACCACCACTGCCTAAGGCCCAATTTTTCTGCCCCTGTTTAACCTCCCTGGCGGTTTTCCCGAGTGTGGCTCGGGGTTAAAATTCAGGACCATTAGCGGTAACCCCGAGCCACACTCGGGATTACATTGCAGGATCCTGGTGTGGCTTTACTTACCTTGTCCCCGGGATCCTGCGATGTCCCCCGCTGTGTCTGCGGGCTCTGTCCTCCTCCGAAGCCTCTCCGTGCCATGCTCTGTTCCCTGCGAGCGTCACGACGCATGGGGGTGGAGCCTGGTGGCAAATTCAAAAAATTGTAAAAATCATAACACATACAGTACTGTAATCTTACAGATTACAGTACTGTATGAAATGATTTCACATCCCTTTTGTCCCCAGTGCTTTGGCCCATGCCCTGCATGCAGTTTTATGTTATATATACTGTTCTTTCTGCCTGGAAACTGGAGATCGTCCATAGCAACCAAAAAGTGTCCCTTTACGTCAAAAGTGGCTTTAGACCAACTAGAAAACAGCGATAGTAAATTAGAACACTTGCAGAATTGGACGATAGTGAATCGTAGGGAAATTTATTTTATTATTATTATTATTTTTTTTTTTAATTATTTATTTTTATTTATTATATTATAATTTATGTTTTTGTGTTTCAAACTTTATCATACCCGGGATATCTACTAGACTCTTGTTTGGACAGATTTAAGTGTGTTATTGTTAAGAATTACAGACCTACAATATAAAACGCCAAATTTCCATGCAAAATAATTGTACCGCTTTCAGCACCTAAAATCCGAAATAATCATACCACCAGGGAGGTTAACAGGGGCGTGTAACTTCATTTTTGATCAAATATTTAACAGCAGGGCTCGTTCCTGCGCTCAACAAGAGTATCTGTGAGGGGCTGCAGTGTTGTGGCACCACCACCACTGCCTAAGGCCCAATTTTTCTGCTCCTGTTTAACAGGGGCGTGTAATTACAATTCTTGATATAATATTTCACAGCAGGGCCCGTTCCTGTGCTCAACAAAAGTATCTGTGAGGCTTTATAGTGTTGTGCCACCACCACCACCGCCTAAGGCCCAATTTTTCTGCCCCTGTTTAACAGGGGAATGTAATTGCAATTCTTGATATAATATTTCACAGCAGGGCCCGTTCCAGCGCCCACCAACAGTAACTGTGAGGGCTTACAGTGTTCTGGTACCACAAACACCTAAGGCCCAATTTTCCGCAGAGTGTATAGGGCATGCCGTATAGTATATACAGGCAGTCCCCTATTTTCAAAACTCCGACTTACAAACGACTCCTACTTACAAACAGAGGGAGACAACAGGAAGTGAGAGGAAATCTACCCCTAGGAAGGGAAATTCTTTCCTGTAAGAGTTAATATGGGAAAAAGGTGTCTCCTCCACTGATTTATCACCAATCCCTGTTTCCCTTAAAAACCCCAAATTTTCTAAATCCAATTGTCATTGGGACAGAAAGTGAGGTGAAATCTTCTGAACAGGGGCACAGACAGCAAAGCAAACGTTACAGGGGTGATAACCCTTCCCTATGTTTTCCAAAAAGCTTGCAAATAGATTTTTTTGGCTGGAGCTACACTTACAAAATGTACCTATTCCAAATTACAAACAGATTCTACATAAGAACAAACCTACAGTCCCTGTCTTGTTTACACCGCCTGTATACTGCTGTTCAGAGTATATAGGGCCTGGGGGCCCAACGCCTTTCCTTTTTTGAATTTGGATGCAGGGTTCCCCTTAATATCCATACAAGACCCAAAGGGCCTGGTAATGGGCTGGGGGGTACCCATGCCATTTGTCTCACTGATTTTCATCCATATTGTCGGGACCTGACATTACATTAAAAAGCCTCAAGCAGTTTTTAATGACTTTTATTCCTTTAGAAAAGTCATTTTGTGCAGGGACTGTTCTAAGCACGGGAAACATGCGCCACTTTACAGGCATACCATTGACACCCCCCAGGTACGATATTTAAAAGAATTTTCACTTTAAGCATCATTAAAATCACTGCTCCCGAAAAACGTCCGTTTATAAAACTTTTTTTTCCATTGTTACATGTCCCCTGGGGCAGCACCTGGGTCCCCAAACCCTTTTTAGGACAATAACTTGCATATTAGCCTTTAAAATTCACACTTTTGATTTCTCACGTTCGAGTCCCATAGACTTTAACAGTGATCGAATGTCCGCGCAAACTTTCGGTCCGTTCGCATGTCCTGGATGCGAACCGAACCGGGGGGGTGTTCAGCCCATCCCTACCGATCACTATAGGCTTGCACAAGAAATACTCACTCACGGCCACCGACACCTTCTCACTCCTCACTTAAACCTACACCCGGTACCCCAGCACTTGGTTCGAATTCTGCTTCGGGCTCTTCTTTACCTTTATCTCTTTCTATGCCTGTTTTGCTCACACCTACTACTTTTAAGGTGAGTGAACATATTACTACCAATGTTTCAGCAAATGCAGCACAATTAGTTTACAAAAATGGCACCCATTTTTTCACAAAAATCCCTAGAAGTGAATCTGAGTCCAGAATTGGACAAACAGAACTATGATATTTGAAATTATAAACCTCTCCTCACATGTGTTATCTCCCGGGGAAAACCATGTCCTTCAGTTAGGCCTTACATTCTGTCCAGATTCAAGTGCAGATAGATTCACCATCATTAAAGATATACAGCTATTTGCACGAAAATTAATGTTTAAGGTCCTATACAACAAACTTACTCATTGCCCAACAATCTGACACACCAAAATCTCTAGCTGATGTTGAATATACATTACAAGAGCTTCGAGAGGTTGAAGATCTAATGGATCTTTGGGAGGAAGGCTGAACAGAGTCAGATGAATTCTTCTCTTCTGACTCTCTCCCCCTAGGGGCGGCCTCTGGCCCAGCCTTCCACCTTCCATCCTCCTTTAAACTCAAGTCTCCAGCTTTTCCTTTGTTAAACACCAACCCCCATATATGGGCCTTTGTCCAGCAAATCGAAAACACCACCTGGTACAATTTAAGGATTGAGAATGAATCTCAAAAAATGAGCAGACTTTGAAGGCACATCATGAGGCAGTGAATATGAAAAAACATATCTTTATTACAAAAAATTTAAAAAAAATATAAACATTTAGACAACACCTTATATAGAGACAAGGTCAACAGATACCCAATATACCAGACATGAAGGTTGGATTGTTACATATGTAGATAAATATATAGATATATCTGTATTGAAATATGATCCAACAACTCCTCCATGTCTACTTGTAAACGCGTTTCGCAAAATAGCTTCCTCAGGACACACTGGGTAGGTGCTAATAGACCTTTGATCCCGAATATAAGTGAACACCACACATCACAAACTGCAAATCAAGGAGCGATATTTCCAATGACCCAGTTCAAATATTACTGATAGTAAAAATTATTCTGTGCATAGCCCCCCCCCCGATTGGGAGTAGATATTGGGACATATATAGCCTTCAAAGGATTACGACCACCAGTAATTCTAATAGGGCTTGAGTATATAGACAGGGTTTGGAAACACAAGAACAATGCAAAAAGAACTTCCAAATTTCAGCCAGAGGAGGGGGAAAAAAAGGGTATCAGAGGTATGGTATGTATCTCTATAGAGTAGTACTCATCAAGTACAATTAGCACTTATCAGTGACTATATAGGAAAACCTCAAGGCTGAATATGTAGAATTTCCACATTGGGGGATTTATAGGTGAAACCAAATCCTATATACCCTGATAGGGTGATACATCTTTGCTCTGATTCCTGGAAAGTATAGGTATCCCCACTACTTGTGAAAACCACCTGGTACAAAACCAGGTCAAATAATCTTTCTGGTCACCACAAAGAGGAATTGACATCATTACAAACTAACTCTGAAATTGTTATCAAACCCTCTTATAAAGGCGGCAATCTGGTCATTATGGATGTTTCACAATATGAGCATATGTGCCTACAGATTCTGAAAAATAGAAATTGGTATAGACCTATCACCAAAACTGTAATAGATCATTATTGCACTGAATATTACAACATTATTCAGAAAACCTATCAACAGGGCACCATAGACAAAAATACTTGGAATTTCCTCCACACTAAGGAACCAAAAATCCCCACGTTTTATGTGTTGCCAAAAATACATAAATCCATGACTCAACCACCTGGCAGACCTATTATATCTGGATGCAACTGCCTAACAGAAAATGCAAGCAGCCTCATAGATGAGTACTTAAACCCGCATGTAGTGGCATTGTCCTCTTACATATAAGATACCATTGAAATTATAAAAATGATTGAAGCACTCTTTCTCACAAAAAATGTTTTGCTAGTGGCTATAGACATTGAAAGTCTATATTACACAATCCTTCATGATAAAGGAATCAAAGTAATAGCTAATCATCTTAACCACTTAAGGACCAGCCTCGTTTTGGATTTTAGGTGTTTACATGTTTAAAACAGGTTTTTCTGCTAGAAAATTACTTAGAACCCCCAAACATTATATATGGTTTTTCTTCTAACACCCTAGAGAATACAATGGCGGTCATTGCAATACTTTTTTTTGCACCGTATTTGCGCAGCGGTCTTATAAGCGCACTTTTTTTGGAAAAAATTCACTTTTTTGAATAAAAAAATAAAACAACAGTAAAGTTATCCCAATTTTTTTTTATATTGTGAAATATAATGTTACGCCAAGTAAATTGATACCCAACATGTCATGCTTGAAAATTGCGCCCGCTCGTGGAATGGCGTCAAACTTTTACCCTCAAAAATCTCCATAGGTGACGTTTAAAAAATTCTACAGGTTGCATATTTTGTGCTACAAAGAAGGTCTAGGTCTAGAATTATTGCTCTCACTCTACCGGTCGCTGTGATACCTCACATGTGTGGTTTGACCACCGTTTTCATATGCGGGCGCTACTCGCGTATGCGTTCGCTTCTGCGCGCGAGCTCGTCGGGACAGGGGGGGTTTTAAAAATTTTTTTTTTATTTTTATTATTTATTTTACAATATTTTATTAATTTTTACACTGTTTAAAAAAAAAAAAATTGTGTCACTTTTATTCCTATTACAAGGAATGTAAACATCCCTTGTAATAGAAAAAAGCATGGCAGGACCTCTTAAATATGAGATCTGGGGTCAAAAAGACCTCAGATCTCATATTTACACTAAAATGCAATAAAAAAAAAAAAAAAAAAAAAAAGTCATTTAGAAAAATGACATTTGAAAAAATATGCCTTTAAGAGGCGTGGACGGAAGTGACGTTTTGACGTCGCTTCCGCCCAGCAGTGTCATGGAGACGAGTGAGTGCCATCTTGGCCTCACTCGTCTCCAGACACACCAGAGAACAGGACGCGATCGCCTCCGCCGCTACCGACGGCTCCGGTAAGCGGCGGAGGGCACCAGATCGCGGCGAGAGGGGGGGGGCCCCTCTCCCGCCACCGATAAAAGTGATCTCGCGGCGAATCCGCCGCAGGGACCACTTTTATCTGAAAGCCGGCCGCCGCACGAAAACGGGGATACCGGGGTTATGGCAGCTAGCTGCTGCCATAACAACGATATCCCCGTTCAAAATTAGGACGTACATAGTCGTGCGGCGGTCGGGAAGTGGTTAACGAGAGAGGACAAAAAGCCTATAAATACAATCAATTTATCCTTGCCCTATTGAGGTTCATTTTAACGTGAAATGTTTTTATGTTTGAACCTTCCCACTACCTCCAGGTGCAGGGGGTTGCGATGGGGACTAAATGTGCCCCATCGTATGCCAACCTGTACCTTGGGGGTGGGAGAGGGAGCTCTTTGCCCACTATGACATGACTGATCTGTTCATGCATGTGATCTTGTGGCATCGATATATTGATGATGTTTTGCTTTTTTGGTCAGGCACCTAGATCACAAGGTGGAATGCCGTATGCCAAAGTCCTTGGTGGAGCCCGAGGAACAGTGCAGGGAAACGCTTAATGTAAAACTTTACGAGAGCGATTCGCCTGAAAGCCAATCGGTATTTATCCAGCTCACCCGTCCACACAGATCTGATCTTCTCCTCCCCTCTCCCTGCACTGTTCCTTGGGCTCCACCAAGAACTTCGGCATACGGCATTCCACCTATGTGATCGGTCTGGTGATCTGTGACCACCCCCCGCAGGGGGCATTTTACTTGGAGGGTTCACTTCCTGGTTTGACTTGTTCACCACTATGGCACATATCCAGTGACAGGTGCGTGTGCAGGTGAGGCCCAGATCCTTTGGCTTGGATATTGTAATTGAGCAATATGACCACTCTTATTAGGGGGTCACACATCCACTGGTAAGCGCGGTTGCATTCATTTTAATTTGGTGACACCTACTCTATCCTACCTTCATCACTCTCACGGCTGGAGAGACTTTTTTTCATCCTGAGTGCTTGTTTATATGCAATAGCAACAATTGCTCTTGGACACATATATGGAATTTCACATATGAACTTTGTGCATATATAATTTTTGTTTGATTTTAGCGCTGCACTGTATTTTGTATAGATCTGTGATTTTTATCGGGACTGCGACATTGCAGCGAACACATCTGACCCTAAGTGACACTTTTTTGGGACCAGTAACACCAATACAGTGATCAGTGCTAAAAAAAATGCACTGAACAATGTATAAATGACACTGGCAGGGAAGGGGTTAACATTAGGAGCGATCAAAGGGTTAACTGTGTTCCCTCAGTGTGTGTTCTAACTGTGGGGGATAGGCTCACTGGGACAACACAGAGATCACTGTTCCTGATCACTAGGAACAGCCGATCTCAGTGTTGTCTCATGTCAGAATGGGGATCTGCCTTTTTTACATAGGTAGTTCCCCGTTCTGCCTCTCTGTGGAACGATCGCGGGTGGTTGGCGGACATCGAGTCCACTGGAACCCACGCGCACACTCCCTGGGTGTGCAGCGGGCGCGCGCGCCTACGGTGTCTTATGTACAAGACGACGTGCAGGTATGTCGTTTTGCGCAGCCGGGCCGCCCTGCTGCAGTATATGTGCGGTGGGTGGTCCTGAAGTGGTTAAATACAGGGTTACCTGCCAAACAGTAGGAGTGTTATACCTCATGATGTGCCTATGTGGATTTTTATACATAGGCAAGACAAAATGCCCCTGTTGTAAGCGCATCAAAGACCATGTGTCCCTCACTCGGAAAAAATTGCTAGAAACAGCTGTGAGTGGACATGTTGGCCTTTATCACAACTTTGATTCACATATGATCAAATTTACAGCTCTTCAACATGTACTCATGCATCCCAGAGGTAGTGTTGATCGTACGCTGCTACAACTGGAAACCCTCTGGATCTATTATCTAAATGCCACCACATACCCGTGTCTCAATGAAACCATACGTTTCAAGCCCTTCTTATAATGTCATTTTTGATATTATTTTAAGCTAGCCATGCCTGGTTTTCATCTGTCCAGTTTGCCATGTGAATTAATTGCTATTAAATTACATTAAAGATTTAGTCTATAATTATTTGATAATGTAATGTTTATATGTTATATTAATATTTATTGCACTGCAAAATTAGTGAGCTATGAATATTGTTTATAGCCGTGTTATTTGCATGTATTTGTGCATTATTGGTATTGCACTGTTTTGTTTTGTAAATTCGCCATGCCATTTCCCACAAACAGGTTTTCCTGAGTTGTTGGGTTACAGCCAGTTCTCTTTGTCTTGCCCTGTGGGACAAATTTCTCTCTTCCCTGTCCCTCGATGCCCCCCGGCGCTGTGGGTGATTTGAGATGCTTGTTGCGACCGCACGGACGCCTAGGGCACTTGCGGGTTTATTCCTAGCAGTGCCGTTTTTTGCCATGCGCCTTATGCCTAGTCCCCCATCCATGGCCCACAATGCCATCTGTGGGTCTGGTCTGTTCCACCTTGATTCGTCTCTTGGATCTCCACCCACTCCATGGGTGGTTGGTCCTTGCTGCACGCACTGGATTGCTCACTGTCCCTTGGAAGGCTGGTTAAAAAAAAAAAGAACTGGTTGATAAAACACATGTTCCTTGTGTTTTTATATCTTCAGTCCACCTTTGATTGGTTGTGACATTTATCCCCCCCCCCCCCCCCGGCACCCTCGCTTAACTTTATATTAGCAGTTTTTCTTGTGAGTATATATACACACATTCTGATTGGTTTAGGTGTGTCACCAATACATATATTTTCTCTGGTGTCCACCCCTTGATGCTACTCAATTAACATATTATTAATTACATATTGTAGCTTGCTCTCTGTGTGCCCTCTTTCCGCCGCCACAGGGCTCTGGGTTGGCACGATTGGGAGCCCTCACTGGGTAAGCTTTTGATTGGCTGTACATGGCGAATGAAAAAAGTGGGCATTAATTAAGTGCCCACGGCATGGGACTGTGGCTGGCAAAAAGAAATAATAAAAAAAAAAAAAAAATTTTGTGTTACTGTTCCTTTAAAAGATAGAATATGACAGGCATGTGGATTACAAGGAAAAAAAACGTGACCTACGGGCGGGAAAAACACGTGTATTGCGGATTAATACACGTGTTCTGGGGGCTATATAAGACCCCCGCATTCAGGTTCCAGTCACTGTTGACCCCACAGCGGCTTGACGAGCTCCATAGGCTATAATACTGAGCTATAATACAGGAGCTCGTCTGCCGTTTAAGGTCATGAAGACGCTTGTGAGGAGGGTCCTTGAGAGGGCGGCGTCGGAAGGAGGTGAAGAATGGCTTATGAAGTGCCTGGCGGAATTTGAAGCGGACCCGGCAGAGGAAGCGGGCATGAGAGACCCAGAAGAATGTTCGCCGGCCCCAGCCGCAAATGACATGCAGAGCCTATCACCACCAGTGAACATCCCAGCGACTCACCTCAATACAGCAAGCAGGCAGCGGCGAAGCCGCCCGCCGGAGCGTCCGGCTACTGCAGTTTCTGAAGTGAGAACGGAGTCCCGCCCAGCTGAAGAGGTTGTTGCGGATGATGTCATGCCGCCTCAGCGCAGTGGAAGTCGTGTCCGCAAGAAGAAGAGGGCCTTTTCTCCGTCGCCTCTTCGTAGAAAAGAGGGGCGGGGTAACACTCATCTATCCCCGCCTCGCGGGGATAATCTCTCTTTCTCTCCACAGGTTACTGCGTCCTCTGTTGCCATGACGACGGGTTCGAGAGTGTCCAGGCTTGATCAGCTGGACGAGGTGATGACAGAAGCCCGTATTAGAACAGCTGCTGCAGATAGACATGTTCAACAACAGACACCTGATCTTCAATCTGTTACAGGAACACCCCCTGCTGGTGAGTCAGCACAACAACTTTTCATAACCCAACTGCTTGATTCTTTGTCTAAATTTACAGCTTCTTTAGGCAATACAAATTTACCCGCACCTGTTATTTCACCAGCTAGTGTTTGGTCACACAATACTTCTTCACCTGTCACTTTACATGATATGGTTAACACGAACGTGGTTAATAATACCCAAGATTGTGTTACCAAGGCGCATATACTGTCTTCTGTGCCGGAAACATGTTTTAAGGAAGTATTACCTTGCGAGATGTCTCCGTTAGGTTTTCATTTAGCTTCAAATATAAAAGAAAAAATATGGAAAGGTGAATTTATTGATCTTTTGACATTATTACCCAGCAATAAAGAGTCATCTTTTAAATATGATAAACGGAATGATGACGAGGATAGACGCCGTACAGCCCCTAAATCTTTTCATAACTGGTTGCAAGCATTCTGTATATTTTCAGCTATAATGGGCGAAAAGTTCCCTGAAAAATGTAGTGGTTTATTCCAACATCTAGAAAATATTCTGGAAGCTTATAAAAATTTTGGCGGTTTTGGTTGGTACAATTATGATGAATCATTCCGCCAAAAAATGGCGGTCTTCCCTTCTTTGAAGTGGGGGATGAAGGATGTTGGTTTATGGTTAAACCTAATTCTTCCTCAAAAACAAGCATTCAATAAACAGCCTCTTGTCAATCAAAACACGTCATCAGTCTATAAAAAGGGCATTTGTTATGCATATAACGAGTCACAGTGTAAATGGTCAACTTCGTGCCGTTATAAGCATGAATGTTCTTTTTGTTTCGGGACTCATCCTTTAGTGAAATGTTTTAAAAGGAGTTATTCGAATGGGCAATCCCGGGACAATTCAAAAAGCTTACACACCAGTGAAGCTGGAAAACATGTACCCGTGGCTACTTCTGTACCCAGACAAGGAGAAAGCAGGAATTTTAATTAACGGTTTTGCTTTCGGTTTTAGGCTTCCTGTTTTTTCCGGTAATGGGTGCCATGTAGTTGATAATCTGAAATCAGTCTTTCTTCATAGGCAGGTGGTTAGGAAAAAGTTGATCAAAGAGATCATAGCTGGCCGTGTGGCCGGTCCTTTTGTATCTCCACCTTTTCAAAATTTTCGTATATCCCCTTTAGGTTTAGTGCCAAAAAAAGAACCAAACTCTTATCGTCTTATTCATCATCTTTCTTTTCCTAAAGGTAACTCTTTAAATGATGAAATTGACGATTCTTTATCATCAGTAAAATATGCTAGTTTTGACGACGCTGTTTCATTAATAAAAAAATTTGGGATTGGAGCTTTGTTAGCTAAATCAGATATCAAGGCTGCTTTTAGATTATTACCTATTGCACCGGAGTCTTTTAATTCCTTAGGTTTTTGTTTCGAAGGTTATTTTTTCTATGACATGTGTTTACCAATGGGTTGCTCTTTATCATGTCAGTATTTTGAGATGTTTGCTACTTTTTTGCAATGGGTCATTTTGCATGTTTCAGGTTTGGAAGGAATAATCCATTACTTGGATGATTTCCTTTTTATAGGACCGCCTGATTCTCCAATTTGCGCTCTGCTGTTGCAATTATTTTTAGCTATCTCTAACAATTTTGGAATTCCTATTGCTAATGAAAAAACGGTTCTTCCTTCTCCGGTTATCGAATTTTTAGGTATTACGATCGATACTGTTTTATTTCAGTTTCAACTTCCTTTGTTAAAGATTAATCGGATTCAGGAGTTGATTTGTCTCTTTTTGCGCAGGAAAAAGGTTCTGCTAAAAGAACTTCAATTCTTTTTAGGATTGTTGGCTTTTGCGTCTCGAGTTATGCCGGTTGGCAGAATTTTTTCAAGAAGACTGTCTATGGCTATGTCGGGGTTTAAATCTCCTTTCTCACATATTCGGCTTACCAATGATCTTAAAGATGATCTATTGGTATGGTCTCAATTTCTTTTAGATTACAATGGTCGTACGTTTTTTCAGGAAGAACTGTTTTTTTCAGCTGATATGGAGTTGTTTACTGATTCTGCAGGATCATTGGGATTTGCAGCAATATGGCGCACTCATTGGTGCTCTGGTTCTTGGCCTTCTTTTTGGGTTTCTATAAAAGCCACGAAGAACATTGTGTTACTGGAGCTTTTTCCGATCGTTGTGGCTTTTGAACTATGGGGTGAATTCTTTACAAACAAGCGAATTCTGATCCATTCTGATAACAAAGGAGTACTTTTTGCGATAAACTGCCTCTCCTCTAAATCCATATCTGTCATAAAACTTTTGCGTTACTTTGTATTTTTATGTTTAAAATGGAATATTTGGGTTAAGGCGAAATATGTTCCTGGTAAGCAGAATGAGATAGCAGATGCATTATCTCGTTTTCAGATGGCTCGTTTCAGGCAGCTTTTTCCCGAAGCGGACCTAGTTGGTTACACATGCCCAAATCATCTATGGGATTTGATTTAACCCCTATCTGTTCAGCTATTCAACATTCTTTAGCTCCTAGAACATGGACCGAATATTTGGTTGCATGGAAAAAATGGCTATTGTTTAATGATGCAATGGGCTTCTCCGGTTGTTCACCTACGGAACAAACAGTTTTAGCATATTTTTGTTTTCTTATGCAAAATAATTTTTCTTATAGTCATATTAACAAAAGCTTGGCTGGAATTTCCTTTTTCTTAAAACTTCATAACTTGCCAGTTTGCATGAGTTTCTTTACGGTTCGCCAAGCTCTTAAAGGTTATAAGAAAAAAACGTTCACACCAGATATGCGTAGGCCCATTTCATTGGATATATTGCGGGATATTTGTTTAGTGACTCCTAAAGTATGCAATTCAGAATACGAAGCGATATTACTTCATTCAGCCTTTGTTTTAATTTTCTTTGCTGCGCTTCGAATTTCAGAGATGGTCCCGGCTAACAAAAAAGGTAATTCTGGGTTACTTTTTAATGAAGTATTAATTTCACCAGGTAAAGTACAAGTTTTTATAAGTCGATCTAAGACGGACGTGCATGGTAGAGGTAATTGGCTCAGTTTATATGCTTGTGGCGACTCTATTATTTGTCCTTATGTAATTCTTTCCACATATCTCTCTATTCGACCTTCGTGTTCGGGTAATTTTTTGGTTCACTTGGATCATTCCCCTCTTACTAAATTTCAATTTTCCGTTTTATTACGACGTTGTTTATCTCATTTAGGCCTCTCTCATCTTAAATTTTCGTCGCACTCTTTTCGCATTGGAGCCGCCACAGAAGCAGCTAGATTGGGTCTTGAGGATACAGTCATTATGAGATTAGGGAGGTGGGAGTCCAAGAGGTTTAATCTTTATGTTCGCCCTAATTTATGTCTTTGATTTTATAGGTCGCAAGTCTTACATTTGGATCATTGGACACTCGTTTATTTATTGGGCTCACAAAAGAGCGGGTCAACGTTGTTATACTTCCAATTTATCTTTACCCCATGCTTCTTTTAAAGTTCTTTGGAAGGGCATTCGTGAGCTTCAATGGAATAATCTTTTCTGTCATCTCTCCGCATTATCTCAGCGATGGCCCTCTCCTGATATATTGATAATTCATTTAGGGGGTAATGATGTAGGTAAACAACCAACTTTAGATTTACTTTTTATGATGAAACAAGATTTACATCGCATACATCTTTCTTTTCCGGGTACTCGGGTACTATTTTCGGAAATGGTGCCACGTCTTGTATGGTTGTCTTCCCCAGAGACAAAGCCTTTGGAGAAGATTAGAAGACGTGTGAACCATTCTATTGCAAAATTTATGCCTTTTTTAGATAGTTTTTCTTTCAGACATGTCGATTTGGAAGGAGGTTTTTCAGGCCTTTACCGACAAGACGGAGTTCACTTGTCGGATGTAGGCTTGGATATATTTAATTTAGATTTACAAAACATGATTGAGATGGCCGTGGTGGTGGGGTAGGCCGTTTTTGTTTTTGCTAAACATAAACGGCTGGTGGGGACTTTGAAGAAGGTTTTTATTTATGGTACTTGCTCGAGTTCTATAACTGAGTGAGATATTGATATATGTTTTATTGAAAATATTAATTAAATAAACAAATAAATAAATAAAACAAAAGAAAAAGAAAATTTAAAAGAATTTATTTATGTTTTAATTATAAAGTTTATTTATACCAATAAAGGTGCCGCGGCCATTTATCACCATTAAATAAGTCTGAGTGTGGATTATTTCTTTATTTAAGATTCTTTTGTACAGCCTACATTCCCATGAAAAAAGTGGGCATTAATTAAGTGCCCACGGCATGGGACTGTGGCTGGCAAAAAGAAATAATAAAAAAAAAAAAATTTTGTGTTACTGTTCCTTTAAAAGATAGAATATGACAGGCATGTGGATTACAAGGAAAAAAAACGTGACCTACGGGCGGGAAAAACACGTGTATTGCGGATTAATACACGTGTTCTGGGGGCTATATAAGACCCCCGCATTCAGGTTCCAGTCACTGTTGACCCCACAGCGGCTTGACGAACTCCCCATCCCTCCCACCCTTGTCGCAGCACCTTTTATGTGGTTTGTCACCCTTGGATCAAGGGGGGACTTTGAAGAAGGTTTTTATTTATGGTACTCGCTCGAGTTCTATAACTGAGTGAGATATTGATATATGTTTTATTGAAAATATTAATTAAATAAACAAATAAATAAATAAAACAAAAGAAAAAGAAAATTTAAAAGAATTTATTTATATTTTAATTATAAAGTTTATTTATACCAATAAAGGTGCCGCGGCCATTTATCACCATTAAATAAGTCTGAGTGTGGATTATTTCTTTATTTAAGATTCTTTTGTACAGCCTACATTCCCATGATAAATATAAACAACAACTGTCTTTATTAGTGCATGATGTCTTTTTTGTATGCTTTAGATACTATTAACCACTTAAGGACCGCCTCTCGCCGATGTACGTCGGCAAGGCGGCACGGGCAGGCAAAATCACGTACATGTACGTGATTTGCCTCCCGCGGGTGGGGGGTCCGATCGGACCCCCCCCGCCGCCCGAGGCGGTCCCGTTTGGTCCCCCGGCGATCGGAGATGAGGGGGAGGCCATCCGTTCGTGGCCCCCCCCTCGCGATCGCCGCCGGCCAATCAGATCACTTCCTTTGCTGCTGTATGCTAAACAGCAGCAAAGGAAATGATGTCATCTCTCCTCGGCTCGGTATTCCGTTGCAGCGCCGAGGAGAGAAGACATCAATGTGAGTGCACCAACACTACACAACACAGTAGAACATGCCAGGCATACAAAACACCCTGATTCCCCCCCCCCCCGATCGCCCCCCGATCCCCCCCCAATCACCCCCCCCCTTCCCTGTCACAAACTGACACCAGCAGTTTTTTGTTTTTTTTGTTTTTTTTTTCTGATTACTGCATTGGTGTCAGTTTGTGACAGTTACAGTGTTGGAACAGTGAGTATTACCCCCCTTTAGGTCTAGGATACCCCCCTAACCCCCCCTAATAAAGTTTTAACCCCTTGATCACCCCCTGTCACCAGTGTTGCTAAGCGATCATTTTTCTGATCGCTGTATTAGTGTCGCTGGTGATGCTAGTTAGTGAGGTAAATATTTAGGTTCGCCGTCAGCGTTTTATAGCGACAGGGACCCCCATATACTATCTAATAAATGTTTTAACCCCTTGATTGCCCCCTAGTTAACCCTTTCACCACTAATCACCGTATAACCGTTACGGGTGACGCTGGTTAGTTCGTTTATTTTTTATAGTGTCAGGGCACCCGCCGTTTATTACCGAATAAAGGTTTAGCCCCCTGATCGCCCGGCGGTGATATGCGTCGCCCCAGGCAGCGTCAGATTAGCGCCAGTACCGCTAACACCCACGCACGCAGCATGCGCCTCCCTTAGTGGTATAGTATCTGAACGGATCAATATCTGCGTTTTGCCCCTCCGCCCAGCCCACCCAAGTGCAGTATCGATCGATCACTGTCACTTACAAAACACTAAATGCATAACTGCAGTGTTCGCAGAGTCAGGCCTGATCCCTGCGATCGCTAACAGTTTTTTTGGTAGCGTTTTGGTGAACCAGCAAGCACCAGCCCCAGGCAGCGTCAGGTTAGCGCCAGTACCGCTAACACCCACGCACACACCATACACCTCCCTTAGTGGTATAGTATCTGAACTGATCAATATCTGATCCGATCAGATCTATACTAGCGTCTCCAGCAGTTTAGGGTTCCCAAAAACGCAGTGTTAGCGGGATCAGCCCAGATACCTGCTAGCACCTGCGTTTTGCCCCTCCGCCCAGCCCAGCCCAGCCCACCCAAGTGCAGTATCGATCGATCACTGTCACTTACAAAACACTAAACGCATAACTGCAGCGTTCGCAGAGTCAGGCCTGATCCCTGCGATCGCTAACAGTTTTTTTTGTAGCGTTTTGGTGAACTGGCAAGCACCAGCGGCCTAGTACACCCCGGTCGTAGTCAAACCAGCACTGCAGTAACACTTGGTGACGTGGCGAGTCCCATAAGTGCAGTTCAAGCTGGTGAGGTGGCAAGCACAAGTAGTGTCCCGCTGCCACCAAGAAGACAAACACAGGCCCGTCGTGCCCATAGTGCCCTTCCTGCTGCATTCGCCAATCCTAATTGGGAACCCACCACTTCTGCAGCGCCCGTACTTCCCCCATTCACATCCCCAACCAAATGCAGTCGGCTGCATGAGAGGCATTTTCTTTATGTCCTCCCGAGTACCCCTACCCAACGAACCCCCCCAAAAAAGATGTCGTGTCTGCAGCAAGCGCGGATATAGGCGTGACACCCGCTATCATTGTCCCTCCTGTCCTGACAATCCTGGTCTTTGCATTGGTGAATGTTTTGAACGCTACCATTCACTAGTTGAGTATTAGCGTAGGGTACAGCATTCCACAGACTAGGCACACTTTCACAGGGTCTCCCAAGATGCCATCGCATTTTGAGAGACCCGAACCTGGAACCGGTTACCGTTATAAAAGTTAGTTACAAAAAAAGTGTAAAAAAAAAAATATATATAAAATAAAAAAAAAATTGTTGTCGTTTTATTGTTCTCTCTCTCTATTCTCTCTCTCTATTGTTCTGCTCTTTTTTACTGTATTCTATTCTGCAATGTTTTATTGTTATTATGTTTTATCATGTTTGTTTTTCAGGTATGTAATTATTTATACTTTACCGTTTACTGTGCTTTATTGTTAACCATTTTTTTGTCTTCAGGTACGCCATTCACGACTTTGAGTGGTTATACCAGAATGATGCCTGCAGGTTTAGGTATCATCTTGGTATCATTCTTTTCAGCCAGCGGTCGGCTTTCATGTAAAAGCAATCCTAGCGGCTAATTAGCCTCTAGACTGCCTTTACAAGCCGTGGGAGGGAATGCCCCCCCCCCACCGTCTTCCGTGTTTTTCTCTGGCTCTCCTGTCTCAACAGGGAACCTGAGAATGCAGCCGGTGATTCAGCCAGCTGACCATAGAGCTGATCAGAGACCAGAGTGGCTCCAAACATCTCTATGGCTTAAGAAACCGGAAGCTACGAGCATTTTATGACTTAGATTTCGCCGGATGTAAATAGCGCCATTGGGAAATTGGGGAAGCATTTTATCACACCGATCTTGGTGTGGTCAGATGCTTTGAGGGCAGAGGAGAGATCTAGGGTCTAATAGACCCCAATTTTTTCAAAAAAGAGTACCTGTCACTACCTATTGCTATCATAGGGGATATTTACATTCCCCGAGATAACAATAAAAATGATAAAAAAAAAAAAAAAATGAAAGGAACAGTTTAAAAATAAGATAAAAAAGCAAAAAAATAATAAAGAAAAAAAAAAAAAAAAAGCACCCCCGTCGCCCCCTGCTCTTGCGCTAAGGCGAACGCAAGCGGCGGTCTGTCGTCAAACGTAAACAGCAATTGCACCATGCATGTGCGGTATCACCGCGAAGGTCAGATCGAGGGCAGTAATTTTAGCAGTAGACCTCCTCTGTAAATCTAAAGTGGTAACCTGTAAAGGCTTTTAAAGGCTTTTAAAAATGTATTTATTTTGTTGCCACTGCACGTTTGTGCGCAATTGTAAAGCATGTCATGTTTGGTATCCATGTACTCAGCCTAAGATCATCTTTTTTATTTCATGAAACATTTGGGCAATATAGTGTGTTTTAGTGCATTAAAATTTAAAAAAGTGTGTTTTTTCCCCAAAAAATGCGTTTGAAAAATCGCTGCGCAAATACTGTGCGAAAAAAAAAAAATGAAACACCCACCATTTTAATCTGTAGGGCATTTGCTTTAAAAAAATATATAATGTTTGGGGGTTCAAAGTTATTTTCTTGCAAAAAAAAAATAACTTTTTCATGTAAACAATAAGTGTCAGAAAGGGCTTTGTCTTCAAGTGGTTAGAAGAGTGGGTGATGTGTGACATACGCTTCTAAATGTTGTGCATAAAATGCCAGGACAGTTCAAAACCCCCCCAAATGACCCCATTTTGGAAAGTAGACACCCCAAGCTATTTGCTGAGAGGCATGTCGAGTCCATGGAATATTTTATATTGCGACATAAGTTGCGGGAAAGAGACAAATTTTTTTTTTTTTTTTTTTTTTTGCACAAAGTTGTCACTAAATGATATATTGCTCAAACATGCCATGGGAATATGTGAAATTACACCCCAAAATACATTCTGCTGCTTCTCCTGAGTACGGGGATACCACATGTGTGAGACTTTTTGGGAGCCTAGCCGCGTACGGGACCCCGAAAACCAAGCACCGCCTTCAGGCTTTCTAAGGGCGTGAATTTTTGATTTCACTCTTCACTGCCTATCACAGTTTCGGAGGCCATGGAAAGCCCAGGTGGCACAAAACCCCCCCAAATGACCCCATTTTGGAAAGTAGACACCCAAAGCTATTTGCTGAGAGGTATAGTGAGTATGTTGCAGACCTCACTTTTTGTCACAAAGTTTTGAAATTTGAAAAAAGAAAAAAAAAAAAGTTTTTTCTTGTCTTTCTTCATTTTCAAAAACAAATGAGAGCTGCAAAATACTCACCATGCCTCTCAGCAAATACCTTGGGGTGTCTACTTTCCAAAATGGGGTCATTTGGGGGGGTTTTGTGCCACCTGGGCATTCCATGGCCTCCGAAACGGTGATAGGCAGTGAAGAGTAAAATCAAAAATTCACGCCCTTAGAAATCCTGAAGGCGGTGATTGGTTTTCGGGGCCCCGTACGCGGCTAGGCTCCCAAAAAGTCCCACACATGTGGTATCCCCATACTCAGGAGAAGCAGCTAAATGTATTTTGGGGTGCAATTCCACATATGCCCATGGCCTGTGTGAGCAATATATCATTTAGTGACAACTTTGTGCAAAAAAAAAAAAAAAAAAAAAAAAAAGTGTCACATTCCCGCAACTTGTGTCAAAATATAAAATATTCCATGGACTCAATATGCCTCTCAGCAAATAGCTTGGGGTGTCTACTTTCCAAAATGGGGTCATTTGGGGGGGGTTTGTGCCACCTGGGCATTTTATGGCCTCCGAAACTGTGATAGGCAGTGAAGAGTGAAATCAAAAATTTACACCCTTAGAAATCCTGAAGGCGGTGATTGGTTTTCGGGGTCCCGTACGCGGCTAGGCTCCCAAAAAGTCCCACACATGTGGTATCCCCGTACTCAGGAGAAGCAGCTGAATGTATTTTGGGGTGCAATTCCACATAGGCCCATGGCCTGTGTGAGCAATATATCATTTAGTGACAACTTTTTGTAAATATTTTTTTTTTTTTGTCATTATTCAATCACTTGGGACAAAAAAAATAAATATTCAATGGGTTCAACATGCCTATCAGCAATTTCCTTGGGGTGTCTACTTTCCAAAATGGGGTCATTTGTGGGGGTTTTGTACTGCCCTGCCATTTTAGCACCTCAAGAAATGACATAGGCAGTCATAAACTAAAAGCTGTGTAAATTCCAGAAAATGTACCCTAGTTTGTAGACGCTATAACTTTTGCGCAAACCAATAAATATACGCTTATTGACATTTTTTTTACCAAAGACATGTGGCCGAATACATTTTGGCCTAAATGTATGACTAAAATTGAGTTTATTGGATTTTTTTATAACAAAAAGTAGAAAATATCATTTTTTTTCAAAATTTTCGGTCTTTTTCCGTTTGTAGCGCAAAAAATAAAAACTGCAGAGGTGATCAAATACCATCAAAAGAAAGCTCTATTTGTGGGAAGAAAAGGACGCAAATTTCGTTTGGGTACAGCATTGCATGATCGCGCAATTAAAAGTTAAAGCGACGCAGTGCCAAATTGGAAAAAGACCTCTGGTCCTTAGGCAGCATAATAGTCCGGGGCTCAAGTGGTTAAGTATATATTGTTTGATATTATTATTATGGCATTTGTTCTGTTCTTCATTTAAACAGTGACCTTTTCAATGAATCCCCCGAGGAAGCCCTTATGGGTGAAACATGTCGGGATTAAAACACCATGTTATCTGCTACTTGAAAATTTAATCTATGACGTAATTAAATGTCAATCTGACAATTATTTTTAATCCCACACAATTTTTAATGAAGGTAAAATAAAATGTACTAAATTTTAAATTTCTTCTTTGGTACTATTTGTCTAAGGCGCCGCCAAAAATCCTGTCAACAAACCCCTTTTGTTGGTGTGCTATACCCTCAAGCCCGAATTTTTATTTGGAGGCGGATAGGGGGGTTAGCGCTAAAAAAGACTCAGACTGATATGGGTGCATGATCCACCACTGCGGGCACATGATGCCCTGTCAACCACAGAGAAGGGGACATAGACAAGTCTCTACCCAGTAAGCACAATCAACTAAGGGAATAATGGGTCAATAGCCAATTATTAGGATAAACGAACTGTACATTTCTCTATAACTACATCACATCTTAGCAGGTGACCTTCCATTGTTATACTTATGTATTTATTAAGTCAACAAAATACAACGAAATGCAGCAAAGGCATAAAGGCGTAAAATATAGTTATCCAGGAGTGAAAAGCAAGTGAAAACACCAAAAGATATATCCTGATTAGATTGTCTACTCATATGCCAGTCAAAATACTCCCAATAGAGATGAATAAAAACAGGGCTTATACCTATAGAGCGCCACTGCATTTATCCAGGAGGAACTGCCCTTTACGCCTGCATACTGTTGGTGGATAGGATTCCCTACCAGTTTTATACTTACCTAGACCCTCCAATTAGAGCCCCTTCCATGTCCCTCGCAGCCTCTGCCACACCAATGCATGTGAAGTGGTGTAATGACATTATGATGCTGTCATGCACCATCTTGGCGCATGGTGACTTTACTATACTGGGCACACTAACATATCCACCACCAGTGCTAGTGCTAGATGGTCGACACTGCAAGGAGGTGGAAGATGCTGGGGGACAGCCGTCTCCCAGTCCTGGCCTCATCTGCTGGAGTGCTCAAAGCAGAGAGGGTGTTCTACATCTAGCACAAATGCCAGATATGACACATGCATGACAACACAGTCACTGAACTGCGCCCTGCGCTATTGCACAATAACATCACTACATCGGACACAAGAACCTGCATCCAAAGCAGGATAACTGGTGTCACAGCGAGTAAGGGATTTCCGGAGGAAGGGCCCCACAGTCCAGCCGCAAGCGCGCCCGTAGTGTATGCCCAGAGCCGATGCGAGTGCCCGTCGGGCACGATGACTGCCGGCATACACGATCGCTCGTGACAGAGCGAGAACCGGGATCTGTGTGTGTAAACACACAAATCCCGGTTCTTTCAGGGGAGTAGAGACAGATCGTACGTTCATACTAAGTATGAATACCGATCTCTCTCTCTCCTCCTAGACAGTCCCATCCCCCCTACAGTTAGAACACAGCTAGGGAACACAGTTAACCTCTTGATCGCCCCCTAGTGTTAACCCCTTCCCTGCCAGTGACATTTATACAGTAATCAGTGCGTTTTTATAGCACTGATCGCTGTATAATTGTCAATGGTCCCAAAAATGTGTCAAAAGTGTCCAATTTGTCCGCCGCAATATCGCAGTCCTGATAAAAATCACAGATCGCCGCCATTACTAGTAAAAAAAAATAATAAAAATGCCATAAACCTATCCCCTATTTTGTAGACGCTATAACGTTTGCACAAACCAATCAATATACGCTTATTGTTATTTTTATTACCAAAAGTCTGTAGAAGAATACATATCGGCCTAAACTGAGGAAAAAATTAGCTTTTTTTAAAAAAAAATGGGGATATTTATTAGAGCAAAAAGTGCAAAATATTGTGTTTTTTTTCAAAACTGTCGCTCTTTTTTTGCTTATAGCGCAAAAAATAAAAACCGCAGAGATGATCAAATACCACCAAAAGAAAGCTCTATTTGTGGGAAAAAAAGGATGTCAAATTTGTTTGGGTACAATGTCGCACGGCCACGCAATTGTCAATTAAAGTGACGCAGTGCCGTATCGCAAAAAATGGCCTGGTCATTGAGCAGCCAAATCTTCCGGGGCTGAAGTGGTTAAACAAATTACAATGAATCCACATTGTATAAAATGTGCATATTAAAAAAACAATACAAATATACCATATGGCAAAAGTATACAACAGTTATTATTATAGGCGATGGTTAACACATACTGCACACTGTCTCAGTAGCATTTTACTTATAATTTACTGTAAGTACAGATTACAGAAAGGATTTATAATTTATGGATTCATTCAGTCCAATGGCTATAGTTTACTGTAGCTAATGTATCTATTTTAATTACATAGTTACAATACATAGACTGGTTTATAACATACACATGTTCATCTAGTTCAACCACAGAAAAGGGGAAAAAAAATCACAGTTGATCCAGAGGAAGGCAAAAAACCCAAGCAAAGCATGCTCCAATTTGCTCTAGCTGGGGAAAAATGTCTTCCTGATCCCCCAAGAGGCAATCGGATATTCCCTGGATCAACTTTTCCTATAAATATTAGTATCCAGTTATATTATGTACATTTAGAAAATAATCCAGGCCTTTTTTAAAGCAATCTACAGAACCAGCTCTTGAGGGAGTCTGTTCCACATTTTCACAGCTCTTACGGTGAAGAAAGCTTTCTGTATTTGGAGATTAAATCTTATGTATTTATACACATTGATCATATCCCCCCTTAATCTCCGCTTCTCAAGAGATAATAAATTCATTTTATCTAATCTTTCCTCATAGCTGAGCTCCTCCATGCCTCTTATCAGTTTGGTTGCCCTTCTCTGTACTTTCTCCAGTTCCCCAATCTTTTTTGTGAACTGGTGCCCAAAACTGAACTGCATATTCCAGATGAGGTCTTACTAATGATTTGTACAGGGGCAAAATGATATCTCTCTCTCTCTGTTGTCTTAATACAAGAAAGGATTTTCACAGCTCTGACTAATGTTCTCCTTGCCCAGCCGGTCAGTTTAGGTGGACAGCCATGTCTTGGTAGGTTTTCAGTTGTGTCATACTCTTTCCATTTTGGGATGATGGATTAAACAGTGCTCCGTAAGATGTTCAAAGCTTGGGATACCTTTTTATAACCTAACCCTGCTTTAAACTTATCCACAACTTTATCCCTGACCTGTCTGGTGTGTTCCTTGGCATTCATGATGCTGTTTGTTCACTGAGGTATTCTGACAAACCTCTAAAGGCATCACAGAACAGCTGTATTTATACTGAGATTAAATTACACACAGGTGGACTCTATTTACTAATTAGGTGACTTCTGAAGGAAATTGATTCCACTACATTTTAGTTAGGGGGTATCGGAGTAAAGGGGGCTGAATACAAATGCATGCCACACTTTTCACATATTTATTTCTAAAAAAAATTGAAAACCACTCATCATTTTCCTTCCACTTCACAATTATGTGCCACTTTGTGTTGGTTTATCATATAAAATCCCAATAAAAAACATTTACGTTTTTGGTTGTAACATGACAAAATGTGGAAAATTTCAAGGGGTGTGAATACTTTTCAAGGCACTGTATGGGGGGGGGGGGATTTCGGTCCTCCAGCACAATCAATATACTTTTCATACTTTCCCTCCCACCTCACTCTGTCACAGTGTGTAGAACTCCCTTCTGCCTCCTCCTTTTATTCACAGACATCAGCAGACTTTAGCGGCAATTTTTGATTTCCTTTATACCGGGCTCCCGGTGGATAGGATGATGTCATCACCCAGCCCCCATACAGCTGCCGGCAACTCCCGAACATTGAGAGGATCTGTCTCTGAGATCTGGTAACAGAAGTACATAGGCAAAGACAGGCACAGCGGCTCAGACATATCATCCATGCATGCTGTGTAGCTTAGAGCACAGTGGGCCCCCTTTCACTTGGGGCCTGTGTGCCTTGCACACATAGGCGTCGCCAGGGGGTGGCTATCGAGGCTGGAGCCCCGAATCTGGAGCCCATAGCCCCGAGTCTCTAACCCACCCTGCAGGTGCATTATCCGCATAAGTCTGTTGATTATGTGATAGGTTTTGGCTCAGTAGGACCTGCAGCAGTGTGATCATCCAGCACAGCCAGGGATTGATGGACAAGCTGGCTGGATGTACACTGTGCAGTCAGGAAGGAAGACCTCACCTGTCAAATTGAGAGTGTGATGTCGGGTATGGGCGGGACTGCTACCCAGACCCGCCCCTCTGTCATCCAACCAGTGGAGACATTCATACATTGCTGGCTGGGACAAAGGGCGTAACATGAGGAGCTGCAACTGTGACCCCGCCCATGCTTCAGGGGGGCCGTGTGGCTCTCTGTTGCATTTGGTTTTATGTCGCTGCTGTGTGTTAGGGTAGCGGGCTCGCATGAGGGTCAGTATGTTATAGGACAAACCACTCCCCTCTCCTGCATTGGAACGCTGCTGAGTGGAGGAGGCGGGTCATCTGCTAAGGGGCTGTTCTCTTGATTAGAATGACACTGCCTCCCAACCACCTGTCCTCCCTATCCATGCACCTCCGTGAGTTGCCCCCCTCCCCGCCCCCTCCGCGAATTGGCCCCGCCCCCTCCGTGAATTGGCCCCGCCCCATCCGCGAGTTGGCCCCGCCCCTCAGCGAGTTGGCCCCGCCCCCTCCGCGAGCTGGTCCCGTCCCCTCCGTGAGCTGGTCCTGCCTTCTCGCTGGTCTCCTCACCGTTCGCTCCAATTCATTCCCTGCTGATCTCTCCTGGCTTTGTTTTTTCCCTCTCACCCCCACCTGTCCTCAGTAATGGCAAGGGACCGGCCGGGGGAAATGCTCTCTAAGGGGGTGCAGTAGATTCTACAAGCAAGCATATTTATGGTGAGAGCACAGGATTGGGGTGACTGAGTACATTCTACTGTCCAGGAAACTGACAGGGCTGGGAGCTTCTATTAAAAGGGAGGAGGACTGAGACTTCCCTGGATTCCCCCTGGAGTGACAGGAGCCAGCATGTGGAAGGGATAAGTTCTGAACATGCTGGGACTTGTAGTGTGCAGGCAGCAGTCGGACTTTTGTGGACATAATGGCATAGTGCTGGGCCCATGCTCCAGGAGCCCGTTCCACCTCCCTGTCACATTATATTAGGGGCGCTCAGCCGCTGGCCCGCGGGCCACATGTGGGTATGGCTGGCTTGCTGTCCCCCAGGGTGGTTATAACTGCCTGGGGGACAGCAGCAGCCGCCAGCCATACCCGCCCTGGGGGACAGCAGCAGCCGCCACCAGCCATACCCGCCCTGGGGGACAGCAGCAGCCGCCACCAGCCATACCCGCCCTGGGGGACAGCAGCAGCCGCCACCAGCCATACTCGCCCTGGGGGACAGCAGCAGCTGCCAGCCATACCCGCCCTGGAGGACAGCAGCAGCCGCCAGCCATACCCGCCCTGGGGGACAGCAGCAGCCGCCACCAGCCATACCCGCCCTGGGGGACAGCAGCAGCCGCCACCAGCCATACCCGCCCTGGGGGACAGCAGCAGCCGCCACCAGCCATACCCGCCCTGGGGGACAGCAGCAGCCGCCACCAGCCATACTCGCCCTGGGGGACAGCAGCAGCTGCCAGCCATACCCGCCCTGGAGGACAGCAGCAGCCGCCAGCCATACCCGCCCTGGGGGACAGCAGCAGCCGCCAGCCATACCCCCCCCGGGGGACAGCAGCAGCCGCCACCAGCCATACCCCCCCCCCGGGGGACAGCAGCAGCCGCCACCAGCCATACCCCCCCGGGGGACAGCAGCAGCCGCCACCAGCCATACCCCAACCTGGGGGACAGCAGCAGCCGCCACCAGCCATACCCGCCCTGGGGGACAGCAGCAGCCACCAGCCATTCTCGCCCTGAGGGACAGCAGCAGCCGCCAGCCATACCCGCCCTGGGGGACAGCAGCAGCCGCCAGCCATACCCCCCCCCCTGGGGGACAGCAGCAGCCGCCACCAGCCATACCCCCCCCTGGGGGACAGCAGCAGCCGCCACCAGCCATACCCCCCCCTGGGGGACAGCAGCAGCCGCCACCAGCCATACCCCCCCCTGGGGGACAGCAGCAGCCGCCACCAGCCATACCCGCCCTGAGGGACAGCAGCAGCCGCCAGCCATACCTGCCCTGGGGGACCGCAGCATGCGCCAGCCATACCCGCCCTGGGGGACAGCAGCAGCTCCTGCCAGCCATCCCCGCCCTGGGGACAGCACCAGCAGCCACCAGCCATACCCGCACTGGAGGACAGCAGCAGCCATGAAGATTGAGGTCAGTTTTTTTATAAAATCAAACAGCAATGGACATGTCTGTTTTCTACACTGAGCTGCTTTTAAACTCATCCACAGGTGCAGCTGCGGGTTGCCTGCACTGAGCCATAGACATAGCAGTATATAATATAATTCTATGGCAACTAACCTGCAGGAAAGTCACAGGTACACTGCGCTGCACCCACGGTGTGTGCAACCACAGTGCATCAATGTGAAAGCAGCCTTAAGCCCATTTCATACGATCAGTCCAATCGGGTCCGCCTGTCTGTTTTTCAGGTGGACCCAATCGGACCCTCCATTCACTTCTATGGAGCGGCAGATGTAAACGGATTTGTGTCTGTGTACACTTGCCTACCTCCAACCTCTGCCCTACTGACACCGTCCTCTGCCCTACTGACACCGTCCTCTGCCCTACTGACACCGTCCACTGCCCTACTGACACCGTCCACTGCCCCACTGACACCGTCCACTGCCCCACTGACACCGTCCACTGCCCCACTGACACCGTCCACTGCCCTACTGACACCGTCCACTGCCCTACTGACACCGTCCACTGCCCTACTGACACCGTTCTCTGCCCTACTGACACCGTCCTCTGCCCTACTGACACCGTCCACTGCCCTACTGACACCGTCCTCTGCCCTACTGACACCTTCCTCTGCCCTACTGACACCGTCCTCTGCCCTACTGACACCGTCCACTGCCCTACTGACACCGTCCTCTGCCCTACTGACACCGTCCTCTGCCCTACTGACACCGTCCTCTACTCTACTGACACCGTCCTCTACTCTACTGACACCGTCCTCTACTGACAGCGTCCTCTACTGACACCGTCCTCTACTCTACTGACACCGTCCACTGCCCTACTGACACCGTCCTCTGCCCTACTGACACCGTCCTCTGCCCTACTGACACCGTCCTCTCCTCTACCCTACTCCACTGCCCTACTGACACCGTCCACTGCCCTACTGACACCGTCCTCTCCTCTACCCTACTCCACTGCCCTACTGACACCGTCCTCTGCCCTACTGACACCGTCCACTGCCCTACTGACACCGTCCTCTGCCCTACTGACACCGTCCTCTGCCCTACTGACACCGTCCTCTGCCCTACTGACACCGTCCACTGCCCTATTGACACCGTCCTCTCCCCTTCTGACACTGTCCTTTATGGTAGGCTAACTTTTTATATTTTAACAATGATATTTTGTTTTATTATATTTATTATATTTTTTCCCTATTTTAGGCCTTGCTGGGTAATTTCTAAAAAAAAAAAAAAAAAAGGGCGCCAAACCCCGGTGATATTTTTCATTTTGTTCAGATTGATCTGTTGCCTACCCCTGCTCCAGAGTAGTTAAAAGATTTTGGAGAAACTGTCCACATTTTGACATACTGTTCCTCCAAATTCTTTTGAATGATCCTCTCAATATCTAAATAAAGATCTGAAATTATTCTTTAGCCACTTGGAGTATCTTGGTATGCGGTGGAAGTGGCAGGTGGTAGTGGGGGGGGGTCAACTTTTGCATTAACCTTTTGTTTAACCATGTCCTTTAAGCCCCTCCCACTGTTAAGTTTGACCACACCCACTTATGCTGTAGTGCGCGTAGTGCATTCACGTAGCATGTCCCTCATTCTGAAGTTCAAAAGTTGGGAGGTATGCCACAGGGTCGCGGCTGCGGCGGGCTGCATTAGAGGTGGAGGAGAGAGATGAGCAGGCGGATGGGCAGAGATGACATCATCTCTCTCCGCCCGCTCCACCGCTCTTCCGCCCTTACAGCCGGGCCACTTCAATGTGGGAGCGATGTGCGGCGGGGAGCAGAGAGATGACATCATCTCTCACTGCCCACCACACATCAGCACTCTTTCGCCCGCACAGCACGGGCCTCTTCAATGTCAGAGGTGCGGCGGGGAGCAGAGAGATTACATTATCTCTCACTGCCCGCCCCGCATCGCCGCTCTCCTGCCCTCATGGACCAGTGCTGCTAGCCTGCCACCAATGCAGCGACAATGCACATTTGGTGGCACTGGCTGGTATGGCAAGTGTCAATCCACATCAGTTAGCAAGTGACAACCCACATCTAGTGGCAGGTGATGTGGCAAGTGACAGTCTGCAAATGGTGGCAGGTGACGTGGCAAGCGACAATCCGCATCAGGTGGCAGGTGACGTAGCAAGTGACAATCTGCAAATGGTGGCAGGTGACGTGGCAAGTGACAATCTGCAAATGGTGGCAGGTGACGTGGCAAGTGACAATCTGCAAATGGTGGCAGGTGACGTGGCAAGTGTCAATCTGCAAATTGTGGCAGGCGACGTGGCAAGTGTCAATCTGCAAATTGTGGCAGGTGACGTGACAATCTGCAAACGGTGGCAGGTGATGTAGCAAGTGACAATCCACATCTGGTGGCAGGCGACATGGCAAGCGACAATCCACATCTAGTGGCAGGTGATGGTAGCAAGTTAAAAAGCTGCATCTGCTGACAGGCGATGGTGGCAAGTGACATGATGCATCTGGTGGCAGGAGATGTGGCAAGTGACAAACCCAGGGCTCCCACTGATTCTGCATTATGGTGAGTTGAACCACTTCATTATATATTAGAATGTAACAATAGAAACAATGCACCTCGATCACCCCGACACCATATCAACCATGGTGCCATGATGATTGAAACGCCAACACCATCCTTTGCCCGCATAAAATTGCTTACCACCAGCCCCCCCCCCCCCCGGGTCTGCAAAAAGGTTGGTGACCGCTGCTATGGGCTCTAGCCCTAGATCTTTTGCAGACCTAGCAACGCCCCTGCTTGCACACATGGATGATGATACGCCACTGGTTGGCACCCACAAAGCTAAACAGCTAATCTATCTAATCTATCTAATCTACCTATCTCATCAACATGGACACAGACAGCAATAAAAACCTGAAATATATTCTACACCCCCACTCAATCAAAAATAAAAAACAAGTTTTAGTTTGAATTCGATGTTTGCTCACTTTTAAAATGTAGATGACCAGGTGTTCCCTGGCAATGCTGTCATACACTAATACAATAAGTATAAAAAAATGTTGCCCTACTAGTGGAAAAAATTATATGTAGATAAAAAATATTAAAGCCGCTAGCATAAACAGTATAGTGAACTGTACAAATAAGTGAAAAAAATTAAAAATGCAGCGCTAGTGTATAACAAAGTGCATAAGTGAAATATCACCTCAAGTGCAAGTATAAAGCTGATGGTGACTTATAGGTCAGGTATCAACGTGAACAATTTGCAATAACAAAAAAGACAAACAAGTCAAAAGAGTTTGTCACAGGTAGGTGGAAGTGTCCATGTAAAACAGCAACCAAAGAAAAAATCTGCAACTAAAACTGTCTGTGATAAGCCAAGAAAAACATAGGAGATTCTTCAGTAAATAAAATAGAGTCCCATGTGTAGATGATGCATGTAGATGATAATTAGTCAACCACTATATATGACAGGAATAACCTCTTCATAGGATATTTTGCCGCATCAAGGTGGAAATATTGAAGAAATGGGTACGCTTACCATGAGAAGTGGACACACTCACCATACGGCGGTGGGTCGCTCAGGCGTTTGGATTCAACAATCCAGCAGATGTTTGGTGGAAGGAGCTGGTGTGGAAATACACCTCAATACTTCCGTCTAAATCCGTGGTAAGCAAATGGTTTAGCTAGGACTGCCCAGCTAGCGAACTTGGACTCCCATCCGGTGGTCACACTTGATAGGATGTAGGAACTCCCAATGGTGTCACATCAAACCATGAAAAAAGGAGAGAAGAGAAGGGCCTCCACAAAGTGCGTAAATCCAAAAATAGAAATTTATTAAAAAGGCAAAAGCTTAACAGTACAATCCACCATAGTCAGGTGGGTACAAGGAGTGATCACATAAAAATAGTATCGCGTGGTGTCAGAAAGCACAAAGGCTCAGCAACCCGACATGTTTCGGACAAAAGTCCTTCAACTGGGGCTGCCTAAAGGGGGCCCACCAGTGCCACCTGCTGGAGCCTTTAGGGCTGGTAATCATATTTTCGGGCCCGCACGGGCCTCAGCGCTGCCTCAGGGGGTAAGGGGGAGGAGGGCAGGCGCCGCCGGATTACATAGAGCGGGGATCTCCCACTTACTGCTGTCATCCGATGTCCCGCCTCCTTTGATAGATGTCTCACTGGTCCAATGCCGGGACATGTGACATCTAACAAAGGAGGCCAGACATCCAATGACAGCGGTCGCCAGGTGTCACAGCGGGAGTTACTCGCTCTGTGTGATCCGGCGGCTATCCCCCATGCACTGATCAGACTGGCACTCTGAGGTTGCATAGAGGGGGCACTCTGGTGAGGGGGCACTCTGGTGAGGCTGTATGGAGGGGGCACTCTGGTGTGGCTGCATGGAGGGGGTACTCTGGTGAGGCTGCATGGAGGGGACACTCTAGGTGAGGCTGCATGGCGGGGGCACTCTGGTGAGGCTGCATGGAGGGGGCACTCTGGTGAGGCTGCATGGAGGGGGCACTCTGGTGAGGCTGCATGGATGGGGCACTCTAGGTGAGGCTGCATGGAGGGGGCACTCTGGTGAGGCTGCATGGAGGGGGCACTCTGGTGAGGCTGCATGAAGGGGGCACTCTAGGTGAGGCTGCATGGAGGGGGCACTCTGTTGAGGCTGCATGGAGGGGCACTCTGGTGAGGAGGCACTCTGGTGAGGCTGCATGGAGGGAGCACTCTGGTGAGGCTGTATGGAGGTAGCACTCTGGTGAGGCTGCATGGAGGGGGCACTCTGGTGAGGCTGCATGGAGGGGGCACTCTGGTGAGGCTGCATGGAGGGGGCACTCTAGGTGAGGCTGAATGGAGAGGGCACTCTGGCGAATCTGCATTGAGGGGCACACTGGTAAAGCTGTATTGAGGGGCACTGTTGAGGCTGCATTGAGGGGCACTGGTGAGGCTGCATTGATGGGCACTGATCAGGCTGCATTTATGGGCAGTGATCAGGCTGCATTCGTGGGCACTGATCAGGCTGCATTCATGGGCACTGGTGAAGCTGCATTCATGGGCACTGGTCAGGCTGCACTAATTGGCACTTGTGAGGCTGCACTGATTGGTACTGGTGAGTCTGCGCTGATTGGCACTGGTGAGGCTGCATTGATGGGTACTGATGAGGGATTTTTCTAACACGCAGGTTGACGTCATTATGTGTTGCGCCACGTGTCTCTGCGCACAGCGCCTGCTGCAAACCTTCTAGATCTACCGTCCCGGATAGGGCAAAGGTCACCACTTCCCTCCAAGTACCTCCCTCACCTCGGCAAACAGTTCCCAAAATGGCGGAAGAGGGGAGGACACACCAGCCAGCCAGGGTGCCAGCCAGCCACCCACCCACAGCAGGGCCAGGGTGCCAGCCAACCACCCACGATGACCCACCCACAGCAGGGCCAGGGTGCGTGCCACCCAACCACCCACGGTGACGCACCCACAGCAAGGCCAGGGTGCCAGCCACCCACGGTGACCCACCTACAGCAGGACCAGGGTGCCAGCCAGCTAGCCACACACGGTAACCCACCCACTCCAGGGAGCCAGCCAGCCACCCACAGGAGCCAGCCAACCACAGAGGATGTGGAAACCAGCTAGCCACAGAGGATGTGGGAACCAGCCACAGCTACAGTACCCATAATTAAGGTAAGAAGAGCTCTACACAGTGCCAATTTTATTTCTACTTTGTGAGAGGTTGGGGCAGGGGTGAGAGTCATGGCACAAGGAGGGGGTCCTGTGAGGACCAGAGTGAATGAAGGTGTTCACTGTACACTCTGTTACAAAGAGGCCCCCCTCCAGGTCCCATTATACTCCTTTGTAGTCTCTAATAGGTCCTGGAGGGGGGTCTCTCTCTCTAGCAGAGACTCTCTAATGGACACTGTTAGAGAGAGACCCCCCCCAGGTCCCATAAAAAAAGGGCAGAAGTTGTACTTTGTGCAAAATGTAGGGGCGAGGTCAGGGGCGGGCCATGGGCAGGGTTAGGGTGGGTCATGGGCGGGCCTGACAGGGGGCTCTTGCTTTATTTGGTCCGGGGGCTCTGAGTGTTGTCAGTCCGCCCCTGGGTGAAACATCTTTCTTTTATCTTTTTCAGGAAAAATCATGCAAGGTAAACTGAAGGAGGATGTGCACTCAACTGTGTCCCAAAGAAGTATTATGTATATGCTTCAAGGTTTAAATCCTAAACCTACAGACTGTGTACTTAACTTTGCATACAGTAATTCATGAGCTAAAGGCTGTAATGTAGCCAAATAGGTAAAAAGCCAAGGGGGGGTGAATACTTTTGCAAGGCACTGTAACAAGTTTTGTATTAGTTTATTTGCTTGAAAATGTTTAAATAATGAGAGGAGCAAAGACTTTTCTAAATTGTGTCATTTTCTTGCTTCTTTTATAAGTAATCTAAGTTCTTGGGTTTGTCTTCATACGTGCATGTAAGTGTTTAGTTGCACCGTTAAAGACTTCAGATGTAAAGTCAATATGTCTAAAACCAAAACCAAAAATGTTATTTATTGCAGCTTTTTTTTAGTCCTGTAGCACCCTCTACCAATAGGTAGGTGCTAGTAATAGGTTTTTACTAGGAACTGTCAGCACAGGCAAACTTAGGCAGGCTTATGCTGCAAGCTAGGCCTGTTTGTTTTGATCTGGGGGCTGGGAGTCAAGTTCTCCATCAACCACTTAGGGCGGTGAAAGGTCGGTGAGTGTTACCACAGTGGAGGGCTGGATGTGCCAGGTAGTCTGTGAGGGAACTTTGCTTTTACACGGTCATTAGCAAAGTCTTCATCATTTACACGGTGAATGATGGGGAGTCCTGGATCAGAGGAAGAGACTGTGGAGATCTGTGTCAAATCGATGTGGCCTGAGGGCACAGGATTTGCAAGCTGGGCTGGCTGGGAACAGTAGCCCCCCATTCAAAGAAATGCTTCTAAACTACTAGGCCTCCGGGGAGAGGTGCTGCAGGCCTCAGGCTTAATAGCAGAGAAGCAACCAGAGCTTGCTTGGGAATTTATTCAGAGTGGGCCTTCTTGCTCAATAGAAGAAGATGTGACATTACTTCAGTTCAGAATAAGTTCAGGGGAACTACAGGAGAAGCTTTGTGCAGGAGGAAAGAAGTTTCTGGGAACATCATTTCTACATGGCCAGGAGTGATGTCCTCATTCTCTACACGGTATTGAATGGGGAATTCTTAGAAGCAAATAGTCTGCAGGAGTGGAGCAGAGAAGGAGCAACAGTCTGTATGGAGATGCAGGAGGAGAAACATAACAGTTACAGATGCACATCATATCTTCTGGCTCTAAATATATGCTAGTGTGTATAATCTTTAAAATCTTTAAAATATGATGGCAATTGAAACATTCTATGGGCATCCCATATACCCTTTTCCCCCAACCAAGTTGTACCCCCCCAATAAAACAAAAAAAAGACAGCAAAAGACTGTTCATTGTCTCTGCAAGTGATGTATGGAGTCTGGCAGCGGGGTGAATTGGTGGATTGTCTGTTACTAGTGGCAACTACACCGCTACAGTCCTTTTTAGCAAGTACAGAAAATACTTGTTATTCTTGCCAGAAACACTTTGTTCCTGTCATTCCGGTGAACTGAAAATACATCATAAACAATGTAATCTCCCTTTTGTAAACTACTAGTTCCATCAATCCATTGTGTAATGAAGTTAAACAAAGGCAGACATATTTTAAGTTCAACGTTTGTGAGAACCATGGCCCCCTCCATTTGTGCTTAGTGGTGCTGCTCCAAGCTGAGGTGTGAAGCCCTGCTGGTGCTCAAGATTACAGGGATGCCTGCATGAAAAGTGACTCATTCGGTGAGAGGTGAACATTAAGGCAGAAAACCGCCGCACACCTGAGCCAATCCTAGTAAGGATGTGTACATGTCAGATCCTCATTCAATGACGCTCCTAGGATTGGTTTAGGTGTGCGGCTGTTTTTTGCTTTAATGGCTCCCTCCATAGATACAATGAAAAACTGAGTGTAGACACATAGGGATGGGAAGAAGGTTATCTGCAGCATTACCAGGCAAAAACAAAGGAAAAAAAATTAAAGCTAATACAGTCACCACATGTAAGGACTGGTAAGTTAACATATTACATTTTTCTTTAAAGGTTTATATACATTTTAACAATTGAAGTCTTTGCTGGTGTAACTAAAAACCACAATATGCTCATAGGGGTCTCCCTTATATCTAACATCCTATATAAAAAAAACATCCTTTGGAGCTTCATCATGCCAGTTAATACAAGGTTTTAGTGTGTTTGATTTAGTGTTCAAGCAATACTGTACAAGTAAGTACAATGTGTACAGAGTGCATACAGCACTTTTTTCATAGCATAATGACTTTAGTGTGGATGCTGCTATCACAGAAGTTATGAATGGATTTTAGTAAGCACAAGCACTGTATTTATTAGAAATCATTTTTAGGCAGGCAAGATGTACTCCACTCCCATTTGGCAGTTTGGATTCACATTTGACCATTTTGTTTGGTTAAATAGGCAAAATTATTGAACCTTTAGGGGTCCTGGTGCAAAATTACAACAATGTCAGTAAGCATCACTTTTGCTATGCCACCATTGCAGGATACAGTAATTTGCTGTAAACAAGTTTACATCCATTTGCCTATTTAAACCATCTAGCCTTCAAAATGCTCCGATTCATTCATTTTACACCCAATAGTTCACTACACCCTATGTCCTAATGGATAATTACTGTCAATTGGAATTCCTATATAATTTGTGCTCTATATCTCTGTTCACATCCTTTGATCTACTATGCCACTGTCACTACTCATACAACAAATTATATGCATAATTAATTTACAGAGTATATTAAGCCTAAACCTTTTCTTGCTAGTTTTAGAGGATGTGTTTAGACCACTGTTGGACTTTTACAGCTACCGGGGTTCTGTTATAAAGATTTCCTCTCAGTTGCTGCCCAGGTGAGGGAACATCTCCAACAGGAACAGAGACTGCATTTAAAAGTTGATGGGGGTCTAGCCTCCGCCCTCCCCTATGAAAAAAATCCAAACATTTTTTATGACTGTATGTTGTGCTTTTCCTCCATTTCTCTAGTTCTCAAGCTCTATCCAAAGCTAAGAAAAAGGCTAAACATGCATAAGGAAACAATAATTGGCAGTAATTAACAGCTTGTAGGGGACCGTAAAAATAGGGGTCTATTCATTAAAAAAAAAATGCTTAACTACAGTATTTGTCCAGTGAATCAGCATGTACATTCATTCTGTGTGAACTGGGCATTAACACTGAATAAATGTTGTTTTATTATGGGCAGTAGTAAAGTATTAAATGATGGCCACTAGGGGGAATTAGCAAATAAATGTAACCATTGTTACTGGCCAGATCACCAGGTACAAATAAAGGAAAATCAGCCCCCCCCCAAAAAAAAAACTACTTCAGCCTTCAGCCACCAAATGTATGAAATATTTTATTTTTAATGGGTTACTAATTCTTATCTTGTTATTCTTGACTGGAGTTTTGTTTTAATTGTACTTGCCCTCTTACTCTTTTACTATTCAACTTATCTACTTTTTTGGCAACATACGATTACATTAAGTGTATTTCCCTTACCATGTACAGTATATGTGTACAGTATATGATAGGAAGATCTTTGAAATTATTAAAAAGATTATAAAGTGCTTCTACTCGCAATCTATACCATCAATAAGATTTCAGAACACCACTGCAACTATTTCCTGGCTACAGCTGATAGATATAGTACTACTTATATGAGGATTATACTAATAGAAATTAAGCACATAACAATGCAGGACCACAATGTCCACAGGGATGTAACACTAAAATAATGCATTTAGGCAAAAGGTTTTTTTTTGGTGTACTACACATCATTACTGCCCACTGATTGGTTGCTAGAGGTTACTACACATCATTACTGCTAACTGAACAGTTGCTATAGGGTACTGTGCATCCTTATTGCTCACTGATTGGTTGCTAGAGGTTACTGCACATTATTATTGTGTCAGAAACCATGAATCAGACCGAGACAGAAGTACAGTTAAATCACACTTGTTTAATAATAAAAGTAAATAGAACAAACATAGTCAAACATAGCCAAAGTTCGGTAATCGGAAAAGATAGTCAGACAAGCCAGAAAGTTAGGAAGCCAGGAATCAGCGTAGTGGTACAGCAAGCAGGATCTGGAGCCAGAAGGAATGTCAGCCAAGCAAGTTTTTAACAGGAGTGCAGGAGAAAGTATCTGTGATGTTGACCAAGGCGAAGGCAGAGATCATCTGGGCTGGACGGCTTATGTATGCAGGACTGTCGAGTAGGATATCATCTACAACAGGTGAGTCACTGTGGAGGGATAGGAGCTGGCAATTAGCCGACAGCTGAGCGGCCAGCTCAGAGGAAGGAAGAGAAGAGCCCAGCCCTGACACCCTTATAGGAATTGCAAATGGCAGGGCTCCCCACTGCTGCAAAGACAATCACATAGAATTTCCTTCTTGCATCCGGACACAGAAAACAGTCCAGCAATTAGCTGACAGCTGAGCGGCCAGCTCAGAGGGGGAAGGGCTGAGCCCAGCCCTGACAGTACTCCCTCCTCAACAACCCCTCCCCCTCGGAGGACCACCAGGCTTGAGGGGAAAACGTCTATGGAAATCACAGAGGAGGACAGGGGCATGTACAACTGAGGATGAGACCCAAGAGCGTTCTTCTGGACTGTACCCTTTCCAATCCACCAGGTACTGTATGCGCCCACGGAACCTACGGGAGTCAACAATGGACTGTACTTTATATTCCTCATGGTTCTCAACCTGTATGGTGTGAGGACATGGCGCTGAGGTGGTAAAGCAGTTGCAGACCAAAGGTTTTAATAAGGAGACATGAAATACATTTGAGATATGCATATTAGAAGGAAGGTCTAATGCGTAAGCCACTGGGTTAATCCTGGGGAGAATACGGAAAGGTCCAATAAAGTGAGGTGCAAACTTCAGAGAGGGAACACGAAGTCGGAGGTTGCGAGATGACAGCCAGACCCTGTCCCCAGCCTGATAGGAATGCGCAGGCAGGCGTCTGCGGTCAGCATGGAGTTTATACCTATCATTAGCATGTCGCAAAGCCTCCTGGACTTGTGCCCAAGTAGAACGAAGACCACAGAGATGCTCCTCTAATGCAGGAATACTCTGCAGAACAAAAGAGTCAGGCAAAATGGAAGGTTGGAAACCATAGTTCCCCATAAATGGGGACAATTGTGAGCAAACTCCGCCCACGGTAAGAGGTCTGACCAGTTGTTGGTCAGAAATATAGCAACGTATGAATTGCTCCAAGGACTGATTAGCTCGTTCTGCTGCCCCGTTAGACTGTGAGTGATACGCAGAGGTGAAAGCAAGCTACATTCCGAACTGTGCACAAAAGACTCGCCAGAACCGGGACACAAACTGACTGCCCCTGTCCAAGACAATCACCTTGGGTAGCCCATGTAAGCGAAAGATCTCCCGAGCAAAAATGGAAGCCAGTTCCTTAAAAGTGGGAATATAATGAGACATTTTCGAGAACCGGTCAACCACCATAAGGATAACTGTGTTGCCCTGGGAGTTGGGTAACTCCACAAAGAAATCCATAGACAGGTGGGTCCAGGGCCTCTCTCCATTGGGTATAGGTTGTAGGAGGCCCACTGGAAGGTGTCGTGGAGTCTTACTCTGAGCACACATGGAACAGGCAGCTACGAAGGAGGTTACATAAGCACATAGACTAGGCCACCAGAATTGTTGGGAAATGGCCCAAAAGAGTTGATCTTTCCCAGGGTGGCCAGCAGCCTTGGGGGAATGGTAAGTCTGGAGCACGGCAGTACGGAGACTCTCTTGGACAAAGCAGTGGTCACAAGATTTCTCAGGAGGAGCATGGACCTGAGCAGCAAGAATTTTTTCACCCATAGGAGAAGTGAGACTGGTGCAAACCGTAGCCAGAATATGATCAGGAGGCATCACAGGAACTGGAACCGACTCCATCTTGGAAGTGGAGGAAAATTGTTGTGACAAAGCGTCAGCCTTTACATTCTTAGTACCGGCTAAGAATGAGACAATGTAATTGAAACTTGACAAGAAAAGAACCCATCGCGCCCTTCTGGGAGAGAGGCGTTTAGCCTCAGACAAGAATGTGAGATTCTTATTGTCAGTAAGAATGAGAACCAGCACAGTGGTACCTTTGGGGAGATGTCTCCATTCTTTCAGGGCTAAAATGATTTCCAACAGCTCTCTGTCACCAATCTCGTAATTTCACTTGGCAGGTGACAATTTCTTGGAAAAGTAGCCACAAGGATGCATAGCGCTCTCAGAGGTAGGACATTGAGACAGAAGGGCGCCAACTCCAGTCTTGGAAGCATCAACCTCAAGGACAAAAGGTAACGTAGGATCAGGATGTGCCAACACAGGAGCAGAAACAAAGGCAGCCTTGAGACTCTCAAAGGCCTTAATGGAATGCGGAGACCAACTCTGTGGGCTGCCGTCCTTTCTGGTCATATCAGTCAGGGGCTTGACCAGAGACCAGAAGTTACAAATAAACTTCTGATAATAGCTGGCAAAGCCAAGAGAACGCTGCAGAGGATGTAAACCCATGGGTCGGACCACTGTAGGACTGCTGAAAGTTTCTCTGGGTCCATCGAAAAACCAGCAATGGAAATGACAGACAGCTGTGTGGTGGCTCTCCAGGGACTTGGAAAATATGAGGATATCGTCGAGATAAACCACCACACATAACTGCAACAAATCTCGGACAACATTGTTAATCATTTCCTGGAAAACTGCCAGAGTGTTACAAAGGCCAAAAGGCATTACGAGGAACTCATAATGGCCTGTTCTGGTATTAAAAGCAGTTTTCCACTCGTCGCCCTCCTTAATCCCCACAAGATTGTATGCACCTCCTTCGTGAAAACCGTTGCTCCCTTGAGGCGGTCAAATAACTCCGTAATCAACGGAATCGGATAGGTATTCTTAATTATGAAACGATTGAGACCCCTATAATCAATACAAGGTCTCAGTTCACCACTCTTCTTCTTCACAAAGAAGAAACCAGCACCAGCAGGAGATGAGGATTTGCGGATGAAACCTCGAGAAAGCGTGTCTGCAACATACTCCTCCATGGCCTTATCCTCCAAGACCGACAAAGGGTAAACCCAGCCACGGGGGGTATGAAGGTTGAAGGTCAATTGCGCAATCATATGACTGGTGTGGAGGCAAACTAAGACATCGCTACAATAGCAGTACTTCTCCGGCAGGGAGCAGAGTGAAGAGGTGCACAGGACCTTGGCTACCTTCTGGAAGCATGTCTTACTGCATTGTGACGACCTGGAGAGAACCTCAGCACAAAGCCAATCAAAAGAGGGGTTGTGCCTCTGTAACCAAGGATGACCAATAACCAGCAGAAACTTAGGTGGGGAAATAACTTGGAATTGGATTATCTCATGGTGAAGAGCCCCTATGGCCATGGACATTGGAACATGAGTCACATGGGCAGGCTGTAGAGGTCTCCCATCAAGAGCCTGAATGGCAAGTGGAGTGTCATGCAGCTGCAGTGGAATCGAGTGCTTCAATACAAAGGCAGCATCAATGAACAGGCCTGCAGCCCCAGAGTTGATTAAAGCCTGTATCTCAACGGACGACTCAGCCCAAGAAAGGGTAACCAGGGGCTTATCCTTCTGGATAACTGCGGACGAAACAACGCCACCTAAGGTCTGTTCATGACAGGACCTCAAGGTTCAGGCGTTCCCTAGACGGGTAGGACAAGACTTCAAAAAGTGACCTGCCTGGCCAAAATAAAGTCACACTTTCTCCCTCCTCCTAAGGGTTCTCTCATTCGCAGAGAGACGCGTGAAGCCCAAGTGCATGGGTTCACCTTCACTGACCATCTCGGTACCAGGTGGCATGGGAGGTGAGGGAGGCAAGGGTGGGTCTGCAAAGTTTGGAGACAAATGTACAGGAGGCTTCCGCAAGCGCTCCTTTTAAGAGAGTCTTTCTCTAAGTCTGGAGTCAATGAGGATGGCACGTGATCAACTTCTCCAGCTCAGTGGGTATATCTCGGGCTGCTATCTCATCCTTGATGGTATCCAAGAGACCATGAGAAAAAGCAGCTATGAGGGCCTCATTGTTCCAAGCAACCCCTGCTGCCAGAGTACGGAATTCAATGGCGTAATCGGCAACAGTGCTCGTACTCTGCTTGATGGACATGAGGCACTTGGCAGCAGAAGTGGAGCATGCGGGAACGTCAAATACCCTTTTAAAAGAAGCCACAAACTCAGGGATATCACGAAAAACCTACTTTGCTTCTGTCCATGGGAAACGCCTGGGGCAGCATCTCAAAGCATATCTCAACGTGGTTGAGAAACCCTCTGCATTGGACTGGATCACCCCCCAAATCGCTGGGGAAACGGAGCGGAACCAGACATACCCTTATAGAGGTAATACACGAGGCGGGTGCCTGCACAGAGACTGGAGCAACAGCAGGGACGGCCTGCAACACAGGTTGTACCGGAGCAGCCACAGTGGGAGATTCCAGGTGAGCCATGTGACTCAGGAGCGTTTGTAACACCATGGCAAACTGATCCATGCGGTGATCCTGCTCATCCAATCTGGAAAAAATATTACCAACAAGTGGATTGACTGCATCTTCTGAATTCATGGCCTTCGCCTACTGTTAGAAACCATGAATCAGACCGAGACAGAAGTACAGTTAAATTATACTTGTTTAATAATAAAAGTAAATAGGACAAACGTAGTCAAAACTTAGCCAAAGTTCGGTATCCGGAATGGATAGTCAGACAAGCCAGAAAGTTAGGAAGCCAGAGATCAGCATAGTGGAACAGCAAGCAAGATCTGGAGCCAGAAGGAATGTCATCCAAGCAGGTCTTTAACAGGAATGCAGGAGATAGTTTCTTTGATGTTGACCAAGGCGAAGGCAGAGATCATCTGGGCTGGACGGCTTAAGTAGGCATGACTAACGAGAGATGGGACTGTGGAGAGATGGGAGCTGGCAATTAGCTGACAGCTAAGCGGCCAGCTCAGAGGAAGGAAGGGCTGAGCCCAGCCCTGACACCTTCATAGGAGTTGCAAATGGCAGGGCTCCCCACTGCTGCACAGTCACCCCACTGCTGCACAGTCACATAGCATTTCCTTCTTGCATCCGGACACAGAAAACAGTCTTTATGCTTGTTTTTGTTGTTTTTATAGGGCATAATAACTTGGATGGGGTAGGGATTTTGGGGTGCCCAACTTGACAGTAATACCAGAACCAGGGACAACTTCCTCCCTATTTACAGCTTCCACTTCTCTCTCCTGCACAAACTTGATCCTTTGCAAAGCTCTGCTGGGTTCATTCCTTTAGGAGCTAACAGTCTTTTTGTTAGCTTAGCGACAGCCCCTTACAGGCTAGGAACTCTCAGTCCCTTGGAAAAGTAGCACATGTGCAGTGAATTGCATCCTGCACCTCCTACTGCTTCCCTGTAGACACTGATCCCAGCTCCACTTCTGCAGATAATGCTAGCCCACCTAGCTACCGTTCCACCAGCCCACCTGGCTGCTTCTTCTTCCCAGTCTACCCAACTGACACATACTGGAGATCTCCCAGGGCAAGGTTCAATGAAGATTTAAGCACACTGCTGTCTTCAAGAGAGACCTGCTACAGATGGCAGTCTCTCCCTGCACCAGGCTGATCTACTCACTCTGTCTCTCTTTGCTCCTTTTGCCTGTCCGGAAAGTTTTCCTCCAACTGCCTCCTGTGGTAGGATCCATCCAGGCCAGCCTCCCGAGCTCCGGCCCAAGGTAAAACCCCTCCCCAGCAGGTGTCCCTCAAGGGCCACCGACAGACTCCCTCATCACTACTTCTCCATCTTCCACCCGACTCCCCTGTTGGCATGGCTCATGTCTATTTAAGGGCTCCTTTGTCTCCTGTCAGGCCCACTTCCTGGGAATTGGCTAAGGACCCCTAAATATGCAAGAAAACCCCCCTAGCTTCCGGCCACTAACTTCAAGAACATTCTTCAACATTCTAGAGCAAGGGAGATGCACCAGAGAGCTGCCAGGATGAGTCATCCAGCCCTGAACTCTAGTAACTCTGACCCAGATTCCATGGCTCAGGCTTAGCCCTGGGCCAGACTAGAATTCACCTGCACTACCACTAGTAGCATACTAGAGGGTGCTACATTCAAAAGAAGAATGATAAAGTTCTGCCCCCACAGGGGTTTGTTCATAACACAGAATATGACAATTTTGCAGTCAGCCTCACCCTGCACAGATATATTCTAATTCAAGGGAGGACAATCTATACACCAGTAGACTGAGAGTGATCATCAATAGGGCAGGTTAAAGTGGTAGTAAACTCTCAAAAAAAAAAAGAAACAACCTGCAAGACAAAGGCATAATGAGCTAGTATGCATCACTGTGACCGGCGTCATGTCTCCTGGAGTTATTTCCGGGTTCGCAGGCTCCGGCGCTGTGATTGGCTGGAGCCCCAATGACGTCACTCCCACGTATGCGTGCGGGAGCCGCTGGTCACGGCACAGCTACTGAAGAAACAGCACGAGCGAGCCGTTTTATCAGTGCGCATGTGCCAATGACGTCGGCACATGCAAATAAAGCGAATATCTCCTAAACAGTGCAAGTTTAGGAGATTGCCACGGTACATACAGGTAAGCCTTATTATAGGCTTACCTGTAGGTAAAAGTGGTGTAACAGGGTTTACAACCACTTTAAGAGAGCAGTTGACCCTTTAATTCTGTTAGTGACTTGTGAATTCTCAGGATAATGAGGGTAGCACTGTGTTCAGCAACGCTGTATCCTGGCCTAGGCCGACAAGGCCCAGGCCTAGGGCAGCACTTTGCAGGGGGGCAGCACGGAAAGAGTCCGCACCGGCTTGCGCTACACTGTTAGTGTAGCGCCAGTATTATGGGGTGGACTGGGCTGAGAGGCAAATTAGTCTAGCGCCCCCCATAAAGTGGCCGCACTGCTTCCGGTATGCGGTAGGCTGGCATTCCACAACTGTGTGTGTGTGGGGGGGCGCAGCCTAATTTTGACTGTCCTATCATCCTGGACCACAAACCTTCCTCACTGTGCTATATGTTTTCTGCTGCACCATTGGCATGGTCATATCTTCTTAGTCCTCTCCATAAAATTATCAGAAAATTTGTGCTTAAAGTAGAACTATAGGCAACACTTTTTTTTTCCATTTTGGATAGAATAGGAAGTTAGAGGAAATCTATGCAAATTAAGGGAATCCATTGCCCCCCCCCCCCCCCCCAGGCCTTCAGAACTAGTGTCCCCACTCGAAAATTTCAGGGCGGGTCTTAAACAGCAAGGGGTGTGGCCTTGACAGCAAGGGATGAGTCATATTTAAATGAGGGGGTGCACATGTTTAATCAGGCCTAGGTCAGCATAAATCTTAAATACACTACTGGTGTTCAGTACCCATGCTTGCAACAGTCTGGGGTTTGTCAGACCTCACTATAAGGATCTCTCAGCCTCCAGCCTCCTGGCTATTTTCAGAAGAACTCCACAGCTCTAATCTCCTATAGTCCCAGTCCACTACAGGTATGTCAGGTGCCGACCAAAGGACTCTGTCCTTGCTTCATATAACTCCATTCAAACAACTGCACACCAAAAATGCCACTTCATTTACTTTGGTGCAAAGACTAGTGTTATGCCACGTTCACACAATCAGAATTTCTGTCAGAAAAAACTTGGATGGTTTTTCCAACGGAATTCCGCTCAAGCTTGCCTTGCATACACACGGTGACACAAAAGTTCTCTGAACTTTCGACCATCAAGAACGCGGTGGCGTACAACACTACGACGAACTGAGAAAATGACGTTCAATGCTTCCAAGCATGCGTCAAATTGTTTCCGAGCATGCGTGATTTTTTGCGCGTCTGAATTGCATACAGACGAACGCATTTTGGGATAGGAACTTTTCTGACCGAAAAATAGAGAACATGCTCACAATATTTTACTGGCTGGAATTCCGCCAGCAAAAGACCAATGGAGCATACACACAATCGCATTTTCCGACAAAAAACTCTCATCGGAGTTTTGCTGGCGGCATTTCCGATCGTGTGTATGCGGCATAAGGGTTACAATTAGGGTTGATGCTAAGGTTCTATTGTGTTTCACCCTTATAGACTAAGCCAGTAAAGATGAAATGCATCAGCGGGGGCAGTTTTCAGGCAGAGATTTACAGCATGCAAACCTACCGTAGTTGATTAAAGTTTTGTAACCATTTGTTATATGTCTCCTGGCTATCAAATTTTAGGACCAAGCCTAGCCAATGATACCTGTCATTAGGACCAAGCCTAGCCAATGATACATCATTTTCATCATTATAACAAGAGAAATGAAACTGAATTTTCCCTAAATAGTATCTTTTTTGATGACAATGATTCAAACGTATGTAGATATGTACTGAGAATTCAGATTAGATGTGTACTGATGATTCAAAAAGGCATTATATTCGGTTCCATATTAACCCCCACCCTCCCCCAACTCAAGCTTTCATACCACATAGTTTCTTTTTTTTTTGCATTACTATTTTCCCAGTCTTCAAATAACATAGATATATCCAGTAATCACATTTTAAAAGTAAAAGCAGTTTACAAAGATCATTGTGCACACATGAATTGCAGGATCACAAATCTCCCATGTTAAATAGGCACAAAACAATACAAAGAGAGAAACTACGTATACAGTATAGAGCATGAAAACATTGTTCTTTGCAGACATAGTATCTACTTAAGAGTGCGCTAGTAGGAGCATCTTTCTATATGTTCAGCGCACACCCTCATTATGCCATGCGGTCCAGTGTTATTGTTTCTTTAATGCATAGGTAGGAAGCTACCCATTATTGAGTGGAAGATCCTATGGGCAGAATAAGGAAAGGACTAACCACAAAGCTTCTAATATCTAACCTGGAATAGCTCCCAGAAAACAGAACCATCAAAAAACTATAAACACGCAACAAATAATAGCTTTATCAGTCATCTCTTTAGCACATTTCAAGATTATTGAAGTATCTTAACAGTGATAGTTCTTTCTTTTTTTTTCAGTTTGGATGGCACACTTACATATTTTATGTGATCAGTGAAAATTTAAAGGATAAGTTTACCCCTCCTCCCCCCGTTACAGTGAGCAGGCATCTTCTCTGGGCACCTGCTGTCACCGTTTGAAAATATTGTGGCCGTGTGGGGCTCTGCCCGCCAAGCCACATCATTTATTCACAGTCCTCTGTGAATGGGAAACTGCAATCCCAACAGCCTTTGCCTCTTTCGGCTTGTAGTTTCAATGAACTACCATGGCGCTGTTGAGTGCATTGGTAGTTCACTCATTCTTCCTGTCAGTGTATACCTGTACGAGGTATAAGCAGACAGACTACACAGACAAGCCCGCTGGATTCCTGCATGGCACCTGCGATCTGCTGATCGCGTGTGCAATGCTTTACAGGCTCCAAGTAAAAAAATAAATAAATGTGCATTTATTATATTTTTTTTTAAAAGATGAACTTATCCTTTAATATGTATTACCCTTTTTATGTTCACTGTTTAGTGCAATCATATTTTTGGTTTATTGTTTGCTTTAGAATGCTATCATCAGAAGTAAGGTAAAGAGCAGCACAACACTATTTTTGCAATTTTGATGCATGTGATGTGGGAACACAATTAGCATTTGCTGCAGCTCTATTGGGTGTGTGTTTATATTAATTTATTTAATTTAATTACTTTGGCAGCACACAGGGATTTTGTTTACAATTATATGAGTAATTAGAAGTCAATACTTTATTACAGTGGAGATCTGACTCCCCCTTATAATTTTATAATTTATATATTTTTTTATTATACTTTTTAGGTTTTTTTTATTCATTATTTAAAGATTTTCGAAATAACATGGAGGAGAACCCAGAGTTAACAACAGGTTGCATACAGATAGGCATCAAGGGCATCAAATGTATATACATTTGAGTTAATCACACACAGTATATCTAAAAAAATATGTAAAAAAAGTAAATATCCAAATATCTTTATTCAATGGTCGACTGGAGTACACTAGTTGTTGATCAGACTCCTGTTCAGCACTTAACTAAAGCATACATAGAAGCCAAACAAAGAAAATGAGAACCATAAGTGTAGGAAATAAAAAGCATGGAACATAGAGAAAAAAAGGGGTGGGGGGAAGAGTAAAAGGGACAGGGAAGGGGGGGGGGGACTGGAAAAAGGGGGGGAAGGGATCTCAGAGTCTTCACGCTTGGACCTCAAAGCCACAAAGAGAGACCTATTTATTCCACTCCTACTGAAGCAAAACAAGCTAGGGATGCTGTATCTCACTACTTTGCCTTTGCCAGGGGCATGTGTTGGAGCCTTTCCTATGGCATGTTTGGCAAAACATGAATATTAAGGGTTTCTCCACAAGACAGACAAAATACAAAGTGGCTGCCTATGCAGATAATCTCCTGTTTTTTTTGTTACCACTCCAGAAATGGTTTGCAGGGCCGTCTTTTCGCATGGGCACGCTGGGCAGTTGCCTGGGGGCCCCACTTGCCTGGGGGTCCCCACCTGCCCAGCGACCCCTGCCAGGGCCGGACTCGCCTACCGGGATACCGGGAAATTTCCCAGTAGGCGGCCTGCCCTGGAGCCACTTTGAGGTGCGGCTGCAGTGCGCCGCTCTTTCTCTCTCTCCTCCTCCTCCTGTGTATCACGGAGCTGGCTGGGTCTGTATTCGGCAGCCGTGCTGTAACTAGGTCCCACCCCTAGACCGGCTTGTGTAATAGTAGATTGAATCAGTGTTCCACCAATCACACGAGCCAGTTTAGGGGGGCGGGACCTTGTTACAGCATGGCCGCCGAACACAGACCCAGCCAGCTCCGTGATACACAAGAGGAGATGCCCGCGGTGTGTGTGTTACCAGGCGATGGTGAGTCTATATTAATTGGCACAGTGATGCTGCATACATGGGCACAGTGAGGGTGCAATTGTGGGCACAGTGAGACTGCATTCATGGGCACAGTGAGGCTGTAATGGTGGGCACAGTGAGGGTGCAATGGTGGGCACAGTGAAGCTGCAATGGTGGGCACAGTGAGGCTGCATTCACAGGCACAGTGAGGCTGAAATGGTGGGCACAGTGAGTCTGCATTCGTGGATACAGTGAGGCTGCAATGGTGGGCACAGTGAGGCTGCATTCAGGGGCACAGTGAGGCTACAATGGTGGGTACAGTGAGGCTGCATTCATGGGCACAGTGAGGCTGCAATGGTGGCTACAGTGAGGCTGCATTCACGGGCACAGTGAGGCTACAATGGTGGGCACAGTGAGGCTGCATTCACGGGCACAGTGAGGCTGCAATGGTGGGCACAGTGAGGCTGCATTCATGGACACAGTGAGGCTACATTTGATGGGCACAGTGAGGCTGCATTCACGGGCACAGTAAAGCTGCATTTGATGGGCAATCATGCGTGATTGTGTAGACAGGGCCCCAGTGCACTGTATTGCCCGGGGGCCTATAATGCTCTTAAGATGGCACTGATGGTTTGGCAGGAACCTCCAACAACTGCACCACTATTTATCCTAAGTTGCAAAGAGGGGTATCCCCTTAGCTTGGAATTGCCCTTTGAGCGTCTAGGCACACTCTGAACCATCCTCCCACGCGGTCTCAGCCGTGTATAAATTTCTAGTTCAGCCTTCGAACTTCACGACCCCATTTCTGCTTAAATGGGAAAGAGACTTGGAGATTATATTCTGCTCTACCCAAAGGGAGCATATTCTTCTTCGCACAATAGTCCTCTATAGCAAACAAATATCAGGAACTGGACTATAACGTCCTGGCCAAATGGTGCAAAGTCCCATTGGTTCTATGCAAAATGTATCCCCAGACATCCAGCAACTGCTGGAGATCCAGAATGTCACATACCTTGGTTGGTGGCCGAAGTGACAAGGATGGCACCCAGTAACTGGATCTTGGAAGCTTGGCACAGAGGCTTCGAGGACACACAGTCAGAAGTAAATGCAGGTACCTGTAAGGATCAAGGACTTGGTCCAATGGCAAGCCAGGGTCAGCACAAAAAAACAGTAAGGACGTAGTCAAAAGCCAAGCCGGAGTCATGCACATGGAGCAGGAGAAGCATAGTCAGGCAGCAGGCCAATGTTGTTAACAGGAAAACAGCAGCACATGGTCAGAGGCAAGCTGTGGTCAGAATCCAGAATCCACAAAGCAAGGTCAGGAGCAGGCCGGGTCATCAATGGGAGATCAGAAAGCAAGAACAGGAACACAGATCACTGGTAGCTGAAGAACATTCAGCAATCAGCACACATCTAGGCCTCCTTAAAATAGGTAGCTTAGTGCCCTTGCTGGAATTGGACATACGTAGCCATGCGCTAGTGGACACTAATGTGCCGAGGTGTCAGTGCATGCTGCTTACTGGCCAAAGTCCGTCTGTACGCTGCCACATGTGCACAAGCATGAGCTGCACAAGTTTGATCAATAGCTGTACGAAGACCTACCCAGACACAGATACAAAAAGACGATATTGATTCATCTTGTGAATGCAGCTAAGGTGTGCATTCCTGCCCTCTGGAAACAGGAGACACTTCCCCATCACTCACACTGTGGTTATCCAAGCTCATCCAAATTCACTGAATGGAAAACCTCACAGCTGCACTTAAGGTCGGGTTTACATATGTAGGGCCACGGTTCCCAGCATGGGGTCCATTGCGTTCCTGTTCACCGGTTCAGGTGCGAATCATGTCCGAATTTTTGCCTGAATTCCCACCTGAACCGGACCCAAACACGCACAGGACCCATTTGGAATATGGACCACGGCCACGGACATGTATGAACCGGCTCCATTGAGAGCCGGTCACACCCGCATGGCATGCAAATTGGATGCGGGGAAACCTGCATCCAATTGGCACCTATGTGAACCCAGCCTAAAGGTAGAGAAGAAAAGTTTGGGTGTTCTCCGAAAATTTGAGACTTTGCTTGCTGGTGATGAGCAATGCCAGTAGCAGTTATCCATTGACACATATGGTCTTCAATCTCGATTTGGGCTAATGTTGCCTCAGAAAGTGCCAATCCACTTGATCAAATGTCTTCTCAACATTAGTTGACAGCAGGCAAAGTGGAATTCTGTTGGTGTGTGCCAGGTGTACGAAGGTAAGGACTTCTATGGTATTATTTTTAGCCTCCCTTGAAGTTACAAACCCTATTTGATAAGGATGAATACTGGATTGAATGAGAGGCAGTAGGCGAGACCGCAAGATCTTTGGAAAGACTTTCGGGTCTGTATTCAGAAGCAATATCGGGCAGCAGTTGGCGCATATGGAAAGGTCTTTGTCCTCCTTGGGGATCACAGAAATATGTGCCCCTAAGGCAGGGGTATCAAACTCAAATTACCTGAGGGCCACATGACAAATTTTCATATTCCATGGGGGCTGAATGCAAACTTTCAAACGTCAAAAACAATAAACTATACACAGTTGTAATTGCTGCTTGCTACCAGTCACTGCTTACTGCCAGATACTTGGCAGTGTTTGCTCTGTGTTAGATGAGCCAAGTTTGCTCTAAGTGATGGGTGGGCTGAGAGTGACGGGTGGGCTGAGAGAGAGAGGTAGGAGGGAGGGCTGAGAGAGGGGGGTTAAGAGAGTGGGGGCTGAGAGAGGGAGGGCTAAGAGAGGGGGGCTGAGAGAGATGGGTGGGCTGATAGAGACAGGTGGGCTGAGAGAATAGGGAGGGCTGAGAGAGAAGAGAGGGGGCTTAGAGAGGGGGGCTGAGAGAAAAGGGAGGGCTAGGAGAGAAGGGAGGGGGTTTAGCGAGAGGGGGGCTGAGAGAATAGGGAGGGCTGAGAGAGGGGGAATGGCTGAGAGAGACGGGTGGGCGAGAAAGGAGGGGGGCTCAGAGAGAGGGGGATGGCTGAGAGAGAGAGGGGGGCTGAGAGTATAGGGACGGCCAAGTGAGAAGGGAGGGGGGCTAATCGAGGGGGGAGGGCTGAGAGGAGGGGAGGACTGAGAGGGGGTGAGAGGGGAGGGGCTGAGAGAGAGGGGAGGGGGCTTAGAGAGAGGGGGGCTGAGAAAGTAGGGAGGGAGGCTTAGAGAGAGGGGGGCTGAGAGAGGGGGAAGGGCTGAGAGAGAAGGGAGGGGGCTTGGAGAGAGGGGGGGTTGAGGGAGAAGTGAGGTGGTCTTGGAGAGAGGGGGCTGAGAGAGGGGGAGCTGAGATAGAAGGGAGGAGGGCTTAGAGAGAGGGGGGCTGAGAGAGGGGGAAGGGCTGAGAGAGAAGGGAGGGGGCTTGGAGAGAGGGGGGCTGAGGGAGAAGTGAGGTGGGCTTGGAGAGAGGGGGCTGAGAGAGGGAGAGCTGAGAGAGAAGGGAGGGGGGCTTAGAGAGAGGGGGGCTGAGAGAGAAGGGAGGGGGACTTAGAGAGAGGGAGGCTGAGAGAGAAGGGAGGGGGGCTAAGAGAGGGGGGAGGGGGGCTTAGAGAGAGGGAGGGGGGAGTTGGGGGGAGATGAGAGACCCCTAGCCCTGTTCCTGCAGTCCCACCTCTGTCCCAGTCTCTGTCTGCAGGTGTGTATGATGATGACAGACAGTACCTTCCATACCATGATGCCAGTCTCTTGCTTCGATCCGGCCAGTTCCAGCGGCCCCCGCAGCAGCCTGCGCCTCCTGTCCTCTCTGACAGCTCTGTGCCCCCAGTGAGGAGCAAGCCTGTCCTCCAGCTTCGGGCCTCACATCAGAGCGCACAGAGGAACTTGAAGCATGGGGTACGCTGCGCCCGCTTGCCTCCTTGGGAAGGCGAGGTCAGGGGGCGAGGTCAAGGAGGAGGCGGTGCCATGGTGGAGCTCTTTTGCCGAGTCCAGGGCTCTTGGGCTTATCTGCCCTCGGCCGGCCCCTCGTTGTTCACTGCAATGTAGCGATGGATGCCCGGCCGCCCACACCTCCCCAACTTCACACATCAGAGAGCGCCCTGCTCGGCGGGCCACTTATAACCAATCTGCGGGCCGCAAACGGCCCGTGGGCTGGTACTTTGAGACCACTGCCCTAAGGAGTCTGGAGGAAGGGCTTGATCTTGTAGTAAAGAATTGAAGGGATACACAAACCGTTGAGGTAGGAAAGGAGCAAACATCTTGTATTATCTGCTAGAGAACTCATCGGGTCCTGGTGCCCAGGGTTGCCAACCTCCCGCAGCATTAATGACAAAACATGGGAAATTTACTGGCGGAGCACTTTTTTTTTACTGCCAACCTAAGAAATTACAGAACTCCTATTGAAAACTAAGACAGTGAATATTTGAACAGTATAAACATGATATGGAAACACTGACAACACCTATAACAAAGTAATTTGATTGATTTACACCTAAAAAGTCAACACAGCCCCTGATATTTACTGGTAGTTGTAAAAAAAAAATCACTGATTTTTACAAACTGTCGGTAAATTTACTGGCAGTTGGCAACCCTGCTGGTGCCTTGTTGGGCTTCAATGTCTTGACCACCATCAAAGATTTGTCTGCCATCAGTGTAGTGTTAAGGGACTCCACTATGTCTGCAAGAACAGATGGGAGCCCTGATTCAATCAGATAACCCTTTGTCTATTGCAGCTTTAAGTTTAAGGCGGCCTGATACGGTGGACCTGGTAAGTTATATAGATTTGCATAGTACTCCTGAAATTCATGGCTATAGCTGATGAAGTGTGGCAGTGTTTGTCCCTAACGTCAGTCACATGTGGAATAAAGGTTTTGAGGGTTAGTTCCCTCAGAGAGTGGGTCAAAAGCTTACCTGGTTTGTTGCTGAATTCAAAATATGTCTGCTGAGTTCTGGCAAGTTTTGGGTCAGTGTCGTGAAGAAGGCTTGATGCATTGATGCCAGTTTCTCTGGATTTTATGTTCAGTGGCCACGGAGTGTGATATAGATTTCTTATGGGCCAAGTGAAGACTAGCAATCACTTCTGTGATTCTGCTTTTCTGACCTTCTTTAGTTCTGTAGCCTTTCTGATAAGGTTTCCTCCCGTGAAACATGTATGGCTTTTCCACTGAAGAAGTGGGGAAGAGTTCACAGTATCTTTATCTGAGAAACACTGAGAAAGTAAGGTTCAATCATAACATATCCCCATTTCGTTTCCAATACCATGCTTTAGGAGAAACAACACCCAGCTCAACATCCATGGTAGCTGGTGTATGGTCAGAAACCGTTATACTTTAAAAAATATATATGATTAATATTACTTTTACCATAGATGAACCTATGTTATTATTATATATCTATGTATAATTTTTTTTCCAAAGCATTCCTTTGTCTTTTACTCTCCATTTCCAGTTTTATTTGTATAGGAGTTTATTTGCTGCACTGTGATGGAAAAGAAACAAAAGATTTGATTTAATACTGTATATCTTACAGTAGTTTCATTACAGTTGTGTACTTATATAACTTGGGCTCCCCCTGCTGGCAACCATTAAAATAACATCTGTAAAATATTGTATTTCATTTAGAATAATTGCATACACAAAGAAAATGATAATAGAATTTTAAATATTTATGAATTCATTTGATCCTTGGGACAAGTATGCAGTGGGATTTGTGTTGTATATAGATTTTTCAATCTAGTATATGTTTTATCCCCATTGACTTGTCACTGCACAGCCTGTATTTAAATCTATTCAGCTAGTTTTCCCAATGGGCTTAAGAAAGCGTCAGAGCCCCGAAACACATTGTCTGTAGCACTAAGGAGCCCAGGGGACAGTCTCATCTGATAAAACTCTAGCTGTCTGTCAGCTAGAAGAGGAGAAAAGAGACCACTGCATTCTTCTTATAGTTTATAACTATAACAGAGAAAGTGGAGCAGCAGTCTTCAGCTACAGAATATTGCTGGGCACCAACTTTTCTGCTAGGACTGGGAATAATTTACCAAAAAAGACTAATTTTGAGACATATACATGCTACTAGTTTGCGACCCAGATTTATTTTTATCCTTTGAGCTCAGACGACAATTAGGCTTTAAAATTATTATGCTGCCAAAAAAATGATATAGTTCCTGTAGCACAGAAGAATATAAGTGACCTTTACCCCCTAAACAGAACATTTGCACCATAACATGCCCATGTATCGTCACATATGGTGACCCATCACATTTAGCTACCCACTGGAGTGCACATGCGCAATGCCGCCATATGCGTTCTAACACTTTTACGACAAAACAGCACACTAAAACCGTCAGATAGTGCGACGGAACTGACGTTGAACTGCGCTTGCGCAGTTATTATGTGGCTCCACCCCTAAGCCTAGGTTCAAGCCCCACCATCCAAGTGGACATAGAGTCAGATTATAATTATGCTGAGCGAAGCGAGGCCGTCCCCGAAGCTTGGCAAACTAAGCGAGCCCGCGAGGGGCCCTGTTGCAAAGTGATGTTTTACAATCAATAATTATACAGAAGAAGAGCTTGTCTGTAACGTCACTTCCGTGACATTATCTCACAGTTTCACTGCTCCGATTTGTCGTAAAAACTTTTGGAACGCATATCGGCAAATTACGCATGTGCAGTGCTAAATTTCTCAGCGGATCGTCTCTTCCATAGCCAAATGTGATAGGTCGCTATATGTGACGAAACACCCATTCAAAAAACATAATGAAAGTAGTTTATTGAATAAAAATTTTTTTGGAAAATGTAATTTTTTTAAATTTTTCTTAGTATCCCTGGCACACTGGTGATATAGCCCTAGTGTTAAAGGTGCATCCTGGGTAAGACACGTACATGGTTCCTTAAAGAACTTTCACCTGACCTCACACATGCGCCGCATGGGTGACTTGTTATTAAATACAAATGCTCCGTATGTAGCCGGGTCCCGGGTCCCCAGAGGCCTAATGGTGACCTCCAGAGTCAGGGACTATTACCACGACTGGGTCTCCGGCCAGCAGAACCGTCACTTCTGGTTGGACTGCAAGCTGCATCCCCAACCCTGCACTGCTCTACTGCTTCTGGATAGGCTCTCAGATAGCCTAGCAGCCAGATGTCCCCAGGATAGGCCTCAGGCTCTGGCCTAGCAGCCCAAGGCAGTACAACACACGTCCACCCAGGTGGCACAGACCCCGATCACTTGACCTCACCCAAATAAATAGGCTCTTCCAGCAGGCCAAGGGACCCAAGAAGATCCCTGCCCATTGACTGAGATACCCCATTTATTCCTAATCTGTCCTTGCAATGCCCTTGTCTTATCTAATGCCACCAGATACCCGGCCATCTAGTGACAGAAGAGAGAAGTGCAGCAATTCCAGAATTAGGGTGGAATCAATTGATCTATCAATTGGCCAGGGCAACTATACCTGGCAGTTAAATTTACTAGCAACTCTGCCTAAACATCAGGGTGCTACACATATATTGTATGGCGTAATATGATGTTCAATAACATACCGCCTCGATCTCATACAGTGCATACTTGAGATCAGGAGCTATGTCATCAGTGGGCTGCTATAAAATATGGAAGAAGAAACCTGCCACCAATTACATCTTCTTTCTTTTGAAAATGGCAGCCGGGACACAGGAAGAGTGGTACATTAGCGTGAGGCCATACAGTAAAGGAGGAGGCAAGCATTGTCATTACATGTGTTTTTTTATTTATTTGCAGTGCAGTATTGATATTAGTAACATATGGGGTGCACTTGAATCTGTAGTATGACAGGAGGCCATTATTGAGGTGGTACAAAACAATCCAGAATGGCTAGGTGAGATCATGTATGAAATCAAAGCAGAAAGACCACTGTAGAGGCACCAAGTTAACTAACACAGTTAACTCCCATTGAATAGACCAGCAATGCGTTCAATGCAACAGCATTGCATGCAATAAATAAAGACCTAGAAAGTGGGACATAAAAGTTTGTAGATCATTAAATTATAAAAAGTAGTGGACGAGACCCAAAAGAGAGACAATCAGCAAAATTCTTTATTTAGTTGGAAAAGTCATTGTACAAAATCCTGGAAAGTACTTTTCAGTGCAATGATGGGTCACTTAGAAACGTACTGTATGAAAAACATAAACAGAAAATGTATGCTCGAGGCATCTCTTTGGCATTTCCAATGAGGGTATAAAAGAGAATTATACTGTAATCAAATGAGCGCATATGTTGATTCATTACTACTCTGTTGACATTGAAGTGATTATTTATGTAACCTTTACATTTTTACAGGCTTGGCCTTCCATTTTTTCTGTTGCTAAATTTGAAATAACCGATTTGTAGATTTAACTATGTAGTGAGGAAATATTCTATTTGCAATCAATCTGCTTCCCTTCTTAAAGTGTGTTATTTACCTTTTTCCTATGTGTGTGTTCACATGTGTATTTTATACCATATCTTAGTGCTAACATTATTGAGTATATTAATATGAAACTGCCTAAGAGCAAATATCACACGATGCCTGCAATTATTATCCAAAAAACCTCTCTTTGTGTACCTTTCTGTCACTATTTCACTTTGTCATTGGGGGGTCTAATTTCAAAGCTAAAGCCAGCCATCCATAGATTCCCAAATCCACACTAAACAGTGTGGATGGACAAATCTTCCACTGCTAGCTATTATTCTGGGGGTGAATAAGAGAGTGCTAAAGTCTTGAGGTGAAGATGGATGACAGTTTTGAGTTTATATTCATGCCAAAGGTATGCTGAGGGTACCCTTGTGGGACACTCAGATGGTAGGTAGACAGCTTCCACACACTGAGGGGTTACCACAATCACTTTGGGTTTTGAAGGGAATATTTGGATATGGAATTGATGCTCCACACTAAAATGTTCAAGTTGTTTAACCCGTTTATGCCTAAGCCTTTTTCTGACATTTATTGCTTACAAGTTAAAATCTGTATTTTTTGCTCGAAAATTACTTAGAACCCCCAAACATTATATATATATTTTTAGCAGAGGTCCTAGAGAACATAATGGTGTTCATTGCAATATTTTATGTCATGCAGTATTTGCTCAGTGGCCTTTTAAACGCATTTTTGTGGAAAAATTATACTTTCGTGAATAAAAAAAAAAAAAAAACAGTAAAATTAGCCCATTTTTTTGTATAATGTGAAAGATGATGTTACGCCAAGTAAATAGATACCACACTCGTGGAATGGTGACAAACTACTGTATTTAAAAATCTCCATAGGCAACGCTTTAATAATTTCTGCAGTTCACCAGTTTAGAGATAGAGGTGGTGGTTTGAACGTCGTTTACATATGCGGGTGCGACCTACGTATGAGTTGGCTTCTGCGTGCAAGCACAAGGAGATGGGGGCACTTTAAAAAATGAATGTATAATCTTTTTTTATTTCTACACTTTCCCTTTAATGTTTTACTTTTCGATCACTTTTATTCCTATTAAATGTAAACATTTCTTGTAATAGGAATAGGGCATGTCAGGTCCTCTTTTCAGCAAGATCTGGGGTCTGTAAGTCCCAACATCTCTCCTCTATACTGTAAAGTTGAGATAAAACAAATGTGAGGAGAGAGACAAAGCTCTCTCTGGTAGAGTGGGATTTTTGAGGGGAGATAATGTGTCTGTTAGTGGTGAGCCAATCCAGCAATGGTTAATATAAAAGTATACATTTTATTGAAAATATTTTTAAAAAATATACATTACAAAAATGACAATCAAGCATCAGGATGACCATGCAATAGCTTGTGTTCAGAAATCATTTGTGATCAGCCAGCCAACATGTTTCGCATATATTTTGCTTCGTCAGGGCATTAAGGACATCACTGATTTTATCTAGATTGCATACAAGATATGAATTATTATTGTAATTATAAATACATTTTAACCATGAACAGATAGAGACTATAATAAATAATGCATGAAAAAAATATAGTTGTGCTCACCTAGTCTATTGCAAGTCGAAAGGACAAAAGAGCAGCCACCTCCACAGCCAAAAGCCCCCTAATACATCACCCGGAGCAAAAAGCCCATGGGTGCCAGATCCCAATGGGCAGTGCTGATAGGGGAACTGGACCGTGCAGAATGATAGGCAGAGGTCTGGCAGAGAAATTAAAGATATGATGAAGGGGAAATTGATTAATTATTGTAATGTTACAAAAAGAAAAAATTATATCTTAAAAAATATTTAGAAGATACATAAAGGGGGGGGGGGGTAAGGAAGGATACTGTGCCAGCTGCCCCACAATGTGGGCAGTAAATTAAGGGGTAAACTAAATAGTTTATCCCCCTAAATGGCAGACTAATGTAGGTATTGTCAGACTTAATAAAGGTCGACATCAGGTATCTACAAACATTAACCTAATTTTGATGAAAAAATAAAATGTAACATTTTTATATAATTATATGTATAAAATTATTGCCATAGAAACCAAAGGTATAAACACAAATATTTAGGGGGGGAGTAACAAAAATAATATGGGTGGGGGATGTCAGATAGTATGACACCCAATCCATCTAGTGAGGCACTGCATAGAGTGCTGGCCAATCAGTGGGACAGAGGCACGCCAAAACACCGAAGCGTAGCATACACATCTCACACAGGCCAACAGGCAACCCCCCAGGTACAAGATACATGACAGGTCACCAGCATTCACAAATATGAAAAAGGAAAGCATAAGGCATATAGCTCACCTGGTAGTTGAGTACAGCGGGACTTATAAGATCCTGGTGATAGCAAGGGCAGCCAGCGCTTGCCAGTTCCAATGGGGGACCGCAGGGTGCGTCTATTAGACAGCACGCCGGCGTCCCCATCTTAAATCGGCACAGTCCTACCAGAAGTGAAAAGGTCGGACATGACCTCCGGCATCACTTCCGGTCTGGACGTCCCTGCAGAGATGCGCGCGCACTTACAGGAAGTGTGCGTGCGCATTGCCCACATCACGCTGGAGAGCGTGAAGGGCATACGAGGGCGGACGTGAGACTCCGCCCTCTTAGGAGTGTCTCACGTCCGCCCTCGTATGCCCTTCACGCTCTCCAGCATGTGTTTATACCTTTGGTTTCTATGGCAATAATTTTATACATATAATTATATAAAAATGTTACATTTTATTTTTTCAAAATTAGGTTAATGTTTGTAGATACCTGATGTCGACCTTTATTAAGTCTGACAATACCTACATTAGTCTGCCATTTAGGGGGATAAACTATTTAGTTTACCCCTCAATTTACTGCCCACATTGTGGGGCAGCTGGCACAGTATCCTTCCTTACCCCCCCCTCCTTTATGTATCTTCTAGATATTTTTTAAGATATAATTTTTTCTTTTTGTAACATTACAATCATTAATCAATTTCCCCTTCATCATATCTTTAATTTCTCTGCCAGACCTCTGCCTATCATTCTGCACGGTCCAGTTCCCCTATCGGCACTGCCCATTGGGATCTGGCACCCATGGGCTTTTTGCTCCGGGCGATGTATTAGGGGGCTTTTGGATGTGGAGGTGGCTGCTCTTTTGTCCTTTCGACTTGCAATAGACTAGGTGAGCACAACTATATTTTTGTCATGCAATATTTATTATGGTCTCTATCTGTTCATGGTTAAAATGTATTTATAATTACAATAATAATTCATATCTTGTATGCAATCTAGATAAAATTAGTGATGTCCTTAATGCCCTGACGAAGCAAAATATATGCGAAACATGTTGGCTGGCTGATCACAAATGATTTCTGAACACAAGCTATTGCATGGTCATCCTGATGCTTGATTGTCATTTTTGTAATGTATATTTTTTAAAAATATTTTCAATAAAATTTATACTTTTATATTAACCATTGCTGGATTGGCTCACCGCTAACAGACACATTATCTCCCCTCAAAAATCCCACTCTACCAGAGAGAGCTTTGTCTCTCTCCTCACGTTTGTTTTGCCTTTTAGGGATTGGGAGTCCTGTCTCTGTTTTCCCTGTAAATCAGTCCAACCATTCACTTTCATAGTGGAAAGTTGAGATAAAAAAAAAAAATCAGGCTTTCCAGCAATTTTTTTTGTTTTTTCCAGCAAGATCAGGCTTTCCAGCAAAATCCCGGCGATACCTCACATGTGTGATTTGAACACTGTTTACACTTGTGGGAGTGACTTACATATGTGTTCTCTTTTGCGCACGAGCACGGAGGGATGGGGCGCTCTAAATTTATTTTATTTTTTTCTTATTTTTTTGTGTTTACACTGTCTCTTTAAAAATAAATTTCTGATCATTTTTATTAAATTAAATAAATTGTAGCGCTAAAAAACACATATGCAAATTATCTCTGTGCACATAAACATAATGTCCCAATAGTGACGTGTTGTTAAAGCAAAAAACAGTCCACAGTGAATATATGTGATCCGTGTGGCAGTTCGTTCAGCTTCTCAACGGTCAGCTCAGGTATCATCAAGATAAACGGATAGATGGAATACGCTTACCGGACAAGTTGGAGTCTACTGCCGTGAGCATAGAATCAGTAAGGCTTTGTGCCACCAAGGGCAAAGGTGTGGAATGATGGAGGCAAGGGTAGAGCCTCTACCAGGCCTTACAGGTCATGTGTTTTGTGTCATTGCAGCAATAAAATACCCTGAGTTACACTATGTGGAAGCATCCCTCTTTTTTCCACATGTTCCGGTGAATTGAGAAACCACTTGTTTTTGGGAACTATTTCGATCCTGTTCCAGTGGACCGAGAGGGACATCCAGGCCTGGCAGAGGCTCTACCCTTGCCTCCATCATTCCACACCTTTGCCCTTGGTGGCACAAAGCCTTACTGATTCTATGCTCACGGCAGTAGAATCCAACTTGTCCGGTAAGCGTATTCCATCTATCCATTTATCTTGATGATACCTGAGCTGACCGTTGAGAAGCTGAACGAACTGCCACACGGATCACATATATTCACTGTGGACTGTTTATTGCTTTAACAACACGTCACTATTGGGACATTATGTTTATGTGCACAGAGATAATTTGCATATGTGTTTTTTAGCGCTACAATTTATTTAATTTAATTTTGGTACACATTTTTGTCACATGGTTTGTAGCAGCTTACTTATTATTGTCTTTTTAGTGTAGCGCATTAACCATTCCCCCCTTTTTTGATCATTTTTATTACTGTCACAAGGAATGTAAACATCCCTTGTGACAGTAGTAGTCAGTGACAGGTACTCTTTATGAAGAGATCTGGGGTCTATAAGACCCCAAACCCCTCCTTTGCACGTTCACAAATTCAAAATGGCAATTTGGGCAGTTTTGAATGCTGTAATTTTTTTTAAATTTGGCGCTTTAAGTCTTCAGCAAATCGGAAGCGATTTCCCGAGACCCGATCAAAGCCGATCCAGCCAGCGGACTTTTCAAGTGGTCGCTCCAGTCTCCCGTTGGGACGGCAGGAGAGGGGGCATGTCCCCTCCCGAACCTTGGGATAATAACCCAGAGGCTGCTAGCCACATCATTTGTTATACCAAGAAAGCCAACTGTTTGCTTTAAAAAATGGTACTGGGGTGATGCCTGTAGCTGCAGGCATCACCCCGGTACAACCCCTTCAAGCCGAGGCTGTTACCTTTTGAGTTCTCACATCTTGATTTCATATTTTCACAAGCCTTGAGGAAGGGGGCAATATTTGGTTCCTGAAACTTGTTGGTACTTGTACTAAATATATGTTTGGAATACACTTCATTTCTGACTCAAACATTTCAGAGTGGCTCTTCGATTCCAGATCTGGCTATTGTATTCTGACAGCTAGTTTCTGCGGCAATCAGAATACCCAAACAGTGCCTGCAGTGGATTGACTGTAGTCACTCTTTGGTTGACTTTTTTCTACCTGGTTTCTTATTATCTGAAGTTTATGAATTTAGTATCAACACAGAGTGGTACTGCGGATACATAAGAAGTACTATGTGCCATGTCTCATAATGCAGTATTGAACAAGGAAATTTGTGGGCTTGGACTTTATAGGCACGATAACAAGTATTGTACAGTTAAAACTAAAATTTATTAAACATAGAAAACATGATTTAATAAGAGAAAAAAAAGAGAAAAAACAGATACAAAAATCTGTACAAAATCAGTCCATAAAAAATGCAGTTACAATAATGCAATCCATACATAACTCAATGAAGTAACATAGGCAATTCGAGGATGAGATATCAATCATTCCATCACAGAATTATTGTACTCCAGGAAAGAGCTATTTAGTTGGTGAATATTAATGTCTAAGGCTCAACATGTTGCGCGCATAGCGTTTCTTCAGGAACATGGAATAGATTTACATAGTAATAGTAAAATGACGGTTCAATGGAAAAAAAAAGGGGGGAGGGAAGAACAAGGGGAATTGCCACTCCAAGGAAGTAGACTAAAAGCACACGCTGTGGAATATAGTGCCAGAATCATCTAGCAACACATAGTAGCCCCAGCATAGCTGTTTTGATATAGGACCAATTTAAATGTAGAAAAAACAGCGGTCACAATCGTTTGTGTGTAGTCACAAATGATGATTAAACATCCCATATAAGTGTTAGTAGTGTGGGACCTGCTGCTGATGAATAGTAAGTATAAGTAAGTATAAATAGCAGCCGCTCGGGTAGAGAGCGACTGCAGCCATGGACTCCGCACAACATGTTGAGCCTTAGACATTAATATTCACCAACTACATAGCTCTTTTCTGGAGTACAATAATTCTTAAATAATGTTTTCTATGTTTAATAAATTTTAGTTTTTAACTGTACAATACTTGTTATCGTGCCTATAAAGTCCAATCCCACAAATTTCCTTGTTCAATTATCTGAAGTTTGTCCAGACAGGTGGTGTTGGCAGGGCAATCCACAGCTCAAATATTGGCTAATTTACAGGAATGGGATGAAATGTGAGCTGTGCATGTCTAGCTTAAGCCCTGACAATTGTCATCCCCTTGTCCAGTGGGCGTGTCTTTATTGGCCTTAGAGGGCAATACAGGTAAAAGCCACCATCTTGTGGTGTTTCCTCTTACCAGACACTTAGGCAGTTAAAATATAGTATTGGATAGAATGAAGAAAAAATTAGAAAACCTGTCATGTTTTTATTGTTGTCTGTGTCACCCTCTGTATTTGTCCTGTTAGTTATCACCAAGAGTAAAAGCAAAAGAAAATCCCAAATTTTGGGTTGACACCAGAACAGGAATAGGGGGAGGAAATCTTCCAATGGGCACACTAGTTCTGGTTATCTTGGTGACAACAGTGAGGAAATCCAGAGATTTCCTTTCACTTGCAGATTTGGCTATGGGACAGGAAGTGAAAGGAAATCTCCCCAATGGGACACAGATGGTGAAAGAAAAAAACTGACAGGGGTTATAACCCTTCTTTACCTTATCCAAAATTAAAAAAAGTTTTGCCTTTAGTTCTACTTTAAATTTAAAATGGCTGATAGGTTCACGTTAAAACCCAGTTGAAGTCACAGAAGTGTGGGCAGCACAGTGAGTAAGTAGTAGCACTTCCAGCACTAGGGTCATTGTTTTGAATCCCAAACACAGCACTACCTGCCTGAAGTTTGTATGGTATCCCTGTGCCCACGAGGGTTTTCTCCCGTACGCCAAAGAAATGCTGGTATGTTAATTGCCTCCTATCTAAACTGGCCCTAGTAAATGTGTATGTATGAATGTGAGTTAGGGACCTTAGATTATAAGCTCCTTGAGGGCAGGGACTGATGTGAATGTGGAATATATATGTAAAGTGCTAGGTAAAAGTTGCTATACAAGTACCTGTAATAAATAAAAAATATGGAGTGTGCAGTCCAATAGGCACCATTCTGTCTAGTGCACTCTTACTGACCTGGCCCCCACTCTTTCTCAGTGGTATAGGTTTGTGTGAGAACACTTGTGCTATCAGTCATTTATATAAGCATAGAGTGCTGGAGAAGGAGGGCAGGAAGCAGTATTTTTCCAGAGAGAAAAAAAGGGCATCTCCAAATAAAAATTGAAAATTCCCAACATCCAGCAGTACAGGAGTAAAAACAGAAAAAAGTATGAGACTTCTGTTTGTCTTTAAAAGAGATGTAAAAGCAGAAGGTTTTTTATCTTTAGCATTCTATGCATTAAGATAAAAACTTTTGTTTGTAGCAGTCACCCCAGGACCCCCCTAATTACATACCTGAGCCCCATCTCTCTCTAGCGAAGTCTACGAATGTCTAAGCCATCCAGGACACTCCTCCTAATTGGCTGAGACACAGCAGCGGTGCCATTGCCTCAATCAATCAAAGTCAGTCAGCCAATCAGGGGAGAGCGGGGTCGGGGCTCCGTGTCTGAATTGGCAAATGGAGCTGTGACTCGGCTCGGGTGCCCCCATTGGAAGCTGCTGACTGTGGGGGCACTCGATAGGAGGGAGGGGCCAGGAGCAGCAAAGAGGGACCCAAGAAGAGGAGGACCTGGGCTGCTCTGTGCAAAACCAGCTGCACAGAGCAGATAAGTATAACATGTTTGTTATTAAAAAAAAAAAGACTTTATAATCACTTTAAGATATTAAGTTAAGATTAATTACACTCCAGGGATCCCTGTACACTGTTTTTTGCATCCTTGGAACTGCCCCCTAGCTGTAAAACAGGGATCTGTACCCAACAAACTCCTCTCTGTAAAATTCATTCCACTTGAACACTGATCTGGTCTCTGAAGTAGAACATTCAGGCTGCATTCACACCTGAGCAGACCTATTTTTAGGCTTTTTTATTTGAGTTTTGAGCGTTTTTAAAAGTGTATTACATGCATTTTACAGCCAATAGAAGGCATTAGGGGGAAGAGAGGTGGAGGAGATTAGGGGTAGATAGCTGCTGTTTGAGCAGAAAACACACAACAAAATGCTTGTAAAACACCCAGAGGCCATTGAAATTAGTCGAAAGTGCCTTGTTGAATGTTTTAGAGATTCAAGTAGAAAATTGCTCAGATGTAAAGGGGGCCAGTGCTGTGTCTGTTTTGGAGAACAGTTTCAAAGTAGAGGGTGATGGATGTTTAAATAATGCAGATGTATGATGTAGCTGACCAAGCTATCTATCTAATCTAAGATCATGACACAGTAATAATCTGAATTCCAAGCTTCAGCTTTCAACTATCAATGACAGTAATCGTCTCTCATCGTCTCACACTGACAGAGTGTGCGGTAAGGAGAGCCAATCAGCGGCATCTCCTCGCAGAGGAGAACAGGGCATGTAATCAGGGCACTGATCATCAGTGCCCTGGTTACAGTAAAGCCCCAGAAGGGCCACCAATCAATGCCCATGAGTGCCACCAATCAATGCCCATCAGTGACACAAATCAGTGCCCATCAGTGACACAAATCAGTGCCCATTACTGGTGCCAGTCAGTGCTACCTTTTAGTGCCCATCAGTGCCTGCTCATCAGTGTTGCCCATCAATTCCCATCAGTGCCCATCAGTGCTGCCTATCAGTACCACCAGTGCCACCTATCAGTGCGGCATAATAGTGCCTCCTCATCAGTGCCAATAAGTGCTGCCTTATCAGTGCCCATAAGTGCCACCTCATCAGTGACCATCAGTGTAGCATATCAGTGCCACCTCCTCAGTGCACATCAGTGAAGGAGAAAAATTACTTATTTACAAAATTTACTGAGGGAAACTTTTTTTTTTTTTTTTTAATTTTCCTTTTTTTTCCCTTTTTTTTTTTTTTGTAAAAAATAAAAAACCCAGCGGTGATTGAATACCACCAAAACAAAGCTCTGTTTGTGTGAAGAAAATTATTAAAAATTCATTTGGGTACAGTGTTGCATGACCACACAATTATCATTTAAAGTGCGACAGCGCTGAAAGCTGAAAAATGGCCTGGGCAAGAAGGGGGTGAAAGTATTGAGGTGGTTAAGGTTCTGTTTTTTAAACTTATGAAACATAAAATGCTTGTAGCTGGTCAAACTGTCACAGAATACCTCAAACACACAATGTGATTTGTATCATTACAAGGAATTTCTCTTTTGTGATGTGAATTTAAACAAACATATTTAAGATTGTATTGTTTTTCCTAAACACATAGGCATTGAAAAAATGGTCTTGGTGTCTTGATTGTAATTTGCACACACGATTTCTGCTACTATAGACTAACTGTCAACGCATTAACTAAACATGTTGTATCCATGCCTAGCTTAAAGTGGTTGTATACCCTTTTTTTGCATTTTTACCTACAGGTAAGCCTATAATAAGGCTTACCTGTAGGTAAAATGAATATCTGAATGAATGAACGAATATGAATATATTCACTTTGCATGCAGTCGCTGACGTCAGCGGCAAATGCGATGTGAAGGTCCGGCTGAAGGTCCGGCAGACACTGCAGGTCCTTGCCGGAAATAAGTCTCCCGCGCATTCGCGGGAGTGATGACATCGCGGCTCTAGCCACTCACAGCGCCGGAGCCGTGAACCCGGAAGACAAGCCGAGGGGAAATGTCAGCTTCCTCGACGTGGACCGGGATCAGCTGCCGACGCCTCATTCTAAGGTAAGTATTTCATAATGCGGTACATACTAGCTCATTATGCCTTTTGCCTTACAGGTTTTAAAATAAAAATAAAAAAATTGTGCGGGTATACAACTGCTTTAAGGCTGATTACACTGTTTCCAGTAAGAGTCTTTTTGAAGGCTGAGCTTGAGGTTGGCTCTGTGTAAGGGGGACTTCCTCTTTTGGGATGATCCTTTGTATATCTTTACCTTTAGATCTGTAAAAAGATAAAGAATATATAGGCATTGTCTTTTGATTTTGGGACAAGCAAGTACATTTCAAATAAATATTTGGAAAAGAATATAGCCAGTTAGTCACCCTTTTGCTTCCAAGAAAAAAAATCCAAAAACAAGACTGAATACTTACCTCTGGACGGTGCTGTCTTCAAGTGCTAAAATCTCTGGCATTCAACATTTTTGGAAGTGTCAGATGCCTGCATCTCTCGCTGTGCACCGTGGTTCCATTCTGCTGGGTTAATGTCATTGCAGTCTTGACGCAGGGACTGATGAGAGGAACCATTGAGCACAGTGGGGGACCAGGGTGTTCGAAATAAAGATTCTGCTGTAGGATTTAGAATTTGAAGACAGAGTCTTAAAGTCTTCGCTTGCCGTAGACGTTAGATTTTTTTATAATCAGAACTATATAAGTTTTTTTAATCATGACTTTAATTGTGCTTTTACAACTGCTGCTGCCCATATATTAATTTTATATTGATCTACAAATCCTAATGCACCTTTAACAGAGCAAATGTTTTCCATGAAGTGTTTGTGTTTTATTGTTATACAGAAAGCTCATTGTATGCTATTCCCTGAAGAAGAGGACGAATCATTGGCAAAACAATTGTGATATGATTTTATTAAACAAAGAAAAAACTCCTACTAGTTTGTCTTTAGTCTGTCACTTTGGGGAGAGATCCTGCCCTGTCAGTAACTTAATGCTTATTTCTCTTTTTCTAACCATTAATATTTAACTTTTTTTATTTTATTTTGTTTGTTAATTTGTTAAGTGTTGCATTAAAAAAAAGTGCAAAATGTAAAAAAAAAATAGTTTTATAAGGTACATAACTTTGCAATGCTTTGTATCAAAATCATAATTTTAATAAAATTTTAAACATGATAAGTTATAGAGACCAATTATATGTATACATTTTATCGACAGTAATTCTATTTTTAAACTACGGTAGATAAAATGTATACATATAATTTGTCTCTATAATTTGTTCCAATTTTTCTCATTGTGGACAGTTTCTCTAAGGGCAGATAAATCCACCTCCCTTTACCTCCTTGAACTCAGCCCAGAACTTTGGGTCTGCTTTCTGGAACATGGAACCCAGGATGCCGCTGTGAGATCAGGGTTACATCACCAGTACCTCACACGACCAGGAAGTGAAAAATAATTGTAAGTAAAAGCAAAAAAAAAAAAATGAATGTTAGATAATTTCTGAATGCAGAGCTGTATGCAGCTGTGACTTTTAGCAAAAGAGTAGAAAGGTCTGCTTTATGCAAGGTATTGTAGAATAAACAAAACCACAGCACAAATTTAAAAATTGTGCAGGTCAATTGGAGGTGCATAGATGTGAGAGTTGAAGTGGTTAACACTTAGTGCATAACAGGTACACCTAAGTGGTCATACGCAACTTCATTGAAACAAATTAGATATTAGATTAGACTTTACATTGCTTGAGCTATGTATAGACTGAACGTGAAACATTTCATGTTCTAAAAGGAGAAAAAAAAAGAATAAATTGATTCAATTTGAACAAAAATAAGCAGGTTGTATTGTCTATCTTTTCTACAGATCTGTAGTACTCAGTACTTTTTGGCTTGCCCTTAGCAGAGGAGAAATATAACTCTTTCATGCCTAAGCCTATTTCTGACATTTGTTGCTTACAAGTTAAAATCCGTATTTTTTGCTAGAAAATTAATTACAACCCCCAAACATTATATATATATATTTTTAGCAGAGACCCTAGGGAATAAAATCATTGCAATATTTAATGTCACACGGTATTGCAGCGGTCTTTTAAACACAATTTTTTGGGAAAAAATACACTTTCATGAATTAAAAAAACTAAACAGTAAAGTTAGCCCACTTTTTTTGTATAATGTAAAAGAGGATGATATGCCAAGTAAATAAATACTGAACATGTCATGCTTTGAAATTGCGCACACTCGTGGAATGGTGACAAACTATGGTACCTAAAAATCTTAGGTGACGATTTAAAAAAATGTAATGGTTACCAGGTTAGAGTTACAGAGGAGGTCTTTCGCTAGAATTATGGCGCTCACTCTGACGATCGCGGCGATACCTCACATGTGATATTTGAACACCGTTTACATATGCAGGTGCGACTTACATATGCGTTTTTTTTTCTGCACAGGGACAGGGGCACTTTAAAAAAAAATCTTTTTTTTCTTATTTATTTATTTTTTTTTTTTTTACATTGTCCCTTAAAAAAAAATGTGATCACTTTTATTGCTGTCACAAGGAATGTAAACATGTAAAAGACCCCAAATCCCTCCTTTGCACTCAGTATTCAGAACGCCAAAATCGACTATTCTAAATACTGTCATTTTTTTTAAATCGGCGTCATTGGCAGCCGAGTAAACTGGAACTGACGTTGTGATGTTGCTTCCATGTTTTTACATAGGAGACTTGATCAAAGCGCCAGATCGTGGATGGGGTCTCCCAGTGGGACAGGAGGCCCAGAAGAGTGGCGGAAGGAGGCGGGAGGGGGGGACGTCCCCTCTTGCTGCTTTATGATAACATCCGAGCATTTTTTAGCCGCATGGGTTGTTATTACTAAAAAGCCAACCGCTTGCTCTAAAAAATGGTACTGGGGTACAGGCATCACCCCGGTTTAACCCCTTCAAGCCATGAAAGCAAATTTGTGGACGGTCTGCGCTAAGGGGATAACATAGCACTCAAAAAAGCAGATGTTATTTTTTAAAATGGCAGGAATCAAGACCTGAAAATGTGATTTTAGGTTACCATACCTGGCTTCAACTTCTTCTATTGTATCTGGCAGCTGTAGATTACAAGTTTCATTTAAAAACACAGCTACAATCCCAGATATTATTGCTGCCACTCCATATGTCGCTGGAGGAAAGATAGGAGAAATCTCTGATAACATCAAAACCAATGGAGCAACCATGGAGCCCATGCGGGCTTTCATAGCAACAACCCCCATTCCACTCTGTCTGGAAAAAATAAAGGAAGATCATTTTAATAAAGCAAAATTTCAATTTATGTTTTCCAGTGCTGACTTTTATGTGACATGATATATCCTCAAAGTTAACCTGTGTTTATTGTAAGGCAGCTGTACAAAGTGAACGTATATAAGGAGATTTACTAAAACTGGTGCACACAGAATCTGGTGCAGCTGTGCATGGTAACCAATCAACTTATAACTTCAGCTTGTTTAATGGCACCATTCACACCTAGGCACCGTTTTGAATCGCAAATGGAATTGCTGCAATTCTGCCCGCGATTCCAAATGGCGGCAAAACACGGTATATGTTTGCGATGCCATTATACAATTTTCCCACGATTGTCGCGTGATAAATTGTGCTGCAATGCTCAATGCTGTCGCCCAAAAGAACCTCCTGCTCCTTTTTGAGCGTCAAGCTTCGCGTGTTGCGATTTTGCCTCAAATGCAGCGCAATTTATTGCGGCAAAAACCACACCACGATTGGAGTGCCATTAAGAAGTAATGGCATCGCAAACGTGTCCGCCCGCGATTCAAATCGCCTAGGTGTGAACGGAGTCTTAAGCTTTGACAATAAAACCTGGAAGCCGATCGGTTTCTATGCAGAGCTGCACTAGATTCTGTGTGCATCAGTTTTAGTAAATCCCTGCATAGGTGTCAAAACACATGGTCAGAGTCTTTGTTCCTCTATTGGGAGCTCCAATGCCTATGCAGCTCTTATAAAGAGAAAATTGAGTACTGACCGAGATTTTTTTATTTGCACTAACCTATTATTTTTTAGGATGAGCTTTCCGTGTATGTCCCCTTCTTTAAGGTCCAACTGATTCACAAAAGTTTTAGCACAATGTTAAAATGTTAAAAAAAAACAAAAAACACAATCTCTGAGGGAAAGGAAAAAGAAGAAAAAAACACATACAAATCAATGTGTATGGCAATGGTAATAAAGCTATCAGCAAGTGAGATAGGACAGAGGGAAAGCTATGGACTGGAGGGGGGTGGGGGAGAATGATAGTCACAGAGGGGGTCGTAAAACTGTAGTATAATAAGTAAGGTAACCAATATCTAAATTTAGGCCATTATTTTTTGTGGTCCTGTTTCACCAGCATAAGATCCTAAGCTACGCCTTTTGCATTGGATGAGGTACACAACATTACTGGAGGTACAGCTGTATGATCCCATGAAGGTCCCATTTGTGTGTGTGACACTTTTGGATAGATTGGATTGATCTGGTTGCACAGTTTGCAGCATTTTTTTATTGCAGGGTTTGTTTCCTTTTTTTGTAACTTCATAATCAGAGTGAAGTTTTCTGCTGATTAGTTTATGTCTAAGGTTGGGTGGTTGTCTGAAAGCCAATAATGGGGGTTGTTGGAATATTTCTTTCAGTTTCATCCTCTGTTATAATGGGTTGTAAATCTTTGATTATCTTTTTGATCCCTTCTAGTGTTGGGTTGTATGTGGTGACTAGAGGTACTCATTATTTGTTTTTTCTCTGTGTATTGGAGAAGATTTTCTCTTCGGGTTTTCAAGGCTGTGTTTATGCTGTTGTTGATGGTTTTGTCTTTGTAACCTTTCTTATGCAAGGAGTCTACCAGTGTTATGAGATGTTTATCTCTGTCTTCTGGGTCTGAACATATTCGGTGGTATCTGATGGCCTGGCTGTGTATGATGGCTTGTTTAGTGTGTTGGGGGTGAAAGCTGGAATTATGGAGATAGCTGCATCGGTCAGTCAGTTTTCTGTATGTTGAAGTGTGTAGCTTGTCATCCCTGATGTATACTAAAATAGAACAGAAGTTGCAAGAGAGGATGAATTTGCACAGACATACCATCAAGAAATATAAAGAAGTTTTTTTATTTACAATTTATTTATTTTAATTTATTTACTTATTATTTATTTATTTATTTAAATGTATTTCAATTTATTTAGTTGTTAAAGGGATTTTCAGAACTATCCAGGAAAGGAATATGTTTGAACTAAGAATACTTCTTTGTGACACGAAAAATAATGGCCTAAATGTAGATTTTGGTTTCCTTACCCATTATACTACAGTTATATGACCCCCTCTGTGACTATCATCCCCCCCCCCCCCCCCCCCCCTCCAGTCCATAGCTCTCCCTCTGTCTTATCTCACTTGCTGTGAGCTTTATTACCATTGCCATACACATTGATTTGTATGTGTTTGTTTTTCTTTTTTTTCTATTTCCTTTCCCTCAGAGATTGTGTTTTTTTTAACATTCTGCTAAAACTTTTGTGAATCAGTACTGCTTGAACCTTGAAGAAGAGGACATACCCCGAAAGCTCGTTCTGAAAAATTATATGTTAGTTCAAATAAAAGAGTATCATGGACAGTACTCAATTTTCTCTGTCACAATTGCACTAATACGGATACAATCACCTCAAGTATGATGGAAGATACAGCTCTTATATGCAAGTAGGGAGTTCATTTGCTTAGGTTGTAATTTGTCTATTTCCATTCTGCCTTCAATGCCCCTTTCAAGAATGTACTAATAGCATGGCAAAGAAATAAGTCTGAGACAGGGCCAATCACAACTTCAAGTTATAAATTACATTTTGCATATTAGAACTCCCAAAGCTTTGGGGATCCTGGAGAGTTCTATAAGGCATTTCACAATTTTCACATGCCCAGTGCAGCTGTTATACTGTAGGGATAGTAAGTAACTGCATTAAAATACAACCTAGATAATGGAAAATTGTTATTAATTCTCACTGTAATTTTCCTTTCCTGGTCCATCCTCATGTCAGCACACTATGGCTTAACTGTTCCACATTAACCCTCAGAACCACTTTCTTCCAGCATAATAAATCCCTGTTCTGCCCTCCCCCTCGTGTTCTCTTTTGTAGCGACAGGCCAGGGAGGGAAGTAAAGTTGTGCTGACATAAGGACGGACCAGGAAAGGAAAATTACGGTGAGCATTAATAACAATTTTCAGTTTTCCTGGTCGTCCTCCCGTCAGCACACTATGGAATATACCCAAGCCAATATAGGGTGGGAAAGAAACGAAAAAACTCGCCCACATCTATGCTTCCCCACACTTTAATAAATGAATTGGTCAAAGGAGTCGACACTATCGCCGAAGAACTAGCGGCGACTACGTCCAGTTTGTAGTGCCAAGCAAAAGTTTCACCGGAAATCCAGCTAGCGGTCCTGCATATGTCCTCCACCGGGATTACCTGTCAGTACTAAATGCTTTATCTCAACCCTCTAACTGCTACATCTGCAGAACAGCTTGTTCTGTTGAAAAACTACAGGCTTACTGGCCAGATCACCAGGGGAAAATAAAAGAAAGACTAAAAAAAAAGTCTAAAAAAGAAAACAAATGCAACCATCACATCTAAGATTTGGTGGGCTGCAATACAATAAATGTTGCTTTTGGGTTTAATACAACTCTAAATAAACAAAATAAATATTTTTCAGGTTAATATTAAATATTCCATATGAATGTTTGCCTTTTTGTTTACAATTAGCAGGTGCAGTTTTTGGAACCATATGTTTTAAGCTCCTGGTCTTACTTGTTTTAAACTGCCTGTTGTTAAGGGTGTTAAGGGAGCTCAATAGCGCAAACTGGAAATTACACACACAAGTTACAGTATGAGTCAGTGAAGTGATAACAACAAAGTAACTTTTGACTTTACAGCATTCTAATTTACTAGCAAGCTTGCTACATACTGAGAAAAGGCAGGTGGGGCAGTGTATTAAAAAGATACATAATATTTGAAAAAGAAAAAAACTGTTATTCGGAATTTACCTAAAAAGTAATGAACCTGGGAAAGGAACAACAATAAAATCTAAGAGCCAGAAAAAGTTTTAAGCTGGATTCACACTTCCGCAATGCAGTCAGGTCTGGCCTTACCGCAATACAACGTAGGTGAGTTAAGGCAATAAAAAAAAAAAAAAGGGTAATGTCTGATTTTAAGCATATTGGTTTGCCTTAATGTAATGCACATTAACAAGTGCCATAATGCACATTAACATGCATGCATTAACGCAGCTCATATAAGTAAATGGGGCCTTAAACAAAACAGATCTTTCCAGTGACAATAACAGAAAGGTTCATAGATGTTATGTAGCGGAAGAAATACCCTTCGGCCAGCCAATCAAAGAGGGCTCCTAAATTTTTATCAATATTATCTAGTATTACATAGGCAGTCATAGTAAACCTTTGCAGTCCAGTCATTAAGTCCTCGAGTGATTGTGTTTGCAATATGTCAACATACCTGATAACAGTTGGGAATAGCTCACTAGAATACAGGTAAGCACAGCAAAATGAAGAGGCCAGACAGCCTTTACCGAAAACAGCCAATACTACTCGCACAATTCTCAGATCTAAAAAGGAGAAAGTCTTTTTTTGAACAAATAGGGCTGTAATGAGTGATATGACACATAATACTTTTCTTAGCAAAATACTTACAGTATCTACCTTCTTCTGAGCTGCATCAACTTTGGATAAGTTTAAATGGGGATCGATCTCCATCAACACCACTGGAAAGTCAGTCAACCCCCAAACGCAAAACACATGGAATTTTGAGGAGCATTACTTGAACAACAAGGGCAGTGTGAGCCCCTTTAATTCAAATTTCAGCATGTCAAATGAATGGCAAAAGCTATAGAAAATAATTTCTATTGCTCAGCTATTCCATGTTAATTTGATATATTAATTATGGGTTATAGCATTAAAGTGTATGTTTTAGCTAAAAAGCAAGGAATATATACTTAGTACAGCTCTCCAATACATGCACATTTCCCCATTTTTTTAAAAATTGCTGCAAATAAAGAAAAATACTGTACATGATGATCCTGACAGAAATGTGGTCAGCATCTAACTTTTTGTAGTAAGATGACAGCATTCTCCCTGCTGTACTGAAATCCCCAGTAGTGTTATCAGCCCTGTTTAAAGTATTCCTTGCTGGATTACAGAACACCTCCATTTATGTTATGGAGGTGAGGAGGGGCCTGTTCTATCAACAGGGGAGAATGGGGTAGGCCTGACAACACTGTTTGGGATTTCAGTGCAAAAGAGGCCCGAGTCTTCAGCTAACTACAGGAAGTTAGGAGCCAAGTTTATTTCAGCCAGGTTCATAAGGTATTTTTCTGTACATGTAATGTTTTTAAAGAGATGGGCGGCACAGTGGTGTAGTGGGTAGCAATCTCACCTAGCAGTAAGAAGGGTCGCTGGTTCGAATCCCAACCACGACACTACCTGCCTAGAGTTTGCATGTTCTCCCTGTGCGTGCGTAAGTTTCCTCCGGGTACTCCGGTTTTCTCCCACACTCCAAAGACATGCTGGTAGGTTAATTGGATCCTGTCTAAATTGTCCCTAGTATGCATGAATGTGTGTTAGGGACCTTAGATTGTAAGCTCCTTGGCGGTAGGGACTGATGTGAATGTATAATGTATATGTAAAGCGCTGCGTAAATTGACGGCGCTATATAAGTACCTGAAATAAATAAAATAAATAAATAAGAGATAAAACATGGGGAAATGTGCATGTACTGAACAGATGTACCGCATATGTTTTTTTTCTTGCCCAAACACTTTAACACCATGTCAATATCTTATCTCACATTATTTATTACAAGTATTTTTTAAAGCGCTGGCAATTGCCATTAAACTTTTCATTCACATCAGTCCCTGCTGTAGAGGAGCTTACAATCTAAGGTCATTACATGCATACATGCATACATGCACATACTAAGGCCAATTTAAAGTGATAGTAAACATTTTTTTTTTCTTTTAAATAACAAACATATTATACTTACCCGCTCTGTGCAAGGGTTTTGCACAAAGCGGCCCCAGTCTTCCTTTTCTGGGGTCCCCTCGGCGGCGCTCCTGGCTCCTCCTCTTTATTGAGTGCCTCCACGGAGAGCCGCATTCCATGGGGGCACCCGTGCAGGCACGTTCCCAAGTGCTGCTGCTGCATTCATTGACACAAACAGCAGGACTCGGCCTTGCCCCTGGCTCTGGTGTCATTGGATTTGATTGACAACAGCGGAAGCCAATGGCTCCTGCTGCTATCAATCTATCCAAGCAGGACCCGAGACAGCGGCTGGAGCTGCTAGGCTCGTGCTTATCGCTGGAATGATTGGGTTCAGGTAAGAAAAAGGGGGGCTCTGGGGGTGGGGCGCTGCAGCACAGAAGGTTTTTCACCTTAATGCATAGAATGCATTAAGGTGAAAAACCACGAGACTGTACAACTCCTTTAAACAGGAGACAACTGCCCTATCAATACACCTTGGAGTATGAGAGGAAACCAGAGAATCCAGAGGAAACCAACACAAGCAAAGAGAGAACATGCAAACTCCATGCAGGCATTGTCCTGGTTGATCTTCAAAACAAGGACTATAGTGCTGCAAGGCAGAAGGCTAACCACTAAGTGTCATTAACCAGTTGCCGACCGCCTAACGCAGATATACTGCGGCAGAATGGCACGGGCAGGCAAAATCACGTACCTGGTACGTGATCTGCCTTCCGCGGCCTGGGGGCCGCATCGCGCCCCCCCCCCCCCCCCGGTGCCCGAGGCGGTTGGCTTCATTGGGGAAGCGATACAGGCTGAGGGGGAGGCCACTCATTTGTGGCCACCCCCTCGCGATCGCTCCCCACGAATGAAAATCTTCCTCTGCTGCTGTAATGTAAACAGCGGCAGAGGAAGGGATGTCATCTCTCCTCGTGTCGGTCTTTTTGTTCCGGCGCAGAGGAGAGAAGACATCAATGTGAGTTGCACCAACACTACACTTTCAGTAGAACACACTAGGCACACTTTTCACCCCCCGATCACCCTCCTGTACCCCCTGTCACAGTGGCACCAATAGCAGTTTTTTGTTTTTTTTGCATTGGTGTCAGTTTGTGACAGTTATAAGTGGTAGGGCAGTTAGGGTTAGCCCCCTTTAGGTCTAGGGTACCCCCTTTAGGTCTAGGGTACCCCCCTAACCCCCCCTAATAAAGTTTTAACCCCTTGATCACCCCCCGTCGCCAGTGTCACTAAGCGATCGTTTTTTTTGCTCGCTGTATTAGTGACACAGGTGACGCTAGTTAGGGAGGTAAGTATATAGGTTCGCCGTCAGCGTTTTATAGCGACAGGGACCCCCATATACTACCTAATAAAGGTTTTAACCCCCTGATTGCCCCCAATTAACCCTTTCACCAGTGATCACCGTATAACTGTTACGGGTGACGTTGGTTAGTTAGTTTGTTTTTTATAGTTTATTATAGTTTCAGGGCACCCGCCGTTTATTACCTTATAAAGGTTTAACCCCCTAATCGCCCAGCGGAGATATAAGTTATGTTTTTAGGGTCAGATAAGGTCTGCGTCGCTCCAGGCAGCGTTAGGTCAGTGCCAGTACTGCTAACACCCATGCACGCAGCATACACCTCCCTTAGTGCTATAGTATCTGAACGGATCGATATCTGATCCGATCAGATCTATACTAGCGTCCCCAGCAGTTTAGGGTTCCCAAAAACGCAGTGTTAGCGGGATCAGGCCAGATACCTGCTAGCACCTGCGTTTTGCCCCTCGGCCCGGCCCGGCCCAGCCCACCCAAGTGCAGTATCGATCGATCACTGACACTTACAAAACACTAAGCACACATAACTGCAGCGTTTGCAGAGTCAGGCCTGATCCCTGCGATCGCTAACAGTTTTTTGGTAGCATTTTGATACAGTCGCTGACAGTCAGGAGCTTTTTTGCCTGTGAGTCTCACTAGTGTACCACTAAATTTAGAGCCCAAAATGGCAAATCGAAGGTACACTAGTGAAGATGCCTACACGTTTCTGAGCATGACAGATAGTGAAGAGGAAGTCACTCATCTGTCAAATTCAGGCTCAGAATATGATCCTGTAGACAACAGTGGCTCCATGACAGATAGCTCTGACAACGGAGTTGTGGTCCCTGCCAAGGTCAGGCGTACCAGACCCCAATCTTCTTCTTCTGTCCTTGAAGTGCAAGAACCGCAGGTCCCTCGTATGGAGCAGAGAACTACTACCGCTTCTATTCCTTCTGGTGAACTGGCAAGCACCAGCGGCTTAGTACACCCTGGTCGTATATCGAGCACTGCAGTACCACTTGGTGATGTGGCAAATCCCATAAGTGCAGTTCAAGCTGGTGAGGTGGCAAGCACAAGTAGTGTACCGCTGCCACCAAGAAGACGAACACAGGCCCGTCGTGCCCATAGTGCCCTTCCTGCTGCATGCACCAATCCAAATTGGGAACCCACCACTTCTGCAGCACCCGTACTTCCCCCATTCACTGGCCAACCCGGCAATCAGGTGGAAACAGTTGATTTATGTCACTGGATTTTTTTTCGCTGTTTTTCACCGAAGATCTCTATAGATCTATTGTGGACCAAAGCAATTTGTACGCTGATCAACACATCGCCACTATTCCCCAGTCCTCCCTTGCCGAATTTAAGATCTTTCTGGGCCTTTCCCTCAACATGGGCATAAATAAACAGAGTGAGTTGCGGTCATATTGGTCCACTGACCCAATTTACCATATGCCCGTGTTCTCTGCCTCCATGACCAGGGCACGATACGAGCAGATTTTGCAGTTCATGCACTTCAACAACAATGAACTCTGTCGTCCTCGTGGAGACCCTGGATACGATCGGCTCTACAAAATTCGGCCCCTCGTAAACCACTTCAACTAACATTTTGCAGACTTGTTCACTCCCCATCAAGTTGTCTGCGTTGATGAGTCCCTGATTAAGTTTTCTGGCCGCTTGTCATTCAAACAGTACCTTCCCAGCAAGCGTGCCAGATACGGGGTCAAGATGTATAAGCTCTGTGACAGGGCCACAGGCTATATATGTAGTTTTATGGTTTACGAGGGCAAAGATAGTCACGTAGAGCCGAGAAACTGCCCTGACTACATAGGAAGCGCTGGCAAGATTGTGTGGGACTTGGTGTCACCACTCGGAAAGGGGTACCACTTGTACGTGGACAATTATTACACGAGCGTGCCACTTTTTAGTCACCTTTTTGATCATCAGATTGGAGCATGTGGCACCGTGCGACCTAATCGCTGGGCTTTCCCCAGCGGCTTGTAGATTCCCGTCTTAGGCTGGGGGAGAGAGCCTGCTTGCAGTGTAATAATTTGCTCGCTATGAAGTGGAGGGATGATAAGAATGTTTTCGTTCTTACCTCCCTTCATGCAGACATGACGGTCCAAATTACTACGGCGACTAGTGTTGTGGAGAAACCCCTCTGTGTCCACGAATATAGCCAGACGCTAGTTCAAAAAAGTGTCTGTTTATTTATTTCAATTGGCTTTGCTGAACGCTTATGTGCTATACAGAGCTTCAGGACGGACTGGATCCTTCCTTAAATTCCAGGAAGAGATCGTCAGAGCCCTTCTGTTTCCAAATGCAGTAAGCCGGCTGCATGTGAGGCATTTTCTTTATGTCCTCCCGAGTACCCCTACCCAACGAGCCCCCCAAAAAAGATGTCATGTCTGCAGCAAGCGCGGATTTAGGCGTGACACCCGGTATTATTGTCCCTCCTGTCCTGACAATCCTGGTCTTTGCATTGGTGAATGTTTTGAACGCTACCATACACTAGTTGAGTATTAGCGTAGGGTACAGCACTGCACAGACTAGGACACACTTTCACAGGGTCTCCCAAGATGCCATCGCATTTTGAGAGACCCAAACCTGGTACCAGTTACAAAAGTTAAAGTTACAAAAAAAAGTGTAAAAAAAAAAAAAAAGTAAAAAAAAAAAAAACCACAAAAAAATATAACAAAAAAACAAAAATAGTTGTCGTTTTATTGTTCTCTCTCTCTATTCTCTCTCTATTATTGTGCTCTTTTTTACTGTATTCTATTCTGCAATGTTTTATTGTTGTTATGTTTTTATCATGTTCGGTAACCATTTTTTTGTTTTCAGGTACGCCATTCAGCTGCAGAGCGGATTTATTTATCTTGACAGCAACAGCGTTTGCTCCCACGATACATAAAGCCGTGACTCCAGCGCTGTCGGAGGTGATTTCACCACCACAGTTACATACTTCAGCATATATGCCGAAGCGTGGGGGCAGCAGTGGGTGGAGGAGCGATTTGCTCCTGCCTTTTGCGGGAGGATGCCCCCATGCTTCGGCATATATATATTTTAGGCACAGGTTGCGTTTAAATGTTTTATTTTTTACTTTATTTTGTATTTGCTTTGCAGGTATGGTAAGTCTTACTGTTATATTGTAATGTTACTTTGTTTTATTGTTAACCATCATTTGCTTAGCAGGTACGCCATTCAGTTGCAGCGCGGATTTATTTATCTTGACAGCAACAGCGTTTGCTCCCACGATACATAAAGCCGTGACTCCAGCGCTGTCGGAGGTGATTTCACCACCACAGTTAAATACTTCAGCATATATGCCGAAGCGTGGGGGCAGCAGTGGGTTTCGGAGCGATTTGCTCCTACCTTTTGCGGGAGGATGCCCCCACGCTTCGGCATATATAAACGGTGCATGTATGCCCATCATTAGAAGTGGGTGGATGAAGGGAGGTATTCTAATGGTGGGCATACCCACCGATCAATATCTTTTTTTCGTTCAGCCCACAGGCTGCATGAAAAAAAAGTTTACAATATATGCCCAACAAGGACCAGCAATGTACTGGTATGTTGCTGGACTTTGAGTGGTTATACCAGAATGATGCCTGCAGGTTTAGGTATCAACTTGGTATCATTCTTTTCAGCCAGCGGTCGGCTTTTATGTAAAAGCAATCCTAGTGGCTAACTAGCCTCTAGATTGCTTTTACAACCAGTGGGAGGGAATGCCCCCCCCACCAACTTCCATGTTTTTCTCTGGCTCTCCTGTCCCAACAGGGAACCCGAGAATGCAGCCGGTGATTCGGCCAGCTGACCATAGAGGTGATCAGAGACCAGAATGGCTACAATCATCTCTATGGTCTAAGAAACCGGAAGCTACGAGCATTTTTTTACTTAGATTTCGCCGGATGTAAACAGCGCCATTGGGAAATTGGGAAAGCATTTTATCACACCAATCTTGGTGTGGTCAGATGCTTTGAGGGCAGAGGAGAGATCTAGGTTCTAATAGACCCCAATTTTTTCAAAAAAAAGTACCTGTCACTACCTATTGCTATCATAGGGGATATTTACATTCCCTGAGATAACAATAAAATTATTAAAAAAATGAAAGGAACAGTTTAAAAATAAGATAAAAAAGCAAAAAAATAATAAAGAAAAAAAAAAAAAAAAAAAAGCACCCCTGTCCCCCCCGGCTCTCACGCAAAGGCGAACGCAAGCGTCGGTCTGGCGTCAAATGTAAACAGCAAATGCACCATGCATGTGAGGTATCACCGTGAAGGTCAGATCGAGAGCAGTAATTTTAGCAGTAGACCTCCTCTGTAAATCTAAAGTGGTAACCTGTAAAGGCTTTTAAAGGCTTTTAAAAATGTATTTAGTTTGTCGCCACTGCACGTTTGTGCACAATTTTAAAGCATGTCATGTTTGGTATCCATGTACTCGGCCTAAGATCATCTTTTTTATTTCATCAAACTTTTGGGCAATATAGTGTGTTTTAGTGCATTAAAATTTAAAAAAGTGTGTTTTTTCCCAAAAAAATGCGTTTGAAAAATCGCTGCGCAAATACTGTGTGAAAAAAAAAAATGAAACAGGAACCATTTTAATCTGTAGGGCATTTGCTTTAAAAACATATATAATGTTTGGGGGTGCAAAGTAATTTTCTTGCAAAAAAAAATAATTTTTTCATGTAAACAAAAAGTGTCAGAAAGGGCTTTGTCTTCAAGTGGTTAGAAGAGTGGGTGATGTGTGACATAAGCTTCTAAATGTTGTGCATAAAATGCCAGGAAAGTTCAAACCCCCCCCAAATGACCCCATTTTGGAAAGTAGACACCCCAAGCTATTTGCTGAGAGGCATGTCGAGTCCATGTAATATTTTATATTGTGACACAAGTTGCGGGAAAAAGGCACATTTTTTTTTTTTTGTACAAACTTGTCACCAAATGATATATTGCTCAAACATGCCATGGGAATATGTGAAATTACACCCCAAAATACATTCTGTTGCTTCTCCTGAGTACGGGGATACTACATGTGTGAGACTTTTTGGGAGCCTAGCCGCGTACGGGACCCCGAAAACCAAGCACCGCCTTCAGGCTTTCTAAGGGCGTACATTTTTGATTTCACTCTTCACTGCCTATCACAGTTTCGGAGGCCATGGAATGCCCAGGTGGCATAAACCCCCCAAATTACCCTATTTTGGAAAGTAGACACCCCAAGCTATTTGCTGAGAGGTATAGTGAGTATTTTGCAGACCTCACTTTTTTTCACAAAGTTCTGAAAATTGAAAAAAGAAAAAAAATAATTTTTCTTGTCTTTCTTCATTTTCAAACAAAATGAGAGCTGCATAATACTCAACATGCCTCTCAGCAAATAGCTTGGGGTGTCCACTTTCCAAAATGGGGTCATTTGGGGGGGGGGGGGTTGTGCTATCTTGGCATTTTATGGCCTTCAAAACTGTGATAGGTAGTGAGGAGTGAATAAAAAATGTATGCCCTTAAAAATCCCGAAGGCGGTGATTGGTTTTCAGGGCCCCGTATGAAGCTAGGCTCCCAAAAAGTCCCACACATGTGGTATCCCCGTACTCAGGAGAAGCAGCAGAATGTATTTTGGGGTGTAATTCCACATATGCCCATGGCATGTTTGAGCAATATATCATTTAGTGACAACTTTGTGCAAAAAAAAAAAAAAAATTGGTCACTTTCCTGTAACTTGTGGCAAAATTTAAAATATTCCATGGACTCAACATGCCTCTCAGCAAATAGCTTGGGGTGTCTACTTTCCAAAATGGGGTCATTTGGGGGGGTTTTGTGCCATCTTGGCATTTTATGGCCTTCAAAACTGTGATAGGTAGTGAGGAGTGAAATAAAAAATTTACGCCCTTAGAAATCCTGAAGGCAGTGCTTGGTTTCGGGCCCCGTATTAAGCTAGGCTCCCAAAAAGTCCCACACATGTGGTATCCCCGTACTCAGGAGAAGCAGCAGAATGTATTTTGGGGTGTAATTCCACATATGCCCATGGCATGTTTGAGCAATATATCATTTAGTGATAACTTTGTGCAAAAAAAAAAGTTTGTAATCTTCCCGCAACTTGTGTCAAAATATAAAATATTCCATGGACTCAACATGCCTCTCAGCAAATAGCTTGGGGTGTCTACTTTCCAAAATGGGGCAATTTGGGAGGGGTTTGTGCCATCTTGGCATTTTATGGCCTTCAAAAGTGTGATAGGTAGTGAGGAGTGAAATCAAAAATTTACGCCCTTAGGAATCCTGAAGGCGGTGCTTGGGTTTCGGGGGCCCCGTATGTGGCTAGGCTCCCAAAAAGTCCCACACATGTGGTATCCCCATACTCAGGAGAAGCAGCTAAATGTATTTTGGGGTGCAATTCCACATATGCCCATGGCCTGTGTGAGCAATATATCATTGCATGACCGGGGCTGAAGTGGTTAAACCCAAATCATCAAAAACTGTTAATACATGCTATAGTACATTGTGTTCACACTCACTTATTCAGTAGAGCAGCCTTTTTCAACCATGGTGCCTTCAGGTTTCTTCAGGGGTGCCTTGGCAAAATGCCTTAAAATTGCCCAAAAAATGTATACAATTCAGTGGGTGGACCAAACCTGCCTTTTAGTTACACAAAGCCACAGGTTTTCATTATGCACCATTACAACCTTCTAACTGCCGGAATCCTAACAACTAATGATGTCATTGAAAAGGAGGACATCAGGTCCCTGTACAGAATCCTTGTTTGCCCCTCTCCTAACCCTCTCCATCAACACTGGGGTCACATTAGCTGAGTGGGGGGAGGGGGGGAAACAGTGAAAAATAGTGAAAAATAGGGTGTATTTGCTTTGGAAGAATAAATCACCTCTAATGTTGGTTGCCCTACATGTGTGGATACTGCTGCATTATGTAAAACTATTAGTTTGATTTTTTGAATTTTAGAATGGGGTGCCTCGAAATTGTGCAGAATTTTAAAGGGTGCATTGACTGAAAAAAAGTTTGAGAAACACTGCACTAGAGCATTTGTTTTATGAAGACTGCAAAAATTCTGGGTGATCCTACTATTCACTGTCCCTCCCTCCTTGTCTTTTTTTCCACTGTAGCCTGAGATTGTGGAGACCAGTTGTTGACCTCTACTAAGTATGCTCCAGTTTCAGTTCTCTTCTAAGCTGTTAATTTGCTCATTGGTGCAATTCTTCACAGGCTACAAAAAAATAAAAGAATAAATGCACATTTTTTTTACCTGCAAAAAAATGTGCATTTATTTATTTATTTTAAGTGAAGGTATCACTTAAAGGTTTAGTAGCTGGGCTTCCTGCATTGTATGTTAATGAGAGGAACTTCAGTCTGACATATTCATTCTGACATTGTTCAGAAATCCTTGCAGTCAGCCATAAGGCCTTCTCCTAAGAAAAAAATAAAATAAAAAATCTAAAAAAAAGTAAGATTTTTTTTTTTTTTTAGTATATCCCTTTTTCATGCAACGTAAACAGTAACACATAACAAACATATAGTGGGGTTTTAACAAATTTGATTGCAAAAGTGGAAATAAACTCTCCATTTAAATAGCAGCATTGTATGTCTAACAATGATATAAACACTGTTATATTGTTGGTATAACATTTAGTGAACCTGTCAACAATAGCATATTACCATTAGCAGAAGGTAACAGACAACATACAGTACCTGTTGCTGTGGAATATCAGAACAGTTCAGCACTGCCCAGAGCCTTCTGACTTTCTCAAAGTCGCTATTTACATAAGAGTCAAATTTCCCTGTCCTCCCCCATAATGCCATTGTCTGGTGATAGCTCACACAAGCACTAAGCATGCATTGTGGAATGAGAGCAGGGGGTGACCTTAATCCCCCCCCCACAGAAGGTCAAGAAACAAGAGGGGCTGTGATTGGTGCTGTAATGCACAAATGCTGCAAGTTGTATGTTACATAGTTACATAGTTAGTCAGGTTGAAAAAAAAAGACAAAAGTCAATCTAGTTCAACCTATGTTATGTGCAGACAACTTATGCTCTCATGATGCTGCTTTTTTATGTATAGGCTTGCTGTAAATCCTAATGTAATGCAACCAAAATGTTTTGTTTGTTTTAGACCTCCACCAATCCTCTGTTGGATGAACTGACCTTGAGGTAGAAAAGCATTACAAAGCAAGGCAACTCCAGCAAGAATTAGGGACCCTGACTGTGTCACTCTGCGCCCTATACAGCTCATCAGAATGGCTCCTCCAAGTTTAGCTGGTATATCAATGCTCCCAAAAACAAGCTGCAGCAAGAAAATGCTGATTCCAAAATTCTGCAGGTCCATACCCAGGCCATAAAATGCAAAACCAGTGGAGAACCTGTAAAACAAAATAAATTGGCAACCTCTGTAAAAAAAAGAAAGAATAATTATATAAAAAAAAAACAGTTCAGTTAGTTACAGTGGCTATTGTAACATGCTCTCTTTTATAACACAACCAATCCTTGGTTCTTTTGGTGTACAAAATACCAAACTGCTTTTAGGAAATGGCACAATAGAGTTCTTCCAAACCCCATCTAATAACTTTGAGTGCCATTCCAAGTGCCAATCGATTCTCTCTGGTGATCCACTGTGAAGTGGGTGTTGGCGTCTGTGGTGCCGGGTATGTAGTCTGACCTCTGTGACCAAGCCCCTTGGGCAGGGCGATATGTGTCAGTGCCATGGCATTGGAGGAGCCTAGGCTGAGGCCGCTCTTCACTTGAACTTACACACGGGCTGTTAGAAGTGTGGTGTCCTTCTATCTCAGACAATAGAGATCCTGTCGCTGGCGGTATCGAGGAAAAAAATAGGGAAAACCCAGGAAAAGTAAATAAAGGAGCCAAAAGTTCAACTTTCTGGCTGCATATGAAAATGCGGTATTTCATATTTACCTTTTTAAATGTAAAAAATATATATTTTTTAGTCCTGACAAGAATAGTGAAGTTAAATATATGTAAAACCAACACATATTACCTTCAGCAACTGTTGAGATAACATATCGGCCATATAAGGAGTGTTTTGTTTTCACAGTTAGCCAAGTCATAGTCCTGCATTACATGAAGAAGCAGTAAATCACAATTATTATATAGTAATGAAAAGCAGGAACCAGAGCATATGCATAAGGGAAGCCATAGCTGCTGATTATAAACCCAGACTCTGCTTCCTGTATTACAGTGCTTTCTAATGCCCTGTACACACGATCGGACATTGATCGGACATTCCGACAACAAAATCCATGAATTTTTTCCGACGGATGTTGGCTCAAACTTGTTTTGCGTACACACGGTCGCACAAAGTTGTCAGAATTTCCGATCGCCAAGAACGCAGTGACGTACACCACGTACCACGAGACTAGAAAAGGCCAGTTCAGAACCAAGCGCGGCACCCTTTGGACTCCTTTTGCTAATCTCGTGTTAGTAAAAGTTTGGTGAGAGACGATTCGCGCTTTTTCAGACTCGTGGTTTTCAGATCATTTTCTGCTGTTCGGTTTGTGCTTGTGGGTTTGTATCTGCTCTTCAGTGCGTGCAGCAAGCTACACAAGACTCTGTCATTGTGTTCTTGTTCGTTTGTTACTGTTTTTCAGGTCGCTCGTCACAGGCCTTGCTGTTCCTCAGTGCGTTCTGTTACTTCGTTCTGGGCAGCCGACCGTTTTCTAGCCATGTTGCGTATACATACTCCTCGTAGAGTTCATGCTGTGCGGGGGCTTGGTGTTGGGGTCCTTACCTTGACACAAGTCCAGTCCATGAACAGGGTGGGGAGGAGTTCATGGACCAAGAATTGGTTGCTTCAGCGTGACCAGTTCTGTCACATGCCTTTGCTCCGTGAGATCCGTGAGAATAATCCTGATGATTTCAGGAACTTTCTCCGGATGACGGACCCCGTATTTCACCGTTTGTTGGCTTTGCTGACCCCCTATATCAGCAGGCAGGATACCTGCATGAGGCAAGCCATCACACCGGAGCAGAGGCTAGTCGCCACCCTGCGGTTCTTGGCGACGGGGAGAAGCCTGCAGGACCTCAAGTTCTCGACAGGCATCTCCCCCCAGGCTCTGGGGATCATTATCCCAGAGACCTGTTCTGCCATCATCCAGGTCCTGCAGAAAGAGTATATTAAGGTAAGATTTTTATCCTTTAACATCACATTTTATTGTATATAATGTTTGATAATATATTGTATTTCTTTCCACATTCCCTAATTACCATGATTGTAATATGCTGTGAATGTCCCCTTTGTCCTCATGCATGCTGGATTTTTATGAAATTATTTTTTTTGTCCTTCATACATATTTTCCTTCACTTACCTCCCCAGCATGGTCTCCTGGCCCTATATTCACCTCATGTAGTCACTTAACAATGTATTTTATCAGCTCCATGGTAGTGCTTTACCCTAAATACCCCCTAAAATGTTTATAAATGTGATTTGTGGTTTAAATTCAGGCAGAGTGCCAGAGGCTTTTTTTGGGTGTCCCCAAATGATTTGTAACCCTCCCTCCCCCCCAAGTGCTAAGTCAGCTGATACCAATTCTCTATCTATCCTCAATCATCTATCTGCTGACTTTGCCAAACCCATACACACTATACCCATCTCTTTTGTGGTCAGATTTATGGATGAATTCTCCAAAGCATGTAGTGCAAGGGCCTGCCTGTATACTTTCAAATGGTACTGTTTAAAGTTTTTGTATCCTATTATTATCTTGATAGGTAATAGCAGAATGTCCAAATGTGCTCAAATGTGTACAATGTGTATTTATATCTTTGTATTATGACACTTCTTACCTGTCCAGTGGGCTGCCAATAGTGTAACTAAGGAGGGGCTGTTCAAAGCAATACCCATTATTTAGGCATTCATCTCTTAATGAAGTGGAGAGGGTTACCTGTCCAAGAGCTCCCCCCCCCATAATGTTAGAAATGGCCCATGAGAGGGGGGGGAGGGGGAATCTGATAGGTGTACCTTATACTTTGGTCTTTAAAAACTCCCTCAAATAAATGTTATCTTGATGTTGGCCAAGAATGTTTGTGTCTAATTTGCTTTCCCTGTTTATGTGCAAAATGAATAATTGTTTTTTTTTTGGTTTGACTCCACAGTTTCCTTCCACGCCACAGGAATGGCAGACTGTGGCCTCCCACTTTGCCCAGCGGTGGGACATTCCTAACTGCGTCCCACCACCCAACTTGGGGTCGTACTATTATAATTATAAGGGGTTCAATAGTATTGTGATGTTGGCGGTGGTGTCGGCTACTTATGAGTTCCTGTATGTGGACGTGGGGAAGAATGGCCGGATGTCCGATGGTGGAGTCATCGCCCATACGGATTTCTACAGGCGTCTCCAGAACGGCAGCTTGGACTTGCCACCTCCAGAAGACAATGTGGAAGGACTCCCATTCGTCTTTGTTGCGGATGAAGCATTTGCGCTGGGGGACCATCTTATGCGGTCATTCCCGATGAGGACCCTCACCCCGGACCAGAGGGTTTTTAATTACCGGCTGGCCAGAGCCAGAAGAGTGGTAGAGAACATGTTTGGAATCATGGCCAGCCGGTTCCACCTATTTCTTACACCCATACACATGGCGGAGTACAAACTGAATCATATTATCCTGGCATACTGTGTTCTACACAACTTTTTACGGCAACATTCTGCCAACTATGCTGGCTCAGTTGGGCCTGAAGCTGGAATTCCAAATGAACCAACCCTGACGGCGCTTGAAAGTAGCCGTCCTGGCTTGCCCCCCCTGAGTGCCAGTGATGTCCGGCTAAGATACCTTGAATTCTTTGCGGGTAGGGGGGCTATCAATATGCCAGACAATGTCTAAAACCTTTTTCAAAAAAAAAAAAACTACTCAAATCTTTGGTGACATTTACTGCTTGTGTTTGTTTTAGCTGACCCTGACAGAAATGTGAGTCCTGAAAATGGCATGATTGTGTAACCTTACAAAGCACTGTTGGGTGTTATTTACTAAAGGCAAAGACAATTTGCACTACAAGTGTACTTGAAACTGCACTGAAACTGCACTTGTAGTGCAAAGTGGAATTGCCCTTAGGAAATAACACCCATTGTCACAGCAAACAGCAATTAGAGCACCCCAAAATGTTGTAGCGTTGAGACAATAATCCACACATTCTTGATTAACAATCTTTTTAATACCAGCACAATCACATGTGCATTTAGAAAAGGTTTTTAAAACAAACCAACATGTTTGTTGTATAACCATTTTTGGGGTTACATTAGAAAAAGTAGAAATGTCCATTTAAGATAAAACAGGCATGTTTAAAACCAACAAGAAAGGCACAAATCTTGAACTTACAAAGTTCACATTTGGTAGAACTATAAGGCAATATCAGACATGAGTAATTACAAACTGTGTTTGATATTGCGTTCAGATGGGGTGAAGTCACCCCAGGAAAAGCCAAATTTTGAAGATGCACGCAAATTTCAAAGTCAACATGTGCTACCTGCCATCACGGGGGATCAAGGGACGTGTTTAGGGGGTGCAACCCCTTCCTCACAGCTACTTTATTATTGAGGAAGGGGTTGCACCCCCAAGACGCGTCCATTGATCTCCCGTGATGGCACATGTTGACACACTGTGTGCCTCTTCAAAATTTGGCTTTTCTCAAATTTGTCAAAAAATGTCAAAAATTTGTAGCACACAAAAAAAAAGGGATTTGGAGGGGTTTTAAACTCTCCCTAAAACATCAATGATGTTCTTAATTTTTTGAAGAACATCATTGATGTTTTTCTTGATGTTTTCCAAGTCCCTATTACACCCCATGATCTCCCCGATCAGGATCTGTGCACTTTCCGAGGTGAAAGGATCTGGATCCACAACATCACGATCACCTAAAAAGATAGAAACCAAAAAACACCATGTATTATAAATATGCCGGCATCCATCTCTTACCTGAGCCTGTGGTCGCAGACACTCACCTGTTGTGGTGCCAATTTCCACCACGTCTTCCTCCTCCTGCTCTGCTTGTCTTGGGTGGATTTCCCCTTCTTCCAGAGGTGGGGGGTCTGTGGTCTCCTCGGATGAGGGGTGTCCTCCGAGTCTTTTCTCCCCTATGTAAAAAAAAAATTGGTATACTTAGCACACAGATATTTGATGGCAGAACTATAAATATGAAACATTGCTTGGAAGTGGGGTACAATTGTCTATTTTGGCAGAGTTCCAAGACGTAGAATTTTTAGTGTTCTTTGGCAAGCTTCAATACTTTACCTGTTTTGTACAAGCTTCACAGATGGAGACACCCCTATAGTATACACTGGAGCACCTTATGGGCCCCCTAATAAAAAGGGTGTTCTTGTGTCCCACACTAGTGCTCCAGCGTCCAGATGTGTAACGAGCTGTTGAGTGTCCTCTCCTTACACAGAATCTAGTTTGCATTTCATTCTAGTAACAAACACATCTACACAACCAAATTAGTTTCAGACAAGTAGGCCCTAAAAAATGTGGGTAAATGCATATGGCCAAAACAATGGTGTTTTCTAGGCCGAACGAACAATGTTTTATACGAACGAATAATGTGCCCATGAACATGAAAGTTGCCTTTTGAAACTGGATGACAGTTAAGAAAAGCACATGGAGCATCACGAACATAATAAAAATAAAGAATAGGAACACAGGACAACTACTTACTTTTTTGCAGCACTCTCTGGATCTTTCGGTACTGCTCATGCTCTATAAATTTCAGGTCCAACCACCGCATCCTGAGCTGATCTTTCGATCATCGTACCCCGAAATTCCGGTGCTGACTCTTGACCACTTTCGCCATGATCTTGGCCTTTCTGACATTGGGGTTGGGGTAAGGTCCATACTTCCTGTCATAGTCGGTCTTCTTCAGGATGTCGACCATCTCCAACATCTCCCCAAAGGACATATTCGATGCCTTAAATCTTCTCCTTCTGGATCCAGACGTTTCAGGCTCCGGGCTTTCCTCTTCCTCCTCCTCGTTGCTGTAATTAGCACGCACCTGCTGTGTCTCTGCCATGTGCTCTTCCCCCACTGCGCTGAATGAAAAGGGGCGGGGAATAGACTAGAAAGAAAGTCAGGGGCGGGCGGTGTTACACGCATGCGCAGTGTGTATAAAGCGTAACACGCGTGCGTAGTACGTACGATCTGTGAGCGGAGGAAGGAGTATATGGATGGCTTCAATTACCACAACTTCCTCCCCCTGTTCATAGACAAGTACAGGGAGCTGCCCTGTCTGTGGCAGGTGAAACATCCACATTATAATCATAAACAAAAGAGGCAGGCAGCGCTGGAGAAACTGCTGGAGTTGGTGAAGCCGGTGGTCCCCACAGCAACCATCCCCTATTTAAAAGCCAAAATTGGTGGCCTGAGGAGCACTTACCTTAGGGAGCGCAAGAAGGTCCAGGATTCCCAGAGATCAGGAGCTGCAGCAGATGACATTTATGTCCCAAGGCTGTGGTACTATGAGAGACTGCGATTTCTGTCAGACCAGACTGGAGTCAGGGAATCCCTCTCTACCCTTCCTTCCACTCTTCCTTCCACCCCAGCTGAGGGTTCCGATGTCCAACCTGGGACTTCCAGCCAGGAAGAAGTGGAGGAGCCCAGCTTGAGCCAGGTATAGCATTGTTCTACAGATTTCTGGTCAATAAATAAATGATCTTTACTAGATGTTATTACTGATCACTAATTGCTGATTTAATACAGTTTTTTACATATCAGTAGAGAGTAGTGGGCAAAAATAATTGGGACAAGAATGAAAAATGCTGGGCTCAGAAGGATAGTCTGTTATATTTGTTAACATTCAATTTGCAACAGTCATGAGGTGAAAATTGTGTGTGATTGATGAAGAAAAAACTAAAACTATGTCCCTTTTTCATACACAGGAAGACCTCAGCCAGGACGAGGCTCTGGAATGTGGAACACAGGAGGAGGCTGTGGAATGTGGCAGCCAGGAGGAGGCGGGGGTTAGCGGCAGCCAGGAGGAGGCGGGGCTAAGTGGCAGCCAGGAGAAGCCTGGGACCAGTAGGAGCCTGACCGAATCGCAGGTTCCTCCCCTCCGCCTTCCAAACAAAAGACCCAGGAAGGGGAGTCACGTGCAGGATTCAGCACTCAGGCTCATTCAGGAGGCTTCTGCGTCCCTCAGAGCCTTACCCAATCCTGAAGAGGCCTTTGCCTGCATGGCTGCCACCAAACTGAAGGGCATGCAGAAGGGTCAACGCCTCATGTGTAAGAAACTTCTTTATAAAGTCCTAACTAAGGGGGCGAGTGGCGAAATCACACCCAATACCGACGTGATTGAGTTGGACCATCCTCCTCCTCCTCCTCCTGCCACAACTACACCACCACAGCCACAGCGTGGAAGGAAGACCAGAGAGTGATGGCCCTGGGTTCAGTCTGGTCTGACAAAAGAAGCCGGCTCTTGTATGACCACAGCCTGGGGACACAGATGTCATCTGCTGCTTTCAGGATCTCTGGGACTTCTGGACCAGACTGTACTCCCTTATATATGGACTCCTCAGGCTACCAATTTTGCTGGAAAAGAATTGATGTGTGCCCTGGGGGCCAATGGCTTCACCAATTTCTGCTGTTTCTCCAGCGTTGCCTCCCTCTTTGTTTGGTTCTGAGCCCTTAATAAAGGAATTTTTGTTTCAATTATACTCGCCTATGTGTGTTTTCCTTCAAAAAGGACAGTTTGTGAGGAGGCAGGTACATTTCAAAAATACAATGTGAAATTAACAAGAGACACCAACACCAAGCAATCTCCTTGAGATTAAATAATACAAGATAATAATGGTGTTGTGGTAACTTGACACACAAAACACACACAAAAATATTATGGAGTAAAACCCCAAAAAAATAAAAAAATACATCAGCCTGGAAAAAAATACAAACACACAAAAAATAAATAATCAGCCTTGAAAAAAATACAAAACAAAAATAAAACAACAAGAAAGAAATTTGGTCAGATGTGACAAATCAAAATATATTAAGGGAATCACGATAAATAATAAAGAAAGAAGTTTGTGAGAAGTCTGTGTGAATATGAGCAGCAAAACTACTTCATTCTTCCCACATTATAAAGAAGAAGAGAGTGCGCTGTATTAAACAATTTAAAACATTGCAGCGTGACGAAAGTGCTGTATCCATTCCGAACGCTAATTTTACCAGACCGTGCTGTTCCGTCTCAGAATTCCTTCTGAGCATGCGTGGCACTTTGTGCGTCGGAATTGGCCACACACGGTCGGAATTGACGCAATCGGATTTTGTTGTCGTAAAATTTTATAGCCTGCTCTCAAACTTTGTGTGTCGGAAAATCCGATGGAAAATGTCCGATGGAGCCCACACACGGTCGGAATTTCCGACAACACGCTCCGATCGCACATTTTCCGTCAGAAAATCCGACCATGTGTACGGGGCATAACTCTTTTAGATGTAGCACCCTGGTGTTTAGGCAGGGTTGCTAAGTAAATTTAGTTGCCAGGCTGTAGTTGCCCTGGTTAATTGTTAGTAGAGCCACTGATTCCGCTCTAGTTCTGGACTTGCTGCACCTTCTCTCTTCTATTGCTAGTTGGCGTCATGCTGGTGACATTAGATAGACAAGGGCTTAGCAAGGTCAGGATATGAATGGATGGGGTGTCTCAGCCAATTGGCAGGGGTTTCTTTAGTCCCTTGGCCTGCTGGGAGAGCCTATTTATTTGGGTGGAGTCAGGTGATTGGGGTTCTGTGCTACCTGGACGACTGTCTGGGTGGACACGTGTTATGCTGCCCTGGGCTGCTAGGCCGGAAGCCTGAGGCCTATCCCAGGGACATCTGGCTGCTAGGCTGTCTGAGGGCCTATCCAGAAGCAGGAGAAGCAGTGCAGGGTTGGGACTGCAGGATTGGAGTCCAACTAAGAGTAACGGTTCAGCCGGATGGGGAACCAGTTGAGGTCGGAAGTAGAGGAAAAGCTGTCACTACTAAGGGACCATCCACCTTGTTACCGGAGACCATTGTGAGTAAGCTGGAGCCAGTACCAGAGCAGTCTTCTCACCAGCTGGGGACGGTGAAGAAGTGGGAAAACTTCAGCAAGTGCCAAGCCAGAGACCCAGCAGGACAGCAAAGGTGACGCTTGAGGAGAATCAGTGAGTGCCAAGCCAGGGACCTAGCGGGTCAGCAGGAGGGATGCTTGAGGAGTATCTGTAAGTGCCAAGCCAGGGACCCAGCAGGGAAGCGGGGGTGACGCTTGAGGAAGATACTGAATAATGGAGGTGGAAGAGCTCAGGGGATCCAGTGGCTATTGGGTCTCAGAGTCTAATGAGACACTGGGAGCTCAGTGAGTGAAGACCTACAGTGAGCTACTGTAGTGTGCAAGGAGAACTATTCTGTGTTATCAATAGTTAAGTAAAAGTACCGTTAGTGACTATTACAAGATTTGTTGCCATAGGAGACAGCGGTTCTACCTATTCAAAAGTGGTGTCTGGCTGGAGGCCTTCCACTGTATAGCTGTCTACCTATAGATAGATATACCAGAGTTTTCCAATTATCATTGCATCTACCTAAGGGTGTCCTGGCCCTAACCCTCTCTCCCACAGTTCTTGTTCAAGAGACAATAAATCACTTTGCATTCAAAAAGTGTCTGGCGCCCATCACTTCAGCTTGTATTATATCCACCATGCCTTGTAACGCACTCTACCAAAAAGGACTTCAGCTCTCCCTGACTCTGGAGGTCACCATTAGGCCTCTAGGGGTCGGGGCCTTCGCTACATATATAATGCACATCTATGTGTCAGTTAACTCACTATAAACCAGACATCCCCTTTAAAAATGATATGTGACAGTTATTTGAAGTCATGTGTGATGATTTTTCATATATTTACTCCTTTAAAATTGTCAGGACTAAAAAATAATTTTTCTGTATTAAAGTATAACCAAAGGCAAAAACTTTTATTTTAGTTTTGATTGCAGAGGGATTAGAATGCTTGCCAATTTGTATTGCTGTCTGTGTCCCCATTAAGGAGATTCACCCTCTCTATTTGTCCTGTTTACCATTATCATTGAATATAAACGTAAAAGAAAGTCCCAAATTTTGGGTTGTCCCAGAAATGTATTAGAGGGGAAATCTTCCAAGGGGGGCACTAGTTCTGGTGATCTGGGGGTCCCCAAGGAATTCTCTTAATTTGCAGGGATTTCCTCTCACTGTTTGGTTATGAGACAGGAAGTGAAGGGAAATCTCCGCAATGGGACACAGATGGTGAAAAAATATCTGAGAGGGGTTATAACTCTCCCTTACTCTATCCAAAATTTAAAAAAAGGTTTTGCTTATAGTTTTACTTTAAAGTGGATGTAAACCCGATTTATGAAATTTGACGGGCACTTATATCTGTAGCGTTTACTTATCTCTATCCAAAGCCCTGAGTCCCGTGTCTTTCTTCTGTTTCGTTCCTCTGTTATCAGCATGATAACTTCTGACAAGTTCTCCGAGATCGGAGATAAAACCAGCCTGAAATGTGTGTCAGGGTGGGTGCGATAAATAGGTTAGTAGAGAGCTTTTCTTGTCACAGCACAGCTCTGAAAGTATCTTCGTTCTTCTGCCTATGTGGAGTGGGGGGTGTGTCTTTCCTCCAATCAGCTGTCACACAGTGTAAGCCAAGACGACACTCCTACTGTTGAATGTGGATGTAAAAACTCTAACACAATGTAAGAATTCTAATGAATATATAAGGCTGAAGATAGCAGATATGCATGTAAAACTTATGTAGGGAGTTTAGTTTCATCTCTGTGTATCATCTGAGGCTGTTCACTTAACTGGGTATAGGAAAGGGTTTATTTACATCCACTTTAAAGTGTTTGTTAACCCAAAAAATAAAAATAGAGATCCTGGTCCCTTAAATCAGATTAAACAGCACAGTACTTGTGTTGTGTAATCTGCGCCTCTCTAAACTGTAAAAACCTGCCTGTTCCTGCCACTTCCTGAGTCTCCCTCTCTGCGCTGACCACGATAACTAGGGCTGCTGAGCCCTGACCACCGTTGTCAGTTTACGTCCCTCTGTCATCCACAGCCCTGCTCTGCTCTCCTCTCTCACCCTCCTCCCTGCTTGTCAGCTCTGTGTTCTGTGTCTCTAAAAAATGATAAATGCCACTGCTAGCCACTCTATTATAGCCTGGTATAGCACGCTGTATTAGTCTTTTATAAAAAAATGAGGCTTGTAAATACCTGTTTAGAGCGAGGAAGAAAAATGCTGACTATGACCCTAAGAACACCACCCCTACAGAGGTGGAAACATTATGCATTGGGGCTGTTTCTCTGCTAAACGTACAGACTGACTTTGTCGCATTGAGGGGCCAATTGATGGGGCCGTGTATTGTAAAATCTTGGATGAGAACCTTCTTCCATCAGCCAGAACACTGAAGATGGGTCTTTCAGCATGACAATGACCTAAAACATACTGCCAATGCAACAAAGGAGTGACACAAGAAGGAGCACTTTAAGGTCATGGAGTGGCCTTGCCAGTCTCCAGACTTTAATCCCATAGAAAATTTATGGAGTGAGCTGAAACTTTGAGTTGCCAAGCGACAGCTAGGAAACCTTAAGGATTTAGAGAAGATCTGTAAAAGAGTGGACCAAAATCCCTCTTGAGTAGGGATGAGCCGAACACCCCCCCGGTTCGGTTCGCACCAGAACCTGCGAACGGACCGAAAGTTCGCACGAACGTTAGAACCCCATTGACGTCTATGGGACTCGAACGTTCGAAATCAAAAGTGCTCATTTTAAAAACTAATTTGCATGGTATTGTCCAAAAAAGGGTTTGGGGACCCGGGTCCTACCCCAGGGGACATGTATCAATGCAAAAAAAACTTTTAAAAATGGCCGTTTTTTCGGGAGCAGTGATTTTAATGATGCTTAAAGTAAAAAAAAAAAAGGGAAATATTCCTTTAAATATCGTACCTGAGGGGTGTCTATAGTATGCCTGTAAAGTGATGCGTGTTTCCCGTGTTTAGAACAGTCCCTGCACCAAATGTCATTTTTAAAGGAAAAAATCTCATTTAAAACTGCTTGCGGGTTTAATGTAATGTCGGGTCCTGGCAATATGGATGAAAATCAGTGAGACAAACGGCATGGGTACCCCCCAGTCCATTACCAGGCCCTTTGGGTCTTGTATGGATATTAAGGGGAACCCCACACCCAAATTAAAATAAGGAAAGGTGTGGGGCCACCAGGCCCTATATACTCTGAACAGCAGTATACAGGCGGTGCAAACAAGACAGGGACTGTAGGTTTGTTGTTAAGTAGAATCTCTTTGTAATTTTGAACGGGTACATTTTTAACGTGTTTAGCTCCAGCCAAAAAATCTTTCTTAAGCTTTTTGGAAAACATAGGGAAGGGTTATCACCCCTGTGACATTTGTTTTGCTGTCTTTCCTCCTCTTCAGAAGATTTCACCTCACTTTTTGTCCCAATGGATTGGAAAGCATCAGTGGAAAGGAGAAATGTTTTTCCCATATTAACTCTTACAGTTGAGTCAGTGACCTCATCATCCCCTCCCTCCTCATCACTGGAGCAAACCTGGCAGTATGCTGCAGCAGGGGGAGCATGACTGCCAGATTGCTGTCCTTCTTGGGCACCCCCTCTGTCCGTGCTCATGTTACTGCCTTCATCGAGCTCAGTATCATCATCAGAGCCTTCCAAACGCTGGGCATCCTCCTGGAGCATGTACCCAACACTGTGGTCAAACAGTTCGAGGGACTCCTCAGGAGGACATGGTGGGGCTAGGGAAGGAGTCACTGATGACATTGAGCCGAGGGAAGAGGCCGCTGCTTTGCCAGACAAAGTACCCTGGGCATGAGTGAGAGAGGATGAGGAGGATGAGGACGGCTTGGTCATCCACTCGACCAAGTCTTCCGCATGTTGCGGCTCAACATGGCCAGCTGCCGAAAAAAAGGGCAAGCGTGTCCCATGGCCACGTGCTGATGAGGATGCACCATCTCCACGACCAGCACTAGACACAGAGCCTGCTTGCCCTCTCTTATTGGCTTGTGACTGTCTGCCTCTCCTTCTTGGCCTTCCAGACATACTAATGGCCTGTAGCTGCACTAAGCTGGGATATATATATATATATATATATATATATGTACTGATACTGCAGCTAGCAAAATCAACTGCCTGCCTGTAGTATGAGAACACCACCAACCTTCTACAGGTAGCTTTAGCTGAACACTGTGAGGTGGACGCACCCCACTAACTTGTAGGTTTAGCTGAACACTGTGAGCAGGACGCACTGCACTAACTGTAAATAGTCTAGCTGCCTGACTGTGGTACTAATAGGATCAAAAGAACACCAGCAATTTTCTTCAGGTAGCTGTATTTACTGTAACAAGACAAGCCTGCCTGTCAGTAAGAAGATAACAGAAACGGATCTAGCTGAACACTGTGAGCAGGACGCACCCCACTAGCTTGTAGGTTTAGCTGAACACTGTGAGGTGGACGCACCCCACTAACTTGTAGGTTTAGCTGAACACTGTGAGCAGGACGCACCCCACTAACTTGTAGGTTTAGCAGAACACTGTGAGCAGGACGCACTGCACTAACTGTAAATAGTCTAGCTGCCTGACTGTGGTACTAATAGGATCAAAAGAACACCAGCAATTTTCTTCAGGTAGCTGTATTTACTGTAACAAGACAAGCCTGCCTGTCAGTAAGAAGATAACAGAAACGGATCTAGCTGAACACTGTGAGCAGGACGCACCCCACTAGCTTGTAGGTTTAGCTGAACACTGTGAGGTGGACGCACCCCACTAACTTGTAGGTTTAGCTGAACACTGTGAGCAGGACGCACCCCACTAACTTGTAGGTTTAGCAGAACACTGTGAGCAGGACGCACTGCACTAACTGTAAATAGTCTAGCTGCCTGACTGTGGTACTAATAGGATCAAAAGAACACAAGCAATTTTCTTCAGGTAGCTGTATTTACTGTAACAAGACAAGCCTGCCTGTCAGTAAGAAGATAACAGAAACGGATCTAGCTGAACACTGTGAGCAGGACGCACCCCACTAACTTGTAGGTTTAGCAGAACACTGTGAGCAGGACGCTCTGCACTAAATGTAAATAGTCTAGCTGCCTGACTGTGGTACTAATAGGATCAAAAGAACACCAGTAATTTTCTTCAGGTAGCTTTATATACTGTAACAAGACAAGCCTGCCTGTCAGTAAGAAGAGAACAGGAACGGATCTAGCTGAACACTGTGAGCAGGACGCACTGCACTAAATGTAAATAGTCTAGCTGCCTGACTGTGGTACTAATAGGATCAAAAGAACACCAGTAATTTTCTTCAAAATACTGTAACAAGACAAGCCTGCCTGTCAGTAAGAAGATAACAGGAACGGATCTAGCTGAACACTGTGAGCAGGACGCACTGCACTAAATGTAAATAGTCTAGCTGCCTGACTGTGGTACTAATAGGATCAAAAGAACACCAGTAATTTTCTTCAAAATACTGTAACAAGACAAGCCTGCCTGTCAGTAAGAAGATAACAGGAACGGATCTAGCTGAACACTGTGAGCAGGACGCACTGCACTAAATGTAAATAGTCTAGAAGATAACAGGAACGGATCTAGCTAAACTGAATACAGTGTATATATATATATATATATATATATATATATATATATATGCAACACCTGGGATGCATATATATAGACAATACACTTTAAGTGCAGCTAACTGACTGACTGTCCTGCCTAATCTAGCTAACTCAAATGAAATGACACTGTCTCTCTCTCTCTCTATTTCTCAGCACACCGGAACACACTGCACAGGCGGCCTTATATAGTGTGGGGCGTGTACTAAATCCCCTGAGCCATAATTGGCCAAAGCCTCCTTGGCTTTGGCCAATTACGGCTCTCTGTTAAGGCGGCGCTGTGATTGGCCAAGCATGCGGGTCATAGTGCATGCTTGGCCAATCATCAGCAAGCAATGCACTGCGATGCCGCAGTGAATTATGGGCCGTGACGCGCCACAAGAATTTGGCGCGAACGGCCCATATCGTTCGCAATTCGACGAACGATCGAACAGCCGATGTTCGAGTCGAACATGGGTTCGACTCGAACACGAAGCTCATCCCTACTCCTGAGATGTGTGCAAACCTGGTCACCAACTACAACAAACGTCTTACTTCTGTGCTTGCCAACAAGGGTTTCTCCACCAAGTACTAAGTCATGTTTTACTTAGGGATCAAATCTTACTCACTGAATGAGCTGATGAGCTTTTTCTGGATTTTTGGTTGATATTCTGTCTCTATCATTTAAAATACACCCAGGATAAAAATTATAGACCCTTCATTTCTTTGTAAGTGGGCAAACTTACAAAATCTGCAGGGGATCAAATAATTATTTTCCCCACTGTACATTGTGGGACATATTTGTTAATTTTTCAATTTTCTTTCTAATGGACTCCTCGAAAAGTGTGGTGTCTTTATTCATTATTTACATTTTTTTAGTGAATGATTAGGGGTACTATGTACCCCTACCCCGGTGGGGGCAGGTTGATGTCTTTTGGCAGACTTACTTTTAAAGGGAGTTTCCAGATTCCAATAACCTGGGGAAGAAGCAACTGTCCTCACCAACACAGGGACAAGGTGCTTTGCCAGGGGAGTTCTCCTTTGCAAGGACCCAAATCGATGTTGAGGGCATGTGCCCTGGGATGGCTCAGGAGAGAAGAGGCTGTTTGCTTGCCTCCCCTCTTCCTGTCTTGCCAGGTTGCATGCTAACGTAAGGGTCTGGATTTTGAGGGGATCTCATGCTTTTTTTTGTGGGGTTCTCACAGATTTGAAGGGTTTGGTATAGAATTTAAAGGTGACCCTATGTTTTTTTTTTTGTGCATGGGCCCCCCACTTGCTATCCATACCAGATCCTCATCAGGGAAAAGGGTCATATACAGTGGATATAGAAAGTCTACACACCCCTGTTAAAATGTCAGGTTTCTGTGATAATTATTATTATTATCAAAGATAAATAATTTCAGAACTTGTTCCACCTTTAATTTGACCTATATACTGTACAACTCAGTTGAAAAACAAACTGAAATCTTTTTCTTTTTTTGGGGGGGGGTTTAAAAAACTAAAATAATGTGGTTGCATAAGTGTGCACACCCTCTTATAACTGGGGATGTAACTGTGTTCAGAATTAAGCAATCAGATTCAAACTCATGTTAAATAGGAGTCAGTACACACCTGCCATCATTTAAAGTGCCTCTGATTAAACCCAAATAAAGTTCAGCTGTTCTAATTGGTCTTTCCTGACATTTTCTTAGTTGCATCCTACAGCAAAACTCATGGTCCACAGAGCGCTTCCAAAGCATCAGAGGGATCTCATTGTTAAAAGGTATCAGTCAGGAGAAGGGTACATAAGAATGTCCAAGGCATTAGATATACCATGGAACACAGTGAAGACGGTCTTCATCAAGTGGAGAAAATATGGCACAACAGTGACATTACCAAGAACTGGAGGTCCCTTCAAAATTGATGAAAAGACAAGAAGAAAACTGATCAGGGAGACTGCCAAGAGGCCTACAGCAACATTAAAGGAGCTGCAGGAATATCTGGCAAGTACTGGCTGTGTGGTACATGTGACAACAATCTCCCATATTCTTCATATGTCCGGGCTATTGGGTAGCGGCAAGACGGAAGCCTTTTCTAATGGAAAAAAACATCCAAGCCTAGCTAAATTTTGCAATTGCAAAAACACATCTGAAGTCTCCCAAAAGCATGTGGAAAAATGGTCTGATGAAACCAAGGTTGAACTTTTTGGCCATAATTCCAAAAGATATGTTTGGCGCAAAAACAACATTGCACATCACCAAAAGAGCACCATACCCACAGTGAAGCATGGCGGTGGCAGCATCATGCTTTGGGGCTATTTTTCTTCAGCTGGAACAGGGGCCTTAGTCAAGGTAGAAGGAATTATGAACAGTTCCAAATACCAGTCAATATTGGCACAAAACCTTCAGGCTTATGCTAGAAAGCTGAACATGAGGAGGAACGTCATCTTTCAGCATGACCACGACCCAAAGCCTACATCCAAATCAACAAAGGAATGGCTTCATCAGAAGAATATTAAAGTTTTGAAATGGCCCAGTCAGAGCCCAGACCTGAAACTGATTGGAAATCTGTGGGGTGATCTAAAGAGGGCTGTGCACAGGAAATGTCCTCACAATCTGAAAGATTTGAAGTGTTTTTGCAAAGAAGTCAAGATGTGCCATGCTGATAGACTCATACCCAAAAAGACTGAGTGCTTTAATAAAATCAAAAGGTGCTTCAACAAAGTATTAGTTTAAGGGTGTGCACACTTATGCAACCATATTATTTAAGTTTATTTTTACTTCCCTCCACCTAAAAGATTTCAGTTTGTTGTTCAACTGAGTTGTACAGTTTATAGGTCACATTAAAAGTGGGAAAAGTTCTGAAATTATTTATCTTTGTCTCATTTTTTTACATAACAGAGATTTTAACAGGGGTTTGTAGACTTTTTATATCCACTGTATATATTTATAGCAGGAAGAAAATAGCTTTTTTTTTGCTTTTTTGTGGGGGGTCTCATATTACCATTTATACCAGCCCATCAGCTAGGATTAGGGTCTGGTATAGATGAAGCCAATCCCCAGTCACTTTGTTTACAAACAAAAGTAAGCAGCTGAACCTGTAATTTACCAGCAATTTTAACAACATTGTTTATAAATTTAGTTTTGCTAATTTTACCACAAAAAAACGGGAAAACTTATTGACTCGAGTATAAGCCTAGGGTGAGAAATACAGCAGCTACTGTAAGTGCAAAAGAGGGTCAACAGTGCCCATCTGCATGCCTCCTCACTGTGCCCATCTGCATTGCACACTGTGCCCATCTGCATGCCTCCTCACTGTGCCCATCTGCCTGCCGTCTCACTGTGCCCATCTGCCTGCCGCCTCACGGTGCCCATCTGCCTGCCACCTCACTGTGCCCATTTGCATGCCTCCTCACTGTGGCCATCTGCACTGTGGCCATCTGCGGCCATGTGGCCATGGAGTGAAATGGTGCTCAACCAAAAGGAGCCGGGTGCGAGCAATGGGAGCTAGGAGATTTAAACACCAAATACTGCACATGGGTAAGGCCTTAAGCCTTAAGCGAAGAAAAAAAGACAAGATCAAAGAAAAGATATAAGAAATAAAAAAAGAAAGCAGGACAGTAGCAACCATCAAGAAGGGGGAGCCTATGGCTAGGACATCGTCAGAACCCCCAGCAACACATCACACCTAGCCAGAAATGTCAGAGAAATGCTTAAGGCTTGGTTGACATGGAGAAGTTGATCCAAAAAAAAACACAATTGCACAAATTTATGGTATCAATTATATAAGCTAGCAGTTAACTCTTCAAACCGCATGATGGAGTTAATTTCCTCTATCCATTCCCTAACAGTAGAGGTGGGCATCTTCTTCCAATGCCTAGGGATTATGCAAGCTGCAGAGAGGAGAAAAAGGAAGATACCTTTTTTGAGTCTTGCAATGGATCCTGGTATCACAGAGATAAGGGCCACTTCAGGGGTGTCTGGCCACTTTTAACCTGTGAACTGGTGGCACAGTTTAAAAATAGTGGTCTAAAAAGACCACTACACATTGATTAGCTAAAGTAGATAAGTACATTACTTTTCTCAGCAGCAGCTCCAGGGACAAAACAGAATGTATTTACCATGAAATAATTACTTACCAAACCAGCATGAGAAAGATTGTGATCTGGCGCATTCCAGGAGTGCGGAAAAGATCCAGAAGAGAATGAGATTGCTTCATGCTAGATAGCTCAGATTGCATGTGAGCGATTAAGGCCTATAAAGACAGGTTATAGAACTCTATTAAAGTGATACCAAAGGTAAACAATGAAAAATTGCAGCACTGTCCCCGTAGGGCTTGCTGAATGTTGACTTCTTAGGCCTCTTTCTGATTACCTACAGCTGGTTGCTAATAGTTTCCACTTGGTTGCTGAGGGTTCCCACTTAGCTGCTAGGGGCTCTCCTTGATCCCACCCTTCACCCTTCTGCTCGTTGCTCAATAACCAGTCCAAGGTATTTGTGTTTTTATATTTTATTTTGGAACTTGGATGGGAGAAGAGATTAGTGGGATACTCCAACTGGAACTATTCACAATAAATAAGGACAACTCTCACTTAACCTCACCGGATTATCTGTGGAAGCAGTCACACTGCTTTAACCATACAGCCACATGTATGGAGGGATTAAGTCTTCTTGCTCTCACTAGCAGCAGACTTGATGCACTAAATTATCTTCAGGACATTCTCTTAACATCCCCTTTACTGACACCCATCCACTAACTCTTCTAGCTGAAGGGGGCGGCCCTCACTCGACAGACCCCAAAGACACAGATCTATACTCACAGTAGGCAGAATCAGATCCTTCCTGGTGTCTCCCTTCCAGTCAGATTCTCTCTCTTTCTAGGCCCCTGGGTCGAACACCCAGGGCCGCACAGCTGCCTCTGTGGAGGAAAGAGCAGCCGCCCCCTTCCTCCTGGATTCTGTTCCCCGGCTCCACTAACTCTGAGCACATGCAATGAGCACTTTCCCTCTGCCAATTGTCAGGGCTGTAACAAAGCCTGTGCACTCACTTGTCAGGTCCCCTCCCACTGTCCAATATGCCCCCCTATTGGACCAATGAGGGACAGTCAGAACAAGCTGAGCTGTACCTGAGTACAATGAGCAGACCTAACCAATAGATCCTGCTCCCTGGTAGGCAGAGAGCACTCTAAGTTTTACCTGACTATCTTCCTGGTAAGCAGAAAGATCAAAAACTATACTCTCTTCTAGCACCTACCTAGGAGGGTGCTACAATAAAAAAAAATATCCCTCCTCTAGTGCTTCAATCACCCAGTGCGACCTCCACCAATGCCAGAAAAACGCACTCACCAGATATAGTTGCTATCTAATAGAACAGCAAAAATTGCATGTAATAAAATCCAGGCCTTCAGAGGTATGTAGTCATCATTAGCTCGTACTTTCCACCTCTATCCGAATTAAAGGACCTTCTTTCAGAACGTATCCGGGTGCATGGATCATGACTAGAAAGCTTTATTTCTCATGATAAAAAAACTCAGCATATCCCATCCAAAATAATAAGTCACCAATGACAAAAAAGAGAAAATCTCATGGTGCAATATTTATTGGTGAATTAGCATAAAAACAAACACATAAAACAATTATATAGCACTTACATAAAAAAACGACAATCCAACCAGGGACAAAACATCATGTGTGAATAGTAAGCTTGCACTTACATGAAGTGCCGCCATTCTGAAGCAGAGTGGCAGCCAGGACCTCAAGCATTTTACAGTAATAAACCTCTACAGCTGTTTCGTGCACACACGCATTTTCAGGATTATAAAAAGTTTTTTTACACCCGATGATGAGTGTGTGCAGGAAATAACTGCAGAGGTTTATTACTAAACAACGCTTATGTAAGTGCTATAGGCACAATTGTTTTATATGTATGTTTTAATGCTAGTTCAACAAAATACTTCACCATGAGATTTTCTCTTTTTTGCCATACACTGAGTTGTTTTTATCATAAGAAATAAAACTTCCTGGTCATGATCCATGCACCTGGATACATTCTGAAAGAAGCTCCTTTGATTTGGATAGAAGTGGAAAGTGCGAGCTAATGATGACTACATACCTCTGATGACCTGGATCTTATCATATGCGATTTTTGCTGTTCTATTCATTAGACAGCAACTATATCTGGTGAGTGTATTTTTCTGGCATTGGTGGAGTTTGCACTGGGTGATTGAAGCACTAGAGGAGAGAGATCACCTGAATTATATTACTTGATACTTCTTCAAAAGATTTATTCAGAACTATTTTATGTTTAATTTTATTGAATATTTTCAATGTTATGTAGCAAGGTCCCAGGCCCCCTAATGAGAACCTCCAGGGCCAGAGATAGCTGACATCCTTCTGTGTATAGTGGGTTGTGAGGCATGGTGGGTGCAAGATGAGTCACCACGGGCAAGCTAGAGAGAGCGGACACCTGATCAAAGGAGTCACTGCTGCTGCCTCACTGGGTTTGGTGAGAGGGCCTTGTGGCCACTATTCGTTACCACCACTAGCAACTGAGCCATTAGGAACTACCTTTCAGCTACCCTATAGTTCTATAGCTACTGTCTGCAGGCCTATTGACTGCCTTATAGCACGCCAACTGTTACCGGACTCAGGACTAAAGACTGCACCTCTTGAGAGATTCTGTACCCCAGTCAGTCCCTTAGAATGCACTCTAATCTATTGAAGTATTTTCCTCATCTATACTGCATTTACCGTTTATTAATATTGTTTATTGTTGTTTTGCTAACTCACCTTTATATTCTAGTTAGTGGTATAAAACCTAAAATTTGCCAGTTTGCCAAAGTTATTACTCTAGCAGATTATGTCATTTACCTGCTGTGTGCTTATTTATGTTCAAGTTGCCATTCATTCCAACCAATATCAATAGATTAAGAGTATTTACCGCTAAATTGGTGTGTGTCTATTTACTAGTAGTAATTCACAGCCAGGTTAAAGGTATTTTACACTTGTGTCTTTAATTGTGCCTGTAGTGATTTTTATTCAACCCGGTGTGTCGGAGGAGCTGAGGTTGTTGCTGGAGTCGAGGCGGAGAACAGAAAACCCAAAATTACCAAGCGGCTCCTTTGGGAGTGGCGCCAAACTAGCTTTTTCTTTCCAGCGTGTACAGTGTGTAGACACACAATACATGCAGTCTGCACCCTGGAGTCTACAGCGTCCTGCCCAATCAGCAGCAGCCCGATGGTAGATGGACAGTGCAAATGGCCAAGGAGAGCGGTGGCCTGGCTCAGATACTAGGGTGGCCGCAGACAGTGCTGGGGGAGCAGAGGGTGGCTCATTGCTAATAACAAGTTCTAGATTTTTCTATCTTTTAGTGGGTCCCACCACCCCAGTCTATGGTGTGTAGGCAGTAAGGAGATGATGTGCTGTAACCTTCAGCAACCAATCAGTGAGCTGTAATGATGTGCTGTAACCTCTAGCACCCAATAAGTATGTGGTAATGATGCATAGTAACCAATAGCAACCAATCAGTGAGTGGTAATAATGTGCAGTAACCTCTAGCAACCCATCACTGAACAGTAGTGACCAGCTGTAATCTCTAGCAACCAATTAGTGAGCAATAATGATGTGCACTAACTTCTTGCAACCAATCAGTGGGTGGTAAGGACATGCTGCAACCAGTCAGTGAGCAGCAATGAAAAGCAGAAACTTCTAGCAACCAATCAGTGAGCAGTAATAATGTGCAGTAACCGATAACAACCAATCAGTGAGCAGTAATAATCTGCAGTAACCTCTAGCAACCAATCAGTGATTGGTAATTATGTGCAGTAACCTCTAGCAATCCAATCAGTGAGCCTGGACCAGTTCTTTATGTTTACATTATTAACGTTTTTTAGATAAGTCTAAGTGTCAGGAAAGGGTTCGCCCATTGGTGGTGCTGTCGGTCTCTTGGATCACAGTACCAGTGTCCACCAGCGGGTGTCTTCCAACACTCTGGATCTGTATAGGAGGGATTCGCCTGTTGGTGGCACTGTTGGATCCTTTGGCTGTAATACCAGTGTCCACCAGCGGGTGTTTCCGGGCTGTCACGTACCTTGTGGACAAGCCCGACTTGCAGGGGATGGCCTCTCTTGCGGCTCCGACTCGAGGGCCCTGGTAGGGTAAACAGGAAGCACAGGAGTCAAGAGTGGCATGAGTGCCTGGCAGGATTAATGGCAGGAGATGGGTCTGGAACTCAGGAAACACTGTGCAGAAGAACCTCAGACTGAGCTGGAAGGTAGACCGGAAACCTGGAGGGAGCTGGATCAGCAGGCTGGTGCAGCAGACTGGAACCGGACAGCAGACTGGAGCTGGACAGCAGACTGGAACTGAACAGCAGACTGGAACCGAACAGCAGACTGGAACTGCTGTTGGAACTAAACAACAGACTGGAACCGGACAGCAGACTGGAACCTGGAACCAGGATACTGAGACTGGAGAGTCAGACAAGCCGGGTCGGTAGTCAGGCAGACAGTGGAGGTGCCAGAGGGTCAGGCAGAAGAGTAGTCAGAGAAACCGGGGTCGGATGCAGGTAGATGACAGGGATGGTCGGAGACAAGCCGGGATCAGATGCAGGCGGACAACAAGGATAGTCAGGAGCAAGCTGGGTTTAGCACAGGAACAGGTTCTCAAGGATCAAAACACACATAACGCTGTAGAGCAGACAGCAAGATCTCAGTGTGAAAGTCTGGTTTAAATAGCCCGCCTGGTGCTAATGGGCGCACACGCATGCGCATAGGCGCGCGCAATCGCGCAACTGCACGCTCAGGATTCCTGTTACTGGCAGGATCTTCCTGACACCGACACTGTGGAGCAGACAGCACCTCCTTTGTTCAGGTGTCAATTGAGGCTAATTACAGGTATTCATATAAATACCCGGCTGGCAATTGCTCTTGTTGCCCTGGTATCTTCATTGTGCCCTGAGCCGTACCTGCGACCTGTGAACCTGCAACCTGTGTACCTGATCCTTTTACCCTGTGCATCTGATCCTGATCCTGATCCTGTCCCTCCTGTTACCTTGCATCCCTGCCCTGTAGCCTGATCCCTTTGCACCTTCCCCCATCTGCTGATTCCCTGTGTATGACCACGGCCTGCGTTACGTTTGTGATTCTGGAACTGCCCTTGTTTATCTGCTGATCTCCTGTGAATGACCCTGGCCTGGCTACATTTAAGATTGGGTACTTCCCTTATATTGTATATAGTTATTGTTGTTTGTGGGTCACTGTTTGGTTGGTTGTTCACTGTTTATATTCGAGGTGTTTATATATTGTTATCACTTATCCTTAAATAAACTTAATTATTCACTTACATGCGTTTTTGGTTCTCTCTGTGTAATCCACACAGCCTGGTCATACCAATTCCTGACACTAAGTGTTTATTTGTCTTTTGGGGATGTTGGAGTGAAGAGCAAAATTGCATGGGGGTAGGAGGGCCCAAGAAAATGTTTGCCCCTTTGCAGCAGGTATGAATATGGGACTATTCCAGTGTTCTGCCTGCTGGGGGGGAGGAGAGTGAGTTCAGGGTGTCAGCTTTAATATATCGTCTTTTTCTCTTACCTTTTCTTCCCGACAGTACTTCCAGGTCTGATCCACAGCGTAGTTGCCGCAGAAGGAGCAGGTCTTCTAAATCACACCACCGGCACTCTTCCTCTGGTTCCAGGCACCACGGATCGTCTTCTAAATCCAGACACCACAGTAGAGATCCTCCCTCATCTCACCCCAGCAAGGAGGTGGAGAAGTCATGTTGGGGACGTAGGGCCCCGATCCCTGCCAGCAAGTCTCTCTGTGACCGCTGTTTCTCCAAAGCAATGGATGAGAGGGAGGGTGCTGACCAGCACCTCCAATCATTAGTCAAACAAGTTGTGAGAGAATCTCTGCAGGAGAGAGAGGCTAGCAAGCCTCGTGAACCCCCTCCGGAGCCTCTATGCTCTCCAACGGGAGAGGGGCAGGCCCACGAGACATGGGAGTCTTCCCAGCCAAGCCATCCATCCGTTCCTCCTTCGGATAGCGAGTCGGATGCAAAAAATCCAGGGATGGGCTTCGAGTATGCCCTGGTTCCCTCTTTGGTGAGAGCGGTAAGGGAAGCTCTGAATTGGGAAGATCTGGTAACTTCTCCTCCTAAGCAGAGACAAATTTTCAAGCAGCTCAATAAGGAGCGTCAATATTTTCCCTTCAAGTAGGTGACATCATCTCTGACGAATGGGGCAAAATGGACAAGAAGAGATCCATGCAGTCTAAAATTCTAAAGCTGTATCCCTTCAGGGAGGAAGAGGTTAAGCATCTTGAGTCAGCTCCCTTGGTGGACGCGACGCTGATGAGATTGGTTAGATATGTGACTCTTCCTCTGGAAGACAGTCTTCTTCAAATTTCCTTTTGAAAGACTGATCGATTCCGATCTGAAATTAATTTACTTAACAGTGGGCATGGCCTGAAACTGGTCCTGGCCTTAGTCACGGTATCTAAAGCCTTGGAATCTTGGTCAGACGATGTTGATGAGACCCTCAGAGGTATTTCCAGTGAAGTGGCCAGAAGCTCACCTATTCAAGAAATCAGGCTGGCATCAGCCTTTCTGGGGGATGCTTCCATTGATGTCATCCACCTGGTGGCTCAGGTTATGCTGGCGGCGGTCACTGCCCATCGTGCCTTATGGCTCCGTCCATGGTTGGCGGATCCAGCTTCCAAGCAAGTTTGGTGCCGAATTCCCTTTGAGGGCACACCCCTTTTCGGCAACAAACTTGACACCGCCATAACCCGGGCCAAGGGTGGTAAGTCTGGTTTTCTCCCTCAGAATCAACGCTTACAAAGTCAGAGGCGCACTTTCCCGAGAAGACAGAATACCGATCGCACAAGAGAAGCGCACAGCTACAGGCCTGGCCGGGAGTTTATAAGATCATGGAAAGCCAGGCAGTCCTCATTTAAGAAACCCACGAAAGGTGGTTCTTCCGGCAACCAGGATTCCACTAAGTCTTTTTGAGATTGGGACCGCTCAGGCATGCCAGGTGGGGACTCGTCTTCTCTGTTTTCGGCATGTCTGGGCGGCCTCAATCCAGGACTTCTGGACCATCAAAACGGTCTCTTCAGGTCACACCTGGGTCTAGCAGCACCCCCAGACTCAGATTAATTCCTACGACTCTTCCATGTTCAGAAGAAAAAAAGCAGATCCTGTTAGCTTACATAAACTCTTTATTAGAGCAAGGCGCAGCCATCCCTGTTCCAGATGGCGAACGAGGCAAGGGCATATATTCTCCTCTGTTCATGGTACAGAAAAAGAATGGCACATGGAGACCAGTCATAGACTTGACCCATCTCAACCACTTCATCCGAAAAGAAAAATTCAAGATGGAGTCTTTACTTACAATCCAGCAGTCGGTCCATCCAGGAGACTGGTTGGTGTCAATCGATATGAAAGACGCCTACTTCCACGTTCCGGTGGCAGTGTGTCCAGGCTGGGCTCAGCCCTTTCTTCTCCGAGCTGGCCGCTCAGCTGTTGGCTAATTGCCAGCACCCATCTCTCTCCACAGTTACTCAGCTGTTGATGATATCCTGCTCGTCAGTCCTGCCTATTTAAGCCGTCCTGTCCAGAGGAGCTCAGCATTTGCCCTAGTCAACATCACAGAGACGCTCTCCTGCATTCCTGTTAAAAGTCTTGCTTGGCTGACATCCCTGTTGGCTCCAGATCCTGCTTGCTGTTTTACTACGCTCATCTCCGGCTCCCTGACGTTTGGCTTGTCTGACTATCTGTTCCAGTTCCAGAACTCTGGCTATGTTTTGACTACGCTTGTTCTATTTACTTTTATTATTAAACAAGTGTGATTTAACTGTATTTCTGTCTCGGTCCTACAGTGGCCCGAACCCATGGGTTTACGTCCTCTGCAGCTTTTCCTGGGCTTTGCCAACTATTATTGGAAGTTTACTCGTAACTTCTCGTCTCTGGTCAAGCCCCTGACTGATATGACCAGAAAGGACTGTAACCCATAGAGTTGGTCTCCGGAGTCCATTAAGGCCTTTGAGAGTCTTTGAGAGTCTCAAGGCTGCCTTTGTTTCTGCTCCTGCATTGGCACATCCTGATCCTATATCTTTTATCCTTGAGGTTGATGCTTCTGAGACTGGCGTTGGCGCCCTTCTGTCTCAATGTCCTAACTCTGTCTCTATGCATCCTTGTGGCTACTTTTACAAGAAATTGTCACCTGCGAAGTGCAATTACGAGATTAGTGACAGAGAGCTGTTGGCGATCATTTTACCCCTGAAAGAATGGAGACACCTCCTCAAAGGTACCACTGAGACGGTTCTCATTCTTACTGACCATAAGAATCTCACATTCTTGTCTGAGGCTAAATGCCTCTCTCCCAGAAGGGCGTGATGGGCTCTTTTCTTGTCAAGTTTCAATTACATTGTCTCATTCTTACCTAGTACTAAGAATGTAAGGGCTGACGCCTCGTCACGACAATTTTACTCCACTTCCAATTTGGAGTCTGTTCCGGTTCCTGTGATTCCTCCTGATCGTATTCTGGCTACGGTTCGCACCAGTCTCACTTGTCCTTTGGGTGACAAAATTCTTGCTGCTCAGGTCCATGCTCCGCCTGAGAAACCTTGTGACCGCTGCTTTGTCCCAGAGAGTCTCCGTAATGCCGTGCTCCAGACTTACCATTCTCCCAAGGCTGCTGGCTACCCTGGGAAGAATCAACTCGTTTGGGCCATTTCCCAACAATTCTGGTGGCCTAGTCTATGGGCTGATGTAACTGCCTTCGTAGCTGCTCAGAGTATAACTCCACGACACCTTCCAGTGGGCCTCCTACAACCCATACCCAATGGAGAGAGGCCCTGGACCCACCTGTCTATGGATTTTATTGTGGAGTTACCCAACTCCCAAGACAACACAGTTATCCTTATGGTGGTTGACCGGTTCTCAAAGATGTGTCATTGTATTCCACTTAAGAAGTTGCCCACTTCTAAGGAACTGGCTTTCATTTTTGCTCGGGAGATCTTTCGCTTACATGGGCTACTCAAGGTGATTGTATCGGACAGGGGTAATCAGTTTGTGTCCCGGTTCTGGTGAGCCTTTTGTGCACAGTTGGGAATTCAGTTTGCTTGATCCTCTGCATATCACCCGCAGTCTAATGGGGCTGCAGAACAAGCCAACCAGTCCTTGGAGCAATTCCTACGTTGCTATATCTCTGACCATCATAACAACTGGTCAGGCCTATTACCGTGGGCAGAGTTTGCTCACAACAGTGCCTTGAATTCTGCTTCCCGATTGCCCCCGTTTATGGCGAACTATGGTTTACAACCTTTCATGTTGCCTGACTCATTTGTTTCGCAGAGTATTCCTGCGTTAGAGGAGCATCTCCGTGGTCTTCGTTCCACTTGGGCACAAGTCCAGGAGGCTTTGCGACATGCTAATGATAGGTACAGACTCCATGGTGACCGCAGATGCCTGCCTGCGCCTTCGTACCAGGTTGGGGACAGGGTCTGGCTGTCATCTCATAACCTTCGACTTCGTGTTCCCTCACTGAAGTTTGCACCTCGGTTTATTGGGCCTTTCTGTATTCTTTGCAGGATTAACCCAGTGGCTTACACATTAGACCTTCCTTCTAATATGCGTATTTCAAATGTATTTCATGTCTCCTTTAGGGATGAGCCGAACACCCCCCGGTTCGGTTCGCACCAGAACCCGCGAACGGACCGAAAGTTCGCACGAACGTTAGAACCCCATTGACGTCTATGGGACTCGAACGTTCGAAATCAAAAGTGCTCATTTTAAAGGCTAATTTGCATGGTATTGTCCTAAAAAGGGTTTGGGGACCCGGGTCCTACCCCAGGGGACATGTATCAATGCAAAAAAAACTTTTAAAAACGGCCGTTTTTTCGGGAGCAGTGATTTTAATGATGCTTAAAGTAAAAAAAAAAAGTGAAATATTCCTTTAAATATCGTACCTGGGGGGTGTCTATAGTATGCCTGTAAAGTGACGCGTGTTTCCCATGTTTAGAACAGTCCCTGCACCAAATGTCATTTTTAAAGGAAAAAATCTCATTTAAAACTGCTTGCGGGTTTAATGTCATGTCGGGTCATGGCAATATGGATGAAAATCAGTGAGACAAACGGCATGGGTACCCCCCAGTCCATTACCAGGCCCTTTGGGTCTTGTATGGATATTAAGGGGAACCCCGCACCCAAATTAAAATAAGGAAAGGTGTGGGGCCACCAGGCCCTATATACTCTGAACAGCAGTGCAAACAAGACAGGGACTGTAGGTTTGTTGTTAAGTAGAATCTGTTTGTAATTTTGAACATTTTTAACGTGTTTAGCTCCAGCCAAAAAATCTTTTCTAAGCTTTTTGGAAAACATAGGGAAGGGTTATCACCCCTGTGACATTTGTTTTGCTGTCTTTCCTCCTCTTCAGAAGATTTCACCTCACTTTTTTGTCCCAATGAAAAATGTTTTTTGAAAATTTGGGTTTTTTTGTGGAACAAGGATTGGAAAGCATCAGTGGAAAGGAGAAATTGTTTTCCCATATTAACTCTTACAGGAGAGAATTTCCCTTCCTAGGGGTAGATTTCATCTCACTTCCTGTTGTCTCCTTCCGTTTGCAAGTAGGAGTCATTTGTAAGTTAGATGTTTGAAAGTAGGGTCCTGCCCTATATACTCAGCAGAAATTTGGGCCTTAGGTATTGCTGTGGCCACAACACTGTAAGCCCTCACAGGGCCCTGCTGTGAAATATTAGATCAAGAATTGTAATTACATGCCCCTGTTGAACAGGAGCTGAAAAATTAGGCCTTAGGCACTGGTGCTGGTGCCACAACACTGCAACCCCTCACAGACACTCTAGTTGGAACGCAGGAATGAGCCCTGCTGCAAAGTATTGCTTCAAAAATTGTAATTACACGCCCCTGTTAGACAGGGGCAGAAAAATTGGGCCTTAGGCACTGGTGCTGGTGCCACAACACTGCAACCCCTCACAGACACTCTAGTTGGAACGCAGGAACGAGCCCTGCTGCAAAGTATTGCTTCAAAAATTGTAATTACACGCCCCTGTTAGACAGGGGCAGAAAAATTGGGCCTTAGGCACTGGTGCTGGTGCCACAACACTGCAACCCCTCACAGACACTCTAGTTGGAACGCAGGAACGAGCCCTGCTGCAAAGTATTGCATCAAAAATTGTAATTACACGCCCCTGTTAGACAGGGGCAGAAAAATTGGGCCTTAGGCACTGGTGCTGGTGCCACAACACTGCAACCCCTCACAGACACTCTAGTTGGAATGCAGGAACGAGCCCTGCTGCAAAGTATTACATCAAAAATTGTAATTACACGCCCCTGTTAAACAGGGGCTGAAAAATTGTGCCTTAGGCACTGGTGGTGGCGCCCAGAACCAAAAATGTTCTTACAAGCTATCAGCGTGATGATTGAGGAGGAAGAGGATAATTACTCAGGGATAGTCACTCAGCATCAGCATAGGCAGTCTTTGAAGGGATCTGAGATTTCAAAAAAAATTATTCGGTTACATCAGCATCAGGTGCTTGGTAGCTGGTGGTGATCCAAGACTCATTCATTTTTATGAAGGTCAGCCGATCGACCGAGTCGGTGGACAGACGCACCCTGTGATCGGTTACCACGCCTCCAGCAGCACTGAATGTGCGTTCCGAAAGAACGCTGGATGCAGGACAGGCCAGTAGCTCAATTGCATACTGTGCAAGCTCTGGCCAGTGATCCATCCTCAAGACCCAGTAACCCAGAGGATTTTCGGTGGGAAAGGTGTCCAAGTCTGATCTTGCCCCTAGGTATTCCTGCACCATATAAAACAGACGCTGGCGATGGTTGCTGGAACCGATCATACCTTGGGGCTGCGGACCAAAAAATTGTCTGAACGCATCGGTCAGACGGCCACCTTCTCCACCGCTCCTTCTTTGACTGACCGAAGCCTCAGCAACACGTTGTCCAGAAACAGGAGTTTGTAACCTCCCAGTCTCTGGGAACGCGTTGCACAGACCTTTCTGCAAGGCCTCCCGAAGATGTTTCATCCTCTGCTCCCTCTGCGATGGCAAGATAAGGTCCGCAACCTTACCCTTGTAACGTGGATCAAGGAGGGTTGCCAGCCAGTATTGGTCCTTCTCCTTGATACCACGAATACGAGGATCCTTACGCAGGCTTTGCAGGATCAGGGAGGCCATGCAGCGTAGGTTTGCTGAGGCATTCGGTCCGGAGTCCTCTGGGTCACTAAGAACGACATGGTCCGCAGCCACCTCCTCCCAGCCACGTACAAGTCCATGTGTTTCTTGGGACTGATCCCTTAAAGACTGCTGCTGATGCTGAGTGCCAGGCTCCACCTCCATACTGACACAATCTTCCTCCTCCTCCTCTTCCTCCTCGTCCTCTTCCTGTGTGATCGGCGGGCACGCAGGAACACTGTCTGGATAAAGGGGGCCTTGAGAGCTAAGGAAGTCCTCCTCTTCCTGCCTCTGTTCTGCCTCAAGTGCCCTGTCCATTATTCCACGCAGCGTGTGCTCCAACAGGTGGACAAGGGGGACAGTGTCACTGATGCATGCACTGTCACTGCTCACCATCCTCGTGGCCTCCTCGAATGGTGACAGGACAGTGCATGCATCCCTGATCATGGCCCACTGGCGTGGGGAAAAAAAACCAAGCTCCCCTGACCCTGTCCTGGTGCCATAGTCGCACAGGTACTCATTGATGGCCCTCTGCTGCGTGTGCAGCCGCTGCAGCATGGCCAACGTTGAGTTCCACCTGGTGGGCATGTCACAGATTAGGCGGTTCTTGGGCAGGTTAAACTCCTTTTGGAGGTCCGTCAGCCGAGCACTGGCATTATATGACCGGCGGAAATGCACACAGACTTTCCTGGCCTGCCTCAGGACATCCTGTAAGCCCGGGTACCTGCCCAAGAACCGCTGCACCACCAAGTTAAGGACGTGAGCCAAACAGGGCACATGGGTCATTTGTCCCTGTCGGAGGGCAGAGAGGAGGTTGGTGCCATTGTCGCAAACCACCATTCCTGCCTTAAGTTGGCGTGGCGTCAACCACCTCTGAACCTGCCCCTGCAGAGCTGACAAAACCTCTGCCCCAGTGTGGCTCCTGTCCCCCAAGCACACCAGCTCAAGCACCGCATGGCATCTTTTGGCCTGCGTACTTGCGTAGCCCCTTGAACGCCTACGGAGCACCGCTGGTTCCGAGGAAGAGGCCATAGAGGAAGAAGAAGAGGAGGGGGTGGAGGAGAGAGGTGTGTCACAATCAGCATTTTGGAGGCGTGGTGGCGGAACAACCTCCAACACTACTGCACCTTGTCCTGCATCCTTCCCAGCTGCCAGCAGAGTCACCCAATGCGCCGTGAAACTTAGGTAACGTCCCTGTCCATGCCTGCTGGACCATGAGTCAGCGGTAATATGCACCTTACCGCTGACCGCCCTGTCCAGCGAGGCATGGACATTGCCTTCCACATGCCGGTAGAGAGCCGGAATCGCCTTCCGTGAGAAAAAGTGGCGTTTGGGTACCTGCCACTGAGGAACCGCACATTCCACAAACTCACGGAAGGGGGCAGAGTCTACCAACTGAAAAGGCAGCAGTTGAAGTGCTAGCAATTTTGCCAAGCTAGCATTCAACCGCTGGGCATGTGGATGGCTGGGAGCAAACTTCTTTCGGCGGTGCAGCAGCTGGGGCAGGGAAATTTGCCTGGTACAATCTGACGTCGGTGTACCAAAAGCAGATTGCCCACAAGTACTTGGCTGTGACACACCTAATTCTACACCTTCATTCCTCTCACTGCAGGTCTCAGAGAGGACTGAAGGTCTAGTGGGGTTGGAAATCTCAGCTGATGAGGAGCAAGGAGAGATCCTCTTTGTTCTTTGGTGTGGGTCTTTTAGATACGCTTGCCAACGAACTGCATGGCAGGTCAACATATGTCTGGTCAAGCATGTGGTACCCAAGCGGGAGATGTTTTGGCCACGCGAGATACGCTTGAGACATATGTTGCAAATAGCAGCGGTGCGATCTGATGCACTCGTCTCAAAAAAGGCCCACACCAAAGAACTTTTTGAATAACGCGCAGAGACTGCAGCGCCCTGCACATGTGGAGCTTTGGGGTGTGATGCAGTCAATGTGCTGCCCTTAGGCTGGCCCCTGGAGGGCATCCTGCCTCGTTGGTGATGTGCCGCCGCCTCCTCCTCCTCCTCCTCCTCCTCCTCCTCCTCTCTCCTATCAGGCACCCACGTTGAGTCAGTGACCTCATCATCCCCTCCCTCCTCATCACTGGAGCAAACCTGGCAGTATGCTGCAGCAGGGGGAGCATGACTGCCAGATTGCTGTCCTTCTTGGGCACCCCCTCTGTCCGTGCTCATGTTACTGCCTTCATCGAGCTCAGTATCGTCATCAGAGCCTTCCAAACGCTGGGCATCCTCCTGGAGCATGTACCCAACACTGTGGTCAAACAGTTCGAGGGAATCCTCATGAGGACATGGTGGAGCTAGGGAAGGAGTCACTGATGACATTGAGCTGAGGGAAGAGGCCGCTGCTTTGCCAGACAAAGCACCCTGGGCATGGGTGAGAGAGGATGAGGAGGATGAGGACGGCTTGGTCATCCACTCGACCAAGTCTTCCGCATGTTGCGGCTCAACACGGCCAGCTGCCGAAAAAAAGGCCAAGCGTGTCCCATGGCCACGTGCTGATGAGGATGCACCGTCTCCACGACCAGCACTAGACACAGAGCCTGCTTGCCCTCTCTTATTGGCTTGTGACTGTCTGCCTCTCCTTCTTGGCCTTCCAGACATACTAATGGCCTGTAGCTGCACTAAGCTGGGATAGAACACCTGTAATTTTCTTCAAGTAGCTTTATATACTGTAACCAGACAAGCCTGCCTGTCAGTAGGAAGATAACAGGAACGGATCTAGCTGAACACTGTGAGCAGGACGCACTGTACTAAATGTAAATAGTCTAGCTGCCTGACCGTGGTACTAATAGGATCAAATAGAACACCTGTAATTTTCTTCAGGTAGCTTTATATACTGTAACCAGACAAGCCTGCCTGTCAGTAGGAAGATAACAGGAACGGATCTAGCTGTACACTGTGAGCAGGACGCACTGTACTAAATGTAAATAGTCTAGCTGCCTGACCGTGGTACTAATAGGATCAAATAGAACACCTGTAATTTTCTTCAGGTAGCTTTATATACTGTAACCAGACAAGCCTGCCTGTCAGTAGGAAGATAACAGGAACGGATCTAGCTGAACACTGTGAGCAGGACGCACTGTACTAAATGTAAATAGTCTAGCTGCCTGACCGTGGTACTAATAGGATCAAATAGAACACCTGTAATTTTCTTCAGGTAGCTTTATATACTGTAACCAGACAAGCCTGCCTGTCAGTAGGAAGATAACAGGAACGGATCTAGCTGAACACTGTGAGCAGGACGCACTGCACTAAATGTAAATAGCAGGAACGGATCTAGCTGAACACTGTGAGCAGGACGCACTGCACTAAATGTAAATAGCAGGAACGGATCTAGCTGAACACTGTGAGCAGGACGCACTGCACTAAATGTAAATAGCAGGAACGGATCTAGCTGAACACTGTGAGCAGGACGCACTGCACTAAATGTAAATAACAGGAACGGATCTAGCTGAACACTGTGAGCAGGACGCACTGCACTAAATGTAAATAGCAGGAACGGATCTAGCTGAACACTGTGAGCAGGACGCACTGCACTAAATGTAAATAGCAGGAACGGATCTAGCTGAACACTGTGAGCAGGACGCACTGCACTAAATGTAAATTGCAGGAACGGATCTAGCTGAACACTGTGAGCAGGACGCACTGCACTAAATGTAAATAGTCTAGAAGATAACAGGAACGGATCTAGCTGAACACTGTGAGCAGGACGCACTGCACTAAATGTAAATAGCAGGAACGGATCTAGCTGAACACTGTGAGCAGGACGCACTGCACTAAATGTAAATAGCAGGAACGGATCTAGCTGAACACTGTGAGCAGGACGCACTGCACTAAATGTAAATAGCAGGAACGGATCTAGCTGAACACTGTGAGCAGGACGCACTGCACTAAATGTAAATAACAGGAACGGATCTAGCTGAACACTGTGAGCAGGACGCACTGCACTAAATGTAAATAGCAGGAACAGATCTAGCTGAACACTGTGAGCAGGACGCACTGCACTAAATGTAAATAGCAGGAACGGATCTAGCTGAACACTGTGAGCAGGACGCACTGCACTAAATGTAAATTGCAGGAACGGATCTAGCTGAACACTGTGAGCAGGACGCACTGCACTAAATGTAAATAGTCTAGAAGATAACAGTAACGGATCTAGCTGAACACTGTGAGCAGGACGCACTGCACTAAATGTAAATAGCAGGAACGGATCTAGCTGAACACTGTGAGCAGGACGCACTGCATTAAATGTAAATAGTCTAGATAGAAGATAACAGGAACGGATCTAGCTAAACTGAATACAGTGTATATATATATATGCAACACCTGGGATGCATATATATACACAATACACTGTAAGTGCAGCTAACTGACTGACTGTTCTGCCTAATCTATCTAACTCAAATCAAATGACACTGTCTCTCTCTCTCTCTATCTCTCAGCACACCGGAACACACACTACACAGGGCCGCCGTGCAGGCGGCCTTATATAGTGTGGGGTGTGTACTAAATCCCCTGAGCCATAATTGGCCAAAGCCACCCTGGCTTTGGCCAATTACAGCTCTCTCTACTGACGGCGCTGTGATTGGCCAAGCATGCGGGTCATAGTGCATGCTTGGCCAATCATCAGCCAGCAATGCACTGCGATGCCGCAGTGAATTATGGGCCGTGACGCGCCACACGAATTTAGCGCGAACGGCCCATAACGTTCGCAATTCGGCGAACGATCGAACAGCCGATGTTCGAGTCGAACATGGGTTCGACTCGAACACGAAGCTCATCCCTAGTCTCCTTATTAAAACCTTTGGTCTGCAACTGTTTTACCACCTCGGTGCCACATCCTCACCCTGTACAGGTTGAGAACCATGAGGAGTATGAAGTACAGTCCATTGTTGACTCCCATAGGTTCCGTGTGTGCATACAGTACCTGGTGCATTGGAAAGGGTACGGTCCAGGGGAACGCTCTTGGGTCTCATCCTTGGACGTACATGCACCTGTCCTCCTCCGTGATTTCCATAGGCATTTTCCCCTCAAGCCTGGTGGTCCTCCGAGAGGGAGGGGTCATTGAGGAAGGGGTACTGTCAGGGCTGGGCTCAGCCCTTCCTTCTCTGAGCTGGCCATTCAGCTGTTGGCTAATTGCCAGCTCCCATCTCTCTCCACAGTTACTCAGCTGTTGATGATATCCTGCTCGTCAGTCTGCCTACTTAAGCCATCCAGTCCAGAGGAGCTCTGCCTTCGCTATAGTCAACATCACAGAGACGCTCTCCTGCATTCCTGTTAAAAGTCTTGCTTGGCTGACATCCCTTCAATCCAGATCCTGCTTGCTGTTTTACTACGCTCGTCTCGGGCTCCCTGACGTTTGGCTTGTCTGACTATCCATTCCAGTTCCTGAACTCTGGCTATGTTTTGACTACGTTTGTTCTATTTCATTTTATTATTAAACAAGTGTGATTTAACTGTACTTCTGTCTCGGTCTGATTTCATGGTTTCTGTTACAGTGGACTTTCCTCCGCTTACAATTCACCTGTCTCCCCTTCGGTCTAACAAAATCACCTTGTGTCTTCTCCAAGGTTTTATTAGCTGCTGTGGCTCTGCTCTGAGTCAAAGGGGTTCATCTTTATCACTACCTAGATGACCTCCTTCTCCTAGCTCAAGACAAAGGTCAACTTTTAGAGCACAGGACCCTGGTCATTTCCACCCTTCAAGAGTTTGGATGGCTCTTTAATCTGAAGAAGAGCCACCTGGAATCCGCACAGTCCCTCGTGTTTCTCGGTGCTCACTTCAACACGTAGGAAGGTGCTATCTCGCTGCCCGAGGAGAAGATTGTAGTAGTCCAAGACAGAATCTGCTCAGCCCTCGCTTCGTCTCGATCGTTCCCATCACATGGGTCACGATAACCTCAGATGCCAGCAACCGGGGCGGGGGCGCTCATTGCTTATCAGAAGTGGCACAGGGCAGATGGAACTCCCCTTCTCTAGGGATTGTGTCCAACATCCTGGAACTGTGGGCCACCTTCAGGCGCTTCTATCATTCCGTCATCTAACAAAGAACTCATCAATGATGCTCAGGCTGGACAGTACAACCGCGGTGGCCTACATAAGGAAGCAGGGTGAAACTTGCAGCTGGTCCCTGCTACAGGAGGTGGAGCTAATCATGAGATGGGCCCAGAGGAACTTATCCAACATCTCAGCGGTCTACATTCCTGGGATCCAGAATGCACAGGCGGACTTCCTTTCTCATGTTCAGATGAACAACGAGTGGTCTCTCCACAAAGAGGTGTTCGAATGGCTCCTGACCTTGGGGGTGTCTCCAGACGTCGACCTCTTCACATCTCCATGCAACTGCAAGTTGGCCAAATACTACTCGAGGTTCCGAGATCCTCAGGCGTATGGGATAGATGCTCAGACGGACCAGTGGAGGTTCCACAAGACTTACGCCTTTCCTCCAGTGCCTGTGATACTCCAGTTTCTCTGACGGCTCAGAACAGAGAATGTTGAAGTCACAGCAGTGATTCCTTTCTGGCCCAGCAGGCCATGGTTTCCTCTCTTAACACTCCTCAGTTATCGAGACTCAGTTCCCCTTCCTCTCAGGCCAGATCTACTGTCTCAAGGCACAACTCTGCACCCCTGGCCTTCTCACCTGCACCTCAGGGTTTGGTTCTTGAGAGGGGAAGGCTCGAGGCTCTAGGTTGTCCAGAAGAGGCCATTCTGACCCTCCTTAATGCCAGAAGGAAAAGCACTAACAGGGTTTATGAACGTATTTGGTCCAGGTTCTCAGATCACATGTCTTCCAGGCCTAATCCTTGTAGTACTCTGGCAGTCCAAGACATCCTTAGCTTCCTACAAACAGGCCTAGACTTGTCCCTAGCAGTAAGCTCCCTTCGGGTACAAGTATCGGCCATCTTGACATTCACAGGAGTTTCATGGGCTAATCACTCCCTTGTTTGTCAGTTTTTCAAAGGTGCTACTAGGCTTAGACCTCAGAGGAAGCCAAGGTTCCCCAAGTGGGACCTCCCTCTTGTTCTGGATTTCCTTTCTAAACTCGGATCAGATCCCGACAAGCCTCTCTCAGTGAAGGATCTCACACTCAATACCACCTTCCTGGTAGCTGTTACTTCAGCCAAAAGAGTGTCTGAAATCAGAAACTTGGGTTCGAAGGAGCCTTTTCTAACTTTTTTCCAGACAGAGTAGTGTTGATTCCTATGCTGGGGTCAAACCCTAACGTGACCCCAGTTTTCCATGAAAATCAAGAAATTGTGCTTCCCACCTTTAGGTAAATGGCAAATCAGGATGTCCATCCTTTTGATGTGGGCCACACTCTGAGACAATACCTGGAAGTCATGGCTCCCTTTAGACAATCAGATTTTCTTTTCATCCTTCTCCACTGAAAAAACAAAGGAATGCGGGCTTCGGTTAGATCCATTGCTGCATGGATCGTACAGATCATTCTAAGGGCTTACAAAGTGAAGGGCTTGGCTCCTCCAGAGGCAGTGACAGCACACTCAACTCGTAGTATCTCAACCTCTTGGACAGCTTCTCGACATGTCACTCCTGAAATAATATGTAGAGCAGCTTCCTGGTCTTCTATTAACACATTTGTGTCTCACTACTGTGTTGACCCAGCTGCCTTGTCATCTGTTAATTTTGGTTTGCAAGTACTGTCGGTTGACGGTGTTAAATAAATTTGGTTTCTTTTGCTCAACATTTTGCCCACCCGGTTGTGTATGGTGAGTTATTTCCCACACGTATGCTGCCATGGAGCCTCTCAGGAAAACGGAAAATTTCCTATCAAATACTTACGGTAATTTTCCTTTCCTGATAGGCTTCATGGCAGCAGGAGTTCCCTCCCAATGCTTGGAGTAGGCTAGTTACGGAACATGGTTGGTAGCTTAGAGCAAAGATTTATAGGAGAGGTGTCCTATAGGGTAGTTATGGAGGCGGGGCTAAGCAAAACGTATGCTGCCATGGAGCCTATCAGGAAAGGAAAATTACGGTAAGCATTTGATAGGAAAAGTTCCTTTTTTTTTCTGCAATTACTTTTTAATTAATTTATGTGAAAAGTTTAGATGCAAAATCAACATACAGAGGGGTCATGGGGTTCTCAGTTCATTTAGGGTTCCACCAGCCTTGCAGATGGCATATTAAAAACTAACAAATAAAATACAGATGTTTAAAATGTACCTTCTCTGTGAGTTTTTCGCCCTCTTCTTTTTTCCCATTTATCCAGGCTACTCTCTGAAGATTTCTAAGAGCATGACATGGGCGGCCTTTCACAATAAGCCAACGAGCTGATTCTGGCACAAACCTGGACCCATAAAGACAGTTTAGTTTTTTCTCGGGGTGATTTACAGAAACTAAAGGTAACAAAATCTTAACAAACATAAACTAGATCAAATGCAGTAGTTACCCATAGCAACTATATTGCCTGCTTCATTTGGAATATGAAACCTTATTGGTTGCTGTGATAAAGATATCCAGTTTTATTAAATCTGTCTTTTTTATCCCCGTATGTCTAGTCCACACTTAGTTTGCTCTCCAAGTGTCTGCTACAAGTATCTAATTTAACAATTAAAATGCAGGAGATGTTTTATTTTTTCAAAAGATTAATAAAGCTACATATTTTTTACCCCTTACCATGAGGTCAGGAAAAAGACATAGTATGGTGCAGAAACAGTAAACTGCAGCCAGCGCCATTCTCGAATGCCGTAAGCAAGGCCTGCAAGCAGAAGCTGTCCACATGTAAAACTGTAGGCAAATAGTGTGCCAATCACAGTCCGCCCTTTTGGTGGGGTCCATTCTAGGCCTGAGAAATATTAAAAACATGCAAATACATAAAACACGCTGATGTTCACACATGTAATAGGAAAAACGGTTTTAAAACCAAACTAGTAGGATTATCTGCAGTCAAGGTGCCACACAGGACAAGATCAAGAGTGCTGTGAAAGTGTATTTGTGTAAAGCTGGTCATAGACGGTTTGAATCTCTGCCGGTTCAGCAGGGACTGCACAAGATTCGAGCCATGTATGGGCAGGCTAATTGTACCCAAGTTGATCGATCAATCAACTTGGGTACAACCAACATGTTGGATATTTCATGCGACTATTGCCAGCGGCCCCAGATTTCAGTTGTGCCCCTCATCCTCCATGGATACTGTGCCCGTTGGGCTTCTACTCACATCCCCGCCCTGCGCACAGTCGGAGCACAGGCAGCGCAGCTGCTCTCCCTCTCCTTCCTCCTCTCACACAGTTACGATCGATTCTCTTACAGACAACCTCTTTTTGCCTCTATTTGCAAATTGCTATGCTGCACAGCCTTTTTTATCTTTTTTCACAGGTCACAACTGCAGCATAGCAGTTAGCTACACAGTGTGCAGATAAAGGATGTCTGTAAGAGAATCAATCTGAACTGTGTTCCATGCAAGAGGAGAAGGGAGGAGGAGAGCCTAGAGCTGGCATCAATCAAACAGAGGAGAAAGAAAGAACGTGGATCCTGACAAGATGGTCCATATAAGAATCCAGAGATAACTGTAGCCCCTCCCACAGATATTTACCTAAATTTTGACAGAAAATGTGCACTTCTCAGAGGGCTGGAAAGATTTTTATGTATTAGCAGCCCACAGGAAATAGGATGAAGCTATTTGGTGCATTCAATGCCACACAATGTAAAAGTGGAGTTTTTTAGAACTACCTAAATTTGATGCATGAGTCACTGTCAGAACCAAAAATACAATAACAAGAGGGGTTAGCGCCAGAAAAGTGGTGCAGCAGTTTTATTGAATTCACAGAGTATTGGTAACTGTAAGCGCAAACACACAAGTCCATATATAACAGGAGATATAAAGGGCTGAGCAACTTAGTCCATAGGGGACAGGCTGGAAGTTCAAGGGTTAAGTGGTAACCGGTAATGTAATGGTTAAAGTAGGCTGGTAGGCTAGGCGGCTGCTGTCCACAGAGAGCTGGCTCTGTGATGGATGAGAGAGGGGTGACGCTGCAGGGATGCTGGGATGCAGAAGGTGGATTACCAGCCGGGAGCTCCTTCTGTGACCATCAGGAAGAGACTAGGGGCTGGCGTGGAGTGCACGTGGAGCGTGCATGACGTCACAGGTCGTCCGTCTGCTTCCAGGTTCGGTATCCAGGGGAGGGATCGTCCAGGGAGGAGGGCTAGCAGGGAGGTTGAGAGAAGGCTACGCGCTCTGAGCCACTGCTCCTTCAATAGGCCTATTGAAAGAGCAGTGGCTCAGAGCGTGTAGCCTTCTCTCAACCTCCCTGCTAGCCCTCCTCCCTGGATACCAAACCCGGAAGCAGATGGACGACCTGTGACGTCATGCACGCTCCACGTGCGCTCCACGCCGGCCCCTAGTCTCTTCCTGATGGCCACAGAAGGAGCTCCCGGCTGGTAATCCACCTTCTGCAGCCCAGCATCCCTGCAGCGTCACCACCACAGGATCAGAGGGAACACCGAGGACCACATACCTATACAGATGAGCCTTTTTTATGTTTTTATCCTGTAAGTGTGTTTTTTACCTGGTGTCATTAAACATCATTTGCTAATACTACACTCAGGTGGCGCTTCCTTCTCTACCCCTCTCTTATTGAATTCACCCCCAGAGTAGCATGAGGGCCAATGTTGTTGGCAGCACCCAATTTAAAAGGCAGGAGCATAGCCAGGACACAAGATATAGGTGGTCAACCACCGGGAACAGAGGTACCAAATCAGAAGGCAAGGACAGCACCAGGATAAAAGCCAAGGTTATTTATGAAAGAGAGGAGTGGGCAAACAAATCTCTTTCTTTTAATAAGAAAGTAAGCAGAAACTTAAAGTTTTACTAAACCCAGTAATATGAGGGGCGTGGCCGGGATGTGATCGAGGCAGGACGTGTGTGCTCTGAGCTCCTGCATACCTCCGGTACTTTATCCTGTCTACGGCCGATTGTGGGGACTAAAACCCTGCTGAAGGTGTACCAGAGTGAGCGGAACAGTCTGGGTGGCTTATTATGCCGTCCTCGGCATCCAGACAGCAAAGAATGTCCCGTTCTCAGCCGCCAAAAGCACAACAAAATCTCCGTTCTAGGAGCAGCATGGCGTCTAGCCCCGCCCACTCCTCCTCCGAAGCAGCTCCTGTGTACACATCTCAGCGCGCCACGACAAGCAAGGTAAAGATGGCGCAGCAGGATATCTCCACTGCACCGCAATCCGAGGATAATCCTCCCGCCACGGCAGAGATAGAACTGGACACGGCAGCCATAACAGGTCCAATTATAGAGGCTATAGCGGCCTCTAAATCTGAGTTGATGGGGCGCATTGATTTATTGGCCTCGGAATGCAATCTTATCCGCCATGATTTGGACAAGATTAGGGGTAGACTTACCACCGCGGAGGATCGTATTTCTGAAGTGGAGGATGTCTCACACAATCAGGGATCGCAGCTACGGGAGCTGAAAGAGATGGTGGGGGCCCTACAACGCCGTGCAGACGATGCTGAAGACCGCCAGAGACGAAATAACGTACGAGTGGTCGGCCTACCGGAAGGAGCCGAGGGCACAGACACGACTGCGTTTGCAGAGCGATTCTTCAAAATATTGCTGTCTCTGGGCGATCTCCCCCCTACCTATGTGGCTGAAAGGGCTCACAGAGTCCCCACGGGAGCCAGACCATCAGGTGCCCCACCAAGGCCATTTCTGGTACGGTTTCTTAATTATAGGGACCGCGACATGCTGTTAGCGGAGGCCAGGAAGCACAAAGAGCTAAAATTTGAGAATGCCCGTATTATGTTATTCCCCGACTTCTCGGCAGAAACCCAGAAAAGACGTCGCTCATTTATGGATGTCAAAAGGCGGCTCAGGGAGAAGGAATTAAAATACAGTATGCTCTACCCCAGTCGTCTCCGGGTGCAACATAAAGGTACTGTAAAATTCTTTGAAACCCCGCAAGATGCCAATGATTGGCTAGATCAAAATCTGTGACAACGTCGTCATTTGCAGGAATGTTTCTCAGTGCAGTCTTTCCTTTTGTTCATTTTGTTTTCCCTCAGCATATAATTCCTGGTTTTATGCTCAGGCCTGCTCCATTTTTCTTTTTTCTTTTTCCCTTATGTCACCGTGTGTTATGCAGCAAGAATCTCTGTCTGCCTGCCCTGATCATTTGGGGAGGGAAATCCCCTGGAAGGTGGAGAGGGGAGAATGATAACACAGGCTTGCTAATTGCTTATGGGAGTCATCCACAGGCTGTATCACTCTTAGTCTGCGAGGCCTCATCCGTCATACGGTAATCATTAGTTGGAGCCGAGGGGCCTACATGTTTGTGTAACACCAGAACGCTCTTCACCACTATTGCACCATATTCGGCAAAGTAGGATACAATCGGCTGTACTCCTCCAAGGAACTTATAAGGAGTCTTCAGAAGCACAAGAAAGAAAAGAGTTTTTCTTCTTTTTTTTTTTCTTTATGCCGAACTATCGACACTTTTGGTTGAGCTCTTTTGGAGCTTTTTGTTACAGGGTGAAAGCTGCATACCGGACTTTTTTGGTTTTGTTTTTTTTGGGGTTTTTGTTTTGTTCTAAAGTTACTAGTTTCTGGTATAACAGCAGGGGGGGGAAGGTTAAACAGCAGTCATATATGTTGCATACCGATTACAGCAATGGTTCATTACTTAAGTACACTCTCAGACGTATATTGCTTGGCTATCACTGTGCTAATGTGGGGGAAATGTGGTACTTTAGTTATATCTTTTATTATAGATGGAGAATAAGATAAAAATCATCTCATGGAACGTTAGGGGGCTAAACAACAAATTTAAAAGAGCGGCTGTGTTTCAATATCTTAAACAAGTGAAGCCGCATGTCGTTCTCCTCCAGGAGACACATCTGGATGGAAACAAAACACTTGCATTGCGCAGGCCCTGGATACAGAGGTCCTTTCACTCCTCATACTCAACGTATGCTAGAGGCACAACCATTTTTATCAGTAAAGCGGTTGCATGTAATATCCATCAGGTGTTTACCGATCCGGGAGGACGATATGTGGCACTGGTGTTAGATCTGGCATATCAAAAAATACTGCTTGTAAATGTTTACATACCTCCGCCATTTAAAGTACAGTTGTTATATGATCTGTTAAACATACTAGCTCCATACCTACATCTACCTACGTTATTTATGGGTGACTTTAATAGCATAATGGATTCTACACTAGATACCTCTAATGCTGTTAGGACAGCCTCAGCAGATCTCTGCACGTGGGCTACGGTGGCGAGCTTGACGGAGGTGTGGAGATGGAAAAACCCGGGGGTCGTGTTGTATTCACATTTGTCTACCACCCACAAATCATCAGCCAGAATAGACTTAGCATTTGGGAATGCCCAACTCCTGCATAGTATATGTGCATCTGATTACCTAGCTGGAGGGACTTCGGATCATAATCCTCTGTTAGTCACAATGACATATCCCACCAGAGGACACAAGGGGGGTTGGAGATTGGCACCGGGATGGTTGCAGGAGGAGCAAGTAGTCACGCCTGTTCAGGCTGCCATTGAAACCTTCTGGGTGACAAATGTGGATACGGCTGATCCGACTATTGTTTGGGATGCTTTGAAAGCGGTCACAAGAGGTGTATTTATATCAGCAATTAAAGCAGCAAGGATGGAATATAATCAAGAAAAGGAAACTCTTATAGCTAGGGAGAGGGAATGTGCACAGCTCCAGGCGAACTCCCCTTCGGAGACTAACTATGCCTCCATGCTACATAGTAGAAGAGCAATAGCAGTTCATTTCACAGAATTAGCTCATACCGAGGCAAGAAGAAGGGCAGAAAACATCTTCACTGAGGGGGACAAAAATGGCAAGTTGCTGGCAAATCTAGTGGCAGACCAAAAGATCCCTGTCAGTATACCGGTTATAAAGAATAATGCAGGGACATTGTTATCGGATCCGTGGGAAATTTTGGAAGAATTTGTGAGATTTTACAAGGCCCTATACTCCCCAATACAGTCATATGATGTGGCTGAACTGGAGGACCTTCTTCGGAGCCTTTCCATGCCTAAATTAATTGATACTGATGCCACTCGGTTGGAGGCAGATATATCTGTGCTGGAGGTTGAGGCAGCTATACTTTCCTTCCCCCCAGGTAAAGCCCCTGGCCCAGACGGCTTTCCTGCTGACTTCTATAAAGCACACATGTCACAACTGGCTGCTAGATTAACATTACTGTTCAAGTACTGCTGGGATAATGGTTCCTTGCCGGCTTCAATGATGGAGGCCTATATGATACTTCTCCTGAAGCCAGGCAAGGACCCACAGTTGTGCTCGTCTTATCGCCCAATAGCTTTACTTAACTCGGATTTTAAAATCCTTGCAAAAATTCTAGCCACAAGGCTGGCCACGGTCATCTCGACTCTGGTTGACATTGATCAAACAGGTTTTATACCTGGTATGTCCACGGATACAAATTTAAGAAGACTATTTACGCATATTCAAATAGAAAATGCTGAGTACCCGGCAAAAGTGGTTGTCTCCATAGATATCGAAAAAGCCTTCGATTCAGTGGATTGGCAATATATGCACAGGGTTTTGGAGGGCATGGGATTCGGTCCTGGTTTTCGTCGCTGGGTCGGCTTACTTTACAGTGCGCCGAGGACGGCGGTGAGGCTGGGTTCCATGGTTTCTGATTTCTTTTGTATAGGTAGGGGCACTAGGCAGGGGTGCCCCCTTTCACCATTCCTTTTCGCCCTGATAATTGAGCCATTGGCTAGGGCCCTCCGGCGTTCGGAGGGGGTGCAGGCAATTCAGGTGGGATCAATCGGCGAGTGTATTGCATTATATGCTGACGATCTGCTTCTGTTCCTTAGAGACCCAGGTCCGTCTCTTAGGGCGGTGTTGGAGATTCTGGACAGGTTCGCCACTTTTTCGGGGTTAAGAGTTAATTGGAGTAAGTCATCCATATTACCATTAGGAAAAGAGGCAAAAAAACTGGCTGACGATTCCCTACCATTGCAATGGGTATCCTCAATCACATACCTGGGGGTTAGGGTCACAGCTAATATCCATGATTATCTGTCCCTGAATCTCCTACCCTTGATTAGTAGGCTTACACAAAAAACAGCGGTATGGAAGACCCTCCCTCTTTCCTTGATTGGGCGGATCAGCCTAATAAAAATGAAATATCTGTCAGTGATCCTATATTTTCTACGACACTCCCCGATATGGATTCCCAAGGGCTATTTTAAAACACTAAATAGTATCATTGGAACATTTATATGGTACCCAAACTCCCCACGTATAAGTATCAAAATATTGCAGGAACCATGGGGACAGGGGGGGCTGGTACTGCCTGACTGGCAGAAGTATTTTCTTGCCGGACAGATGGTAGTTGCTAGGAAGTGGTTAACGGCGGACTCTGGTGATTCTGCCACAGTAGTGGAGGCTGCACATCTGGGATCATACGAAAGTTTAAAGTTGGCTTTGTATAGAGGTCCGAGATCCTGTCTTCCTCTGACAGAGTCTATGAAAACAACAATTAAGGCTTGGGAAGTAGCCACTACATTAATGTCTCCCAGATACATAGGAATTACACCCTCAGCCCCCATATGGATGAACCCGAGGCTTCCGCACTTTCTCTCACTCCCTGACCCTATGATTTGGGCGTGTAAAGGCATTAAGACCTTGCAGGACATTACATGTGAGGGGGATCTATGCACTTTTGATCAGTTAAAGGCGAGGCATGACCTTCCGAATTCCTTTTTTTTTCGTTACTTACAACTGAGACACGCTTTTAAAGAACAAACGAGAGAGCAAAGGGTCGAATATTTACCTTCATCATTGGAGTCCATGTTGACAGAGGAGGACCTGGCCAAACCGTTGTCCTCGGTGTACAAATCCCTATTTAATAAAACCCCCCCAGGAATTACTAAGTGTAGGGAGAGATGGGAAGGAGAGATTGCAGATATTCAGGGGGAGGACTGGGATGACATGTGGGATCATCCATTCAAACACCTAGTTTCAGCCAGGGATCGCCTAATTCACTTCAAATTCTTGCATAGGATATATCTCACCCCGGATAGGCTGTCCCGTATTTACCCATCAGTGAGTAGTCAATGCTGGCGATGCTCACATGCCCCAGCGGGCGCAGAACACGTCTTCTGGAGCTGTGCACACATTCAAAGATTCTGGTCAGAAGTAACGGAGTGTCTAGCAGAGGTATTGTGTATACCAATTCCATTAACACCTAGAGTATGTTTGATAGGACTGGTAGAGGAGGTGGTTCCGACTCGGGCGCATCGCACCCTACTGAATGTAGGATTATTTTATGGTAGAAAAGCTATATTACTGAACTGGAAAAAAACTAATGCCCCTACTGTATTATTTTGGAAAAAACTGATAAATTCAGTTATCCCTTTATACAGAGCAGCATATCACGCCAGAGGTTGTCCTAAGAAATTCTCGAAGGTTTGGCAGGCGTGGCTGGACTCCACAGCTACAGTGAGTTAGAAAGATACGCAAAGTGTAGGAGGTAGGGAGTGATATGAAATAACGTTCCATGCTGGTTGTTGGTTGCTATTATATGTAAAATCCATCTAGAATGCTCTGTCCTATAATGCACTGTAATCATATACATCGGGAGCTGAGAGAGGATGGTTTGATTAAACTTAAATTTAGGATGTACAGTTTTCATTCTGCTGTGTGCTGCTATATGACTGCTGTTTGGGTGGTAGTGGGTGGGGGGAGGGGTAAGGGGAGGGGGGGAACTCAAGGCTGGTTAGAGGTTATATCGGCCCTGCGTGGTCGGCTCGATTGGTATGTTGCCAATCAAAGATTGTTTGTGAATGTATGTTTGTCTATAAAATTAATAAAAAGAAGTTATAAAAAAAAAAACCCAGTAATATGAAAATAGTTCATCGTCCCCCCCCCCCCCCCCCCCCCCAGTGCCCACAGCCTTTAAATCTTCTTTTTACATTAAAATATTGCCACTATATACCTTTTGAATGATCTGTATACCACAGTCACATCACAAACTGCACAGTTTCTTCAGTGCTGAAAGTTCAGGAAAGTAGAGAGTTTCAACCTGTATACACGCCCACATGTGTGATGTCAATATCATGTGACCTGGCTATCTCTGTGAACAAGAAAATGGAAAATTGTACACTCACCTTTCCGTAATTTTCCTTTCCTGATGCATCTTCATGGCAGCACACACTGGGTTGTGGCTCTGCCCCCACAACCTGACAGGATTGGTTAGCTATAAATTTGAAAGAGAGACACCCCGCTTTATTCTCTGTATCTATCAACTAATAAAAAAGGGAGGGATGTTGTGTGCTGTCATGAAGATACGTCAGGAAAGGAAAATTAAGGAATGGTGAGTATACAATTTTCAGTTTTCCTGACACATCATGGCAGCACACACTGGGAAATAACTCGCCAGTTAGGTGGGTGCAAAAAAAGAAGTAGCATTTATTTAGCATGTAGCCGAAGAATTGGCTTGAATAATAGTTCTTCCGAAATCCACCGTTGTTAATTGAGCAAAATTCACCCTATAGTCGGACGTGAATGTATGTCTGGATGACCAGATAGCTGCACTGCTTATCGTCTGCCACTTCCCTAGTTGAATGACCTTTAATGCCCTCGGGTACCGGAAGTTGTTGAATGGCGTAAGAATTCCTGATAGACTTGACTAGCCACGATGTGTGGTGCTGCCACCTGTCCTTTTCTGTTCCCATGAGGAATCACCAATAGGTTGTCCGATTTCCTAAAGGAGGCTGTAGCAGATTTTACATCCAAGGCATGTGGTTCACCTTGATCGTTGGTAAAAGTCGGGAGACTGATGTCCTGGTTATAATAGAAAGCCGTTGCCACTTTTGGAATAAAATGGTCTGAAGGTCTTAGCACCACTCTGTCGGCAGTAAAAAAACATGTAGGGTTCAGTTATCATCAATGCTTGCATCTCTGAAACTCTTTTAGCTGAGGTAATGGGGAAGGTTAGCTTTAGTGTTAAGTTCGCAATGAGATAGAATTTGTCGGATGAAAAAGGGAACTTAAAAGTGCGTTCAACACTACTGAGAGATCCCATGCTGGAAATGTTGGCCTTCTTGGAGGCCTGATTTTTAAGCATGCTTTCATAAACTGAACCACTAGAGGGTGTAATGCCCATCTGGAGCCTGTCTTTGCAGATAAGGCTGAAATTTGTACCTTGAGGGTACTTGAGTTTAGACCTTTACCCAGGCCTGCTTGAAGAAATTCTAAAATCTGTGGAGCCCCTGGTGATAGTGGGTACCAGTTTCTCTGGTGCGCCATAGATGCAAATCTTTACCATATCCTCCCATAGGTGGTGTTACTGGTACACTTCCTAGCTTGAAGTAGCGTTGATGCTACCTCCTGAGAGCAACCTTACTCTAGAAGCCTATTCCTCTCAACCTCCATGCCGTCAAGTGTAGTTTCTCCGGAGCCGGATGAAGGACTTGACCTTGGTAAAGTAGGTCCTGAGTCACAGGAAGAGGTAATGGGTCTTCTAGACTGAGTTGCAGCAAGGTTGTAAACCAAGGTCTCCTCGGCCAGAAAGGAATTACTGCTATCACTGTGGCTGATGACCTCCTGAGCCTGGAGAGGAATCTCGCAATTAGTGGTGTCGGTGGAAATATGTATCTTAGTTGGAAGTTCCAAGGAAGGAGAAGGCAGTTTATTCCCTCGGCTGATGGGTAAGGCGCTCTTGACAGTAATCTCTGACACTTGGCATTCGCCGGGGTGTCACTGCCAGATCGATTTCCCCACGTTTTGATCAGGAGAGTGAATGCTTGAAGTTCAGAGACCATTCTTTGTTCAACGGGAATTCCCTGCTTAGGCAGTCGGCCAACAGGCTCTGTGCCGCCGGAACATACAAGGCCCTCAAATCCGTTAGATATGTTTGAGCCCATTCCAAGATAGGGTGAACTTCCACCAGCAGTGTGCGGCTTCTGGTACCTCCCTGTCTCTGGATGTAAGTCACCGCCACCCTGTTGTCCATCCGTATTAAGAGATTTTTTCCCTTCAAGGATGAGCCAAAGGCTGGGAGAGCTTGAAAGGCTGTTCTGAGCTCTATTACATTCGATACTACTCTCTGTGCCTGGAACTGCCATAGTCCTTGCGCTGCTCAATGAGGTAATGAGCTCCCCATCCTTCCTGGCTGGCATCCGATGTGATCACCTTCGGCTCTGGGGGGACTATGGGTCTGTGCCTCCTCAGGTTGCAAGTATGCATCCACCACCACACTGACTGCTTCAACCTCTTGTGTATGGGGATCATTTGAAGCATTGATACTCCATCCCACGGCTGCAGAAATGGGTTTTGCAACACTCTCATGTGCCATTGAGCCCACTAGATCATTGGAAGCGTGGCAGACATGGAACCCAGGATGCTTAGACAAATTCTGTCTGGCAGAGACGTTGCTGACATTAACCTCTTCAGATCCGCACTATTGCCAAATGACGGCAACAGCGTGGACCTGCATTGCCGGGACGACGTCTATTGACGTCGTCCCGTGCACGAACGGCCTGCGCGCCCCCTACACCTATCAGTGCCCATCAGTGTCACCTACCAGTGCCCATAAGTGCCCATCAGTGCCGCCCATCACTGCCCATCAGTGCCACCCATCAGTGCCCCCCATCAGTGCAGCCCATCAGTGCCCCCATCAGTGGTACCCATCAGTGCCCATCAGTGACACCTATCCATGCCACCCATCCGTGCCACCCATCAGTGGCCATCAGTGCCGCCTTATCTGTGCCCATCAGTACCGCCTTATCTGTCCCCATCAGTGCTGCCTTAACTGTGCCTATCAGTGCCGCTTTAACTGTGCCTATCAGTGCCGCCTTAACTGTGCCTATCCGTGCCCATCAGTGCAGCCTATCAGTGCCCATCAGTGCCGCCTCATCAGCGCATATCAACGAAGGAGAAAAATTACCTGTTTGCAAAATTTTATAACAAACTATGAAACGTGATTTTTTTTTTTAATTTTCCATCTTTTTTTGTTTGTTTAGCAAAAAATAAAAATCCCAGCTGTGATTAAATACCACCAAAAGAAAGCTCTATTTGTGGGAAAAAAATGATAAAAATTTCATTTGGGTACAGTGTTGTATGACCGCGCAATTGTCATTCAAAGTGCGACAGCGCTGGAAGCTGAAAATTGGTCTGGGCAGAAGGGGGGTTTAAGTGCCCACTATGCAAGTGGTTAAACTCTTCATTTTCTGAACTAAGGGAATTATCTTCCCTTGAGGAAGCTGCACTTTGTTCGACTTGGTATTTATCACCACAGAGACAAGACAAGAGGCTTACCAGAAAGCCAGTAACCACCCTTATTCAGGGGGGTCACAAAACACCTGTTGGATCTGAGATCCATTGGAGAGATGTCCTGATGTGCAAGGCATCCCCCACCAGAGACCTCCACGGATGCCGAGCGGTAGTCAAATCCAATCTGATAGCATCAATGCCAGGATGCAAATATGCAAATATGCAAAAAAGCAAAAAAAACTCCAATAGTGCAATAATGACTTTGAAGTGCTTTAATGGAGGGTAATGCAATGCTGCATGTAGACGAAATGATCCACAAACTAGTCATCCGATTAAAATAGATAAATTGGAATTCCAAACAGATAAAACATCACATCAACATGTGAGGGTGATGGCGCATGAGCGTGTGTGCATAGTGTCCCGACGATCGTTTCATCAGATATGACTCTCATCAGTGGTACGCCCGCACGCCTGCGCCAACGCTCTAAATAGTCTCTTGACAGAACAAGGGAGCGCATAATCAGAGCGTAATTTTGCTCTGACTGAACATTTGTTCATATATGTATATTCAATTTTTTATTTATATTTTTTTTATACATTTTTTATTTTTCATAAGGGACAATGTATTGATTATTTTTAGTGCTAATTTTTGCATACTCTAATAGGGAATGCTAAGTTGACATTTTTAATGATATTCCTCATTGGTATAAACTTATTGGCAATACATGAGAGCAGGCCTTTATAATTATATTGCTTGAGCGGCTTTCTCATTTTTGACCACGAGCAGTTTACCATGGGCTTGTATGCCTAAAGTTAGTCCATGTTCCTATTGGATAATGGACATCTTTGTTCTACCAATAACTACAAGGAATACTTTCCCATTTATCAGGAACCAAGAATCAGACCGAGACAGAAGTATAGTTAAACCACACTTGTTTATTAATAATAATAATAATAATAATAATAATAAGGTAAACAGAGTAAGCGTAATCAAAACAAGCCAGAGTTCAGTAACCGGATCGGGTAGTCAGCCAAGCAAATGTGAGAGAGCCAGAGATAAACGTAGTAGTACAGCAAGCAGGATCAGGAGCCAGAAGGAACGTCAGGCGAGCAAGTCTTCAACAGGAATGCAGGAAAAAGTCTCTGTGATGTTGACAAAGGCGAAGGCAGAGATCAAGTGAGCTGGACGACTTTAAGTAGGCAGGACTTATGAGCAGAATTAACAACAGCTGGGTAACTGTGGAGAGAGATGGGAGCTGGCAATTAGCTGACAGCTGAGTGGCCAGCTCAGAGAAGGAAGGGCTGAGCCCAGCCCTGACACCATCTCTCTCATTACCTGCACCCTATGAGTTCCCTTGGATTGTTTGGCCTAACCAATGGCAGTGGTCCTTTGTTCTGTCAAGGGACTATTTAGAGCGTCAGCGCAGGCGTGTGGGCATACCACTAATGACGTCATATCTGACAAAACGATCGCCGGGACATTACGCACATACACTCTGCGCATGCGCGATCGCCCTCACATGTCAATGTGATTTTTTTTATCTGTTTGGAACTCCAATTTTGTCTATTTTAATCGGATGACTCGTTTGTGGGTCATTTTGTCTACATGCAGAATTTTAAAGGCATTTAAAGGCATTATTAAAGGCAAAGCACTTTAAAGGCATTATTGCACTATTGGAGTTTTTTTTTGCTTTTTTGCATATTTGCATATTTGCACTCTGGCATTGATGCTATCGGATTGGATTTGACTACCGCTCGGCATCCATGGAGGTCCCTGGTGGGGGACGCCTTGGACATCAGGACATCTCTCCAACGGATCTCAGATCCAACAAGCGTTTTGTGACCCCCCTGAATAAAGGTGGCCGCTGGCTTTCCGGTAAGCCTCTTGTCTCTCTGTGGTGACGGGTTTCACGTGGTCAAGTTTTAGATTTTATGCTTCACACATCACAAGTGATTTCCCTCATCGAATCCATGTGTCACAAGGATTTCTCCTAAAGAACTTAAATCACTTATGAGCTTTTTGCATATGTGTACAGTTGTTTATTTTTGCACTTTATGTAATACTGGATTCACATTTAATGTGTTCTTGTTTTTGCACTGTGTTGATTTTACATGCATATTATACAACAGTCATGGTTAGCATTTGCACTTTATTTTTGGTACATGCATATATGTATTATTTGATTCATTTTTTATAGCGCTGCACTTTTTATTACGTATAAAGTTTTCCGGATGTCTGCCAAAAGCAGGATGTCATCTAGGTAATGATGTAATCTCAATCCCTTTTTCCTGAGATATGCAATTACGGGTAGTGGAATTTTGGTAAAGGTTATAGGAGCAGAAGAAATGCCGAATGGCAGGCATTGAAACTGGAATTGCTGGTGGTTGACTGAGAAACGGAGGAACATTTGAAAGATAGGGTGTATAGGTACACTTTGAGATGATGGGACTTCCAGGATTGCGCCCTTCTGCTGCAGCTCCATTACATACTTGAGTAGTAATTTCCTCTTGTCTGGTGATGATGTGAGTCTGGTTGGCTGAAAGTTATTTCTGGGTAGTCTGCCTATGAATTTCCATTTGTGACCGAACTTTATTGTAGAAAGTGTCCAGGCATCTTCTATGTGTTCCATCCAAACCTGTATGAACTCCTTGAGTCTGGCTCCCACTTGCACAGGCAGGACGGGCGCACCTTCAAAAAGATTTTCGTGGCTCCCCAGTTGGGGTGGTCTTGGATGACCGCATATTCTTCCAGCTTCTTTTAAACCAGTGGTTCTCAACCTCTCTAGTGCCATGACTCCTTAATAAAATTTCCCAAGTTGTGGGGACCCATAACAGTAAAATTATTTTCAGAGCGCGGGTTGCCAGCACCCAAGACAAGTATTTTGCGCCCCTAACCCACGGACATTTAGCGCTCCCTGAGTCCCTTCCACACGTACAGTATTAAAACATCTTACGGTACATTTTAGATTGGACGACTCTTTCTCTTTGTTCTCCTTTTATCTCTCTCTATCCTAATTTCTTGTTTTTTTCCCCATCCCTCTCTCTAGCCGTTTTTCTTATTTTTTCTCTTATTCTTTTTCTCCCTTTTTCTTTGTTCCTCCCCCTCTTTTCCTCTCCCTTCCATGTATTCCCTATTTTTATTCCTTCTCTTACTCCTTGGTGGGGGGGAATGGGATGAGAGGCAGTGCTGACGGGGAGTTGGGATGAGTGGCAATGTTCTGATCAGCCAACTTAGGTGCTCTTGTTCAAGGTCATCTGCTGATCTGAGAACTGTAGTGGGGACTTTTAATGGCAACTATAATCACAGGTAGTGTTATACTCACTGTGTCTCCGACTTTGTGGTGTCTCGTAGCAGTGTCACCTATGCCGAAATCAGGAGATAGGGTCTCTTCCAGCCCCTCCTACTTCACATTCCTCACCAGTCAGCTGACCTCTAGTCTCTGCCCCCCAGCCATGCCGTGAACTGAATGGGTGGCTACGAAGAGAGTGAGTGGGCGGCCGTGGGCTTCAGGAACAGCCCTGCTGGGCGGCTGCAAAAAAGCTGGGAGAGCAGCGAGGGTTTTAGGAACAGCCCAGGATTCAAGGACCCCTGGTAAATCGTCATTCCACCCCTGAGGGGGTCCCGACTCGCAGGTTGAGAACCACCGTTTTAAACTCTCTTCCTGGTCTATATGTCTTTGCCTCCCTGTACCTTTCTGGGAAGTTGTGTCTATAGGAAGGCCCCTTCTGTGGCTTTGGTCTCCTGTCGGAGGGGATCAGGCCTGACTTTCCTCCTGTCACCTTTGAAATGACTGAATCCAGTTTGGATCCGAAAAGGTTAGCCCCATCATATGGGATCTTGCACCAATTTGTTTTTGATGCACCTTCTGCTACCTCTGACTTTAGCCACAAAGGTCTTCTTGCCATGACCAATGCCAACATTGCTCTAGCAGAGGATCTGATGATGTCCACTGAAGCTTCCGCGACAAAGTCGCCTGCTAGTTTCAGCTCCTGTTGGGAAGTAATTATTTTCTCCTGATCGGCTCCCTCACGTAGAGATTTATCTGTATTGGCAGTCCACCCGGAAATGGCACTACCAGCCGCCGTGGCTGTGGCAACCGCTGGTCTACAAGTACCGCCCGCAGTGGAGTATGCTCTCTTCAAATCTAAATCAAGCACGTCTCGGAAGGTTAGCGCATCGTCGATTGGTAGGGTGACATGTCTTGCAAGTCACATTAAAGAGGCATCGACAACTGGTGCGTAAATTAGAGGATTTACATTGGAATCCTTTAAAGGATACAGCTTTGCTAGCCTATTATTAAGGCTGGATTTTTTATCTCGTCTCTCCCACTCATCTTTAATGGGATCATAGACTTCCAATTCCAATTGAAAGAAAAGGATTCCGATTCTTTCTTCAAGTTGGGTGAGTATTTTTGGACCTTCCGGGGTACTACTTTAGCTTCTTCCCAACCTATGGTGTCTTTTACTGATGTAGCAAAAGGTTCGACCAGGGTGAAGTTGAATCCTGCCGACAACTCTGGATCCTCATTTTCTGCTGATAACTGTCTCTGCAGTATGAAGAGGGGCTGCTGATGACGTGCTCGGAAACCACCTTGTCTCCCGCAGGTGATGATGAATCAAGGATAGATTCCCGCACTGACTCTCTGATGAGGCCTGTTACCTCTCTAGCATCTGCTTCTTTTTCTTTGGTTGCTTCATTAAAGCAAGTCCGACAAGCTAATTTTTCAGGCAAAGCTGGAGCTCCACACACCCAGCAAGCATTTGCTGCAGGGCGAGTGTGATAACTCCTAGTGTGATGGGATGAAGATAACCTTCTATAGCGTGAATGGCTATCATGTGAACGGCTATGACGTGAGCGGCTATGACGTGAGCGGCTATGACATGAGTGGCGATGACGGAATGATGATTGTGACAGAACCCACTGTCACTATGGCCCAGCAGAGAATGTAAGATTTGGAGGGCTATTTGCCGTCTCCCACCACATGGAGAAGATGCCACCTCCAGACATTTGTGTCCGCAGTCGCCGGTTCATCGGAACTGGGTGAACGCGGTATCTGTGGCTGGACTCGTGGAGTCGTTTCTGGCTACCTAAACCTATTGGCCTGGCTGGGCTAAATATATACTTTTATTCCACTAACAATGTACTTTTAGCTGATAAAAGCATATACAAGTTGGCGGTCTTCCCAAAGCATGGGGCTACGAGATTTGGGGACAAAATGGCATTGAGATAATGTAATGTAATGCTACATCCCTTCTCCCCCATCCCCCCCCCTTGTTGCTGTGTTTAATTGTGTTGGGTCATGGCACGTAGACAAAGGTCTGGAGACACATCTCAGCAGGGGATGTGTAAGGAGGGGCTGCCTGCTTATCATAATCCCTTCATGTGTTTCAACTGTAGTTGTTTGAATATACAAGTGTTGAGTTTCCATTGGTTCTTCCTTGTCCCCTACCCCCTTTATAACAAGGCTAAGGGGAGTGTCCCTAACTGTGTTTAAAAGTGTATGTTTGGTACTTAATAAAGTGTTGATGCTCTGCATGTTTAACCCTCAACACCTGTGTGGCTTGTCTTGTGATTGAGGGGTTAAGGGCTGGTTATGGCGAGTCTGCAGGCTGCGGGTGCGTTTGGAGGACAGGAGACACAGGTCTGGCGGAGGTGCCCAGCAGGGGTATCTGAGATCCATCACAATGATCTTTATTGGCTTCTCCTAGATCTTCTGTGGCTTGAGGCATGGCTTGAGCGGTCTTTATGTCTGGAGGTTGCAGATCTTGACCTGGCTGCCAGAAATCGCAGCGTTAGTGGTTATGCTCTCTTTTTCTCTCTTCAATATTTACCATAAAAGGAGGACAGCCTCTTACCTTTTATGTTAAGGGTGGTCTACCTGGGCAGTCTCCATGAGCAGTGCAACAGCAGACAGGCAGCCTGAAGCAGGATAGTTAGGAAGTTAGAAACATATAAACAATACTCTTATATACAGGGAGAGATCACAGAAGGTGAAAGATACCTTCCTAGAGAAATACGCCAGTCTCCTGTGCAGCAGAAGCATCCAGAGTGCACTAACAAGAGAACTGGCTTTTCAAATCCACCACCGTACGTCGTGGCGGAAGTGACATCACCGCACATGCGCAGAAGCAGTCTGCTGGAGCCTGCGCCATCTTGGATAGGGGCACAGAAGGCTCCTGGCTACCTCACTTCCTCTCACGCATGCACGGAATGCGGTGAATGGCGGCTGCCTGTGGGACAACAAAGCTCAGCATGGGTGAAGAAGGGGGAAAAAAGAAAAAACAGGTGAAAGGAGACAACATTGTGCAGAAAACGAAGGTAGGAGGCCACTGCAATAAAAGAAGCTTCCTTAAAGCTTACTAAATGCCAGAAAAACTTAAATGCCCACGAGACCACCAGAATGGGGCTTGCTCCATATAGCTCCTTTAGAGACTGTACAGGAGAGACTTCCATCCAGGAGAGGCTTGAACCTGGCTGGGGCGAATGTGGTAAGAGGCATGCAATATCGATCCAATCTCGTCAGGTGAGGATAAAAAAAGAGAAGGAAGCGGGGAGTCTCCCTTTCAAATTTATAGCTAACCAATCCTGTCAGGTTGTGGGGGTGGAGTCACAACCCAGTGTGTGCTGCCATGATGCGTCAGGAAACTGTCCTCTCCAGCATAAAAGACACAACTGAGCATGTGCAGGTTGAGGTTGGCTACCTTGCCTGTTCTTTCCAAGGTAGACATTGCAAGAGGGGGAGGATCTATGCATGCAGGATAAAACAGCCTTTTTACACAATACAGAGAATTAACCCCTGAAGTTCCACAGTGAGTATAAGAAGCATGCTATTCTGCATATACAGATTTTACTGTTGTGGGTTTAGTAACACTTTAAAGGGTGGCTGTGAACATAGTATATTTGTACTTTGCTCAAGCATTTGACTACTTCGCTGACAGCAAATATGCAAGTAAAGTTCTAAGGGTGTAATAATTAATTCTATAAATGTATATGAAACCATTCAAATCCCTTACCAACTGCTGAGTGAATGTTTATCTATGTTCCACTTGAAAACTAGGAGCACTGGTCTCACACCATCGATCAGGAACCAATCAGATGTGATCATCACAACAGCCAATCAAGGGGATGACATGAGGTTTGTTTACAAACAAACCTGCCAGCTGCAGCTGTCCCTGTGCCTTGCCAATACACTGCATTAGTAAAACCTCATCTTGATTTGAATATGCAGTTTACTTTCAAACACCAATTCACAAAAAAAGAACATTCTAGAATTTAAATAATTGCAGAGGGAAACTAAAATTCATTAGAGGCATGGGGGGGGGTCTCAACTACAAGGAAAGATTTGCTGAACTTAACATGGAATTCAAGTTTGATCCTAACTACTCTTAAAACTGTCCCTTTCTCCGTCCCAATACCTATGCTAACAAACCTGTGTGAGAAAGATGCACATACTGTATATTCAACCCACCCTGGTTTGGTCACGTTACTGCCTCTGTGTCAGCCAGTAGTGGCTGCAGGGGAGTGGAGAGAGCACTCCAACAATGGTTAGTAAAGCCTATAATGGTGAAATCACCCTTGCGCTTCAATGGCCCATCTGTTGTTGGCGCTCCCTCTATATCCCTGCAGTGGTGCTGGCTGACACAAGGTTGCGAGATAATGTGATCAGACTGGAGTAGCCTGAAAAAAAGTAAGTAGACAGGTCAATCAGCATAGATATTAAAGGGGAGGGGACAGTTTCAAGAGTAGTTAGGCTGAAGCTGGAATTCCACTTCAATCTATTCACCCCTGAAAAACAGAAAATTTGGGGGGGGGGGGAATAGATGGTTTAGAAGAAGAAAATAGTAAAGGATGTGAAAATGTTTTCCACAGGGGTTAGTTTAGCCAGCTCAATAGAATTCCCATTAATCCCCCCCCCCCCCCCCCCCCATCCCTTACAGATCTCACTCGATCCAGCACTGTTCCCCTCTGTAGGGGCTCTCCCGGCTCTCACAGGCTTCACTAAATCGCCATACATGATTCGAACCATTAATGGGCAGGTTGAATACCAAGACGATTGATCAATTAATTTGGGTACAGCCAGCCTGACGGATTCTCTTACGATTATTGCTAGTGGCTGATATATTGTCTGGGAGCAGACAATAGCTCGGCAGGAGGGATTCCCCTGTCAGCACTAAGTTGATGGGGGAATCGTGCATATTTCTTCTTTCCTGCAACCCATGGTTGCAGGAAATAAATTTGCACCATGTATGGCCTGCCTAAGACAGTGGGAGTCATTGACTCAGGGGGACGGGGGTCGAGCCATGCTGTCTGTGTTTTTGGACGCAGGCAGCGTGGCCTAGAATCGAGCCTGCAGGTGTGCCACAATTTGAAAGAGCAAGTAAGTATTGCATGTTTGTCATTTAAAAATAAAAAAAATAGACTTTACAATTACTTTAACAATGCTTTAAATTACTTACAAAGTGAGATGGTGTTCAGAGCAATTCCAGAGAAAGCCATCCCACAAAGACAGCGGAAAGTGCAATAAGCAACAAAGTTGGGGAGGAAAGCCACACATGTGCCAGACACTGCCATCATGAAATAAGAGCCGGTTAGAATAGCTTTTCTGCCAAACCTAAGACAGACAAACAAGCATATGAATTGTAGTTTATCAAATATTCAATTAGTGAGGATTGTGTCTGTCTGTTCCCTGTTTTCAGATGTAAGTATTATAAATGTAAAATACTTTCCATTTTCTACTACAAGTTTTATGTAGTACTTCTTACTAACACAGGTGTGCAGAAGCAGGCGTAGCAGACTAGCACAAGTTATAAAAGAATACAATTAAGGCTGTTTTCACACAAATGTGTTATGGTAACACGCACATTACTGCGACACAAGGCAATACATGTTATGCATTCTAAATGACCTTTGTAACATACCTGCATTGCAGCGCACCACATTACTGTAGGCACATTTTTTGCGCATTCTAGTGCATTGCCAGTCCATTCAAATACAAAAAAAGATGAAAAATTATGATAGTTTTACTTTGAAGGGAATGTACAGTGTTTTGTAAATATTTTCTCAATTCATTATTATAACTGAAAAAATAAATATTTAAATTGTTTTTATTTCATTTTAGTTTAGTAAATAAATAAATTCTTCTTACACTAGAAGCCGACAGCTAGTGCAATCATGTGAGTTAACCTCCTCTACTAAACCATTTTACTACTTTGCTGAAAATAGAAAACTGTGATCCATCTCAAGCCCATTAAGCTCCATATGCAGCTAGAAGGCCAAAAAGGGAGCACCTCACCTACTGTTGTGCTTTATTTTTCCAGAAAGCCCAGGACTGTATTTTATAAGCACGCAGTATTAAATGTTTTTTTCATACAAGTAATGAAAATAAAAAAAGTTTGATTTATATATATATATATATATATATATATATATATATATATATATATATATATATATATATATACAGTGGGGACGGAAAGTATTCAGACCCCTTTAAATTTTTCACTCTTTGTTATATTGCAGCCATTTGCTAAAATAATTTAAGTTAATTTTTTTCCTCATTAATGTACACACAGCACCCCATATTGACAGAAAAACACAGAATTGTTGACATTTTTGCAGATGTATTAAAAAAGAAAAACTGAAATATCACATGGTCCTAAGTATTCAGACCCTTTACTCAGTATTTAGTAGAAGCACCCTTTTGATCTAATACAGCCATGAGTCTTTTTGGGAAAGATGCAACAAGTTTTTTACACCTGGATTTGGGGATCCTCTGCCATTCCTCCTTGCAGATCCTCTCCAGTTCTGTCAGGTTGGATGGTAAACGTTGGTGGACAGCCATTTTTAGGTCTCTCCAGAGATGCTCAATTGGGTTTAAGTCAGGGCTCTGGTTGGGCCATTCAAGAACAGTCATGGAGTTGTTGTGAAGCCACTCCTTCGTTATTTTAGCTGTGTGCTTAGGGTCATTGTCTTGTTGGAAGGTTAACCCTTCGGCCAGCCTGAGGTCCTGAGCACTCTGGAGAAGGTTTTCATCCAGGATATCCCTGTACTTGGCCGCATTCATCTTTCCCTCGATTGCAACCAGTCGCTGAAAAACACCCCCACAGCATGACGCTGCCACCACCATGCTTCACTGTTGGGACTGTATTGGACAGGTGATGAGCACTGCCTGGTTTTCTCCACACATACCGCTTAGAATTAAGGCCAAAAAGTTCTATCTCGGTCTCATGAGACCAGAGAATCTTATTTCTCACCATCTTGGAGTCCTTCAGGTGTTTTTTAGCAAACTCCATGCAGGCTTTCCTGTGTCTTGCACTGAGGAGAGGCTTCCGTCGAGCCACTCTGCCATAAAGCCCCGACTGGTGGAGGGCTGCAGTGATGGTTGACTTTCTACAACTTTCTCCCATCTCCCAACTGCATCTCTGGAGCTTAGCCACAGTGATCTTTGGGTTCTTCTTTACCTCTATCACCAAGGCTCTTCTCCCCCGATAGCTCAGTTTGGCCGGACGACCAGCTCTAGGAAGGGTTCTGGTCATCCCAAACATCTTCCATTTAAGGATTATGGAGGCCACTGTGCTCTTAGGAACCTTAGGTGCAGCAGAACTTTTTTTGTAACCTTGGCCAGATCTGTGCCTTGCCACAATTCTGAATCTGAGCTCTTCAGGCAGTTCCTTTGACCTCATTATTCTCATTTGCTCTGACATGCACTGTGAGCTGTAAAGTCTTATATAGACAGGTGTGTGGCTTTCCTAATCAAGTCCAATCAGTATAATCAAACACAGCTGGACTCAAATGAAGGTGTGGAACCATCTCAAGGATGATCAGAAGAAGAAATGGACAGCACCTGATTTAAATATATGAGTATCACAGCAAAGGGTCTGAATACTTAGGACCATGTGATATTTCAGTTTTTCTTTTTTAATAAAACTGCAAAAATGTCAACAATTCTGTGTTTTTCTGTCTATATAGGGTGCTGTGTGTACATTAATGGGGGAAAAAAATTAACTTAAATGATTTTAGCAAATGGCTGCAATATAACAAAGAGTGAAAAATATAAGGGGTTCTGAATACTTTCTGTCCCCACTGTATATCTAACACTAAACTTATATGTGTTGTGCAAATTACACCTACAGTGCATTAATATAACATGCAGAGTAGCGCTTAGAAATTATTTCACTCCAACAAATACTGTATGGACAGTATTATTATTATAAATAAAGAATCCATAAAAAAACAATGAACCATGAGTGGTGGGTTTGCAGTTTCAAAATCCACATTATGCATATACCACCACATGTGTGTCATCCCTCTGGAAAACATACTTCTGGATAATAAGGCCAAAATTTGCTAATCTAGCTGAGTAGCTGTCTGGTTATTCTCCAGTTATCCTCCAAGATGTGTACATAAATAATGGCATTAAACTCCCATCCTAGAAATGGTCCCTTCATATACCAGAGAAAAACTCCACATGTGGTTAAAACAATAGAATATCAAATAATGTAGTATTTATAATACAAAACTAAATTGACATATACTTATATGTTAATTTAGTTTTATATTAAAAATACTTGTGTTCGGAAGGGCCAAACAAGATTTTATATACCCATTCTGCATCATTGACAACCATTAATATCACCATGTGATGGCATGACTTCCTCTGTCCAACGCATATGTCATATGATTTTATTGTAATTTGTGGCATTTATACAGAAAATAAATTATATTATAAAATACACATTAGATAGATAGAGAGATAGATAGATAGATAGATAGATAGATAGATAGATAGATAGATAGATAGATAGATAGATAGATAGATAGATAGATAGATAGATAGATAGATAAATGATTTCATGTATCATATATTTTCAAAGATCATAAACTAACATACATAACATTGAATGAACCATAGTTTCACTTTAGGGGAACAGAACTTTTACTCCAATTAAAAAAAATAGTGCAGCACCAAAGCTGCACTAAAGTATTGTGACACTAGGGCTGCTTTCACACTGAGGCGCTTTACTCTACTTTTACTCTGGAGTGAGAGCCTCTTTTCTCACTCCAGTGTGAAAGCCCGAGTGCTTTCACACTGGAGAGGTGCCCTGGCAGGACGCCAAAAAAAAGTCCTGCAAGCCGCATCTTTGCAGCACTGTAGAAGCAGGGTATACAGTACACCACTCCTAAAGCGCCCCTGCCCATTGAAATCAATGAGCAGCGACGCTGAACTGCCGGCATAGCGCTGCTGCAGCGACACTTTGCGGGCGTTTTTTACCCTGTTTCGGCTGCTAGCGTTAAAAGCGCCTCTCTAACCCCTTTATTAGCCTATGTTTCAACTTTACTTTCTTCAGCTGGCCATATACCATGTAATGTGGATCACTGTCTTGGGCCATTTTTTATACCTTTTGGCTATATGAGCACGTTTAATCTAATATCCAACATATATAGTGACCTTTTGAAAAATGGACAATAATATATAAAAAAATTAGAATTTTAACTATATATATAAAGTCTCTGATTAATTGATGAAATACAATGGTGCACTCAGTAACACCCTTTACTCCATGTATATTTATACTCTGTGTATTTACATTGAAATTAGGTCCTTTTTCTAATTATTTCATGTATATTTATACTTTGTGTATACATTTATACATAAATGTATATTTATACTTTGTGTATACATTAAATATCAGGCCCCCTCTTTCTAATAAAAACCCTGCCTATACTATATAGGTTATAGACAGACATTTATATCTATCTTTGCTATTATTTTATAGTTAACTTCCCCATCTGCTCCTACCGTGTGGGAACAATCCTCACCATCAACAGGTACCAAGCATTTTTTAGCTATTATAATTTTGTGTACAAAGAATTTATGGATATGACTATACTTATAGACTTCCTGTCTACAATTCACAGGGCTTCCGTTTTCCGACCCCAGTGGGTCCTTAGGCTCTTCCTGCCCTTTGGTCTTCCCTCCCTCTGTGGAGGAGGGGGTGTTGGGTCAACGGTGGGTTGCTATCCCTTCCTGGGTCTGACTATTGTATACATGTATACCACCAAGGATTCCTTGGATGAGGATTTGAAAGTATTTGCACTCTCGTATGTTTTTAAAGTGACAACTCTTGGAATGTTAACTATACCGTCATAACATTTATAAGTGTTCTTTCAAAACATTGTACTTTAATAATAATTTATATCATTAGACGTCAATGCCAATACTATGTACTTACTCATTTATTGTTTCATTTTAGAAACATAGTTTCTTCTTGCTAAAAACCCTGAAGAAGGAGACAGCCTAGTACTCTGAAACGCGTCAGATGCAAGAAGTATAGATTGCATTACATTATTTATGATGATGTAAAAGTTTGTAGATGTGTTAAAACATTTCATGCCTTTTATAGTTTAAATTATATTTTCTATACATTTTTCTAATAAACTTTTTTAAAATTCATAAAAATATTCTACTAAAACCTTTTTTTTTTAAATTATCGTGTCTTAAAAGTCCACCACATAGGGGATTTTTCTTTTTCTTCTGCTCCTGAACACACAGAGTGTCGTTTTTTTCTACTGTCCCTAAACGCTTATGCCTCCAAATGCCTCTGACAGTTTATGTGTGCATGAACACATAGGGTAACATGGAGGGGTGTTTAGAAGCAGTAAAAAAAACCCCGTCAGATGCCCCTAACAGCAGCTGTAAAAATGTCCTGTGTGCATGAGCTCTTACAATTTAATACAATTCAAAAATATGTGAATCTTGTATAAAAACATTTATAAATACACTGTAAATCCCCTTTGTACCACAATACTTTAGAGCAGCTTTAATGCTGCACAGTTTTTTTAGGCTGGATTCACACCTATGCATTTTTTAGCGCATTTTTAGGAGCGCGGGAATGCAGAACAATTGATTTACTATGGTTTCCTATGGGTCCTGTTCACATCTATGCAGTTTCCTGCAACCTGTTTTGCAGGAACTTTTTCCATGCAGGAAGGTGCATTTTTGGGTCCATAGACTTCAATGGAAGCACATAAAAAAGCATGAAAAATGCATGTACATGAGTTTTTGTTGCAATTTTGGTCAGAAGCATAAAAACTAGCAAAATATTTTCTGTAAAAACGCACCAAAACACGCATGCAAAGCACACAAAAGGTATAAACCAAGCCAAAAAGGTTCTGTTCCCTTAAAGTGAAACTATGGTCAATTTTTTTTTAAGGGCCCACTCATACTATTGTGTTGCAGTAATGCAGAGCAACATGTTACATGCGTATGTAAGCAGGTGCAGTCTACTGTCTTCACAATAGGTGCCGCTCTAACGCAGCAGCATTGTAGTTGGAGAGGAAGTCAAGAGGACTATGGTTCCCTGGGTCACTGGGGAAGCTATCCAATTGGATACTGTCGCCTCATGTGCCTTTAGCAGCCATCTTGAAATCTAGCTTTAAGCCCTGGCTCCAAAGTTAGGAACACATTTTGTGAGTGGATAGAGTAGGGAGAGGTACTTCGCCTAGTAAGGACAGAACTAGAGGTAGGCAAAGATTCCTGACAAGGAGTTAAAGCGTAGGTCTCACAACCTTCCGCTTGGGCACGAGACATCTAGGCCGCATTTTGCCCCTCCTAACAGGCGCTGTCAGTGTGGCTGAAACCTGTTTTCTACACGCTGTTGAATCCATGAGTGTTCCCGGATGGGCTGTTTTCCCACCGTGTTTGCTGTGAACTGTCTTTGCATTATTTCATTACACCTGGACTGTGTTTGTTATTACCATACCATGCTGCACCCCACCTACATGTTGGTGTAGCAGAGAGAAAAGGAAAAAAAGGGCGCACCAGCCTTGTGCATTATCCTTTGGATGTATTTTATTAAAAGCAGATAAAAGGAAAACTACTCACAAACATCTATAGAAATCTTGCAATGTAAATAGTCTCCTAATGACAGCAATAGGTCTAGGACAAATGATGGGGGGGGCTCTGAGGAAGGAGGTTACCCTTCGAAATGCATCAGCCGGCAGTGGCCCCTGTTATCTCCTCCATGACCTCTGGAGTTCATCATTTGTCCTAGACCTTTTGCTGTCATTGGGAGACTATTTACATTGCAAGATTTCTATAGATGTTTGTGAGTAGTTTTCCTTTCATCTACTTTTAATAAAATGCATCCAAATGATAATGCACAAGGCTGGTGCACCCTTTTTGTTCCTTTTCTCTTTGACTGTTAGGATACCCCTATCCTTGAGGTCAGCAAGACCTGTGACATTTATCATCATGATACATAGACTGGTTATCCACTCGTGTTTGTTTTCTGCTATCAAAGTACGTTGGTGTAGCACCCTAAAACACCTCGCCGATTACCTTTTTTGGTGCGTTTTGGTGTGTTAGCTAGCACATCCAGGTGCACGAGCTCCCTTAATGCAAGGCACGTTAATGTTATACATACTGTGCTTTAACACAAACCTACTAACACAGAGCAATAGTGTGAAGGGGCTCTTAATGTTTAGTTTTTGATATAGGAAAATATATATTAAAGCGGACCCTTCAGTCATTTTTTCAACTTTCCATCTATTAAATCTTCTGCCCTTGTTGTTTTAACTTTGGATAGTAAAACAATTTTTTTTTCCGCCAGTAAATACCTTTTACAGCCCACTTCCTGTTTCTTGTCTGGTAAAAAAAGCCTAGGCTTATGACATCATGCACAGCTCTCTCTCCCACTCTTGTGAGAGTTTGCCAGGAAGGAAAGGGGGGGTGAATCATAAGAGGGCCAATGAGAGCTGCAGAGCTAGTGGTGTGCCTCTGTGTGTCTATGTAAATCTAGGAAGTGAACAGGCAGCAGCTTCAGCTGCCCACAGTTAAAATGGTTGCAGCCAGACTTAGTGGAGGGAGCTTTTTGCAGCATATTTGGCAAGTACAGAATCACAGTATATATAAAATAATATGCAAAGTGGTTGGAGAGAAGCTGCAGAATGGCAAAGATGTTTTTATTACAAGTTATGTGAGCAGACTGCAGTAACTATTTTCAAGCAGTTACTTTTTATTTTACTACAGAAGTGAAAGACCTGACATATTTCTATACAAATGCAAATGAGAAACTATTATTGAAGTGGTTGTCTTGTTCTTTGTAAATAGGTATGAATTATCGTGTGTTCTGTTGTCATTACCTGTCAGATAAATATCCAAGTACGAAGGCTCCAACCAATACTCCTGCCATATATATTGATTGAGCTACCTGTCTCATTTTACGCAGGTCACAGACCAAATCCCACTGCAAGAAAGAGTTAAATATTCACTTTTCAAATAATATTTTGCTGGTAAGTATACTGTAAGTATCTTAGATTTATCTGCTGTGGAAAAAGCTTATTTATGTGTTTCATTTGGGGAGCTATTTGGATTTGAGCACAGATATTTTTGCAGTTATTTTGTACAGTGCAGGTCATTGACCAGACCTGAGTATGCGTTTCTCCTCAAATGAATCAACTCAACACATATTGGCACTATACAGTATAGCATGCCCAATAAAGTATGGTAGATGCAAGTGTTTGCCATTTTTCACAGTAGAGTAGGAAATGGCCAGAAAGGCACCACTTTGTTGGCCAGCTTGAACACACATTGCATTACATGAGCATCTAGAATCCATGTTTTTATGCAAAGGTTTGCTAGAAAAATGTAAGGGTACACAGCAGTACATAGATGGTTAATTCAGAATCATTTAGGGAGAGCCCCCTCGCTTACTTTTATGCATGGAAAAATATTTTGAATGCAGATAATTTGCTTTACGGAATCACTGGGGTGTAACTATGTACAGCAACATCTTCTATTTCATCTCAATAGAAGACTGTACACAGCAGCAGTAGTACCTGGGAAAGTGACTACTCAGGGTCTTCATGCTCTATGACCCCTGTACAGACATGTGCATGAGGCCCTAATAACAATAAAATAAAAGAAAATGTGAACAATATGTGTTGAGTGATAAGATATGGTATATCACAACAAATTGCGAACCACCACTGATGACCACCAAATGAATAATAAATAATAAATGACAAATCCTCAAATAATGATAAATGAATAATTAAGGAACAGACTAGTGAAGTGAATGAAGATAAAATGAATTCTTATGTGCAGAAAAAAACACCAGTATTGTGAGCCTCCACCTCACACAATGCGCGCTTACCAGAGGGCAAGCAGTATCAAGCCTGTAATCTAGATCAACATCCGGACATCAGACCACAGCAGCAGCAACTCACTATGGATACACTGAAGACAAGCCAGGAGATCTCAGCTCAGCAGGTAAACCAACAGGCAACCAAGGAAGGTGAAAAGAAACTCACCATAGTGTGAATCCGTAAACCATCAATTTATTAAAGATTAAAATTACACTTACATTCACATAGAAGGTAAAATACTCGTAAAAATATGCCGGCCGGCTTGCAGACACCCATCCACACATGCGATACACCGCAATGACGTCAGCACGTCTGCCTCCCGACGTACGTTTCGTCATAAAATGACGTCATCTTGGGGAACAGGCGACGCACTGACTCATTGCAATAAATACAATAACAGGCAACCAAGCCTCATTGTGAATCCTAAGTAGCAGAACCGGATTGCCTGATTCCAAGAATTAAAAAAAACATGAAATTAATAAGTGTTACCTAAAAATACCACATAAAATTAGAAATATATTATTATATTTCTAAAAATATACAAAAAATATTAGAGGACTGGTATATTATAGAAACATTATATAATTATATGCATGAAATATGAGAACAAAAAATCATTGTTTGTGCTCACAGCCATAAAATGCCAAACACATTGGATGGTACGGGTCAGTCCCACACCGTCACCTAGCGGAACAGGTGGTAATAACACTCCATCCCACCTACACTGGGCGACCACCACTGGTGTTAGTCACAATCAGACAGTATGCCCAAACTGAGGGAGAGGAAAAATGGATGCACGTCACTACTAGTCAGTACACCTAATTAGTGGTGGCAAAAAACCTATATATAAGCCACAAAAAAGACCAATAGAAACTGGAGATATTATCCCAATTAACTATCAGTCGAATGGCGCCAATATTACTAATGGATAAATCCAAATGTAAAATACCTTAATAGAAACCTGACAGAGAAAATATGTATAAATTTCATTGGTACAGCCACTGAGGGTTCACAACAAGTTTACAAATAATCCCAAAATTAAGAATTGTCAATAAAAGCATTCAGGTCGATATCTACATTCAACCCGATAGGGGTATAACATTTTATTTTATAAATCCATGCCATCTCAAGTCTCAAGATACTACATACCAAGGAACCACCTCTCCATTGGGGGGTATACCTATCAATCCCAAGGAAGATGGTCTTGGCAGGATTCTTGTTATGGACTTCCAAGTAGTGTCTCGAGACTGGATGTTTGGGAAAACCATTGATTATATTTATCACATGTTCATTGAGTCTAACCGAGAGGGTCCGCTTAGTGCTGCCCACATATTGCAGCCCACATGGGCACTGGAGCAGGTAAATGACCCCCTCGGTAGAGCATGTGACGAATGGCCTAATCTCAAACTCTCTTAAAGTACTGGATGATACAAATGTATGGGTTCTTCTGTGTAAACATCCACTCAAAGAGAAAACCCTACACCTCCTACATTGTTAAAACCCAGTTACGTTTAAAAAAAACCCCTATAATGGGGGAAGGGTCCAGGACATTAGGTGCTACTCTACCCCTAAGGGAAGAAGCTCCCTTATAGGTGACCTGTGGCTTGGCAGAAAGGACAGTGTTCAAATTGGGGTGTTGCATGATCAGTTTACAACTGCTACTTTCTTTAAGACCTGAATGCTTTTATTGACAATTCTTCATTTTGGGATTATTTGTAAACTTGTTGTGAATCCTCAGTGGCTGTACCAATGAAATGTATAGATATTTTCTCTGTCAGGTTTCTATTAAGGTATTTTACATTTGGATTTATCCATTGGTAATATTGGCGCCATTCGACTGATAGTTAAATGGGAGAATATCTCCTGTTTCTATTGGTCTTTTTGTGGCTTATATATAGGTTTTTTGCCACCACTATTTAGGTGTACTGCCTAGTATTGATGTGCATCCATTTTTCCTCTCCCTCGGTTTGGGCATGCTATCTGATCGTGAACTAACACCGGTGGTGGTCGCCCTGTTTAGGTGAGATGGAGTGTTATTACCACTTGTTCCGCTAGGTGACAGTGTGGGACTGACCCTTACCATCCAATGTGTTTTGCATTTTATGGCTGTGAGCACAAACAATGATTTTTTGTTCTCATGTGACGTTTCATGCATATAATTATATAATGTTTCTGTAATGTTCCTGTCCTCGAATATTTTTTGTATATTTTTATAAATAAAATATAATAATATATTTCTAATTTTATATGGTATTTGTAGGTAACACTTATTAAATTTCATGTTTTTTTTAATTCTTGGAATCAGGCAATCCGGTTCTGCTACTTAGGATTACTAATGAGACTTGGTTGCCTGTTATTGTATTCATAGCGATGAGTCAGTACGTCGCCCGTTCCCCAAGACGACGTCATTGTATGACGAAACGTACATCGGGAGGCAGACGTGCTGACGTCATTGCGGTGTATCGCATGTGTGGACGGGTGTCTGCAAGCCGGCCGGCATATTTTTACGAGTATTTTACCTTCTATGTGAATGTAAGTGTAATTTTAATCTTTAATAAATTGATGGTTTACGGATTCACACTATGGTGAGTTCCCGGGACCCTGATCATTGCCTGTTGGTTTACCTGCTGAGCTGAGATCTCCTGGCTTGTCTTCAGCGTATCCATAGTGAGTTGCTGCTGCTGTTGGTCTGATGTCCGGATGCTGATCTAGATTACAGGCTTGATACTGATTGCCCTCTGGTAAGCGCGCATTGTGTGTAGTGGAGGTTCACAATACTGGTGATTTTTTCTGCACAGAAGAATTCATTTTATCTTCATTCACTTCACTGGACTGTTGCTTAATTATTTATTTATCATTATTTGAGGATTTGTCATTTATTATTTATTATTCATTTGGTGGTCATCAGTGGTGGTTTGCAATTTGTTGTGATACACCATATCTTATCACTCAACACATATTGTTCACATTTTCTTTTATTTTATCTGCGCAGCTTTCTCTTTCTTTTATAACTATTGTGTTTGTGTATATCTTACAAATTTGAGCTGCAGCTATTTATTTTTATTTTCATTTTTAGTTTAGTGCGGTATTCACTTTTTATTACTACCTAATAACAATAACCTATTATGCCCACATTTTAAAGGCTAACTTCATGTTTACTGTGCCTTTAAATGGTTCAGCATGGCCCAGACTATTTATTTCCTTCATTAATAGGTGTGCTAACTGGTGTTGTGGAAATTTTATTAGGATGTATTTAATATGTATTGTCACAGTGTCTCTCAGTGTTAGTTCTCCTGCAGCCCGCTCTAAAGAGCGGACTATGGCAGACTGATGCTGGTTGAGACCCGTTTTGGTAGTGGAAAGCTTCTTCAGGATGCAGAGTAGTGTTTGCAGAGTGGGGATATGTCTGCCAGCGAAGGGCCCCTGTACAATGCACAGATGATCGTCTGGGGGGGATGTGTTCACTCTGCAAAGACATTATCAGTTATGGGGGATGTGTGATTGTGTCTCCCATGTGTCTGATCAACACGTAGGGAGGCTATGGCGTGTTCCTGCAGATAATCTCCTATGCTCAGGAATGGTAGAATAATCCGGGTATGCATTGTTCTCTGAACAATGCAGAATAAGGATTCACGCCAATGGTGAAAACGGCAGTCTTTGAATTGTTATGGTTGGGGTCAGCGTCCATGATTTCAAGGCCAGCCATGCGGCTTCCTTTGTCTAGCTGAAGATGATGGCTTACAGGTACAGGGGGCGGGAAATCACACACACTGCCCCTGTCGAGACACGCCCATAGACTCCCCTAGTCATTGTTCATTGGTTGAGATTTGTATAACTCCTCCTGTTTTAAGGAATGTCTGCGCTTGATTGGCTGATTGTGAAACCATCAATCTCTATTGTTATTGTTAAGTACTCTAAATAAACAGAACACTAAGATGCATTATACCAAGAAGCTAAAAGGGCGCTCTATTAGCGCAGGAGACATGGATTACGAGCAGCACATAGTGGAATTTCCACGACATTGATGGAGGGCCAGGATATTATGGAACGAACAGAACCTCCTAAACACTGGAAGAGGAAGGAGGGAGAGCGTATCCCAGTCCAGGACATCAAACCGTTTGAAATACTTTGTTATCCTGAGGCAAAGGGGTTTGTTTTCTCTCTCCGATGTGTTAGGTAGGTTCTGCTTTGCAAAAGAACAAATTTTTCATCGTTTGGTATAATGGTGGGATTTTATTTGTATATTTGTTATTGTAGATAGGTCTATTGTTTGGGATACTTACCTCCTCTATAAGACCCATTTAATGCAACCTAAAATGTTTGTTTAAGTAACTGTATGTTGTGTAATACATTTGTGATGTATATGAGAAATAGAAATGTATGAATTGTGATTATTACCTATGTATGGAATCAACAAGTAGATTGTTTAACTGACTCAAGACACAGATGGTTTGATGGACTTTGATGGTCATTTAGAAAAAGTTTGGTTTGAAAATGGCTGCCACATATTCAAGTGGCCATGTGGCTGAGGGAAGGGCGGCCATGCATTGCTGGGACATGTTTTACAGGTTTCTGGCCAATATCATCAATGATGGCATGGAGGAGCTCTTTTGTTTTGAGATGAAAAGATCAAGCATGCAAACAGCATTGTCTTGGTCCTGCGTATCTGTTGACCTCCCAACTTTCAGATCTAAGTATTGCTTTGTATTTGGGAACAAAAGTGTATGTTTAACCCGTGTTATATGTAACTTTTAAATGTGTTGTTTGGTTGGACAGCCTGTGTTTTGTTCCTCCTATGGGCCCTAGTTGATGTAGCCTAAAGTGTTTGTCTACGGTTAAGTGTTCATTTGAAGAAATCTCGGTTTGTGCTGGTTTTGGCGGGATCAGCGACTGCATTTCATGTGTTAATGCCACCATTTTGTCATGGTCCCACTTTTGTCGGCCATTTCTCTGTAGTCTGGATTTCATCCACCATCTTGTTGTGGTCTGATTTTCGTTTTGTTGAAACTGCCATTTCGTGTCTGCTGTGTTTTGGTTTTGGGTGGAATTGCTCTGCTTTTGAGGCAGGTTTCAGCATTTAGTGAGAGTGAGCCATCTTTTTGCCGGAGTTTCAGTGGTCTGACTGGCCAGGGGATATGGGATTCGAGGGGGATTTCCTCCCATTTGCAATATGGGGGTTTATCCCACCCTTTCCTGGACAAAAGGTTTTTTAGAGATGTTGATAAAGTCCATAGAGGGTAGCCATAGCAATTCCAGGCTTCCCCTCCCCCCCCCTTCCTGTCCATTGATATGTAAATAACACAGTTAGATGGGTTTTTAGAGAATCAGCAGAGGACAGGAAGTTATTTTCAGGATGTGATGTGTGCCAGAGGAAGTTCTTTGCAGGATGTGATGTATCAACAGGAAGTTGGTGGGAGGAGTTTGGGGTCTTTTGAAACAAGCATGTGGACAAAGGGACTTGTGTTTGGAAGAACGATGGAAATCACTTTGTTTTTTTAAATTTAATTGCAGTTGATTTGCAGTTTTATACTGTAATACAGTTTGGGTAGAGAGTAAATGGGAGGCATCCACGATATTGTCGCAACATCTAGATGCAGGTAGAAGCCATAATATTGTTTTGAGTAGTGGAGGAATTCATGGTGCTTTGTGGTTGTCTGTGAAATACGTTTAGCGGGCTGTATATCGTGAGACCGGTCGGGCCGTGTATAATAGTCGGAATTCCGGTGCGTGATTGTATTAGCATAAACGTGAAGAGTAGTACTCTAGCAGCCCTGTGTATAATAATCGGAAATCTGGGGGCCAGTTATAGTGATAAAGGCGCAAACAATAACCACTCTGAAAGTAAAGTGCAGGGTTCTCTGGACGCAGAGTTCGCCAAAAAAAGCGATTCGATTTGTATGGGCAATGGGCCGTCCATGCAGGGGTGGGAACCAGGCACCCCAGTCAGACAGCTGCATAGTACATGAAATCTGGGTATGGGGCTAAGGCCATTAGACCCCTTAAAGATTGGCATATATGGTCAGAGGGTACAGTAAGGTGTATTCCTTTGGAAGGTGTTTTTGATGTCTGGAGGTACGAGACTCCAGAATAAAAATACCTTGGAAGTAACTCAGCTGTGGCTTCAGAAATCTGTAATGATGAGTGGGTTGATGGATGTGTAGTACACGTTTGTGTGGTTAAAATTCTCCTGCCTGTTTATGAACTTTGTGTGGCTGGTCCATGCAAGGTTTGGAGTTGGTCTTGTGTTTTTCCCATTGTATTTTTTTTCTATTGCTAAAAGAGTGATGGCAGCATTCCATCTGGTTGTTTTTGTTTTTATTTTTGTTTTGGAAACTATGAAATATCTCCCTCACATTTTTATCTAAATGTTTGTCTCATGTTTCAGTCTTGTTTGTATGTAGCAATATGTTAGAACCCACCGTGGCGGCCCTCCTACGCGTCGTGGCTGTTGTATTTTTGTAGGAATGGGAAAGTAAGAGTTACAGAGGGTTTCGTTGTTGTCGGGTTTTGAGGAATGTCAGTGACGATTTACCAATGTATATAAATGTTGTACTGTTTGCCATTCTTTGCAAGTTAAATATGAAGGATAGAGTAATAACATTTGCTTATAAGCATATTTTCCAGGTCCAGTGAATTTCTGAAAGTGTATGTACGTAGAAAGCAGGTGTATGTAGATAGCTGTACACATGCATAAATACAAACGCCTAAAAGAAGGTAAAAGTATAATAGACTGTTTCATTGTTTTGGTTTTTTTCTGCACCATTCTAAACCCTGCATCTCTACCTCCAGTATGTAATGAGGAAAAAAATGGGGGAGGGGGATAATGGTGACAATGACAGTTTTCAAACTAATAATACTAAACTCTCTAATTCTAACCAAGTTTGTGACATAGTAGGATGACATGTTCCACGACTGTCTCTCTTTGATGGAATTTGAATCAGCAAGCAGCATTCCGGTGAAGGGGGCTCCCATCCCAGATGCTAAGAACCTTTTTGTCAATGGTTCCAGGTATTACACCCAATATGGTAAGCCACGCACAGGTTATGCAGTGACCACAGTCATTGAGTTCCCACATTTCTGGGTTATCGCCATATGAGGTTTGTTTGGGGGTCAACCAAAACAGGGTTGTACTTTCCTCAGCAGCTGTTGCCTACATTCTTTGCTGATGGGGTAGGTGCAGTTACTGTAACGTGAACTTCAAAAGGTCCACCACAGGGTTCATGAATCCCTCCTGGACCCTGACACAATAACCGGTTTACATTCTTACCAACCAGGTGACTGGGTCATTGTAAAGAAGCTTGATGGATGAGACAACTGGATCCACGCCAGCCACTGCAAGAAGCTGCTCAACTAAACCAAAGGATGAGTAGTATCTTTGTTTATTTATATTTTTAGCTTAGTGTATTCTCCAATAGCTAAGAAAGCAAACAGGACCAATTGCTGGGTCTACTCTGAATCTCCACCGAGCTTTAGTACCCCAGCAATGACAGCAGTACTTGCTATATATGATGTTCATATTGGTATGAGGAGTTTTGACAAACTAGTAAAAACTCCAAACAGACACTTGTCAATAGAAATTAACAATACATTTCTAGAGGGTAAAATTAGTTAAAGTTTTAACAATAGCTCTGGTTCTTGCCAGTCTGGGTATCGGGACAACTAGGTAGCTCACAAGTGTGCTTCAACTTTAGTTTGGTACCTAGGTCTACAGCTTATTAGGTAAATTCCCCCTAATGCAAGAGGTTCATGCGTCCTGGTGAAACTCGTCCCAGCATCTTATGTCGCGGCCAATCGTGAGGATCTGATAGCATGAGAGAAGGTAAGAATGGCAGGGACAGCTAGAAGGTACTTGTTCACCAACCCCGACCAGGTCTGGGCATGGTTTCCTGCTTGTACAGGGTGGGGGTTTGAGCTTATAAAACAATTGAACAATTTCTCATCCATTGTGGATGGGATGTTCAATGAAACTGTTGAAGCTGAAAGGAAAATCCTACAGGAACAACGGCAGATCAGGACCCTTCTATTATAAGACGGCCCATGATTATCTGTTGGCATCCAAGGGGGTTTTCTTTGAATTCATAGGTAAAGATTGTTGTACCTGGATCAGGGATGCAAGTGACAAAGTTCAGGCCCATATGGATAAGGTTAGATCCCTGCAAGGCAAAGCCAGAGCTATAGCTAGTGAAGGTTGGAATCCTTTTACGGGTCTGGGAATCTTTGGGATTTTTTTTACTTTTCAGTGGATCATGGTTGAAGGAAGTAGGGGTATATGTTGTTTTTGTTTCTATACCTTCTATATGCCGTGATGAGGTGCTACTGTTGCCTGACTGGATGAGTGAACAGAGCCCGAGCAGATGACCACATCTTCCTCGCTGAGATGAGACGCCCCGAAGCCCAACCCACATACAAGACACAGAGGATCCCAGACCGACCGGCCTTCATCCCTCATCCTCTAAGTCATCCCTCCTGAAGAATAGAGTCTACAAATAATGCCGTTTTTCCTTTTTATGGACTCATATGGACTGTAAAGACTGATTCATTTCCAGGTGTAAGAAGAAGATCAAAATTCATCGAGGGACACACGGGAGCATATGACAAAAGAGGAGGGACTGTTTTGGAAATTGTATTAAGATGTATTTAATATGTATTGTCACAGTGTCTCTCAGTGTTAGTTCTCCTGCAGCCCGCTCTAAAGAGTGGACTGGGGCAGACTGACGCTGGTTGAGACCCGTTTTGGTAGTGGAAAGCTTCTTGAGGATGCATAGAAGTGTTTGTAAAGTGGAGATAAGTCTGCCAGTGAAGGGCCCCTGTGCAATGCACAGACGATCGTCTGGAGGGGATGTGTTCACTCCGGGACATGTGGTGGATGAAAAGAGGAAAGAAGGGGAAGAGAAGGAGGGAAGAGAGGGAAGGTGGGATACGGTGGAGGAGAAAGGGGCAGAAATGACTAACATAAAAAGGAAGGTAAGGATAGGGAGACAAGGGAGAAAACCATCGGATAGGTTAGAGAAGGATGCACATGAAAATAAAGTGAAAGACTATAGGTAACTCAGACTAGAAGGGTTCAGAAATGGCAAAGAGTAATTAAGCCATGATTCCCATACTTAGAAAAATTAGCTTGCAAGTCCTTGAGAGATAATTTTTTTTTTTGACAAGCATAAAATGTATACATTCCGTAAAGTAGGAGACAAGGCTAATTACAAGTATCCAAAAATGCTGCCTCCTTCCTCCTTATATGTATTCTGCATTGCCTGTATAAAAACATTGGTGTTAATAGCTTTTTTTAACATGATCCAGTCACTTCGGTTCGTCTGTGTCAGAGAGCAGCTGCTGCAGGGGAGAGAAGGGAGTGCCAACAATAGAAGGGCAATGGAAGCCGGTGGGTGATGTCTCTGCTCTAGGAATTCAGAGCTGCCATTGAGCACTCTCAAACACAGATGAGCCGCAGCTGCTGGATCACATAACCACACCAGAGCAGGTTAAACAGTTATATAAAGCACAGATCAAAAGGATAGGACTATGATCTAACCAATGAGTAGTCAAAATGTCTTTCCAGGGAACCAAGTGCAGTTGTTGCAGTGGCATGAAGACATGTGTGATTTGTTCTATTACAAATTCAGGCAAAATTTTTGTTATTCGGGAAATTCAGATGTACAGTATCTCACAAAAGTGAGTGCACCCCTCACATTTTTGTAAAAATGTTATTATATCTTTTCATGTGACAACTTTGCTACAATGTAAAGTAGTGAGTGTACAGCTTGTATAGCATTGTAAATTTGCTGTCCCCTCAAAATAACTCAACACACAGCCGTTAATGTCTAAACCGCTGGCAATAGACGTGAGTACACCCATACTAGCCATTTTCCTTCCCTGGTGTCAGGTGACTCGTTGGTGTTACAAGGTCTCAGGTGTGAATGGGGAGCAGGTGTGTTAAATTTGGTGTTATCGCTCTCACTCTCTCATACTGGTCACTGGGGATTCAACATGGCACCTCATGGCAAAGAACTCTCTGAGAATTTGAAAAAAAAGAATTGTTGCTCTACATAAAGATGGCCTAGGCTATAAGAAGATTGCCAAGACCCTGAAAATGAGCTGCAGCATGGTGGGCAAGACCATACAGCGGTTTAACAGGACAGGTTCCACTCAGAACAGGCCTCACCATAGTTGACCAAAGAAATTGAGTGCACGTGCTCAGCGTCATATCCAGATGTTGTCTTTGGGAAATAGACATATGAGTGCTGCCAGCATTGCTGCAGAGGTTGTAGGGGTGGGGGGTCAGCCTGTCAGTGCTCAGACCATACGCCACACACTGCATCAAATTGGTCTGCATGGCTGTTGTCCCAGAAGGAAGCCTCTTCCAAAGATGATGCACAAGAAAGCCCACATCAGTTTGCTGAAGACAAGCAGACTAAGGACATGGATTACTGGAACCATGTCCTGTGATCTGATGAGACCAAGATAAACTTTTTTTTTGGGACTGCATGAGTGCTGCCGGGACTGGGGAGCTACAGTTCATTGAGGGAACCATGAATGCCAACATGTACTGTGACATACTGAAGCAGAGCATGATCCCCTCCCTCCGGAGACTAGGCCGCAGGGCAGTATTCCAACAACATGATAACAACCCCAAACACACCTCCAGGATGACCACTGCCTTGCTAAAGAAGCTGAGGGTAAAGGTGATGGACTGGCCAAGCATGTCTCCAGACCTAAACCCTATTGAGCATCTGTGGGGCATCCTCAAATGGAAAGTGGAGGAGTGCAAGGTCTCTAACATCCACCAGCTCTGTGATGTTGTCATGGAGGAGTGGAAGAGGACTCCAGTAGCAATCTGTGAAGCTCTGGTGAACTCCATGCCCAAGAGGGTTAAGGCAGTGCTGGGAAATAATTCTGGCCACACAAAATATTGACTAGGGCCCAAATTGGACATTTTAACTTAGCTATGTACTCACTTTTGTTGCCAGCGGTTTAGACATTAATGGCTGTGTGTTAAATTATTTTGAGGGGATAGCAAATTTACAATGTTATACAAGCTGTACACTCACTACTTTACATTGTAGCAAAGTGTAATTTCTTCAGTGTTGTCACATGAAAAGATATAATAAAATATTTACAAAAATGTGAGGGGAGTACTTACTTTTGTGAGATACTGTATCCAAATTTCACAATAGTAACAAATTTCGATGAATCCGAAAAAAATTATAATGAAACGAAGTAACGTAATGAAATAACAAATTATCCGAATTGAAAAATGAATTTAAATTAAAAAAAATATTTTTTGAATTCGAAGTGGAAACATATTGCAATAAATACAGTAAGGTATAAAAGTGAAATAAGATGATGATTCTTACTTAGGCTGTTTTAAAGAACAGAATAGGAAAAAAAAAATAGCATAGAATTGAAAGAAAAAGAATAGAATAGCACAGCATGAAAAAAAAATAAAACAGAATAAAATAGAACAGAATAGAAAATAAAAGAATAGAATAAACCATAATAGAAGAGAATAGAATAAAATAGAAAATAGAAAATACAAGAATAGAGTAGAATAAAAAAAGAGTAGAAAATAAAAGAATAGAATAGAACGATTATAGCCACCTTACCAAATTCAAATCAATTTGAAGAGAATAGAAAAGAACAGAATAGAATAGAATAAATAGAACAGACCAGAGTAGAGCAAATATAGACTTCTTCCAAAATCTGAATCAAATTGAAAAGAATAAAATAAAATAGAACGAATATAGGTATCATCCGAACTTCTAATTGATTTAAATAGAATAGAAAAGAATAGAATAGACAAAAATAGAAAATAATAGGTTAAAATAGAAATTTGAATAGATTCGAAAATTACGAAGTTATCAACCGAATCTGAAACATAATGAATATGATAAAACAAAATTTTTAACTTAACAATCTAATCCGAACTGAAACAAATTTTTACGTAGTGCACATTTCTGATGATCAATTCTGCAGAAGCTAAGGTGAGGGTGAGTAAAAAGTAAAATCCTTTATCTGGGGATGCATCTCTCACCAGATATCCACAAGCCCGAAATTTTGAAGGAGAGAGTACGCATTTGAGGTTCTTGGGCGGTATCATGAATTGTGTCGGCTATAAGGACCTCTTGACTTTTTCCTGTGCTGAGGGTGCATAGAAGCAGAGATAATGTGTGCTAAAGTGGAAGTGGAAAAACTGGTCACTTGTAAGCAGATAATATTAACCTTACATGATTTAAATACATTTTAATGGAAGGCTTTGCAGGGGAATTAAATCCTTGCATATTTTGAGAGCAAAGTCATGGTAGGTTAACTTCTTCACACCGGCCATACTCATATAGGCAGCCTCTCGGCAGGTGGGCCTTTACGATGAGCATCCACATATATGCGTACAGAATGTAAACAGAGCTGTGCCAGGAGTGCGCACTCTGCGCGCTGCCAGAAAAGTTACTGGCGGCTAACGGAAAGCTCCCGATCTCTACTTGTGATTGGGAGCTTTCCGATCAGACGACTGCTCTGACAGCCAATCACGGCAGTCACAAGATCAGAAACCCCGCTTCCCAGCATCAGAAACCTCTTACAGGACCGGGAGGTGGTGGTGTTAAGGGGTTAAATTGAAAGAACTGCTGTAAGCATACAGGAACCCTTCCAGCCATGAGCAGATACAACCCTGTGTCTGTGGAGGGAGGGGGACATAGAAAGGGAAGGGGAAAAAAAAGGGGACGACTAACAGTACAAGAACATGTGTGTAGCACGTGTTGGCAGTGTTTATTTCTTCAGGCTGGCAGGAAAGCATCTGTGACTAACTTGTCCCTATTATGGGCTCCAGGTGGCGATCATCTCCTATTGAGTGCTAAAATCCTGTGAGTGTAGAAATAGTGTTAGTGAGAGGTATGTGACAGGTAGGGTGAGAGTTGGGTATCTCTTCTGTCACTTCTAGGAAATGTCTCCCACCATCAGCTGGACAAACTGCATTGACTTTGGGGATCTCACGGTGACCCAGTAATCTGGATACCTCCTGCAAGAGAAGTGCTTCTCAGGAATTCTGTTGTCTGTAAGCTCATATTATATTACTGTTGAAAAAGTGTCTTGATGCACTTTAACTTTCTGCTTAAAGAAGAGTACAACCTGCAACATATGTGGTGCTATTTCTGTAAACAATCTTATTGCTGTGATCAGTTTCTATAGTATAAAGTAACATTTAAATATCAATTTGTGTTGATGCCTCACAATTCTTGGCTCTGCTGGTTATGCCCTGGTTATGTGCAGCAAACGAGGCTGGACATAGTCAAAAGGGGTCTCCATCAGCCAGGCACATGGGCCAAAAATGATTTGGAGAGAAGTAGAGAAAAAAAAGAAGGAAACATAGGGGAGAGATAAAGGGAAAAAAGGGGGGCTGGGAAAGTGGAGGAAGACAGAAGGGGCAAGGGAGAGAGGAAAGAACATAAAGGGGGGAGAAAAGGGGTGGGGGGACATGAGTGCAGAAACATGATATCAAGGGTAGGTTTCAGTAGATATGAAAGATGGAAAACATACAATCCTGGATCATAGACGCTGACGGTGGGGTGGTGCAGCTCTCGTTTTGGGACGCCGTGTTGCTAGTAAGTGCGGCATATTAGTGCCTCCTCATCAGTGCCGCCTCATCAGTGCCCATAAGTGCCGCCTCATCAATGCCCACCAGTTCAGCCTATCAGTGCCCATCAATGCCGCCTCATCAGTGCACGTCAGTGAAGGCGAAAAATGACTTAGTTACAAAATGTACTGACAGAAAAAAGTAAAAAACATTTTTTTTTCAGTTTTTGTTTTTTTTTTGTAAAAAATAAAAAACCCAGCAGTGATTAAATACCTCCAAAAGAAAGCTCTATTTGTGTGAAGAAAATGATGAAAGATTTGTTTGGGCACAGCGTAGCACGACTGCGCAATTGTCATTCAAAGTGCGACAGTGCTGAAAGCTGAAAATTGGTCTGGGCAGGAAGAGGGTGTAAGTGCCTGGTAGGCAAGTGGTTAAGCAGTTGAGCCAAAATCTTTTTTTTTCAGTTTAAAAAAAGTTAAAATCATATGAATAAAATCTGACCATTGTAAGCACCTCTGCTAGTGTTATATAATTTGTCTCAACATCTATAACTTCCACTTTTGCTGGACAATTCCCTCTGTTAAAGGAAGTGGAAAAATAATAGATGAACTTGCAGGTTCGATTGCTGATTAAATTACGGAGGACTCAAAAAAACCTGCTGTGTTAATGCTAGTGACAGACTCAGCATGACATATTTTGCTCACGTATCCACTTTAAATTGCAGCATTGAATGATTGTGGTAGATTTTAGTAGTGCAACTGAGCTACTGAAAATCACTTGTGTAGCCCTAGACTAATTACTAGCAATTCTCTTGATTCAGTTACTAAAAATCACTCAACAAAAAAAAAAAAAAAAAACAAGGATGCAATATCCAAAGTACAACCTGAATAACAATAAAGAAGATATTCAAAACAGTGCTTGAGCAATGCTTTCAAGCTTTGAACTCATTATCCCAGGAAACCTGAAACTTAAATGTTAGAAAAGAACAAATGTGTACTGCATTCTGCAGATCATTACATCTATTGAAGTACACTAAAACAAATTGCGATTTAGAACACATAATGCAGCTCATAATCCCTGCTAATAGGATGTTCACAGTTTTTCAAAGCGCCAACAATAAGGGTAGGTTCACCACAGAGCACACGTCAATGCATATTGCTTTGATATGTGCTGGCAATGTATGCTGTAATGTGTTCTGGCATGTGCTATGGTGCATTGTCTACGTACCTTGTAGTTTTTGTTTATAGCGCACACTAATGCCGCGTACACACGACCGGACTTTACGGCATACTTGGTCCTGTGGACCAGAGTCCGTCGGACAATTCGATCATGTGTGGGCTCCAGCTGACTTTTTTTCCCCAAAAGTTCGACGGACCTAGAAATGAAACATGTTTCAAATCTTTTCGATGGACTCGAGTCCGGTCGATAAGTCCGCTCGTCTGTATGCTAGTCCGACGGACAAAAACCGACGCTAGGGCAGCTATTGGCTACTGGCTATCAACTTCCTTGTTTTAGTCCGGTCATACATCATCATGTACGAATCCGTCGGACTTTGGTTGATAGTGTGTAGGCAAGTCCGTTCATTCGGAAAGTCCGTCGAAAAGTCCGCCGGACAAAGTCTGCCGTAAAGTCCGGTCGTGTGTACGCGCCATAACACATTGTATTGGGATGAGCTGTGACAATACAAAACACTTGGATTGTTTTGGCCGGTCAAGCTCAAGTTCGAGTTGTTAGGTGCAATTTTGTTTAGTTCAATAAGTGTAATGATCTGTACAATCCAGTGCTCTTTTTTCTGTTCTTCTAAAAATTAGGTCTAGCCTAAAATTTGTGTGAATATTTACATCAGCTATCCAATCATGTGCAGAAAAAAGTAAACAGGGATTTTCTTTTTCCATGATTGAATTGAAGTGAATCTTCACAAATTGCATCATGTGAACATTCTCAACGTCTTTTTTACATTTAGCCTCATAATTATCTGTGCATTACCTCTGTGACGATAGTGGAGATGAAGATACTCTTGTCATAGACCCAGCCATCCTTACAGGATTCGGTGTTGTTTGTTGAAGTGACGTTAGTCCAGAGGCCAAGCTCTGCATTTCTGAACCTTATACAACTTTTGCTCTTCAGGTTGTCATCCACTGGTATAAATGTGGCAATGTTGCTAAGATTAAAATAAACCAAATCATTGTCTAAATTTGGAATACGACAGCGATGTGGGGGTACTGCCGCTGTAAAATTCTGTAGGAAATTATGTGAAGCCATTAATAGCATAGGAAAGAGCAACATAGCAGTATTGAGCACCTGGAAACGACCCAACCCTCCAACAGTTTGTAGGAGGTCATTAAAACCCATTGCTACTTTTGTAAATGATGGGTTTACATCAGAGAAGAACAAAACAGGTTTTTAAAAAATGATCCTTGTCAATGATTTCTGTTGGTTTTTTATCTTGGGCTGTAGCTCTAATTTGAAGGCTATGATAACTGCCAATACATTGACTCCTCAATATATATTTTGGAAGCCTGTAAAAAAAAAAAAAAAGCTGTCCAATCCGTATGACAGAACAGATTATAAGCATCATGGAGATTATCTGATAATGAGCATGAGATCCACCCACATTCATTCAAATGCTCTCTAAATGTTAATACTAAATCTGGTTAAATCATAACTGACAACTTACAGGTTGATTGCAAATTAGGGAAAAGGCAAAAATGTTATAACTAACTGTCATAACATGGCTACAACAAAAAAATATATTTTTGCATAACACTGGAAATCATTTAAAGGCAATATTCACCTTTACCAAAACAAAGGGGGGGGTGCTTGGCAACAACTAACATATTGCACCCTAAATACAATTGTAGCATGTTGCTTAAAGTTAGCCTTTAATGTGTACATTTAAATTAGTATGTCTTCTTTGTAGATCCACTACAATAAATCTCTGGACTCCCTCTGTTTATCCCACAATCATTTTGGGGTTCCCTACTGAAAACTGCCATACACGCAAAGATTATTGTAAATATACTTCTGGTCACAGCATCCGCCACCACTTCTATAGGGCAAATGGCCAACAGTTACTTTTCTCAACCACAAAGTTGCCAAAACCCTTCCTAGCCACTTGCCTTAAATTATATTCAAATCCAAGAACACTAATACACAGTATAATGTTGCGTACTATTCCTTCAATATTTAGTTTAAACAAAGCCAGTTTGGCAATATTACGGACTACACAAAATGTCGCTTCTCTGTACCATTCATAGTCTTTCATGAGTCATCAGCTTTCACACTTTCCCTTCTAGGTTAGAACAGAATGGGTAAGGGTGGGTTAGAACATCTGTCAAAAATTAGGACTGCCACTCAATTTTTTTGTATTACCAGGACAGAAACTCTGTCAGGATTATGTTGCTGTGTCCCTGGTGGTAAGACTTTCTTACTTCCTATACTAACAGCAATCATCTTAAAAAAGGTTCAAACCTTTTCTGATTGCTAATAGCAAAAGAGGTTTATTTACTAAAGGCAACTTTACACTTTGCAGTTGCTCCAGAGATTAGTAAGTGGGGGGAAGCTCTGCTGACTTCCATCATTCAATCATGTGCAAGCATGATTTTGTTTTTGTTTTTTCATTTTCCTTGCATGTGATTGGGTATTAGTTGCAAAGTGAAGCTTAACCACATTTATTAACCACTTCAATAGAGGGCACTTTCACCCCCTTCTTGCCCAGGCCAATTTTCATTTTTCAGCGCTGTCGCATTTTGAATGACAATTGCGCGGTCATGCAACACTGTACCCAAACAAAATTGTTATCATTTTTTTCCCAGAAATAGAGCTTTCTTTTGGTGGTATTTAATCACCACTGGGTTTTTTAATTTTTTGCTAAACAAATAAAAAAAGACAGAAAATTTGGAAAAAAAAGTAAATAAGTAAGTTTTCTCTTTCACTGAGGAGCACTAATATGTAGCACTTATGGGTGGCACTGATGAGTTATACTGATGGGCACTGATTGGCATCCTTGATTGGCACTGATTTGCACCCCTGGTGGGCACGGGTTGGCCTGGTGGGCATCCTTGATAGGTTTGCACTGATAATCAATGCGCTGATTATCAGCGCACACCCCCCGTCAGGAGAGCCACTGATCACCTTGTCTGCACGAATAGAGGAAAAGCCGATAAACTGCACTTCCTGGCTACAATGTGACCAGCTGTGATTGGACACAGCTGATCACATGGTAAAGAGCCTACGCCATAGGCTCTTTACCAAGATCGGAGATGCGGTGTGTCAGAGTGACACACCCCACAACCGATCATTGTGCATGAAAGGCTTATCCTGCTGGACGTCATATGAGGCCCAGTTAGGATAATACAACCACCTTGTGGCCCTCATTCTGCATACCGTGGACGGGAAGTGGTTAAACAAAAAAAAAATTTAATTTCTTCTTTCATTTCTAATTTTCCAAAAAATGACAACTTCAAAAAACTTGCAAACTTTTATAACAGAAATTAAGAAAAACTTTTTTTTTCAAAATGATGGGTCTTTTTTCATTTATTTAGCAAAAAATAAAAAAACCCAGTGGTGATTAACTACCACCAAAAGAAAGCTCTAGTTGTGTGAACAAAATTATAAAAATTTAGTTTTGGTACAGTGTTGCAAGACTGCGCAATTGTTGTTCAAGGTGCAACAGCACTGAAAGCTGAAAATTGGCCTGGGCAGTAAGGGGGTAAAATTGCCCGCTAGTGAAGTAGTTAAAGCGTATGTAGCAATGGTTTTACCAGACAGGAAGGGAGAAAAAATTTGCACTAGGAACACATACAGCAGTAAAAAGCTAATGGTTGTTCTAACCTTGCTAAAAACACATTTTTATTCTTGTGTCTTACTGCTGTTACAGGGACAATAACGGAACCCCAATATAGAAGTGGAAAGCTGACAAAGGTTCTAACCCTTTCACACTCTTTGGCTTTCTCACTTGTTTGGTAGCATCATTTATTACCTTTATTTATTTATTTATTTATCTATTATACCTTTTTTCATTTTTTTCTGCTGGCTCTGCCATTCTCCTCCTGCAGCACTCTGGGATACCAAAGTCATCAGATCTCTGTCTGTGCATGCACAAGATCTGTGCAGGGTCTGCTCATGTGAATTGGAAGGATTCTCCTCCTGCAGCCTCCCAATACCATATCCCAGGGGGCTGCAGGAGAATTCTCCATATGACTGTTTATATACTATTCTATGAATGGCAGAAAAGTAATGTTTCCTGGGATATGTGACATTGGTATCCCAGGAGGCATTACCATGATCTATTTTGTTTCTTTGTTTTTTCTTTATCATTAATAAAATGCGGCCCTGTCCCCCTTGAACAGCATTCGCCTTGGTGAATGAAATGCAAGGTCCTCCCTTTGCCTCCTGGGATATGCATGGCACATATTCCAGGAGGCATATCGCTTCACTTAGAAAGGAGGAGGGACGGGCTTAGTGCTGCAGCATCAGGAGGCACAGTGGCTGAACCAAAAAGAGCCAGCGGGCCTCTTGATGATGTCACAATCAACATGGCGGCACGTGACAGAGAAGTGGGGGAATACAAGAGGATCTCAGCCGGACAACACTGGATCCTCTGGGTGGGTGGGTATGAGAAATGTGCTACCCGGACTACCCAGTAAGTGGGGGTGGAGTGGCCACCTCTTCACCAAACTACCCTTATGCTCATACACACAGTCGGATTTTCCGACGGAAAATGTTCGATGGGAGCTTGTTGCCGGAAATTTCGACCGTGTGCAGGCTCCATCGGAATTTCCGTCACACAAAATTTGAGATCTGGATCTCAAATTTTCGACAACAAAATCCGTTGTCCTAAATTCCGATCGCGTGTACACAATTCCGACGCACAAAGTTCCACGCATACTCGGAATCAAGCAGAAGAGCTATTGAACTTCATTTTTCTCAGCTCGTCGTATGTGTTGTACGTCACCGCGTTCTTGACGTTTGGAATTTCTAACAAGATTTGTGTAACCGTGTGTATGCAAGACAAGTTTGAGCCAACATCCGTCGGAAAAAATCCATGGATGTCCGATCGTGTGTACGGGGCATTATAGTGGAGCTCCCCAGGCATTGCAAGGATTAAATGCTCATTTTTGCCTAGGGTACCACTAAAAAGCACTTTTACTGCAATCAGACCCCGAAAGTCACTTCTCTTTTTTGCTCTGTCCAGGAGGTTGCACTTTGACGTTATTTCGTACAATCCCGGAACAATAGCCCTGCATTGTAAATAAGAATGCTGAAAGTCCACCCAGTAAAAGTGCTTTTTACTCTCTCCTTTAGCAAAAATTAGCGTTTAATCCTTGCAGGGCAGGGGGAGTCCCATTGGAAGGGTAGTTTCTTAATTCCCGGAGTTTAGCTTTAAACTCTTTTAGCAACCCATCAATGAATACATACAGAGGATTACAAAAAAACTCTCACTTTATTTCACAATACCTTATTTTATTAAGGGTGTTTTAACAGTTTCTACTAAAGTTTAACCTTAACTGTACATCGATTAGGCATTACATGTACAGTGTTAAGAGACCTTTTGTGACTCTGTGAATATACAGTGAATATAAAAAGTCTACACACCCCTGTTAAAATGTCAGGTTTCTGTGATGTAAAAAAATGACAAAGATAAATCATTTCAGAACTTTTTCCACCTTTAATAAGACCTATAAACTGTAAAACTCAGTTGAACAATAAACTGAAATCTTTTAGGTGGAGGGAAGTAAAAAATTAAAAAATAAAATAATATGGTTATAAACTTAAACTAATACTTTGTTGAAGCACCTTTTGATTTTATTACAGCACTTCGTTTTTTTGGGTTTGAGTCTATCAGTATGGCACATCTTGACTTGGCAATATTTGCCCACTCTTCTTTGCAAAAACACTCCAAATCTGTCAGATTGCGAGGGCATCTCCTGTGCACAACCCTCTTCAGATCACCCCACAGATTTTCAATCGGATTCAGGTCTGGGCCATTCCATAACTTGAATCTTCCTCTGGTGAAGCCATTTCTTTGATGATTTGGATGTATGCTTTGGGTCGTTGTCATGCTCAAAGATGAAGCTCCTCTTCATGTTCAGCTTTCTAGTAGAAGTCTGAATGTTTTGTGCCAATATTGACTGGTATTTGGAACTGTTCATACAGTATCTCACAAAAGTGAGTACACCCCTCACATTTTTGTAAACATTTTATTATATCTTTTCACGTGACAACACTGAAGAAATGACACTTTGCCACAATGTAAAGTAGTGAGTGTACAGATTGTATAACAGTGTAAATTTGCTGTACGCTCAAAATAACTCAGCACACTGCCATTAATGTCTAAACTGCTGGCAAAAAAAGTGAGTACACCCCTAAGTGAAAATGACCAAATTAGGCCCAAAGTGTCAATATTTTGTGTGGCTGCCATTATTTTCCAGCACTGCCTTAACCCTCTTGGGCATGGAGCTCACCAGAGCTTCACAGGATGCCACTGGAGTCCTCTTCCACTCCTCCATGACAACATCACGGAGCTGGTGGATGTTAGAGACCTTGCGCTCCTCCACCTTCCGTTTGAGGATGCCCCACAGATGCTCAATAGGGTTTAGATCTGGAGACATGCTTGGCCAGTCCATCACCTTTACCCTCAGCTTCTTTAGCAAGGCAGTGGTCATCTTGGAGGTGTGTTTGGGGTCGTTATTATGTTGGACTACTGCCCTGCGGCCCAATCTCTGAAGGGAGGGGATCATGCTCTGCTTCAGTATGTCACAGTACATGTGGGCATTCATGGTTCCCTCAATGAACTGTAGCTCCCCAGTCCCAGCAGCACTCATGCAGCTCCATGACACTCCCACCACCATGCTTGACTGTAGGCAAGACACACTTGTCTTTGTACTCCTCACCTGGTTGTCCCAAAACATGCTTGACACCATCTGAACCAAATACGTTTTTTTTTTGGTCTCATGAGACCACAGGACATGGTTCCAGTAATCCATATCCTTAGTCTGCTTGTCTGTAGCAAACTGTTTGCAGGCTTTCTTGTGCATCATCTTTAGAAGAGGCTTCCTTCTGGGATGACAGCCATGCAGACCAATTTGATGCAGTGTGCGGCGTATGGTCTGAGTACTGACAGGCTGACCCTCCACCCCTTCAACCTCTGCAGCAATGCTGGCAGCACTCATATGTCTATTTCCCAAAGACAACTTCTGGATATGACGCTGAGCACATGCACTCAACTTCTTTGGTCGACCATGGGGAGGCCTGTTCTGAGTGGAACCTGTCCTGTTAAACTGCTGTATGGTTTTGGCCACTGTGCTGCAGCTCAGTTTTAGGGTCTTGGCAATCTTCTTATAGCCTAGGCCATCTTTATGTAGAGCAACAATTTTTTTTTTTCAGATCCTCAGAGACTTCTTTGCCATGAGGTGCCATGTTGAACTTCCAGTGACCAGTATGAGAGACCCTGTAATGCTAACGAGTTACATGACACCGAGGAGGGAAAATGGCTAATTGGTCCCAATTTGGACATTTTCGCTTAGGGGTGTGCTCACATTTGTTGCCAGCGGTTTAGACATTAATGGCTGTGTGTTGAGTTATTTTGCGGGGACAGCAAATTTACACTGTTATACAAGCTGTACACTCACTACTTTACATTGTAGCAAAGTGTCATTTCTTCAGTGTTGTCACATGAAAAGATATAATAAAATATTTACAAAAATGTGTGTGTGTGTACTCAATTTTGTGAGATACTGTAAATCAGCACAAGGGACATAAGTTACAGTTAGTATGATGTGCCTTTGTGTTGATTCCATCCTAGATCATCGCCTCCGGTTTTTATGAATGGCGGATCTGGCAGGAGAGCTCCTGGCGCTACTTGTATTAACCCCCGCCATACTAAAAGGAGAATCAGCACAAGGCACATATACTAACTGCAAGTGAGGTCCTTTTGCTGATTTTTATGTCTTGATTTTAACTAAACTTAGGCTTTAACCATTGAATAAACAATAGTGGATGCCTGTTACTTTTGTCACTTATTCTGTAAGTTATTTTAGAAGTTGTTTCAGAGAAATTTGTGGGTTCTTTTCTTTTCGTGGAAGGATCCCAACAAAACTGACCATGCTTGTAAATAAAATGTAAGCTACTAGGCTGTTATGCTAATCCACTAGAGCTTTAATATATTCACTGACCTAGGGCAGCTTTGAAATTTACAAACCTGTTCTGGGTATTTGATTTAGGCCTCATTCACATGGGGTGCACTACAGGGTACACCTGTGCAAAGGCCATATTTACCCGCATGGAGAAGTGTTCCATGCATCCCTGTGCAGGCAGTCTCATTAATGCCAATTAGGACGCAGCGGCTGCATGGGCACAGCTGCTGCTCCCAATTTAACATCTGTGCGGGTATGGGTCCCCAAATGCACACAGTGTGAGTTTAGGGACCCACATGAATATCAAATTGGGAGCAGCATGTGTCCCAAAAGACATGAACGAGACTGCTTGCATGGGGATGCATGGAACATCTGTGCATCACCAGGAGAGTAAACACAGCCTTTGCATGGGTGCACGCCATAGTACCCTGTCTAAGCGATGCATCAAAGCATGATAACCAGAGTGTGTTTCATGGTGTGCTTTTGCTTTTTCCTCTAACTTTATTGAGCTGTTAAAAATAGGATTTTTATAACAGCTTACCTGTAAAATCCTTTTCTTGGAGTACATCATGGGACACAGAGCCATAGTTATTAACTTAATGGGTATATGGGCACCTTCAGGTGATGGACACTGGTATACCCAATACAGGAAGTTCACTCCCTATATAACCCCTCCTCCTTCCAGGAGTACCTCAGTTTTTGTAGCAAAGCAATATATCTAAACCCCAAAAAGAGGGGAGGGACCTCTATGTCCCATGATGTACTCCAAGAAAAGGATTTTACAGGTAAGCTGTTATAAAAATCCTATTTTCTTTATCGTACATCATGGGACACAGAGTCATAGTTATTAACTTAATGGGACGTCCCATAGCAATGCTATTTGAGGGGAGGGAGAGACAACTCGCAGGGTACCCCCCAGACTTGAGGACTTATACTGCTGCCTGCAGCACACTGTGCCCGAAGGCGATACCCTCATGCCTCCTTACATCCACCTGATAAAATTTGGTGAATGTACTGTATGTACTGAAGACCAAGTTGCGGCCTTACAGATCTGAGCCATGGAGGCCTGGTGACGCACTGCCCAAGAAGCACTAACCGACCTGGTAGAGTGCGCTTTGACTTAAAGAGGGGGAATCTTATCCCTTAGATCATAAGTCTGAATTATAACTTGCCGAATCCACTTAGCAACAGTAGATTTCGACGCTGCATGTCCTTTCTTAGGACCCGCTGGAAGAATAAATAAGACATCAGTCTTCCAAATCTGAGCAGTTGTCTTTAAATAGACTTTGACTGCTCTCACCACATCAAGACAATGTAGTGACTTTTCTTCTCTGGAACATGGTTTTGGAAAAAACAATGGCAGGACAATAACTTGGTTCAGGTGAAAACCTGAAACCACTTTTGGCAAAAAATCTGGACGAGGGCGTAACACCACTCTGTCCTCATGAATAATCAAGTATGGCTCTTTACAAGAAAGAGCAGCCAATTCCAAAACCCTCCTTGCTGAGGATATAGCAACCAAGAACACCAGCTTCCTTGTCAGGACTAAGGGAATAATGCTGTATTGGTTCAAATGGCTGTTCTTGTAACACTGACAAATCTAAGTTCAATCCCAAGGGTTCAAAGGTGATCTAACTGGCGGATTAATCCGCATCACCCCTTGCATAAAACCCCAGACTAAAGAATGTGTAGCAAGCGGTCTTTGAAATAAGACCGATAAAGCTGAGACTTGGTCTTTAATAGTACTCAAGGCCAACTTCATCTCTACCCCTAATTGTAAAAAGGCAAGAATTCTGCCTATGATATATCTCTGAGGGTGCCAACCCTTGGATTCACACCAGGAAACATAAGCCCTCTAGACTATAATAAATAGTTTTGGAAGCTGACTTCCTTGCATTAAAGTAGAGATAACTGACCCGGAAAGCCCATGTTTCTTCAGAATGTGGGTTTCAAAAGCCAAGCCGTTAAATTTAGCATTCATAAGGTAGGATGGAATATCGGCCCCTGTGAGAGTAGGTCTGGCCGTAGTGGAAGGGACCATGGATCCTCCACTGCCATCTTTACGATTTCTGCATACCATAACCTTCTGGGCCATGCTGGTGCTACCAGAATTACCAGCTTTCTTTCCAGCTTGATTCTGTAAAGAAGTCGAGGTAGCAACTGAATAGGGGGAAATGCATAGATCAGAGAGAACTGATCCCATGGGGTCACCAACGCATCTGTTCCGTATGCGAGTGGATCCCTTGTCCTGGACAAAAAGTTGACTAACTTCATGTTGAATCTGGATGCTAGAAGATCTATGTCCGGAGTCCCCCATCTTTGGCAAATAGCCCGAAAAATGTCGGGGTGAAGAGACCATTCCCCGGGAATAACTGCTGGCGACTAGTCCGCCTGCCAATTCTCCACTCCCGGAATGAAGGCTGCCGACAGGCACGGAACATTCCTTTTGGCCCAAGTTAGAATATGGTTCACCTCTGTCTGCGCCTCAAGACTCTTGGTGCCCCCTTGGTGATTGATATAGGCCACTGCTGTGACATTGTCGGATTGGATCCTGACAATCCCGTAACTTGGAAGTCCAGGCCTTCAGAGCCTGAATCTCTAGGATATTGATGGGCAAGGCTCTTTCAGTTCTTGATCACTGTCCCTGGACAGTTGTCTTCTCTAGTACTGCTCCCCAGCCTGAAAGGCTGGCGTCTGTCGTTACCACTTTCCAGATAACTGGTCTGAAGGATTTTTCTTTAAGCAGATTCTGGGTTAGTAACCACCAATTGAGGCTTTGGGACACCCTTGGGGACAACCGCATTGGCAAGTCTAAAGCTTGGATCGTTTTGTTCCAAGCAGATAGAATACTGTTTTGCAACAGTCTCGAATGGAACTGGGCATAGGGAACTGCTTCGAATGAAGCCACCATCTTTCCTAACAACCTCATGCAAAGGCGAATAGAGGCATTTCCTTTCGACCTGACCATCAGCACCAACTCACTTATGGAGTTGATTTTTGTCTGAGGCAAGAACACCTTTTTCTGGACTGTATCTATGATCAGACCCAAATATTCTAGCTTTTTTAGCGGTTTTAAGGAAGACTTCTCTGAGAATCCAACCCAGACCTTTCAGGTAACTGGTTGTAATGCATACACTTTGCTCCAAACGAGCCACCAGTTGGTCTATTAGCAATAGATCGTCTAGGTACACCAAGACTGTTATGCCCTGTGCCCTTAACCTGGCTAGAGGTGGGGCCAGTACTTTTGTGAACACCCGGGGTGCTGTGGCTAGCCCGAAGGGCAAGGCTACAAACTGAAAGTGCTGCTGTTCTACTTCGAACTGCAGAAACCTTTGGCGAGTGGGAAATATAGGGACATGCAGATATGCATCCCTGATGTCGATAGACGCCAGAAGTTCTCCTCCTTGTAGGATAGAAACTACTGACCTGATCAACTCCATGCGAAAGGAGCGGATCTTCAGGAACTGATTTAGATTCTTTAGATCTAGAATGAGTCTGACATCTCCATTCGGTTTTGGTACTGTAAAGAGGTCTGAATAAAACCCCAAACCTTGCTCTTTTGTGAGGATCTGTATGATCATCCACTGCGCTAGTAATCGGTCTAATGCCTGAGACAGAGATTGCCTTTTCCCTGGATCTTTGGGAAAGTTTAATCTCAGAAAAGGAGATGGTGGAAACTCCCGAAATTCTAGTTTGTATCTTAGAGACACCGTGGAGATGACCCATCTGTCTTGAATTTTCTCTTGCCAGACTTCGGAGTATTGCAGAAGTCTTCCCCCCACTCTGGCGAGGGGGGGCACCTCTTCATAATGAGGCTTTAGTATTCTGCTTTGCAGATTTCTGGCCCCAGGTCTTCTTCTGTGCCTGAGGCTTTCCTCTGGGGTCTGAAGGTGGAGGCCGTCGCCACTGCCTAGATGCGGATGCCCCTGGCGCAGGGGAAAGACTCTGTTTAAATGAAGGATGTTTATACTTTCTTTTGACTGGCAAAAGAGTACTCTTCCCACTAGAAGTCGTTTGGGTGTATTTGTCCAAATCCTCCCCAAATAGTCGATCCCCATGAAAAGGGAAACTAGTCAGAAGCCCTTTGCAAGGTGCTTCGGCTGACCAATTTTTTAACCACAGTGTCCTACGCATGTGTACTAGCACAAGCGCAAGGTGGGACACCTGGTGAATAGAATCTTTCATGGCGACTATGGCAAAACATAGTGCCTTTGGTAGTTCGGCCAAATTGCGGGCCTGTTGTGCAGGGACCTCTTTAAGGGCCTGTCTAAACTGGTCCCTAAGGGACTGACAGATGCCTATTGCCGCAACTGCAGGCAGAGTAACCGCACCTGCCAAAGAATAAGAGGATTTTAACAGAAACTCCAATCTTTTATCAGTTGGATCTTTAAGCATTTGTGCATTGTCTACTGGACAAGTTAGGCTATTACTCACACTGGAAATCGCGTCAACTGCTGGTACCTTCCATCTTTTGGTGAATTTCTCCTCCATACAGTGCTGTAAATCTCTTTGGAGGGAGAAAATGCTTATCTGGGTGATCCCATTCAGTATAAATAAGCTTTTCTAATAATGCATGTACAGGAAACACATGAAAATGCTGTGAAGGATTTAAGGCACAAACCATCTGTGTAAGAGATTGTATCACCAATTTCTCAGATTGTGAGGCTAAAAAAGGTTCATCTACCATTGTTTCCTCCGCAGAGGAGTAATCGGTTTGCCCTTCTTCCTAATCATCTGGGGGTAACCCCCTCATCCTCTACCCACCGTTCTCTTAGTAAGGGGTCTGAGCTGGGGGAGGGGGATCTAACATGATTCCTATGCTTTTGGATAGCGGATGCACAGGGCGGAGGAAAACGCATCTTCAGTCACGTATACAGGGGCTGAAATGTGAGAAGCAGTTGCACCACCAATTGGTCCCAATGACTCACTCTGGCTTGCCATATTTGGTATCTCAAGCAAGGATGACAGTGTGGAGACACGACTGGAGGTCCCAGTGCCTGGGGGTGGAATTTTTGGTACCTCTGGGGTGTCTTTTTTGGGAGCCATAGCGCTGAGCACAAAAAAACAGGGGCACTGAGTAAATGCACAACTCGCTGAGCAAAATAGTTTAGCAAAAGACAATGCTAAGAAAAGTTCAGCTTTAGTTGTTATCAATGTTATTTCCTGTACTGGAAATGCCTGCATCCCTTATGTGCCCCCAGCGCTCTTGTGTCCTGTGTGTCCGCTGCAGCTGTGAGCGTCTATCTCTGTCCCCAGCGCCTGCGCCGTGTGCTCCATGTGTGCGGCACCGTGCCTTAGCCACGCCCCCTCCGTAAATCAACGTCCCCCCGTTTTAATCAGCCCTAGTCCATGCACGCGCGGACGGCATTGATACGCTCCTTGAGAGAGAGGGGAGGCAGTTCCTAGGCTTCATCCCTTACCTTTTACTCGCTGCAGGATACTGCTGTAACAGACAGATCCAAACTTCACCCATCACGGCGGGCTGCGTTTAGCAAACCTTCAAGGACCGGATCCCTATTATAGGGGTTCCACTCCCTTGGACTTGTATAGCACCCCTCAGGAGAAACGTTAGGTAATGTAGCATGACCAAAAAAGTCCTGGGGTCCAGCCCTACAAAGAGAGGCGTTACAGGAAAAAACCTTGTTCTTCTTACGTGAGGCCTGGGTACCATCCACCTTGGCCTTAGTGGCACTTTGTATGGATCTGGTCTATGGAGACTGTTTAAATCCAGCAGGGATCCCTCCAGCTTGCAGCTCTTCAGAGCACATCTTCACTTGTGACCAACACCTTAGACACTGGCGAAAAAACTGAGCTACTCCTGGAAGGAGGAGGGGTTATATAGGGAGTGAACTTCCTGTATTGGGTATATCAGTATCCATCACCTGAAGGTGCCTATATAACCATTAAGTTAATAACTATGGCTCTGTATCCCATGATGTACGATAAAGAAATGACATTTCATTGTTTTCTATGCACCACAGCTTAGCCGAATTCACACTGAAATCGCAGAGCAGTCGGAGAGATTCACCATTCCGGTGTCCTGCGCATGCGCAGGACGGAGCCGCACTTCAACTGATTTGCCGATCAGCTGAAGTGACGTGACCAAGGCGCAAGCGCACATCGTAGGAGGCATCTCTCGATGGGAGATACCATTTCACGGCCACAACTGAAACCTATACAAACAGCAGGGGAGACCATAGTTCTCACATTGTGCCTCGCTGTTGCGGGGCGGCTTTACAGTGTCATGATGGTCCGGTTTTGTATGTGTTGCAGAGTGGGTTTGCTGTGTTGAACATCCCATTTTGCCTATGTGAAAGGTTGGGTTGCAACACAGACAAAACCAGCTCAACACACCGACAAACCACCCTCCAGCAGCAGCGATGCGCAATCTGAGAACTACGGTCTCCCCTGCTGTTTGTATAGGTTTAAATTGTGCCTGTGAAATGGTATCTCCTCCTACGATGTGCGCATGCGCCCTGGTTATGTCAGCCCAGCTGATTGGCAAGTCAGCTGCTGTGCTGTTCCGTACGGCACATGCGCTGTACATCCCGGGCATAATTCAATGGGGGGCACTTTTCGAAAGAACACCGGCCACTGCGCTATGGGGCAGTGTGATGCACAATTAATCACAACACACTGTTCTGTCTTTTTTTTTTTTTTTACTAGCTTTTTTGAAGTGAACAAAATGTACACTTCATTCACTGGATTGTAATGCGCTGCCTAACATTGCAGTGGAATTCAGGGCAAGTGCACTGCGATAAAATTACAGCATGTCTGCATTTTAGTGCAGCACTAGGCTATGATGCTGTGTAAATAGGACACGTGTGTCCCTGTGGTAAGACCAGGGCCGGCCCTACCATGGGACCTGATGGAGCCATGGTTCCAGGCGGCACTTTCAGGGGGGCGGCAAATTGCCACCCGCCAGCCTGTTCCAATGTGGATCCCACTGTGAGGATCCGCCGAGAAAGGTCCCCCATCGGATAGTGTCCAGCCGCCCTGTACTGCGCAGGCGCAGCGCAGTACGGAGGACAAAAGAGACGCCGAAAGTCTCTGAACATGAACAGCTGTTCATGAGCTCTACGCGGCACCTGCGCTTCAGAGTACATTGTGCCACACGCTCCCACTGTTCATGTTCGGAGACTTTCGGCAGTACAGGGCGGACACTACCCAATGGGGGACCTTTCTCGGCAGAACATCGGGATCCTCACAGTGGGATCCGCAGTGGAGCCGGCGGAACGGGCTGGCAAGTGACAATCCGCAATGTATGCCAGTTGACTTGGCAAGGGACAATCCGGTATGTGTGGCAGGTGGCGTGGCAAGCAACAATCCACTACGTGTGGCAGGTGACGTGGCGACAATCCGGTATGTGTGGCAGGTGACGTGGCGACAATCCACTACGTGTGGCAGGTGACGTGGCGACAATCCGGTATGTGTGGCAGGTGACGTGGCAAGTGACAATCCGCAACATGTGGCAGGTTGGGTCGTGGCAATCCGCAATGTGTGGCAGGTGGCATTGTGGTAAGTGACAATCCGCAATGGGTGGCATCCTGGCAAATGACAATCCGCAATGTGTGGCAGGTGGCAATCCGCATCTGAAGGCAGGTGACGTTGGCAAGTGACACGCTCGGGGCTCCCACTGATTCTGCATTATGGTGAGTTGAACTATTTTATATAACAATGTAATAATAGAAATATTGCACTTCAATCACTTTTTTCACGATATGGCACTGCGTCGATTTAACTGACAATTGCGTGGTCGTGCGACGTTGCACCCAAACAAAATTTACGTCCTTTTTTCCCACAAATAGAGCTTTCTTTTGGTGGCATTTGATCACCTCTGTGGTTTTTATTTTTACAGGTCCTCTTTTTACTTCTATATACATGTATAGAGCCACGACAGGTCCACTTTAGTTACCATGATATAAAATAATGGATGTGGGGGCATTTTGGTGGGCGTGATTTTTTTTTTTTTTTTTGGGTGGAGGGCAGCATTTCATTCTTGGTAACAGGCAGCACAATATCTTGGGCCGGTGTTCTGCCGAGAAAGTTCCGCTCGGCGGATAAGGACCCCCCTCTACTGCGCAGGCGCTGTGCCTGCGCAGTAGGATCCGGCGGAAATAGCCAAAGATGAATAGGGGAAAATCAGCTGTACACGGCGCCTGTAAGAGGGCCCCTCAGGGGCTCGCCACGCTTCGGGCACGGCCTCGCTTCGCTCAGCTCTTTTTTATTCCCCCTCTAGGTCCACATGGATGGTGGGGAAGGAACCTGGACCTAGGGCGCAGGCGCCGTGTACAGCTGATTGTAGATTTTGTGCTTCGGCTATCTCCGGTGGCTGATAGTAGTTGGTGCTGCGCCTGCACAGTACAGGGGGTGGAACTTATCTGCCGAGGGAACTTTCTCGGCAAGACACCGGCACTGGGTAAGACATCAATAGTGTGAATTGGCCCTCAGTGTAATGAGCCTTCTGGTCAGCTGCTGTCCCTTGTGGAAAGTGCACAGTGTGTATTCACCTGCTTGTCACCCAGGAGTTACATAGCAGTGTACACATAATATTGTATGAAGACCTGCGCTCTTCTACTGGGACCTATCCAGCTCTCTGCACCACAAACGCCCCAACCTTCCTGAGGCACAGCAGTCTGCCATTCCTCCCTATACAGAGACCAGTCACACACCCTCTATACTATCTCCCTGTGTGGGGACCATTAGCACTCATTCACATCTCCGCCACCTTCCGCCTCTATCCCGGCTATTCCTCCAGTAGAGGCTCGCGTCACGTGACTGCTGCCGTACGTCATCTTCCAGAGCACTGTGTACGGCTCTGTTTCCAGCGCTCTGATTGGCTGGCTGTGGGGACACAGGTCGTAGTTGCACAGTGCGCCATCCCATAGAGCGCGGGAAGTTTCATTCTTGAGTGCGGACATTGGCGGGTGTCGTATTGTGTCATGTATGTGCGCAGCTAGAGGATATCGCCTGGTCTATATCGGTCTGGGGTTGGAGGACTTCTAAGGTCAGTGAGTGAACTTTATTCAGAGGTGTGTCACTGCCTGCTGGGTGTATGAGGGTCTGCCTGTATTGTGTGTATATGGGGGCTCTCAGCACTGAGGAGGGCGGACATCGGTGTGAGGCCTGGCTGTCCTGCAAGTATCATAGAGAAGTGGGAATTCTACACCAGTCAGCTACAACATTATGACCACTGGCAGGTTAAAGTGGAACTAAAGCAGCGCCCCACTTGTTTGCTCCAACCCCTCCCTCCCCTCCCCTTAGTGCCACATTTGGGGGGAGCGGGTACCTGTTTCTGACTTCTGGGAGACCTCACCGCAGTGACATTGGCCTCTTTCCTCCGCCGTCGGACCAGTTAGAAAGCAAAGCACACTATGCACAGTAGGGGACCGGCTGTGAAGCCAAAAGTATTTTGTAGCTGCTGACAATTTTGAAAAAAAATATAATAATACAAATTATTATATATAGTAATAATACGTATCCAAAATAAATATAGAAAAACAAAGTTATTCTTCAGTTTAGGCCGATATATATTCTACATATTTTTGGTAAAAAAAAAATCGCAATAAGCGTATATTGATTGGTTTGCGCAAAACTTATTGCATCTATAAATTATGGGATAGATTTAGGGACTTTTATTTATTTTTTTAATTGTTTTTACTAGTAATGGTCTGTGATTTTTAGCGGGACTGCGACATTGCGGCAGACAAATCTGACCCCAAATTACACTTTTTGGGGACCAGTGACATTATTACAGTGATCAATGTAAAAATGACCCTGGCAGGGAAGTGGTTAACATTAAGGGGCGTTCAAGGAGTTAAGTGTTCCCTCAGCGTGTTCTAACTGTAGGGGGGATGGGGTGGCAGGGACATGACAGAGATCACTGTTCCCATTTACTTGTTTACAAAGGCAGATCCCCATTCTGCCTCTGTTCTAGGCGATGGCGGGTCGCCGGCAGACATCGAGTCCCCACGAGTGCGCGTAGCCATACAGCTACGACGATTTGGACAGGAGAGCTGACCTGCTGCCATGAAACGATGGCTGCTGGTCGGCAAGTGGTTAAAGCGGACCTTCAGTAATTTTTTTTTTTTTAACTTTCCATCTATTAAATCTTGTATCCCTTGTTGTTTTAACTTTGGTTAGTCAAACATTTTTTTTTCTGCCAGTAAATCCCTTATACAGCCCACTTCCTGTATCTTGTCTGGTAATAAGCCTCAGCTTATGACATCATACACAGCTCTCTCATGAGAGTTTGCCAAAAAGGGGGGGGGGGGGTGAGTTGTAAGAGGGCCAATGAGAGCTGGAGGTGAACAGCTTCAGCATGACAAAGATGTTTCTATTACAAATTATGTGAGCAGACTGCAGTTCCGGTCTACACGGTTTAGGAGATATTTACCATATACGCTTGCGCCAACGTCATCATCACATGGGCACTGAAGAAAGGGCACATGCCGTGAGCGTCATCTCCGGCCAGTTACAGAGCCTATGGCCCCGGAAGGAAGAGGGGTGAAGATGGATGCGGGGACATCGCAGGCTTCGTTTGCAGGTAAGTGCAACATAATGGGCTAGTACGCGATGCATACTAGCCTATAATGCTTTAACTTTGCAGAGGAAAAAAGAGGATGTAAAACCCATCAGGGTTTACTTCCTCTTTAAGAATGTGTCTGTACTGTTTAACCGCTTCAGCCCCGGAAGATTTTACCCCCTTCCTGACCAGAGCGTTTTTTGCGATTCGGCACTGCATCGCTTTAACTGACAATTGCGCGGTCGTGCGATGTGGCTCCCAAACAAAATTGACGTCCTTTTTTTTTTTTTTTTTCCCACAAATAGAGTTTTCTTTTGGTGGTATTTGATCACCTCTGCGATTTTTATTTTTTGTGCCATAAACAAAATAAGAGCAACAATTTTGAAAAAAACGCATTATTTTTTTACATTTTGCTATAATAAAATATCCCCCAAAAATATTTAAAAAAACCCCTTTTTTTTCCTCAGTTTAGGCCGATCGTATTCTTCTACGTATTTTTGGTTAAAAAAAAAATCGCAATAAGCGTTTATTGATTGGTTTGCTCAAAAGTTATAGCGTTTACTAAATAGGGGATAGTTTTATGGCATTTTTATTAATAATTTTTTTTTTTTACTAGTAATGGCGGCGATCAGCGATTTATTTATTTTATTGTGACTGCGACGTTATGGCGGACATGTCGGACATTTTTGACACATTTTTGGGACCATTCTCATTTATACAGCGATCCCTGCGATTAAAAATGCACTGATTACTGTGTAAATGACACTGGCAGTGAAGGGGTTAACCACTAGGGGGTGGGGAGGGGTTAAGTATGTCCTAGGGGAGTGATTCTAACTGTAGGGGGGATGGGCTGTGTGTGTGTGACGTCACTGATCACTGCTCCCGATGACAGGGAGCAGAGATCCAGTGACACTGTCACTAGGCAGAAAGGGGAGATGCTGTTTACATCAGCAGCTCCCTGTTCGTCCTCTCCGTGAGGCGATCGCGGGTATCTCCGCAGCGATCAAGTCCGCGGGACCCGCAACCCGACTCGTGGAGCTCCCGGCGCGCACGCACGCAATGGCATGGCGGGGAATTCAAATGGACGTACCTGTAAGTCCATTTGCCCAGCCGTGCCATTCTGCCGACGTACATTGGCGTGCGCCGGTTAATATCCAATATTACACTGTCTCACTCTGCACATGCTCAGATGCTCTCCATTTTTAGGCACTGCTGAGTTTGTAGAGGCTGATATGCTGACAGCCTTAAAGCAGGATGCCAATGAAGCCGCTTCTGTTTAATCTGCAACTACCATAGTCATGCACATGTGATCAGTTATGACACCAGCAATTTGATGGTTTGACAGTTTGGTTGAGGACACAAGCAAATGTGACCATTACCATTCCCAGCATTCCAGGAATGTAACTTTTTTATAAACTGTTAAATCGATGGGTTTAGTTCTGCTTTATGATTTACTGCTGCTCAGGGGCTCTGGGCTTCAGCAATATGGCAGCCTTAAGCAAGAAGAAATAGGAGCAATACTGGAGGCAATTTACAGCGTACACACATGTAGAATGTAAGTCCCTTACTGAAGATAGAACATTATATTTTGAATCAAGTCTGTATAAGTAAAGTTCCCATGCAGCGCTAAAAGAACAGTAAATCTAAAAAGGGAGAGTTGAGAAAGATGCCTCTGATATCCAATTGGATGAAACATGTCTGGCGGGCAGACACTAGCACGCTGAGAGCCGCGGCTGTTTGTACATCATGATGTTCGTTTTCCTGTATTAAAATGTAAGTTACTACTTATATACCGTACGAGCTTCATTATTTGCTGCCTTATTCTCTTATTGGGGGATGCTGACTTTCTGGTTGGATGATACATATACCAATTTTCGGAGCTTGTGATCTTTTTTTATTGGAGAGTGCCTTGTTACCAGCTGCGTTCTATGATTGCTGTGATTTTTACCCTGACTTTTACATGCCTGCTATTTAAAGCTTTCTGGTAAGCAGATTGAATTCTCACGTGGTGTGCCTTTCCATACACATTCAAGCTGGTGAAGGGCATTCTCAACTCTCCTTTTTGGATTTACTGTTCTTTTAGCGCCGCATGTGGACTATTATTTATTTTTATTTGCTTATCAACAAATTTGTGCTGGCTGCTTACGTTCGGAATCATTTCTTTGTTTAGTAGGGCGGATATCTATCTTGTATTTACCATAAGCAAATTTCTGCTTTTAGTGAATGACCTTGATTATCTCATCACAATGGCAAGTAAGCCTGTTGAAAGCAGAAGAAATGGGCATTGCAGTTTGCTGTGTATAGGATTGTGTAGCCGCTGACCCGTGTCCACAGCCAAAAGCATCTACGATGGGCACGTGAGCATCAGACCTGGATCACGGGGCAATGGAAGAAGGTGGCCTGGTCTGATGAATCGCATTTTCTTAAACAACACGTGGATGGCAAGGAACATACATTCCACATGATTAATTATGTTACCAAAATTAGTGTGTGCTGGAAATTGCCTCCAGCATTGTTCCCGTTTCTTCTTGCTGGAGGTTGCCATTTTGCTGAAGCCCAGAGTTCCTAAACAGCAATAAATCATAAAGTGTAACTAAACCCATCCATTTAACGGTTTCAAAAAAAGTTACATTCCTGGAATGCTGAGATTGCTAATTTTCACATTTGCTTGTGTCGGCAGCGAAACTGTAAAACCATGAAATGACTGGTGTCATAAATGATCATGTGCAGCACCATGGCAGTTGCAGATCAAACAGAAGCAGCTTTCTTGGCAGTAAAGGATAGACTGGTTTAATTCCAATTTAAGGCCCTTTTTACACTTGTGCGACTTGTCCTGTGACTTGGGACTGCAAAGTCGCATGACAAGTCATACCCCATGATTTCCAATGAGTGCTGTTCATATTTGTGCAACTTCAAGTCGCACCGACTTCAAAGTAGTCTCTGTACTACTTTGGTCCGACTTTGATGCGAGTTGAGGTCCATAGACCTCGAGTTTACACAGGCATTCCCTGAAATCGCGGCCGCGGAATTGCGTGATGCAGCAGTGTGAATGGGGCCTAAGTCTGTCAGCAGATCGGCTTCTACATGTTTAGCAGTGCATAAAAATGGAGAGCAACTGAGCCTGTGCAGAGCAGGGTGAGACAGTGTATTACTGGATTTTAAACAATATAGACACGTATTTTTAATGTTTTACTTAGCTATACCTGCAAAAGGGGCCAAGCTGAAGTCATCTAGCAGGACTTCATTTTCTCCTCCGGCAGAGGCAGTATGATGCTTTGGACAATGTTCTGCTGGGAAACCTTCAGTCCTGCCAATATGGATGTTACTTGACACGTACCAAATATCTAAACATTATTCGTGGCCAAGTACTCCTTCATGGAAACTGCATTCCCTGATGGCATTGGCCTCTTTCAGCAAGTTTACCATTATCATTAAAAGTAAAAGAAATTTCCAAATTTTTGGTTTTCCCCAGAAAAGTAATAGAGGGGAGATCTTCCAGTGGGGAACAATGGAGTTCTGGTGACCTGGGGGGTCCAAGGGATTCCAGTGATTGTAAATGCTTGTGTTTAAAAAAAAAATAAAAATAAATAATAATATATCGTACGTACCAGCTCTATGTAATGGTTTTGCATAGAGAAGCCCCGATCCTCCTCTTCTCAGGTCTCCTGCTGGCGCTCCTGGCTCCTCCCCTCTGCCACACACCCCACAGTAAACTGCTTGCTATGGGATGCACTCGTGCATGCTTGCTTCTGAGCCCTGCTCTGTGTGTCCCTCCTCTTTTGGCTATGTTTGGCAGCAGCGGGAAGCCAATAGCTCCACTGCTGTGTCTGAGCCAGTGAGAAGGGACAACGCCTCTGCTCTCAGGCATAGCACTGGATCAAGATACGGCTCAGGTAAATATGGGGGAATACATGCAGAGAATGCATTAATGCAGAGAATACATGAAGGTGAAAAACCTGCTTTTAGAACCACTTTAATTTGGAGGAATTAATCTCCTCTTACTATAAAAAAAGAAAGGACGGCGCCCTCTAAGTGCAGCATGTATGTTAAAAATATTTATTACAATAAATAAAAACACTCACATTTGAGTTGCTAAAAACCAGCATGTAAAGTAGTTTCATCCGCGTGCTCGTGGGGGATGTGGGTGTCACGGGCCAGTGGGGGGGGGGGGTTCCTGGGTTGTGAGTCCTGTGACTTGGGTCCTGGTAGCTGTTCCGGTGGTGCCGAGGGTCCTCAGAGCCTCCGGGCGGCCAGGATGTCGGTCATGGATCCTCCGTGGAGCGCCGTGCTGACCTGCTTCTTCACTTCCGGGAGCGGGGTGAGGCGGGCGGTGCTTTGCGTTCGGAGCACGCGTGCTCCTTCATCAGGCTAGCTGGTGGTCATATTCAGTGTGGGAATTTATACCATAAATATAGATAGATGCACGTAAACATATATGAGAAGGGAATACAAAAATGCAGAAAACGGTATATAATTATAGGGAGAGATGGGTGGTATATATGAGAAGAAATGATGGAAAAGGAATAAAAACACGTACAATGTATATACGTGTGTAAACACAAAGATATCTCTCTCTCTCTCTCTCTCTCTCTCTCTCTCTCCTCTCTCTCTCTCTCTCTCTCTCTCTCTCTCTCTCTCTCTCTCTCTCTCTCTCTCTCTCTCTCTCTCTCTCTCTCTCTCTCTCTCTCTCCTCTCTCTCTCTCTCTCTCTCTCTCTCTCCTCTCTTCTCTCTCTCTCTTTCTCTCTCTCTCTTCTCTCTCTCTCTTCTCTCTCTCTCTTCTCTCTCTCTCTTCTCTCTCTCTCTTCTCTCCTCTCTCTTCTCTCTCTCTCTTCTCTCTCTCTCTTCTCTCTCTCTCTTCTCTCTCTCTCTTCTCTCTCTCTCTTCTCTCTCTCCTTCTCTCTCTCTCTCTCTTCTCTCTCTATTCTCTCTCTCTCTCTCTCTCTCTTCTCTCTCTATTCTCTCTCTCTCTTTATCTATATATATATATATATTTATTCCTTTCACACATATATACACATTTAAATGATGCGTAAGATTGGGACAAAAGGAGGGGGAGTGTGTTTCCAGACGGGTATTTGGGAATGAGAGGAATGTTATGGGGAATACTGGGAAATAAAAAAAATAATAAAAGTGAAAATAATAAAGATAAAAATAAAGATAAAAAAAAAAATTAAAAATTGAAATAATAAAAATAAATATAAAAATAAAAATGGTATGTGTTATACACTAGGGCTATGTGGATACCACTGTGGAGATTTCCCTTCACGTCCTTCCTGAGAGGACGTGAAGGGAAATCTCCACAGTGATACAAAGATGGCAAAAAAAAAGCGCAACATGACGGGTTTGGTCTATAGTTCTACTTTAAAGGATCTGCTACTGGGGGCTTGCTATCGGATATCACAGCATACCTTCAAAGGTGCAGAGTGGAGTCCATGCCTCAATGGGTCTGGGCTGTTTTGGTGACAAAAGGGGAACTTACTCAATATTAGGTGGGTGGTCATAAAATTATGGGTTATTGGTATATGTCTGTGTCGTCCTTGTCCAGATAACTGGGATCAGAACACAGCATGCTTCCAGCTGACACCTTCCTCTCATCTGACTGAAATGACATCTCGGAAAGGAGAGCACAGGTGTAAGGCTGACCATACACTATACAATCTTTTACATCTGCCATCAACTAGTAGTGTAGTGCAAGGGCCTGCCTGATTTGATACAGGTTGAATGGATTGTGTAGGCTTGTCCTCATATATGATATCCATTTGCTGAATCTAAAGGAAGATTGTACAATCACATTGTATAGTGTATGGCCAGCTTAAACTGTTTCTATGGTCAAAATATAAAATAATTTATCAATTTCCACATTATATTATATAATTATTTTTAGCCTACTTCTATTATTCTGAATGATCTTGAAGTTTGTAAACTTTGTTTGTGACGATCCCACACATTTACTTCCTGGAATTCTGTGACATGTATTCATTATGCCTTGTCAGTAGCACTGCTGTGTCACACAGATCATAGAGCCTGCCTTCTGAACCACAGAAATGCTGAGAGGAAGAGTTTTCCCTAGGAATTGAAAGTAAACAACAGAGAAAAAATTGCAAAGCATGCAGGAGGGAATCCAAGAAGTCGTGGAAAGAGCCCCACCCCAAAGCTCCCACCCCCATGTTGAGGGCATGTGGCCTGGTATGGTCCGGGGGAGGGGGGGGGGGTCATGCTCAGATAGGGGTCTGGTATGGATTTTGGGCGGAACACCGCACCAATTTTTTTTGGCATTGGGGTTCCCCTTAAAATCCATACTATGCTCTTGTGGGGAGAACCCCACGCCAGTTTTCTTTCCTTTTTGGCAAGGGTTCCCCTTCACGATCTTCAGCGCACTAGCCACACTGCAAGTCTGATCATCATGATCCGACTTGTGGTGCGACTTCTATTCAAATCATTAGGTCAGGGATCCTCAAACTATGGCCCTCCAGCTGTTGCAGAACTACACATCCCATGAGGCATTGTAAAACTCTGACATTCACAGACATGACTAGGCATGATGGGAATTGTAGTTCCTGAACACCTGGAGGGCTACAGTTTGAAGACCCCTGCAATAGGTTCTCATAGGGAAGCGCGGCTAAACAAGCATCAACACTAATGCAAAAAGCTAATAAAAGCACATTTTTTACAGCTGCTTTTTCCTGGCATTCGAAGTGGCTTTGCAGTTTGTTTTTTCTAAATCCCTGTGTGCATGAGGCCTTATGCTGAGAAAAAACGCTACAAAGATTTCAACAAACTTTATTGCAGAATCTCACTCTTTTCTGCTCTGAAAAATAGCTGTTTGTTTTTCAAACATTCTTTCCAGACTGATTTGTGAATGGGGAGGGTCAGCCTTTAACCACTGCCCACCAGCCGTCATATGACGACCTTGACTGATAGCGGCCTTTTCAGCCGGCGATTCCCTACACCATAAGAATGATCATGGCGGTTGTTCCGCCGCTTGATCGTTCTTACGGGCGGCAAGAGGGGACATCCTTCCCGCCGCCCTCCGGTGCTTCTACCGACTCACCACTTTCATCGGTGAGTCGAAGACAGGATCCTCCAGCCCCGGATGTTTACCATAGAGATTTCCGGCGGACCAGATGGTTGATGGAGTTTCCATGATCGTTCGGAAGCTGGGCGCAACGTTATGACGTCACGGCGCCGCCCTTTTTTTGATTTCAGGCTTCCCAGCCTAGAGGTGAGATGTGGGGTCTTATTGACCCCATATCTCACTGTAAAGAGGGCCAATCATGCCATATTCCTATTTCAAGGGATGTTTACATTCCTTGTCATGACAAGGGCTGTGTTGTCCAGCCCTGCTGCCAGCAGCCTGTCAAACTCTTTTGGATTCTGACAGCTGCTGGGGCTGGGCAGTACACTCAGTGGTACTTCCCTTTAGGGCAGTATGCTCCCAGGGACAAATGCCCGGAAAGCAGGCTTCTTGTGTTTTAGGCATTGCTCCCTAAGCACGTACTGCCTTAAACAGAAGTACTGTTGGGTGCACTGTTCAACCCTGTCCAGCTCCCGGCAGGGGTCTTGACAGCAGACCTGTGCCCTCCACCGTGGCTAAACACCGGACCCTATACATTAGGGCTAAACACCCAGTGTGCATGGGGCCCTAGAAGTATTTAACTCTTTGGACTCAGCCTATCTGCAAGACGGATAAGGAACGGATCCCCCATTCGTCTGTTTTTAGCGGATTTGATCGGACACGTGTCTGTTTACATCTGCCACTCCATAAAGGGTCCAATCAGTGCCGCCCGTGTGAAAGGGCCCTTAGCAGGTAACTTACCAAAACTCAAATTCCTATTACAGGGGGTGCCTAAGACTCGTAACCTAAGGTCCACTTTCACAGTGTCATCAGTTCAGTCACCTTTTGTGCTAAGAAAAAGTGACTTGATTTAGGTTACATCAGTTTGCATGTTAGACTTTACAGTATAACTAAAGGCAAAACGTTTTTAGAGGGATTAGAACACGTGTCACCTGGGGACAATATTTTGGGTGACCCTGGTGACTCCCTGGAATTCTCTCACTTTGGAGGGATTTCTTCACTTCCTTTTTGGCTATGGGACAGGAGGTGAAGGAAAACTCCCCAATGGGTCATAGATGGCACAAAATAAACTGACAGGGGTTATAACCCTCTAATACCCTATCCAAAATGAAAAAAAAAGTACTGCTGCTATTTAAGTTTTAAAATAAAGTATTCAGTTCAGTTTACACATCTGTCTTCAGTTAAGTTTGCACCCATTTATGTTTACAAAAACATAAAAGGACATGGACCTTTTCTGGTTTTTCTGCATAAATAAACTGACTCAGAGGTAAACGGACATACGTCCATTTCTCTAACTGCCCCTAGACATACAGTACATTGTGGTTCAGTTTGTATTTCCATAAAAAGACCCGCACTGGAGATATCTGAGAAAAGCAGTGAGCCAATCACTTAAGCTGAAAATGACAATTCTAAGGGCTTCCTGTACACAATCGCTGTACAGAATGTCTCCAGGTTGCCAGAATGCTTCGAATTTGTTGATAGATTTAGAATTTTACAGCGGCTGCAGATTTAGATGGAAAAGTAATTTTTAATGATATTAAATTATAATTGCACTTGTGAATGAAGATGGACAAAGACTTGCACCTGGAAGAAGTTGGGGAGAAGATTCTGGCGAGGGCGATCACAGGCATTGGACCATTGAAGCAAAGTTAGGTATTGGGGAGTTTAGTTTAAAGCTGATGAAGCTAATATCTGTTTTAATATTTATAATTAAAGTTGTTTCTGTGACGGTTTGCAGTCTGCTGTTTAGGGCTGCAACTAACGGTTATTTTCATAATTGATTAATGGCCGATTGTTTCAATTAATCGGATAATAACCTTAAAAAAAGTGTGATGTATAATTTAGTTAATATGTAAAGTTAAAAAAAAGGCAATTTATTCTTAAATATCTCTATACAGTGGTAAATATAAATAACCAACTATATGGTTAGGGAGCAAAATCTCTAATCCACTCTGAGAAGAACAGACAGAAGAGATATACTGTATATACTATTAGAGGTTGAATCTGGTAAATATGAGACTCGGAGATCAAATTTTTTATGTAAAGAAAAAAAAATTAAGACTGTTTTGCCGATTTTCAGACAGAACTAATATATTATATGCTGGTTTTCGTTCAGAAATATACATTCATTTTAAAAGCAAGTGAAATTTTCAAATGACATTCTTTCTGCGAATGTACAAAGATTTTTCGTATGAATATTCTGGTCTGAAAATCGATACGTTTATGGCCAGCATAAGGCTCTGTTCTATGCAGTTTGCTTTTGATCCATTTCTGCAGTGCTTTTTGCTGTGTTTTGCATTTTTTGGCCCTTTATAGTACATAAAGAGCAGATAATCGCTACTATAAGGGGTTTATTTACACTGTGAAACAGTGAAAGTAATAATCTAATTAATATACACCCCCCCACCCCCACCCCCAGAAGTAGGATATATGTACATTTTAACTAGGAGTCAGACATGAAGCTATAGGAAAGGTAGAATGGAGATATAAATCTTTTATATTAACCGCTTGCCCACCGGCGCACGCCGATGTACGTCGGCAGAATGGCGCTGGTAGGCAAAAGAGCATACAGGCATGTCCCCTTTAAGAAGCTGTGACGCGGGCGTGCACCCGCCGCAGTCTCTGACCGCGGGTCCCGTGGACTCTATGTCCACTGGGTGCCCACGATCGTGTCGCGGAGAGGAAGAACGGGGGGATGCTTTTGTAAACAAAGCATTTCCCTGTTCTGCCTAGTGACAGGACCGAGATCACAGCTCTTTCTCAATGAGAGCAGTGATCACTGTCCTGTGTGTTGAAGTCCAGCCCCCTAACAGTTAGAATCACTCCCTAGGACACATTTAACACCTTCACTGCCCCCTAATGTTTAACCCCTTCACTGCCAGTGTCATTTACACAGTAATCAATGCATTTTTATAGTATTGATCACTGTATAAATGACTGGTCCTAAAATAGTGTCAAAAATGTCCGATGTGTCCTCCATAATGTCGCAGTCCCAAAAAAATCGCATATCGCCGCCATTACTAATAAAAAAGTTAAAAATAAATATGCCATAAAACTAGCCCCTATTTTTATTTTTACACTATAAATTTTGCGCAAACCAATATACGCTTATTGGGTTTTTTTTTTTTACCAAAAACATGTAGAAGAATACATATCGGCCTAAACTGAGGAGAAAAATGTTTTTTTTTATATATTTTGGGGGAAATTTAATATAGCAAAAAGTAAAAAATATTGCTTTTTTTTTCCAAAATTGTCGCTCCTTCTTTTTTTTTTTTTTTTTTTTTGTTTATAGCGCAGAAAATAACCGCAGAGGCGATCAAATACCACCAAAAGAAACCTCTATTTGTGGGGAAAAAAAACACGTCAATTTTGTTTGGGTACAATGTCGCACGACCACGCAATTGTCAGTTAAAGATCGCAAAAAGTGCTCTGGTCAGGAAGGGGGTAAAATCCTCCGGGGCTGAAGTGGTTAAAGTCCTACTAAAAGCTGAGACATTTTTTCTTTAATCGTACATCACGGAACACAGAGCCATAGTAGTTACTAAGTGGGTTATAGGCCACCTTCAAATGCTGGACACTGGCACACCCTAAACAGGAAGTTGGCTCCCTATATAACCCCTCCCATACCGGGAGTACCTCAGTTTTTTCACCAGTGTCTAAGGTGTTGGTCACGAGTAAAGATGTGCTGAGCTCCACTGGAGCAATCCTTGCTGAGGCTAGCTATGCAGCTGGATCCATTCAAAGTTTCTTTTAGGCCGAATTGAATGGTACCCGGGCCTCGTGTCCGAAGAAACGAAGTTTTGCCTGTAACACTTCTCTTTTTAGAGAGCTGGACCCCGGGATCCAGTACTTTGGTATTTTCAGCCATAAAGTTTTACTGGCTGAGTGCTATTACGGGTCCAGGAGTGCAGGTTCCCCGAGGGTCCCCGGTTCCTGAAGGTTTAATGGAACCCACCATGAAGGGTGAAGATTGATCTGTTGGTTTTACCACAGAAAACCCTGCGGTGGGAAAGGCAAGTAGAGTTTTTCTAAGGGGTTTTAAATTTTCTTATGAAATGTCTCCTTTAACCACTTGAGCCCCGGACCATTATGCTGCCTAAGGACCAGAGGTCTTTTTCCAATTTGGCACTGCGTCGCTTTAACTGCTAATTGCGCGGTTATGCAATGCTGTACCCAAACGAAATTTGCGTCCTTTTCTTCCCACAAATAGAGCTTTCTTTTGATGGTATTTGATCACTTCTGCAGTTTTTATTTTTTGCGCTATAAACGGAAAAAGACCGAAAATTTTGAAAAAAAATGATATTTTCTACTTTTTGTTATAAAAAAAATCCAATAAACTCAATTTTAGTCATACATTTAGGCCAAAATGTATTCGGCCACATGTCTTTGGTAAAAAAAATGTCAATAAGCGTATATTTATTGGTTTGCGCAAAAGTTATAGCGTCTACAAACTAGGGTACATTTTCTGGAATTTACACAGCTTTTAGTTTATGACTGCCTATGTCATTTCTTGAGGTGCTAAAATGGCAGGGCAGTACAAAACCCCCCCAAATGACCCCATTTTGGAAAGTAGACACCCCAAGGAAATTGCTGATAGGCATGTTGAACCCATTGAATATTTATTTTTTTTGTCCCAAGTGATTGAATAATGACAAAAAAAAAAAAAAAAAAAAATATTTACAAAAAGTTGTCACTAAATGATATATTGCTCACACAGGCCATGGGCCTATGTGGAATTGCACCCCAAAATATATTCAGCTACTTCTCCTGAGTACGGGGATACCACATGTGTGGGACTTTTTGGGAGCCTAGCCGCGTATGGGACCCCGAAAACCAATCACCGCCTTCAGGATTTCTAAGGGTGTAACTTTTTGATTTCACTCTTCACTGCCTATCACAGTTTCGGAGGCCATGGAATGCCCAGGTGGCACAACCCCCCCCCAAATGACCCCATTTTGGAAAGTAGACACCCCAAGCTATTTGCTGAGAGGCATATTGAGTCCATGGAATATTTTATATTTTGACACAAGTTGCGGGAAAGTGACACTTTTTTTTTTTTTTTTTTTTTTTTTTGCACAAAGTTGTCACTAAATGATATATTGCTCACACAGGCCATGGGCCTATGTGGAATTGCACCCCAAAATACATTTAGCTGCTTCTCCTGAGTATGGGGATACCACATGTGTGGGACTTTTTGGGAGCCTAGCCGCGTACGGGGCCCCGAAAACCAATCACCGCCTTCAGCGTTTTTAAGGGCGTGAATTTTTGATTTTACTCTTCACTGCCTAACACCGTTTCGGAGGCCATGGAATGCCCAGGTGGCACAAACCCCCCCCAAATGACCCCATTTTGGAAAGTAGACACCCCAAGCTATTTGCTGAGAGGCATGGTGAGTATTTTGCAGCTCTCATTTGTTTTTGAAAATGAAGAAAGACAAGAAAAAACTTTTTTTTTTTTTCTTTTTTCAAATTTCAAAACTTTGTGACAAAAAGTGAGGTCTGCAAAATACTCACTATACCTCTCAGCAAATAGCTTGGGGTGTCTACTTTCCAAAATGGGGTCATTTGGGGGGGTTTTGTGCCACCTGGGCATTCCATGGCCTCCGAAACTGTGATAGGCAGTGAAGAGTGAAATCAAAAATTCACGCCCCTTAGAAAGCCTGAAGGCGGTGCTTGGTTTTCGGGGTCCCGTACACGGCTAGGCTCCCAAAAAGTCTCACACATGTGGTATCCCCGTACTCAGGAGAAGCAGCAGAATGTATTTTGGGGTGTAATTTCACATATTCCCATGGCATGTTTGAGCAATATATCATTTAGTGACAACTTTGTGCAAAAAAAAAAAAAAAAAAAAAAAAATTTGTCTCTTTCCCGCAACTTGTGTCGCAATATAAAATATTCCATGGACTCGACATGCCTCTCAGCAAATAGCTTGGGGTGTCTACTTTCCAAAATGGGGTCATTTGGGGGGGTTTTGAACTGTCCTGGCATTTTATGCACAACATTTAGAAGCTTATGTCACACATCACCCACTCTTCTAACCACTTGAAGACAAAGCCCTTTCTGACACTTATTTTTTACATGAAAAAGTTTTTTTTTTTTTTGCAAGAAAATTACTTTGAACCCCCAAACATTATATATTTTTTTAAAGCAAATGCCCTACAGATTAAAATGGTGGGTGTTTCATTTTTTTTTTTCACACAGTATTTGCGCAGCGATTTTTCAAACGCATTTTTTGGGGAAAAAACACACTTTTTTAAATTTTAATGCACTAAAACACACTATATTGCCCAAATGTTTGATGAAATAAAAAAGATGATCTTAGACCGAGTACATGGATACCAAACATGACATGCTTTACAATTGCGCACAAACGTGCAGTGGCAACAAAATAAATACATTTTTAAAAGCCTTTAAAAGCCTTTACAGGTTACCACTTTAGATCTACAGAGGAGGTCTACTGCAAAAATTACTGCCCTCGATCTGACCTTCGCGGCGATACCTCACATGCATGGTGCAATTGCTGTTTACGTTTGACGACAGACCGCCGCTTGCGTTCGCCTTAGCGCAAGAGCAGGGGGCGACAGGGGTGCTTTTTTTTTTTTTTTTTTTTTTTTTCTTTATTATTTTTTTGCTTTTTTATCTTATTTTTAAACTGTTCCTTTCATTTTTTTTTTTTTTAAATCATTTTTATTGTTATCTCGGGGAATGTAAATATCCCCTATGATAGCAATAGGTAGTGACAGGTACTCTTTTTTGAAAAAATTGGGGTCTATTAGACCCTAGATCTCTCCTCTGCCCTCAAAGCATCTGACCACACCAAGATCGGTGTGATAAAATGCTTCCCCAATTTCCCAATGGCGCTATTTACATCCGGCGAAATCTAAGTCATAAAATGCTCGTAGCTTCCGGTTTCTTAGGCCATAGAGATGTTTGGAGCCACTCTTGTCTCTGATCAGCTCTATGGTCAGCTGGCTGAATCACCGGCTGCATTCTCAGGTTCCGTGTTGAGACAGGAGAGCCAGAGAAAAACACGGAAGACGGTGGGGGGGGGGGGGGGCATTCCCTCCCACGGCTTGTAAAGGCAGTCTAGAGGCTAATTAGCCGCTAGGATTGCTTTTACATGAAAGCCGACCGCTGGCTGAAAAGAATGATACCAAGATGATACCTAAACCTGCAGGCATCATTCTGGTATAACCACTCAAAGTTGTGAATGGCGTACCTGAAGACAAAAAAATGGTTAACAATAAAGCACAGTAAACAATAAAGTATAAATAATTACATACCTGAAAAACAAACATGATAAAACATAATAACAATAACAATAACAATAAAACATTGCAGAATAGAATACAGTAAAAAAAGAGCAGAACAATAGAGAGAGAGAATAGAGAGAGAGAACAATAAAACGACAACTATTTTTTTTTATTTTATATATATTTTTTTTTTTTTTACACTTTTTTTGTAACTAACTTTTATAACTGTAACCGGTTCCAGGTTCGGGTCTCTCAAAATGCGATGGCATCTTGGGAGACCCTGTGAAAGTGTGCCTAGTCTGTGCAATGCTGTACCCTACGCTAATACTCAACTAGTGTATGGTAGCGTTCAAAACATTCACCAATGCAAAGACCAGGATTGTCAGGACAGAAGGGACAATAATAGCGGGTGTCACGCCTATATCCGCGTTTGCTGCAGACACAACATCTTTTTGGGGGGGGTTCGTTGGGTAGGGGTACTCGGGAGCACATAAAAATGCCTCTCATGCAGCCGACTGCATTTCGTTGGGGGATGTGAATGGGGGAAGTACGGGCGCTGCAGAAGTGGTGGGTTCCCAATTAGGATTGGCGAATGCAGCAGGAAGGGCACTATGGGCACGACGGGCCTGTGTTTGTCTTTTTGGTGGCAGCGGGACACTACTTGTGCTTGTCACCTCACCAGCTTGAACTGCACTTATGGGACTCGCCACGTCACCAAGTGTTACTGCAGTGCTGGTTTGACTACGACCGGGGTGTACTAGGCCGCTGGTGCTTGCCAGTTCAATAAAAAGCTTCCAAAAAAACTGTTAGCGATCGCAGGGATCAGGCCTGACTCTGCGAACGCTGCAGTAATGCGTTTAGTGTTTTGTAAGTGACAGTGATCGATCGATACTGCACTTGGGTGGGCTGGACTGGGCCGGGCGGAGGGGCAAAACGCAGGTGCTAGCAGGTATCTGGGTTGATCCCGCTAACACTGCGTTTTTGGGAACCCTAAACTGCTGGGGACGCTAGTATAGATCTGATCTGATCGGATCAGATATTGATCCGTTCAGATACTATACCACTAAAGGAGGCGTATGCTGCGTGCGTGGGTGTTAGCGGTACTGGCGCTAACCTGACGCTGCCTGGGGCCGGTGCTTGCTAGTTCACCAAAATGCTACCAAAAAAACTGTTAGCGATCGCAGGGATCAGGCCTGACTCTGCGAACGCTGCAGTTATGCGTTTAGTGCCTTGTAAGTGTCAGTGATCGATCGATACTGCACTTGGGTGGGCTGGGCTGGGCCGGGCGGAGGGGCACAACGCAGGTGCTAGCAGGTATCTGGGCTGATCCCGCTAACACTGCGTTTTTGGGAACCCTAAACTGCTGGGGACGCTAGTATAGATCTGATCGGATCAGATATTGATCCGATCAGATACTATACCACTAAGGGAGGTGTACGGTGCGTGCGTGGGTGTTAGCGGTACTGGCGCTAACCTGACGCTGCCTGGTGCTTGCTTGCCAGTTCACCAAAATGCTACCAAAAAAACTGTTAGCGATCGCAGGGATCAGGCCTGACTCTGCGAACGCTGCAGTTATGCGTTTAGTGTTTTGTAAGTGACAGTGATCGATCGATACTGCACTTGGGTGGGCTGGGCGGAGGGGCAAAACGCAGGTGCTAGCGGGTATCTGGGCTGATCCCGCTAACACTGTGTTTTTGGGAACCCTAAACTGCTGGGGACGCTAGTATAGATCTGATCAGATCAGATATTGATCCGATCAGATACTATACCACTAAGGGAGGCGCATGCTGCGTGCGTGGGTGTTAGCGGTACTGGCGCTAATCTGACGCTGCCTGGGGCGACGCATATCACCGCCGGGCGATCAGGGGGCTAAACCTTTATTAGGTAATAAACGGCGGGTGCCCTGACACTATAAAAAATAAACGAACTAACCTGTGTCACCCGTAACGGTTATACGGTGATCAGTGGTGAAAGGGTTAACTAGGGGGCAATCAAGGGGTTAAAACATTTATTAGATAGTATATGGGGGTCCCTGTCACTATAAAACGCTGACGGCGAACCTAAATATTTACCTCACTAACTAGCGTCACCAGCGACACTAATACAGCGATCAGAAAAATGATCGCTTAGCAACACTGGTGACAGGGGGTGATCAAGGGGTTAAAACTTTATTAGGGGGGTTAGGGGGGTACCCTAGACCTAAAGGGGGGTAATATTCACTGTCCCAACACTGTAACTGTCACAAACTGACACTATGCAGTAATCAGAAAAAAAAAAAAAAAAAAAACCTGCTGGTGTCAGTTTGTGACAGGGGGGGGGGGGGGGGGTGATTGGGGGGGGATCGGGGGGCGATCGGGGGGGGGATCGGGGTGTTTTGTATGCCTGGCATGTTCTACTGTGTGTGTAGTGTGTTGTGCACTCACATTGATGTCTTCTCCCCTCGGCGCTGGAACGGAAAATACCGAGCCGAGGGGAGATGACATCATTTCCTTTGCTGCTGTTTAGCATACAGCAGCAAAGGAGTGTTCCCATTGGCCGGCGGCGATCGCGAGGGGGGGGCCACGAACGGATGGCCTCCCCCTCATCTCGGATCGCCGGGGAACAGAACGGGACCGCTTCGGGCACCGGGGGGGGGTCCGATCGGACCCCCCACCCGCGAGAGGCAAATCACGTACATGTACGTGATTTTGCCTGCCCTTGCCGACGTAAATCGGCGTTAGGCGGTCCTTAAGTGGTTAAAAAAAATAAATAAATGTTGTCATGCCTAAGAGTCACCACTGGGGGCTGTATAGAGCACGTACCTTATGCTTTCCTCAGAGATCTTGCTGTGTCAAGAAGCAGCAGGCTTTTTCCTTCCGCTAGTAGGTAGACCTCCGGTAAGCCTGGGGGTGTTTTTTCTTCCACCAGACACCCTCCACCTGGACAAAGCTCTCCCCCTCTGCCTGAAAAGGGGAAAGATAAAAACGATCGGCATGCTGCTCCGTTTTTCCTACCGCCCCTGCACGGTGGCTTGTCTAGATCTCCTCCTCGCCATCCCTCCCTCACACACAAGGCGATCCCGTCAGATCGGAGGCCCACGCTTGAGCAGGAAAACTCTTTTGAAAGAGGGAGGAGGCGTGTTGCAATAGAGGGGGCAGGGCTTAGTGCAGCGTTGGTGTCCTCCATCGTTCGGCATGGGAGTGTGTTTTGAAAGCTCCATTTTTGCTGCTGCAAGTTGTCGGAGGGACACAAGAGCAAGAGGGGCATGTAAGAGGTTTGGTGACACAGTCATTCCTATTGACACATTTACTATTTGCATCAGGCTGAGTGTTAATAGCAGTGGCTGGACTATTGCTCAAAGCAGTGGATGCGATTCTTCTGGTAGTACCTCTGCATTTATGCATTGGCTATGGTCAGAAGGGGAGGTAGAAACACCCCAAAAGAGGGCTAAAGGGATCTCCCTTAAGCTCTGAAAGTCTAAAACTCATCTCTACAATGGCATCCTCCCCTGAGAGTGGGTAGCTGGTCAGAGTGAGTCTTCAGGGGCCATGGAATGTTTGCAACTATTTACAACACTGCAACCCCTGCCTATATTTCTAAAAAAAATTTTTCCTCAGCCATGATAGCATGGGAAAAAGGTTAGTGGTTTCATTGCATCCCAGATTGGGATAAAATGCGACAGGTTCCATTACCCAAGGACCCTCAAACTGATGATCTGGGGACGGGAGATATTTTCTCTCAGTGGACCATGAACAGGTTGATGACTCCTCTTCTGAATGGTCATATGCGGAAGGATCAGCTTCACGTTGTGGGTGCAATTCCTTACTGAAATTTTTCCGCTCCACTTTTCATGCTACCCTTAACTGAGTGTCCACTTCTTGTTTTGGTTTCGCTAAAGCCTTCTCAAGGCTGTGTATGCCTTTCCTGTCCATTCATTGTTGGGAAAGTTTATGTATTCTGAGTGGGATCACCCAGATAAGCATTTTTTCCCCATTCATCTTTCAGGACAGCACCATAGAGAGACACCGGCTCCTCCCCTCTTAGGAAACACCGCCTTCCAATTCAATATTTAAATCTCATCCTCCCACCGGCCCCTCAGTTCAGGTGTTTCCTCCGGTGCCTGGGAACCGTGGCAGATCAGTCAGGGAGGCTGAAGCCAAAGAATCTGTCTGAGGAAGAGGGGGAGTCGGGTCTCTCTAGCTCTTTCCCTCTACTACTTTTTAGTAGACAGCTGAGGAGGTCCGCATTTCTTCTGCCCAGGGGGGCGCTGTGGGAAGTGCCTGAGTCTCTCCTGCTTGTTACAAGCAGCCAGCATTGAAGCTCTATGGCCGGGTCGGATGACGGGTGACGTCAGTTCCGGCGAGGGCGGGCACTTCCGACGATTCCGCGTCTTCCGGTTCCGGACGCGAGGAAAGAAAACGGACCGAGCGTTCGGCTGGTGCGATCCTCTTGCTTTGCTGTAGAGTCAGCTGTCGGGGGAAGCAATCGACCACCATCCTCAGCGGACATGTCGGAGACAGAGGTCTCTAGAACTGCTCCAGGAGACAGTAGCACCAGCCATGCTAAGGTAAGTGGAACCCTGGGGTGGTGTTCCCTTACCTAAATCCCGATAGCTTCACGGGTGTTCTCCCCTCTCTGGTGGTCAGGGGGAAGGGGAGTGTGTCTGGGACCCTGGTGGTGGTTGGTCCTGGGGGGGGCACTCCTGGTGGTCCTCTGTAAAGCACTGGTGGGATTGGGCATTTATGGCGACTATCTTTCTTTCTTTTTCAGAAAGCCAGAGAGAAAAGCAAGTCGCCTCATGGTTCAAAGAAAAAATGCCCCTCTTGTAGAGTTAGTATGGGGGAATCCTGGACCAAGGCACTTTGCAAGGAGTGCATTGATGGATTAGTCAGGGAACAGGCAGCAGAACAGGGTACAGATCTTGCTGCATCCGTCAAGGAGCTTTCTAGCACCTTTCAGTCCTTTAAAGCACTCTTTTCTAGCTTCCAGTTGCCGCAAGCCCAAAGCAGTCCTTTACCAGTGCAGCAGAGTGTTACACCTAGCCCAGTGGATACTCCCTCTGTTAGTGGAGAGAGACCAGGGGGCTCCAGAGTGGAAATTGAGGAGGAGCCAGACAGTACCGCTTCAGATTCTCAAAGAGAATCGGATGTGGAGGAGGTGGATGGGGAATCCACAAAAACCTCTCGCTATAAGCTTTCCCTGGACGAAGTGGAGGAGCTCCTGGGAGCTATTCACACCACTTTGGGAATTCAGGAAGAAAAGAAGGTGTTATCGCTCCATGACCAAATGTACAAAGGACTTGGGGAACAAAAAAGGAGGGATTTCCCAGTCCATGATGTATTGGTTGAGGCCATAAAGAATGAATGGAAAGATCCTGAAAGAAAACCTTTCTTTTCAAGGGCTTTGAAGCGAAGGTTTCCTTTTGCAGAAGGGGAGTCTCTAGTCTGGAATAAGACCCCTAGGCTGGATGCTGCTTTTTCTCAAGTTTCCAGGCATACGGATTTGGCTTTCGAGGACATGGGGGTTCTTGCAGACCCCATGGACAGAAGGATGGACTCTCTCTTGAAGAAGTCCTGGGATTCATCACAGGGAAACCTTAAGCCTGCCATGGCGGTCACAGTAGTGGCCCGCAACATGGAATATTGGCTTACTCAAATAAAAGCGCACATTGAAGCAGGAACGCCAAAAGAGACTATTTTGGCTTCTTTCCCCATGCTACTTAAAGGTGTAGCGTATATTGCGGACGCTTCCGCCGAATCAGTGCGCATGTCCGCAAGGTCTTCAGCCCTCACTAACTCAGCTCGAAGGGCCTTATGGCTTAAGACGTGGCAAGGAGACAGCGCGTCTAAAGTTAAACTCTGTGGAATTCCACTTACAGGGGATCTCTTGTTTGGCCCAGGGTTAGAGGCCGTTTTGGATCGGACGGCTGATAAGAAAAAGGCCTTTCCCATTAAAAAGAAGTTTGGGGAGCAGGCTAAGAGAAAGTTTCGTCCTCAGAGAAAGTTCGAAGCCCCAAAAGGAGAGCGGCAGAAAAAAGCTTGGGGGCAGAAGGGCAAGGGGCGGGGAGGGGCGATTTTTCGCCCTCCTGAACAGCCCAAGAAAACTCAATGACGGGGTAACCACGGTGGGAGGAAGATTGGGGGCCTTCCTCCCACATTGGGAGATGATCACCTCCAACCAGTTTGTGTTAGGGATCATAAGAAGAGGTTACCAGCTAGAGTTCTCGGAACCTCCTCGGCACAGACTTCTGGTCACCGAGCTGCCAAAGAGTGCAGAGAAGTCGTCAGCTCTTCTATCCTCCCTACAAGAGTTAGAGGAACAAGAAGTGATAGTGAGGGTTCCTGTAGAGGAGACAGGCAGAGGCTTTTACTCCCACATCTTTGTGGTCCGCAAGCCTTCGGGAAAATTCAGGCTTATCATGAATCTGAAGCCTCTGAATGTCTCAATTACCTACAGGAAATTCCGGATGGATTCTATCCGGTGAAAGCGCTTCTTCCCCCAAATTGTTTCATGGCGTCAATAGACTTAAAGGACGCTTATCTGCACATTCCAATCGCAGAAAGTTACCAGAGATTTCTCAGACTAGCGGTGAAAACTGGGGAAGGAACATTTCATCTACAGTTCAAAGCACTCCCCTTTGGACTATCCTCTTCCCCCCGCATCTTCACCAAAGTGATGGTGGAGGTCCTGGCCTTCTTGCGGCTCAGAGGCATCTCTATAGTCGCCTACCTAGACGACCTACTCCTGTTTGCTCCTTCCCCGGAGCAGTTGTCCCAGGATCTTCAGGTGGCAAGAGACAGCTTAGAAAACTTGGGTTGGCTCTTGAACCTGGAGAAATCCAGTTTGGTTCCGGCCCAAAAGGTCACCTTCCTGGGCTATGTACTGGATTCGACAAAACAAAGAGTGTTCCTTCCAGTAGAAAAAATCCAGAAGGTGGACAGAGCAATATTACTGCTCCAGGGCAGCAGTCAGATCTCAGTAAGGAAAGCAATGTCAGCATTGGGCTTACTGACTTCCACGCTTCCGGCTGTTCAATGGGCAGGGCTGCACTTTCGCCCCCTACAGCTGTTCATTCTGAGTGTCTGGGACCACAGTCCAGCGTCTCTGGACTCCCTTATATCTGTGCCAAGTCAGGTCAAGAGGTCCCTGTGGTGGTGGAGGAAAGGGTCCAATCTCTCACAGGGCCTAGAGTGGGTTCTTCCAGTGTCCAGAACGGTTACGACCGATGCGAGCGGCACAGGGTGGGGGGCACACCTAGATTCCAAGATCAGGCAAGGCACTTGGGAAAAAGAAGACGCAAAGAAGTCTTCGAACTGGAGGGAACTGAGAGCAATAGAGTTGGCTCTCAGAGCTTTTCAGGGAGAACTCCTGGGACAGCATGTGAGGGTCCGTTCGGACAACTCATCAGCAGTGGCCTACATCAACAGGCAAGGGGGAACCAGGAGCAGATCCTTGTGGGGTCTGGCAGAATCCATCCTCAGGTGGGCCGAAGGGAGCATTCTCTCTCTTTCTGCAATACATCTGAAAGGGGAGCAGAACCAAGTGGCAGATTTTCTGAGCAGAAAAATGCTGAAGGAAGGCGACTGGGTCTTGAACCAGGACATCTTCGGGATGATTACTCGGAAGTGGGGGGTCCCCTCTGTGGATCTCTTCGCCTCAAAGGTGAATACAAAAGCTCGTCTGTTCTTTTCCCTAAACAGATGGGACGGAGCAACCGGGGTGGATGCACTAGCTCAGAGCTGGCGTTTCTCAAAGTGTTATGCCTTCCCCCCTCCCGTAATGATTCCAGCAGTTCTGAGAAAATTTCAGTCAGAAGACACAACCCTCATTCTGATAGCACCACACTGGCCAAGGAGGCCGTGGTTCTCTCTCTTGAAGAGTCTGACAGTGGAACCTCCCTGGATTCTGCCTATCCAGGAGGATCTTCTCTCTCAGGGTCCAATCTGTTGCCCTCAGGTGGAGCGATGGAACCTCGCAGCGTGGCTACTGAGGAAGAATTGCTGAAGGGCAAAGGTTTCTCGGATCGGCTAGTGACAACTCTCCTAAATTGCAGGAAAAGAGAGACGCAAGCCATTTACCTAAAGGTGTGGAAACGCTTTAATAGTTGGTGTACAGAAAACTCCTTCGATGTACGAAGTTCTGTAGCAGTATTAGAGTTTCTGCAGGCAGGAGCGGACAAAGGATTAGCCCTTAGCACCTTGAAGGGACAGGTGTCGGCACTAAGCGTATTCCTGGAAAAGTTGCTAGCTATAGATCCTTGGGTAGCTAGGTTTTTTAGAGCTTTAGGCAGACAGAGGCCAGTTAAAATTTCCCCATTCCCAGTATGGGATCTTTCTTTAGTTTTGCAGTCTCTTACAGGGGATCCTTTTGAGCCATTGGAATCCTGTACCTTGAAGTTGATCACCCTTAAAACCTGTGTTTTTGGTGGCTATCACCACAGCAAGGAGAGTAAGTGAACTCGAAGCCCTTTCTATTAGGGCGCCTTTTTTTCAGGTTTTTCCGGACCGTTTGATTTTTAAAACGGATCCGGCCTTTTTGCCAAAAGTGGCCTCTAGTTTTCATAGGGGGCAAGAAATTATTTTACCTACCTTCTGTTCAAATCCTGTGAAGGAACAGGAGCATGTTTTTCACAAACTGGACGTTAGAAGGTGCGTCCTTCAGTACTTGGATAGTACAAAACATTTTAGAAAATCCGATTCTTTTTTTGTATTATTTTCAGGGGCTAGGAAAGGGTTCAAAGCCTCTAAACGATCAATAGCCAGATGGTTAAGGTTGGCCATTAGCCAGGCCTGTATAATCGGGGGTTTGGAACCCCCGGAGGGTATTAAAGCACATTCCACCAGGGCAGTGGCAACTTCCCAAGCAGAATGGGCTGGTGCTTCTCCGAAGCAGATCTGTAGGGCAGCAACGTGGTCCAGTTTTGCCACGTTTGTGAAGCATTACAGATTGGACCTGCTGTCAGCCAAAGACCAAGCTTTTGGGCGTAAGGTGCTGCAGGCAGTGGTCCCTCCCTAAGGTAAGGTGCTCGCTTATCCTCTCTATGGTGCTGTCCTGAAAGATGAATGGGGAAAAACGGAGTTACTTACCGGTAACATCCTTTTCCAGGAATCTTTCAGGACAGCACTAGTACCCACCCAGGTTATTGATTATCTATGAGAACTCATCGCATGAGAACGTCAGGTAAGATAAAGATTTGTATGACGTATTCTTGTGTCTCCCCAGCTGGCCGGAGGAACTCGTGAAGAACTGAGGGGCCGGTGGGAGGATGAGATTTAAATATTGAATTGGAAGGCGGTGTTTCCTAAGAGGGGAGGAGCCGGTGTCTCTCTATGGTGCTGTCCTGAAAGATTCCTGGAAAAGGATGTTACCGGTAAGTAACTCCGTTTTTCCCTCCTAAAAAAGTTTTTCACACTTTTTCCTATGGAGAAAAAAACTTATTAACCACTTGCCGAGCGCCGCACGCCGATGTATGTCCAAAGTTTGCCGGTGAATATCGTTGTTATGGCAGCAGCTAGCTGCCATAACGCCGGTATCCCCATTTTTGTGCGGTGGTCGGCTTTAAGATAAAAGTGGTCTCTGCGGCGGATTGGCCGCGATATTACTTTTATCGGTGGCGGGAGAGGGCCCCCCCCCCGCCGCGATCCGGTGCCCTCTGCAGCGATCGCGTCCTTCTCAGTGCTGTGCCTGGAGATGAGTGAGGCTAAGATGGCGCCCATTCATCTCCATGACACTGCTGGGCGGAAGCGACGTCAAAACGTCACTTCCGCCCATACGTCTTAAAGGCCCATTTTTTTCAATGTCCTTTTTTTTTTAAATTACACTTTTTTTTTTTTTTTGCATTTTAGTGTAAATATGAGATCTGAAGTCTTTTTGTCTTTTTGACCCCAGATCTCATATTTAAGAGGTCCTGTCATGCTTTTTTTTCTATTACAAGGGATGTTTACATAATAAAAGTGACACAATTTTTTTTTTTAACCACTTGGCATCCGCGCTATGTCCGAATGACGGCCACAGCGCAGACCTGAATTCCCAGGAGGCCGTCATATGACGGCCTCCCCTGTGCATGCTCTGTGATCGCTGTGATCACCAAGTCACTGAGACTCGGGTGATCACCGATCTAAGGACGGGGCCTTAGACAGCACCTAACGGTAATTAGCTGACACCTGAGCTCCTCTGCTCACTACAAACCACATTATGAATCAGATCCACTCCATATGAAGACATCAGACAGGGCACTGCAGCATCTTCACCAACCAGGATACATCCGAGGCAGCCACCGCAAGCAACGGGGAGCAGTGAGTTCCACTTAAAGCATTACAGGCCCATTACCCCTGCAGGGGTACCAGGAGTCGGTGAGTAGGAAATCAGAAGGGGGAGCACAAAAGTTACCTGGCAACAATTTATGCACAAAAGTCACCCCTGGGAATTCCTGACCTGATACAGTGATAAACTACTGGGACTATTGCACTTTATTGTGATTCAACCTGTTGCAGCATATGCTGGGTCCAGATCTCACTATATGAACTGTAGTGCATCTATATGGTTCACACTCCAAGTTTGATGTATGTACATTTGGGGCTGATGCAGAAATACATATCCTTGGGATCAATATACACCACTGCGATGCATACACTGTAGCATATATTTCAGATGTACTGTAACACTTCAGGTGCATCTAAGTGGTTGGTATAGCTTAAAGGTTTGAAGTGTACCTAACTGGCTGAGTGCTTATCATTGCTATATACAGTTGTTATAGTGCAAATTGATTATTCTGGGAATATTGCACTCATTCAGGTACTTTACCTATACAATATTTCTGTTTATAACTTATATATTGTATTTATATATACACAACAACAATGCCTATTTTGCAGGGGACTCAGAAACGCCTCCTACCCATTCCCACTAGCTACCAACTATTGGGATATTCCCTCTTCATATACTGATTGAGGTGATATGTACATTGGTGTGTTAGACTATAATAATATAAAACCACCTCTAAGGTTTTTTCCTGTATATGCTTAGAAAATCAGGTTTTCCAGGTAGCGCCCATCAACCCATTGTTTTTGAGAGTTTACGTATGACTAGCAGGGACCCCTTGTGAGTGCTCTGCAGAAGGGAGGCAGCAACCTGTTCTCTTGCCACATAAGCCTATCCTAAAGCGCAGTTTTTTTACGTGCTATTAAGGAAGGGGCTGGCCCCTTACCATGTGATCAGCTGTCAGCCAATGACAGCTGATCACATGATGTAAATAAAAGATCGGTAATCGTTTTTTTTTTTTTTTTCTACTCTCGCTGCATGAGTAGAAAAAAAAAGCCGATCACCGGCTCAGATGTGAGGGACATCGGTCCCGAAGTGGAAGAGGCACATCTGCCTCATCAGTGCCACCTAACACTGCCCACAGTGCCCACAGTGCCACCTATCAATGCCCACCAGTAGTGCCAATCAGAACCACCTAGCAGTGCTGCCTATCAGTGTAACTGATCAGTGCCCATCACTGCCGCCTCATCAGCGTACATCAATGAAGGAGAAAACATTTTTTTTTTTTTTTAAATTCAGTTTTTTACATTTTTTTTAACAAAAAGTAAAAACTGCAGAGGTGATCAAATACCACCAAAAGAAAGCTCTATTTGTGGTGAAAAAATGATAAAAATTTCATATGGGTACAGTGTTGTATGACCGCACAATTGTCATTCAAAGTGCGTCAGCGCTGAAAGCTGAAAATTGGTCTGGATAGGAGAGGGGTTTAAGTGCCCTGTAAGCAAGTGGTTAAACAGTGTAAAAATAATGTAAAATAATAAAAATATTTTTAAAAAAAAAAAAAAAACCCTGACCTGACGAGCTTGCGCGCAGAAGCGAACGCATACGTGAGTAGCGCCTGCATATGAAAACGGTATTCAAACCACACATGTGAGGTATCACCTCAATCGTTAGAGCGAGAGCAATAATTCTAGCCCTAGACCTCCTCTGTAACGCAAAACGTGCCACCTGTAGAATTTTTTTAAACGTTGCCTATGGAGATTTTTGAGGGTAAAAGTTTGACGCCATTCCACGAGCTAACTTTGTTTTATTATTTTTTTATTCTCAAAAATGAATTTTTTACAAAAAAAAAGCACGCTTGTAAGACTGCTGCGCAAATACGGTGTGAAAAAAAGTATTGCAATGACCGCCATTTTATTCTCTAGGGTGTTAGAAAAAAAACAATATATAATGTTTGGGGGTTCTAAGTAATTTTCTAGCAAAAAAACCTGTTTAAAACATGTAAACACCTAAATTCCAGAATGAGGCTGGTCCTTAAGTGGTTAAAGGTGGAAGATACCAGCAATTGACGCTGCTATATCTTCTGATTAAAAGTTTGACTTGTCCGGCAGACAATGCTCAAATACTTAGGGATCCAATGGATAAAGAGTTGGAATTCCTATTGAAAAAAAAAATATATTGTTTTCCTGACAGGTTGAGTGTCTCGGCCTGTGCTGACAGTAACTGGTATATGTCAAAATCCTTGAGGGTCCAGTTTAGACAGGTGCTCAAGGTTATCCCTGTTCTGCAGGCCCAGGATCTGGCAAGCTCTTTGTAGCTTTATGGTGGCAATAGACGCTATGAGAGATTCTATCTTCAGGCCTCACTCCTTTCGCTGGGCTGGTACATATGTATAGAATACTATGGTTGAAAAATTGGTCAGCCAAAGCGTCATATGAAAAAAAACAAAAAACTCCTAGCTGGTTTTCCTTTTTGAGGTGAATGGCTGTTTGGGATATCTTGGATAATTCATCCAAAGAATTTCTATTGGAAAGGTACCCCTTTGCCATTTAAGAAAAGGAGTAAATGTATTTCATTTAAACAAGCTCCTTCTCCAGTGCTAGGGGCATCAGCCTCCAGGCAGTCACGACGGCTTCGGCCATCAAGTTCAAGAGGTAATCCTCAGGGTCAAGCCCAGGACAAAAAAAAACCTACAAACAAGATACTAAAGCCTCCTTAGGAGAGGGCGCGGAGGGGGGGGGGGGGGGGGGACTTCTGCATTTCTCAAGGGTCTGGCAGAAAGAATGTCAAGACAGATGGGTGGCTTCTTCAATAGCTCTAGAGTACAATCTGGGGTTTCAAGAGTTCCTGTCACCTCGTTTTCTCAGATCAAACGTTCCTAAAGATCCAGAGAAAAAGAAGTCTCTCTTTCTAGCATTGGACCATCCTTTGGCAAAGAGTGGTCATGCTGGTCCCCATAAAAGAGCTGGGGTTGAGGTTTTATGCAAACCTTTTTTCACGGCAAAGTCTAATTCTAATCAAACCCATTCTTGATCTCAAGAGTCTAAACCAGTTCCTGGATATCTGCTCTTTTTCGCATGGAGTCAATCCAATCAGTTGTCTCCATCCTACAAGGAGGAGAACTTTTGACGTCAATCGACGTCAATGGTGCATACCTCCGTGGGCATATTTCCCCACTCACCAGTAATATCTACTTCAAGGTAGAAAATCTTCATTTTCAGTTTGTAGCCCTCAGTTTATGGTTAATAATCAAAAATCTGCAAAGAGGAAAATCCTTCCTACAGTTACCTGGGAAGTGGTAACAACATACGCCAAACTTTTTTAGGTTGGGGAGCAGTCCTGAGTCCTGGAACTGTCCAAGATTTTGTGGTCCAGATCAGAAATGACCTTGCCCATTAACATTCTACAGATCCTGGCACAGCGTATGGTCCTGAGGGCCTGGACGTTTAATTTACGGAGCTATCCTGTCAGGATCCAATCCGACAATGTTACAGTAGTAGCCTATATCAATCACCAAGTTGCAGCCCAGAGAAAGGTGAATCATATCCTATCTTGGGCAGAAAACAATGTACCTTGCCTATCGGCAGTTTTTCATTCTAGGGATAGAAATTTGGCAGGCGGTCTATTTTGAGTCGCCAGCAGTTGTACCCTGAAGAATGGTTCCTTCGCCCCGATATCTTTCTGACAATAGGTCAAAGATGGGGGATCCCAGACGTAGATCTGTTTGCATCCAGGTTCAACAGAGAGTTTGACATCTTTATGTTAAGAACAAAGGATCCGCTAGCATGCGGAACAGGTGCCTTGGTGTTCCCATGGAATCAGTTTTACTGATTGATGCATTCCCTCCTTTTCTGCGTGCGTCTGCGACTTCTTCGCAGGATCAAGCAGAAAGGGAAGTTGGTGATTCTTGTGGCCCCAGTGTGGTCCAGAAGATCTTGGTATGCAGAGATCATAAGGATGGCAGTAGGGGTCCGATGGACCCTACCACCGCGTCCAGGCCTTCTCTTGCAAAGGTCCGGTATTCCATCTTACCTTACAAATGCTAAATTTAATGGTTTGGCTATTGAGGCCCACACTCTGATTTAGCGTGGCTGTCAGGTTCAGTGGTATCTACCTTGGTTAAATTATATATTATGGAGTCTGGGAAGCATATGTATCCTGGTGTGAAACCAGGGGTTGGCACCCCAGGAAATAGGTCATAGGTAGAATCCTTGACTTTCTGCAGATGGGGTAAGATATAAAGCTGGCCTTGAGTACTTTCTAAGGACAGGTCTCGGCCTTATTGGTATTGTTTCAACGACCACTTGCTTCTCATTCTTTGGTTCGTAACTTTACGCGGCTTAATCTCCGGTTAGGTCACCCCTGAACCCTTGGGACTTGAATTTAGTTTTGTCGGCGTTACAAAAACAGCCTTTTTTTGAGCCAATACGACATATTCTCTTGGCCCTTTTTGCCAAGGAATCTATTTTTTCTGGTAACCATATCTGCTGCATGAAGCCTATCAGAATTAGCTGCTCTTTTTTGTAAAGAGCCATATTATTACTGTTCACAAGGATAAGGTAGTATTGTGTCCTCATCCTAACTTTTTATCTTCATTTTTTTCCAGAACCCTGTTCTATGGAAGAAAAGAGCAGTCAAAGTCTGCTTAAAGGCGACTGATCAGATTCGGAAAACGGATTCGTATTGCCTGAAGGTCCTAAAAGAGGACAGGCAGTATCGAAATCTACTACTTCTAAATGGATTCGACAAGTAATCGTTCAAGCTTATGGTTTAAAGAGGTAGATTCCACCCTCTCAAATCAAAGCGCACTCCTCTAGGGCTGTTAGTGCTCAGTGGGCAATGCATCACCAGGCCTCCATGGCTCAAATCTGCAAGGCTGCAACTTGGTCTTCAATCCATACATTTACCAGATTCTATCAGGTAGATGTAAAAAGGCATGAGGATATCGCTTTTGGGCATAGTGTACTGCAGGCAGCAGTATAACTCCTCTAGTCTCATGTTACCCTAATTCTGTTGTGTCTCCCTCCCCTCAGTTGGCATTGCTCTGGGACATCCCACATAGTAACTACTATGGCTCTGTGTCCCGTGATGTACGATTAAAGAAAATAGGATTTTTATAACGGCTTACCTGTAAAATTTTTTTCTTTTGAAGTACATTAGGGGACACAGAGGTCCCTCCCCTCTTTCTAGTATACACGTGTATTGCTTTGCTACAAAACTGAGGTACTCCCAGTATGGGAGGGGTTATATAGGGAGGCAACTTCCTGTTTAGGGTGTGCCAGTGTCCAACACCTGAAGGTGGCCTATAACCCACATGGCAACTACTATGGCTCTGTGTCCCGTGATGTACTTCAAAAGAAAAGGATTTTACAGGTAAGCTGTTATAAAAAATCCTTTTTTTTTTTTTTTTTTTTTAATGATTATGATCATTTTAAATATAATGCACAATACTGGTAAAAGTTCACTTTAAATGTATTTGTAATGCCTTCTATTACCTCCTGTCTATTAGCCTCCTCCTTCTTTGAGTTCAGATTCTGATCTTCCCTGCACAGAGTCTTTTAAAGTGATTTTTTTTTTTTTTTAAACAACAAACATGTTATACTTACCTGCTCTGTGTAAAGGTTTTGCACGGCGCAGCTCCGACTCTTCTCTTCTGGGGTCCCCCACCAACACTTCTGGCTCCTCCTTCCCTCAGAGTTCCCCAATAGCAAGCTGAAATGTGTAATATACAGTGCCCCTATAGCAAAGTAAAAAACATCTGACTTTAGAACCACTCACTTCCTGCCTAGGACTACATGTCCCATGAGGCATTGCGCCTCTCCCATTCACATGTTCTCGGGCACTTACTGACATGGGTGGTGTACTGAGCTGTATGTGTGCTGCACTGTATTTCCTGATATGTGAACAAATAATGCATTCTGCATGCAGGCCTACTAATCGGCTGGCCGATTAATCGATTATCAAAATAGTTTAAAACTATTTTGATCGATTAGTTGTCGATTAATCGATTAGTTGTTTCAGCCGTACTGCTGTTTGACAGCTCTAAATGTCCACTGACAGCTGCACTTCTTTTCTTTGTGATTTAGGCTTCATCGTGGACACAAGGACTAACATCTCACCTAGGTTCACAGTGGGACATCATGCCTGTGTCTGTAAAGAGCATACAAGATGAGCTGATGGTCTTTGGAGTTGATTTTGAGGATGATGAAGTCCCAGATAAATGTAAGAATCTGTGTCAAATTTATGAAGCTACAAAAAGTATATGAAATCTTCAATTCAGTCTGTAATTCTGCATTTCTCTGCTGTTCACTGTTCCAACAAATAGCAGGTTCGTCTTTAGTAAATAGTCTCACAGCTGTGTGTTCCTCTGAAACCTCTCTCCACCAGTACACCACAGGCAGTTACCAACAGCACATAATGCATACTTACATGTTTGTTGTATGCTTGTATCTGAGTCCTTTCTGTCACTCACTGTGTCCTTTTTAATTGCTAATTGCACCGTTCACTACTTTTCCCCACTTGAGTTGCTGTAGTGGACTTTGCACAACACTGCAGACCTCACTCCTGAACATTCACCCCACCTGATTGTTAGCAGTAACATCAAAGGAATGTGACAAAAAAAGGCTAAAAAATGGTATCCTCCTTCATTATATCTTCATTTCTTATACATCAAGGTAGGCCATATACAATGTGAATTTCTTTCCTGTAACCATGGGTTGCAGGGAAGAAATTCGCACAATTCCTCCATCAACTCATACAGTGCTGACAGGGGAATCAGCAATTGTCTTCTCCCAGTGGGGGGAAGCCATCCCTGTCAGGAGAAGACAGTGATTATCGCTAGCGGCTATAACAGTCGCTAACAATAATCGCAAAAGATTCCGGCAGGCTGGTTGTACCCAAGTTGATCGATCAACTTGGTACATTCAGCCTACCCATTAATGGTTCAAATCTCGGCCAGTTCCTGCTTAAGCGACCAAGATTCAAACTTTGTATGTTCTAACTCCTAAATTCTTCATTTTAATCCTCCATTGTTCTAATTAATGCAATCCCTTTGTTTTAAAGTTTGGAAAGGTACTTTAAAAGTACAGGCTGTTATAATGAAGATAACTATCAATGGGCAGTCTTCCAAGTCAGCTGGATGAAATTCATCAGATGATGTGGGTGTTGCTAGCTTTTTTGGTGCAACTTGTTTCTATTGACATTTTTATAACATGTTTGTCACAATACGTGAGATCCAGAGTATAGTACTTGATTTTGAGACCCCTTTCACACTGAGGCGCACAAAAACTGCCCATAGAACGTTGGCTGTTGTTGCGACGCTTTAGTGCCATTTTTGCGGTGTGCTGCTTTTTTTTTTTTTTTTTTTTTATAGGTCATGTGACAACTTGACCTAAAAGAAAAAGGAGCCATTTTGCGGTGGTTTGGAAGCTCTTCCCATTCATTTCAGTGGACGGGCAGTTTAATTCGTCTTATGTCACCTGTCGCCCCATTGGACAATGAATCAGCTGTGAATAATGTGGATTCACTGTCCAGTGTGAAAGCTGGAAGATGACATTTCATTGTAGAAACTGAAAAACTGTACGGCAGGTGGCTGAAGAGAATTACAGTTCCTTCAAAGGGTAAAGCACATATACTGTGTATTTACTGTATATTATGTGCATTTAACAATTTGCCTGGAGTCCAGCATAAAAACACTTTTTTGCCATGCTGACACTTATCTTTTCATGTTCATATTATGAAGCTGAGATGTTAGTGATTGTAAAGGCACAAGGTTTTTTACCTTTACCTTTTACACCCCACCCCCCAAGCCCTCTCTCAATCCAGTGATGTTCACGAGAGCCTTGCCTGTCAGGGGACTCGCACTCCTGATTGTATCCCGCTGCTGCCAAAAGCCAATTAGGACACGGAGGGGGCGGGGCCGAGCCACGACATGATGTGTGAATGGACACACAGAGCCACGGGTCGGGAGCACGCCTGCTTGGGTGCCCCTAGAGGAGCAAGAAGCCAGGAGCACCAGCGTGGGACCGAAGAAGAGGAGGATCCAGGCTGCTCTGTGCAAAACCATTGCACAGAGCAGGTATGTATGACATGTTTGTTTATTTTTATTTAACAAAACAAGGCTTTAAGATCGCTTTAAGGGGATTATAATTTTAGATAATTTGTAATGAATAAAATTGTGCAATGTATGTCTCAGATCAAATGGCTATTACAGAAAAATACTTTTTTAACTGTTCTTTTTGTGTATGTAGTGGTTGAACTGTGCTCTGTTCATCGACTCGATGGGGAGGATATTGTCAATGAATGGATAGCCTTCAGTGCAACACGGCACTTGGAGCATCTTACAGTCAGCAATCTAAATCTATTGGAGCATGAGGTGAGCTATGATGCTGTGATGAGGGGTGTATCTGTTTAACGCTCAAGGGTTTTATCTCTGTCTTTATAGCGAGTGATGGGGCAACTTAATTAAAGTGGAACTTCATGAAAAAGATTTTTTTTTTTTTTTAATTAAGATTGTTCACAGAAGTTATGTGCCACTTCATCTGGTTGGTGGCTGGGAATGCTGCAGATGTTCTCTTTTATGAGGTGTGACTGTTAAATTCCCAAAATGAGTCACACAGCCATTCGCACTAAAGCTCATTCAAACCTGTTCTAACTTGCATTTGCCTGGGTCGTAGACCAGTTGACTTTTACAGAGTAGTAGATGAAATAAGAAATAACGTGTGTGTTGCATTGCTGGAGGAAAATGAGTAACCGGAATCTGGAGCAGCAGATTAACATCACATTTTGCATGAAAATTGGCAAAAGTGCATGGGAAACTTTTAGCCCTATTACAACATATTTTTTTTTATCAGTACAAGTACTGATACTTTTGGTCAAGTACTCAACGATACCGAGTACCGATATTTTACAGTGCGATTTGCCTCATTACAAAATAAGTGGGCACAAATCGCACGGCAAAATTAAACGCATGCGATTTGAACAGGTATGCAGTGTGATTCCTGTCCTAATTGCATGCGATTCGGACCCCCACCGCTCCTGTGTGTGTATAGTAAGGGAAGAGCGTCATCTAGTGGGCAGTTTATTAAAAATGTTATAACTTACATTAAGTACATATCTAGTCAAATGCAAAATCACACGTGTGTGTATAGAAAGGGAAGTGCCATCCAGTGGGGCAGTTTATTAAAAATATTATAACTCACACCAAGTACATATCTGGTCAAAAACAAAATCTGCATAGTATCCCCATCCTGCCAATAATCGAAAACTCCGGCCGCTGGAGGTGCTCACAGGGCTGGAGAAGTGGGTCATTCGCTGTTCATCCACCTCATCCATTCACAAAATGGCTTCTCCTTCTTTTTTTTTTCTTAAATACAAGGCTAAACCAGAAGATTTGTGGTGTAGTTATATAGGCAGAATGAGCAGGAGAGCTGCTGTGAAGGTGATCTATATCTACAGTGCCTTGAAAAAGTATTCATACCCCTTGAAATTTTCCACAATTTGTCATTTTACAGGCAAAAGCTTAACTGTATTTTATGTGATGGACCAACACAAAGTGGCACATAATTGTGAAGTGGAAGGAAAATGATGAATGGTTTTCAATTTTTTTTACAAACATCTGAAAAGTGCGGCATGCGTTTGTATTCAGCCCCCTTTACTCTGATACCCCAAACTAAAATCTTCTGAAACCAACTGCCTTCGGAAGTGGCCTAATTAGTTAATAGTGTCCACCTGTGTGTAATTTAATCTCAGTATAAATACAGCTGTTCTGCAAAGCCCTCAGAGGTGTGTTAGACAACCCAGTGAACAAACAGCATCATGAAGGCCAAGGAACACACCAGATAGGTCAGGGATAAAGTGGAGATGTTTAAAGCAGGATTCAATTATAAAAAATTATCCCAAGCTTTGCAATCTCATGGAGCACTGTTCAATCCATCATCCAAAAATGGAAAGAGTATGGCACAACTGCAAACCTACCAAGTCATTACTGTCCACCTAAACTGACAGGCCCGGGCAAGGAGAGCATTAATCAGAGAAGCAGCCAAGAGGCCCATGGTAACCACAGGACAACTATTAGTCGTGCACTCCACAAATCTGGCCTTTATGGAAGAGCGGCAAGAAGAAAGCCATTGTAGAAAGAAAGCCATAAGAAGTCCAGTTTGCGAGAAGCCATGTGGGGGACACAGCAAACATGTGGAAGAAGGTGTTCTGGTCAGATGAGACCAAAATTTTAACTTTCTTTATTGTACATCACGGGACACAGAGCCACAGTAATTACTGTATGGGTTATATAGGCACCTTTTAGGTGATGAACACTGGAACACCCTAAACAGGAAGTTTAGCTCCCTATATATCCCCTCCCCTTACTGAGAGTACTTCCATTTTTTTCGCCAGTGTCTTAGGTGTTGGTCACGAGTGCTGTGCTGTGCTGTGCTGAGCTCCACTGGAATATTCCTTTTGCTGGGGCAAGCTATGCAACCGGATCCATTCAAAGTGTCTTTTCCAGGCCGAATTGAATGGTACCCGGGCCTCGTGTCAGAAGAACGAGGTTCTGCCTGTAACGCTTCTCTTTTTAGAGAGCTGAACCCCAGGATCCAGTGTTTGGTTTTTTTCAGCCATATTTCCTGGCGGGGTGCTTTACAGGTCCAGGGGTGTGGAACCCCCGATAAAAAGGGGCACCGGTCCCTGAAGGTTTTTTAATGGAGCCCACCATGAGTGGTGAAGATTGGGTCTGTCTGGTTTACCACAGAACCCAGCAGATGGATAAGGTAAGGGAGATTCCTAAGGAATTTTTCTAATTCTTGTGGGTTTTCTCCTTTAAGTAAATGTTGTCATGCCTAAAGTCGCCATCGGGGGCTGACAAGAGCACGTACCTGATTCCATGCTTGTCAGTCTCGCTCTGTGTCACAAGCTGCACGCTTCCTCCAGCCCAAGCCCCAGGTAGGATGATGGAAGGGGTTTTTTTCTCTTTTGAATGTCCCCCCACCTTGAAAGCTTCTTTCCAGCAGGCAGAGGGAGCATGGGTCAGTTGGCGGCATGCCGCTCCAGCTGCCACCGCCATTATGGCGGTTCTCCATCCAGCAGCTCTCCTCCACCCCAGCCCCACCTCCACCTGCGATCCGGTTGGATCGGAGCCTTGCTCGCGCAGGAAAACAGTCACTTTTGAAAAAGATGGGGGGTGTGGTGGGAGGTCGGAGGAAGGGGGGGGCCTTAGCATGGCTTCGGCGTCCATAACGCGTGCTCTGTGAAGCTATAAGGTGCACTTTTTGCAGGTGCATTTAGCTGATGGAGGAACCCAGAGCAGACTGGGTGGCATGTGAGTGCGGATGACACAGGCATTCCCAGGGCACATTTGCTTAGCACCGGCAGTTGCTGGACTTTTTTGCTCAGCAGTGGTTGCATTTTCTGGTAGCACCTCTGCATTTGTGCTTGGCACTATGGGCAGAAGGGGAGGTACAAACACCCCAAAAAAACAGGGGCTCAAAGGGATCTCCCTCAGGCTCTGAGGACCCTCCCTCTGCAACGCCATCCCCCCTGAAAGGCCTAGGGAGGCTGGTCAGAGCGAGCCATTGGGGTGGTCAGGGACTGCAACTGCTTCTGGCATTTCATCCCATGTATATATTACTCAGGAGGTTTTCCTCAGCCATGATTGGATTGGAGGAAAGATTTAGCGGCTTTAATCGCATCTTCACAGAGTGGAAGAAAATGCATTAGGTCCCCTTCTACCACCCAGACCCCTCAAACAGGGGAACAGTGGGAGAGGGAAGATGATTCTCCCTCAGGACCGTTAAGAGACTGATGACTCCTCTTCTGAGGAATTAACTGGGGAAGGACCACCTTCAGCTTCACAGGCTGGGAAATTACTGGTGCAATCTCTTATGCCGCGTACACACGGTCGGACTTTTCGACCGTACTGGTCTGACGGACGCTGATGGACCAAATCCGGCGGACAATCCGACCGTGTGTGGTCTGCATCGGACTTTCGATGGACCGTTTTGGTCGGAAATCCGACGTACTTTAGATTTGAAGCCTGCTTCAAATCTTTACGTCGTAACTCCGCCGGACTCAGTTCCCGACGGAAGGCCCGTTCGTCTGTATGCTGGTCCGACGGACCAGATATGACGCAAGTGCAGGGTACTGCATCTCGCGCTCGCTGCAATAGGAAAAACAAATTTTCCTATTGCGGCGAGCGCGGGGCATACCAGGCCCTTAGGTCTGGTATGGATTTTAAGGGGAACCCCCTATGCCGAAAAAACGGCGTGGGGGTCCCCCCCAAAATCCATACCAGACCCCGATCCGAGCGCGCAGCCCGGCCGGTCAGGAAAGGGGGTGGGGACGAGCAAGCACCCCCCCCCCGAACTGTACCAGGCCGCATGCCCTCAACATGGGGGGTGGGTGCTTTGGAGGAGGGAGGCGCCCTGCGGCCCCCGCCACCCCAAAGCACCTTGTCCCCATGTCGACGGGGCTTGCAAGGTGTCAATCTTGCCGATAAAAGCGACGAGATTGACTTCCTTTTCCAGTCCCGTCGTCGTACCCGAGCCATGTTCAAAATGAACGGACTTTAGTCCGTGTGTGGGCAAGTCCGTTCATTATGAAAGTCCGTCGGGAAGACCGGCGGACCAAGTCTGCCGGAAAGTCCGGTCGTGTGTAGGCAAGTCCGTCCATTCAGAAAGTCCCCTGGTAGTCCGCTGGAAGTCCTGCGGGAAGAATGTCTGACCTAGTTTCCCAGAAAGTCCGGTCGTGTGTACGCTGCATTACTCAAATGGTCCCCTCCACATTTAAGTTACCCGTAACTGAGTCGCTTGAAAAGCCCACTTCTTGTTTGGGTTCACTGAAGCCTCCTCAAGCTTTGCGTGCTTTTCCTGTTCATTCATTGCTGGAAAAGCTTATATATTCTGAGTGGGATCACCCAGATAAGCATTTTTTCCCTCTCAAAACGTTTTCAACACTTTATCCTATGGAGGAAAAATTGACAAAGATGTGGGGGTATACCAGCAATTGATGATACTATATCCTCTGTAAATAAAAGTTTGGCTTGTCCTGTTGACAATGCTGAAATGCTTAGGGATCCAACCGATAAAAAGTTGGAATTCCTGTTAAACATTTTTTTTTGGCAGGTTCAGTAGCTCAACCTGCAGTGGCGGCAATTGTAGTGTGTCAATCCTTTAGAGACCGCTTGAAACAGGTGCTCAAAGTTTTCCCTGAACAGCAGGCCCAGGATTTAGCCGAGCTGCCAGGGGCTTTGTGTTTTGCAATTGACGCAATCAGAGATTCTCTTCTTCAGACCTCTCACTTTACGCTTGGGTTGGTGCATATGCGTAGAATCCTATGGTTGAAAAATTGGTCAGCCGAAGCGCCATGCAAAAAGCTCCTGGCTGGGTTTTCTTTCTGCGGTGAAAGGCTGTTTGGGGATCATTTGGACAATTATATCCAAAAGATATCAAGTGGGAAAAGTACCCTTTTGCCAGTTAAGAAAAGGAGTAAACGTCCCTCATTTAAACGGGCTCTTTCTCCAGTGCCAGGTGCATCAGCCTCCAGGCAGTCACGACAGCCTCCACCGTCAGCTTCAAGAGGTAAACCTCAGAGTCAACTCCAGGGATAAAAGAAGTCCTGGGGGAGGAAAGACAGAACGCTAAAGCCTCTTTATGAAGGGGTGCCCCCGCTCGCTAGAGTGGGGGGAAGACTGCTACAGTTCTCAAGGGCCTGGCAGGAGGATTTTCAAGACCGATGGGTGGTCTCCACAATAGCTCTAGGTTACAAACTAGAGTTCCGAGAATTCCCATCTCCTCGTTTACTCAGGTCAAATGTTCCCAAAGATCCAGAGAAAAAAGAAGTCTCTCCTTCTAGCGTTAGACCGGCTTTTGTCGCAGAAAGTGATCATGGTGGCCCCCATGGAAGAAGAGCAGGGGTTGGGGTTTTATTCAAACCTTTTCACGGTGCCAAAACCAAATGGAGATGTCAGACCCATTCTAGATCTCAAGAATCTAAATCGGTTCCTGAAAATTTGATCTTTTCACATGGAATCAATCTGATCAGTAGTCTCCACCCTACAAGGAGGATAACTTCTGGCAGCAATCAACATCAAGGATGCATACCTGCATGTACGTATTTTCCCCGCTCATCGGAAATATCTGCGTTTCGAAGTGGAAAAACTTCATTTTCAGTTTGTAGCTCTGCCTTTTCTGTCTAGCTACTGCTCCTCTGGTGTTTACAAAGGTCCTAGCTCCTCCTCTGGCCAGATTAAGGGCCCAAGGTATAACGATTTATAGCTGACCTAGACGACCTACTCTTGATAGACCGTTGGTAGCCTGCTTAGACCAAAGCTTGGTCACCACAATCAACTACCTGGAATACCTAGCTTGGGTCTTCAACCTAGAGAAATCTTCTTTAAAGCCAGTAAGAAGACTAAAGTACTTGGGTCTGGTTATAGATACAACCCAGAAGAGGGCGTATTTACCCCAAGCAAAGATCAGTGCCATAAAGGAGCTGGTTCAGGTGGTCAGGGCGAAGAAGGGTCCTTCTATTCGCCTTTGCATGAGGTTGTTGGGAAAGATGGTGGCTTCATTCGAAGCGGTTCCCTATGCTCAGTTTCATTCGAGACTGCTGCAAAACAGTATCCTGTCTGCCTGGAACAAGAAGCTCCAGGCGCTAGATTTTCCGATGCCAATAGTGCGCCAGAGCCTCAGTTGGTGGTTGATACCCGAGAATCTGCGGAAGGAAAATCCTTCTTACCAGTTACCTGGAAGGTGGTAACAACAGATGCCAGCCTTTTGTGTTGGGGAGCAGTCCTGGAAGAGACGACTGTCCAAGGGAAATGGTCCAGAACCGAAAGGACCTTGTCCATCAACATTCTAGAGATTTGGGCAGCGTACCTAGCCCTAAAGGCCTGGACATTCAGGTTGTGGGGTTGTCCTGTCAGGGTCCAATCTGACAATGCCACAGCAGTGGCTTATATCAATCACCAAGGGGGCACCAGAAGTCGCGCAGCCCAGGGAAAGGTAAACCATATCCTTACCTGGGCAGAAAAGCATATGCCATGCATATTGGCAATCTTCATTCCAGGGGTAGAGAATTGGCAGGCGTACTTCTTAAGTCGCCAGCGGTTGTTTCCAGGGGAATGTTCTCTTCACCCCGACATCTTCCTGGCTATATGCCAAAGATTGGGGGATCCCGGACGTAGATCTGTTTGCGTCCAGGTTCAACAACAAGGTCGACAACTGCGTTGGTGACTCCGTGGGATCAGTTCTCACGGATTTATGCATTCCCTCCTATTCTGCTGTTACCACGACTTCTTTGTGGGATCAAGCAGGAAAGGAAGTCAGTGGTTTTTGTGGCCCAAAAAATCTTGGTATGCAGAGATCGTAAAGATGGCGGTAGGGGTCCCATGGATCCTACCACCACATCCAGACCTGCTATTGCAGGGCCCAGTGTTCCATCCTACCTTACAAACACTAAATTTAACGGTTTGGCTATTGAAACCCACATTCTGAAGAATCGTGGGATTTCAGGCTCAGTAATTTCTACGTTGATTAATGCAAGAAAGTCAGCTTCCAGAGTCATTTATTATAGAGTCTGGAAGGCATATGTTTCCTGGTGTGAATCCAGGGGTTGGCATCCTAGAAAATGTTATAGGTAGAATCCTTGCCTTTCTGCAAACGGGGTTAGAGATGAAGCTGGCCTTGAGTACTATCAAAGGCCAGGTCTCGTCCTTATCGGTCTGGCCACTTGCTTCGCATTCTTTGGTCCTCAGCTTCATACAGGGGGTAACGCGGCTTAATCCACCGGTGAGGTCACCCCTGAACCCTTGGGACTTGAATTTAGTTCTGTCGGCATTATAGGAACAGCCTTTTGATCCGATACGACATATTCCCTTGGTCCTTTTGACAAGGAAGCTAGCTTTTCTGGTAGCCATATCTTCTGCAAGAAGGGTATCAGAATTGGCTGCTGTTTCTTGTAAAGAGCCATATTTAATTATTCATAAGGATAGAGTAGTATTGCGTCCTCATCCTAGCTTTCTGCCAAAGGAGGTTTCAGGTTTTCATCTGAACCAGGATATTGTTATACCTTCATTTTTTCCAGAACCTTATTCTACGGAAGAAAAGTCACTACATTCTCTGGATGTAGTGAAAGCAGTCAAAATCTATTAGGAGGCGACTGCTCAGATTTGGAAAATGGATGTTTTGTTTGTGTTGCCTGAAGGTCCTAAAAAAGGACAGGCAGCATCGAAATCTACTATTGCTAAGTGGATTCGGCAAGTAATTATTCAAGCTTATGGTTTGAAAAGGAAAGTTCCACCTTTTCAAATCAAAGCGCACTCCACCAGGGCTGTTAGTGCTACGTGGTCAGTGCATCACCAAGCCTCCATGGCTCAAATCTGCAAGGCCTCAACATGGTCTTCAGTCCATACATTCACCAGATTCTATCAGGTGGATGTAAGAAGGCATGAGGATATCTCCTTTGGACGCAGTGTACTGCAGGCAGCAGTAAAGGTCCTCAGGTCTGATTGTACCCTACTTCTGTTTGTGTCTCCCTCCCCTCAGATAGCATTGCTCTGGGACATCCCATACAGTAATTACTGTGGCTCTGTGTCCCATAATGTACAATAAAGAAAATAGGATTTTTATAATGGCTTACCTGTAAAATCCTTTTCTTGCAGTACATCACGGGACACAGAGGTCCCTTCCCTCTTTCTGATTACACATGTATTGCTTTGCTACAAAACTGAGGTATTCCCAGTAAGGGGAGGGGTTATATAGGGAGCTAAACTTCCTGTCTAGGGTGTGCCAGTGTCCATCACCAAAAGGTGCCTATAAACCCATTCAGTAATTACTGTGGCTCTGTCCCATGATGTACTCCAAGAAAAGGATTTTACAGGTAAGCTGATATAAAAATCCTATTTTCTTTATCATTCTTTTATGGCCTAAAAGCAAAATGCTATGTGTGGCGGAAAACTAACATAACCCTGAACACATCATCCTCATGGTGAAACATGGTGGTGGCAACATCATGTTGTGAGGTTGCTTTTCTTCAGGAGGGACGTGGAAGCTGGTCAGAGTTGATGGCAAGATGGATGGAGCCAAATACAGGGCAATCTTAGAAGAAAACCTGTTAGTCTGCAAAAGACTTGAGACTGGGGCGGAGGTTTACATTCCAGCAGGACAACGACCCTTAACACACAGCCAGAGCTACAATGGAATGGTTTAGATCAAAGCATATTCATGTGTTTAGAATGGCCCAGTTAAAGTCCAGACCTAAATCCAGTTGAGAATCTGTGGCAAGACTTAAAAATAGTTGTTCACAGACGCTCTCCATACCATCTGACAGAGCCTGAGTTATTTTGCAAAGAAGAATGGGCAAACATGTCAATCTCTAGATGTGCAAAGCTGGTAGAGACATTCCCAAAACTATGTGCAACTGTAATTGCAGTGAAACATGGTTCTACAAAGTATGGACTCAGAGGGGCCGAATACAAATATATGCCACACTTTTTACATATTCATTTGTTAAAAAAAAATGTAAAACCATTTAAGTTCCTTCCACTTCACAATTATGTGCTTGTGTTGGTCTATCGCATAAAATCCCAATAAAATACATTTTACGTTTTTGGTTGTAATATGACAAAATGTGGAGCATTTCAAGGGGTATGAATACATTTTTCAAGGCACTGTATGTATTTATGTAAATTTGTGTGTATATGTGTGGATATAGATGGATAGATATAGATGGATGCACACTCACAGTGCTGTGAAAACGTATTTGTCCCCTTCCTGTTTTGCATATTTCTCACACTTAAATGATTTGGATCATCAAACAAATTTTATTATTACACAAAGATAACCCAAGTAAATCCAAGATGCAGTTTTTCAATTTTTATTTAATTTATTAAAATTAAAATACTGTTCCAACCTGCCTGGCCCTATGTGAAAAAGTAATTGCCCCCTCCCATGCTGAATCATGAATGAACTGTGATTTAACCACAATTTTTTTTTAGAAAGCTGGAGTTAACTTTCACTTGCTACACCAAGGCCTGATTACTGCCAGACCTGTTGAATCAAGAAATCACATAAATAGAAGCTGTCTGACAAAGTAAAGCATGCTAATGGATCACAAAAAGCCATACATCGTGCCAAAATCTAAAAAAATTCAAGAACAGATTAGAAACAAAGTAATGTACATGCATCGATCTAAGAAGGGTTTTCCAAGCCATTTCTAAGGCTTTGGAACTTCATTGAACCACGGGGAGAGCCATTATCCACAATTGGAGATAACTTGGAACAGTGGTGAACCTTCCCAGGAGTGGCCGGCCTACAAAAATTACTCCCAAGAGCATGACTATGACTCACCCAAGAGGTCATAAAAGAACCCAGAACTGCAGGCCTCATTTGCCTCAGGGTAATATCAGTGTTCATGATTCAACAAGAATAAAAAACATCTTGATTATCCCCAAGACTTTTAGGCAAATATTCTGTGAACTGATGAGACAAAAATGTAACTTTTTGGAAGGTGTGGGTCCCGTTATATCTGGCATAAAACTAATACAGCATTTCATAACAAGAACATCATACCAACAGTCAGACATGGTGGTGGTAGCGTGATGGTCTGGGGCTGCTTTGCAGCTTCAGGACCTGGACGACTTGCAATAATTGATGGAACCATGAATTCTGAGCTCCAGTAGAAAATCCTAAAGGAGAATGTCTGGCCATCAGTTCGTGACCTCAAGCTCAAGTGCACTTGAGTTATGCAGTAGGACAATGATCCGAAACACAATTTCAATTGGTTCAAACAAAGCAAATTTTAGGTGTTTGGAGTGGCCTAGTCAAAGCCCGGACTTAAATCCAATTGAGATGCTGTATCATGACCTTCCACAGGCCGTTCATGCTGGAAAACCCTCCAATGTGGCTGAATTTAAAACAATTCTGCCAAGAGTAGTGGGCCAAAATTGTTCCACAGCAATGTGAAAGACTCATTGGCAGTTATTGCAAATGCTTGATTGCAGTTGTTGCCACCAAGGGTGGCACAACCAGTTATTATGTTTAGGGGCAATTACTTTTTCACATAAAGCCAGGCAGGTTTGGGCAGCTTTTTTTCTTTTTCACAGCATTGTGTGTATGTGTAATGTGTATATATACAGTGGGGACGGAAAGTATTCAGACCCCCGTAAATGTTTCACTCTTTGTTATGTTGCAGCAATTTGCTAAAATCATTTAAGTTCATTTTCTTCCTCATTAATGTACACACAGCACCCCATATTGACAGAAAAACACAGAATTGTTGACATTTTTGCAGATTTATTAAAAAAGAAAAATTAAATATCACATGGTCCTAAGTATTCAGACCCTTTGCTGTGGCACTCATATTTAACTCAGATGCTGTCCATTTCTTCTTCTGATCATCCTTGAGATGGTTCTACACCTTCATTTGAGTCCAGCTCTGTTTGATTATACTGATTGGACTTGATTAGGAAAGCCACACACCTGTCTATATAAGACCTTACAGCTCACAGTGCATGACAGAGCAAATGAGAATCATGAGGTCAAAGGAACTGCCTGAAAAGCTCAGACAGAATTGTGGCAAGGCACAGATCTGGCCAAAAAAAAATTCTGCTGCACTTAAGGTTCCTAAGAGCACAGTGGCCTCAAAAGATCTAGAACACACACACACGATATAAAAAGTCTACACACCCCTGTTAAAATGTCAGGTCTCTTTTGGTATAAAAAAAATGAGACAAAGATAAACCATTTCAGAACTTTTCCCACCTTTTAATGTGACCTATAAACTGTACACTCAGTTGAACAACAAACTGAAATCTTTTAGGTGGAGGGAAATAAAAAATAAAAAACATGGTTGCATAAGTGTGCACACCCTTAAACGAATACTTTGTTGAAGCACCTTTTGATTTTATTACAGCACTCAGTCTTTTTGGGTATGAGTCTATCAGCATGGCACATCTTGACTTATCTTTACTCTTTACAAAAGCCTGTCAGATTGCGAGGGCATCTCCTGTGCACAGCCCTCTTCAGATCACCCCACAGTTTTCAATGGGATTCAGGTCTGGGCTCTGGCTGGGCCATTCCAAAACGTTAATCTTCTTCTGGTGAAGCCATCTGTTTGTTGATTTGGATATATGCTTTGGGTCATTGTCATGCTGAAAGATGAAGTTACTCTTCATGTTCAGCTTTCTAGCAGAAGCCTGAAAGTTTTGTGCCAATATTGACTGGTATTTGGAACTGTTCATAATTCCCTCTACCTTGACTAAGGCCCCTGTTCCAGCTGAAGGAAAACAGCCCCAAAGCATGATGCTGTCAAAACCATACTTCACAGTGGGTATGGTGTTCTTTTGGTGATGTGCAGTGTTGCTTTTGCGCCAAACATTTCTTTTGGAACTATGGCCAGAAAGTTCAACCTTGGTTTCATCAGACCACATAACACTTTTTCCTACATGCTTATGGGAGACTTCAGATGTTTTTTTGAAAAATTTAGCCAGGCTTGGCTGTTTTTCTTTGTAAGAAAAGGCTTCCATCTTGCCATTCTACCCCATAGCCCAGACATATGAAGAATATGGGAGATTGTTGTCACGTACCACAGAACCAGTACTTGCCAGATATTCCTGTAGCTCCTTTAATGTTGCTGTAGGCCTCTTTGCAGCCTCCCTGCCCGTTTTTCTTCTCATCTTTTCATCAATTTTGAAGGGACGTCCAGTTCTTGGTAATGTCGCTGTTCTGCCATATTTTCTCCACTTGATGATGACTGTCTTCACTGTGTTCCATCGTATATCTAGTGCCTTGGAAATTCTTTTGTACCCTTCTCCTGACACCTTTTAACAAGGCGATCCCTCTGATGCTTTGGAAGCTCTCTGCGGTCCATGGGTTTTGCGGTAGGATGCGACCAAGAAAAAGTCAGGAAAGACCTACTAGAACTGAACTTTATTTGGGGTTAATCAGAGGCACCTTGAATGATGGCAGATGTGTACTGACTCTTATTTAACATGAGCTTGAATGCGATTGCTTAATCCTGAACACCGCTACATCCTCAGTTATAAGAGGGTGTGCACACTTATGCAACCACATCATTTTAGTTTTTTATTTTAACCCCCCCCCTTTAAAAGATTTCAGGTTGTTTTTCAACTGAGTTGTACAGTTTATAGATCACATTAAAGGTGGAAAAAGTCTTGCAACGATTTATCTTTTGTCTCGTTTTTTTACATCACAGAAACCTGACATTTTAACAGGGGTGTGTAGACTTTTTATATTCTGTGTGTGTGTGTGTGTGTGTGTGTGTGTGTGTATATGTAATAAATATTATATATATTACACACGTGCACACTTTTTATTTATTTATTTTTCTTATTATATTTGGGGTCAAAGTTTTTTAGACTCGCGTGATCCCTTTTACCCACTTCTATCATTCCTGTAATTTTCCTGTTTGTCATGTGTTAGCTATTTTATATAATGTGTATGAGGTTTTATTTGTTTCTGTGCTGTAATAACAGTTTTGGAATTTTTTAGCTTTTAGATTAACTATATAATGCGTATCAGCTTGTGACTTTGTTTTCTTTAGTTTACATTTTCTGTAAGTTAGACATTGCATGAATCACAGCCTTTTTTGTAGCAAGTTCTCTCTGTACAGCGGTGAAATAATTGAATTCTACAGAGCTAAATGCTAAAACTTTTGACTAACCCTTTTGCAGTACCCACATGTTCGGTGGCTTCAACTAATTTAAAAATATTTGATGAAGACCTGTAAAAAAACATTTATTTACAGGGTTAGTTCACTTAACACTGATATTCTTGTTGAATGGACACTGTTGAGTTTAGTCACCCACTGGGTTTATCCCTTTGAGATTCCCACAAAGAAATAACTTTATTGGACTTGTCAACTGTAGTTTGTGCTCTGCCTGTGAAATGTACAAGTGCTTATCTCCTTTTTTCCACCACTAATAATATATAATTTTATCATGAAGTAATGTTGGAGTCGTGTCCGGGGACAATGTGTGTATTAGGAAATTAAGCAACTGATTTGGCCAATATGAGGATACGTTGCTGGCCTTAAAGGAAACTAAAGTTGTTTTTTTTTTTAAATTAATGATTATATATTTTGAAATATTATTGCAGTGTTTCTGATGATTTTTGCCTGTCTATTTTTCTATGAGAGAGGCAGTAAAATACAACCAAGTGTAGTACTGTAAAGCACAAAGTATATCCTGTGTAAGTAAAGAACAAATATGGCTGCCCCATGTACATATAAATATACAAATTATACACTGAAGACCCTGTTGCAGCTTAAAGCAGCTCCCTTGATAGACTTCTCTCCTGCATTAATCTGGTCCATGGGGCACCCTTGGTGCAGTGGGCCATAAAATGCGTAAATGTGTGTGTAGCTGAGCAAAGTATACATATGCTTATGTTTTTTATGCATTAACACGTTATGATTATTTATTAAAGCTGATCTCAATTTTATAAATTTTAAATTATTTGTTAAACGTATTGATAAGGCTATAAATTTTAACACCTTTTATTATATAAGGTACTAATGGATACATTGTTGGACCAAAGATTAAGATTACTATTGAACAGCTAAGATTTTTGAAGTGGAACTGAGAAAAAAAATATATATTGTGAAGGCTGTCCGTGGCATTAACACAGCTTTGTTTTTGTAGTCCCCTGTAATATAGTTTTATTACCCGTAGGTCCAATATCCTTCAACTTTGTGATAGGGTGACAATGTGGTGCGGTTCATTATGTTTTAAAATTGCACAGCTGCATTGCCATCCTGTGCTGACTATTGCACCCCTTGCATGATCATCTCTCCTGGGCTGTTTGGGGTGAATTGCAGTCTACAAATGGTTGTCTGATCTATAGACCTTTTGCATAATGCATCCTTCGGGTAAATCTCACGAGAGAATTAATTGTGGATTTTTTTTTTTAAATTATTTCTCTTAGGTTCTTAATAAAAGAAATGTGAAACGCACGAGTGTGAAGAAAGATAAACACTGTGGCAGTAGGGATTTTAACAGCATTCAAGAGCTGTATCCTTTTTTTTTTTTTTTCCAGCATTATTCAATGTGCACGTTATTCATTAGTTTAAAAACAAATACTCTGTGTAGTGTGTGGTTTGTCCTATCTCTCTATGGTTGTTTGTGTAATCTCTGTATTTGCGATTTATGCATCCTTTACACTTTCTCATAGTATTGAGGTGGAGACTGAAGAAGAGAATCTATTGGATGCTTATTCCACACCTGCAAAGGTAGGTCTTGAAAAGTACAGTATTCACATTTGTCGTGCTCATTAATATAAAGTGGACAGTATATGCTGATTTAGTGGTGTGCTGTGTCGAAAAAAATTCACAAATATGGCCACTTAATGAGCACGTTTGAAGGCAACTGATTGTTCCAGCCGCAGTCAACCTTCCAAGGGAGTCTTGGGACCTGTCAGTTGTCCCTTTTTTAGAGTCCGTTCACACTTGTGTGATTAAAAATCATGCAATTTCCATTGCGACTTTACAGTGCGACTTTGGATAAGTATGACTTTTTGTTGTGACTCTTGTTTAGACTAATGTGATTGTTTTTCCTCTACAAAGGGGTCCAAAGGGGTCCAAAGTCGCATGACAAGTCGCATAAGTGTGAATGGGGCTTTAAAGTGAATCTGACCTGGTCTAAAAATGTTTCTAAGGTAGCAGTATTACAAAATTGAAAACTTCCTGTTGTACATTTTGATCTCAAAAGAATAATGGAAAATTACAAGCGCGCCACCAATTTATATATCGTGATACAATGTATACAACAGCTTTATCCACGTGATTTACCACTATTTTTGTGAAAAAATAAATGAGAAAATAAATAAATTGTGATACATTGTTATACCTAGTGTTTATATATCACAAATAAGGAGCAACTAAGTTACTCTATATACTAGTAACCTAATACCAACATATTTAAATTAAATCCTTTTCAGAATTGTGAAATAATTATGTGCCTTTTAGAACTAGTGTTATTGTGAAAAAAGAAATTATGTTGATCTATGTGCTCAGCAATCTAATTGCTCCCACTTCACACACCAATTAAATTAATAATTGTTCCTCTGCAAAAAAATTTTTTCTTATAAATATACACCCTCACGATATATCATAAACAATAAAGTCCACGTGAGGATATCTTGTATTGTGGATCAACCATGAATCTTCCGCTTTGACACACACAGATGATCTTCCCACTTTAGGTAAAGTAAAAATGCTCGCTTACCGAATCTGTTGGATCTCAGATTCTAGAGATCTAAAAGGCTTGTTGCATTTGCCTGCCGGCTTCTGTGATCTCCACCTGGGTAACGCTCCAGAAAACTGTCCTCTCTTCCTTCAGTGGAACATCAAACACTTGTTTAACTGCTTCCCGACCGCCGGCCGTCAATTGACGGCCAGGCGGCGCAGCTCTCGTTGCGGGCGGACGTCATATGACGTCCTCGCTTTCCTAGGCCACCAGGGGGCGCGCGCGCGCCCGCCGTGTCACTAGGCACCCGGTGCGCGTGCCCGGCGGCCGCGATGTCCGCCGGGCACCCGCGATTACCGGTAACACAGCAAGACCATGGATCTGTGTGTGTAAACACACAGATCCACGGTCCTGTCAGAGGAGAGGAGACCGATGATGTGTTCCCAGTACAGCGGAACACCGATCGGTCTCCTCCCCTAGTGAGTCCCCGCCCCCTACAGTTAGAATCACTCCCTAGCAACACAGTTAACCCCTCGATCACCACCTAGTGTTAACCCCTTCACTGCCTGTCGCATTTATACAGTAATCAATGCATTTTTATAGCACGGATCGCTGTATAAATGTGAATGGTCCCAAATATGTGTCAAAAGTGTCCGATGTGTCCGCCGCAATATCGCAGTCACGATAAAAATCGCAGATCGCCGCCATTACCAGTAAAAAAATTAAAAAAAAATAAAAATGTTATAAAACTATCCCCTATTTTGTAGACGCTATAACTTTTGCGCAAACCAATCTATATATGCTTATTGCGATTTTTTTTTTTACCAAAAATATGTACAAGAATACATATCGGCCTAAACTGAGAAAAAATTTGTTTTAAAGAAAAAAAAATTGGATATTTATTATCGCAAAAGGTCAAAATTATTGTGTTTTTTTTTTTTTAAACTTGTCACTCTTCTTTTGTTTATAGCGCAAAAAATAAAAAACGCAGAGGTGATCAAATACCACTAAAAGAAAGCTCTATTTGTGGGGAAAAAACAATAACAATATCATTTGAGTACAGTGTTGTATGACCGCGCAATTGTCATTCAAAGTGCGACAGTGCTGAAAGCTGAAAAATGGCTTGGGCAGGAAGGGGGCGAAAATGCCCAGTATTGAGGTGGTTAAGGTTCAGGTGTTGATTTCCACAACTGCGGGAGGGGAGATCAATTATCTTCCCTGGATCCTCCACATATCCAGACTCCTCAATGAAGACAAAACGGGGGAGACTCCATAGTGTAGATGTATAAAATTTATTATAAAAAGTCACTTATCACTCCACAGCAATTGCGCACAGCATTAAAAACACAGCATTCCAAGAACTGCAAGCCAAAAAGTCAAATCAAATTGCACAGCAAAATACACCGCAAATTGTGCACAGCAAAGGGAACCGGATAAAAAATAGCAATAGCTTACTGGCAGCAGAGGTTTGAGCCTTCTTACTGCATGGGGAAAAAATGAATAAAATGTGATGGCATTACAGCCGCTTGCTCCATCTGACGCACGTTTCCCCTCAACACACTTCTACTGGGAACGGAGACATCAGATGAAAAGTTTCTTCATCAATTTAGGCCAATATATTTGGTAAAAAAATCCCAATAAGTGTATATTGATTGGTTTGCACAAAAGTTATAGTGGCTACAAACTTTGGTATAGTTTTATCTATTTTCATTTTCTTTTTTTTTTTACTAGTAATGGCATGATCAGTGACAGTGTGACTGCGATATTGCGGCGGACAAATCTGACACCTAACTAACACTTTTCACACTTTTTGGGGACCGGTGGCACTAATACACAGTGATCAGTGCTAAAAAAAAATATTCACGGTCACTGTACCAATGACACTGACAGGGAATGGGTTAACATTAGGGGCTATCAAAGGGTTAAATGTGTTCCCTAGGTGTGCTTACTGTGGGGGAGGTGCTTTGACTGGGGGAATGTAAAGATCTGTGTCCCTGCTCAGCAGGAACACAGGATCAGCACATTCCCTTCTCACAGAAAAGCAGTCTGCCTTGTTTACATAGGCAGACTGCTGTTCTGCCTTTCTCCTAAATGTTCGGTGGGTCCCGGTGGACATCGCATCTGCTGGACCCATTGATTGGCTCCCGATGTGTCCAGTCACAGCAGGAGCGGGTCGCTTGCGGCGCGTGCCTAGAAACGGAAGTGTCAGATCACGATCTATCACAGAGCGTCCGCCCTGCTGCAGTAAATGTACATGGGGCGGTCGCTAAGTGGTTAAGCTGTGTCCTAGCCTGGTACTAAGCCCCATCCTCTGTCATTTACCTGCCAGATCGGGGAACTAGTGCCCCCTGAAGTTTTATCATTTGACAGTTTTATGGCAGGTCAGTTGGTAGGAACAGGGCTGAATTTGTGTAACTGAACAGCCCAGGTCTAGGAACCAAGAGGCTCCACAGAGCATGATTTAAAAACAAAAGAACCTTCAGGTACCAGAATGTAATGATATTGTGGGGCTATGTCAGCACTTAAAGCGGGACTTTTTTTTTTTTTTTTCAGAAAAGAAGTTTTATTGAACAATAAGACAGTACAGGTTTAGAAGGAGTCATACATAGGATTGTTGATACATACAAATTTAGAATTATCCAATAATATAATTTCGTTTCTTTATATGGGTGTTGACTATTAATATATCATATTATCGAGTAACCAAGGAACTTATGAGATTTGCAAACGCTAATAGGGGTGAGGTAACCACATAATCATTCACATGAAAACCAAAACAAAGAAGGGTCGGAAAGTCTCCCCCTATGTGATATTGATTAGTCCTCAGCTCTCTGGCAGAGAAAAGGAGGAGGTGGAAGGGGAGATGCGGAGAACGGGGCAGGAATAGGAGAGGATGGGGGGGGGGGGGGGGGGGAGCGGGACTTTAGTCAGAAAATGAAGTCCTGCTAGATCACTTCAGGCTGGCCCCTTTTGCAGGTATTGCTATGTAAAACATTAAAAATTTCCATTTCCTTTGTTACACTTTGAATGACAATCGCGCGGTCATTCAACACTGTACGCAAACTAAATTTTTATCTTTTTTTTTTCACACAAATAGAGCTTTCTTTTGGTGGTATTGAATCACCACTGGGTTTTTTAGTTTTTGCTAAAAAAAAAAAATCATAGTTATAATAAATATTATATTTATGTATAGTTATTAATTTAGGGGGGCATTAGCGGTAAAGCGCAGCTAATTGTAGCAATGCTTTTTCGGGCGCATTTAACCCCTGCTAGGGGCCAAATAAAGGGTTAAAAGCACCGCTGCTGAATCGCTTTGCATAGATTTTAATGGCAGGGACGGTGGAGGAGCAGTGTATACACCGCTCCCACGATGCTGCTTGCAGGACTTTTTCTAACGTCCTGCGAGCGCACTGCCCCAGTGTGAAAGCACTTGGGCTCTCACACTGGTGCTGCAGAGGAGGCATTTTTCAGGCGCTTTTACGGGCGTTATTTTTAGCCCAAAATTGCCTTAAAAAATGCCCCAGTGTGAAAGGGGTCTTGAAGCCAAGGAAGCTACTTCTATTTGATCTGCTACTGCCATGATGCTGCACATGTGATCGGTTCAAATACCAGCCATTTGATTTGCTTTTTGACAGTTTGGTTGAGGACACAAGCAAGCGTGACAGTTCCATTCCTGGAATGCCAGGATTGCTAACTTTTTTTTTTTTTTTTTTAAATCCTTATATCGATTGGGTTTAGTTTCACTTTATGATTCACTGCTGTTCAGGGGCTCTGGGCTTCAGCAAAATGGCAGCCTCCAGCAAGAAGAAACAGGCTTGAGGCAATTTTACAGCACACTAATTTTGGTAGCATAATTAAACTCTTAAGTGGGTGGCACAGTGGTGTAGTGGGTAGCACTCTCACCTAGCATTAAAAAGGGTCGCTGGTTCGAATCCCAACCACGACACTACCTGCCTGGAGTTTGCATGTTCTCCGGGTACTCTGGTTTTCCTTTCACACTCCAAAGACATGCTGGTAGGTTAATTGGCTTCTGTCCAAAAATTGGCCCTAGTTTATGAATGTGAGTTGGGGACCCTGGATTGTGGGCTCCTTGAGGGTAGGAACCGATGTGAGTGTGTGATGTATGTGTAAATTGACGGTGCTATATGGGTACCTTAAATAATATATAATAAAGGAGTATCAATGAGACTGTCTCTTAATGAGACACAATGTACTGGGATAGGGACAATTGTAGACACTCACTCAGGTTGAACTGGATGGACTGGTGTCTTTATTCAACCTTACTAACTATGTAACTATGTAGGTTTGACCTCCTATTATATGGTTTTGGTAAATCTGAAGACAAAAATCTGCAGAAAATGTAATCGTGTGTATGGTGCTTTAAACCCTTTTGCTGCTACACCTGTTTTTCCTTTTTTTTATTTTTTTTTATGCGCAAACTAATATATGCATTAAAATGTACTAAGGCCCCCCAGCAAACACAGTATCCTATCTAAAATTGTTATTAAATATGAGAATATTAAGTTAGTACATATTTCTAGCCTAAACTTTGCATGCACTTGAGAATAATAGGGAAAAAGGTAACAAAAATGTAAATAGGTGATGAATTAAAACTATACAGTTCATCAGTTTACATAGTTATCTGTGTGCATCCTAACAGCATGTACAGTATGGACTTATTTTTATTACGTGGTAACTTTTTTTTTTTTTTAATTGAACTATACTACTACCCCAATAGGGCTGAGATGCTCTCTGTGTGACATTATACAGATAGTGACAGGTTCTCTTTATGGGACACATCCTATGACGTTGCACAATGCAGTTGGGGAGTACCTGGGCTATATCTTGGGACTTTTAGACCACATGTAGATGTAGGTTAAAGCCTAGTACACACAGCGAGATTATTGGACGAAAGAGCGTCCGTTTCTTTTGTCTGTTTTTTGCATGCTAGTCTCCATATCGAAAATGCATGGGTTATTAAAGTATGAATATTCTCGTATGACAGAATAAAAATTTGGAAGTGATGTCATGTATTTTCGGACGAAAACTGTAATGAAAATCGTACGAGAAAAATGTTCTTTTTTCCTTTGGAAAAGTTTGGACGAAAGCTGTGTACGAACGATCAGATTATTTGTATGATCTCGTCGTAAGTGGTATTTTTTTGTACGCTATTCTTATTGTGTGTGCTGTGCTGGGCTTAGGACCCCAGATAGGTTCCCGCAGTATGTGCTGGAGTTTCCATGTTATCAGATTTGCATAATGTTGGAATGGAAACTTTCCTTCTTGAGGTGACTGGTCGGTCAGCAAATGGGGAGCCAGATATATATTTCATCTTTTTGTTTTTTTTTTTTTAAATGTTTTTCACAAGTAAAAGAAAGGGAACATGTGCAGTTTAGACCTCCTAGACAGGTACAGATTTTGACTTCATATTGATGTAATCTATAAAGTGTAGTGATTAACCTATGAGAAAAATTGTATAATACAAAAACATTCCAACAAAACAAACCATAATGAATATGTTAAATTCACATATATGCATACAGCATACCAGATTTAAAAAATAATCCTCTGAATTCATTATCAACATGTCAGATATGCATTTATCCATCCATTATTTTATATGTGTGTTGAAAAAAGGGCTCTGTTCAAACAAGTATTCTCGTCCTCTTGTGTTATTAGATTGTGATTTTGCATTTGATTTAATTTTGTTTTAATTGCATTTAAGTTGTTTTTTTTTTTTCATTTTAAATTCATTTAGCTGTTCATTGCTGACTAGGCCTGTAAAATAAGTGATTGCCTATGAGCAGAATGAGCTTTTAAAATTGTACAAAATATGGCTCTTGTGTGCTTTTTGATTACAGTACAGTATATGGCCCACTATAGGAAGCTGCACACAGATCAGAGGCTTTGAATCCAGTCTTAACAGTTGAGTATTAGTGATGCACCGATATATTGTCAGCCGTAAATTATCAGACGAAAATAGGGTTTTTGGTGTTTTGCTGATGAGGGAGGGGAGTGCCGATTTAATGGCATGCTGCGTCCCACTGACGTCAATGCAAAATCGCGTGCCAATGAAATCAATGCTACACCCATTTTGTTATATAATTCATACTGTTAGACACAGACTGTTAAGGGAGAAAAAGGAATACAAATGCTCGGATGGGGGGACTCTCTCATACTTTCTCCCATACTTTTATTTTTAGCTAGCCTCCAGTTAAATTTTCATATTCATACTATTGGTAATAGGGTTCTAAATACTGATTATACTGAGTATATTCCTTGGGAGAATAAATAGGGTCTTTTTTTGGGGTGGAGATAGATGTCTCAGCCTCAGACCCGCTCTGTGACATTAAACAAGTTAGTGGCCCCACGAATCAAGGGGCGTGACCGGATGCAGGTGTGAGCGGTGAGTGAGTGCTCTCTCCCGGCTCCGACCCCGATGCACCAGCGCTGTGAAGTGGGGGCTTAGGCAGCTGCATGTGTGCCCTGTGAAAGCGCCTGGTTTCTGCTTATGAGCCAAGGCTCCTGCAGGCTGCCGACGGTGGTACCGGCTGCCCGAACGGCATCCTGACTTGCGGGGGTGACAAGAGAGGAGAGGAGGAGAGCCTGGGAAGGATCAGCTGTCTGCAGTCAGCTGACTGCCGTGCGGTCTTGATGTGCTGACGAGCGGAGCTCTGAGGGGAAGCCTGGATACAGTGCCTCCGCTGTGTATAAGTACGGCTGTGTAATGCTGCCTGGTGACAGTTCACAGACACTGCGGGAGGCTGAGTAATGAATGCTGATAGAGCTAATCCAGAGGCAGTCATAGGAGAGAGCGGTGGAGATACTGTTGCTGGAGGACGGCTGAGAAAAAGGTGGCAATCCTGAATAGAGGACGGTGGAGCTGGATGGATCAGCTGTAGAGACCTTGGCAAAAGACTGGCAGACATCCTTGAAGCCAATCATAGACAGGTAAAGAACCTGATCTGTACATAGAAGCAAAGTATATTGACTGTGTGTTAAAATAGGGAATCTGGGGCTCATCCCTTGTTATTATAGAGGTTTGGATTCTTAAAGTGTGAAGGGACTGTTTGTTGGACTGGTCAGGCTGGTGGGCTATAAAGTGCCTAAAGTGTCCTAGCTGGCTATGACTAAGAAGAAGGGGGAAGATCAGCAACACCAGCCCCAGGATAATATGCCTATTCAAGCTACCCGTTCAGCCAAAGAGAAGGAGAAGGGGTCCCAAAATGCAGCCGCAGTAGCCGCTGCGGCGAAGCTGGAAAAATTTGCCCATAGCACCACGCAGTCCCCAGCCAAAAGCAATCAGCCGCTTGCGGGGAAAATGTCAGCGGGGGGTTCTGGGGACAGAAAAAGCTTGGGGAAAGGTCCCGATATCCCGGTGGCTAGCACAAGAATAGCGAATAAAAAAAGTCCTGAGAGGGAGCTCCTAGGAGGAACAGGGGATAGTAGCCCCAATACAGCCGCAGCCAGTGAACAAGATCCCACTTTAAAAGAGATACTATGCGCTATAAACGCTTGTAGGAGTTCAATAAGTGGGATGTGGGAAGAGTTGAAAACCCTAAGCGAGGAGTTTGGCAGTATTAAACAAGAAATCCAGCAGACAGTGGAGAGAATTAAATGTGTGGAGGAAAGGGTTAGCCAAGTAGAAGATACCGTATCCCCACTGCGACAGGAGTTTATGAAAATGCAAGCTCAGCTAGAGTCCAACAAGCTCAAAATGGATGAATGGGAGAATAGGTCGCGAAGACAAAACGTAAGAGTGATGGGCCTCCCCGAGAAAGTCGAGGGCTCCCGCCCCGAAGAATTTATGGAAAAATGGCTTAAGGAAGTTTTTGGGGTAGAGGCTTTTTCACATTTTTTTTCTATTGAGCGAGCCCACAGAGTCCCTTCTAGATCAGTATATTCAGGAGATCGCCCAAGACCAATGATAATGAGGTTTTTTAATTACAAAGATAAGTTGAACTTAATGCAAAAATCTAGAGAAAAAGGAGATGTCCTCTTCAATGGTGCAAAAATTTCGATTTATCCAGATTATTCCCCGGAATTACAAAGGAAAAGAGCAGGATTTTTGGACATTAAGCGCACCTTACGGAACCACAACATTCCATATGCGCTATTATATCCAGCACGATTGCGTATTGAGGCTTTAGGGACTACCCGTTTTTTTGAAACGGTCAAAGGAGCCACGGACTGGTTTGAAGAGAACAAAAGGAACTTATAAATGTTTTTTTTTTTTTTTTTTTTTCTTCCCTCTAACTTGTAGGAAATGGGACTAATGATGTGACTTTTGTGTGTTTTTTTTTTTTTTTTTTTTTTTTTCTTCCCTCTAACTTGTAGGAAATGGGACTAATGATGTGACTTTTTTTTTTTTTTTTTTTTTTGCTGGTTTGTTTGGCAGTAGAAGGGGTTGGGAGGGAGAGAGCTGGGTGGATGAAGTGAAGAGTGAAAGAAATGTTTAGTTTGGTGACGAGGGTTCTTTTAACCCTCGGGTTGATGGGCCTATTGGGGGGGAGGGGGGAAGGGGGTGGTGGGTGGGGAGTGTGGGGGGAGGGGTGGTGGATGAAGTGGGGTGAGGGGAGTAGTAAGGTCACAAGGAAGGCCCCTAGGGCACGCCGAGTGAGGCACAGGGGGGGGGGGGGAGAAGGGTTTATTTAAATTAGGGGGTACCACAGTTGCAAAAATAAAGGTAAAAATGCACAGAGCACTGTTAAAAAATGTGTTGAAGATAAAAGAAATGAAGTGTAAATACTTAAAGTTTATAAGATTTAGTAGGTTTAATAACACTGTTTTGGATGGAGGTGGGAGGGAGGGGTGTGGGGGTATAGGTCCCCCGGATCCGCTCGGTCCCCTTCCCATAATAATAGCACTGAGTGTGGTAGGTAGGAGCATTGACGAGGTGAAGCACATGTGGTAAATCAGAACAGAGTTTGGAAACGTTTTCTTTGTAGTTTTTTTTCAAAAAAGTACTGGTTCGGAACAGTGCCAATTCACAGCCGTGACTTTCCAATATATAAGTAGAAGGGTAACCCTACCCTGGTATTTGCATAGCGGGTATTTGTTGATGTACAATTTTGAATGAAGCCTAGAACAGTTGGTTTAAGCTCCTGGAATATCAGGGGGATGAGCGACTATGTGAAAAAAGCCACTGTATTCCAGGAGTTAGATGCTTGTCCTGCCGAAGTGATATGCTTGCAGGAAACGCACTTGACCAGTGAGACTAAATTATTAATTAAAAATAATAAATTTCAGACACAATACCACTCCGTGTACTCCTCCTATTCAAGGGGAGTGAGTATCCTGATTAGGAAGGGGTTGACGTTTTCCTGCAGGGATGTCAGTATTGATAGACTGGGTTGTTTTATTTTTTTGCATTGTTTAATTGAGGGTAGATCTTTTGTTATAGCAAATTTATATATTCCTCCACCATTCAAAATGGTGATATTGTTCCTGCTGCTAGAGTTCCTGGAGGATAAGAGAGAGGTCCCAGTTATCATAGTAGGGGACTTTAATACTGTGCTTGACAGCAGGCTAGATAGGTTCCCCCCAGGACTTAGCGGAGGTGGAGGGTCGGTGGGAAGGCTGGCACAGTTTTTAGAGGAGGTTGGGTGGTGTGATATGTGGAGGGCGCGTAACCCCAATAGTCAGGAATATTCTTGCTTTTCAGGGACCCACCATACTTTATCCCGTATTGATATGGCCATTGGTAACCAGGAAGCCCAACCTTTAATAAGTAGTATTGAATATCGCCCAAGGGGGGTGTCCGATCACTCGCCATTGATAGTGACAATAACCATGCAGGATGATGGTGGTCGGAGATTGTGGTCAGTAAACCCAACATGGTTAGACCTAGTGGGGAATAGAGATGAAATTAATTTAAGATTGAGAGAATTTATTGAATTTAACACCGGTACTGCCTTGGAGGGTGTGATTTGGGACTCCTTGAAAGCATACCTCAGAGGGCTCTTGATCCAACAGATATCCAAAATAAAGAAACAAACAAGGGCAAGGGGAGAGCTTATTAGGGAAGAGGTTCGGGAGTCAGAAAGAAAGTATGTATTAGACCCAACAAACGAAAATCGGGAAAATTGGGTACTGAAACAACAAAAATACAAAAAGGAAGAAATTAGAAGAGCAGAGAACAGGAAGGTTTTTCAGAGGCAGAGGAATTTTGAAGAGGGGGAAAGAGTAGGTCGGACGTTGGCCCTGTTGGCCAAAGCTAATTCGCCATCTTCAACAATTCCCATGATCAAAACAAAGGAAGGGGATATTTCTTCAGATCCTAGGGTAATTAATAAAACATTTGTAGAATTCTATAGGGATCTATATAAGACGCGTCATAGCCCTGAACAAGCAGAGATGGAGAAATTTTTGGAAGGTATTGATTTACCGGTGTTGTCAGACGTAGATAAGAATAGTCTGGAAGCACCGATAACATTGGAAGAGATCGGGCAAGCAATAAAGAACATGCCGAACCAAAAGTCCCCAGGCCCTGATGGATTGCCATCTGAGGTTTACAAACAATATGGGGAGGTGCTGGCTCCGGAACTTTGGAAGACACTGAACTGGTCAGCTGCAGTTGATAGCTTGCCTTTATCAATGTCTGAAGCTATTATCGTATTGATTCAGAAAGAGGAGAATAGTCAACTAGATACCTCGTCATACAGACCAATTTCATTGCTGGGCACAGACGTCAAGATTCTGGCAAAGATCCTGGCTGCCAGGCTGAATAGATGTATATCTACTTTGGTTCACCCAGACCAGTCAGGGTTTATGCAGAACAGGTCTACCAGTAAAAATATAAGAAGGACTTACTTGAACCTCCAGACCCTGGTAGAGAATGCAGGCTCCAGGGTGGTTTTGTCCTTGGACATTGCCAAGGCATTTGACACCCTGGAGTATTTATGGTGGGTACTGGGAAAATTTGGGTTTGGTCCCCTATTTATTAAGTGGCTTAAGATTTTATATCGACACCCCAGTGCTAGATTGAAAATAAACAATACATACTCGGAAGGGATCCCTCTTGAGAGGGGGACTAGGCAGGGGTGCCCCTTGTCGCCCCTGCTATTCGCCCTGGCAATAGAGCCTTTCGCGGAGGTAATCAGAAAATCACCAGGTTTACAGGGTTATAAAAGGAAAGGGGGTGAGGATAGAATAGCGTTATATGCCGACGACGTACTGTTATTCCTGGGGGACATGGGGCCATCGTTAGTAAAGGCAATGCAGCTGGTGGAAGGGTTTGGGAGAGTATCGGGGCTAATAGTCAATTGGGAGAAATCTTCACTCCTCCCGCTTGACTCGACCAACGGCTCTCTCCCTCAGGTGGTACCTTGTCTCAGGGTGGTGGAGAAGTTTAAATATTTGGGTATAGTGGTGACCAATAACCCAACGCAGTATATTAAAGATAATCTAGCTCCGCTGTTAGAAAAGTTTAGAAGGAAGAAAGACATCTGGTCTCGGCTTCCCCTATCTATGGCGGGGCGCATAAATCTGATTAAGATGATTTGGATGCCTCAACTAATGTACATATTACATAACTCACCGATATGGATAGGGAGGGACTGGTTTTTAAAAATAAACTCTATCTTTCGTGAGTTAATATGGAGAAAGGGCCAGGCCAGGATTAGTCTCCAGACCTTGCAACGCCCCAACAGGGAGGGGGGGATTGGCGGTGCCCCACCCATACAGGTACTTCTTGGCGGCCCAGCTGCAACACCTGGGTGGGTGTGAACGTGGGGGGGAGGTGGATTCCAGTGTAAAAATCATGTTGTCGGGGAACCCGCATAAATCCTTGGTAGGGGCATTGGAAGCTGGATCATTAGGATGCTCATCTCCAACAAACAAACTGGTTATAAAAGTCTGGCGGTCAGTAAAGATCGAAATGGGATATAAGGGGGTTACGGAGTTCGCACCTATATGGCAGAATAGGCAGCTACAAGAAATGCAGGCGATAGGAGTAAACAGGATGTGGGAAAGGGCGGGAATAACTAGGCTGGCACAAATATATGTTGCCAATATACTAAAATCCTTTGCGGACCTGAGACGGGAGTTTGGAATCCCCAAGGAATCATTTTACTTTTATCTCCAGATCAGGCAGGCATTAGACAAGCAATTTAAGACTAACGCACTGGAATGGTGTAGCGCATCACTTCTTAATAAGGTGGTAATGGTACATAGCTTTAAGAGACCAGACGACAAATGCCCCAGATGCTTAGATACGGGCGATCTTATACACATTATGTGGAGATGCCCGAAGCTAGTTAGGTATTGGACCGAGATCCTAAACATCATAGAGGCTAGGCTTGGGATAAGGCTGGAGCTCGAGGCTAAGGTTTGTGTCCTGGGGCTAATTAAAGGGGATATGGGGGAAGGCCACACAGGAATAGCAATCGTACGATGCTTATACCAGGCCAGGAAACTGATCGCAAAAGCATGGTTATCAACAACGCCCCCTACCCCGGAAGAATGGGTTAGTACAATGAACGCACTAGTGGGAACAGAAAGGACAATTTATACTAGAAGGGGAAGCTATGGGAAGTTCATAGGGATCTGGGGTATGTGGTGTCAGGGAGAGAATAGGGAAATATAAAATCGTAATGAGGAAAGGAAGATTTGCACGAGGGAACAGATATTAGGGAATAAGTAGTGTGCACAGTATTCTTATTGGGGTATTAAGTCTTGCCAAGCTTAGGATACGACTATTTTAATATAAGCAACTGGTGGGGAGGAGGGAGGGTGAATAGGGGAACAGGGGAGGGGGGAGGGACTAATGGAAAAAAGGAAGGGTAAGATATTTTTGTTATTGATGGTGATATGGGGAAACATATATTGTAATATGTGTTTTTTGTTCGTTACACCGGTTACGATGAACAATGTATAACTTGAAAAATCAATAAAAAGGATATGATTAAAAAAACAAGTTAGTGACATCAAGCAAGCCAGTATTAGATTCAGTTGCTGCCTCTGCGGCAGTCATTTTTCATAAGAAGAAAACAAAGACTGCAAAAGCAAGAATGATTGCTATTTCTCAACCATCTAAGGATGCGACAGCCTCCTCTTTGGAGGATTCCTCTTCTGCCGCAGTTATTTTGGCAGCTTTTAAGGAGTGCAGAGAGACTCTTAGGAGGCAAATGGATCTTATAGCCTCAGATGTTTCCTGGATCCGCCAGGACCTAGATGGGTTCAAAACCAGGGTCTCTGAGGTAGAAAGTAGGGTCTCCGCCTTGGAAGACGCTACACAATTGGACTCTAAAGATCTACGGGCTTTGCAGTTACAGGTCAAACGGTTGCAGGAAAGGGCTATCTTGGACCTATATGAAAGTGGTGAGGGGACTAAACCAACTGAATTTGCTAAGCAATTACTTATTGACGTTCTAGGCCTTGGTTGTGTGCCTCCCACTTTTGTGGTGGAGCGGCACATAGGGTTCCACCAATACCACCTGAATCTGGGACCCCCCCTAGGTCTTTCCTGCTATGATTATTGAATTATCGAGATAGGGTTCTGGAAGCTGCCCAGGCTAAACAAGATATACCATTTAAAAATACTAAGTTTTATTATTTTTTCCGGATTATTCTCAAGAAGTTCAGGTACGTCGTAAGACCTATATGGAGATCCGTAAGAAACTACGAGAAAAGAGTATAAAGTTCAGCTAATTTTTTCCCAGCAGACTGTATTATAGACAGTGGACAGACTTTTTTCTTCGATACCCCGGCTGCTGCGTCCGTCTGGCTGGATGGATAAGTGAATTATTATCCTTTATTAGGAGCTCCAGCAAGCGCTTCTCTGATCCCTCTCATCTACCCCTAATATCAACTGCAGTTTCCTCCTTCTGCCCCAGAACATAGATCTGGGGCGGTGGGAGTGAACTGTTCTATAGGGGCACTTCCCCCTCCCCCTTTTTCTCTTGTGTGCATTTTTGTTTTTTTGTATATGGAACAAGTAGAATATAGTTGCCTATTTTTGATCGATCTTTTTGGTTTAAGGCCTTCTCCATGCCACCCTCTTCTTCTTTTTTTTTTTTTTTTGTTGTTTGGGGATAGCGTTGGGCAAAGGCAGGAAGGGCATATTAATTGCCGTGGGGTATGTTTTTAATTGTTTATGCACATTGTGCCTTTCTTTTTTTTTTTTTTTTTTTTTTTTAATCTGTCCACTCAATTGTTTGCTGTTCTTAGGCTCTAACATATGGCAGTGTATCTTGCAATGCAATTTATTATTTAAACATCATATTTTTTTTATTATGTAGATGACATCACGTGACCAAGAGGTATTCTCTATTTTGTCATGGAACGTTCGTGGCCTTAACTCTAAATTTAAAAGAGCACTGTTATTTAAATATTTGAAAAGCTATTTTCCACATATAGTGCTACTTCAAGAAACTCACCTTATGGGGAGTAAGCTTCTGACCCTTAAGAAGCCCTGGCTACAGAAGGCTTACCATGCTACATATTCCACATTTTTTAGAGGCGTTTCGATATTGATTAGTAGATCCTTGCCTTACATGGTGGAAGATGTATCTTCTGATTCCCAGGGTAAATATGTTTTGGCTGTGTTTCTTCTGTGGGACCAGAGATATATAGTTGTTAGTGTGTACATTCCACCCACCTTTGCGGGGACCCTCTTATATAATCTCTTAGAAAAAATTTCTCTGTATGGTCCAGCTAAGCTATTGATAATAGGATACTTTTAATGCTATCCTTGATCCTGCTTTGGATAGACCAATTCCTCCTAAAAATTTCTCTGGAGAGCTCTCTATTTGGGCCCAGATAGTAGATCTGGTAAAAGCTTGGCGATGGAAAAATCCATCAACTAGATCAAATTCTTGTTTTTCAACTTCGTATAAGACCGCCTCCCGCATAGATTTAGCCTTCGTTAATTTGGCGATATTAGCAGATATGGTGGATGTTAGATATCTGCCGAGTGGGATATATGACCATGCTCTGCTTATGCTTACACTTCGGCTGCATCACTTTCGTTATGCAGCACAGTGGAGATTGAGTACTCACTGGATTTCACATTCTGATATGGTTAATAAAATTCCGCCCCTTCTAGCAGAGTATTGGGAGTTTAATATAGGGTCGTCCACTTCAGCAATACTATGGCATGCTTTTAAGGCCTATATTAGAGGACAAAATATGTCCATTATCAAAGCGGTTAATAAGGCCCAACGAGTAAAGAATGATGCTTTAAAGATTATAGTGGATGGAAAAACAGCCCAATATGCTGCTGATCCTTCAGCATCCAATTTTAATGCTCTATCCCATAGCAAATGGGCCTTACATTTGCATATGGTTGAGGCCACAAGGATGTATCTATACAAAAATAAACAAATATCTTGAGCAGGGAGATCGCAATAGTCGCTTTATGGCCATGATGGCTAAACATGAACAACCTAGTATTCCGATTTTGGAAATGCGCATCTCCTCTGGAGATATGGCCTGTACACAGCCTAAAATTCTGGAGACTTTTCGGCAATTTTATCAGACATTGTATACATCTCATTTGTCCTCTAATTTCCAGCCAACTGAATTGGCGGCTTGGCTGGATTTAGTTGCACTGGCTTGGTTAACAGATAATGAGAGGGAGCTAGTACGTCCTATAACTTTGGAGGAGATACTTTCGGTCATCGGTTCTTTTCCATTGGGGAAGTCACCGGGGCCGGATGGCCTTCCTATTGAATTTTTTAGCCCTCATGGAGAGCTCTTAGCTCCTGTATTATTAGCTTCTCTTTACTCTGATTGTTTGAAGGAGGGTGCTTTGCCAGACTCAATGAGTCATGCTCATATAGTTTTAATTCATAAGCACCCAAAAGATCCATCCTCTTGTGCCTCATACAGGCCCAATGTAGACTTTAAAATTTTGACCAAGCTTATCTCCCGAGGAATACAACCTATGATGTCTAATATTCAGATCAGACGGGGTTCATACCTGGTAGGTCTACTGATGTGAATTTGAGGAGATTATGTACGCTAATATTTATGCTTCACGTCTTAATATAGGATCTAGGGTCATTGCTTCCCTAGGTATTGAGAAGGCTTTTGATACCTTGGAGTGGCCCTTTTTGTGGGTGGTACTCCACAGAATGGGCTTTCCAATGGTATTTAGAAAATGGTTGCAGGTCTGATATAGAAATCCCACTGCTGCAGTGAAAATGGGGGAGGGTTGTCATCTCCTTTTATATTATTTAGGATAACTAGGCAGGGCTACCCTCTCTCTCTCTGACACTCTTTGCTATTGCTGTGGCGGAAGCTCTGCGCACTTCCCCCAATATTAAGGGATTGTGGATTGACTGGTTGGAGGAGAGGGTAGCCTTGTATGCAGATGACCTTTTTATTATTTTTAAATGATGCTGGACCTCGCTCCAAGGGGCCTTAGAGATACTGGATTCTTTTTCAATGGTTACAGGCTTGAAAGTAAATTGGATTTACTTTGATTTTATTTTGCTCTTGTATTAATATATTTTAGGTTCAATGTGTGTGATGTTTTGTTGTGTTGTGTTTTGTTTTGATTTATTTGTTTGTCTGTTGAAGAAAATAAATTAAAAGATTTATGAAATAAAAAAAAAAAAAAAGAAGAAGAAATCGTTGCTAAATCGCATCCCACTGAAATCCATGCAAAATCATGCCCCCCTATTGACTTCAATGCAAAATCTCGCCCCTATTGACTTCAATGCAAAATCACGCCCCCTACTGACTGCAGTGAAAAAAACACAAGCCACATTAATTACATTAAAAAGAACATTTACAAACTGTTTTGGTTTTGGACCAAGTGCATCCTGAATTTTGGTTTCAGCACTGTAATTTTCATTTCGGTGCACCACTATTGAGTATAATCCCAAATGGTGTCACAGTACAGGATACAGGGTCATTTGTTCAATATCTTTATGTATGTGAGCTTTGTTGGGTTAAAAAAAAGAAAATGGAATACTTGTAGTAGGAGACATGGTGGGTGCAAATGAAGGAGTGTCAGGGGCACAGTAAAGGTTTTGCAGAGCCTCCAGTGCATGCAAAGGGTCTACTTTATTAGAGAGTGAGGCCACTACGATCAAAATCTGGGGGTAGGTAATGACAGAGCCATGGAGACTGCATCTTTTTTAAAAAAAGGCCATTTTACCATTGAGCAGTTAAGGGGTATGTTTAGTTGTAGTGAAATTATAAATTGCCAGTTTCAGTATGTGTGAGTGAGGTGTTTTTTTTTTTTTTTTTTTTTTTTTTTTTTTTTTAAAAGTAAGGCCTGATCTTGGTCTTAAAGAATGGTTTTGTAGGACTACATTTAGCATTCAGTAGGTGTTAGACCATAGATTGTTTACCAACGAGCATGTCTTCCAGAAGTGGTAAAACATGCCAGTCTCCCTGCATCCCCTGAAGCATTGTGACAGTTAATTTGGGGTGAATTTGATTGTGTGATGGGACCAGATGCCATTTTTGTATTACAATTTTTAATTTTGTCTCAAAGGCAAACACATTAAGAGAATTCTATTTTGTTGTCTGTCAAATTTGGGTCCAGTCCTCTGCCTCCAGAGGTGCACCCAGTTCCTCCTCCCAAGTGTGTATGTTGTATGGTGAGCCTTCAAGTTAGGAGGGAGAAATGTAAAATGGATATCATTCCTGTTGAATGCAGACCTGTTCAAACATTTTAATCTGAAGGCTGTATATGAAGGATTAAAAGAAGGGTAAAGGATAAGTTCACCTTTTGACAACAAATAATAAATGCACATTTTATTTTTTTATTTTTTTGTCAGGTAAAAAAAGTGCATTTATTATTTTTTGTTTTGAGAGCCTGTAAAGCATTGCACCAGCGATCAGCAGATCGCTGGTGCCTTGCAGGTCTCCTGAAGATCTGTCAGTCTATCAGCTTGCTCGTACTTCGTACATTTTTACAGGAACACTCAATGAACTACCACGGCGCTCATAGTGCCATGGTAGTTCATTGAAAACTACAAGCTGACAGCCGTAAAGCTGACGTACCTTTTGTAGTTTTCCATTTACAAAGGAATGTGAATGAGTGACGCTGCCTGGATGCATTCATTCGCACATCTAGTATAACTTTTATCAGAAATGGTCATCGCTAAAAACAAAAGGAATAAACTTAAGCATTAATATGACCTACGTGTAGCAATATATCCCATGACAATAAATGGTCCTTGTGGAAATAAGTTTGAGACAAATAAAAATCTGGGAATATTTCTGAAGATAAAGACATGTCAATGTCCATGTTTGTTCCACAGGGCAGCATAATCCAAATGACTTCATAGTTGGACATAGTTCAACGCTTCTTTAATTCTGTACAGTGTGTTTAAATTTGATAGATAACCTTGAATAGCATTGTTGACATTCTTAAATCCTTTTATTTATTTTTTTCTTCAAATTTTCTGCAGGGGTCACAGAAACGTAATTTAACTACTCCAGAGAATCCTCAGTCAAAACGAATCTCCTCCATAAATCGGAGTCCCCATCTTCTCTTCTCACCATCTAGCTTCTCACCAAGGTACAGTTCTTCAAAAGCTCTTTAACCCCCGTTCCCCCTTTCCCTTGAGTTTTGGATGGTCCCACCCTGAGGCTTTTTTTTTTTTTTTTTTTTTTTTTTTTCTTCCTGCTGTATTCTGTTTGAATCGCAGAACATACCCCAACAGGCAATGTGAAAATTTCAGTTTCACATAGTCAGACACTGCACACACAGTTAGATGTTATTTGGTGCCTTTACAGCCGCCTGAATCACTTCTACTACAAAGCCTGATGACTTACTGTAAAAAAAGTAAACCACCTCCTAGCTACTATAGTGACCAGGTGTTTGTTTACATCTCAGTGCTGCCACCAATGTTATTCTTATGTCTACGAAAGTGAAAGGGTTAAATGTTATAATTTTGGTTATATGATAGGTAGGCATTTATGACTTTAGAAGCACATGGTTAGCATACTTATTTAGACTAAAACTTGGCTTATTTATTTCCACAGTGCCACCCCCTCCCAGAAATACAGCTCTCGAGGAAACCGTGGAGAAGTGGTGACATCTTATGGTGAGGTACAGGGAACATCATGGAATGGTGGAAGTGGCAGAAACACCTTGGTAAAACTTATCACGCTGCAAGAGGAGTCGCTGATTAAACCGTATAAATACATGTTCCAGAAGCTGAATGACATCCGGGATGGTAAGATGAATTAGGGCTTTCTGCACAGAACTCATTCACCAATACAAGTCCAGAATTGCTACTTACTTATCATTAGGGTCATTCAGATGCCCAAAGCAGTGTTATGTAATGTCCTTTGTAATAGTTCAGCAGATGCGTAATGTGGTCAAACTCTTTGGACATTCGCGATGGGTATGGGCTTTTTGCTGTATATAGCATAAAAAGGTGCTACATTCTACTATCCCAATTATAGAAAGTTTTTATATGTGCATAAAAGTTCCCCTTCCAAAGTCCATAAAATATGGAAAAAGGCACATATCACACATCACACATGTAGCTCAATCTATACCACACCCATCATTACCTTTTTGGTTGACTAGTCTGACCTGTGGCCATCATTAATGTACATAATATGGACAGAGCTGTTTATCATAGTTGTATACCTAGGCAAATGTTCAGTACCCCTAGTATGCAGGCATTGATTAAACAAGACAAAGAACATTAAGTGGAAAAAATTAAGTATTTACCTTTTTTTCTTTTTATTCATTTGTAAACCCCCTTTACAAAGCAGAGATCTTGGAGAATTAATAACATAACATACAGATATCAATTGCACGATATAGGGGGGGGTGACAGGAGGCAACACACCCCTCTCACCACGTATATTGCCCAACCTTAAAGCATCTGTTATATAGAGGGGGAGGTCAGATCGGATCAGTCCATGGTTGCCAGACTTTGGCAAATTTTTGGGGACACCCTCTACTTTATATAATGTTAATTTATAAAGAGGTATAACCGCATTTATCGAGTTCTCCCAGGCTCTTATTGTAGGGGGGCGACGAGATGTCCACTTTAGAAGGATCACTTTTTTAGCATAGAACAGTAATAGGGCCAATAATATTTTGGTATAGCGAGCTCTCTGTTCGTCGTCTTGAATACCCAACAGAGCCAACTCAGCCGATAGAGAAATTTCCAACTGGAGTCGGACATTCACAAACTCCTCTATAGCGGCCCAGTATCCGGAGAGTCTAGGACCGTTCCAGAACATGTGAATATAGTCACTGTCCGGTGACTGGCACCGCGGGCAATCCGAGGTTCTCTGTGGAAACGTTCTGTGCAGTCTCTGAGGTGTGAAGTATATCCTGTGCAGGAATTTGGTTTGGATTAATTTATCCCTAGAGGAGATCAGTATTTGAAGACTATTTTCAAAGCGCTCTTCCCATGATTCCCTGTCTAAGGTCGGAATATCTGTCCTCCACTTAACCCACAAGGCCTCCATCTTGGGCGAGTCTTTCTTAAGTAATGTCAAGTATAGCGTAGACAAGGGCTTATGCAGAGCTTCTTGTGAGAGCAACTCCTCAACTGCATCAGCCTGAATACCAGGCGGGACCGGAAACTGCGCTTGGAATGCATGTCGCAGCTGATAATAGCGGAACAACATCCACCCTGGGAGATTATGTTTAATCGCTAGTGCACGGAAGGGGATAAGGGATCCTGATGCCATAATATCTTTCAAGACCTTGACACCAAACCTGGCCCACACCTGCGGATCCGGAATGGTCCGAAAGTGCGGGAGGGTTGAGTTCCCCCACAACGGGCAGTATGGCGACCATTGGTTGGTAGCTAAAAATCTTTTCCTAGCTATTCACCAGACTCGCAAAGTAGCTCCAGTAGGAGCAGGCAAAGAGGGGTACGATGAAGCCCCGCGATAGGCCAGATTACTGAGTTCAGTAAGGGATCCCACGATGGCCGCCTCAAGACACACCGCCGCGTTGGCCCTGGATTGTTCGAACCACCACCTGACCGTGACCAGGACGGCCGTCCAGTAGTACACCATCAGGTTACGTAAGGCTAGGCCTCCATAACTCACAGGGAGCTGTAAGGTAGATCGTGCTATACGTGGAGACGATCCCCTCCACAGAAAGGAGCCAATACACGTATCTAGGTTCTTAAAAAAAGCTTGGGGTATCCACGTTGGGCAATTTCGAAATATATAGTTTAGCTTGGGTAAGTATATCATTTTTAAAATATTGATCCTCCCATGGAGATTCAGGGGCAAATTGGCCCAACGGGAACAGTGTTCTTTCAATTGCGCAACTATTGGAAAAAGGTTGAGGCGCTGAAATGCCTGGGGCTCTCTCGCAATCCTTATACCAAGGTACGTAAATTCTTCCACCCATCTCAATGCCGCCTGAGGTGCCAGCTCTTTCGCCCGCCCATCTAAAGGGAAGAGGACTGATTTGGTCCAATTTATACGTATCCCTGAGAATTGCCCAAATTCGTCAAAGGCCTCAAGATCAGCCTCAAATGAGGCATTGGCATCTTGCAGGTAAAGCAGGGTATCGTCAGGGTATAGTGATATCTTCTCCTCCAGAGGGCCAAGCTTGAGTCCAACTATGCGGTTGGATTCCCGGACCAAGATCGCCAGGGGCTCCAAGGCCAGTGCAAACAAGCTGGGAGAGAGGGGGCAACCCTGCCGAGTGCCCCTCTGAAGGAGAAAGAAATCTGAAAGGGTATCATTTACTCGAATCCTTGCCCTAGGGCCTTTATACAGGATACTGAGCCATTGCATGAAACAAGGTCCTATTCCAAATTTCTGCATTACCGCCCACAAATACTCCCACTCAACAGAGTCAAAAGCCTTCTCTGCGTCCAGAGAGGCTATGACTCTAGTTCCTCTATTATCATGGGCGGCAGCCAGATTCAGAAATAAGCGACGGATATTGATATCGGTGCCCTTACCCGGCATGAGACCAGTCTGATCGATCTGCACTAGGTCTTCTATCACCCTACCAAGTCTAATAGCCAGTATTTTTGCCAACAATTTAGCATCAGCATTGATAAGGGAGATAGGCCGGTAAGAGGCACATTCCTCAGGGTCCTTGCCAGGCTTGGGCACCAATACCACAATCGCATCGGATAATGAATCTGGGATGGATCCCAGTTCAGCAGACTTCAGCAGTAGAGAGGTAAGCCTGGGTGCCAGGAGATCCTGATATGTGGCGTAGAATTCAATGGGGATGCCGTCTGGTCCAGGGGACTTCCCAGATTGCATAGCACCCAGTGCCTCCTGGACTTCCTCTAAGGAAATGTCCTTATCCAGCTCCTCGCGCTTCTCAGCTGCCAAGGAGGGAAAGGGAATCCTCTCCAGATACTGGAGCAGCTCAACACCGCTGAAGTTTGCTCTAGATGAATATAAATTCTGATAGAACTCAAGGAATCTTGCATTAATGTCAGCCGGGGTCGTCAATAGACGACCATCTAGCGCCCTCAACCTTCCAATATGGGTCATATTATTCCTTCCCTTTGCTAACCAGGCCAATAGCCTTCCATTCTTATCACCGAATTCAAATACCCTCTGTGCACTATCCAGCATAGATTTTTGAGTTAGCTCGACTCTAAGAAGGGACAGTTCCCTCAGAGTCCTGCCAGAGCACATAGCAACTCTGAACAGGGTTTTGTATATACTCCTCTTCCTTCAATTTTGCCTGCATCTCCAGATGTCTCAGAGACTGCACAGAGCCACGCTTCTTGGCTGCTATGCGGGTCATGTACTCCCCCCTAAGCCAAAACTTAAAAGCGTCCCATTGTACCAGAGGTCCAGTGGACCCATCATTGTTTAGCCAAAAATTACATAAAGCCTCAGGGAGCTCTTCTTGAATGTCAGGGTCCATAATCCAGTATTTAGACAGCCTCCACACTCTCTCACCCACCACATGGGAGGGTCGAATAGTAACCGATACCGGAGCATGATCCGAGATACCTCTGGAAAGGATCTCAGAGGATTCAATCCTCCGGAGTAACGCAGAAGAGGCAAAAGCCAAATCAATGCGGGACATGGTCCGGTATGTTGTAGATAGACATGTGAAAGCCCTATCTGAGGGGTGATAATGGCGCCAAACATCTGTCATGTGGAAGGCGGAGGCCCAATGAGAGAGTCCATGCTGGGGTGGTCCGGAAGCATGGAGTCTGTCAATGTCTCTGGAAGGGCTAAGTTAAAATCACCCATAAATAATACATTTTCGACATTGTATAATGTGACCTTTTGCATAAGTTCGTGAAGGACAGTAACGTCTGCCGGAGGTGGCAGGTACAATCCCACTATTACAAAAGGAATTTCTGAGATAAAAGCATGTAGGAGGATGTACCTGCCCCCCGGGTCCAACCTGACCTCCACAATCTGAAATGGAAGGGATCTATTCACTAGTATGCTAATTCCTCTTGCATAATTAGAGTATGGTGCATGATAATGCGCACCCACCCAGGCCTTTTTCAAACTAAGAATGCGAGAGCCAACAAGATGTGTCTCCTGGAGTATACACACTTGTGGGCGGAGTCTCCTCAGGAAGGCAAATACCAGGGAGCGCTTAACCGCCGAGTTAAGGCCTCTCACGTTCCAAGATACAACCAAACACTTAGCCATGGGAGAGGTGCAGCAATAAAAATAAAAAAGATAAAATGTTAAGAGCATCTGGAAGCAATAATTTCAAGGGGGGACTTTTCCCTCCCGGGGCATACTGGAGATCCATAACCCACAGAACCCCAAAAAGATTGAGTTCGGTGTTATAGGGATATACCAACATATACTTGCATATAAAGACCAACCGTAATTTGCATCTACATTCATGAAAACAGAAATAATAAGTAAAAGCAACAAAAATAACGTGGGTGCCCAAACATGAGCATCCCCAAACAACCCTGCCCTCCCACCCCATGCACCTCGGGAACATGAGGAGCATCTGGATCCCAGAACACCCATAACACTAGAGTTAGTAACCTAAGTTAGGGTTGTGAGCTTGGGTAAAGACCTCACAACTTCCCTGATAACCAGGGGTTATGTGTGAGTGTGGCGAGTTCCTTCTTAGAGCTAGTGGAGTGAACACAAAAATAAAAATACCGAAAAAGAAAAAGAAAAAAATAACCAGGCATACGCAAAAAAGAGAGTTGCAGCATTCGCCTGCCTAAACAGGGGCACATTCTTAGAGTCTTTTACCATAGAATGGCATCGTCCTCGTCCAGTTTCCCTCTCCTAAAAAGATCGAAGGGTTCCATATAGACAATTACAGTGTAGTCCCTACCGAAGACAATCAACTATCGAGTACTGACGAGCTGTGATAAGGATATATTCCGTGCTTCAAGGACAGGCACTCAACTTGCACTAAAGGCCGGCTAAGCGGAACAGCAGGAACCGGGGACATCTTAACATAATCCATGTCAGACACGATTGTTGCAACCGGAGCACAAGCCCCTGACATATGGTAACGGTCAAAGTCAGGAAACACACAGGAGAAATCGGTTTAGGAAGGCAGGAAAACATTTTAGCTGGTAAATCAGTGCACCGACCTTGCAGAGTAATCCTCTTATGGGGGCAGAGTGTCCAACCAAGCCAATGCATCCTTGGGGCTAGTAAAGAAGCGTGCCGTTTCCCCATCAATCACCCTTAATTTGGCCGGGAATAGGATACTGTATTTTATACCTTTCTTCCGCAGGGCAGCCTTTACAGCATCAAAGGATCTCCTCTGTCGTTGTGTTTCCATTGTATAATCCGGGAATAGTAGGAGTTTGGTGTTCTGAAAGGGTAAATCTCCCGCAGCACGAGACGCCCTGAGTAATTCGTCACGGTCCCGAAAGTTTAACAGCCTGAGAATGAAAGTTCTTGGAGGGGCTCTCTCAGGGCCAGGTCTTGGCGGCACTCGGTGGGCTCTTTCAACCGCAAAGTAAGGGGAGAGCTGAGCCGTCGGTAGCAGGGAGCGCAACAGACCCTCCGTGAACTGTGATGGGGAACGGCCCTCCACTCCCTCCGGCAGGCCTACGATCCTCAAATTGTTCCGGCGGCTCCGGTTCTCGGCATCTTCAGCTCGGTATTCGAGCGCCTTAACCTTAGTTTGAAGTGTGCGAATGGAAGCAGCATGGTCGGTTACTGTGTCTTGCACCATCCCAACTCTGTTCTCGGCCTCCGTTACTCTGGAGCGGATCTTGTCCTGATCTTGCCGAATCAGGCCGACATCCAGCTGCACCTCTTCTATTTTTGAAGCCAAGGTGGATTGGCAGGAGGTAATGGCAGCTTGGCGGGTTGTAATAGCCGCCATGATCTCTGGCAGTCCCGGAGACGCCGACCCTGAGTTCGCCTCGTGTTCTGTTTGCGACGCCATATTGCTGTGGCACGCGGGAGATCTTGTGGAGCAGGGGTTTGAGACAGTCTCTACAGGTATATCAGGGGGAAACTTTAATTTCTTGCCCCTCTTCTGGTAGCCGGAAGCTTTAGAAGGCATCCAGGGATTATTAATTCTCTTTTTTGCAGATAAAAGTAGGGAAAACGGATAAATTACCGGATCACACTCCAGGAGAGCTCAGGAACACGTCCGCTCAGTCTTCCATCCCGGCCACGCCCCCCAGGTCCGCCTTTAAAACTGACAGGCAGGCCTGATCGGACAGCACTTGTAAAAGGGGCCTTAAGTGTATAAACCACTACATAAATATAAATATGTAAAGTAAGGCGCTATTACTATACTTGTGCATACAAACTTAACAGATGTGAGAAACCTATTTGTGACACTGAAAAACATAAAATATATATAACAGTTTCATAAATCAATAATCAAAAATACTCCAAATTTTCTCAACAAAAAATCCTGATGTCAGTGTTCACAAAATCTATAACCTAGTTTGCACTATTTCAGCAGATAACTCCTGTTCAATTCACCACTGTCCATACACACACACACATATATAATAAAAATGATGGGACCGATGCTCTGGTGCAAATTTTCTTTTACTTGAAGTTTCCGAAAAACATGAAAGTGCAGACGTGCAAGCAACTGTACTGTATCTAGCATAGATCGCTCTTCCTCAGGCTTCTCTGGCTGTGTGTGAAAAACCTGACATCCCTTTCCTTTATCCACACCCAGCAAGGTACCACACATGTATACAATCTAATCATCACCACTAGTGACTAACAAGATCCAAAGGTTTTAACCCCCTCCATGTCAGAGAAAGCAAAAGTGACATTATAAAACCATAAATCAACATATGTACACAAGAAAACTTATCTACATTTAGTTACAAAAAGTATCACATAGATTTTCAAAGATGTTGCTTGCACGTCTGCACTTTCATGTTTTTCATGTTTTTTTGGAAAGCAAAAAAAAATTTGTATCAAAGCATCGGTCCCATCGTTTTTATTTATCTATGGTGGAGGATCGGGAGTCCACCTTGACTGTGCTTAGATTAACCAGAGGACTAAGAAAAGAAGGTAACCCACCTAAGTTTTGATAGATAGATAGATAGATAGATAGATAGATAGATAGATAGATAGATAGATAGTGTGTTTATACAGTGCCTTGAAAAAGTATAAATACCCCTTGAAGTTTTCCACATTTTGTCATGTTACAAGCAAAAATGTAAATGGATTTCATGTGGTAGACCAACACAAAGTGGCACATAATTGTGAAGTGGAAGGAAGATGATGAATGGTTTTCAAATATTTTTACAAATATCTAAAAAGGGTGGCGTGCATTTGTATTCAGCTCCCTTTACTCTGATACCCCTAACTAAAATCTAGTGGAACCAATTGCCTTCAGAAATCACCTAATTGGTAAACAGAATCCACCTGTGTGTAATTTAATCTCAGTATATGTGAAGCCCTCAGAGGTTTGTTAGGGAATCTTAGTGAACAAACAGCATCATGAAGGCCAAGGAACACACTAGACAGCTCAGGGATAAAGTTGTGGAGATGTTTAAAGCAAGGTTGGGTTATAAAAAAAATATCCCCAGCTTTGAACAATTTACGGAGCTCTGTTAAATCCATCATGGGAAAATGGAAAGAATATGGAACAACTGCAAACCTACCAAGACATGGCTGTTCACCTAAACTGACAGGCTCGGCAAGGAGAGCATTAATCAGAGAAGCAGCTAAGAGGCCCATGGTAACTCTGGAGGAGCTTCGGAGATCCACAGCTTAGGCGGGAGAATCTGTCCACAGGACAACTATTAGTCATGCTCTCCACAGATCTGGTCTTTATGGAAGAATGGCAAGTAGAAAGCCAGTGTTGAAAGAAAGCCATAGGAAAGCCCGTTTGCAGTTTGCGAGAAGCCATGTGGGGGGACACAGCAAACATGTGGAAGAAGGTGCTCTGGTCAGATGAGACCAAAATTTAAGTTTCTGGCCTAAAAACAAAACGCTATGTGTGGCAGAAAACTAATACTGCACATCATCCTGAACACACCATCCCCACCGTGAAACATGGTGATGGCAGCATCATGTTGTGGGGATGCTTTTCTTCAGCAGGGACAGAGAAGCTGGTCAGAGTTGATGGGAAGATGGATGGAGCCAAATACAGGGCAATCTTAGAAGAAAATCTGTTAGTCTGCAAAAGACTTGAGACTGGGGCGGAGGTTCACCTTCCAGCAGGATAACGACCCTAAACATACAGCCAGAGCTACAATGGAATGGTTTAGATCAAAGCATATTCATGTGTTAGAATGCCCAGTCAAAGTCCAGACCTAAATCCAATTGATAATCTGTGGCAACACTTGAAAATTGCTGTTCACAGATGCTCTCCATCCAATAGGACAGAGTTAGAGCTATTTTGCAAAGAATGGGCAAAAATGTCACTCTCTAGATGTACAAAGCTGGTAGAGACATCCCTAAAAAGACTTGCAGCTATAATTGCAGTGAAAGGTGGTTCTACAAAGTATTGACTCAGGATGGCTGAATACAAATGCACGCCACACTTTTCACATATTTATTTGTAAAAAATGTTGAAAAGCATTTATCATTTTCATTCCACTTCTTAATTATGTGCTACTTTGTGTTGGTCTATCGCATAAAATACATTTACATTTTTGGTTGTAACATGATAAAATTCACAAAAGTGAGCACACCCCTCGCATTTTTGTAAATATTTTATTATATCTTTTCATGTGACTCAGTGTCATATTCAGAGGTTGTCTTTGGAAAATAGACGTATGAGTGCTGCCTGCATTGCTGCAGAAGTTGAAGGGGTGGAGGGGTCAGCCTGTCAGTGCTCAGACCATACGCCGTACACTGCATCAAATTGGTCTGCATGGCTGTCATCCCAGAAGGAAGTCTCTTCTAAAGATGATGCACAAGGAAGCCCACAAACAGTTTGCTGAAGACAAGCAGACTAATGCCGCGTACACACGGTCAGACTTTTCGACTGGACTTGTCCGACGGACAAAATCCGGCGGACACTCCGATCGTGTGTGGGCTTTACCGGACCTTCAGCGGACTTTTCCAGTTGCAAATCTGACGGACTTTAGATTTGGAACATGCTTCAAATCTTTACGTCGTAACTCCGCCGGACCCAGAAATCCGCTCGTCTGTATGCTAGTCCGACGGACAAAAACCCACGCTAGGGCAGCTATTGGCTACTGGCTATCAACTTCCTTATTTTAGTCCGGTGTACGTCATCACGTACGAATCCGTCGGACATATATATATATATATATATATATATATATATATATATATATATATATATATATATATATATAAATGTGTGTGTGAAATAGTCCCATGCGCCACGCCTTATGATATCAGTTACAACTTCTTCACACCAAAGCAAAGTTCTCCACCACCTTTTAGAGCCTGGCTTTGAGAGGTGGAGATTTACCTGGACAACAAGGAAGAGATCATAGGTCCCTACTTTTTTATTTATTTATTTTTTTTTTTTAAAGAAGTTAACCAGCAAGGCCCCAATGAAAAGTAAGAACAAGGTTGGCATGGAGAAAACGCAGAAAATATAATTAAACGGTCACTATAAAAATACAAATGTAGCCTACCTTAAAAAGTTAGCTTCAGCCAGAAACCTGACATTCTTTTTCATTCACGATGCCTGGGGAGTATATGGTCACCCTCTCAACATCTGGTACTGCAGGCGGACTTGCTTAATTAGTTTCAGGCCTGGCTTTCTGCTCTGAGTTCTGACCAGTGTAAGTAGTAGGTAGGGCAGTGTACAGAGGTTAATGGTAGGGTGGGGGTCAGCAGAGCAATGTACAGGGGGCTCTAGAAGGTCAGGAGGGCACAGTATGGGGGGAGTAAGGGGGACATGCCACTGGAGGCCTCAGGGGTGGCACACCACTGGGCTATCAGGGGGCACATTGCTGAGGAGTTTGGAGAGCACACCACTGGGGACTCAGGATAACAAAAAAATTGTTACCTGATGCAGAGGTGCTACAGTGGCAGATCTATCTGTCCTTGTGCTGACCCCAGCCAGCCCTCCTCTCTCATTCATCCCACGTGATCTCACCCATAAGCGCCTTGGATGGACTGAGGAGGAGGGAGGGGACAGCACAATGCACACCAGCTTGGGTGCCTTCTGAAAGAGCCAGACCCTGGCTGCTGTCATCGGCGGCAGATGCTTTCCTAGCTCCGCCCACACGCCTACATTGGCGGACGATTCTTTCCTTGCTCTGCCTGCCCGTTGTCATTGACGGCAGAGGCTTTCCTCGACCCGCAGCCCCGAACTTCACTGGATAGACAGCAGAGGCTTCCCACTCACTGCAGCCACAAATAAGCAAAGGGCATGCTGCGGGGGCGGGGAATGTCTGTTGGCTTTTGATGGGTTCCCAGCACTCGCGGCTTTCCTGCACAGCTTTGCTAGTTGTGGGTCTGCAAGACAGGGACAAGCATGCGATCGACGGGTTGCCGACCCCGGCTTTAGATTATATCAGCAAGGAAGATGAAGTGAATTCAGAGCATAATATGCCCTCCTGTACAGCTCCTCCCACACATCCAAACAGGAATCATAAATCCAAAAATTATAGATCGATAGTGCAGCACGTTTATTAAAATACACCAAATAAAATCAAGGCAGTCAAATGCACTCACATTATTTTGTGCCGATACCGGCACCAGCTCAAACAGCCTGTATTAACCGCTTTCTGCCCCGCCATTCTCCAAAGGGGTTCGGCGTACGTTCCACTTATTCCGGACGTGATATCGCCGACAATCCAGCAGCGACCCGATCTTAATGCATTTCATCAAAAGGCGTTAACAGGAAGTCCGGTCGCCATTTTACTGAAGTCTAATACACCCAATAATGAAATGTGATTGGACAATTCCCGATTAATTATAGGGCGCAAACCAGATTGACTCGTTACATTCCAATACACTGATTTTAGTGGGTAATCCATATTATGTTAATACTATAGTGTTGTGTGTGCTAGAGCCATTTGTGCACAATTATACAATGTATCAAATACATCAGACGTTTACATAAAATTGCATATATTAAATACATCAAGCTCTTACAAAATAGCCTACCTATATAGAAAAATAAATATGTAAAAAAAGTATATTATCCTAAAGCTTATTATCTTTTCTTTAACTGAATTTGACATTGAGAACTCAGAGCTGCCATCTAATGTTCATTTACGCAAAGTACACGCTAAAGTTGGTAAATCATTTAATCCCACTCTCATAGATCTAGTCCTTCATATTTAAAGTGTTTTATAAGATTAATCAATAAATATCCTCCATATTAAGAACCTATATTGAGTACTTAAAAATCATTAAGGAAGCAATTTAAATCCTCTATTTTGAGACCTGCTGCACTGAGTGTGTCTAACTGGTAGATCCACCTGGTCTCATTTTGAGAAGTATGCTTATGCAAATCACTACCCCTCAAGTATGTATGTATGTATGTACTCTATCTATTCCATAGAAACTAAGTTTAGTGGGATCTTTATTATGCATTAGAAACTTAGTTTCTATGAAATAGATTGAGTCCCTTCTGAAGGAGACTTCAAGAAAGATTTACCACAGGACTTAAAGGATTTTTCAAGTAAACCAAAAATCCCCCCTTCTTTTTTTCTCCAGTAACAACAATTATTTGATAAGTAAAAATACAACAATACATCTCTGGAGACTCATTAGTTATGTCAGGAATTATTTTATTGTGTAGCCGATGTTCGTCCCCCTTATTCCGCTTTATTTTGTGTTCCCGCTAGTTGTAAACAGTAAAATTGAAGAGCTTGGTGAAGCACTGAAGAATCATTACCACATTGAAGAATTTACTTCAGTATCTTTTCCAGCTCAAGTAAGTCTAATGTTTATTTATATACATACAGCTCTGCAGAAAATATCAAACACTTGCTTGTAAAGAAGTATGTTCACATCATGTAGTTAGCTGGACCCTGTAGAACTTCATTGCAAGGATGCCCTGTTCTCTTCATGTTTTTGATTTTCCAGCGCAGCGGGGGTTACTAGTGTCAGGTCTTCTGTGAAAAACTTCCTGATGAGGACCCGCCCCCTCATGCTCTTGTATTTATAAATGTTCTTTCATTGCCTCCACTGCCTGTAACAGTATCTGTGAATGGAAGAGAGTCGGAGTCACAAGTTTCTCTCCTCCCTTCGCAGATCCTGTTACAGGCAGTGGAAGCACTGAAAGAACATTTCGCAATGGGGGAGGAGATAGGAGGGAGCGGGTCCTCATCGGGAACTTATTCACAGCAGAGTCACAGAAGACCTTAAGATATATATATGTGTGTATGTATGTGTGTGTGTGTGTGTGTGTGTATATATATATATATATATATATATATATATATATATATGTGTATATGTTTGTGTTATTTTTATTTTATTTTTTTATGGTTAAACGACAGCTTTAACGTTTTTACCACAAAATTCGGCTGCTTTTTTATTCGCTAAAGCTCAGTAAATTTAAAGAGGAAGTAAAGTCTTCCTCTTTAATTGTACCTACAGGTAAGCCTATAATAAGGCTTACCTGTAGGTACTGTAAATATCTCCTAAACTTGCACCGTTTAGGAGATATTTACGCTATACGCTACCACCGACGTCATCGGCGCATGCGCACTGAAGAAACAGCCCACTCGTGCCATTTCTTCAGGGCCCGTGCCGTGACCGGTGGCTCCCGTGCGCATGCACGCGAGAGACGTCATCGCGGCTCCGGCCAATCGTAGCGTTGGAGCCCGCTAACCCGGGTGTAACTCCGGGAAAGATGTCGGCCGTATCTGCAGTGCACGGGGCGGCACTGCAGGATTTTGTTCTGAGGTAGGTATTTCATAATGAGCTGGTATGCGGTGCATACTAGATCATTATGCCTTTTTGTCTTGCCATAAAAATGGCATACATTTTTCCCATTTTTGTAGACGCTATAACTTTTGCGCAAACCAATCAATATACGCTTATTGCTCTTCTCCTTTTTTTTTTTTTATTTATATATATATATATATATATATATATATATATATATATATATATATATATATATATATATATATATATATATATATATATATATTGGCCTAAATTGATGAAGAAATTTTGTTTTTTTTAAAAACATTTTTGGGGATATTTATTATAGCAAAAAGTTAAAAATATATATATATATTTTTTTTTTTTTTCAAAATTGTCGCTCTTTTTTTTGTTTTATAGCGCAAAAAGTAAAAATTGCAGAGGCGATCAAATACCACCAAAAGAAAACTCTATTTGTGGGAAAAAAAGGACGCAAATTTTGTTTGGGTACAGCGTCGCATGACCGCGCTATTGTCAGTTAAAGCGACGCAGTGCCACATTGTAAAAAAGTGCTCCGGTCAGGAAGGGGGTAAAATCTTCCGGGACTGGAGTAGTTAAGCCAAGTTCACATGAATGTCCCTTTTTGGATTTAGATCTTTTTTTCAAGCCTAAAATCATTCTAATTTGACAGGTGTGTAGACAAGTGGCTGAATAACCACATGCCATAACAAATTAGGACAAAGTATCTGTGTCCTCATAGATGTACATGGGCTGCCTTCATGCAGCATCTGGTAGCTCAAGATTAGGGCTGAAACAACTAATCGATTAATTGACAACTAATCGGGCGGGGAGGCCCAGGTCTAAAGCTGTGTAAGGGGCCCAAAAATTTCTGATGGCTGCCCTGACTGTACTTAACGCACAGCAAAAAACTGTGTAGAAACAGATCAAAAGCAAACTGCATAGGTGTGTACCGAGCCTTATGCTGGCCACACGGATCAATTTTCAAATGAGAATGTTCATATGAAAAATCTTTGTACATTCGCTGAATGAAAGAATGTTGTTTGAAATTTTCACTTCATTTTAAAACACTGTTAAAAGCAATGTAATTTCTAAACGAAAACCACATACACTGTCTGAAAATTCCTTTGACCAAGCAGTTTTCTATTATTTATAAATTTTCCTGTCACTGTGGTTGAAAACAAACGTCGATTTGACCCCACTAACGATTTGATAAATTGAACGAACGTTCTTAAAATGACATTTTTTTTGAAGGAAGACATTGTTTTTGTATGGCCAGCATATAATATATTACAGTTATGTTTGAAAATCTGCAAAACAGTCTAATTTTTTTTTTCTTTAAATAAAAAAAGATCTGAGTCTGATGATATTTACCAGATTCAACCTCTAATAGTATATACAGTACATCTCTTCTGTCTGTTATTCTCAGAGTGGATTAGAGATTTTGCTCTCTAACCATATAGTCGGTTATTTATCTTTACCACTGCATAGAGATATTTAATAACAAATTGCCTTTTTTTAAAAACTTTACATATTAACTAAATTATGCACCACACTTTTTTTAAGGTTTATTAACCGATTAATCAAAACAATAATCGATAATAAATGATCTATTTGTGGTATACGGACCTCCGTGCCTGTGTGAATGAGGCCTTAAAAAGAAATTATCAGGACAAAATTTGGGAGTTGCAATTGCTGGTTTGTTTTAGTTGTGCCTGCTTTGGGGCTTTCTTATCTTGACTACATGAATTCCTGGGTCACTGACATATAACAAGCATGTGTGTATATGTTGTCCTGACACCTGATGTTTGTATTCTTGGTCTGGGCCAGTAACTCCTCATGCAAAGATAAAATATATATATATATCTTTGCTCATACATTTACATACCCCGGCAGAATTGTTTTCATTTGTTGGCCATTTTTCAGAGAATATGAATAACAAACTTTTCTTTCACTCATGGTTAGTGTTTGGCTGAAACCATTTATTATCAATCAACTGTGTTTACTCTTTTTAAGTCATAATGGCAACAGAAACTACCCAAATGACCCTAAACAAAAGTTTACATACCCTGGTAATTTTGGCCTGATAACATGCACACAAGTTGACACAAAGGGGTTTAAATGGCTATTAACCACTTAAGGACCGAGCCTCTTTTTGAGATGTGTTTACAACAGTGTGTTAAAAACATTTTTTTTTTGCTAGAGAATTACTTAGAACAAACATTATACATTTTTTTTCTAACACCCTAGAGAATTAAATTGACGGTCATTGCAATACTTTCTGTCACAGCGTATTTGTGCAGCAGTCTTACAAGAGGAATTTTTTTTGGAAAAAATACACTTTTTGAATTAAAAAATAAGACAACAGTAAAGTTAGCCCAATTTTCTTTTTTTATATTGTGAAAGATAATGTTACGCCGAGTAAATTGATACCCAACATGTCACGCTTCAAAATTGCGCCCGCTCGTGGAATGGCGACAAACTTTTACCCTTAAAAATCTCCATAGGCGACGTTTAAAAAAAAATCTACAGGTTGCATATTTTAAGTTACAGAGGAGGTCTAGGGCTAGAATTATTGCTCTCGCTCTACCGATCGCGGTAATATCTCACATGTGTGGTTTGAGCACTGTTTTCATATGCGGGCGCTACTCACGTATGCGTTTGCTTCTGCTCGGTGGGACGGGGTGCGTTTAAAAAGAAAAAAATTCTTATTTATTTTAATAGAAAAAAAGCATGACAGGACCTCTTGAATATGAGATCTGGGGTCAAAAAGACCTCAGATCTCATATTTACACTTAAATGCAATAACTAAAAAAAATTGTCATTTAAAAAAATAATGGGCGGAAGTGACGTTTTGACATTGCTTCCGCCCTGCATCGTTATGGAGATGGGTGGGGGGCCATCTTTCTCTCACTCGTTTCCATGCCCAGCCAGCGTGAAGATCCGATTGCCTCCACCGCTGCCGACGGATCCGGTAAGCAGCGCCGGGAGGGGGGCCCCTCTCCCGCTGACGATTAAATCCGCCGCAGAGACCACTCTTATCAGAAACCGGACCACCGGCCGAATACGAGGATACCAGGGTTATGGCAGCAAGCTGCTGCCATAACAACGATATGCCCCGTCAAAGTTAGGACGTATATCGGCACGCGGCGGTCCGGAAGTGGTTAAAGGTAACCATCCTCACCTGTGATCTGTTTGTTTGTAATTAGTGTGTGTATTAAAAGGTCAATGAGTTTCTGGACTCCTGACAGACCCTTGCATCTTTCATCCAGTGCTGCACTGACTTTTCTGGATTCTGAGTCATGGGGAAATCAAAAGAATTGTCAAAGGATCTGCGGGAAAAGGTAGTTGAACTGTATAAAACAGGAAAGGGATATAAAAAGATATCCAAGGAATTGAGAATGCCAATCAGCAGTGTTCAAACTCTAATCAAGAAGTGGAAAATGAGGGGTTCCTTTTAAAACCAAACCACGGTCAGGTAGACCAACTAAAATTTCAGCCACAACTGCCAGGAAAATAGTTCGGGATGCAAAGAAAAACCCACAAATAAATTCAGGTGAAATACAGGACTCTCTGAAAACATGTAGTGTGGCTGTTTCAAGATGCACAATAAGGGGGCACTTGAAGAAAGATGGGCTGGGCTGCATGGCTGAGTCGCCAGAAAAAACCCCATTACTATGCAAATGGCACAAAGTATCCCGCTTACAATACACCAAACAGCACAGAGACAAGCCTCAAACCTTCTGGCACAAAGTCATTCGGAGTAATGAGACCAAAATTGAGCTATTTGGCCACAACCATAAACGCTTCATTTGGAGAGGAGTCAACAAGGCTTATAATGAAAGGTACATCATTCCTACTGTGTAACATGGAGGTGGGTCGCTGATGTTTTGGGGATGTGTGAGCTACAAAGACACAGGAAATTTGGTCAAAATGTATGGCAAGATGAATGCAGTATGTTATCAAAAAATACTGGAGGAATATTTGCATTCACCAGCCAGGAAGCTGCGCATGGGATGTACTTGGACATTCCAACATGACAATGATCCAAAACACAAGGCCAAGTCGACCTGTCATTGGCTACAGCAGAATAAAGTGAAGGTTCTGGAGTGGCCATCTCAGTCTCCTGACCTCAGTCAATATCATTGAGCCACTCTGGGGAGATCTCAAATGTGCAGTTCATTCAAGACAGCCCAAGAATTTTCAGGAACTGTAGGCTTTTTGCCAAGAGGAATGGGCAGCTTTACCATCTGAGAAGATAAAGAGCCTCATCCACAAATACCACAAAAGACTTCAAGCTGTCATTGATGTTAAAGGGGGCAATACACGGTATTAGGAATTGGGGTATGTAAACTTTTTTGATCAGGGTCATCTGAAAAACGGCCAAGAAATCATAAATTATGCCTGGGTATGTAAACTTTTATATATATATATATATATATATATATATATATATATATATATATATATAATTTTAATTTTTTTTTTTTTTTTTTTTTTTTTTTTTTTTACAAAGGCACTACTGCTATGTAATTAAGAAAAATGCCACGTACAAAAAAATGTCATTTAAAAACGAATACCTGCTTTATTCCTCTGTTAGGAGACGGTGACAGTGCTTGGACAGATTGCTTGCGACAGTAATGGGAAGTTGAACTCAAAGTCGGTCATTTTGGAAGGTGACAGAGAGTACTCATCGGGAATGTATGTCCCAGTGGACTTGTCAGACCTGAAGGAATATTCACTTTTTCCTGGCCAGGTGACTGGTTTATTGTAATTTCAGAAAAGCACTACTCTTTCTATGTAAATTAACTGAGAATAATCAAGCTGTAATTGATGGATAGCACTGACATTTTATAATATATACGCATATATGATTATGTGGCCTCTCGGCTGGGCTTTAACGTATATGTGGCCCTACATAAACACATTACTGTGCTGAGTGAGCTCAACCAGCACAGTAACCAGCGGGTACTGGAAAGCTCCCGATGCATACTTGTGATCAGGAGCTTTCTGATCATGTGACCGCTGTGAATGTCAATCACAGTGGTCACATGCCCAGAATTTTTAACGGAAGTGTGTATGTTGGATTAGCAATGTGACCTTGCAGTGCTGCTGTCCTGAATTCTGTTACCACCCAGAAAATGTCTGAATGGAATATATGTTTACCTGTATTTGAGTCACACAGCACACAACTGGCATGAAATGTTGTTCTAAGAAAAAATATGAACTGAATAATCTCTGCATGGTTTCATGCTTAGAGACCGTGTACAATGCTGCAAGTAGTCAGATACTGGGACTGCTATGAACAGCCCATCATTTAATGACTAGCTAAAAGCCAGCCATTTCATAAATGTCTTGCAGGACAACTTCATGTCTCAATTGGTAGATTCTCCAATAGAAAGAATCCATTGCTAGATTTATTAATTAGGAACGATCCAAGTATGATCTCAGATGTGGCAGTACAGGACTTGGGATCTAGCGATCACAGGATGATCGTTTTTTGCGTAAATCGTAGGAAAAGGAGGCATGAGGGTAGCACAAGAACTCTAAATTCCAAAAGAGCCAACTTTTCTAAACTGTGCTCAATACTACTAGACATCAATTGGGACCTAATCCTAGAAACATTGTACACCAAGGAAAAATGGGAATGTTTTAGGAACATATTAAACAAAGGTATCACACAGTGCATTCCTATGGGAAATAAATATGGAAGAGTGAAGGTTAAACCTGGGTGGCTAAACCATAACGTAAAAATTCTTATTGGAGAGAAAAAAGTGGCCTTTAAAAAGTATAAAGCGGAGGGGTGTCATCTGTAACCATCATCGTCTTTTATGTTGACAACGTGCTCCAATTTCGCTTTTTTACTGTTAATATGTTTAAAGATTTTTTTTTTTCTCTCCTTTGCTATGTGTCTCTCGCAGTCTTTTTTTTAGCCACCCTGATTGCGTTCTTACACTTCTTATTGCATTCCTTGTAGTGTTGGAATCCTAACAATGCTGTCAGTATTCCAACACTACAAGGAATGCAATAAGAAGTGTAAGAATGCAATTAGGGTGGCTAAAAAAGACTGCCAGAGACACATAGCAAAGGAGAGTAAAAAAAAAATCCCATGGAATTCTTTACATATGTTAACAGTAAAAAAGCGAAATCAGAGCACATTGCCAACATAAAAGATGATGATGGTTACAGATGACAGAGAAGGCAACTGTACTAAATGCTTTCTTCTCAGTTTGGAGGGGGTATTTACCACAACAGTATCATTACTAACCCATCACAGGGTGTACTCTTGTGGCTTACAGAAGCCGGAGTCAAGGAAAGACTAGATAAGCTTAACACAAATAAATCGCCAGGCCAAGATGGCTTACACCCGAGAGTCCTCAAAGAACTCAGTCGGGTTATAGATAGACCATGTTCCTAGTCTTTATGGACAGTATACTGACAGGAATTGTACCAGCTGATTGGAGAAAAGCCAATGTGGTACCAATATTCAAAAAAAGAGCATAGACATATTCTGGAGAACTACAGGCTGGTCAGCCTAACATCAGTAGTAGGTAAATTATTGGAGGGCATGATAAGGGACTATAGCCAAGAATTTTCTGATGAAAACAGTATCATTTAGTAGTAATCAGCACAGGTTTACAAAGGGTTGTTCTTGCCAGACCAATCTGTTAACGTTCTACAGGAAAATGAGCTGCCATCTAGACGGGGAGGCCTGTGGATGTGGTGTATCTGGATTTTGCAAAAGCATTCGATACAGTTCCCCATAGATGCTTAATCTACAAGCTCAGGTTTGCAGGCATGGACCATAAGGTTTGTTCTTGAATAGAAAACTGGTTACAGGGATGCGTCCAAAGGGTAGTGATAAATAACGTGTACTCAGAGTGGTCTGGAGTGGTAAGTGGGGTACCACAAGGTTCCGTCTTGGGACCAGTTCTGTTTAATTTATTCATAAATGATATAGAGGATGGAATAAATAGCTCAATCTCTGTTTTTGTGGATGATACAAAAATAAGCATGGCAATAACTTCACAGCAGGATATAGAAATTTAACAGAATGACCTGATCAAAATACAGGAGTAGACAACTACATGGCAAATGAGGAGTAATGTGGAGAAATGTAAAATAATGCACTTGAGGGCTAAGGACATAAACGCAAACTACTCACGAGGGGGAGAACCTTTGGGGGAACCAAGTATGGAGCAAGATCCGGCAAACCCCCCCCCCCCTGTTCGAATACCAGGCCTGCCACTTGGCTCATCAGGTGTGGGTTGCTTGTTCCAGAGAGCCTGGTTCTCCCTCTGTCAGGACGGAGATCAAAGACACACAGAGGCAGGCTGTGTTTGCATTCTAGTTCCTCACCCTGCTTCTGTCAGCAGCGGTGGTGGGGATTAATAAAGCTGCGTCAGGACTGAGCAGCTTGCAGAGGGGGACACTGAGTTGCAGGCAATTAGTGTGCAGTAAGCTCTAGCAACCAAATTGTGAGTGGCAATGTGTGGTAACCTCTAGCAACCAATCAGCAAGCAGTAATGTGTAGTAACCTCTAGCAATAGAATGGTGAGTGGTAATTTGTAGTAACCTCCTCAGAATATTTTTTTTTCTTGTTTTCCTCCAATAAAACCTAGGTGCAACTTATGGAGCGAAAAATACGGTATTCAAATTCAATCTAAGGGGGTGTAAGAGGACACAGGGACCACACAGAGATTGGAGGAAAAGTGGTTTAATCCTAAGCAGCGCAGAGGGAGTTTTACTGTCAGGGCGGTAAAAATGTGGAACTCTCTTCCACAAGTGGTGATGTCAGTGGGGAGTATTGATATTTTTAAAAGACTCTTGGACGTGCATCTTAAACAACACAACATACACTGATATGGGAATGGATATCTTGACGCTGACACACATACACCTACACAGGTTGAACTAGATGGACTGTTGTCTTTATTCAACCTTACCTTCTATGCAACTATGAGAGTAAACAGTAGGTGATCTCCACTTGCCATTACCAAGCCAGTACTGGCAGACAAATTACTTGCTTAACCAGTGTACTCATTCTAAAGCAATAGATGTGTAATCTTTGCTAAAAGAAACTTGAATTTAAATAAATTAATAGGGCACCTACCATCATTACTAAATCGGGTATACTTTTGACTTCAAAAAGTAGTTTACTTAATCGTGCATCACAGGACAAAGAAGAGTTATCAGTCATTGTTACGTGGGTTATGCTGACACCTTCAGTTGAATGGACACTGGCCAACAAAAAAAAAGACAGAAATCCTCAACCAGGCATAACCCCTCCCAGCTTGGCTAATCCTCAGTTTTGTTCTAGTGTATGAAGGTGGTGGATGCTTTCCTGGGTCTCTCTAAGGAACTTTCTTCTTACATCTCTGGGGATAATCCTAACACCCTTATCTGGGCAGAGGTGGGTCCTTTCCAGATTGGTTATTATGGCCAGCAGTCCAAGAGTGACTGTCCTTGGATCCCACATACAGAGTCATTTCTAGTGCATCATTTTGCCACCAAAATAGTTTGCTTACTAATATCCCATGGAGAAAGAATTCTGAAAGAAATGGGGTTTGTCAGCTCTTGACCCAGCTATTTCCTATTTGAATAAGACCTACACAGTCCTGGTGGAAGATGTCCTGGAAGACATGAATTAAGGGTTGAAAGCCCAGTTTAAGGCATCATTCTCTCCAGTGAGAGTAGCCCTGCAGCCTGCAGGGACTTCTGTAGGAGTGTGCCAAGGGCTGGACATTTGGCAGCTTCTGGAAGATTTTCTGAAAGCCCTGAGCTTCTCAGTGGATGCCTTAAAGGATTCATTCCTAAAGCAGCTTTCACAAGTGGGCACTACATCTGTCCACATGGGTATGATCCTATGGCTTAAGTGTTGGCTAACAGAGCTTCTCTACAGAAAGTACATTGGGAAGCTGTCCTTTAAGGTTGGATGCCTACATCCATAAGGTGACTGTGAAAGAGTACTCTCTTACCACTTAAGAAGAAAGCAAAGGTTGCAGATAAGAAGGCCAATAAATAACGCCTTCAGAGTCCAAATGGAGTTCTTTTCGTAAGCAACCAGCCTCGAACTCCAAATAAAAGCCCATATCCCAGCCTCGTAGGAACTGGAATCCATCCAAGCGTTCCAGTCCTGGAGGCAAATCTTCCTACCAGTGAAGGGACTTGCCCACACTCTCAGGCGAAAGAAGGCTTAAGGGCCTTTATAGCCATTTGGACACAGGAAATCTCAGATGACTGGGTCCACAGTGCAGTTTACAGAGGATAAAAGCTGGAATTTCTCTGCTGTCTCCCTTCAAGCCTTATGGGCTCAAGAGTGCCTTTTGATCCACGAAAAAGAGTTGTTTTCTTTGTGGCCCTGGAAAGATTATTGTCCAAAGGGGTCATTGAACCTGTGCTGGTAGAGGCCTCAAGACTTTTACTTAAACCTGGTTGAATGTTTCCAAGCTAAATGTAGATGGCTGGCCTATCCTAGGCCTCAAGGGTCTCAATAAGTTTATGAAAGTTCAAAAATTCAGGATGGAGTCTTTTCTGGTTAGTGATTGCTTCGCTTCATCTGGGGGACTTCCTGGCATCAATTGACATCAAGGATGCCTACCAACACATCGTAATTTTCCAGCCTCACCAACTATTTCTTTGCTTTGCAGTGTAGGATTGCCACTATCGGTTTGTGGCATTACCATTCGACCTGTCCACAGCCCCCAGGGTGTTACTAAAATGTTAGCCATGGTTCCAGGGTTGTTGAGATTCCTAGGGATTTCCATTGTAGGATACCTGAACAACTTACTTCTACGAGAGCATCTGCATTGAAGACTGACACTTAACATCCAGATGACAGTCTTGGAGAGGTTTGGCTGAGTTCTAAACCTTCAGAAATCGGACTTGGCTCTGACCCAATACCTCCAATGCTTGAGTTTAATTCTGGATATGTCTCAGGCAAGGATACTGCTTCCACAGGAAATGTGCCTGTCTTTTTAAGCCCTGGTGCAGTCTCTAAGAACGTTGGAAGGTCCCTCACTCCAGACATGCATGAGTGCTGGTGAAAATAGTAGTCCTCTTTGATTCAGTCCCCTCTGCAGTGTTTCATTCCAGAGATCTTGGCTCAATATCCTGGTGGTATGGGACAAATATCAGGAGTAACTGAATCAGCCAATGCACCTGACTCCCAAGACTAGAGCGGCTCTGGAATGGTAGACACCAACGCAGATACTGGATGCAGGGAAATCCTTCCTTCCAACGAAATTGAAGGTCTTGACAACAGATGCCAGCCTGTCAGGCCGGGGAGGTGTTCTGGAGAGCCTCTCCTTTCAGGTAATATGGGAATCAGTGGAGCAGAAGTTGCCATTTAACATCCTGGAACTTCAGGTGATCTGGCTGGCCCTCTTGCATTGGTCTGTCTGCCTACCTTTAAGATCTCCCTGTAAAGGTACAGTTGTACCATGCCACTGCAGTGGCATGTGTCAGCCTTGATGTGAACCATTAACCAAGGAGGGACAAGAAGTCGCACTGAGCTTAATGTTCTGGCCATCTCTGCTGTCCACATTTCTGACATGAAAGATTGCCAGGCAGATTTTCTCAGCTGCTAACAGCTAAAACTGAAGGAATGGGCCCTTTTCCCGGAGTTGTTTAGAGATTTGTCTGCGATGGGGGGGCTCTGGATCTCTTGGTGTCCAGATTCACAAGAAAGTGGACAAGTTTGCATCCCGTACCTGCTCTATGCTTTCCCTCCACTTCAGATCTTCCTCTCCTGTTACACAGGATAAAGGTAGAAAGCGTTCTGATGATCCTGCTCACCCTGGCTTGACCAAGAACATGGTATGTAGACATTATAGACCTCTTGGCAGCCAAACTGTGGGCTCTTCCAGATTGACCGCACCTGATGTCTTGGGTTCCAAAATTCCATCCTGCTTTACAGTTTCTAGCTTTGACAGTGTGGCTGTTGAAGCCCAGATCCTGAGAGATGGGGGAGTTTGAATCTGTGATTTCCTACCCTTCTCAGGGCCAGAAAGTTGACCTTCACTTGGTGTGTCATTTATCAGTTCCATTCTCGACGACTGTATGTTGTTGGGCAGATTGTGTTTTTCTCGAGTCTGGGATGGAAATGTCCTTTTGAGTACCATCAAGAGACAAATGTTAGCCTTAGCTGTGCTTTTTTAGAGACCTGTTGTGTCTCATTCTTTGGTCAGAGCCTTTTATTCAGGATGTTACTCAGCTTGCTTCTCCTCCCCCTCCCATTTATCTCCGTGGGACCTTAACTTTGTCTTGTCAGCTTTTCATTTGAACCTCTCCAAGTGATTCACTTAAAGCGGGGGTCCACCTATCTATCGTTTTTTTTTTTTTTTGGAGTTCATTCACAAACTTTTCTTCTCATGATTATCTACTCACATGTTCTTTGTAATAAGTCCGCCTGTGTCCGATTTCGTTGTAAAGAATAACTTATAAAATTCACTGAAGGCGGTTTCCATCTTCATTGTGGGCATTTGAAGCCCACAAGCATGTATTTCCTGGATGCGGTGAATGCTGTGCTCCCAGCATTCACCGAGATGTTGTGATGACGTTGTTGCACAATGCATGCTGGGAAGCCTGAGACTAGCTCCCAGGGGACTGTGGGAGGTCTGGGAGAGGCTAGAAACACGCCTACTCCCATGGGAGGAAAACCAGGAAGTGCTAAGAAGATTAGGAAAAAAAAGGTAATTACGGCGATTTAAATTTTTTTACACAGCATGTCAGCATCTAGGCAAGGAAGAGAATGCATAGAGATAATGTTCAAAATTTGGGTGGAACCCCGCTTTAACGCTTTTTACATGCAAGATTGTGTCTTTGGGACTTTGGTTCACAGGGTCTTGGAGTTGGCTGCACCAAGTTTTGGGTTCTTTACCAGGATAACATGTTGGGGGCCTTAATCCTCTTTCTTTCCTAAGGTAGTTTTCCTTTTGTCTTACTCCTAAGCTTCCAAAGAGAAGCGCTTCACACTAAATGATGTTCGAGCTGTCCACCTTTTATCTGAAGTCTACAGCTTAGTTTCAACAGTCTGATTCCCTGCTTGTTTTTGCCTGAAGGACCTTGTAAGAGTTAAGCTGCTTCTAAATCCATTTCTAGTTTATTTCTCAGACCTATGGGATCAAGGGTGAAGTTCCTCTCTTGGCCAAGGCCCATTCCACTAGGAGTGTCGGTGCTTCTTGGGATGTTCAGCATCAAGCTTCTGTTCATGTTTGTAAAGCTGCTAGCTGGCCTTCTCTGTACATTTTTTCAAAGTTCTATCAGGTTGATATTTTTGCCTGTGCAGATACCAGTTTTGGATGAAGGGTTCCCCATTTTATGTTTAGGGATTTGGGCTTGTTGGCCTTGTTGTGTTGCCCTCTCCTTTGATTCATTGCTTTGGGACATTGCATGTAGTAATGACTATTTAACTTCCCTGTGTTCTAACATGTACGATTAAGAAATTAGGATTTTTGGTCTACCTATAAAATACGTTTGTTGGAGTAAATCACAGGACGAAGATATCCCTTCCCTCTGGCTTGTGTTCCTCAATGCTTGCTACAAAACCAAGGTTGAGCTGGCAGGGGTTATTCTTTGGGTGGGTCCTGCTTTTTTCTTTTTTTTCCTGCATAGTGTCTGTTCACCTGAAGTTGGCAGCATAATCCATTTAATTATGACTATTAAAGTGGTTCTAAAGGCGGAATTTTTTTTACCTTAATGCATTTTATTCTTCCCAGCCCCCCCCCCCCACCCCCCCTTATACTTAAACCCCATGTCAATCCTGCGATGTTCATGAGAGCAGCGTCTCTCCCATGTCTGTCTCTTCATTGGCCCATACAGCAGCGAGAGCCACTGGCTCCAAGAAAAGGATTTTACAGGTAAACTAAAAATCCTGATGTTTACATAAGAAGCACTAGTCTTCCTTGTGCTAGATTAACAGGAACCTGCTGTAAAAAAAGAGCCTGCCATTGCTTACCATTCCTTCTCTAAATGCAATTTGTCTGGCTCTCATGTTAATGCTTTGGCTTCAATATTTCCTGAATCATTAACCTGGAACAAATATAGAGATAATGAATTCTGCCATTTTTCTGTTCTGGGACTTTGATTCAAAAAGTATTATGACCAGACAGCTATGCAGCAAGCGGGTTTGGAGGCCAGCAACCGCAGCCCCTGTACTTCTCTTATGACAGCTTCACTTTAAGAAGCTTAAGCCACATGGCCTTTGACCATCAGAGAGATTCTAATGTTCCTATCCACAATGAGAAAATAGAATAAAAAGGCTAAACAATTAGATCAAGGCTAGATAAATATGAATTTTACATAAATTGAGGCTTATTATTTCCCACCACTTATATCTTTCAAGTGTGCATAAAAATAAATAAATAAAATTCCACTCTAACTGTATTTTCACAAGAGAACACACTGCTTTTTTTCCTACTAGCAGCACTTCCATTGAGTCCACACAATGGTTATCTAGGTTCATGTACTACAGGATCGTAATATATTAATACATTTTTTTAGTTTTTTTCACTGTCACCTGCTGTTGCTTTAACAGACCAATCTGTGCAGCAAAATAAGCAGTTAAAAGGTTGGAACAAACCATTTAACCCTTTCAGGGGAGCTTTCAATGGTCAGCTTTTATCCACTGATGTAGAAAACTGTAGCTTTAGCTGCTTAAATGTGTTGGCTGGAGTTCAGCTGCATCTAACACTACCCTCTTCCCAGATTGACCAAAAGTGTCTCCGTTGCTCCTCCAGTGGTTCGTAAAGAAAACAAATGCAGTCACCACTTTTAAGGATGGGTAAACTCTGCAATATATTACATTTTTGTTTTGGGATTTATTAGTGCTTTAACAATCTGCTGGCAAACCTTGCATACATAGTTGGCTGACCCATTCAGCTACACAAGTAGTGTTTATGACAGCTTCTTTATACCTGTCTCTTGTTTCAGGTTGTGGTTATGGAAGGTACCAACAGCACTGGTAGAAAATTTGTTGCTTCCAAGCTTTATGAGGTAAGAAAAAAGGCTAACAATAATGCACATTGACTGATCTCTGCTAGCTAAATGTCCTCTGATAACTAGTGTAACTTTGTTTACACATGGCATTAGTGGCAGTTTTTGCTTGGCTTCTTTTTTCTCTGTTCCAAAAAAAAAAAAAAAGGAAAGAAGCTATAATAATGCAATGCAGGAACCTTTGTATGTACTTGTATTTCAGATTCCAGGGTGCCTGAAGTACAAAGATCAACTTTTCTTCACAAAGTTGATGGCTGACCCAACTCTTCTCACACCTTGTGCTTAGCTATTAGTTATTCAGGCTGCCTATCCTGCGTGGGAAAAAACTTGACTTTTTTCTTCACAGAATCCGTAACTGGTTTCATTCCTTCCACTTCCCGTGCTTAGCTTTTCAGCATGCCTGTCATGCCCAGAAACCAGGTACAGGAAGGGCAATCTAGCTTTCCTTTGTGCATGTTCTGGTTTACTTTTTTGAAAATAGGTTTACCAAATGATTAACCCTTTCACTGCCATGGATGTAAGGCATACAGATCTACAGAACCGTTTCCAGCTGGCCAGGTCAGTATGCCTTACATCGGCTTCATTTCCCACCCTGCTATAAGCTCATGATCGTTCAGTGAGCAAGAACTTTTAACAGAATGATTCTCTTCACTCTGCTAAAAAAATGATGCCCAGTGGGAGGATCCAGTCATAGGTGGGTATCGGCAAATAACTTTCCTGTACAACCCGCTATCTCTACTGTGTCGTTGTCGCCCCCCCTCCTCTATCCCTCCTTTACACTGCCTTACCCTTCCTGATCTATTTCCCCAAACCCCCCCCCAAACTACGATCCCCCTGCAGCTGTCACATTCGCTCCTCTGCTCTCCCGCCTGCTGTTTGTGTTGCAGGGCAGCCACGCCGGGATCGAACTGCAAGAAAAGATTACCCCCCCTCCAGTGCCCCCCTAGTTGCCTTATGCCCAGGTGCTGCCTGCCCTGCAGCTGCTAGCTGGCTCTCCCACCCGCCCTCCCACTGGCTTTCAGTGCTACAGGACAGGCACATAATGATCAGTTTTTATAAAAGCTACCCCCCCACACGCTGCTCTGACCCCCTCTATGATGTTAGTTGGCTCTCCTCCCCTCCCTCCGGCTGCAGCCGCTGGCAGATTGCAGTCAGTATGGAGGGGGGTGTTGCAGGGGATGGGAGCTGCATTCTTTCAGCCCCCTTCCTTTCCTGAAAAAATGCAGCCCAGTGATCATTACAGATTGCTCCTGCATTCTTTCATCACTGATAGATCGTAAACGCTGTTTACGATCTGTCAGTTTGTGAATGAACCAATGTCTCTTTTTTTGAATCAATAGGAGTCTATACAGACTCTTTATTCATTCATATACAGTGCAGTTCAGGTTGAAGAGAAAGGGACTTTCTTCTTCTTCCACTTTGGCTCAAGCTTCAGAGGTTACTGATAGGTGGCGAGGAGGCAATGCAACACCACCTCACTGCTAACTTTAGCCCAATTTTACCAACAAATCAACCGCATGCATTGCACACGGTTGCGGGACATCCCCTTGACATGAATGTGCAGTGTTCAGGGGAAGACGTCACTTCAGGTTGGATCAAGTTGGCCGTAGGCGCAAAGCATTGCGGCATCAGCACCCTGTCCACTGCCTATTGCAGCTCAAAGCAGAGCTCTACCCAAAAGGGAAAGCTCCGCTGATTTTGACAGGTACCCACTTCCGGGTAAGATCGCCACGAGAAACTACAAAGCTGTTTGGCACCTCCTCCTTCCCCCTGCAGCCTTCTGGGACACACACAGAAGAATGCGGGACCATTCACAAAGCGCAGCACGACTCACTCATGCGCAGAAGGAAACCGGCTGTGAAGCCCAAAGGCTTGACTGTCGTGTTTCCCTTAGTCAAGATGCCAGCATCTGCACCCAAAGCCGATTGAAGAATCAGCTCAGGTGCTGATATCACTGGATCCTTGGACAGGTAAGTGTCCTTAATTAAACATCAGCAGCTACAGTATTTGTATAGCTGCTTACTTAAATTTTTTGGGGGGGGAGACTGGAGCTCCTCGTTAGGGGAGGGGGGGTGCGTTTGCCAGGCAGGTTTTAGTGTATTTTTAGCAACAATGTTGTTTTGATAAACATTACCGCGAGGCTTTAAAAATCAGAAGCACTTTTTTTTTTTTTTTTTTTAATTCTACAGGTCATATGCTTTCAGAAAATATATGGTTTAGGGGGTATTTAAAAAATTCTAAAAGCTGTAAGGGAAGAATGAATACCTCCCAGATTTTTAGAGAAAATTGGATAGTTACATTTATGCGTGCGTTTGATTTTAACCATTTTGCAAAAAGGCGCAATGTAAAAATTTTTTGTTATTAACTCCATACAGGGTAAGCTTTTATATTTAGTAGGGATTTAGCAGAAATGTTGTAAAATTCGCTGTTTTTATCTGCTAATAATGGTTTTAGTTATTGTTTGCGAATATATTGTTAAACATTAATGCAAATACCGTGGGGCTTAAAAAATCAGTAGCACCTTCTTTTTATTCCACAGGTCATATGCTTTCAGAAAATATATAGTTTTGAGGGGTCTTTCACAAATTCTGAAAGCTGTAAGGGAAAAATAAAAACCTTTAGATTTTTTCAGAAATTTGGATATTTACACTTTTGTTTCTGTTTGATTTTCACCATTTCGCAAAAATACGCATTTTAAAAGTTACAAATATTAATTTTTTATTAACTCAATACAGGTAAACTTTTATATTTAGGAATTTTGTTAAATTTGCTGTGTTTTTACCTGCTAATAATGATGATTTAGTGATTTTTATCAAAAATATTTTTTAGATAAACCATTGCGCAAATATCGTGGGACCTTTTAAAAATCAGTAGCACCTTCTTTTTAGTCTACTGGTCATGTGCTTTCAGAATATATATGGTTTGGGGGGTCTTTTACAAACTCTGAAAGCTATAAGTGAAAAATAAAAAAGCAAAGGAAAAATTGCAAAAATAGTCTGACCACCTGAGTATAAAAATGGAGCACAGGGCCTGGCAGCGAAAGGGTTAAAATAACAATAATATAACGCTATGAGTGGCAGTGGTATTTTTAGTGAAAATTATGTTTTGAAAAACCTTTGCACAACCATCATTGGACCTAAAAAAAAAATCAGTAGTGCCTTGTTTTTATACTACCTGTTCTGTGCTTTCAGAAAATGTGTGGTTTTGGGGGGTCTTTTACAAACTCTGAAAGCTGTAAGTAAAAAATAAAAAACAAGAAAAACGTTTTAAAAATGAATTGGCCGCCTGTGTTTAAAAGTGAAATGCAGGCACTGGCAGCCCAAGGGTTATACCCTGAGTCATGGTGAGCAAAAATAGTATTTAATAAATGCTGTATATTTATTGTACTGATTATTGTCCTCACAGAATTATTTTTCATTTCAGGGAGTGCCACTCCAATTTCATCAGGCAACAGAGGATTTGGAAGGTAAGCACTCAGAGCTGTATAGGGTAGGTCCTTATCAAAATGGGATATTGGTGGATTGTCCTGGTTTGAATAAAAATTGCGCGGTCATACAACACTGTACCCATATGACATTTTGATCTTTTTTTTCCCACAAATAGAGCTTTCTTTTGGTGGTATTTGATCACCTCTGCAGTTTTTATTTTTTGCGCTATAAACAAAAAAAACGACTATTTTGAAAAAAACACAATATTTTTTACTTTTTGCTATAATAAATATCCCAATGCAGGAAGAGAGGACAGCTGCTACAGATGGCACAGTGCAGGATTGTGTGGGGACAAAGGTAAGTATTTATAATAAATGTTCTTTATTCTGTGTGTAGTGGCTAAAAAATAGGCACTAACTGTAGGCAGTACACTGCTGGGCTCAGAATTTCTGTCCAAAAGTGTCTTGATACCAGACAAGATGATGAAATGGTTTGTATAGGAAATGTTTCTAATGGATATTTAGGAGAAGACATGTCTTTTGTTACATTTTTTTACCACAGAAGTGGGGTTTACACACGTTAAAGGATATGAAAATGCTGCACTGGTCATTGCATGTAATGCAATTTGAGTCAACATCCAGACAAGAAACCTGCACAACTTTTGGGCACTAGTATTAAAGGATAAGTTCACTTTAAAAAAAAAAAAAACTAAAAAATAAATGCACATTTTTTTTTTTTTGCAGGTAAAAAAACAATTTTTTTGTAGAATTCTACAATTCTACAATTTTTTTGTAGAAGCCTGAAAGCATTGCACCCGCAATCAGCGCTCAACAGTGCCGTGGTGGTTCATTGAGAACTGCAAGCCGACAGCCGCAGAGGCATCATAGAACTCTGTGAATGAATGACGTGGGCAGGCGGAGCCCCACATGTACGTGTTTTATAAACATTGTTACAGCGAGTGGGAGGAAAAGATCCCCTGCTCACTGTCACAATGGGGGCAGCTGCATCTGTAACATGTTACAACCTGAATATGAGTGTAACATGTTACGAAAGGTGAACTTATTCTTTAAACCAGGGGTCTCAGACTGACGGCCCTCCAGCTGTTGTGGAACTACAAGTCCCATCATGCCTCTACCTGTGGAGTCATGCTTGTAACTGTCAGCCTTGCAATGCCTCATGGGACTTGTAGTTCTACAACAGCTGGAGGGCCACCAGTTTGAGACCCCTGCACCTTCCCTGAAGGCATATCTGTAGCTTGCAATGAAAATCGGAAAAGATCTTTAAAGTGCACATAAACTGATATGCATCTTGAGTGACAATTACCTTCTTGTTAGATCCTGGAGAAATGTGGCTTGTGATTCTCTAGGAATTAGCCTTGGGAATAATGAACGAAACGTATACTGTTACATTTGTTGCGAAAGATTTTGTTTTTAAGAATATAGAATTTATACTTTGAAACTTTAGGGTTACGGCCCCAAAAAACACTCAAATATTGGTATGGTGATGTGCCAACTAGCGTACAAGTTTGTTTTTGGATTGTGGTGAGCACCGAGAGCAAATTTGTGCAGACACTGGGAAGCATACAAAATACATGCACATATTGTGGCTATTGTATTACACATTAATCCATGTTATTGTACATATTGTACAACAACGCAGAGCTGCAAGCCATGTGTGCCAGCAACTTGGCAATTGGTGTTATCCAAAGTGGTTGTAAACCTCAGACATAAAATATGAACAGAGCATATCCCTCTGTAATGTGTACTCAATTAAGAGCAGAGAAAATTGAGTACTGTCCGTGATACTTTTTTTATTTGCACTAACATACAATTTTTCAGGACAAGCTTCCGGGGTATGTCCCCTTCTTCAAAGTCCAAGCAGTACTGATTAACACATTTTTAAGCAGAATGTTAAAAAAAAACACACATCTCTGAGGGAAAGGAGAGAGAAAAAAGAGAAAAACAAACACATACAAATCAATGGTAATAAAGATAGCAGCAGAGTTAGTGAGATAAGACAGAGGGAGAGCTATGGAATGGAGGGGGGGGGGATGATAGTCACAGAGGGGGTCGTAAAACTTTAGTATAATGGGTAAGGAAACCAATATCTAAATTCGGGCCATTATTTTTTGTGTCAAAAAGAATTATCATTCTTAGTTCAAACGTTTTCCTTTCCTGGATAGTTTTGAAATTCTCTTTAAGAACTAAAACATTGAGGTCTTCTATAGTGTGGTCCGATTTGAGCAAAAATGGTAAAATTAGATTAACCGAACTAAAGTGCAGCCCTCATAAAACAAAAACAAATATCAGTCCAGTATGTGTATCCCTAATAAAATGTCCACGCAAACAAAGGAACTCCACCGCAAATTCTAGGTGAAATAATCTTCACATAAATCTCTGCATAATAAAGTAGAAAATTCCTCCAGGTGAAAAAAACACTCAGTGCTCCAACACCAGTGACCAAATCAAAGGCTTACCTGAACAGTATGACCCTGAAAAAAGAGATAATATAAGGTTTAAAAGTGATTAGCTCAAATCCCAGATATATGATGTCGCCACTTCACTTCACCATATATACTTGTAGCTTCAGCCACTCAGGGCATTGAATAATGAGAACACTCCACATGGTGTAAAATCAATGTTATTAAATATTTATTTAATAAAAAGATACTCGCATATAAAAAACATAGCGCCGTACAACTCAAACTCCCCAGAGGAATACGCAAATCGCTTCTGGATTCCATAATACGTGATGACGTCACGAGTGTGACCTCCGAAAGCGATCTTTTTTTTTTAAATGTGAGTAGCGTTGTTTTTTAATACATTTTTGATACCATGGATTTTACACTCTGTGGAGCATTCTCTTTTCTCTGCACATTCATTGCAGCTATATATGGTGAAGCGAAGTGACGACAACATATATCCAGGATTTGAGCTAATCACTTTCAAATGTTTGATCTCATTTTGAGGGTCATACTGTTAAGGAAACCTTTGATTTGGGCACCGGTGTGGAAGCAGAGTGTTTTTTTTTCACCTGAAGGAGTTTCCCATATTATTATGCAGAGGTTTATATAAAGATTATTTCACCTAGAATTCACGGTGGTGGTCTTTTGTTTGCATAGACATTTTATGATAGATACTGGACTGATATTAGTTTTGTTTTGTGTTTGGTTTATAAGATATAGAACTGTAATAGCATTATTCACGTTATTGTTCAAATCTTTATTTATATGGAAACAAAGGAGAGAACAAAATAGGCCAGGCAAAGTGAACTTTGTGGAGGATGAAAATATGTTGCCTCATGACACTATACTGTATAAGGGCCCAGTTGTGAGTTATGGGTTCAAAGAGAAGGATATCCCTAGAAAGTGATATAAGGCAAAATTAATAAATCCAAATATGCAGTGAGCAGGTTATGCCATGAGATTGGTGAAATAATGAAGGGAACCCATCAGTTCGCAGAACCCATTTTCGTTTGTTTCGCAAAAAAAAATAAAAAAACCCAGTGCTGATCAAATACCACCAAAAGAAAGCTATGTCTGTCTCACAAAAATTATAAAAACGTTGTTTGAGTACAGTGTTGCATGACCGCACAATTGTCATTCAAAGCGCGACCACACTGAAAGCTGAAAATTGGCCTGGGCAGGAAGGAGGTGAAAGTGCCCGTTATTGAAGATGTTAATACTGTAGACCGCTACATAAATCTGCATTCCTTGCTGTTATATTTGTGAAGTTTTGAAATAAGTGAATGGGTTAAATTCCAAGCTATTTTAAATATTTAGGGCTGTGTTCATATTCACACAAAAAATTTGATTTGTAATGGGAAAAAAAATATCTGAATTTTATTTATTTTTGTATTGTTTTTTGGCGGACATGTTGGTGTTCTTTATAGCAGATGGGGTCTTAATAGTTCTCAGATCTATATAATAATAATTGGTAATTCCAAGACTGCATTGTAGAAAGGAATTAATGATGCATTCAGTTTATTATATTGGAATATGAAAGCCATCTTTGAACTTTGTGTTTTTAAAAAGGGAATTTATCAAAGTATTAGCCATCAAAGTGATTTTTCGGTGTAGTCTGTGGAAGCAAAGTGGAAAAAGGTACATTGAGAGAGAGTCAAGTACAGTTCAATTTAGAGAAAACTATTTTCATATTAAAAAGAAAAACTTTACTCAACTTGAAAAGATGAAAAACACCTTGAATAGAAATTCAAAAATGTAGGTTGTTAGGCTACTTTCAGACTGGGGCGGGCGTCGGCGGTAAAGCGACGCTATATTTAGTGCCGCTTTACCGTAGTTTTAGCGGTGCTATTCGGCCGCTAGCGTCTGGAAAAGGGTTAAAACTGCCCGAAAAGCGGCGATGCCCCATTGTTTGTAATGGAAAGGGACGCTTTAGGAGCGGTGAATACACAGTTCATATAGCGCTGCAAAGATGCGGTTTGCAGGATTTTTTTTCCCCGTCCTGCAGGCGCATCGCTCCAGTGTGAAAGCCCTCGGGCTTTCACACTGGAGACACAGGAGAGGCTCTTTACAGGTGCTATTTTTAGCGCTGTAGCGCCTGTAAAGCACCTCAGTGTGAAAGTAGCCTTAAAGAAGAACTTTACAAAACCCCACCCCCCTATTTTTGGCTTTTCATTATTAAGGGAACCAACTGCAAGAACCAGGAAGAGACGACTGTCTCCCCTAATGACGTATTTTATGAGCGATAAGGTGTGTTTACACGCGTCAAGTGCTTGGGCGTTAATTCATTTCATTGGCCAGAATAATTTATTCTGGTTATTGAAAATAATTAACATTTAAGCGCTAAACGCACCTCCGTTAACTTGGGTTTAGACATGTTTACAAGCGACAGACGTTTTTTTCTGCCCAAACTCTGCTGCTCCTGGATGCACTGGCAGGGTTTTTTTTTTTTTTTTCTTGCCTCTATACTTTCCTGCCACTAAACGCTGCTAAAAGCCTATGTGTGCTTGGACACAAAGGCTGGCCATACGTTATCTTGTACAATTTTCCTTAAGATTTACCAAAACCATATAATGTGAGGTCAAACCTAAACTCTTTCAATCTGTATGCAATCAGACAGACCCTTGCACTACATAGTTGAAGGTAAATCCAGGGTTGCTAAAAAAAATAAAAAAAGATTTTTTTTTTATTTAAATCTGATTTTTTTTTTTTTTTATCAAATTTATTTTAATAAAATGCTTTTGAAGTAAAAATCTCTCTGATAGTTTTCTATTTAAGATGCATTATGGAGCTTAGTTATGTAGAATAAGGCTGTATACCCACAATATTTACATCTTTGGTAAACATTCAATGAATCCAAGCTCTGCAAGCTGAGATAACATGCACTGCATTGATGCATTTACACAATTTCACAGTAACCATGAGGTAAAACAAAGTTCAGGAATATTCCTTTATCCCATTGTTTTGGAAATCCATGTACAGGCAGTCCCCGGGTTACAAACAAGATCGGGTCTGTAGGTTTGTTCTTAAGTTGAATGTTTGTAAGTCGGAACAGGTAATTTTTTAAGCGTAGCTCCAGCCAAAAAAAAGTTTTTTAAGCTTTATGGATAGCATAGGGAAGGGTTAACACCCCTGTATCTTTTGTTTTGCTGTCTGTGCCCCTGTTCAGAAGACTTCACCTCACTTTCTGTCCCAATGACAGTTGGATTTAGAAAATTTTGGGTTGTTGTGGAAACAAGGATTGGTGATAAAGCATCAGTGGAGGTACCTTTTTCCCATAATAACTCTTACAAGAGTGAATTTCCCTTCCTAGGGGTAGATTTCCTCTCACTTCCTGTTGTCTCCCTCTGTCTGTAAGTAGGAGTCGTTTGTAAGTCGGTTGTTTGTAACTAGGGGACTGCCTGTACGCTACAAACTGTATGATTGAATTGGTTCTGATATTGCTGCTAAAAAAAAATTATTGCTGCTTTACTAACCTGACAGCTTATAATTCTAAGTAGGAAACTTATTTTGTTTGCAAATATTAACGGGTAAGTTCACCTTTACAGAAAAAAGGAGCAGCGATATTTCGTAATGGGCTCTGGTATAGCTGCGTCATCGGTCCGGGGCTTAGAAATACCCTCGGCTTAATCTCCAAAACGTACCCCGTCAGGAGCATTCTCATTGGTCGGCACGACCAATCAGAACCCGCGTAGCCCGTCCTGTCAGCAGGGAAGAAGAGGAGAGAAAGCCAAGGGGATTTCTAAGACCCGGACCGGTGGCGCTGCTATACCAAGGTTCATAATGGGATATCGCCGCGCTCCAGGTCAGCGGGACTAGGGGGGGTGAGGAGGGGGTCCTGTGTAAGTTCACCTTTACAGATTTTTCTGTAAAGGTGAACTTACACTTTAATGTGTGTGACAAGTTTTGTTCATATACTGCATCATATAGCATTCATTATATGCTACCATCCTTTTGTGTTTTCACAAGTTTCCTCTTGTGGCCGAGTTGTCATGGCCACACAATAATGGTAAACATTTGTGGTAATTTCTCTGTGTACTGAGGATCTGCTACATAGTCTCTTCTCTTGAGCTTTAATGACACAGATTCAAATAGGGGCTCCATACACACACTGAATTTCATCAGTCATGCAGCTTGTTTGAGCATCATTTCTGCATAGAAAACAGAGCAGTTCTTTTAAGTAGTGAGCCTTAAAGATCAGTGTTACCCCAATCCAAGTCAGATAAACATTTTATTCCAGGGCCTTTAAATCCCTATTGTCAGATTGCACAGTCTAGTAGAAAACGTAGCTTTGTAATTACTGTTAACTGCCACTGTTATGCTTTAAGAAGAAAACTATAACTGAACTACTTTCAGTTTGCTAAAGCACTGTGTGTCAATTGCCTTTTTTCCCTTTTTAAATAAAGTACTGTTTTCGCTTTTATTTGCCTTTGCATCTTGGTACTGCTGATTTCCTGCAGCCTCTTAGCAGCTACCATCAGTGTTTTATATATGCACTCCAGCATTGGCTTCTTGTCATTGCACAAGGAGGATTTCTTGATGGTATGGACTATGTCTTAAGCCCGGACATAGACTGTTTGAATCTTGGGCCCGTTCAACAGGGATCGGCCAAGATTCAAACCATGTATGGGCAGGCTGATTGCAAGGAAGTTGATTGATCTATCAACTTTTGGGTACCACCAGCATGTCGGAGTTGTCATGTGATTATTGCCAGCAGCTATCACTGCGTGTTCTTCCCCCTTCCCCTGTGGTTGTAGGAAAGAAAATTATACCATTTATGGCCGGCTTTAGCATTGTGCATTGAAATGGCTCCTTGTAGTCTCCATCAAAAGCCTATGTGACACATGACTACAACTGGGATTGCTGGATTTTCACTGCAGAAAGTCTGAGCATATTTTCAACAGCCTGTATTCCAGTATATCAATATTCTAAATACTGCATACAAGAGCTCAGGCTTGATAGAAAGTTTGGGTACTTTAAACAGGTGAAGTTCAGAAACTATAGTCTCTGCCAACATTCATTGTAGGGTGTGGGACAATGTCATACACACAAAAGGAATTCAAATCAAGACAGGTGTGACATCCTCAGAGAATTCCACCTAAGAAGACATAACAGAGCTTGAATCGCCGATAAAAATAGGTGCCAAACCGGATTTATATTTCTGTGACTAGCCTTTGCCTGAGAAGTAATCTGAGAGCAAACAAGTAAGTTGGGCTTTATGAGTTCTTCAAAGGGGTCAAAATTGTCTCAGGAAATGTCAAAGGGGGTTGTGACCAATCCACGTATTATTACCAAGAGAGCACCGACATGCCTCCATCCCAATAAATATGCGAAAAAGTGAGGGGACAAAAGCGGGACTTTGTATGAGGCACGTGGGTGAATATATTGGGTTGCATGCTGAATATTGAAATGTAAATAATGAAGCAATATAGGTTCCACAAATGGTATTGAAGCGTAATCATAATATAAAAAGTTTTAATGGCATGTGTGTTTGGGCCAAATACAATCGAAGGAGAACACATATAAGATCCTAATAAAAGCGTATTGACAACAATGTATAACAGGCAGAGTTCATGAATTGATAATACAGTAGTAATAACACATATACATGATACATTACATAGGTGCATCAATAGATCTAAACTCAACGCGTTTCATGGCTTGTAACCAATCGTCAGGAGTCCGATGCCATTTAACTAAATCAGAAACAATAAAATACCTATTAATGTGTGAGCAGATGTATGTAAGGGAGATATACTGGAAATGTAATCTTCCGTGTACTCACAAGTTGCACATAGATCGATAGTGATAGTGTGTTCAAATACGATATCAGTTTGGGTCCATAGAGTCTCACCCGGGGTTGAGGCAGAGAGCATACCCCATAAGGGCCGCCAGCACGGCAGCCAATATGACAGAGGCACCCATGAAGACCGGCAGTCAGGGACATCTGGCGGGGCCATGGGATGTGGATAAGCTGGGGAAAAAAACGATGATGAATGAGGAAGGGTGTGTAGGTGGGTGGGTGAGTGATGATAGGATCAGTGAAAGCAGTGTGGGATGGCCATAGGTGTGTAAAGAAAAGCTTGAGTGGATAAGATGTGAGGGTAATGGGAGGGAATGGATGTGTGTGCAGCAGGAAGTCGTTACTGTGATGGGTAAGCGTGAGTGACAGGAGGTATGAGAGTTACCTGTCTCTCTGTTGCTTTCCTTTATGGGACCATATTGCCCTTTTTCCCTCCAATATCTCCATTTTGCTTTCTCTCCTTTTTTTGCCTTTTTATTTATTTTTTATTTTTTTGTTCCCCTTTAGTCAGACAACCACTGATTTAATTCAGGGCTAAAGTTCTTACTCTACTCTTCTTCTTTGTTCTTTTCTTTGGCCAGACAAATAACTGATTCAATTCAGGGCTAAAGCTCTTTTACTTTTTTTACCTTTCATATTTTCCTACCTCTTTCTTACTAATTTTTTTTCTTTTGTTTAGCTTTGGTCAAATAAATACTGATTAAATTCAGGGCCAAAGCTTTTTATGTTTCATACTTCCCTGTATAGAGAAGGTATCCTATGCAGGGAGCAAATATGTTTTCGTTTTCTTTGCCACATTGATCATATTCAAGGCAAAGATGTGCTAGCCTCTAGATATTACTTTTGTATTCATTCCTGAGTTACTTCAGACTATTCTCCCCCTTTTTTCCCCCACATTACTGTCATCTATCTGTCTCTCATGTACTATATGTGCTGGGTTCCGTTCAGTCTACTTCCCGGGGTTGCGATGCGCCCAGCCTGGGACCCATCACCCTTCCGTCTACGACGTGGGCGGGCCCTTGCCTCGGCGCATCGGCGTCATGCCTCCGACATCCCGCCTGCGGCGTATATGCCGCCGCATACGGGACGTTTAGTGTTTTTCCATCTCCGGGCTTAGACGCTGCAGGGTATGGTAGGCGGCCGCATACATCGGCCCTTCCCTCCCTCTCCTTGCCGCGTCACCACGCCCGCGCATGACGTTGGCGTGAGCGCACCTCATGTCCGCGGCATTAAATGGCTGCCTTTGGCCTGGGCATCCCATGACCCCGTCACTCATCCGGACTTCTGGCTCGGCTGGCTCACTCACCACACAGGTAACTCTCATACCTCCTGTCACTCACGCTTACCCATCACAGTAACGACTTCCTGCTGCACACACATCCATTCCCTCCCATTACCCTCACATCTTATCCACTCAAGCTTTTCTTTACACACCTATGGCCATCCCACACTGCTTTCACTGATCCTATCATCACTCACCCACCCACCTACACACCCTTCCTCATTCATCATCGTTTTTTTCCCCAGCTTATCCACATCCCATGGCCCCGCCAGATGTCCCTGACTGCCGGTCTTCATGGGTGCCTCTGTCATATTGGCTGCCGTGCTGGCGGCCCTTATGGGGTATGCTCTCTGCCTCAACCCCGGGTGAGACTCTATGGACCCAAACTGATATCGTATTTGAACACACTATCACTATCGATCTATGTGCAACTTGTGAGTACACGGAAGATTACATTTCCAGTATATCTCCCTTACATACATCTGCTCACACATTAATAGGTATTTTATTGTTTCTGATTTAGTTAAATGGCATCGGACTCCTGACGATTGGTTACAAGCCATGAAACGCGTTGAGTTTAGATCTATTGATGCACCTATGTAATGTATCATGTATATGTGTTATTACTACTGTATTATCAATTCATGAACTCTGCCTGTTATACATTGTTGTCAATACGCTTTTATTAGGATCTTATATGTGTTCTCCTTCGATTGTATTTGGCCCAAACACACATGCCATTAAAACTTTTTATATTATGATTACGCTTCAATACCATTTGTGGAACCTATATTGACTTCATTATTTACATTTCAATATTCAGCATGCAACCCAATATATTCACCCACGTGCCTCATACAAAGTCCCGCTTTTGTCCCCTCACTTTTTCGCATTGTCTCAGGAAATGCAAAAGACATGAGAATTATCCTGAAACAAAAATGTGAAAGATATTAAATAATTAGATATTCTCCTATAAGATGCTGTATTTATACATGCCCTAATGTGATTCACTCTGAGTCCACATCCTTGCTCCTTTTTGAAATACCCAGAATAATGTTCTTGCCACCTTGGCCATTTCACCAACATTTACCTTTAACATGGAACCATGACCATGCTCCTACATTTATCTTTATTTTAAAGTGGGATTATAAGTAAACATTAAATGAACCCCCCCCCCCCCTTGGGTTTAAACAAAAAATACCACTTATGTTAACTTGAAATCTTCCCAGGAACCTGGGTGATGAATGAATGGCCAATAAAATCTTTGCACAGATGGGTTGCTGAGCACACTATCTTAGTACATTGCTTCTGCAGCACACTCAACTGTCCTCCACAAATAGCGCTGGAGGTTGGTTGTCCAGGGAGGGGAGTGTAGTGTGTCACATATTGACATAAGTGTTAGACCTTGAACAGGCATTTGGGATTCTGATGTCTCTAGAGAAATTAAAGAACTTTACATTAGATTAGTTTTCAAGTTATTTGCCAGTGTGTATGTGAAAGCAGGCCTTATTTAAGGATAGTTTTTATTGAAGACTTTTTTTATATAAAGATTGAACAATATGTCTTAGATTCTTGCACTAAAACACAGCGGGGGTTGATTTAAAAGAAAATTACATCCAGTCAATTTACTTAGGAAATGTAACAAGCAATTTGGTTGTTATAGGCAACAACAGGTTTTGCTCCAGTTTTTTAAAAATCGGCCCCAATGTTCCTGTATTGAGACTAGTCTAGCAAAAGGAGATGTACATTAGAATGATCATTATGAAAACACAATTACATATAAAAGTATGCCTAATTCATCATTTGTCACCCTTGGTTTGCTTATAAGTTTTAAGTATGGCAGTTTTTAAATATTCTGTAATTTCTCTTAAATGAGGCAGTCTACAAATCACATTTAGTAGATTTATGTTGCAATATACATTGAAGTGACACAATCGGCTGGATTATTTTTATTATACAGGATTTACAGTATATAGCGCCAACAGTTTGCGCAGCAAATCAATACAGGAGGGATCAGAGGGCCCTGCTCATTAGAGCTTACAATCTAGGGAGGGTCAAGTGGAAACAAAAGGTAATAACTGTGGGGGATGAGCTGATGGAAAAAATGAAAATACAGTTGTTCGGTGTGGGTAGGATAGGCTTCTCTGAAGAGAAGGGTTTTCAGGGATCTAGAGCTGGATAGAGTTGAGACTTTTTTTCTTCCTGGTAATCCTATGGAATAAAATACCAACTTTTTGTAGGCAAAGATCCCATCAAGGGCCCTTTCACACTGATCTGTTTTTGATGTCTTTATGAGGTAAAGAAAAAATACATGAAAAACATGTCCCTTTAAATCCTATGGAACTTTTCACAACAGTGCGCTGCGTTTTTAAAAGTCCTGCATGCTGCATCTTTGGAGCGCACCAAAACACATCTCCCATTAAATTCTATAGAACACACACCAAAAACACAGCCGTGGTGAGTTTTTTGTCTCACATGTCCAAGCTTCACAGGTGCGTGATTGGAGTCAGGAGTCTTGAAGATGCGGCAAAAATGCATATGTGTTTTTACTGTGTTTTTTCAATGAAGCTATGTAAAAGGTCCCTAATGTGTGTGTCAGGAGATCACCAAATCCTAGCAACCTGTCATATAAAGGAACTGGAAAAGCACTCATTGGTCTCAATAATAAAACCGTGGATGTGCTTTGTAAATTACAGCAGCGATTAGACATGCCATATGTCAGTACACAAATGTGAAGCATAACTTATGTGTCTTGAAACAAATAAATAAATAATAATGCGCCAACTAAAACGAGAGGAAGCTGCCAACACAACAATCAGACTAATTGTGAAGAGATAATGGGTACATAAGTGTGGCGCTAAATAATCATGTACATTAGTGGACAAGGCCTGACAGAATGGAAATCCGTGAGGAAAATAGTCCAATAAAGTGTATTAATGAAACACCAAAACAACTTGTGTGTTAGACTAGTGAAAATAATACATAAATACGTGGGTTAATCAGAAGGGACCAACCAACATTAAAGGCAGTACTGGTACGAACCCCTGACTATACCCAATGTGAAAAAGGGATCAAGAGGTACTCTCTCACTAATCCTCATTCAAAAAGTGATGAATTTGAAAACCTTAAAAGTGATGTGGTGACACATATGCAAATTATAAATAGTGAAATACCATAACAGCCTATGTAGCTGTCATAAAAACGTCCAGTCAATAATTAAATGAGAAAACTTCAGTGACCAACATTCAGAAATAAAGAATCAAAAGTCTGTAGTTGTCAAGATGATTGGTAGAAGACCTTCAGTCCAGGGATGGCATCCACAGGACAAGGGGCTCAGCATATATCAAGATGGAATAGGTAAAACATACTCTTACCGGAAATGGTGGACCCCTCGGCCAGCGGCCTGGGGGTCTAACAGGCTTAAGGATATGGGAGAAGACTTCCACGACAGTTGGAGGGGTTGGAGGGGACCCTCGACACTCACCAACCGACCTCTCAAGTAGTGATGACTCCCGGTCTGCAAGGGTTCAATCGGAGGATGTTCACAAAAAAGCCGCTTCAGAAGGCCAGGTATGGGTCCTCAAAATGGGGTTTTAAAAGAAGGAAACCACCCCATAGTGTAAATCCGCTTACTCAGAAGCATTTATTAATAAAGCGAAGGTTAAACAACACGCCTTAACCCGGACACTCACAGTCAGGTATAGACAATAAAAAGCGCTATAAGATAAAAGTGGCAAGACAGGCATAACCACCCGGGTGGTTATGCCTGTCTTGCCACTTTTATCTTATAGCGCTTTTTATTGTCTATACCTGACTGTGAGTGTCCGGGTTAAGGCGTGTTGTTTAACCTTCGCTTTATTAATAAATGCTTCTGAGTAAGCGGATTTACACTATGGGGTGGTTTCCTTCTTTTAAAACCCCATTTTGAGGACCCATACCTGGCCTTCTGAAGCGGCTTTTTTGTGAACATCCTCCGATTGAACCCTTGCAGACCGGGAGTCATCACTACTTGAGAGGTCGGTTGGTGAGTGTCGAGGGTCCCCTCCAACCCCTCCAACTGTCGTGGAAGTCTTCTCCCATATCCTTAAGCCTGTTAGACCCCCAGGCCGCTGGCCGAGGGGTCCACCATTTCCGGTAAGAGTATGTTTTACCTATTCCATCTTGATATATGCTGAGCCCCTTGTCCTGTGGATGCCATCCCTGGACTGAAGGTCTTCTACCAATCATCTTGACAACTACAGACTTTTGATTCTTTATTTCTGAATGTTGGTCACTGAAGTTTTCTCATTTAATTATTGACTGGACGTTTTTATGACAGCTACATAGGCTGTTATGGTATTTCACTATTTATAATTTGCATATGTGTCACCACATCACTTTTAAGGTTTTCAAATTCATCACTTTTTGAATGAGGATTAGTGAGAGAGTACCTCTTGATCCCTTTTTCACATTGGGTATAGTCAGGGGTTCGTACCAGTACTGCCTTTAATGTTGGTTGGTCCCTTCTGATTAACCCACGTATTTATGTATTATTTTCACTAGTCTAACACACAAGTTGTTTTGGTGTTTCATTAATACACTTTATTGGACTATTTTCCTCACGGATTTCCATTCTGTCAGGCCTTGTCCACTAATGTACATGATTATTTAGCGCCACACTTACATAACTTATGTGTGCCAGAAGGCAAATTCTTGTAAATCAGCCAGAATAATTAGATTAGTGTTGCAACGGAAAAAAAATGTAAATAGTAGCTACAATGTTTCTTCTATAAGCTTAGTTTGATAATAATGGCGTTGATAAAAGCGTGGTTATCTGTGTCCTGATAAAATAATCGCCTAATACAGCTACACAGAATAACAGAAGTTAATTGTAACTATCTAGGACTGTATACAGGCAACCTCCTAGATGAGATCCTGAAAATGAATAGGGAAAGCAAACCGGAAGTGACTAAAGCTAACCATGGATATGATGAAACAGTAAATGGCTGTACCCAACCACATCTTATCTATGATTTCTCCACATGACTATCGGCTTACTACTTTGGGAGAAACTTTGCAGGATAGAAATCCAATCTCAATTGCTACTATTGCCCTGTGATGCATCGACACTCTTCCCTTTCCTGTTCGATAAACTTGGTGAACATTTCTGAAGCATGATGTTAAATGTCCCCTTGAATGTATGGGCATCCACAGCCTAAAGGAAAGATTTAAAAAAAACTTGTCTGTAAGAGTCACTGTAATGTAGATTGTGAAATTTATCATAAATCATGATGACTATATGTGGAAGATTTCTGTAAAAATACCTACGTATAAACTTAGGCAGGCCACAGATGGTGCCATTTTCTTTCCTGCAACCACAGGTTGCAGAAAAAACAAATTGCTCGATTCCCCCATCAAGACAGTCAGTGTTAATGGGAGAATCCCTCCTGCGAAGCTATTGTGTTCTCCTGGTGAGGGGGCCAGGGAGCCATCTCTGCCGGAAGAATGCAGTGCTTATTGCTAGCGGCTATAGCCCTTGGCAATAATCACATGCTGAAAATCTGACATGCTGATTGTACCCAAGTCGATAGGTCCCTGCTGAGCCGGCTGAGATTCGAACCATCTATGGCCGGCTTTAGTGCAAAACCGTAGCAGGAACAGCCTGTAATTAATGCTCCAACGTTTTTAGACAGTAGCCCACTTTTTTCTAGAATCAGTTCTGGTCTAAAGCTGGCCTTGAAGCAGAACTCAAGTTCTTCTTTTTTTTTTTTTTTATTACATGTATTTACAGTCTACCGCCGCAAAGTCGCGGTTCAGAGTTTGCGGCCTCATTCGTTTGCGGATTTTCCTCCCCCGACAGATGCAGCCCAGCATTCCCGGATCATAACAGTTTACCGCATGTAACTATCTCGAGTATTTCGCTGAGTGGTGGTGTGTTTTTCGTTTTGTTCTTCTTAACCACTTTAATACCAGGCACTTTCACACCTTCCTGCCCAGGACAATTTTCAGCTTTTAGCGCTGTCGCACTTTGAATGACAATTGCGCAGTCATGCAACACTGTGCCCAAACTAAATTTTTATAGTTTTCTTCCCACAAATAGAGCTTTCTTTTGGTGGTATTTGATCACCTCTGGGGGTTTTATTTTTTGCTAAACAAACTAAAAAAGACTGACATTTTTGAAAAAAAAAAAAGCTGATGGGCACTGATAGATGGAACTGGATAGGAAGCACTGATGAGGAGCTACTGACAGGCATTGAGTGGCATCTAAAGGGCACTGACGGGCATTACTGATGGGGCACTGATTGGCACATTTTTGGGCACTGATAGGCGTTCTTTATGGGGCACAGGCTGGCAGCTGATGGGCACATCTAATGGGGCTGCGCTGATTATCAGCACAGACACACACACCCCCCTTCCCCCTGCTCTCCCTGTCGGCGTGTACCGAGGAAAGCTGTTTACTGGCACTTCCTGGTTCACGTGCATGTTCGGCTGTGATTGGTCACAGCTGATCACGTGGTAAGAAGCCTCCGTCAGAGGCTCCAAACCACGATCGGAGTTACGGTGTGTCAGACTGACACACCGCACCTCTGATCGCTGCGCGCCATCTTGTTATCATGACCATATCATATGACGTCCGATCAGGATACCGAAACCACTTTGCCGACGTCCTATTGCTATATGGCTTGCGGCAAGTGGTTAAAGCCTTAAGATGCTGCCCAAACGCCCTGTACCTTCTAAGGCTTCTGGCAATTAACCTAAGTACCTGAAAAAGTTTAAAAATAGGTATTTTTTTTTACTACATCCAAATTTTTCATTTTTTCACAATTCGCGGCTGCTCTATGAACGTAACACCTGCGAATTTCGGGTGTCGACTGTATATCGCTCTCATAATTTGAGCCACTGTCCTGAAGGAGCTTACAATCCATGGTCCCTACCATGCATGCATACATACTAGGAACAATTTAGACAGGAGTCAGTTAACCCACCTTGAAATTTATTATTTTATATATATTATTTATAAGAGACGCTTTTGCTGCAATACTCAACTTCTCCCCATTTCTGTCCATCTTGCCCTTTTTTTTTTTTTTTTTTTTTTTTAAATCTTTTAAATTTTTTTTGCATTATCTTTTAAATCTCTTCCACTCCTGTACACACAATCAGAATATCATATGAAGAGTATCGCTTTCGAATCGATTGTACGATAGTCTGATCGTTAGTACACACCTTTCTAGAGCAGATCACTACAGTTCATGCAAAATTATCCGATGGGACAAGCACGAAAACTTTTTCCATATGATACCAGATCGTACCATTTTTGTGTAAACGGTACAGTTGACATCTGAGCATAAAATACAATACAGTACATTACTTCCAAATTTTGATTCTGTCATACGAGAATTTTTGGAGCTTTAGTAACCACTTTTATTTTTGATATGGAGACTAGCATGCAAAAAAAAAAAACTGCAATTATTCATCCAATAATCTCATTGCTTGTACCAGGCATTAAATGTTTCTGGTTTGTCAGTCAATTATTGTACAAATCTGATCATAACTACCCACTATGTGCCTTGCATTTCATATGCTGTACATGCAGGCCAGCCTGAAGAGAAGATTGAAGGTGAAACCCTCTTATGACATCAGAGTTTTAGAGAATGTTGTAGATACAGAATTGTTTAATAGATTAAGGTAAAGTATATAATAAGATGTATGTATGTGATAAATGCATGTATAATTTTTATTGGTGGCTGAGAAGGTATAGGTTCTCTTCACTTCTGATTTTATATTAACAATCAGTTGGACAACAAGTAAATTCACTCAGGTACAGAATGGGTTGCCATGGATGTAGCTATAACATTAGCAGAAATGTATAGTAGAGGGTTATAAAGGTCACTGCAGAACAAAAGAGCCACAGGCAACAGCCATCTTTAGATGACTATTACTGGCTGACCCCTTTCTCTTTTCCCTGCAAGTCAAACACCTGGTATGAGAAAAGATCATCAAGATCTAGCTTGTACAGGTGTCATCCTAATGGTTATCTACAACAAATATGATTTACTGATGCCATACCTTTTTTAAATGGTTTGTATCCCATGGATATGCTTTTATTCAGGTTTCCTCTGTGTTTTGGCTGGAAATAGGAAAATTAAAGGAAATGTCTGCCTTATTCGTATTGCAATTCCATATTCGTTTGATACAGTGATCACTATTCTAGAAAAATTCTATACAATCATGTTTCCAATGTGAAAGAAGAATCCAAATGGCTGAATTCCAGGAACATCTTTTGCTTGGATATGGTTTTTTAACTAATATATATATATATATATATATATATATATATATATATATATCTATCTATATAGATATATATCGGGTAAAATAGTATTGAACCCGTCACCATTTTTCTAGGTAAATATATTTCTAAAGGTGCTATTGAAATGAAATTTTCACCATATGTTGGTTACTACCCATGCGATTCATATATACAAAGAAACCAAAACAAATAAGTTTAATAATATTGAAGAAATTAATAAAATGGAATGACACAGGGAAAAAGTATTAGACGCGCTAACTGAAATTTATTGAATACTTTGTGCAAAATCCTTTGTTGGTAATGACAGCTTCAATACGCCTCCTGTATGGAGAAACAAGTTGCATGCATTGCTCAGGTGTGATTTTGGCCCATTCTTCAACACAAACAGTCTTGAAGGTTCTGTAGGCCTCTTCTATGAACTCTGATCTTTAGTTCTTTCCATAGATTTTCTATTGGTTTCAAGTCAGGTGATTGGCTGGGCTATTCTAGCAGCTTTATTTTCTTTCTTTGAAACCAATTGAGAGCTTCCTTGGCTTTGTGTTTGGGATCATTGTCTTGCTGAAATGTCCACCCTTGTTTCATCTTCATCATCCTGGTAGGTGGCAGCAGATTTTTATCAAGAATATCTTGGTACATTTTTCCATTCAACCTTCCTTCAAGGATATGAAGTTTGTCAGTACCGTATGTTGAAAAACAGCCCCACATCATGTTCCCTCCTCCAAACTTCACTATTGGTATGGGGGGTGTTTTTGGGGAGACCTCCAAGCATGGTGTATATTATGGCATCTAAAGAGTTCAATTTTGGTCTCATCTGACCAGACTATATTTTCCCAGTATTTCACAAGCTTGTCTAAATGTTGTGCAGCAAGCTTTAAACAAGCTTAAAAGGTACTTTTTCTTCAGCAATTGAGTCTTGCATGGTGAGCGTGCATACAGGCCATGGCAGTTGAGTGCATTATTTTATTGTTTTCTTTCAAACAGTTGTACTTGATAATTCCAGGTCTTTCTGAAGCTCTTCACAGGTGGTCCTTGGCTCTTGGCCAACTCTTCTGATGATAATTCTTTTCACTCCTCTGTCAGAAATCGTGCGAGGAGCCACTGGTCGTGGCCAGTTTATAGAGAAATTGTGTTCTTTCCATTTCCGGATTATGGCTCCAACAGTGCTTACTGGAACACTCAGAAGTTTAGAAATCCTTCTGTAACCAATGCCATAAGTATGTTTTGCAACAATAGGGTTGCAAAGTTCTTGAGAGAGCTCTTTTACCAATCATAAGATGTTTGTGTGACACCTTGGTAATGAGACACCATTTTTCAGGCCATCAGTTGAGACTGAACCAGCTTAAATTAATTTGCACTGACAAGGGTCAGGATTGCTTTCTAATTACTGATTTTAGCTGGTGTCTTGGCTTTCCATGCCTTTGCTGCACCTCCCTTTCTTCATGTGTTCAATACTTTTTCTCTGTGTCATTCCATTTTATTACACATAACTTAATTTCTGAACTTATTTGTTTTGGTATGTATGTATGGATTGCATGGGTTGTTACTGACTTGTGGTGAAAATTTCATGTCAATAGCATCTTTAGAAATATATTTACCTAGACAAATGGTGACAGGTTCAAAATGCATTTTACCCTCTGTATTTGTGTATATGTATACTTTAAAGTAGGATGAAGCATTGTGACATTAAAGCTTCCAAATACGTCTGGTTCAACTGGGACTGGCCAAATTTTGATCCATGTGTGACCGCTGCCACTTGGGCTGTAGACGCTGAAGAGTGTATCCTGACAACAAAGTGTCCCTGCTGTTAGAATACAATGTCTCAGTGGGGACGATTGCTTTATCCACCCCGCTTGTGTGAATGGAGGAATCCGTTCGTTTTTTTTTTTTGATCAGCCTGCTAGCTTAACGCATAAAAATGATTTTTCTATGGCCACTTTAAGTAAACCACATTCTAAGATATTCTAAGTTTTTACTACACTAAAAAAATGTTTTTCTTGCAGAGTGTCAACCACAGATGATAATCACAGCCTGTGGCCCTTTCACCACCTCAGATACGATTGCTTACGACGCCCTTAAGGATCTGGTTGATGTGATTAACAGAGACCGACCCGATGTTTGCATACTGGTTAGATCATGCAATTTGAAATATACATAACCTCTCAGATATAAATGATTATCTATGTGGAGTATTAATATGTGTGTGTGTATATATATATATATTTTTTTTTTTTAGCTTGGTCCCTTTTTGGATGCAAAGCACGAGCAAGTTGAGGTAAATATATTTTTTCTACCTATTAAGTCCTCTTCATAATAACCTAGGTAGCAGCTGAAGATAGTATTCAGGATCATGTAGTAACCTTCAGTAAAATGTTTTCAGATGCTATGGGTTACTGCACTTTGCACATTTACTGTATGTCAGTGATGGCAAACCTTTTTGAGCCCGAGTGCCCAAACTGCAACACAAAACGACTTATTTTTTTCAAAGTGCCAACACCGCAATTACACCTGAATACCGAGGTTTTCGTTTAGAAAAAACAACTCATACAGTTGTCAACTAATTAACAGCATTTGTTTAAGAAGAAAAACACAATAACAAAGCTTTCCATTAAACTTTTTTTTTTTTTTTATGGGCAGAGTATAGGCATTTCACAAAAAAGGTACATAATAAACACAGAATTGTAGAAGAGCAACTCACGATTTTGTCCAATGTGCTGTGAAACCGCTGACACTGCTCTGCTGGGTCCGCTGTAGATACAAAGGGCTAGAATGAAAAACAAAATTTCTCATTGTTGTCCATAGGCCAGGACACAGGTTCAAAGTATTGCAGAGTATGGGTACTGAGCAGCGCTGTAGGCTGGATCTGTAGTGCCCACAGCGCTGCTCAGTAAACATACTCTGCAAACGATCTCCCCCCTCTCCCCTCACACTGTAGGGCGCGCGGGAGCAAGATTCTGGGGGGACGTCCATGGACGCCCCCCCAGAACAAGCCGACCGCGCTGTAGCCATCTTTCGGCTGTGGCGGGTCGGCAAGTGGATAATAACTCACATTTGACTCTTTGAAATCTGGGCTGCAGTGTGGGGTCAGTTCCCGGGCGCTCCGGTGGTGTCCGATGAAGGGATTTCCAACATGCAGGTGCGTCGGCAGGGAACGTCAGATAAAGAGACGTCAGATAAAGAGAACGGGGGGCGTGGCTTCAGCGTTCTCGTTTGGAGCGCGCATCACGCCCACTCGGACACATCACTGCTAGCCCCAGAGAACTGTGGGAGATGTAGTTCGCGGGTGCGGTGTGGACGATTCCAATGATGATTTTGTCATATGTCACGGCGTGCCCACAGAGACGGCTCGACGTGTCGGCAGCAGCATGCGTGCTACGTGTTCGCCATCACTGCTGTATGTAGTTCATGTTCCCCTTCATTCAAGACTAATCGGTGTGAATGTGAGGGTTGGTGTAACACCTGTTTTCAGATAGTATAGGGACAGGGAATAAAGGCCTGTACACATGGGCCAAATGTTGGGCGACATCAGCCGGTTCAATAGAAACCGGCCAACATTCAGCCTGTTTGTACTGCGGCCGATGTCTGTCGACGGGGCATGACCGAAAAGGTCTGCCATCAATGGCTGAGAGTGCTGACCGGAGTGTTTTGGCGGGGCGGCGTCCCCCTCTCAGTGCACAATAGAACATCAAGGAACATTGCTGTACCAACACCGGATAGTTAGTACAGCAGCTCCGACCCGAGCTGTTTTTTGTTCAGCTCGCTGGGTTGAACGAAAAATAAGAAATAACTACTAGTGTGTTCCAGACTTGAGGTTTTTTATTTTTTAGGGCTTCTAGATTGCAACTAAAGGGAAGAGGATAACCTTCACTGCCAGTTAAGGTAATATAAGGCAGTTGGAGGTGAGTGACCTGGGGCTACCAGCACAGATGTCATACTAGTCAGAATGTCATAAAGTAGTCAGAATCTAAAACTGTCCTTGAATAGATAGATATCTGCCCAATATTTGTAGTTTTGAGACCAGCTGCTGCTTCTCCTGTGAGAATCTAGAAATTTCCATGAGCAAGAACAAACAGATAAATGAATTGCTCGTTATCATTGCCTGAGCATCATTTTGGACCATTGGGTGAGTTGTGCTACCATCTTGTTTTGCCAGAGTGTGAATTGTGTACCACTGTAGGGTTCGGGATTTCTGCTTTGAGGAGAAGATTACATAACCCAGTGTCAGAGACAGTGGTAGATAACTGGAAGTGCATGATGAACAAGTTTTGTATGTCTTCCTGTGGAAATTTGAGCGCTTACAGTGTTAAACAAGTAGCTTTTTCTTTAAGTACAGATGTCACTAAAGCCAGTCGTAGATGGTTTGAATCTCGGCCAGGTTAGCGGGGACCGGCCAAGATTCGAACCATCAATGGACAGGCTGATTATACCCAAGTCAATCCATCAATCGACTTGGGTGCAACCAGCATGTCAGATTTTTTTTGCATGCAATAATTACTGTGCGCTCTCCTGGCAGGGACGGCTCCCCGCGTCCTGACCTGTGATTGCAAGAAAGAAAATCGCCTCATCTATGGGCTGTTTAACACTGCAGAGGTAGTGATGATAGCACATAGTTAAGCAACATTTAGGAAACCTTGACATAACAGTATAGGCACATCTCTGGACAGTATACAGTTTTAACAATATTGTGTGTATATATGTAAAACTTTGAAAGCAGAGTACAATTTTTGATCATGACATTTTTTTTCTGCTGTACGATCTAGAACGGTGTTTCTCAACCCTTGAAAATTATCCATAGTTTTGTGGCATCCCATTCTAAAATGTAAAAAAAACTAAACAAATAGTTTTCCAAAATGCAGCAACATCCACACAAGGGACACCAAACGAGGGGGATTTATTCTGTCAGAGCAAATACAACTTTCCACACTGGTACTGATTAGGATTCCAGTGTTTCTGTTCTCCCTCATTTTCTATCCCTCGCTCAACTAATGTGACCCTGGTGCTGATGGAGAGGAGCGGGGGAGGGGCAAATTATGTTGTGCAGGCATCCCAATGTCGTTATCAACTAATTATGTCATTGGTTGTTAGGAAGAAGGCAGCTGGAAGGTAGTAAATGTGCACAATGAAAACTGGTGGCTTTGTGTAACTAAAAGGCAGGCTTCATCCACCGGCTGGCTTGTATACAAATTTTGGGCAATTTTTAGGTATTTTGCCAAGGCGCCCTGGTTGAAAACGGCTCATATAGATGATGCCTTCAAGAACTTTTAAGGGAATATCTGTATAGTTATATACAACAAACAGGTCTGGGAAGTTTGAATGAGGAAAGCTGCATGTACGAACTAAACTGTCTGTTCTTTTTAGACCTTACAGCTGACAGGGGCATTTGAAGAGGTCTTCAAATCATGTCTGAAAATGATCATTGAAGGGACTCGTCTGTAAGTTACCCTGCAAAAAATTTCCAAAGTTGATAAAGTCTCACCCTATAAAAATACAATAACATATACAAGTACATATGCACAAAAAACAAAATTATACTCTACTTATGTCAAAAGACGGGTTAAGAGTCTTTGTTTTTCAACCAGGTCTGGATCTCATTTGGTCTTTGTCCCATCTGTCAGAGACGTTCACCATGATCCTATCTATCCTCAGCCTCCTTTTAGCTGCTATGAAACAGCTAAAGAAGATAAGCAAGTAAGTTCCTGTGTGTATTTATTCACCAATATTTTAGCTGAGAAGGTGTGCCTGACTTTGAAATTTAAACCTTGTGTATATTGCACAAAAATGCACACTTATTAACTAAATGTAATTATTGTAATAAATTAAAATGTAGGGATTGTGTATATGCTGCAGTAAAACAAGCTATTTGATTTCAGAAATTAGTAGACAGGTTTCGGATGTTAGCTCTCTGCATTTACCCTGGTCTTTGTGGCTGACGCTTACAGAGTAAAACAAAAGTTCTAGACTATCAGCATGACCACAAACTCAGCAAGAAAGGATGTTACATTTGTGTCACCGTTTGGCCAGACTGTAGAACTGGGTTAAGCTCCATCTCTGCAGAGTGTAGTGTTAGGTAACTATAGTAGTACCGTGAAGAACTTTGAACGTTGCCAGTATCGATAATTTTGCCATTATCTTTTCTGTTCAGTTTGATTTCATGTCCAAAACATAAGGAACACACAATACACATTGTATAAATTTTGGCAAATCTTTTTTTTTTTTTTTTTTTTTTTTTTTTTTAGAGAGTCCATTTTGTGGCAGATCCCTGCACAATATCTGTAAATGGTGTAGCAATTGGATTCACATCCACTGACCTGCTCTTTCACATGGGTGCAGAAGAAATAAGCAGGTACAGTTTCATTGTCATACTGGGCTTGTTAGTAGAAGTGAGTAGTTCTGCCCTTAAGCTAAATTAGAACTCCACTAAAAATGTTTTAAGGTTTGGGTAGTGCGTGGAATGAGTAGAATCTTTGTCAGGTTTTTACTGCTGTTTTTGCCTTAGTCATGTAAATTTCTCCTTCCTTTAACGAGGTTGTCAATTTTCCTGTAGTCATTTTACGTATAGGTAAGCCTAGAATAAGGTGGATTGTTCACCCATTAATAGGGAACGTGAGCTGGGTTTAGACCGTCGTGAGACAGGTTAGCTGTAAATATCTCCTAAACGTGCGCTGTTTAGGAGATAGTTACTGTATACTGCGCCGATGATGTAATCGGCACATGCGCTCTGAAGGAATGGCCGGCCATGGTGTTTCTTCTGAAGTCAGTGCTGTGACCAGCGGCTCCCGTGCAAATACGTGGGAGTGACGTCACGCGGCTCCTAACAGTCACACAGTCGGAATCCGCGGCCCCCGGAAGGAAGACAGGTGAAGATGGATGCGGCCTCCAGCGAGGTTGACGCAGGCTTCGTTTGTAGGCAAGTGTCACATAATGTGCTAGTATGAAAAGGGGGTGGAGAGTTGAAGTTACACTCTGCAGAGCTCAGTGAGGAGATCTCTGAGAGCTGATTGGAGGGAAGGCCCCCCTTCACACCTGCACACAGGAACAGAGCTAAGGCTGCCAATCAGCTTGAGCTCCCTCCCTTGGCACCATTTTTCTCTTGGTGTCAGGAAAACTTGTTATAAGTGATTCATGCTGATAGCAGAGGAACAAAGCGGTAGACAGAAAAATACACTTAGCTCTTTTAATTGACACAAGTACATTATAGAGGGATAAGCTTTGTTCATATTTCACGTCTGAGGTTTGCAACCACTTTAACTTGCAGAGATTTCCTCTCACTTCCTGTTTTGGCTATGGGATGGGATAGGGTGTGATGGTAAATCTCCCCAATGGGAACCTATCAGCTATTTGCCCATATGTCATTGCTATCAAACCTTTGGAGTTATTTGTTCTGATTATTTTATTAAGAAGTGGTGCTTTGCACCATTCCAGTGGGCAGTTCCTGAATTTGCTGTCCAGGGCATGCCTAATCTGCAAGTAACTGTAGAATGTTTTGTTTGGGATTCAATATTCTCGTCTCAGCTCAGTGAAAGATTTTCAGATATTATCATCAAATAGCTGAGCCAGCCTGCATATTCCGTGACTTTCCCATATCGTATTTTTTTCCATGGCTAACAATTCTTGCAGAGATTTATTATGCCATATAGGTGAGAATTCAGTGGGGCCCTTATACCCCATGATCCTCTTGACAGACTGCCAGACTTTGGTAACTAATTTATATGTTGGAAGCCCGTGCTGAGTGAGCCAGCCTCTAATGTTTCCACCAGGGTTTTATGTGGGTTACCCTGCAGCATAATTTTGCCACTAGTGTTCGCTATTCCTTGGGTCTCGCATCCCCCTATGTGCTGTAGTTGAGCGGCCAGGAAATAGCTATATGGTTGAGGGACTGCCATTCCCCCTTCCCTGGTGGGTCGTTGTAGGGTTTGTAAGCTAATCTTAGCCTGCCTTTTCTTCTGTATTAATTCTCTAAATAAAGTGTTTATTTTTAAGAACCAATTCTTCCCGATCCAGACTGGGGAGTTATGGAGCACGTACAATAGTTGTGGCATCCATATCATCTTGACCAAGCTGACTCTACCTGCCATAGACAAAGGAAGTTGACACCAGATGTCACTTTTCCTTTTAAATTTTGCTAAGAGGGGGGCTAAGTTGTCTTCAATATATTGGTAAGGGTTGTTTGAGATGATTATGCCCAGGTATCTCATCCTCTCTACTACCCTTAACCGAGGTATGCCACTAGTAAAAGCGTTAGTAGTTGAGTCTATCGGCATTAGTGTTTACTTTTCCCAGTTGATTATCAGTCCCGACAGTCTCCCAAACCTCTCCATCAACTGTGTCACTTTTTCTAAGGATGGCCCAGTATCACCCAAAAAAAGTAATATGTAATCGGCGTATAACGCTATCCTTTCTTCCCTGTTTTTCTCCTTAAATCCCTGCATTCCGGTCAAGCTTCTCATTGCTGCTGCTAATGGCTCCATTGCCAGGGCAAATAACAGGGGTGATAACGGGCACCCCTGTCTCGTCCCCCTCTCAAGAGGCAGCCATTCTGAGTATTCGTTAATAATCTTTAATCTGGCACTTGGATGGGTGTATAGGGTTTTCAACCACCTGATAAACATAGGGCCAAAACCAAATTTCTCCAGTACCCGCCAGAGATACCCCCATTCCAGGCTGTCAAATGCCTTGGCAATATCCAAGGACAGGACAGCTCTGAACCCTTGTTCTCCACCGGGGACTGGAGAATCAGATGGGTCCTTCTAATGTTTACACTGGTAGACCTGTTAGGGACGAACCCTGCCTGGTCTGGGTGTACTAATCCTGAAATACATATTTTTAACCTAATCGCCATTACTTTTGCCAGGATTTTAATATCAGAGCATAGCAACGAGATTGGTCTGTATGAGGATGCGTTGAGATGGCCCTTCCCCTCTTTTTGTATAAGTACAATGTTGGTTTCTGACATCGAGGAGGGCAGCCTACCCTCTGTAGCCACCCAGTTCAGTGTCTTCAAAAGTATTGGAAGTAGCGCCTCCCCATAGTACTTGTAAATTTCCATGGGCAGTCCATCCGGGCTCGGAGATTTCTGATTAGGCATGTCCGCTACTGCTTGTTTTAGTTCCTCAAGAGTTACGGGAGATTCTAGTCCAATCCTATCTGTTTCAGAGAGGGTCGGCAGGTTGACACCCTCCTGGAAATTTTCTATCTCTCTCAGTTCTAGCAGTCGTCTTGACTTATATAAATCTCTATAGAATTCAAAAAATGTCTCATTAATTTTCAAAGGGTCAGACGAGATTTCACCGCTAGAAGTCCTAATCATAGGGATCGATGAGGAGGGAGAATTAGTTTTGGCCAATAACGCCAGCATTCGACCCACTCTTTCCCTCTCTCCAAAGAACCTCTGCCTCTGGAAGAGTCTCCTATTTTCAGCGTTTCTAATTATTTCGGTTTTGTACTCTTGTTGCTTTTTCAACCATAACTCCTGTTTTTCTGGGCTTGGGTCTGTCACATATTGTCTCTCTAATTCTGACACCTCTTTTCTGATCTGCTCTCTCCTTGCTCTTGATTGCTTCTTTACCTTTATTACCTGTTGCATTAAAATCCCCCTGAGAAATGCCTTTAGGGAATCCCAGACCACCCCCTCCAACGCCGATCCCAAGTTGTATTCTACAAACTCTTTTAATTTTGCAGATATATCCTCTGTACCCCCTATTATCTCCAGCCATACTGGGTTTATTGCCCACAATCTCTGAGTATGTCTATCATGAACATTCACTGATAGTGTGACAGAATATTGGCATGCATTAAAAGGGGGATCAGCGCAAGAGATAAAACGATAATTCTCCAACTCTACAAGGCTCTGGTCCGGCCGCACCTGGAGTATGCTGTCCAGTTCTGGGCACCAGTCCTCAGGAAGGATGTACTGGAAATGGAGCGAGTACAAAGAAGGGCAACAAAGCTAATAAAGGGTCTGGAGGATCTTAGTTATGAGGAAAGGTTGCGAGCACTGAACTTATCCTCTCTGGAGAAGAGACACTTGAGAGGGGATATGATTTCAATTTACAAATACCGTACTGGTGACCCTACAATAGGGATAAAACTTTTTCGCAGAAGAGAGTTTAATAAGACTCGTGGCCACTCATTACAATTAGAAGAAAAGAGGTTTAACCTTAAACTACGTAGAGGGTTCTTTACTGTAAGAGCGGCAAGGATGTGGAATTCCTTTCCACAGGCGGTGGTCTCAGTGGGGAGCATTGATAGCTTCAAGAAACTATTAGATAATCACCTGAATGACCGCAACATACAGGGATATATAATGTGATACTGACACATAATCACACACATAGGTTGGACTTGATGGATTTGTCTTTTTTTCAACCTCACCTACTATATAACTATGTAACTATACTATGTGTCAAAGGTGAGTGGTCTGATATCCCCCTCAGCCGATATTCTATTTTACTTACAAGGGGCTGTACTTCTCTATTACCAATGGCCAGGTCAATATGAGAGAGTGTGCAGTGCGACCCCGAAAAACAGGAATACTGCCGGTCATTTGAATTACGGGTTCTCCAAAGGTCGCACCATCCAATCTCCTCGAGTAGCTGGGCAAACCGTCCCTCGCTTGCCCTTTCCACCCGAGCCCCTGATGGAAACCTGTCCAAGCAACTATTAAGGACCACATTAAAGTCCCCCACCACTATGATCGGGATGTCGGCTTTATCCCCCAAATATTATAACAAGCGATACAGGATCTCCATCTTAAAAGGGGGAGGAATATACAAATTTGCTATAATAAATGGTTTACCCTCTATAAAACAATGTAAGAAAATATAGCAACCCAGTGTATCAATCTTGACATCCCTGCAGTAAAACACCAGCCCTTTTTTGACCAATATACTCACTCCCCTTGAATAAGAGGAGTACACTGAATGGAATTGCACTTGGAATTTCTTATTCCTAATTGATAGTTTGGACTCGTTGGTCAGGTGTGTTTCCTGCAAGCATATCAGCTCAGTACCATGGGATTCCAATTCTGAAAATACAGTGACTTTTTTAACAGGGTCACCCATACCCCTAATATTCCATGAGGTTATTCCTACTGTTCTAGACAGCATTAGCAAAGAAAAACAAATAGCAAATAAAAAAGGGGAAAAAAAGAAAAGAAAAAAAAATACAACCGATATAGGAAAAAGACAGGGTAAAAAAAAACTGTCTTAAATAACTAAAAACACAAACAACCCTTCTACTGAGGCCAGCCTGCCAAGTATACCTATCCTTTTGTATATCTTCCAATATCACAAACAATACCATTACTATAAGGGAATGGGAGCCCTTGCTTCCTCTTTCCCAACCCCCGTTACCTTCTAAATTTACTTTATTATTTTTTAATGTGAATAAGTGACTCAAAAAGCTGTGTGCCATTTTTTCATCTCCTCTCCCCATCTCTTGTTCTAGTGCAGTGTAACCATTTATTATTACTTGGATCTTGTGTGCTCCTTTACCCTTAAGTGACCCCTCCCCCCCCCGCCTATCTTGGCCAACCCTGGGGACATTCCTTGTGACCCTTCTAACCCCTTCAATCCATGCTTTCCAACACTCCTTCACCCAATCAAACAAAAAGTACCTTACTTGCTTTTCCCTCCCTCCCTCCCTCCCTTCCCTTAACCCACATTTCATGCAACAGTGTTATCAAGAAAAACACCACCCCACAACCATTTACCATCTCTCATTGAAAACCTTCACCACCCATCCCCTCCCCCTCCGGCCCCTGCTGCCAAAAAAAAAGAAAAAACCCCATCAAACATCTGATAATTCTAGCTGTTTATGCTCCAGCTCTAAAAGTTCTTTTTCTTGTCTTCGAGCCACTTTGTGACCCCACCAACAGAATCAAAAAAATGTGTTGCACCTAAGGCCTCTATGCGCAAACGAGCCGGGTACAGGAAAGTGTAAGTGATTTTGAGAGTCCGTAAGCTACGCTTAATGTCCGCAAATCCCACCCTTCTCTTTTGCAGATCCAGGAGTAGTCCGGGTATAGCGAAACTCTAGCACCATTGTAGAAAATGTCCCCCTTTTCTCTGGATTTTTGCATCCGTATCGCCTTATCTTTATAATTAAACATCTTCACGATCAATGGTCTAGGGCGATTTCCTGATGAGGTACTCCTAGTGGGCACTCTGTGCGCCCTCTCGATAGCGAAAAGGTGAGAAAATGTCTCAGCCCCAAAAACCTCCCTGAGCCACTTTTCCAGAAATACTTCTAGACAGGAACCCTCGCTTCTCTCTGGAAGGCCCATTACCCTCACGTTATGTCTGCGCAACCTATTTTCCATTTCGTCCATTTTAGATTTATATGTATCTAGCTGGGTTTGCATTGTTTTGAACTCTTGCTGCATTGGGTATAGAATGTCTTCAACTTGACTCAGCCTCTCCTCCAAAATGGAAGTCCTTTCCACAGCTTTTTGTAGCTCTTGACTCATGGAACGTAACTCTTCCTTAAGACCCCTTAACTGGTCGCACAAGTCGCTTAGTGATCCTCTGCAAGAGTTAACTGCACACAATACCTCTTTTAATGTAGGCTCAGGTTCACTAATTACACCAAAATCAGGGGCAGCTTCGAGCGTTTTTTCCGGGGGGTCCCTCTCAGGGCTCTTTTATTTATTTATTTCAGGTACTTATATAGCGCCGTCAATTTACGCAGCGCTTTACATATACATTGTACATTCACATCAGTCCCTACCCTCAAGGAGCTTACAATCTAAGGTCCCTAACTCACATTCATACATACTAGGGACAATTTAGACAGGATCTAATTAACCTACCAGCATGTCTTTGGAGTGTGGGAGGAAACCGGAGTACCCGGAGGAAACCCACGCTTTTTGTTCGCTGTTTTAATAATGGCTGGCATTGTAGATGGCGTTTTACTTGTGCTTTTCCTATCCCCCGTACACCCCAACTGTGTCTTCTCATGAAGTGGTTGGTTGCCCTTGGCTGGGGAATGTGAGGGGGTGTGAGCGTACCTCTCTAATTTAGCTGCCATTGCAGATGCGGCTTGGTTCCCCTTCTCCTTATATGAACGGGTGGACTGGGCCGATGAGCTCTGCTGGGACTGTTCCTCCCCCTTTTTCCTAGTCATAATGCGGCTGTACAGCAATGTATGGCAATATATAAAGCAGAACGTCAGGAAAAAGTTCTTTCGTGAGACAAGTCGTTTACTGATTATTAAAGATTTCACACTCCCGTGACTTCACTGATAAGCATTCACAGCGCGGTACAGCATTTTATAACTATACAGTTCTATGGTTGTTACCTCTTAGCTTAGCTCAGGGGGTCAAAAACTGATAGCCAGTGTGAATGCTCCCTTCCAGCGGCTCCCCCTCCGGACCTGTAGCGTTCGCCGCGGAGTGTATCTGTTGAGCCAGATGCCGCTCTCCCTTCTGAATCCCACAGGGTTCTCCCAGTACTCTCGAGAGTACGGGCCGTTGCCAGGCAGCAAAATGATCCTGATGTAGACAGCCCGGATTACCGTCCAGCCAAGCACTGAGCCACCGCCTAGAGCCGGTCTCCCGCACACTCTTCGCCGTCTCCAGCCAACCAAGACGCTTCCCCAGAAGAACCGAAAAAGCCGACAGGCCAGGTAGAAGGGGAAGGGAAAAAAGTGGCAGCAAGACTTGCAAAGCTGGGTTACTCCATCGGGGATGGCAGCATAGGAGCCGGACCAAGGAGAGAGCTCACGCACCTCCGCTCGCCTCCGCATCCGGTCACGCCCCTCTCCGAAAAAGTAGACTTTACTTCTACTTTAAGCTGTCAGTAAGCCAGTACGTAAAGCCAATCTTCAGAAAACCTACATATTTTTCCTCTAGCAGTTTGCTTGTGCCCACACTGCAAAGATTAACTGCTCATTTAATATAGGGAATAGTAAAAGTAGTTTTACTTACCCGATCCTCCGCACCTTGGACAGATCGCGCTTTATGTTCCATAGTAGACTATCTGTTGGCATACTCACGTCCAGTGCAGGGCTATGGTCCCTGTATTGGTCTTGATGGCAGAGTACCATACTCTGCTGGAGCATAGGTAGGAAGAAGCTGCGGGGAGTGGTTAAGCATAATGGAGAAGCCAGGAGCCTGTAGGAGCGGAGTATCATGTAAGTAATTTGCTTTTCCATGTCCCCTAGACAGAAACAAGCAGTTAGCCCTTGCAGTGAGGAATTTTTAGGTTTCTTGGAGTTTGGTGTTACATTTTGATGCATATATTTGGATTAAAAAAATGTAAAATTTTAAACGTATAAGTGCATAAAAACTGTTTTGCATAACTTTGAATAATTGCATAGGCTAAGTCCAGCATTCAGCCCTGGTTCACATTGGTGCGATTTGGCATGTCAAATCGCATGCCAAATCGGCAACAATTCCCGGCAATAGCACTGTCCTAATCGGTGCGGTGCCACACTGATTTCCAAAAGTGGTTTTTGTACTACTTTTGGTGATTTCGGGGTGCGATTTCCATTGATATCTGTGCAGAAATCCGTGCAAGTACAGCTGAACTCGCACAATTTCATTCCCGCAGTTAGTGTGAACGTAGGCTCAAGGGTATGTAACTTTCTATCTCTGCATTAAGGTTTGGGTGGTGGAGAAGTGTTGCCTTTATTTGCATAAGTCAGTTGGATATAGTTTGTGTATTATTGTCAATTTAAATTCTGCTTTTGTATAATCCCCTCTGTCATGCCAGGTGTTCATATTGTTATGTAAAATTAAACTGTGTATGTTGATTGTCTACTTTTTTTTCTGTGGTTGCACTACTTCGAAACTGATTATAAATTGAAAGTGTACATATTGGGCTTCTGTCTGCCAGTTAGACCCTGATGCACTGATAATGAATGCTGCCATTTTGAGGTTATATTTCCATAATAAATATTGTAAGTTAAAAATTTGAGGTAAAATAGTTGATCAGGATGCATTAGATGTGGGAAGACACTGTTGATAATTTCACTGAGAAGACTACATATGGGCATATACAGTATTTTAGTGACCTAAAATACTTCACTTTAATGAAGTTATGACTATTTGTAAGTCTAACGATGAATTGTTTTAAATTTGTTCACACACTGCAAGCACATACTGCACAATCAGTCCAATAGATATTGCATTTATTAAAAAATATAAATGGCTTGGCTTTAAAGGGGCCTAACTGATTAACAGCCCTTACTTACCTAGAACCCTCTGATGGAAGCATCTATTCCTGATTCACAGGAAGTAAATTGTTTCCAGAACAGTTAAGCTGAAGCCATTGGGTTCATTGTGAGGGAAGTCTCTTTCCATATAACTAGTATACAGTATGTGTATTCTTCATCAAAAGCTTTTCAGAAGGGGGGGGTTTGCTGCATGGTAGATCTCATTTAATAGATCAGATGAGTATTGTTTGTTGTACAGTTCATCTGGAAAGTATTCACAGCGCTTCACTTTTTCCACATTTTGTTATGTTACAGTCTTCTTCCAAAATGAATTAAATTCAAACTTCTACAAGCAATACCCCATACTGTGAAAGAAGTTTGTTTGAAATGTTTGCAAATTTATTACAATTAAAAAAAAAAAAAAAAAAGAAAACTAAAAAAATCACAAGTATTCACAGCCTTTGCTCAATACTTTGTTGAAGCACCTTTGGCACCAATTACAGCCTCAAGTATTTTTGAGTATGATACTACAAGCTTGGCACACCTACTTGTGGTCAGTTTCTCCCATTCTTCTTTGCAGGACCTCTCAAGCTCCATCAGGTTAGCTGGGAAGCGGTGCACAGCCATTTTAAGATCTGTCCAGAGTTGTTAAATCGGGTTCAAGTCTGGGCTCTGGGTGGGCCACTCAAGGACATTCACAGAGTTGCCCGTAGCCATTCCTTTGTTATCTTGGCTGTGTGCTTAAGGTTGTTGTCCTGTTGGAAGATGAAACTTCGCCCCAGTCTGAGGTCCAGAGCACTCTGGAGCAGGTTTTTATCAAGGATGTTTCTGTACATTGCGGCATTCATCTTTCCCTCGATCCTGACGAGTCTCCCAGTTCCTGCCACTGGAAAACATCCCCACAGCATGATGCTGCCACCACCATGCTTTATTGTAGGGATGGTATTGGTCAGGTAAGGAGCGGTGCCTGGTTTCCTCCAGACACAACGCTTGCCATTTGGGCCAAAGAGTTTAATATTTGTTACATCAGACCAGAGAATTTTGTTTCTCATAATCTGAGAGTCCTTCAGGTGCCTTTTGGCAAACTCCAGGCGGGCTGTCATGTGCCATTTACTGAGGAGTGGCTTCCGTCTGGCCGCTCTTCCATACAGGCCTGATTGGTGGAGTGCTGCAGAGATGGTTGTTCTTCTGGAAGGTTCTCCTCTCTCCACAGAGAAACTCTGGAGCTCTGTCAAAGTGACCATCAGGTTCTTGAGCACCTCCCTGACTAATGCCCTTCTCCCCGATCGCTCAAATTGGCCAAACGGCCCGCTTTAGGAAGAGTCTTGGTGGCTCGAAACTTCTTACATTTACGGATGATGGAGGCTACTGTGGTCATTGGGACCTTTAATGCTGCAGAATGGTTTTTTTTTTTTTTTTTTTTTTTTTTGTACCCTTCCCCAGATCTGTACCTCCATACAATCCTGTCTTGGAGGTCTACAGACAATTCATTGGACTTCATGGCTTGGTTTGTCTCTGACATGCACTGTTAACGGTGGGACTTTATATAGACAGGTGTGTGCCTTTCCAAATCATGTCTAATCAACTGAATTTACCACAATCAAGTTGTAGAAACATCTCAAGGATGATCAATGGAAACGGGATACACCTGAGCTCTATTTTGAGTGTCATGGCAAAGGCTGAATATTATGCACGTGTTTTTTTTTTTTTTTTTTTTTTTTTATAAAGATTTCAAACAAACGTCTTTCATGTTGTCATTATGGGGTATTGTTTGTAGAATTTTGAGGAAAGTAATGAATTTAATCCATTTTGAAATAACACAACAAAATGTGGAAAAAGTGAAGCGCTGTGAATACTTTTAGGGATGCACTGTATATTGATTATGCATTCATGCTGTTAAACACATTCCGCCCTAACAGACTTCTTTGGTGGTAGTACCCTTAAGAACTACCTGCACCTAATTCAGGCAAGCATTTGCACCATTTGTGTGGCAAATTCAGGTAGTTCTTAGTGCTGCCAGTTAGGAAAAAGAAGCGAGTAAACTGAGGAAGGAGTGTCCAGTGTGGTCACTGATGTCAGTGCAGATATGGACAGATTCATGTACCTGTCGGTGACCAGTACATGAAATGGGTGCAAACACTGACAGTTTTGATGCTGTGCCCCAATGGAATTCTAAAGGGTGTCTATGACACCCTTTTACAAATTACCCTGATTGTATAGAATTTTATATGCAGAATAGTGTGATTTGAATTGACAGAGGTGACAGTCTCTCTTTGATTGCATTTTTTAAATGATCATATTCTTATATGTTTATACGTTTAATTACCCCTAGTGGCACAGCTGGTGCTCCAGATCGGTTCAGTCGAATTCTCAGACAAATCCTAAATCAGAGAAGGTAAATTCTTATATATAATTGTAAGGTAATATAATTTTGAGTTGATATAGGCTCATATGTAATATTTAGAAGAGGAAAACTATCTGCATTGTAACAACTCTGGTGTCCACAGCGATTACAAAGGGGAAAAATTCAGTTTACAGAGTCTATTTTTTGCGCCGTTCACGAGTCCAAAATAGTTTTTGCAGAATCTGAAAACAATTGTTTTTTTGTTTTTTTTTTTTTAAATGTGCCCTGTTCACATCATATGTGTGGGGTGGTGTACAAAAAACACAGCTCAATAGACATGGTGTGAACAAGCCCTAAAGGTAGCCACACATGTATTATTATGATCATCCCACCAATCATTCAATGTAACTTAACTGATTGAGCCAAATATAAATTCCAACCCTAAGACCATCTGTTTGATTGGATTACTCAAACACATCTGTGTGTCTGCACCAGAGTACTGTAATACAGATAGCTTAAACAATCTTACATTTGGGACTAAGCTGTTGTATTTTTGATTGATGATTTTAGTTGAACAATAGCGTATTTGTTTCACCTTTCCACATTTTAATGGCTTGTTTGCAATCACGTCAACCTAGATTGATCATAAATCCTTGTGTGTATGGCAACTATAAGAATTCCTAATGACCAGAGCATTGATTAGATGGGCTAAAATTTGTCTGGAAATTGTTTTACCTAGCCATAGCTGAGATGAGATAAGATCAAGTGAGGTATTTGTATTTATAAGTATCCAGTAGAGATGCTGCGTCGTGGTTCTGGTCTCCTGGCTTTGCTGACATGATGGGCGACCTGAGGGATCTTTCCATGGGAACAGAAAATAGTGTGTGCACTGGGTGAGGTGGAGCTGGAAATAGTTCCCTGGTGGAGGATTATAGGGGTGCTTGGTGCCTCCTGATTTGACTGTGCTATCTTGTCTGGTCTGGGCTTTGGAAAGGTAAAAAGCACACACTGTCAAGCGTCCCCTGGAAGTGGCATCCGGGGGATGCTGGAGTAGCACTATGGGTTTGGGACCCCACTGTGTGCAACTGCACTAGGCCATGACAGTTTTTTTTTTCTGCACAAACACCTCACGGGCTAGGCCTTTTGGCTGAGAGCAGGGCAATTTTTGTTACCAAGCTGTAAGGCCTTGCCTTTTGCACCTGAACTGGTAGGGTATGGGCCTACCCTGAAATCTAGGGGGAGGTTGTGTGGTCATTAGGTTCCTTCCTCTCATTCCTTGGGGAGTCTCTCTTCGGGAGAGCCCTCACTTAAGCTGGCCATACACCTATAGATTATCTGCAGATTTTCTATGGTTAGATGGAAAAAGTGGAAGATTCCTCCATCCACACAGTTTAGCGAACATGGAGAAATCTGTTGCACTTTTTCCATCTAACCATAGAAAATCTGCAGATAATCTATAGGTGTATGGCCAGCTTTAGTACTTGTCAGCTTCTGCTTACCAGGAGCAGGGTCTGCTAGGCCTTTTGGCTAGGTGGACCTAAGTGTGCCTTCCCCCATCAGGAGGCCTGTGCCCTGGGGGGGGGGGTCATTGAGGGGACCATATGACACAACCTAAGTGTACTTTTTTGTGTTTCACATGCACTTCTTGCACATTTTGATTTTTAGATTTTTTTTTGCACAGCTCAGGCTCGTGTAAAAGAAAAAAAAAGCAGCCTTAAAATTGTGTACAAATGCAGGTAAATACTTCTTTCCCTTATCCCAGCCAGAAAAATAATAGTGGTTACGGGGGACTTTCCAGCACGTGTGCGCAATAGTAAGCACTTCTTACATCTGAAGTGCCCCTTATCACGTCATAGGAATACCCCTAATAATCATGATCCTTGCCTGAATGTAACATCAAGGCAGGTGCCATGTGCAATACATTAAAATAAAACCATCTTAAGGGAAATTTGGGGGCTGCCATTGCAGTCTATGCCATGAAAATGCTAGACGCTTGGCAGTTATGTCAGTCCACTGGCTTCAATACTGAGTCAGGACAAATATGCAGGTCAAAAAATATAGAACTCCTGATCTGCATGTTCTCAACTGTTAAAGTAAAAAGGTCAGCGCAGCAGCCAGAAACTAGAATCTGCTGAATCTGCAGTAGTAGCCTTCATGTTTATTTGATGACAGGTTTACTTTAAAATGAAATTCCAGCTTAAACCTAACTAGCCTTTAACCTGTCCCCCTTATTAACTGTTAGAAAGATGTATATACTGACCTACTTTCAGGCCACACCAGTCCAATCATGAAATCCAGCTCTGCTGTGTCAGCCAGCACAACTGCAGGGGAAGGAAGGGAGCACTGACCAAGGGATAGACCATTGAAGCCTGTGGGTAATGTCATCGCTCAAGACTTTAGTAGCTGTTGTTAGACCACTCTCAGTAGGAAAAGAGAAAAAAGGCGCGTGACCTAACGCATCAATCAAGATAATAGAGTTTGTTTAGAATAAATGGATAAATACAAGGAAAATACTATGTGTTCATAAATAAGTTACAATATTCTCATTTGATAAAATAGTAAAAGTTAATGCCCATGCAAGGGTAAAAAGCTGAATAATGGCTAACGCGTTTCAAGGGGTTTCCTCTTCATCAGAGCCTTGGAAGACAAAACCTGGTCTGTATAATGTGGTAAGTTTATAGAGAGGAACAACTGGATGGGAGATTTATCACATGATAGATGATGTATTTCTATAGGCAGATTCAGATTCTCCTTTATTCTAGTAGTATTCCTTTCCACATCGCAGCGCTCTGCACACTGGCTGGTTAGAAAGTTGCAGCTTGTGGTCAGTGGTTACGTGCCCCAGTCGATCGTTGGTTGACCCTGCGATCCTCCTGCCAAGATGCTGTGCAAAATGGCTTTCTCCTTTCCTACTTAGCCTATTTGGACTTCCCCCAGTCAGTTTAGGCAGCGGGACACGCATGGTCTTTTTACACATTTTATTATCTGAAAATGCTACCACCTTCTACTAAGGCCGCCGGCACGAGTGCAGGAGAATCTTTAGTGTTCACACCTATACTTGTTGGACCACTCTCTCCTTTGCCCTGCAGCTGTCACTAGCTGACACAAGGGAGATCATGTTGACTAGAGCAGCCTGAAAATAAGTAAGACAGCCTGTACATGTACTATGCATTTTTTTTTTTTTTTTAACCAGCAGGTTGAAAGAAAGAAAATGCCTTGACTCCCCAATCCACACTTCGGGGTGGATGGGGAATCACTTTCGCTGTAGCATTGTATTCTGGCAGCAGAGAGACTTCATCACTATCAGAATACAGTGATCAGTGATGCCAGATATAGGCGGCGGCACTGATGGTTTGGGAAAAACCCAACAGGTTGGTTATGCTCAAGTTGATTGATAGATCCCTGCTTTTGATCCATGTATGGCTGGCTTAAGTGTGTGTGTGTGTGTGTATGTGTGTGTGTGTATATATATATATATATATATATATATATATATATGTGTGTGTGTGTATATTTAGGTTAGTTGGCATAGGTGTTGGGGGGGGGGGGGGGCAGGTTTAAGGCTAATTAGGTGTAAGCTAGAATTCCACTTTAAGGAGCACCTAAAGTTTCTGAATGTCCTTCGTCACATACCCCCTGTTATCCTAATAGCCTGCAATAAGTCCTCGGTACTGATCTAATGTTCAGCCTAGGCCTTGTTCTGCCCATGTCCTGATTGATGATAGTGTTCTGTGAATGTTGCAGCTACAGACAGAAACTGCAACTGGAGTCAAGTAATTAGCATCGTAGAGGGCAGAACAGAAGTTCATCTAATTATCTAATATAGACTGTGGATGTAGACACTATAGGTTAACTTCAAAAGAAAACAATGCTGAAAAAGCTACTCAGACTGTAATTTGTTATTCATTCAATTAAAGTACAATTGTCTGAGTAGTTAGGATATCTAATTCCATTACCATTACTTATCTATTGTAGATATGCAAACATTAGAAGATGTTGGATCACGTTCAATAGGGGGGGGGGGTTTACAGCTTGTTTAGGAAAAAGTCCAGTATTGTGGATCACTGGCTTAATGTTCGTTTACTCTGAATTTCCAGTAATGTTATTCTGATCAAAGTATACCATGTTTATTCAAATAACTTTTTGTTTCCTAGTTACTACCCATTATACCCACCAAATGAGGAGATAAATATTGATTTTGAAGCAATGTATACATTTGCTATGATGCCAGTCACACCAGATGTCTTTATTGTACCATCAGAGCTTCGCTTTTTCATCAAGGTTAGCCACTGCTTTCAATATGTTGTCTGTTTTTTTTGTTTTTGACAGATAAAAGGCTAGCTGCTTCAACTAGCCATATCTTAAGGTCAAGATTAAAAAGAACTTTATTATGATTGTTTCATATCCGCTAAAAACTGTGATTTCCACTTTAGTAACATTTCATACCCACCCAAAACTAGCATTTCCATTTTGATAGATGGTGGAGATTAAAGCACATCGTTTAAAAAACTGAAAGTATGTGTAATATTTATGATCCCTTTCCTAAACTGTCTAGAGCAGTGAGTCTCAACCTTATTGAGACCAGAGCCCAGTAAATTCAACAGTAAAAAGAAAAACTGTTTATACTAACACAATAAGGTAATGGGAATAAAAAGATGTAATGAAATGCTAGAATAATGGATGTTGTTGTCATTGTGAAGGGGGGTGGGGATTCAGAAGAGGGATCAGGGGCTCTGTAGACTTGGTGGCTCTGTGTAGGGTATTCTGGAAAGAGCTGAGGGCAACTGTGGGGAATAAGGTCTCTGAAGGGGGCTGTGGGTTTCCACCACCCCCACCAGGGGCACTGTTTTTGACTAAAGTGCAGTGCAGGGATTGGGGGCACTATGGGACACTTTTGGAGGTTGTGGGGCACTATGGGAGGATGGAAGCTCTTCAGCAAGCTAGGGAGTACTGTGGAAGCCTGGGGGGGAATGGGGGTAGAGGGCTCTTGGGAGACCTGGAGGCACTGAGAGGTTGAGGGGCACAGTGGACCACTATGGTAGTTTAGGGGAAACTGTGGGAAATTAGGGTATCTGTAGGTGGCTAGAGGGTTGGGGTGAAGAGGGAGGCTGTCGCCCAGTGGTTGAGAACCACTGGTCTGGAGCAAATATTCATCCATAATGTTATTTTAATAAAAAGTACTTGTTGATTCTGTCGGCTGAAGACATCCAAAGCAAGTTCCTGTAGTAGGGTGGCTACATTCTTGCAGCACTTCTGAATATTCTCCCCTGTAGCCACCATTCTGAATGTTGTTCAGTTCAGAGACACTATATAAATGTGCTGACTTTCCCACAGCCATCACATTACCTTCACTGGGACCGTGTCTCTGCATTTATTGTATTAGGCGCGTAGTGCAGGGTATGGCTAATACTGCACTGTAATAGTTACCATAATGCATTCTGGAAGTTATAGCTCCTTGATGCAAGCAGCATGACACAACCAAATGAGCTTGCAGGGATGCTGCTGCCCGCTCATGTAGAGCAGAAACTACAGGAATTTTGTGTCAGCTTCCCACTGTCGGGAGGTTTTCACTCACCTCCGGTTGTGTTTTTGAGACAGGAAGTGAAGGTAAATACCCCCGGTTGGACCAAAAAAAAAATATCCTGCCTGGGCTTTTAACCATTCTTTACCCCCATCTAAAACTGAAAAAAGAAACACATTTGGCTTTGAAAAGCCCAGCAATTATGTCATGCTTTTCTGATGGGTAGTATCTTTGTAATTCTATATTTTCACAATTGGAAGACACCTACAGCGTACAACCTCCCATATAGTAATAAATGGTTGGGCACAGGTATGTCATTCCTGTACATTTGTTTACACAAGCATGACATATACCTTAATACAGCCATTTATTACTATGGGCGGCTGAGTGCTGCAGCTGTCTCCTGGGATTGAAGACGGGCCTGCAGTTTACCTTGTATGACGTCATGCGTCTGTGTGCATGAAAGCCCTAAAACCGTATTATAACCAAAACTAAAAATGTATTATATTGTGGCTGCATTCGTTTTCTTTGTTTAGGCTTTTTTGCCACTATTTTTACCTGATGATCTTGTCCGTAACACACCTCCTGTATTAGAGTGCTTCCACTCTGGATGGAGGAGTGACAGAGACACCTTTGGATAGCAGCATTGTCGGTTTGGGGGGAGGAAAGTGTTGATGGACTAGCAGGTTTAAACACACTAACAAATTGAGGCCAAAATCCAGCTAACATTTTATAAGCAGTTACAGCAAATATTTTTTCACTTTTGAAATAAAGGTCTTGCATAAAAAAATTGATTATTGTATGCATACCTGTCTGTGGTAAATAGTTTGTTTCAACACTAACTTCTACATTTGCAGGATAGCTTGTGCTGTTGAAAAACAGACCTACTGGCAGGATCACCAAGTGAAAATATAAGGGCTCATACACACACAGCTCAAAAACAAACACCGCTTATATAGGCATTGAGAGGTTTTTTTTGGCCTGTAAAAGACTCTCTATGTAAGCCTATGTGTCCATACACACAGGGGCCTTTACAGGTGTATTGGGAGAGGAGTGCTTACAGGCTGAAAAAACCCACTAAAGGTGTGTTCTTAAAAGGAGCATTTGAGCAGGAAAAAAGTCTAAATGCCCTAAAATGCTAAGAGTGGAAGTGTATGCCAATGGCTTGAATAAATTAATATTTCTGGCCAGTAGAATGCATTTACGCTCAAATGCAATACGGGCATCAACGTGCCCAAATACATGTGCAATAATTGGTTTTTAGCAGGTTTGTTAATGCTGGCAGCAGCTCTGGCGTTCAGAAGGGTTTTTACAGATGCCCTGTATGTATGAGCCTGAAGGAAAGAGACTTAGTGCCGGTTCACATAGGTGTGATGCGGGAACGCTGCGACCATATGCGAACTGCGGGGAGTGTCAATACAAAGTTATTGACACCCCCATTTCAGCTCGCATATCGCACTGCGAACTGACAGTTTGGACATGAATTGGATCCCATAGGTGTGAACACCCATGGGATCCAATTCTGGTGTAGACCAAAAAAAGGGTCCTGTCCCAGTTTGGTCTGAATGTGATGCGAATTCAGCCATACTATCTGTATGGCTGAAATCACATGGACATCGCATGTGATTCACACAACTCACCTATGTGAACCAGCACTAAAGAAAAGGAATGTAGCCATCTGATCTCAGAATAGGTAAGCTGCAATATAACGCTTGCTTTGGGGTTTAACACCTGGTTCACATCCAATGCGGTTTTGAAATTGTGCGGCTTCCTGGCATCTGTGTGACTTCATGCACAGATGTCAATGAAATTTGCACATGAAATTCACTAAGGCTATGTTTCCACTATTGCGTCCCCAAAGTCGCGCGATTTTGCCGCGATTTTTTACCGCGATTTGAAGCAATGCCTGTATCTATGGACCTCAAGTCGCATCAAAGTGGGACCAAAGTAGTGCAGGGACTACTTTGAAGTCGCTGCGACTTGAAGTCGCACAGATATGAACGGTACTCATTGGAAATAATGGGAAACAATTTGTCATGCGACTTTTCAGTCCCAAGTCGCATAAAAAGTCGCACTAGTGGAAACAGAGCCTAAAAGTAGTGCAGGTACCTTTTCAAAATCAGTGCAAGTCAGAGTCGCACTGATATGAACGGCTCCATAGCCAGATATATAGATTGCGACTTGTTATGCCATATCCCATGACAAGTCACACTGGTGTGAACCGGGCTAATACCGCTGTAAGAGCTGAGGCTAAGCCTGCTCTAGGGCATTTCTTATGGATGATCTTAGATGGTAAAATATTCATCCTGCGTTTCTATAGGACATCTCAGGGAGCATCTGCATCAATCCTGGGCGCCTGACTAAAGGACTGGTAGGAGGAACATATGGCCGCTTCTTAGTGAAGAGAGAGAACACCGAGCCCAGGAGGTGTCCATGTATATCCGCTCAGGTGGTGAAAATATAAAGGAAGATCGGAGTGTATAGAGATCTGTATGGGGAGAACCGAAGAGGGATCCGTACTGGGAGATGAAGGCGGATGAAAAGACTGTCATCTGATGTACATTATTAGCTTGTGGTGTTTTGTATTGTATAAATAAAGTATTTACATATACATCCGCCTCTTGTCTTAGCTAAAGAGCCCGCCGTCAGTTCGTACCCCCGCCCCTTTGTGTGTTTGCGCTTTGATTGGCCGCGCCGTATGTTACGTAGCGGTGTGTGTGTGGCGGAGCAGTCAGTCTCGGCTGAGCTCTGGCCGTGGAAGGAGGATTGTTGTATCTCCCCGCTCAGTGACTGTGAGCGAGAACCGGAAGTAGTGGCCACTCCCAACCACGTCCTCATCTGCCTGGAGCCAAATCTGGAGCGGGCACTCCGTTGTGCCTGAGAACATTCCGCGGGTAAGTGTCTCTTTACTGCAACTTTTCCCTCAGAATGTTCCCCGGTCTACACGTGACGGTATATGGAGGTGATACGTGTGGGGTGTCTGACCAGTCCGGGGCTTGGTTTCCTCTCATGCTCAGTATTTCAGTGTGTACAGTACAGGCTGTCCGGGACTGACATGTTTAGTACAAGGCTCCTCACACACGCCCTTCTCCCTCATACATTGGAATGACATGCTCAGAGGTGTGGCTGCACATGGCACACTTTCCTCTTCTATACTCTATAATCCTTTCCCCTCTGCCCCAGGGATTCTCACCCTGTACAATCTGCAGGCACTCTATTCTACGATGTACAAATCTAAACCTGACAGTGACCATAATACATCATTAGATTACCACATAATGTGTGGTGTGCGGTCCCATGGGATTGTTTTTTTATGAACTTTATTCAGTGCCAGTTATTTCATTAAGTTCAATTGCTGGCCGCAATCCACCGCCTTTCACTGTGCTGGGAAAAAAGTCCTGCGCAAAGTACTTTTTAACATATTTTTTTTTTTTTTTTTTTTTTTTTTTTTTTTATTATTCAGCACTTACTACCGCACACCTTTACAACACAGTGGTGGAAACCGGGTACACTGGAGACGTGGAATTTTGCCCTTAAGGCTGGGTTCACACTAGTGCAAATTGGATAAGGGTTTCCCCACATCCAATTCCCACAGCCTTTGATTGTGACTGGCTCTCTATGGAGCCAGTTCACATATCTCCACAGTGGCTCCGGTGCGATTTGGACAGGCTCCCTGTGCCTCTTTTGGTCTGTTTTCAGGTCCGAATTCAGCCAACAATTTGGGCTGAAATTGGACCTGAAACAGTGAAGGAGGACTCCTGCTGTGAGCCGCTGCATGCTCATATGTGAACCCAGCCTTGATGTGGTGGGCCTGTGCTGGAATAGCCACCCAGTGCAGTCCCACCACATCTGCTGTAAAAGTGGGCCCTTATTCTTACAAAGCAAATATATTTTTGTAAACATACTAGGTATTTCTCTTCTCCCTCACTTAGCTAATGTGTCCCCAGTGTTGATGGAGAGGACAAGGGAGGGGCAAACAAGGATGTTGTGCAGGCACTTAATGTCCTTATCAACCAATTATATCACCAGTTGTTAGGATGCTAGCAGCTGGCTCACGCACTACTCAAGGTTGTACTGCTACACAATAAAAACCCGGGATGTCGTGTAACATAAGGACAGGTATGATCCGCTCACTGCCCTGTTGACAATTTCAGGGGTATTATGGAGCAATTTTTAGGTGTTTTTTCAAGGCACCCTGAAGAACCCAGAGGACACCCCGGGGTGCCACAGCACCCTTGATGATAAAGTCTGCTTTACAGCACATCCACCTAGGGTCCCATAGTGAGAATTGGTAAGGCTTTGATTTAATTTCCAGAGGAACTAGTAGATGATTTATGGGTGGAATATACATTGCACCACATATATCAAGCGTCTCATTCAAAAAAAATTGCTACGGCTACTTTCACACTGAGGTACTTTACAGGCGCTATAGCACTTGTAAAGCGCCTCTCCTGTCACTCCAGTGTGAAAGCAGGAGCAGTGCGCTTGCATGACGTTAAGTCCTGCAAGCAGCATCTTTGCAGCGTTTTAGGAGCGGTGTATACACTGCTCCTAAAGTATCCCTGCCTATTGAAATCAATGGGCAGCGCCGCCGAAGTGTCTTTTGCGGGCGCTTTTAACCCTTTATTCGGCCTCTAGCGGGGTTAAAAGCACCCCGCTAGCAGCCAAAAAGTGCCTCTTTTCCCGCCGACGCCCCCATGCCTCAGTGTGAAAGTGCCCTAAATATGGATACTTACACCTTTCATATCAGCGCCTCCTTAAAGTGGTTGTAAACCCACATGAAAAAAAAAAAAAGACCTGCAAGACAAAGGCATAATGAGCTAGTATACATAGCATACTAGCTCATTATGTAATACTCACCTGAGATCGAAGCCCCCGCTGCGTTGCCCATACAGAGCACCGGCCGGCGACATTTCTCCCTGGAGTTACTTCCGGGTGTCGCGGCTCCAGTGCTGTGATTGGTCGGAGCCGTAATTACGTCACTCCTGCGCATGCGTGCCTGAGTCGCCGGTAACGGCACACTCGCACGTATGTGCCATTGCTTTAGTGCGCCGATGATGTTAGCACATGCAGATACAAGGGATATCTCCTAAACTGTGCAGGTTTAGGAGATTGTAAGGGTTTACAACCACTTTAACAAAAACCAGCAAAATTTCTGTTGGTCACCATACACCTTACAATCCAACTTTAGATTTCCCAAAACTAGTTAAATGAAACAGAAGAGTGACTGCAGAAAATATATAAATCTATCCATTATTTCTTAATATAGATCTGTTTGTCCCAAGCATGTTTGAAGCCAGCTACTGTTGACTCTCTGCCTGTGCTGGAAGTCTATTCCGAGTATCAACTATTTTGGTAAAATAATAGCTTCTAAGATTAGTTTTGAACTTTCCTCCTGCTAGTTTGTGGTCATGTCCCCATGTGTTGAAAATGCTCCTCTCCTGAACCTTATTCATCCCCTTGATATTTTTAAAGTGGTTGTAAAAGCAGAACGTTCCTCTCCCCCCCCCCACTGCATTCTATGCAGTAAGGCAAAAATCTGCATGCAGCCCCCTCCCCCCCCCCCAATGCAAACTTGATCCTGATCCAGCGATGTGCGTCAGAGCAAAGGCTCATTCAGATACAGTCATGGGTGTCCTATGTACATGCAGAACCGAGCTGAGGAGCGAGCACACACGAGTGCCCCTCATGGCAAGCGGATTGCTATGGGGGCGCTTGGCGGTGGTGGGGGACAGGAGCATTAGTGGGAGACCCCATAAGAGGGAGATCGGGGCTGCTCTGTGTAAAACCTCTGCACGTAGCAGGTAAGTATGGCATGTTTGTTATTTTAATTTAAAAAAAAAAAAGTAGCCTGCCTTTACAATCACTTTAAGGGTTTCAGTCAACCACTTTCCTTTGTGTCTTGCTTGGCCATAAGATTGAGGTCTGTTTATCTGTGCATGTCTCATCTTCACAAAGAACAAACCCTGTTGCATATCAATTAAGTACTTTGTGCTATTTTTTTTCTTTGACTGTTTATCTGTGCATGTCTGTACATCTTCACACTAAGGGCTTATTTGCACAGCCATTTCATGGCCATACACAAGCTCAGATCAGTGTATTTCTGTAGTGGGTGCAACCAAGGGTTTGTGATCAGCTGCAGACAGGAAGCCTGTACAAATCAATGACGGGCTGAGATTTTCTACAGCTGTTTATATGTATTCTCTCAAGGAGAGATGACTTGCAGTTAGGGACAGATGAGCAGCCTTGTATGCAAACTGTTTTTGCATTCTGGGGCTACTCGTCAGTCCCCAACCACAGGTATTCACTCCATGTGGGAGTCCATGTAGACCCTCTCAGCCTGTCATGGATTTGTACAGGCTTCCTGCTTGTAGCTGTTTGCAAATACCTGGTTGTACCCGCTGTGGAAGCACGCTTATCTGGGCGATGTAGAGTCAAGAATGGCCGTGTGAATGAGCGGTCAAGCAAGACAAAGAAAAAAAATTTAAAGTGATTACATTTTATTAAAGTTTTGTTGTATGTATCAAGACCAGACAGGGTCTTAAAACCGTGAACCTCGTAGTGTGTGGTATGCATACTTTGTTTCCTTTACGAAAACTGTACAGTATGAGGACTTTCCTAATCTGTCCAAAAAGTTTGTATCCCATCAGGCAGGCCCTCGCACGTCATTGTAAACATGCTAAGGCTTTCCCTGAGTAGGGTGTAGGCCTGATGGCATACATTTATAATTTGCACGCAGGTGAATGCTAATCAGAGTACAGAAATAGTAATACGGGAGAAAGGGGGGTTCCAACTGTGAGAAGCTGGTATAATATGAAGGATGGAGGGACATCTCTCCAACCCCTTTTGGTCTCGCCCCTTCCTCTGCTCCAATAATGGGAGAAGGAAGTAGAGAAGCGGGTGGGTGGAGGGCTCTGGTGCTACCTTCCTAAGAGGGAAGTGCAAACAGGACCGCGTCTCAAAGTAACTGGTTGAGAGATATAATAGGGTTGCACTGACACCACTTTTTTAAGACCGAGTACAAGTGTCAATACTTTTTTCAAGTACTTGCCGATACTTTTTTTTTTTAATGTGACAGTGGCACTAATATGCAGCACTGATGACGCGTGGACACTGGCAGTAGTTTATTTACTTTTTTTTTTTTTTTTTTTCCAATGCTTTTTTTGGGGGTGGGGTCGGTGTTTTTTTTTTTTAATTTATTTTTACAATTTAACCTTTTAAATATTACAATTCTTTATTTTTTTTATTTATCAGCCCGGTTGGGGGGCTTTGGTGGGATATCAGGGGTCTTAAACGACCCCTGACATCTCCCTTTTGACACGAAAAGAGACTGAGGACACAGATTCCCCAGTCCCTTTCTCTGCAGCCTCAGCTGCACTGGAGATGAATTGACAGGAAGCAGAGGCTCCTCACAATTCATAAACTGAAGCGTTGTAAACGTTAGGTTATTATGCTCAGTTATGAATGAACAGAGTCAGTGATCACTGGCTCTGTTAATTCACAAAAGCAAGGAATCGGTAAATGACAGATTTACCGGCTCCTTCCTCCGCTCTCCATCCTGATAGATCTGGTACAAAGGGGTCGGCAGAGCACGGAGCACACCCCTAAGCTTAGTGATCATTCCCCAAAGAAACTGCTGAACCGTTTGTGTGTTCTTGCAGCACTTTACAGACATTTATGAGTGGCAAAAATGACCTCTACTTTCTATGGGAAAAAAAGTTATTCCTATTGCCATCATGTCATTTACAGCCTAGGTAAATCTCACATAATCTCTGGCTGCTGGGTGGTTGAAAGTCTACTGTCAGACCTTATGACCTCCATACACACAGGACATTTTGCAAACTCTCCCTAAAAGCCTTTCCTCCTGGCAGCAGTATTTTGGCAGAAAAAACACCTGACACCTGTAAAAATGTGTAACACATTTATAGGTGTTGAGCGCTTGGGCGGTAATTCTTTTAATTGACCAAAATGTATAATTTATTCTGGCCGTTGAAATAAATTAACACTCAAATGCTAACTGTGCCTAGCGTTAACGTGCGTTTACAAGCGCCAAGCTTTTTTTTTTTTCTGTCAAAACCCTGCTGCTCCTGGATGCACTGGCAGTGGGTTTTTCTTTCCTGCCTCTAAACTCCTCCTAAAAGCCTGTGTGTGCATGGACACAGACTAACATGTAGGGGAATTTTGAGGCAGGAAAAAGCTCCTCTAGGAGCAGCTGAAAAATGTCCAGTGTGCATGAGGCCTATCGGCTAAATAAAAAGCTCAACAGGAAATGCAGTATTCTTACATAAATGAACAGATATGGTTTTTTTTTTTTTTTTTTTTTTACAGAAATTGGTGTTTCATTTAGCATTTACTAAAATAAAAACTACAGATCCCTCTAGAACAGGGATCCTCAAACTACGGCCCTCCAGCTGTTGCAGAACTACACATCCCATGAGGCATTGTAAGCTCAGACATTCACAGGCATGATGGAAATTGTAGTTCCTGAACAACTGGAGGGCCGTAGTTTGAAGACCGCTGCTCTAGAAGGGCAGCATCCTCCATGTATAGTACATGTATGTTCTTTGTTCTTTTCCTGACAAGTTGACGTTTTATGCAAGCAAAGGAATAAAAGCTCCAGATTATCTTTTCACACATTTGGGGTCAGATTCTCATATTTGCACTGGGGTGCCCTTCAAAATCAATGGTGCTGCAGTGCACATCTCCAGTGCACCACAACACAAGGATGTTAACCATCTGTGCATTGTGGTATGGTGGAAAAAAAGGCAGGTCTGTTGGGGTGTGTTGGCAGCCTACACAGAATTAATGAGCTGCCTTACCACAAGGCATGTTAATGTGCATGCGGTAACACAAATATGTAAATCTGGCTTGTAAATGTCTTTATGCATATAGACTTTAAAATGCAATTAGACTTTTATATTTTTACATTGGCATATTAACCTTCCTCCACACTCCAACCCCCCCACCTTCCTGCAAGTATTCTGCTCACCTGTCTTCGATCCATTGACATATTGCCAATAATGCTGTAGAGCTGTTTATCAGAATTTTCTGGGGTCTACGCATGCACCGTACACGCTCCATTCAATCCTTTGTAGATTTTGTGCTCTGCAGAGTGGACAGGCCAAGGTACAATAGATGTGTAACTACACCACTTTGAAGGACAGGCCTAGGCTTTTCTGCTCTATAGACCTGACTATGGCCATATACTGAGGATCTCTAGTCTTGGTCCCATTCTAGTTTATAGGGACTCCATACACAGGTGTGATCACTGTTTAAGACAATTTCTTCAAAGTCGAAGTAAGCGCTGGAGCAATTGTGGTGATGCAGAGATAAGTAGGTAGGTTGGAGGTGTTAAGTTCTTCATGAAGAAGGCTAGAAGGGGTTCTTTAGCATCAGTTTAGTTAAACCTATTATTGAAAGCAATCCTTTGCTTTGCCCATGCAAAGCAAATACACAAGTTGACTTTAATGCCCCTCCAACCCAACCAATCACCCATCTTTCCTTTGCTCTCCCAACCTTCTGCTTAATAGTGAAGGAATATATCTGCTATTGTGGGGGAAATAATTATTTGATCCCCTGCAGATTTTGTAAGTTTGCCCACTTTTTTTTATCATGGGTGTATTTATTTTATTTTTATTTTTTTAGCAGAGACCCTAGACAATAAAATGGCGATTGCTGCAATTTTTTTACGCCACACTGTATTTGCGCAGTGGTCTTTCAAACGCAATTTTTTGGAAAAAATACACTTTCATGAGTTAAAAAAAAAAAAAAAAAACTAAACTGTAAAGTTAGTCTTTTTTTTTTTTTGTAATGTAAAAGATGTTATGCCGAGTAAATAGATACCTAACATGTCATGCTTTGATATGGAATGGCAACAAACTACGGTACCTAAAAAAAAAAATCGTAGGTGAAGCTTTAAAAATAATGGTTACCAGGTTAGAGTTAGAGGAGGACTGGTGCGAGAATTATTGCTCTCGCTCTGATCACGGCGATACCTCACATGTGTGATTTGAACATCAGTTACATATGCGGGCGCAACTTGCGTATGCGTTTTCTTTGTTGCGTGACGGCGCTTTTTTTACTTTTTTTTTTTTTTTTTTTTTTTTTTTTTTTTACATTGTCTCTTTTAAAAAAAAAATTGTGATCACTTTTATTGCTGTCACAAGGAATGTAAACATCCCTTGTGCCAGGTACTTGTTATGGAGGGATCTAAAAGACTCCAAATTCCTCCTTTGCACTTCAAAGTATTCAGATCGCCAAAAACTGTCGTTTTTTTTTAAATAAAGCTTTTAAAAAATCGGCGCCATTGGCAGCCGAGTAAACCCCTCCCACTCCTGTGGGATAACAACCGAGCGGCTTTTAGCCGCATTGGTTGTTATCCCTAAAGAGCCAACTGGCCGCTCTAAAAAAACGGTACCAGTGTGATGCCTGCACCTGCTGGCATCACCCCGGTATAACCTTTGAAAGCCGAAGCTGCATATGTGCATACAGTCGGCGCTAAGGGGTTAAATGGTATAGACAGAATATCAACCAAAAATCCAGAAAAAACACATGATACAAATGAGTTCAGTGAGTAAAATATGTATTTGATCCCCAAGAAAAACACGACTTGGTGGAGAAACTCTTGGCAAGCACGGAGGTAAGATGTGTCTAGTTGGTTATCAGGTTTGCACACATCTCAAGAGGGATTTTGGTCCACTCTTCTTTCCAGATCTTTTCTAAATCCTTAAGGCTTCTTGGCTTGGCAACTTGAAGTTTGAACTCCCTCCATAAATTTTCTATAGGATTAAGGTCTCGAGACTAGGGTTGCCACGTCATCCCTTTAAACGTAAACCCATATGAACTACACAGGTTCTGAGGCTGATTTAATGCAGATAAGGAACCAAGTGAGTTTAATTACCACCTTAATCAGCCACAGAACCTGTGTAATGTGTGTTCTGGATTAAAGGGATGATGTGGCAACCCTACTGGAGACTGGCTAGGCCACTCCATGAGCCTAATGTGCTTTTTCTTGAGCCACTCCTTTGTTGCTTTGGCAGTATGGTTTGGGTCATTGTCATGCTGGAAGATCCATCCACGACCTTCAGTGTTCTTGCTGAGGGAAGAAGGTTCTCATTTAATATTTTAAAATACTTGGCCCCTATACGGCAAATTTGGCCTGTACCTTTAGCAGAGAAACTGCCCCAAAGCATAATGTTTCCACCTCCATGCTTGGAGGGGTGGTGTTCTTAGGGTCATTGTATTTTTCTTCCTCCAAGCACGGCGAGGCAAGTTAATGCCAAAGAGCTCAATTTTGGTCTCATCTGACCACAGCACTTTCTCCCAAATCCTTCTCTGAATCATTTAGATGCTCCTTGGCAAACTTCAGATGGGCCTGTGCATGTGCCTTATTGAGGTGGGGGACCTTGCGGGCACTGCAGGATTTCAATCCATGGTGGCTTATTGTGTTACCAATGGTTTGTTTGACTGTGGTCCCAACTACCTTGAGATCATTCACAAGCTCCTCCCAGGTAGTTCTGGGCTGATCTCTCACTTTTCTCATGATCATCCTTACCCCATGAGGCGAAATCTTGCATGGAGCTCCAGACCGAGGGCGATTGATGGTTATTTTGTATTTTTTCCATTTGGGAGTAATCACTCCAACAGTTGTCTCCTTCTCACCAAGCTTCTTGCTGATTGTCTTGTTGCCCATTCCAGCCTTGTGCAGGTCTACAATCTTGTCCCTGATGCCCTTTGACAGCTCTTTGGTTTTGCCCATTATGGTGAGGTTTGTATGGAAAAAAGAGATTCTGTTTAAAGGTGTCTTTAATACACATAAGTTGTTGTTAGGAGCACCACCTTAAACCACGTGAGCACATACTGTAGCCCGTCTCTGGGGGACAGAATTATTGTTGGTTGGTAGGGGATCAAATACTTATTTCACTCACTGAACTGCAACTCAATTTATAACATTTGTATGTGTTTTTTTTTCTGAATTTTTGGTTGACATTCTGTCTGTCATTTAAAATACACCACATTTATAGACCCTTCATTTCTTTGTTAGTTGCCAAACTTACAAAATCTGCAGGGGAAAAAAATTATTTCCCCTACTGTACTTGTGAGTATGGCGAAACCTGGCAGCGGATGATTGTCCCAGTGCTGTCGCCTAGTGGCAGGGAGAGACCACAGCCCTGTGTGTTGTCCTCCCTTATTATGGCATCAGAGAAGGGAAGGAAAATTTAATATATTGGGCTGATGAGGGACCTTTACCCGATTGCAGCCCACCCCAAGCACATGTACTGCGGCAGGGCGGCCGCTCTGTGCCAGATCATGTACCTAGTATGTGATCTAACACCATTTTTAGGGTGCATGCTGCCGGCAGCCCGTTCCCACTGTGATTGGACTCAGCGGGTCCGGTGGACGCGATGTCTGCCGAGAACCACCAATCGTTCGGGAGACAGGCAGAATGGCGGTCTGCCTATGTAAACTAGGCAGATCGCCGTTCTGTGAGAGGGGACTGTACTGATGCTGTGTGTCTGCTAAGCAGGGACATGGATCTTTAGCAGTCCCTAGAAACAGATTTAACCCCTTGAACCGCCCCTGATGTTAACCCCTTCCCTGCCAGTGTCAGTACAGTCACAGTGCATAATTTTTATTTTTTATTTTTTTTAGCACTGATCACTGTATTTGTGTCACCGGCCCCCAAAAAGTGTCAGGTCGGTGTCTGATGCAATATCGCAGTCCCGCTATAAGTCGCTGATCGTTGCCATTACTAGTAAAAAAAAAAAAAAATCCCATAGTTTGTAGACGCTGTAACTGTTGTGTATAGCAGAAAGTAAAAAAAGTTTTATTTTTTATTTTTTTTCAAAATTGTCGGTCTTTTTTTGTTTATAGCGCAAAAAATAAAAACTGCAGAGGTGATCAAATACCACCAAAAGAAAGCTCTATTTGTGGGGAAAAAAGGACATAAATTTTATTTGGGTACAGTGTCACACGACTACACAATTGTCAGTTTTAAGTACGCAGTGCCGTATCGTAAAATGGCCTGGTGAAGGGGGTAAACATTCCGGAGCTGAAGTGGTTAAAGGATTAGTTAACCATTTACAAAAAAATAATAAATGCACTTCTTCCTTTTTTTTTTTTTTTTTTTTGCAGGTTAAAAAAAAAAATGCATTTATTTATTTTTAAGGACCTGTAAAGCATTGCATTCACGATCAGCAGATTGTGGGTGTAATGCCTGTATCTCTGAGTGATCAATAGCGCCCTGGTAGTTCATTGAGAACTACTAGTTGACAGCCACAAAGGGTAGTGGTACTTGTAGTTTTCACATTCACAGAGCCCTGTGCATGGCCATGTTTTTTTTTTAGATTGTGACAGAGAAGCAGAGTAAGAAGATCCCCTGCTAGTTGTCAAAACGGGATGGGGGGGTGCATAGGTTGATGCATCTGCAACATGTTATAAAATGTGAACTTATCCTTTCAAGTAAACCTGTTGCTTTTCCTTTTTTTTAAAAAAAAAAAACATTTGGAATTGACCATACTAACTCGATCTGATGCCACTGGTTTAGGGACTATCTTCCTGATCCATACTTTACTTTTTAGGGAGCCACACACTAGGCGCAAGTATGTGTATATCAGTTGTCAGGGCACATCCTTGTTTTGAAGTAGTGACTCACTTTGTATTAAAAGCCACAATGCCATCCCCCAAGCCTACGCCTTTAACAACAGGTCAGCAGCTCCGATCCTGACGGGTTATTTAAAAAAATATATAATTAGAGCTGTGTATTTACCCCATGTGTTCCAGTGGAGATCTATATGGTGGTGGATAAATTGGCATCCTGCAAGTGTCATGAATAGGTTTTGTGTGGCCAGATTTATTATAAAGTATAACTAAAGGCAAAACTTTTTTTTTTTTTTTTTTTTCCTTGGTTTTGGATATAAGAACTCCTGCATGTTTTTTTTGTTTTTTTTTATTGCTGTATGTGCCCCTGTTAGGGAGATCCACTATCTCTATAGTCCTATTTACTATTATCACAGAAAGTAAAAGTATTAAACCTTACAGAAGTTATAACCCTCCCTTAACGCTATCTGAAATGGAAGAAAGTTTTGCTTATAGCTCTACTTTACCTTTGTGCGAGAGACAGGAATATTGGATTGTGAAGGGGCCTGGAGACATTTGAGCGTAGTTGGACATCAAGTGGTCCGCAAGTGTACTGTGCCTGCAGCAGTGGATCTTGGAGGGAACAATGGGTGTTATGCAACACCTTTCCGACTCAATCACTATGCTTTCTACTATGGAGGTCCCCAAGATTATCTAAAGCTGTTCACGTGTTACAATCTGTACAATTTTGTTTTAGATTTGCCAGCAACAATTTAGTGCAAGGGTCTGTATTGGGACTTCATAGCTGGCGTTATGGGAACCAGATGATGAGGCTATGGGGCCAGATTGCTTAATAAAAGAGAATCCCATTCTCTGCATTATTTTTTATTTTTTTTTTTTACCTGAAACCAAACTCAAATTGATTTGCAATATCAAATGACATGCAAGTGAGGTCTGTAATTGTATGGGCTCGTTTATACTGGCAAGCTTGTGCTGTGCTGCCCATTGAAGTGACAAGGCAATTTGCCTTATGTCCTAAAGACTTCGGTGTACACCAATGCACTGGGACATGTTTCGTTTTTATGTAGGGAGGTCTAACATACTGTAATGCATCACAACGCACTGCTGTGCATAGCAATAACAGAAATTGAACCAAAAAAAAGAGACCATATTAAGTGCACACTTACACATGCCCTGTGGTGGTAACAAACCCTGTCTCCATTCCAAGATTCAATTGCACAAAGACTGCCAAAATCTCCCTAGCTGTAGCTACCTTGTGTATTTGTGATTTGCTTTTTTTTTTTTTTTTGTCTTGTTCCTTGCTATCCATATGTTAAGTAAAACTAACCTATTGACATCTTTTAAATGTCATACTGGTTCCCATTCGGACAGGTGGAGATGAGGATTTCGACAGTCTGGCAAACTAGGTATGGGGGCATATATTGGACAATTCATCGGGGGTCTGTCATTGTAAAAAAGGTTACAAATAGGGCTGCAACTAGTGATTATTTTCATAATCGATTAGTTGGCCGATTATTGTATCGATTAATCGGGTAATAACCTTAAAGTGTGGTGTATAATTTTAGTTAATATGTAAAGTATAAAAAAAGGCAATTTTATTCCTAAATATCTATATGCAGTGGTAAATATAAACAACCAACTATATGGTTAGGGAGCAAAATCTCTAATCCACTCTGAGAATAACAGACAGAAGAGATGTACTGTATATACTATTAGAGGTTGAATCTGGTAAATATCATCAGACTCGGATAAAAAAATATATTTAAAGGAAAAAAAAAAATGAGAGAATTTTTTGCTGATTTTCAGACAGAATTGCAATATATTCCCATGAGACATTTCTCCTCACACATTCACAAGTTCTCAGGCACTTACTGAGCTGTATGTGTGCTCAACTGTATTTCCTGTTATGTGAAAAAAAATGCATTCTGTATGCAAGCTGATTAATCGATTGGCGACTATTTTCATAATCCATTAATTGTTTCGGCCCTAGTTACAAACACCTAATTTGCATGATTGGATCTAAGATGAATGGAATGTGTGGATACTTTCCATTCTACATGGCAGCTGGTACATTTTAAGCAGTTTATATCATAACTTGTGTGGCCTGCCTAAATTCCAGTTCACACTGGTGCGGTACAGGAAACCCTACAATTCAGTGCCAGTTCCCTCATCGCACCTGAATCGCACACTGGTTCACACTATCATCTGCGAGCCGCCGGGGGTGTCAATGTAAAGTTACCAACGCGCCCACATCGGTTTGCAGATCACAGTGCGAACTGCCAAATGGTGCAGGAATCGGATTGCATAGGTGTGAACACCCATGTGATCGGATTCCAATGCAGACCAAAAAAAGGGTGCTGCACTATTTTGGTACGAATGCGATTTCGGCCATACAGTTTGCATGGCTGAATTTGCATCGCACAGACCTCACATGTGATCTGCACAACAATGTAGTGCAAATCACATGCGATTTCTGATCGCACAAGTGTTAGCCCAGCCTTAAAAGAACAGGGAACAAGTCACCTGTTCCCAATAAAATGTGCCATAATCACAGGTGTGAGTCACTTCACAGAATAGACCAGTTATGTTCCATCTTACCAGGATCGATGCATGTCTGAATGCTTAGCAAACAATAAGCGACTGGCTTTGATGTCACCAGTGATAAACGCATACAAAGCCTTTTTGCATTGCTAAGACCTTTTTAGCAGCCAGTGTTGGTGAAATGTGTTAAAAATCATTAACAACTGTGTATTGAAGGCTGGCTTTCCGAGAGATGTCTCCACTGAAGAATATACATGTGTCTTCATTCAGTCCTCATTTGGACAACTCCTTTGTTAAAACCAAAATGCAGAGTTCTGGAGGTAAAAGAATTCTAATTCACTAATACTGATCAGTTAAAAAAGAAGTGTGTTTGTTTTTTTGTTTTTTTATTTGCCCATCATACTTACCTAGGTGAATGCAGCATCGGTCAAATGCTGCATGTGTCCCCCGCTGCCTCTGCACTGAGAACTGAGCCACCGAACACTGCCGTTGGCTCGGCTCCCAGAGCAGAGAGCTACTGCCTGAGCTCTCCTCACTGCTTCTCCATGCTCATTGGAGCGCTGAGCTGTGGGGGGGCAGGGAGTGGCTGTCTCAGCGGCTCGCTGAGAGGCTGAGACAGGCATCTGGCGGATCCAGACTTCAGAGTCGTGATGACATGGTGCCTGCACTGATTCCAGTGACGTCAGCAGAGAGCAGACTTCAGACCACTCTGGTGAAAATGGGCTTAAAACAAATTGCACTCTTGTGACCCGTAGGAGAAGCCCAGCCAAACAAACTCAGACTGGACTTCTCCTTTTTAAAGAATTAGTTCATCCTTACATACAAAATATAAAGGTGAACTAACACTGTACATGATTTCTGATAAGAGAAGAGTAGGGATTTCAAATCCTCAGACTGCTGGAACGGCTGCAGGGATTCTGACAGCTTGGGAACCGTGGAGGTGAGTACAGCAGCTACCAGGGGGTGGGGAGGGTGCCCAGTGTTCGTTCACGTTTACATTTTTTTTTCTGTAAAGCTACATGTACACTGGCCACCCCTAAACGTAACTGGCAGCAGGAAAATGCTAAACGCGGCAAAAAAGTGGTACCGTGATTTTGCTGAGTTTATTTGCCAAAGCATTCCTCCCCGAACGTGGTTTTTCTGCATTCAGGAGAGGGACGTGTAAATGCTCCTAAACTCTGATAAAAGCCAGTGTATACATGGACACAGGCTTTTATTGATTTGCGTTCAGGGGCTTTGGCAAAAAAAAAAAAAAAAAGCTTCTAAACTTGTGTTTTTAGACTAAGGCATCATACATTTTATATTTTTAGGTCGCATGTACACAGGGTGTTTTTACAACTGCTTTTAGCAGCGTCAGACTTTTTTTATTTGCAGCTTAAAAACGCCTCTCCATGTTATTCTGTGTGCCCATGAACACATGCTTTTAGGAGCTGTAAGTGGCATAGGCGTTTTCGAAGGTGTAAAAAAAAAACCCCAGGGCCAGCACGTTCTTAGGACCAGCGTTAGAGCGGTAAAAAGTCTCATTCTGGTAAACGCGGCTTAACCCTGGATACAGCCGTCTTAAGCCTTGTCAAGCGTGTTTTTTTTTTTTTTTTTTTTTTTCCATGTCAAAATCAATGGTTCCCTATGAGAGTCCATTAATTTGAATAAAAGTCGCACCACAAGTCGGATCACGATGATCCTACTTGCGGTGCGGCTTATGCGCTGAGGATCTTGAAGGGGGACCCTCGCCAAAATGGAAAATAAAACAGGCGTGGGGTTCCCCCCCCCAAACAAAATCCATACCAGACCCTTATCCGAGCATGCAGCCTGGCAGGCCAGAAAAGGGGGGGGCGAGCAAGCGCCCCCCTCCTGGACCATACCAGGCCACATGGCCTCAACATGGGGGAATGGGAGGGTGCTTTTAGGCAGGGGGGCCCAAAAGCACCCTCCCCCATGTTGATAGGGACAAGGCTTCCTGCCAACTCTAGGGGGGGGGGGGGGGGCTTTATCGGAATCTGTAAGCCCCCTTTAACAAGCAGGCCCCCCAGACGCTGGCCTCCCACTCTGTGAATGAGTAGGGGGTACATTGTACCCCTACCTATTCACCTCAAAAAGTGTCAAAAATCGTACACAGGTTTTTAATTTTTTTTTAAAGCAGCTCCAGCGTCTCTTCTTCCGATTTCTTCTCCCTTTGCTGCTGATTTCTCCTGCTGCCAGTTCTCCTCTCTCCGCTGTCTTCTCTCCACTGTCTTCTCCTGCTGTCGGGTTCTCCTCTTTCCGCTGTCTTCTCCCTCTGATGTTGTCTTGACGCTCTCTCCCTCTGTAATGCTGGGTCCGCTGTGTGCCATTACTTATATAGTGGGGCCACCCGGGGACGTTATGCGGAGGCCCCGTCCCCTTGTGGCGTCATTGACCAGGGCATGATGGGCGGTGACATCACGAGGGGCGGGGCCTCCGAATGAGAGGAGAACAGACAATGGAGAGAAGAAAACTGGCGGAGGGAGAAGAAATCGGGAGAAGAGATGCCGGAGCTGCTTTAATAAGTGATTTTATCAAAAACCTGTATACTGTTTTTTTTTCATTTTTGACTTTTTTTTTTTTTTTTTTTTTTTGCGTGAATGGGTAGAGGTACAATGTACCTCATACTCATTCACATAGGGTGGGGGGCCGGCATCTGACTGGGCCATTCCAACACATGAATATGCTTTGACCTAAACCATTCCATTGTAGCTCTGGCTGTATGTTTAGGGTTGTTGTCCTGGAAGATGAACCCCCGCCCCAGTCTCAAGTCTTTTGCAGACACAACGTGATGCTGCCACCACCATGTTTCACGGTGGGGATGGTGTGTTTAGGGTGATGTGCAGTTAGTTTTCTGCCATACATAGCATTTTGCTTTTATGTCAAAGTTAAATTTTGGTCTCATCTGACCAGAGCACCTTCTTCCACATAAGAACAATGGCAAAAACTGAGATTTTTACCACTTGCTGCCCGCCATATAGCAGAATGACGGCGGCAAAGTGGTTTAAAAATCCCGACTGGACGTCATATGACGTCCGCAGGATATTGAGCCGGGGGCGCGCATCGCGGCGATCGTTGTTGCTGTGTGTCAGTCTGACACCCCACAGCACCGATGTAGGTAAAGAGTCTCTGACGGAGACTCTTTACCACATGATCAGCCGTGTCCAATCACAGCTGTCAATAGGAAGAGCTGGTTATCAGCTTTTCCTCACTCGCGTCTGACAGACGCGAGTAGAGGAGAGCCGATTGGCTGCTCTCCTGACAGGGGGGGGTCTGTGCTGATTGTTTATCAGCATAGCCCCCCCCTCGGATCCTACCCAGGACCACCAGGGAAGCGATCCACACTGGACCACCAGGTATGCCCCTAGACCACCAGGGAAATGCCACTGTGTGCCCAGGCAGCTGCCACTCAGTGCCCACTTCAATGCCTGCTAGTGCCACCAGGGATGCCCAGCAGTGCCACCTATCAGCGCCACCCTATCAGTGCCCAGCAGTGCCGCCTATCAGTGCCCATCAGTGCTGCATATGAGTGCCACCCATCAGTGCCGCCTACCAGTGCCCGCTCATTGGTGCCACCTCATCGGTGCCGCCGTATCAGTGCCTGTCAGTGCCGCCTTATCAGTGCCCATCAGTGAAAGAGAAAACTTACTTATTTACAATTTTTTTTTAACAGAAACAAAAGCAAAACTTTTATTTTTTTTCTAAATTTTCGGTCTTTATTTGTTTAGCAAAAAATAAAAAACGCAGAGGTGATCAAATGCCACCAAAAGAAAGCTCTATTTGTGAGAACAAAATGATAAAATTTTAGTTTGGGTACAGTGTTGTATGACCGCGCAATTGTCATTCAAACTGCGACAGCACTGAAAGCTGAAAATTGGTCTGGGCAGGAAGGTGTCTAAGTGCCCTGTATTGAAGTGGTTAAAGGTGCCAAAACACCATTTTTTTTTTTTTTTTTTTTTTTAATTATACATTTTATTAAATATCAATTTCTTTAAAAATGACAAATGTTGAAGGGACATATAGTTCATACAAAACTTCAGCCACTTCTGCTCTGGATGTTTTGCCCAAAGGAGCTTTTAAAAGTACTGCATAAAGTTGATACTATGAAAGAAACAGATTTCTTTCAGGGTATTACCTTTTATGCAGTATTTTTTTTAAAAAAAGTTCAAGTTAAAAAAGTTGTACATGTGTTTTGCCACCTTTTTTTTTTTTTTTTTTTGGTGTCCCTCTTTTTGCCATTTTTCCTATTTATCAAATGGGATGTGGTGCTTATTTCCCGTTCTTCATCGCCCTTCCTTCCATTTTATACCACTAGCTGACCAGCCACCGCAGTTACCCTGAGGCAGGTTGGCACGGCTGCGCAAATCGCTGTAGCTGTACTTCGCTTCTTTTAGACGTCACAGCAGGTGGCGTGCGTCCTCGGAGCCGATGTGCATGCCTGGCAGGTGCGATGACTGCCATGCACCCGCGATCGCTCATGACAGAGCGAGAACCAGGATCTGTGTGTAAACGGGACAGGAGACAGATCTTGTGTTCATACCAAGTATCAGCTAAGTAAAAAATAATAAAAATGCAATAAATCTATCCCCCATTTTATAGACGCTATAACTTTTGTGCAAACCAATCAATATACGCTTATTGCGATCATTTTTTTTTTTTTTTTTTTTTTACCAAAAATATGTAGCAGAATACATATCGGCCTAAACTGAGAATTTTTTTTTTTTTAAATTGGGGGATATTTATTATAGTAAAAACTACAAAATATTGTGTGTATATATATATATATATATATATATAAATGTGTGTGTGTGTGTGTATATATAGATAGATAGATATATAGATATCTATATATAATTTTTTTTTTTTTTTCTTACAGCGTAAAGAATAAAAACCGCAGAGGTGATCAAATACCACCAAAAGAAAGCTCTATTTGTGAGGGGAAAAAAAGGACAGATTTTGTTTGGGTACAACGTCGCGCGACTGCGCAATTGTTACACTTCTGGACCAGCCGCTGCAGTTTTACTGCAGCAGGTTGGCTCGGCTGGACAAATCGACGTTACCTTACGTCACTTTTCCTTTTGGCCACTAGGGGCGTGTGGGCGGCGGGGGCGATAACCACCAGGCAGCCGCGATTCGTGACAGAGTGAGAATCGGGATATGTGTGTGTAAACACACAAATCCCGGTTCTTTCAGGGCAGTAGAGACAGATGGTGTGTTCATATTTAAGTATGAATACCGACCGTCCCATCCCCCCTACAGTTAGAGCCCTTTCACACTGAAAGAGCGCAGGCGTCGGTGGTAAAGCGACGCTATTTTTAGCGCTGCTTTACCGTTTTTTTTAGCGGCCGAAAAAAGGTTAAAACGCCGCAGCAGCGCTTTGCCAGCGGTACGGCGGGCACTGCCCATTGATTTCAGTGGGCAGGGGCGCTATAGGAGCGGTGTATTCAGCGCTGCAAAGAACCTGCTTGCAGGACTTTTTGTGACGCCCTGCCAGTGCAGCTCCTCAGTGTGAAAGCACTCGGACTTTCACACTGGGTTTGCAGCTGAGGCTTTTTTCAGGCGCTATTTTTAGCGCTAAAGCGCCTGAAAAACGCCCCCCAGTGAGAAAGGGGTCTTAGAACACAGTTAACCCCTTGATCGCGCCCTAGTGTTAACCCCTTCCCTACCTGTGACATTTATAGAGTAATCAGTGCATTTCTATAGCACTGATCGCTGTAAAATTGTCAATGGTCCCAAAAATGTGTCAGAAATGTCCAATTTGTCCGCCGCAGTATCGCAGTCCCAATAAAAATGAGGTGATCAAATACCACCAAAAGAAAGCTCTATTTGTGGGGAAAAAAAGGATGTCAATTTTGTTTGGGTACAGCGTTGCACGGCCACGCAATTGTCAGTTAAAGCAACGCAGTGCCATATCGCAAAAAATGGCCTGGTCAGGAAGGGGACAAATCCTTCCGGGGCTGAAGTGGTTAAATACCTTCTTCCACATGTTTGCTGTGTCCCTCACATGGCTTCTCGTAAACTGCAAACAAGACTTCTTATGGCTTTCTTGCCACTCTTTCATAAAGGCCAGATTTGTGGAGTGTACAACTAATAGTTGTTGTTTGGATCTCTGCAGTTTCTCCAGAATTACCATGGGCCCCTTGGCTTCTTCTCTGATTAATGCTCTCCTTTCCCAATCTGTCACTTTAGGTGAACGGCCATGTCTTGGTAGATTTGCAGTTGTGCCATACTCATTCCATTTTCGGATGATGGATTGAATTGTAACATGACAAAATGTGGAAAATTTGAAGGGGTATGAATACTTTTTCAAGGCACTGTATGTGTCAATGCACGTCTGGCTGGGAAAAAAAACTAATGGGTTTGAAGAGTTTCAACTATAAAAACTCTCTAACTGAATAAAGCTAAAAAGCACTGAAAAATGCGGCTATTCTGTGTTCATGAGCCATAAGCTTTTGTGAGTATAGTTTTGCTAAAAATGCTGAAAAACTCATTCTACAGCTTTCTGTATATTTTTTATAATGCCCAGTGTGCATGAGGCCCCAAGGTGAACTAACACTGTTTATATTTGGCCAATTAGCTGTGTTTGCAATTTGGTAAACTTTAAAGCCATATTAAATCCAAAAGCAAACATTTATTATGTTGCAGTTGACCAATTCTTAGGCCTTGTGCACACTGCAGCTCATAGAAGCTGCTCCTTCAGGTGTTTGCGCTGTTTTGAGCTTTTACTTTTCTCTGCCTTTTAACTCACCTCCATGTTAGTCTGTGTCCACTATAGGCATTTTTAGGAGTTTACATCATCTGCAGCCTCTCCCCCCTGATCCCTCCCTGCTCTCCCCGCACCCGCTGTTATAATTTGAAAATAGCGTGGCCATACAGGACTCCTGTGAATCAGTGCCTACAAGTTCCACCAGCCATTGCGGCTAATAACTTTTAGTTCTCAATGAATTACAAGGGCACTGGTGAGCACTCTTGTAGTCCATTGACCACTTTCTGGTCTCGGGTGGGTGCCTGCCTGTATGAGGTATGAGCACACAGCTTACACTGACAGTGTGCAAGAACCCTGCATTGCACCCACAATCTGCAGATTTTGGGTGCAATGCTCTGCAGTCTCCTTAGAAAAAAGAAATGCACTTTTTTTTATTTATTTTTTTACCTGTAAAAAAAAAATGTGCATTTTATTTATTTTCTAAAGGTGAACTTCTCCTTTTAACCACTTCCAGACTGCCGCACGCCGATATATGTCGGCTGTTTGAAGAGGGATATCTTTGTTATGACAGCAGCTAGCTGCCATAACCCTGGTATCCTCTTCTTCAGCGGGCAGTCCGGTTTCCGATAATAGTGGTCTCTGTGTCAGATTCGCTGAGAGATCACTTTTATTAGCGGCGGGAGAGGAGGCCCCTCCCACTGCTATCCACTGCCCTCTGCCAATTGCCGGAGCCGTCAGCAGCAGCGGAGGCGATCGGGTCCTCTTCCGTGTGTGGTATGGAGATGAGTGAGGGGAAGATGGCCCCCACCCGTCTCCATACCATTGCAGGGCGGAAGCAACGTCAAATCATCACTTCCGCCATGCAATCATCACTTTTTTTATTGCATTTTAGTGTAAATATGAGATCTGAGGTCTTTTTGGACCCCAGATCTCATATTTAAGAGGTCCTGTCATACTTTTTTTCTATCACAAGGGATGTTTACATTCCTTGTAATAGGAATAAAAGTGACACTTTTTTTTTTTTTTTTAAAGAACAGTGTAAAAATAAAAGGTAAAATAAAATTATTAAATGTGCCCCGTCCCGTGAGCTTGCGTGCAGAAGCAAACGCATACGTGAGTAGCGCCCGCATATGAAAACAGTGTTCAAACCACACGTGAGGTATCACCGTGATCGGTAGAGCGGGAGAAATAATTCTAGCCCTAGACCTCCTCTGTAATTCAAAACATGCAACCTGTAGAGTTTTTTAAACGTCGCCTATGGAGATTTTTAAAGGTAAAAGTCTGTCGCCATTCCACGAGCGGGCGCATTTGAAGCGTGACATGTTGGGTATCAATTTACTCGGCGTAACATTATCTTTCACAATATAAAAAAAATTGGGCTAACTTTATTGCTGTCTTATTTTTTTTAATTCAAAAAAGTGTAATTTGTAAGACTGCTGCGCAAATACAGTGTGACAAAGTTTTGCAACGATCGCCATTTTATTCTCTCGGGTGTTAGAAAAAAAATGTATAATGTTTGGGGGTTCAAAGTAATTTTCTAGCAAAAAGAAACTGTTTTTAACTTGTAAACAACAGATCTCAGAAAAAGGCTCCGTCCTTAAGTGGTTAAAAACGGTCACACATGGATCGAAATTTGTCCAGTTCAGCAAGGACTGGCCAATGTTTGATCCATGTATGGGTTAACTGGTTGTACACAAGTTGATCTTTAAATCCATTATTGCTCTTTTCCCAAATGATCGGTGGTGCTATAGCTGGTAGTGCTGATCATTGTATTGTGGCGGCGTGGAGGGCTTCCTGCTGGCAGAATGCAATAGCACAGCGGGAATGATTCTCCCACCCACTTCGAATGTGTGGATGGGGAATCTGACCCTTTTTTTTTTTTTTTTTCATTCAACCTATTGCTTAAACGAAAAAAAATTAAATGATTTATGTATGGCCAGTCGGATCAACCGGTGAAAATAAAGTTAAAAATGACAATTGCAGCAGCACACGGCAATGACTGTTGTGGTTATAACTTGATTAATGGTCCCCTGCACTCAAACAGCTCAATGGAGGGACCTGATGCCGAACTTGCGTGAGCAAAACACTGCTTCTGTTGGCATTAAAAATGATAAGGTATACATCAGAGGTAGGCAACCTCGGCCCTCCAGCTGTGGTGAAACTACAAATCCCATCATGCCTCTGCCTCTAGGTGTCATGCCTGTAATTGTCAGGGTCTTGCAATGTCTCATGGGACTTGTAGTTTCAAAACAGCTGGAGGTCCGAGGTTGCCTGCCCCTGGTATACATGAACAAAAAACATGCAAAAAAAAAATGGGCTCTAATGCTTTTCCTGAGTGAGGAATTTTAGTTTTGAAACTTCAGCCAGTCTGACAGGTTTAGGTCAAGCAAAGTTATTCCATCTTATGATGCCAAATTCCTTGGCATTGGCAGAAACCATGTGACTGGTGTAACATGCACTGGAGCAATCCTGAGTTCTCACTAAGGACAAAGATAATATAGATCTATAATTACTTAAATTAGTCCTTTATCTGGTCTGGAGCTTATCTGAATGTTGCTGTAATGCCTCCTTTCCCTTTTTGTACGGTTTTCTTCTCAAAGTCCATACATGTTTTGCTTAAAAGAAATATTGAATGGTTAGTCAAATTTCTGTACAAATTAGCCTAGCGCGTGTATTATGTCACCAAATCCTTGTATGTGTAATGTATGACCCAACTGACATATAAAAGATTTGTCTGATACAATTGTCAATATAAACAAATTCTGATTGTGAAACCAGATTTATAGCAGTATCTTCAGTTTAGTAATACATTGTTAGTATTTTACTTAACTTCTCCCCTCTTCATCTTTGTGTCCCTCCTAGTCTGTGGTTTCATCCCTCATGGTATGTTTTAGGTGTGAGGAAGTGATAAGGACATCAGCACACACTGTACCTAGCACAAGCTTCCTGTCTGCATTCACTGTTCCTCCCCTGAAGTCCTATCATATTTTTCTGCCTGTGTTAATTCCTCTGCTTATCTGATTTACCATCCTCCATTTGGATTTCTTCACTTTCCCAACTGCTAGACTCAGCTTCCATGTCCCTTCAACTCCAGTCCTCTCCTCCTCTGCCTCATCTTCTCCCATTGCTGTTTAGCCTCTACTCTCCATTCTCTTTGCTCCCAGCACAACCTTTGCTACCATACTCCTTTTCTGTGCTGCAGTTGCTATTCCCCATTCCACTACCCCCAGGGTGGATTTGATTTAAATCATGATTTAACCACTTCAGCCCCGGAAGAATTTACCCCCTTCCTGACCAGGCCATTTTTTGCAATACGGCACTGCGTCACTTTAACTGACAATTGTGCGGTCATGCAACGCTGTAGCCAAACAAAATTTACGTCCTTTTTTGTCCCACAAATAGCTTTCTTTTGATGGTATTTGATCACCCCTGCGGTTTTTATTTTTTGCCCTATAAACAAAAGAAGACTGCCAATTTTGAAAAAAAAAAAAAAACAATATTTTGTAGTCTTTGCTATAATATCCCCAATTTTAAAAAAAAACACATTTTTCCTCAGTTTAGGCAGATATGTACTCCTACATATTTTTGTTAAAAAAATTTCAGTAAGCGTATAATGATTGGTTTGTGCAAAAGTTATAGCGTCTAGAAAATAGGGCATAGATTTATGGCATTTTTATTATTATTTTTTACTAGTAATGGCGGCGATCTGCAATATTTTTTTTTTTTTTTTTTGGAACTGTGTTCCCTAGGTGTGTTCTAACTGTGGGGGGGATGGGACTGACTAGGGGAGGAGACCGATCGGTGTTCATACTTAGTATGACCACATGATCAGTCTCCTCTCCCCTGACAGAACCGGGATTTGTGTGTTTACACACACAGATCCTGGTTCTCGCTCTGCCATGAGAGATCGCGGGTGCCTGGCAGTCATCGCGCCCGCCAGACACTCTAGTGGGCTCCGGGGACACGCTGCGGGCGCCTCCGGCAGCGTCTTAAAGAGCCAACTTACAGCTACGCTGGCTCGCCCACGGGAGCCAACCTGCCCGCAGTATAACTGCGGCGGCTGGTTGGGAACCGGTTAAATCACTAGTATAAAGGCTTGATTTAAATCATAATTTTTCCAGAGCAACTGTAATCTCCGTCCCGCAGCGGCGGCTCCTCTGACCCGCTGTTGACTCACTGACAGTCCCATTCACTTTAATGGGATGGCTGGTGATGCGGCAATGACGCAAGGTAAGGGATGTGGCGGCAGCAGGTGAGTGGATGCCTCCTAACAGGCGCTGCCATGATGGACAGGTGCTCTTTAAATGTAAGGATTTATTCTTGCTGGTTGTTAGAATCTATAATATTTGCAAACAAAATGAAGGTTTCCTATTTAGAATAATAAGCTGTCAGGTTAGTAAAAGAGTGATATCAGAACCAATTCAATTATACAGTTTGTAGTGTACATAGATTTGCAAAACAATGGGATAAAGGAATATTCCTGAACTTTGTTTTATCTCATGGTTACTGTGAAATTGTGTGAATACATCAATGCTATGCATGTCGGCTCCGCTTGCAGAGCTTGAATTAATTGAATGAGTTTACCAAAAATGTAAATATTGCAGAATATACAGCCTCTTGCTCCATTTCATGCTGAATAAACTAAAAAGAAAACTGTCTTTAGATTTTTACTCCAAAAAGCATTTTTATAAAAATTTGCTAAAAACCTGAATATATATAGTGGGGACAGAAAGTATTCAGACCCCCTTAAATTTTTCACTCTTTGTTATATTGCAGCCATTTGCTAAAATCATTTAAGTTCATTTTTTTTTCCTCATTTAATGTACACGCAGCACCCCATATTGACAGAAAAACACAGAATTGTTGACATTTTTGCAGATTTATTAAAAAAGAAAAACTGAAATATCACATGATCCTAAGTATTCAGACCCTTTGCTCAGTATTTAGTAGAAGCGCCCTTTTTATCTAATACAACCATGAGTCTTTTTGGGAAAGATGCAACAAGTTTTTCACACCTGGATTTGGGGATCTTCTGCCATTCCTCCCTTGCAGATCCTCTCCAGTCCTCTCCAGTCCTGTCAGGTTGGATGGTAAACGTTGGTGGACAGCCATTTTTAGGTCTCTCCAGAGATGCTCAATTGGGTTTAAGTCAGGGCTCTGGCTGGGCCATTCAAGAACAGTCACGGAGTTGTTGAGGAGCCACTCCTTCGTTATTTTAGCTGTGTGCTTAGGGTCTTTGTCTTGTTGGAAGGTAAACCTTCGGCCCAGTCTGAGGTCCTGACCACTGTGGAGAAGGTTTTTGTCCAGGATATCCCTGTACTTGGCCGCATTCATCTTTTCCTCGATTACAACCAAGCGTTCTGTCCCTGCAGCTGAAAAACACCCCCACAGCATGATGCTGCCAACACCATGCTTCACTGTTGGGACAGGTGATGAGCAGTGCCTCGTTTTCTCCACACATACCGCTTAGAATTAAGGCCAAAAAGTTCTATCTTGGTCTCAGCAGACCAAAGACTTATTTCTCACCATCTTGGAGTCCTTCAGGTGTTTTTTTTTTTTTTTTTTTTTTTTTGCAAACTCCATGCGGGCTTTCATGTTTCTAGCACTGAGGAGAGGCTTCCGTCGTGCCACTCTGCCATAAAGCCCCGACTGGTGGAGGGCTGCAGTGATTGTTGACTTTCTACAACTTTCTCCCATCTACCGACTGCATCTCTGGAGCTCAGCTACAGTGATCTTTGGGTTGTTCTTTACCTCTCTCACCAAGGCTCTTCTCCCCCGATAGCTCAGTTTGGCTGCACAGCCAGCTCTAGGAAGGGTTCTGGTTATCGTAAACGTCTTCCATTTAAGGATTATGGAGGCCACTGTGCTCTTAGGAACCTTAAGTGCAGCAGAAATTTTTTTTGTAACCTTGGCCAGATCTGTGCCTTGCCACAGTTCTGTCTCTGAGCTCTTCAGGCAGTTCCTTTGACCTCATGATTCTCATTTGCTCTGACATGCACTGTGAGCTGTAAGGTCTTATATAGACAGGTGTGTGGCTTTCCTAATCAAGTCCAGTCAGTATAATCAAACGCAGCTGGACTCAAATGAAGGTGTAGAACCATCTCAAGGATGATCAGAAGAAATGGACAGCACCTGAGTTAAATATGAGTGTCACAGCAAAGGGTCTGAATACTTAGGACTATGTGATATTTCAATGTTTCTTTTTTAATAAATCTGCAAAAATGTCAACAATACATTAATGAAGGGGAAAAAAAGAACTTAAATGATTTTAGCAATTGGCTGCAATATAAAAAAGTGAAAAATTTAAGGGGGTCTGAATACTTTCCATCCCCACTGTATATACAGATTTTTAGCAAATTTTAATGTGTGTGTGTGTGTGTAGATAGATAGATATCTCTCTCTCTCTCTATATACAGGTAAAAGCCAGTAAATTAGAATATTTTGAAAAACTTGATTTATTTCAGTAATTGCATTCAAAAGGTGTAACTTGTACATTATATTTATTCATTGCACACAGACTGATGCATTCAAATGTTTATTTCATTTAATTTTGATGATTTGAAGTGGCAACAAATGAAAATCCAAAATTCCGTGTGTCACAAAATTAGAATATTACTTAAGGCTAATACAAAAAAGGGATTTTTTAGAAATGTTGGCCAACTGAAAAGTATGAAAATGAAAAATATGAGCATGTACAATACTCAATACTTGGTTGGAGCTCCTTTTGCCTCAATTACTGCATTAATGCGGCGTGGCATGGAGTCGATGAGTTTCTGGCACTGCTCAGGTGTTATGAGAGCCCAGGTTGCTCTGATAGTGGCCTTCAACTCTTCTGCGTTGTTGGGTCTGGCATTCTGCATCTTCCTTTTCACAATACCCCACAGATTTTCTATGGGGCTAAGGTCAGGGGAGTTGGCTGGCCAATTTAGAACAGAAATACCATGGTCCGTAAACCAGGCACGGGTAGATTTTGCGCTGTGTGCAGGCGCCAAGTCCTGTTGGAACCTGAAATCTGCATCTCCATAGAGCAGGTCAGCAGCAGGAAGCATGACGTGCTCTAAAACTTGCTGGTAGACGGCTGCGTTGACCCTGGATCTCAGGAAACAGAGTGGACCGACACCAGCAGATGACATGGCACCCCAAACCATCACTGATGGTGGAAACTTTACACTAGACTTCAGGCAACGTGGATCCTGTGCCTCTCCTGTCTTCCTCCAGACTCTGGGACCTCGATTTCCAAAGGAAATGCAAAATTTGCTTTCGTCAGAAAACATGACTTTGGACCACTCAGCAGCAGTCCAGCTCTTTTTTTCCTTAGCCCAGGTGAGACGGTTTTCGCGCTGTTTCTTGGTCAACAGTGGCTTGACACGAGGTATGCGGCAGTTGAAACCCATGTCTTTCAAGCGTCTCTTGGTGGTGGATCTTGAAGCACTGACTCCAGCAGCTGTCCACTCCTTGTGAATCTCCCCCACATTTTTGAATGGGTTTTTTTTCACAATCTTGACTAGGGCGCGGTGATCCCTATCGCTTGTACACTTTTTCTGACCACAGTTTTTCCTTCCCTTTGCCTCTCTATTAATGTGTTTGGACACAGAGCTCTGAGAACAGCCAGCCTCTTCAGCAATAACCTTTTTGTGTCTTTCCCTCCTTGTGCAATGTGTCGATGGTCGCCTTTTGGACAGCTGTCAAATCTGAAGTCTTCCCCATGTTTGTGTAGGCTTCAGAACTGGACTGAGAGACCATTTAAAGCCCTTTGCAGGTGTTTTGAGTTAATCAGCTGATTAGTTTGTGGCACCAGGTGTCTTCAAAATTTAACCCTTACACAATATTCTAATTTTGTGACACACGGAATTTTGGATTTTCATTTGTTGCCACTTCAAATCATCAAAATTAAATGAAATAAACATTTGAATGCATCAGTCTGTGTGCAATGAATAAATATAATGTACAAGTTACACCTTTTGAATGCAATTACTGAAATAAATCAAGTTTTTCAAAATATTCTAATTTACTGGCTTTTACCTGTATATCTATTATTATAATATATATATATTTTTTTAATCCACCCAGTCTACCCCTGATACACACGTGCCTGATATACTTTCCTAGTATGGGTGTCTGTGTACCCACAGAGAGAATCACAGGGTTTGCAATGGCTTGTGTATGATTAATAAACCTTGTTGTGAGGGAAACGCTATTGTACTGCTTTTCTGCTTAAAGAGGAATTCTTGGTATGTTGTTGTTTTTTTTTTTTTAAACATAGTTACATTGGTCCATACTTGGCTGATGCCCCTGGAAAACCTAGTGACCTCACTCCCCCGCCTCTACATCTTATCCAGTCAGAGGACACTGCATCCATTCAGAGAATGCAAAGCATTTTTTGAATGGCGCCTGTCCTGAGTGGCAGACCTCCTGTGTTCACAAGGCATCAGGTAGGTTGTTTACCACAGGACCCAAAAGCAAGTGTAGATCACTGGATAGATACATAGCTACATTGGCCGAAGCTGGACCGACATCACTACTATGTAGAACTATACCATGCCTGGAATTCTTCTTTAACATGTTTTATTTTGTCTGTAGAACAAGAGATTTCATTATAGTCCTCCCACCTCCTCTTTGTTATACACATTTAAAGTGTTAGTGTACAGGTAGCCTAACTCACCCTAGTGTTTATACTATACAAGAATCCCTTCCATCCTAGCAGCTTACTTACCCCAGGAAAAGGGCTTCCAGTCTGAGTAGGCCTTAGCTGGCTTCCGGGGGGTACTTAAAGTGGAGTTCCACCAAAAATGGAACTTCCACTTTTTGGATCCCCCCCCCCCTCCGGTGTCACATTTGGCACCTTTCAGGGGGGAGGAGGGAGCAGATACCTGTCTAATACAGGTATTTGCTCCCACTTCCTGGCATAGGTCACCGCGGCGCTTGCGGTGACCTACGCCACTTCCGGCGCCTACACTCTCCTCCACCTCTGTATTCTGTGAGACACAGAACACAGCAGGGACCAGAGAGGACGCGCAGCGTGACTCGCGCATGCGCAGTAGAGAACCAGGAAGTGAAGCCGCGCAGCTTCACTTCCTTTATTCCCTTACCGAGGATGGCGGCGGCAGCCGAGAGCCGAAGGACTGATCGGCTACGGCTGCCGACATCGAGGGCTCCCTGGACAGATAAGTGTCCATATATTAAAAGTCAGCAGCTGCAGTATTTGTAGCTGCTGGCTTTTAATATTTTTTTTTTTCCAGCGGACCTCTGCTTTAAGCAGTTGGGCTAGGGGTTTTTAGTATAGTTAAGCTTGGGAATGGTGGGTTAGATTCCTTTTTATTATTCCTTTTTATTCATGTCTTTTAACACCCCCATACTAAATAAACCCATTCAAGGAGTGGACACGCTTTGCTAGTGTTAGAATAAAAGAACTCGTCTGACTCGTTTTTTAATAAGATACAAGCATCTGTTTTACAGTCTAATACTGTGATTGTGGTTGTGCAATCCTTTAAAAAAATAAATAAACTCCACTATTTTTTTTAAGTCATTAGTGTGAGCTGTCTTTTTGTATTCGTTCTCTGGCTTGTATTTCCCATATGTTCCTATAGAGAATTTATTAAGGAACTGGTGATAATCACCAAAACGAAGAGAACTTTTCAAAAGATATATGAAAAATTTCAAAGAAGGGAAATGGGAAGCTCACCTTTGTGCTGGGTGTCATCGGGACAAGAATGCAAGCTGAGACAGGGACAGAGAAAGCAATAAAAACATGAAAGAAGCTAGTCATTCACCACAGGAAAAAAAACTGAAATAGTAAAGCATTTGGATATAGTTTAAATGCAGCCATTTGTAAAGTCAGCTTGTGTGAGCGTATGGCTTATAGACCAGTCCTCAAATTTTCCACTCGCCTATTCACAGTTTGCAAGTGAAAAATGAGGGCTTGCGAGCTGGGCTGCCTGCCTGAGAGAGGAGGGAAGAGCACAGCCAGCAGGGTTGATCGGGAACCGTTCTCCCAGGGATCGCCCCGGGGAGGAAGAGGAGAGCCGCGGGATAGCATGCTGTACCGGCGCTTACATTATAATTGTCTCCGCTCTGCTCGACACAGCCCCGCCTCCTCCTGACCTGTGCCTGTGATAGAATGCCGGTCCAGTGCTGCGATGCATTCTATCTATCACAGGCGCAGATCAGGAGGAGGCGGGGCTGTGTCGAGCAGAGCGGTAACGGCATGCTATCCCGTGGCTCTCCTCTTCCTCCAGCCATGCATTCCTCTGCCCAGGCGTGGCTGCAGTGGTGGGCACAGTGTGGCTGCATTAAGGGGCACAGGCGAGGCTGCACTGATAAAGTTGTTAATATTTATATTTAGAATATTTTTGTAACTTATTTTTGCATAAAACATTTAAGTGTAATTTCATGAGATTTATGAGGGCGTGTCTAGGGGCGGGGCAGGATAGGGATTGAGTGGGGCACTGGTGGCAAGTAACCTTTGAGGCCTGGCTAGTAGCTCAGGACTTTTTGAGCCTTGTTAACAACCATATCTTTACTAGTGGTGAGACCCATTTACACATCATTAGCAATAACTGCTTGGGATGTGGAAGGACAACTCAAAGTACGATATAGATTCATGATATTATAGGAATGCTGCAAAATTTCTAGTGCATTTCTCTTTCACTATACCCATGTCTAATATAACACTGAATGGTGTGTGTGAGTCTCCCATAGTAATGGCAGTGTTCTGTGTTATGGCATCATCTAGATATGGTTGTCCAGCCTGTTGCCCTACTGTATATCAGACCACTTAGTATGAGCAATGTTACATCCCAGAAGGCAAGCTTCCCAGCTGCACAACTTCCTGAATCTGTCACAGCCTGCCACAGTTTACATTCTGCTGGCAAAATCATCTTTCCACTGTGTGCTAGGTCCTTATAGATGTCTATAGGACAGTCTCCAGGTGGTGGTCCCATAAAAGTCTACAACCTATCTCAAACACTAGGACCATGGCCCGAATCTGGCCTGCAAGGCCTTGTCATGTGGCCCTTACACCTAGTTTTCCATCGCCCACCTCCAGCTCTCGCCCTCCACTCCCACTCCCTGCTGTCACTTTGCAAATGCAGAAGATGAGGCAGAACTGGCTACAAAGGGAGTTACTGGAGCCAAATACAAGGCTAGTAGAGTGGAAAGCGAGGTACTAGAACTGGGTCAGTTAGAAGAGAGATGCAAGGTTGGGGTTGTGCACCCCTAAAACCTGCATCGTCCCTTTGAGGGCAGTCATACTGCTGATGTGGATTGTGATGAAATTGAGTTTGACACCCCTGGTCTACAAGGACCCAATACACTTTGTGTGAGAAAAATAAAAAGGAGCAATCCATTTAGCTTTCACCTTCTAAAGTGCTTGTCATTCCAGCTTTTATTCACTTTCCATATTTTGGAGGGGGGCTTTGTAATGATATTGCCGTCTTCATGTTTGCTACTGTTTATTCATTTACAATTTAAAATGAAATCTGTACTAGACAGGTGTTTCTGTTGTTTTTTTTTTTTTTTTTTTTTTTTTTTTTTTTGTGTTTTTTGGAGTATTGGAATATTACTCTCTCAAATCCATCATGTTCATACAGCAGCTCTAAATGAAGCTGTTCCCAGAATCCTTTGATATTGGCTGCATGACAGCATCCCTAACCAAGCCTCTCACTGAATCAGCAGATTTGTGTTTCTGAGCAAAATAAAAAGGTATGGATACTATCCGGCATTGCACAGCACTTGTATTTTCAGTGTTTACTATCAAAATGTCGGTGTGGTTTGCATGGTTTTGTTTTTCTAAATTGGTGATCTTTGCAGCTCTAGTGTCAGAGGCAGCGTGTCAGCGCCCACCTGCTCACATTTATTTATTTTTTTTTTATTTTTTTTTTTTTCTTACTTTTAGTTCCAAATGATGATGAGGGTTTATTATATGAAGCTGAATTGATAAAGCTTTAACACACCGACCAAAGGCGCTTTTTTTTTTTTTTTTTTTTTTTTACTAGCACTATCCAGACACATTTGTAGCACTACAAAATATTGGGTAGTGGGTGGCTAGCATTTCCCTAGTGTACATGCATTTGTTATATACAATATTATGAGTATGTGTCTATTTATGCTGTGTATTCTAAAAATTGTTAATTTATTCCCTATGTCACAGAACTGATACCATGTAAACAAAGCAAATCCTGATTCACTCAAGAAACAAAGACTGCAAAGATGTCTACAAAAGCTCCCATCTACCTGAAAAGAGGAAGTCGTAAAGGAAAACTAAGAGATGTGCTTTCTCCAGATATGATCAGTCCCCCTCTTGGAGACTTTAGACACACTATTCATATTGGCAGTGGGGAAGGAGATGTTTTTGGGGATGTTTCCTTCCTGCAAGGTAAATTCCATCTCCTGCCTCAATCGCATCCTGGATCCTCCACCTCTTCTTCACCTGATGCAACCCCACCCCTCTCCCATTCAGAGGTGCCATCTCCTATCTTAAAGAACGCCATCTCACTTCCTGCTATAGGCGAGCCACAAGCACTTTCCCTTCTGCAGGCTCCCCCACCAAAGCCACCAAGACTTCATCTCGAGGAGAAAAGTAGGAGCCCAATCACAGAGATGGCTCCTTGTGGAGGATTTACAGCAGAGGGAAGGGAAGAAAGGTTTCTTGCTCATGCCGGCTCTCTGCTTTCCCTACATGTGGATTTGGGGCCTTCCATCTTGGATGATGTGCTGCAAATAATGAAAAAAGAGTAGATTGTCACCTTTTGGGCTACATCTAAAATTCTAAAACTATTTTTTATAAGTATTTTAGTTTTACACACTACAGAATGTCTTAGTTTTCTAAGTGGACACAAACAAGCCAATGCTGCCTAATAAGTATTTATACAGTGTTTATACTGTATATACTGATGCTGAGCATCTACATGCTGTATAGTTTTTGGGACCTTTACTGGAAGTAAGCTGCATTCCATAAGGAATATTTACATTCTACCTATAGAGTGGTACACCCTATTCTTAACTATCCAAAGCATATACAGATTTCTTTGTACCAAGCAGGATCATTCTTTAGTGCCTTCTTGCCAGAAAATGTCACTTTATTTTTTTTTATTTTTTTTTATTTCTTTTATTCTTTTTAAGATCAAACGCTGTAAATTGTTTATTGGACCAAATACAGAACCATATTTAATGTTGGATGTCATTTATTTGTGCTAAGCTGTGAAATGTATTTTGGGGGACTTGTGTGAAAATGCCAAAAAATAACTATTTAGATGTTTTCTTCCTCTCATTTCCAGAGTATTCATTTTTGAATCCCAAATAAATGAAAATGACACAAAGTTGACAAGCATTTAAAACATCTACTGTGTTTGAAATTGTCACCTTTTTTCATGTTTTTGTGAACATTAAAGCAGTATTAAACCCCAAAGCAAACCTTTATTATATTGCGGCTTAGCAATTCTTCTATATCATGGCTGCATTCATTTTCATTTTTAGGCCTCCTTTCTTTTATTTTTATCTGTTGATCTGGCCAGTAAGTCTGTTTTTCAAAAGAACAAGCTCTCTTGCAGTTACAGGGAGGAGGCAAACCATTTAACATTGACAGGTGTGGTTACAATGACCAGCTTTTATTTATGGGAAAATCTTTATCCCAAAAGTAAAAAAAATCTGTTACGGTAAATGCTTATAAAGTGTAGCCTGGAGTGTGGCTTCAATTTGTTTATGTACTTTAAATTTGCTAGCACATTTAATGCTCCCCCCTCAGACTGACAATGCTGCTGTCCAAATCTGTCCCATGTGCTTCAAACAGTGAAAGCATTCTAATACAAGAGCTGTGTTCGTGTCCAGATCATCAGCTAAAACAGAGGTGGGAGCCTAAAAAAAAAAAAAAAAAACTACTAATGAAGACACCATATCTAATAATTGGGAATCTGTAATATATATTTTTTTGGTTTTGGGTTTAATACCACTTTGAGGGTTGATTGTGCTCCCATGTTTAGTGTCCCTAAAGCTTGGCCATGCACTAGTAGAATTCTTGAAAGCCTTTGTTTCAGAAGTGCTCGTTTACATTTTTAATCGTTAGTGGGCTCAAATTGACCTTTGTTCTTAACCATACTGGAGCCTTGGCAATGTTGCAGCTGCAGACTAACCCCAGCTCCCTCTTCAGAGCGGTTTCAAAAACGATTTATCCAGTTATAAAAGTTCTTTATAGCAGCTCTTCTACAGCAACATCTAATACCTTACTAGAATGAGCACTTTAAAGAGAAGTATGAGGTTTAAAAAAAAAAAAAAAAACTGTATGCTGCATCTGTCCCCCTGCAGCCTCTAAGACCGAGATCCCAGTAATTAAGGAACGCTGATCTCTTAGCTGAGAGCTGGTGGCTGTCAGTCACCGGCTCTCTGCTCTGCCCCTCCAGCACTCACTGGAGCGCCAGGCTGTGCAGGGAGCAAAAGTGGCTGGCTTGGTGTATCAGTGGTGCACTGAGAGGCTGAGCCAGCTGCCAATCCAGGCATCTGGGTGGATCCCGACATTAAAATTGGGATCTCTCCAGAGTCTGGACTGGCTGAGTGACATCAGCCGACAGCAGAATTTAGCTGTGGATCCCAGGAGTGCAGAACATAGTACACTCCTGTGACCCACGGGTTCCTTTAAAATGTGAAGCTACATTGTTAAACAGACAAAGGTACATATTCACTTTCACGTTATATCCCAGTGACACTTCAGAAAGTGAGAGAAAAATCTCTTGGAAGTAAGGGAAAATATCCCCTCTTAGACAGAACAGGTATACCTATTTGATGACTCGCTCTCTATTCTTGTTCCATTGACTACATTTCTGGATTTCCTATCACTTTATACTCTGGTGCCAAAGGCCACCAGGATAAGCAGAGAAAATGAATGTCCCTAAGAAGACTCAGACGGCAATAAAAACAGTTTTCACATTTGCTCATTCTGTCCAAAACCAATTAAACTGATTGTAAGTGTTTTTTTTTTGCATAACTAACATACTGTATATCATACTTGACTCCACTGTGCAGCTCGTTTTGCACAGAGTGTCCCCGAACCTGTTCTTCTGGGGTCCCCCGATGGCTCTCGCGGCTCCTCCCCACATCAGACAACCCCCTGGGAGAATTGCGCTCCCGAGCCCTGCATTCAGCGTCCATAGAGGCCGAATGCAAGACTCAGCCCCGCACCTCGGGATTGGATTTGATTAGGCTGCACTGCTATCGTTCCAGGGCTCAGCTAAGTGAAACGGGGGGGGGGGGGGTTGGGGGGCCGATCACTGCCAGGTGTTTTTTCACCTTAATGCATAGGATGCATTAAGGTGAAAAAAAAACGTAGGTTTACAACCCCTTTCAGTTTGATTTTGTTTATAGTACGGGGGAAGTTCATGAATGTTATGCAGATAAAGAACTGGATTTCAATTGTTCCATTTCAGCCCCTGGTCAACTCCACCATATTGGAAATGATACAATAGACTTATTTCTAAAATATTGTTACTTTTGAATAATGAAAACATATAGTGTATGTATATATCCTTGAAATTACATATTGCCATTACACTGATCTTATGTAGACCTTTTAATATAGGAGAAACTGAAAAAAAGGGAAAGAATTATTGTGATTTAAAGAGGATATAAACTACAAAAATATATTTTATATTTTTAGCAGAGACCTAGAGAATAAAGTGACGGTCATTGCAATTTCACACTGTATATGTGCAAACAAAACAATATTTACCCCAATTTTTTGTTTAATGTGAAAGATGATGTTATGCCGAGTAAATATATACCAAACATGTCACGCTTAAAAATTGCTTGAATGGTGCCAAACTACAGTACTTAATATTCTCCATAGGCGACGCTTTAAAAATGTTTACAGGTTACCAGTTTGAAGGCCATGTACATATGTGGGCGCAACCTATGTATGCGTTTGCTTCTGCATGCGAGCACAAGGGGATGGGGGCACTTTAAAAAAAAAAAAAAAAACAAGATGTTATCTTTTTTTATTTTACACTTTCCAGAGCCGGAAGTGATGTCATGTAGTCGTTTTTCGGCCTCCGAGGGTCATAGAGATGGCCAGGGACCATCTGGTCCCCAGCCAACTATATGGTAAACCGGCAGGCGGATTCATTTTCCGGCTCCCCGATCACACAAGAAAGACCAGAGAAGCATTGGAGGGCAGTGCCGCCTGTAAAAGCAATCAAGTGGCTAAACAGCCACTAAGATGGCTACTACATGTTAGGGAATTTCCGGCTGAAAAAAAGATATCTAGATGATGCCTGTAGCTGCAGGCATCTTCCAGATATCGCCACTCAAAGTAAATGACGTCTACCTGGGGGTAGTGGTTAACACATTTGCTCTTTTTGTCCATTAAAAGCTGAACTTGAGGTGAATGGCTAAATATACAGATGACACAGTATCTCACAAAAGTGAGTACACCCCTCACATTTTTGTAATTATTTTATTATGTCTTTTCATGTGAAAACATTGAAGAAATGCACTTTTTGCTACAATGTAAAGTAGTGAGTGTACAGCTTGTTTAACAGTGTAAATTTTCTGTCCCCTCAAAATAACTCAACACACAGCCATTAATGTCTAAACCGCTGGCAACAAAAGTGAGTACACCCCTAAGTGTTAATGTCCAAATTGGGCCCAAAGTGTCAATATTTTGTGTGGCCACCATTATTTTTAAGCACTACCTTAACCCTCTTGGGCATGGAGTTCACCAAAGCTTCACAGGTTGCCACTGGAGTCCTCTTTCACTCCTCCATGACAACATCATGGAGCTGGTGGATGTTAGAGACCTTGCGCTTCTCCACCTTCCGTTTGAGGATGCCCCACAGATGCTTAATAGGATTTAGGTCTGGAGACACGCTTGGCCAGTCCATCACCTTACCCTCAGCTGCGTTGGGCTAGCATTCCTTGTATCCCACATTGCCTTCATTTTTTATGAGCCCTTTAATGTGATCACTTTTATTGTACCAGTGTCTGTCTATTGACCTTTTATCATTAAAACCATTCTGGTTTGACCTGCACCATTGGAGTCGTCCTCCTTCCTTTTTTACATGATTATCCTTTGGAGCCTATGAGGGAATAGCTGGGGAGACAATTGCCTGGCTGTAGAATACCTGTTGAATCCACGGACCCAGAGCTGAGGACACCGCTTTGAACCTATTCCATTCTTCTGTGTCCAGTACCTGAGCAACATCTGATGCACATTCCATAAGATCCTAAGCCTGTTTGACCCCTTTGTCGTATGACACTTGGGGTCCACCGTAGCTGGTAGTATTTATTTACCTCTGAAGTGTCACTGAAAATGTCTACAGACAAGCCTTTCATTACTTCCTTTTAATTGAATATACCCCCACGGGAAGAACACATTATTTTACACCTTTGTGGACTTTACATTACACACACTCACTGTGTTGCATACAGTTTTGTTGATCTACATTTTGTTTTATCATATTTGTTTTGAGTTCTTCACTTTTTGATTCACTTTACATTCCTCAGTAGCACTACACTGTCACTTTATTATTCTTTGCCACAAAGGTGCCATGTTGAACTTCCAGTGACTATTGTGAGAGCGATAACACCTGAGACCTTGTAACAATAACGAGTCACATGGGGCCCAATTTGGACATTTTTACTTAGGGGTGTACTCACTTTTGTTGCCAGCGGTTTAGACATTAATGGCTGTGTGTTGAGTTATTTTGAGGGAACAGCAAATTTACACTGTTCTGCAAGCTGTACACTCACTACTTTACATTGTAGCAAAGTGTCATTTCTTCACTGTTGTCACATAAAAAGATATAATAAAATATTTACAAAAATGTGAGGGTTGTACTCATTTTTGAGAGATACTGTACCTATATGGGGCTGTTTTACCTGCTGAAGGATTTGTATTTTTTTTTCAATGCAGTTCTGAGATTTACAAATTCTGGCGTACAGCGAAGTCACATCTGGCAGGGCACAAGACCTGAATTCTCTGTGCTGTAGGTAAGTAACAGTTACAGGTCTTGCTGCATTGGCTGATAGAGAGTCACATTTAGGTATTTGCACGGCTTGCATTAAAAAAATAAATTGCAATTCTTTTAACTATGCAGAGCTGGCTCTGCACAAAACAAATGCAAATTACTTGTATTTATACCAATGTAATGCTGCACTATCCAAATGTAATCATATGGTAATCCTATCAAATCCTAATTATTACTGACTACTGTTAAATGGTGGTGAGATATTCCATTCCTATGTAAAAAAAATCTAGTAAGCATAATAATGCAATCTTATGCGATTAAAAGTTGCGATCATAAACAATTAAAAATTGCAATCCCAATGACATCCTGTGTATCATACACTCCTCTATATACACATATTTCATTCATATGCAATAGAGAAATTTGCAACCCTGTGCGATAATTGCAGTGACAACCTATAATATACATAAATCTATATAAAAGTGCATCAGTATACAATAATAAATATAGTGACCCGTGTTTAAAGTGCTCTTGTGCCAAACTAATTCATGCATTAATCTGTATCCATAGAATCGCAATACAAAGTCCATCCATAACTACTCCATTCTTCTGGTACTGATTTCAGATGATAAAACAGATGGTAAAACAGTAAAGTGCTTGTGCTCCACCTTTTGTGTATGCGCTCAACTTAGAGCATGTGACCTTGTACCTAAGCTCAGTCAAAACATACTTTTAAACCACCTCTATGGTCAGCATTCAGATCCTTGGATGGTTGCTTGCACCAATATTCATATGGAAAACAGAGGAAACTGTATAGTGTATTACCGTTTTAAACAGTTTTATTCCAAATGACAATATTCCCTATATTAGGGTACACACATTTAATAGGTGCTATGAGCGCATCACTCTGTAACAAGCCAAACAAATATAAAGATGCTGTACTGGTGTGTCCTCTCCCGCCCTGAGAACACTCCACTGTCTCACAAACCGTTCTGTCCCAAATTAATTGTCGCCAAAATAACAAGAAAACATTTTTTCTCTTCGCCTTTCAGGACAGCACCTTGGAGAGAGTGTAGCTCCACCTCTGAACAGGAAACACTGCGTGACAATGCCCGTTTAAAATTAGCTGCTTCCACCATGCCATCGGTTTTTAGTGTTTTCTCCGCCATAGTGGAAGCACTGCTGGGGAACCAGAGGGGCTGCGCTCTTTCCAAGGAGGGGGCTTTTTGGCAGTACCTTTGTTGATTCTGTATCAGACCAGCCCAGCACCCTCCCGCACAAGAGGTGGGGTTGCTCCGGTGCCCGTTCCTTCGCCGGCTCACAGGAGTAAGGGTCCACCGGTGGTTTCCGCGGTTTCAGCGGAGGCTTCCGGCAGGGCATAGCAGCACGTGGTACTGGCTGCTGGAATGCAGGAGGAAGGGGTGGGTCATCTGGCAGGGACTTCCTGAGCGATGGACGCCAGAGGAGCTGCCTTTAAGGAACACACAGGCTGCTGCGGCGCTCGGGGTGGAGGAGACAGAGTAGTCCACAGTGATGGCAGGTGCCCCGGTTCCCGGCCAGGCCCAGGTAGGAGAGGTGCAGAGGCACCCCTTTCCTTTCTTCACTGGGTGGTGGTTTTTGTTTGGTGTCTTACAGAAAGCCACCGCCAAAACAAAGAGAACTGCAGAGAAAACGCCCTTCATGCAAAAACCCATTAAGGGACTCATGGCCCAAACCGCTTTTACAGATCTTGCATCACTGGTTTAGTAAGGGAAGAGTCCACACAGGGGTGTAAGGAGCTCTTTTCCTCAGTGAGAAAGGAATTAGCAGAGACCCAAGGGACGGTACGGTTCTTTATGAAAAAACAGGGCCAGAGTTCCAGCCAGGAACAGAGCTCCCAGTCCAGTCTTCCTCCTACCACTTCAAGACTAATTGAAAGTGAATCAGAGGAAGAGAAAGGGAGTATTCCCCCCCTCAACAACTGACTTTGAGGATGGTGAGGGGGAAGAGGAGACGAGATCGTCTAGATACAAACTAACGCTAGAAGAAGTGGATGACTTACTAAAAGCGGTCTATACCACTTTGGAAATTCAATGCAATGACGACCATCTACCAGTAGGCAGGAGGTTGCAGGCTTTCTTGGCAGGTTGGGAAAAAGCAAAGAAAAGCCTGTTTGTTCTGAATCTAATCAGTCAAGGATATCAGCTAGAATTCTCACAGACACCCCCAAGTTGGTTTTACTTTACAAACCTTCCAAGGGATCAGGAAAAAGCCCTGGCAATGAAGTCTCTTCTGAGAGAATAGAGTGTCCTGAAGGACCAAGAGGGAAGGGGTTTTTACGCCCACATTTTCTTGATCAGAAAACCATCTGAGAAATTTTGTCTGGTTCAGAATCTTCAGGTTGAGAATCAATCTATAAAGTACAAAAGGTTCCGGATGGACACGATTTTCTCTGTGAAAAATGTACTCATCCCCAACTGTTACATGGCATCCATCGACCTGAGGGATGCTTATCTCCATATACCAATTGCAGCTACATTGCGGAAAGTCCTGCGACTAGCAGTCAATTTTTGGGGGGGTTTGGCACCTTCAATTTAGGGTGCTGCCCTTCCGCCTTTCCTCCTCTCCCAGAGTGTTAACGAAAGTGATGGCAGAGGATCTGGAGTCCCTGACACTGAAGGGGATCTCCATAGTTCCATATCTGTATGATCTACTTCTGTTAGCAGAAACAAAAGATCAGGTAGTTGTCAATCTGAAAGTAACCCAGGGACATCTAAACAGCCTAGGTTGGCTTCTGAATCTCCAGAAATCAAATCTGATACCGTCTCAACAAGATTCAGTAGAACAAAGAATCTTCCTCCCATGGGAGAAGGTAGAAAAAATGCAGTTGGCTCTACGAACACTTCAAACCAACACGGGGGTTTCAGCAAGGGAAGCCATGTCAGTTTTAGGTCTGTTAACCTCAACAATCCCTTCAGTGCAGTAGGCCAGGCTACATGCTTGCCGTCTGCAGGCAGACATTCTACTGAATTGGACACACCAGGAACCTCTGGAAAAGAAGTCCAAAATAGGAACAAGGGCAAAAAGTCACTTTGGTGGTGGAGAGACCAAAGGAACATCTCAAAAGGACTCCCCTGGACTTTTCCAGTAACGACAGATGCAAGCACATGGGGTTGGGGAGCTCACCTCAAAGAGCAGACAACACAGGAAGTTTGGTCCAAGCCAGAGGCAAGAAGGTCCTCAAATTGGAGGGAATTAAAGGCTGTCCATCTAAGCCTCCTGTTCTTCCAGCAGACCCTAAAAGAACAGCATGTCCAGGTGTTGTTGGACATCATGACGGCAGTATTATACCTAACAACAAAGCAGGGGGGCACAAGGAGCAAGACCTTGATGGGACTAGCTCATCAAATACTGAGTTCTGATCCTAATTGCTCCCTATTGGCCAAAGAGACCCTGGTTCTCAACCCTATTGAATCTCTCAGCAAAACCTCCCTGGAGATTACCAATCAGGGAAGACCTTCTGGGTCAGGAACAGATTCTCCATCCAGATCCAGCGTACCTCAATCTAACCGCTTGGTTTCTGAGGAAGAAATTCTAAGAAAAATGGGGCGATTAGAAAAACTTATCACCCTTCTGGCAAGTAGGAAGAAGGTCACCAGGGCTATTTAGTCTGGAAGTGTTATGGTTCCTGGTGTTCCAGCAAGAACTTTAAGTTTGTTAGCACTTTTTCAGTTTTAGAATTTCTCCATGAAGGAATGGAGAAAGTTTTAGCAGCAAGTACTCTCAAGACGCAGGTAGCTGCATTATCAGTTTTTTTGGAAAAAACCCTGTCAATGGAACCCTTGATAGTCAGATGTTTTAAGGCTATGGCAAAAATTAGGCCTAGGCTCTTATTAGTTTTCCCAAGTGGAATTTATCTTTGGTTCTGCAGGGACTTACTAAATCAGCTTTCGAACAGCTAGAAGAGACATCTTTAAGATTCCTGACCCTTAAAACAATCCTCCTGGGTGCAATGACATCTGCATGTAGAATCAGTGAATTACAGGCATTATCAATCAAGGAGCCCTTTATGAGATGTTTCCCGGACAGGATAGTGCTGAGGATAGATCTAGCCTTCCTATATAAGGTGTCCTCAGTTTTTCACCGTACACAGGAGATTATACTCCCTACTTTCTGTCCCATGCCCTCTGGGCCAGGAGAAGAAGCCTTCCATACTCTGGACGTCAGAAGGTGTCTCCTAAAGTTTTTGTTAGTAACAAAGAATCTCAAAGTCATCTTCTCTTTTTGTCCTAACGGAAGTAAGTCACAAAGGGGATAAAGCTTCCAAAAGTACCTTAGGAAGGTGTTTAAAACAGGCTACTAAAGAAGCGTACCTGTCCTTGGGTTTAGTACCTCCGGAGGGTATATTGTCTCACTCTACATGGCCAGTGGCGGCTTTGTGGGCAGAGAGGGCCAGGGCATCACCAGAGCAGATATGCAAGGCTGCCACATGGTCCAGTTTTTCAACCTTCATAAGTCACTACAGGTTGGATCTACTGTCAGCCTCAGACCAGTCCTTTGGCAGGAAGTTCTCGGTTATCATCTCCAAGGTGCTGTCCTGAAAGGCGAAGGGAGAAAACCTTAGTTAGACTTAACGGTGACGGTATTTCTACGAGCTATTCAGGACAGCAGCCTACTTCCCTCCCTAGGTTACTATGTATAGTTTATAATCGTTGGGCTCGGTGATTGTCTGTTTATATCTTCCAGCATGTCGGAGGAATTCTCGGTAACAACTGATGGCATGGTGGAAGCAGCTGATTTTAAAGGGGCATTGTCACGCTGAGTTTGCCGTTCAGAGGTGGAGCTATACTCTCTCCAAGGTGTTGTCCTGAAAGGCTCTTAGAAATAGTCACCGGTAAGTCTAAGTGTTTTTTTGTTTTGTTTTTTTGTCATTGCAGTGGCTTCCTGAAACTCATCGAGGTATGCAAGATATTACCCTAAATAACAGTTATACTTGTTGAGACAAGCCTTGACTCCAAATGTTTTCTCATATTTCTGCCCATTGTAAATAACACTGTGGCATCCATCATGAATAGAAGTGGAAGTTTTTGGCCAGAAAAGCAGCTTTTTAGGCTGGTTTTACACTAGTGCGAATTGGATGTGGGTTTCCCTACATCCAATCGCATGACAGAAGTGTATGCCCGCCTCTCAATGGCGGCTACGGAGTGGATTTCACATGGGTCCTGTGCATCTTTGGCTCCGTTTCGGGCAAAATGCAGACCTGATTCGTCCCTGATTTTTTTTTTTTTTCAAATTAAATTAAAGAAAAAAAGAATTAAAGGCCCTTAAAGTATATGTAAACCCAAATCCTTAAGTCTCGCATAACCATTTAACATGTTAGAAACCATAGGGGTTATTTACGAAAGGCAAATCCACTTTGCACTGCAAGTGCGCTTGAAAGTGCACTTGGAAGTGCAGTCGCTCTAAATCTAAGGGGTAGATATGAAATGAGTGGAAGCTCTGCTGATTTTATCATCCAATCATGTGCAAGCTAAAATGCTGTTTTTTTATTTTCCTTGCATGTCCCCCTCGCATCTACAGTGACTTTATTTTAAAGTGCACTTGCAATGCAAAGTGGATTTTCTTGTAGTAAATAACCCCCCATGTCTGAAGCAGCATTTCTGCTATTAGGTTTGCCCCCCTCCCCCTTCCCTGTTTTATTTTGGGATAAAGCTGTTCAATTTTTACCCATCTCTGAAACTTGTGTGTCAGACATTCTGTGATAATAGCTGCAGCTTATCACCCCTAGGCAACTGCTGTAGAAGCCTTGCATCATATGACACTGGAATGTGCAATGTAAATAATGCAGTCCTTGTTCAGGCAACTCCTGTTAGAGTGACAATTGGTTGTCATTGCTTCCTAATTGTCCCTCTGTGGTGCCACCATCTTGCATGTACACTACAAGTGGCTGTTTCAGCATACATTATGTAGGTATGGTCCACTGTTGTCACCATCAGTAAACCCACCCTGAGAAATACCATGCAGACATCGCTGGAGTGCATGGACACAGGATGTGGCTGCAAAGAGGATGTTGGAAATCGGCAGTACTGAGATTGAAAAAGGCGTGAAAAATATTTATTACAGGTACTTAACATAGCGTCATCAATTTATGCAGTGCTTTATATTCTCATCAGTCCCTGCCCTCATGAAGCTTACAATCACATTCATACACATACTAGGGCCAATTTAAACAGGAGCCAATTAACCTACCAGCATGTCTTTGGAGTGTGGAAGGAAATTGGGTATTTCTCTTCTGTTCATTGAAGGACAAGGGAGAGATCTTAGATCTTGATCAATTGATTGTAGGCACAAAAAGAAAGCACAGCCAGTTTTTCTCCTAGTGTCATGGCGTAAGCGTAAGGACCTAAGCTTCCTGCTGGAAATTTCAGCTCCCTTTTTTGCAGGGAAATCGTATTTTTATTTTATCTTCAATCAACAACTGAGCTGGGTGACAGGCTAGATAACCTACTTCCTTGTAGTCCTCCTAGCTTAGTCAACAAGGTCTTATATGTGCGTTCAGCTGCACCAGACCTATCCCAGATTGTGGCAATCTGTCAGTTATCTCACGTGGCCTAGTTGCTCTGTCACCTCCGACTAAGAGCACCCATGGTCCAGCGGGAGGCTGCCTGTCATTGGGAGAGTACCCTCTTTCATTATTTCAGGATGTGGTGAGTATATACTTTTGGGCTGATGGGTGTCTCTACATAAAGGCAGACAGTAGCGTTCTCTGCCACTGCAGCCATACAAGCTACAGCTAGGGCTCTCTAGGGTTCCACCGTGGGGATTCCTCCTTTATCACTCACATCCTGTTGTGGCTGTGATGTTAATCTTTTAAACATAGACTAGACTCATGAGAGAGAAGATCCAGCCTCCCTCCACATTGATTTGTGGAGGTCATGCCAACAGCTCTGAACTAGTGGTGGAACTACCAGGGGCGCAAAGGTTACTTGTGACCGGGCCCTTGCATCCCGCCACTGTGTGGGTGCACCCAAGTGCCCGGACTGTGGCTTCACAGTAGGGTTGCTGGCTGCAGTTGTAAAGAGAATGTGTGTGTATTACACTCTCGCACAACCCCCCCCCAAGGATGGGAGAGGAGAGAGCTGATCTGCTCTTCCTATCACCCCTCTCCTCTTGTGTGCCTGCAGACCCTGCTCACACTCCACTCACCGGCAGTGGGAAAGCCCAGCTACATCACAGAGTAAATATGCAGACTGCCTGAGCCTCCTTCTTGGGGTGAGTTAGCTGACCATCCATGGTGGCTGAAGTGTCCCCCTGCTCTCCCTTCTCTCTCCTGCCTCTGAGTACATTAATGTAAGGGGGACTCAGATGTAAGTGGGGATTTTGGTGAACAGAGACCCCCCTTACACTGGAGGTTCCCTTTACACCAGAGTCCACATCAGAGCCCCCCACTCTTAAATCTGGGTTTCCAGAGCACCCCTTACATCAGAGTTCCCCCTTAGTGAAATTCTGAAGACTCTGATGTAAGTGGGGCTCTGGGAACCCTGATTATAGGGGAATGCTGGCAACTATGATGTAAATGGGAGCTCTGGTTACCCCTTTAAACCTGGGTCTGCCGTGTTCCCCCTTACATCAGAGACCTCAGTGTTTTTTTCCTTACCTCAAAGTCCCAAGAGTTCTCACATCTGAGTCTGCAGAGTCCCCCATTACAATGTAAAGGAACTCTGCAAGTTCAGATGTAAGGTGGAAAAAATTTGCCATGCGCCGATAAAGTGTTCGGGTTTGGCTTGAAGAAAAGGTGGCAACCCAAGATGGCAGGAAGGGGGCCTGCTGCAGAACATGTGAAAGGGTCTAGTTGTGGGACCGTAGTAAAGGGCCCCAGGACCAGAGTTTAGGGGGGCCTTTAATGGTTTCTTGCAGTTGGGCCTTGAAGGTTCTAGTTATGCCTCTGCTCTGAACTATTCGGAAGGTGGGTTAGTGGCTATCTCTAGTATTATTTCCTGTATCAGTCTTTTATTGTGCAATATGTGGGGTGCACTTTAACTATACTGTTGAGCTGCAGAGATGACACATAAAAAAAGATTTTATGTGCATGCCTTTTAAGGAACAGGGGGATTGATTTACTAAGGCAAATCCACTTTGCACTACAAGTGCACTTGACAGTGCAGTCGCTGCAGATCTGAAGAGGACATGCAAGGAGAATAAAAAACGTAATTTTAGCTTACACATGATTGGATGTGTAGTATGGGTGTAACTTTAGTTATTGAATTACAAGAAACTTAGTAATAGTTTTAAGGTGATTACTTATATATATATATTTCTATATATGTAAAATGTATGTTTCTGAGCTAACAGATGGCCATTCACAGAGGGTCATTGTCTCTGAACCATTCTCTGGCTAGCCTATTGTTAGTACCAGATTAAACCAGCTTTTCGCGCCTGATATTTTGCCTTTAAAAAGTCAGACAATAGAGCAGAGGATTGAACTGCAATGAGGACGTAAGAGGTCCCCAGATCTTGGACTGTCGCTTCCAGAACTATCTGAAAACTCAGAAGTTGAGAGGTTCCCTGGATTGAATGCTAAATTTATCCTGTATTGTAACATCTGTAATACATCTTTAATCGAAGCTAAGTAAATCTCTTTTATTACATTCTTTGTTTTGTGTTTTAATCATTGCATTTACTGACCACATATCTAAAAGGGTAAATATATAAATGAATCTATGAAAAAAGGTAACACAGAATTTAGCCCCTTGTTACATAATGGCGCTGTGAGCAGGATATTTAACCCTTTCAGTGCTGGTTTGAAGTGCAGTGATTAATCCTGGTAATACTGTTGTGAATTGTAATGTTTTTTGACAATTGGGAAACTGTATTATTAGTGTGCACTGTGATGGGAGGTTTGTTGCTAGCTTTGCTTTGGTGGCAGTTAGTGGCAGATATGTTTAACTGGATAAAAGAAGCGAAGGGGGGAGACAGTCAAAAGAGCCCCATCTCAGAGTGGTCAGATTCTAGACGCTGGTCTACTCTGGCTCGTGAATTGATCAAGTATCAGGATGCATTTAAAGTGGAAGACCCCCGCCACTGTCTCCTGATTCTTGATTTGTTTCGATATTCAAAATCGGAACAGAAAGCTGCATCTATATTAGGATGGATATTTTTGCAGGCATTGAAACAAAAAGGGGGTAGATGGTCAAATGTTTCCACTCATTGTGTGCTTAGCGAGCCCCCGGCAAGCTTTTGATCTTTTGAGATATATAACAGATGAGCTGATGACCGCGTTAGGTGGACGAGTGGCCCTTTCGCTGGTGCTCACATAATTGTTCTTTGAGGTTTGAAAACGATGAGCAGAAAACAGGTAGGAAAAGGAAAAATATGACCTGTATTGATGCTTAGATTGTGATTACTGCAGTAATATATGTGTTGAGTTTAAATGTTGAGCTCAGTTGTTGGTTGTTCAGCTAGCTATTGGTGAGGAAAAGTTGCTTGTATGGATGAGATGTAAAATGCATTTGGCTACTGATGTTTAAGTGAGTTTTTGTATGTTTGACTGAAAAGATCAGTTAAACATACAGGAATGGCTGCAGCTTTCAGCTTCCCCCCCTCCCCGGACAATGGACAATAGTCCAGCATTTTGTGAAAAGAAGAGCTGCAGCTTTAGACTGTATTTGTGAGAGTCTGCCTGAATGAGACGATCCCTAAGAGAGGGGGATAGAGTTTGTTGCAGATATTCCCCCTCAAACCCCCCCCCCCTCTGTAAAAAAGCTTATGCCTGTGATAAAACAGGACAGTGCTGAACATCTGAGAAATGTCTAATTATGTTGAAAAAATAACATCCTAGTTGAAATTGTTAGTTTTTTAAATCTAGGATTATTTGAAACAAAGAAAGTAAATGGCTGATTGATGTTAACACCCTTTAAAATCCTGAATAGCAGTCATGATTATTATAATTTTATTGGTGAATGTAATAAAGTGTCATGTTCTAGGATACAACACTAATGTTTTTTTATTTAAGTTTTTCGTTAATACAGAAGGAACCAGATCTATTCCTAGAAGTTTCGTAGATCTGTATGGTATTGAACAAGAGGTTGCAATAGAACCATAGAAACATCAATATGAGTTTGGTGATGTATAATGTTTGTGCACAAATGTAATGAACACCATATAATGTTCTTGTGAATTATTTCAACCATGGTTAATGACAACTTTGAATGGACGTCCCTTAATGAAAATCCACGTGGTAATAATTAATTAAGTAATATGAGCTCAATTAATAAGGGTAATAAAAGTGCACTCATGAATAACAGAAATAATGGCCATATGTTTTGTTGTTTGTGGAAAGTGTTGGTTAAATGTGTTTGTTGCTAACTATTTGTTACTTTCTAGGAAGGAACGGTAAAAATATCACACTAAATACCTTTTTTATTTTTGTTTAGTTCCTAGACAATATTAAACAGCATCAACCCACCTGTCTGATATGGTTTGATGTCCAAGAACTAAAGATGAAGATTACAGTCAAACTAAATAATTTATGTTGTTTTTGTTGTTATTTTTATGCAATATGCAAATGTACTGAAAGTTTTCATTGGAACTGATTGTAAACCAGAGCAGCTAATACTCTCAATGCTGCATAATAGATTTATAAGGGTTTCCTCTGATTGAGTTGAATTTAAAATGATATAGAACAAATAATGTTTGAATATTGACAGCAAGATTGTTTTGATATCTGGAATGATATAATACTTGAAATGGTTTGAAGGGTGTAAGAATACCCAAACATTTACATATTGTTCTTTTCTGTGTATATGTAAGCTAAATTATGGCGGCATCTACTTCTGTATATTCTGCCATAATTATTTTGGTACCACTGTGGGAGTGTGCCTGGGGTTTTACATATAAAGTACATTTTTCTGCATGATTGACAGTTTAAATTTAAAAATATCATTTTGTTTTTCAAGGAAAAAAAAATACTTATGTCTACTTATAACTGTACATTTAGGTTAATATTATTGCACTGAACACAATTTTTAAGTCTATCAACATGAGGTGTTCTAGTGTTATATATATGGTCAGTTATATCTGACACTCAGTGATTCTTTGACCACCCTGTTCTATACACCTGGTTGAGTTTTCATAAAATTTTCTTGGTAAAGGAAAAAGAGTTATAAAATAGGTTCTTAGGTTTTGTTTTCCTCAATTCTCCTTGATTGCTTGGGGTGGGACTGGCATGTAGAATACAGTGACACATCAGTGTAGACAAAAGAGCCAGTTAGCCTGCCAGAATGTCTTTAGAGTGTGGAAGGAGATCAAAGTGCATAGAGGAAACACACATGAACTAGTTTAAAGTTGGGCCTATAATTTGAGACAGAGTAGTGTATAGTTCAGGTGGGGGATGAGTAATATACCTGTAATAATATTTCACCTTTAATGTAGACAGCTGAGTTTGTCAGTGTTAAGACAGATCACTAATGATTATCGATTTGCCTGTTCAGAAATCTATAATGGGCTATATGGGCATTGTTGTTAATTAAGGAATGTTGGACTGACATATTTGGTAACACACCTGTCAGGATGTCAACTAGAAGCATATTGGAGAAAGGAGACAAACACTTTTGACAGCAGCAATAGTCTATAAAGTCTTTACCAATGATCAGCAGCTGAACTGTTGGTGCAAGTTCCACCTGTTCTGAGGGTCGAGTACCTGAACTGTTCCATCCGCTATCATGGTTAAGTACCTGAATCTGATGGTGAAGTACTTGAACTGTTTTATCTGCTCTGATGGTCATGTGCCTGAACTGTCTGTAGAAGTTCCAGCTACTATGTGGTTATGTGCCTGCACGTTTGTGACTTGTGAGCTGCAATAGTCCGAAGGATATGGACTTTGTATTCTACAGTTCTTTCAGTTCTACAGTGTTTCAAGTGTCATGCTGCAGCTGCGATCTGGTAACCGGATGTCTAAGACTCTGCTGTCCATCACCAGATATGGAGGACTTTGACAAGTATCTATGTGTTTAAACTCTTGGAAAGGGAACTTTGATGCTCATGCCTGTACTTTCAAAAGGAAGTTTGGTGTTATTCTGTTAGTCCAACATATAGTTGTTTTTATAAGCCTGGACATTTTTTATATTTTTCAGCCCTAACATAGCAGAATGAGATTTCCTGGACAGGTAAATCAGACAGAGAAAGTGGGTCAAGAGATAGAACTTTAGATAAATAAGACGAGGTGTGGAAGGATGTAAAACTGTTATACATTGATTTACATGTGGAAAATACCCAAGGGGTGGGATATATGGGACCATATTTAATAATGAGGAGTGTTTCGCATACATACTTATAATACTGGAAATGTGAAGGATGAAATTAATGAAGTCAGAAATGTTTATATTGGAGTACAAGCGAAAGGACTACCTTAAGTAGAACATCTTGATATATCTATAAGTAAACCTGAGTATTATAAACTAAACTAAGAATCTTGTAAGTCAAGGGGTGGAATGTAGTATGGGTGTAACTTTAGTTATTGAATTACAAGAAACTTAGTAATAGTTTTAAGGTGATTACTTATATATATATATTTCTATATATGTAAAATGTATGTTTCTGAGCTAACAGATGGCCATTCACAGAGGGTCATTGTCTCTGAACCATTCTCTGGCTAGCCTATTGTTAGTACCAGATTAAACCAGCTTTTCGCGCCTGATATTTTGCCTTTAAAAAGTCAGACAATAGAGCAGAGGATTGAACTGCAATGAGGACGTAAGAGGTCCCCAGATCTTGGACTGTCGCTTCCAGAACTATCTGAAAACTCAGAAGTTGAGAGGTTCCCTGGATTGAATGCTAAATTTATCCTGTATTGTAACATCTGTAATACATCTTTAATCGAAGCTAAGTAAATCTCTTTTATTACATTCTTTGTTTTGTGTTTTAATCATTGCATTTACTGACCACATATCTAAAAGGGTAAATATATAAATGAATCTATGAAAAAAGGTAACACAGAATTTAGCCCCTTGTTACAGGATGATAAAATTAGCAGACCTTCCCCACATTTCAGATCTTCCCCTCATTTCAGATCTTCCCCTCAGGTCTACAGCGACTGCACTTCCAAGTGCACTGTGGATTTGCCTTTAGTAAATCAACCCTAGAGTAGGTAGGAGTACACATCATCCCCAATAAAGGTAGCCTGGGATTCAAGCTGAGAAGGATTGTTGCCCATGTATCTATGGTGGGAAGGCTTCAGGCTTTTACTGTTTCTAAACTAAAAGGAGATATTTGCATTGTTCTAGGGTCAGGCTTTTATGCTCAAAGATTTAGCATGTAATCTACCAGGTCTATCATAGCTTCCCTTCATCAGGGAGACCTAGCTTCTGTGGACATCAGTGCATGCTTGCATGCCCCTATCTTTCCAGCACAACACACTACTTCCATTTTGCCCTCAGCACTATTAGTTTGTGTTGCATATAAAAAGGGTGCGCTGTCACTTTAATGCTGCGTACACACGTTCGAACTTGCCAACGGGACAAGCTCCGTTGCCATTTTCGACGGAAAAACTTAGAGCATGTTCTCTAAGTCTGTCGGAAATGCCGACAGAAAAAGTCCGATGGGGCATACACACGGTCGGATTATCCGATCAAAAGCTCCCATCGGACTTTTTCTGTCGGAAATTCCGACCTTGTGTACGTGGCATAAGAGTCTGCAGAATACAAACAAATCGTGTGATAAACAATACACTAGTGCTGAATGTGCCACACAGAACATGCAACAATGTCCACTTCAACAAGAAAAGTGAAACAAATAAGTATGACATGTGGATGACAAGTGCTAGCAATCCTTGTTGTGCTTGTGCTCCGCCACCAAACACAAACCCCACCGCTTACCGGAATGTTAGACCCCCAAAAATGAAGAGGTCCAAATCACTTGAAATAGGATTTAACACTGTGGTCACCAGGTGAAGCCACCACCTGAATAGCTCTGCTCCTGGGAGTGCAATAGTTAATTGCTGCCAATAGGGCGATCCAAAGCCAGGTCCCATTTTCATAAAAAGCTCTATATTACCAAAGAAAATAAGAGGATCCACAGTGCATTATTGCCTTAAAAAACTGCATATTTATTAACTCAATATGTACACAGAAAGGGAATGTTTTCTCAATTGCCAGTACAATACAGCATGCCACCTGTTCTGGTGTACATGCATGATGAAGTCAGCACCAAAGCTCTGCTCCACTCCTTTTTTGAGAACGTGACCTGGCTTTGGATCGCTAGCCTTGCTACTCTTTCAGGGCATAACCATTGTTGGATGTCTGGATGACCTATTAAGGGTACAGTTGGTGCAGGTTCTGACCACCAACATTATGCGGACAGTCCACATTTGAAAAAGTTTCAGTTGGATCCTGAACCTTCAGAAATCAGAGCTGGATCTGGCTTATCACTTGGAGTATCTAGTGCTTGTCCTAGAGACAGCTAAAACCAAGTTTCTTCCCAAAATATCAACTTTGAACTCTTTGCTACCATACTCAATCGCTGTAGTTCAGGAGCTGCCCGACTCTGATTTTCATGAGAGTCCTGAACCTGATAGCCTCCTTCAAGGTCATTCCATGATCTTCTACTCTTGTTTCCTACATTCAACATTCAGACATCGTAGGACAGCTAGATCAGGGGTCATCAAACTATGACCCTTCAGTTGTTCAGGAACTACAATTCCCATCATGCCTAGCCATGTCTGTGAATGTCTGAGTTTTACAATGCCTCATAAGATGTGTAGTTTCACAACAGCTGGAGGGCTGTAGTTTGAAGATCCCTGCCCTAGACAAACCAACATGCCGGACACGAGGAGCTAGAGTTGATGTAATCCTCCTGCTATTTTGGAAGATCCTCACAATGTATGCCAGCCTTCCAGGCTGGGGAGGGGTCCTGGACTCCTTGTTATTTCAGAAGAGTTGGTCACTGAAGGAGCTTTAAGTCATTTGATTGTCCCTACAACACTGAATTTCCTGAATTAAGTCGAACTATGCCACAGCAATAGCATACATCAATTATCAGGGAGGAACCAGTAATCTTGCTTATGCAAGAGCAGTAGTAAGGATTCTGTCTTAGGCAGAACTTCATGACCCAGCCTTGTTCTCTGTTTGCTTCCCAAGCGTGGGAAATAGGCAGGCAGACATCCTGTGTCATCAGGGCCTGAATTTTGGAGAATGTTTTCTACACGCAGTGGTGTTCCAGGACATGTGTCATAGGACACCAGGCATGAACCTTCTGGTCTTTAATTACCACAAACTAACTGCACAGATTTGTCTTCACGTGCAGAGATTCTCGGTTAGAAGCAGCAGATGCTCTGGTATCTGAGAGGAATCGGTACAGCATAATCTATGCCTATTCCTCCCCTTCAACTCTTTCCTTGTCTGCCTCCTGGGATTAAGATATGCGTGATACTTAAAGTGGATGTAAACCCAATGCCATCCTTTCTAAACTACTGCCATAGGGGTTATCTATAAGGATATACATGCCTCCTGCATGTATCTTTACCTGTCAAATGTCTCCCCTCTGTCTGTTATTAGACCCGAAAAACTGCATATTCTGTGGGTGGGTCTGTTGTCTGGAGCTCGGTGGGTGGAGTTGTGATGTCAGTAGACTCCCCGCTTACCTCTACACTCCCCTTGTCAATATGCATTTTCTCCTGTGTATTTCTAACATTGAACTTCTGCGGAACTTCTGCTATGATCTCTAACATCCAGTGAAAAGACAGGAAAGTAACCACATGACTTCAGCATGCCAAATCATGCTGAGGTGTGGAACAGCCAATCCTTGCAGAGCTGCTGAAGAAAGGAGTGGGGGAGGGAATTAAAAAATAATGCCTGTGTCTTAGGCTAGTGCACAAGATGTAAATCACCTGTCACTCACAGTAAGGGGGAGGATTTGACAAAGTTTTTCTCAGTTTGTCAAGATTTTTCTCACTGAACAATAAAAGAGGATTGCTCAGAGATGGATTAACTCTGTGTGGCAAGACTGGGCTCAAATGATAGGAAATCTTATACTCTACAGTATGATAGAGATATATATATATATATATATATATATATATATATATATATATATATATATATATATATATATATATATAAAAAATTTCGGGTTTACATCCACTTTAAGAACTGGTCAGCCGAGCATCCTTGTAAAAAGTTATTGACAGGTTTCCCGTTTCATGGGGAACGTTTATTCAGTGATCATTTGGACAAATATATCCAAAAGATTTCCAGAGGGAAGAGTTCTCTACTTCCTGTGAAGAAAAGCACCAAACGTGCCTCGTTTAAAAACCCAGGGACTGCTTCCTCAAATGTCTCAGCATCAGGGCGGTTCTGCTGCCAACAAGGCGCTAGGGCAAGGGGCAAGCCGCAAGGCCAGGGCCAGAAAAGGCCCTGGGTCCTAAAATTCTTCTAAACCCAACACTAAATCCTCATTTTGAGGGGATGCCCCCACTCCATCGGGTGGGGGGACGGGTGCTGCACTTTGCAAACATTAGGAAAACAACAATTCAGGACGAGTGGGTCACCTCAATTATTTCTCGCAGTTACAAGCTGGAGTTACGGGGGGATGGCCCCCCAGAAGTTTCTAAGATCCAGCGTTTCCTCGGATCCTCCAAAAAGAAACTTATTGCTTCAGGCACTACATCATCTAGTGCATCAAGGAGTGATTGTAGAGGTTCCGGTATCCGAAAGGGGCACAGGGTTTTACTCAAACCTGTTTACAGTTCAGAAACTAAACTGGGACACAAGGCCCATTTTGGGCCTAAGGTCTCTGAACAAGTATCTATTGATACAATCCTTTTGGATGGAGTCTGTCCACTCAGTAGTAACCTCACTCCAGAGGTGAGACTTTTTAGCCTCCATCAATATAAAGGACGCGTACTTACATGTACCTATCAGCCTCATCAGAGGTTCCTACGTTTTGCAGTAGAGGAATGTCATTTTCAGTTTGTGGCTCTACCCTTCGTGCTTGCTACAGCTCCCCGGGTGTTCACAAAGGTCTTAGCACCAGTACTGGGTCTTTTAAGGCCCCAAGGGATCCTGGTGCTTGGGTATCTGGACGACCTCCTGCTCAGAGATCACTCAGTACAGGCTCTAGAACAGAGCATAATATACACAGTGAGGTATTTGAAAAGCTTAGGCTGGATCATAAATACCAAAAAGTCAGCCTTGAGACCAGCTCAAAGTCTAAAATATTTAGGTCTGATTCTAAACACGGTCCAAGCAAGAATATTCTTGCGACCCGTAAGGATCTGTGCCCTGAAGGATCAGGTGCGTTAGTTAAGGGGCACCAGACAACCCTCCATTCGGCTCTGTATGAGTCTTATAGGGAGGATGGTATCCTCCTTTAAGGCAGTGCCCTATTCCCAGTTCCATTCCAGACCCTTACAACAAGACATCTTGTTGGCTTGGAACAGAAGAAGAAAAGCCCTGGATTTTCCAATGTGCTTATCTCCTCAGGCATGCTTAAGCCTAAACTGTTGGTTGCAGGGTCAGAACTTGCGAAAGGGAAAATCCTTTCTACTGGTAACTTGGAGAGTACTAACTACAGATGCCAGTCTCTCAGGCTGGGGAGCGACCTTAGACGGGCTCACAGCCCATGGGAAATGATCAGGGACAGAGCAGACCCTGCACATCAACGTCCTAGAATTACGGGCAGTACGTCTGGCCCTACGTTCCTGGATGGTGGAGCTTCAGGACTGCCCTATCAGGGTTCAGTCCGATAATGCCACGGCAGTGGCCTATATAAACCATCAAGGTGGTACCAGGAGTCGTTCAGCTCTGAAGGAGGTGAACTACATCTAGCCTGGGCAGAGGGACATGTGCCAATAATATCAGCAGTCCATATCCCGGGAGTAGAGAACTGGAAGGCAGATTATCTCAGGCATCAGCAGATCTGCCCGGGGGAATGGTCCCTACACCCAGAGGTGTTCCAGGATATTTGCCAATGTTTGGGATGGCCAGAGGTCGACCTACTGGCATCTAGGTTCAACAACAAGCTACCGCAGTTTGTGTCTCAAACAAGAGATCCTCTGGCAATTAGAGCAGATGCTCTGATAGTTCCATGGAGCCAGTACTCTCTGGTTTATGCTTTCCCTCCAATCCCTCTCCTTCCACATTTGTTGTGCAGGATTTGGAGAGAGGGGATTCCAGTCATTCTGGTGGCACCAGCCTGGCCCAGAAGGCCCTGGTTCCCGGAGATTGTGAGACTGACGATAGACGGGTCATGGACACTTCCACATCGCTCTGATCTACTGTCTCAAGGTCCTATATTCCAGCCCAATTTACAGTCTCTAAATTTGACGGCATGGCTATTGAAGCCAGGGTGTTAAATGACCGTGCCATCTTAGGACCAGTGGTGTCTACTCTGGTGAATGCTAGAAAAGCTATCACTAGTAGGATGTATCATAAGGTCTGGAAGACTTATATTGCTTGTGTGAAGCCAGAAAATGTCATCCTCGGATATATGTGATTGGGAGTATTCTCTTTTCTACAGTCAGCTGTGGAAATCAAATTGGCAATCAGAGGTCAAGTTTCGGCCCTATCAGTATTCTTCCTTTAGCCTCACATTCACTGATCCGAATCTTTATGCAAGGGGCAACTCACTTGCTTCCCCCCATTAGGTCACCTATGTGTCCTTGGGACTTGAACTTGGTGCTGTCTGTGTTACTGAAACAACTATTTGAACCTATTAAGGAAATTCCATTAGACTTGCTGTCGCGCAATCTAGCCTTGCTGATGGCTATCACCTCGGCTAGAAGGGTGTCGGAGTTGGCGGCCCTTTCATGCAGAGAAACGTACTTGATCCTTCACCATGACAGAGTCATGTTACGACCTGTTCCATCCTTTTTGCCAAAAGTGGTGTCAGCCTTTCATTTAAATCAGGACATTATTTTGCCTTCTTTTTTCTCTCAGCCTCATTCGGCGGAAGAGAGACAACTGCATTCTTTGGACGTTGTCCGGGCAGCCAAGGTTTATTTGTCTAGATCTGCGGAGATCCGAGGACTCTTTTTTTTGTTTTACCAAAAGGACCCAAGAACGGGCAGTCAGCCTCCATGGCTTTCATTGCCAATTGGGTCCATCAATTGGCCATTCAGGCCTACGGTGTGAATTATAAAGATCCTCCCTTTAGGGTGAGAGCTCATTCTACCAGGAGTGTAGGAACCTCCTGGGCTTTTCGCCATCAGGTATCTGTGGTTCAGATTTGTAAGCCTGCTACCTGGTCTTCAGTGCATACGTTCACAAAATTTTATTAAGTGGATGTTCGAGCAGCCGAAGATTCGGCTTTTGGCTGCAGTGTACTGTGGGCTTCTGTATAAGTTCTGATGGCTATTGTTTGGCAGGGTGTCTCCCTCCCCTCAAGGCTATTGCTCTGGGACGTCCCAGCAGGTAATAAATATTAGGGGACGGTTTCCGCGCTCACGGACCTGAAGGCTTGCAGCCTCCCCTTACACTTGCCCCCGAAGGGGTGAGCTAAATAGTAAAGGAAAGTTAATTAGGGGTGAATGGCGCTACCTTACCAGGGTACCTTAATTTAAAATAAAAATGAACCTCAAAGGGGAAATAAATACAAATAAAATGAGTAAGCAAGTGTGCTTAATGCAACCCCTTAGTTACTCAGATTCATTGGATAATGGATATCAGTATCCAACATAACCTGAGTAAACTGTACTAACGTGTCAGTTTTATACCTTCATACAGGTGTACACCGTGTAATTGACCATCATAAAATTAATATAGATGACAACTTAAAAAATTAATATATGACAATACAAAATAAATTAAACACCACTGTTTGTGCCACGAAAGGGGATCAGTCCTAGAGGAATCCCCCTTCTCGGAAACAGTGTGCAATCTACTATCTGAGTGGCATTAATCAGGATATCTAGATCCTATGTTGATCCCCAGGTGTATCCAAAATGTGTTTTTATGCATAAAGTGAATTAAATAAATATAAATACATGTATCATGAGTAGTCCCAACTTAGGCATACAGTGCAGAGAAATGTGATAAAAAATAGTGAAAAAGTGAAAAAATGAAAAAATGAAAAAACATTTTTTCATTTTTTTCATTTTTTTTCATTTTTTTCATTTTTTCATTTTTTCACTTTTTCACTATTTTTTATCACATTTCTCTGCACTGTATGCCTAAGTTGGGACTACTCATGATACATGTACCGTATTTATCGGCGTATAACACGCACCCCAATTTAGGAGGGAATTTTAAGGAAAAAAAAACTTTTAGGAGGGAAGTTGAAGGAAAAAAAACTTACATTTAAATGCCCATCATTGCAGCCTTCTCAGTGCAGCCATGTCAGTGCAGCCTTGTTAGTGCAACCATGTCAGTGCAGCCTTCTCAGTGCAGCCTTGTTAGTGCAGCCATGTCAGTGCAGCCATGTCAGTCCAGCCTTTCCCAGTGCAGCCTTTCCCAGTGCAGCCTTTCCCAGTGCAGCCTTCGATCCCCTGTCCTGAGCTTTAAAATCGCCGACCGCGATTTGAAAATGGCGCCGCCGGCGCCGAAATATACCGAGCCGTCCTCGGCTCTTCCCGGCGGTTCTCGTTCACTTTCGGCTCCACTCGCAGTCCCGAGCGGAGCTATCCAAACCTAGCCGAGTAGGTTCGGATAGCTCCGCTCGGGACTACGAGTGGAGCCGAAAGTAAACGAGAGCCGCCGGAAAGAGCCGAGGACCGGCTCGGTGTATTTCGGCGCCGGCGGCGCCATTTTCAAATCGCGGTCGGCGATTTTAAAATTGTGACAGCTCGGGATCGCAGGGGATTGGTGTATAACACGCACCTGCGACTTTCCCCTGATTTTAAGGGGAAAAAAGTGCGTGTTATACGCCGATAAATACGGTATTTATATTTATTTAATTCACTTTATGCATAAAAACACATTTTGGATACACCTGGGGATCAACATAGGATCTAGATAAAAGAAAGAAAAAGTGTAGCGCTATAATGTGCCAATCAACGACAATGTGAAATATATTATGTAACACACCTGTGTATATATCAAATACTAGGTCCTGCTAGACCTCGCAGGAAAAACACTGGACCAATTAAAAAATCAAGTGATCTAAGAAAACCATTACTAGCAACATGCTGTATGGTATAAAACAATGTGAATGATATGTGCACAATAAAAAATATTCCCAGACCCTCAGATCAAACACAAACATATGGTAGGAATTAGGGTGGGGATAAATGGCAAGTCCCTGGGGTATTTGGATAGTTCATTCAATCTAACAGAGGAATCATGGAGCATAGATGTAAATCTCGCAGTAACATCTATTCCTATCTCCGATGGACGCTTCCAATACTTGACCAGGCAGAAAATAATATAAAAATGCCCTTACCGGACGTGGTGGACTCACAGGCCGTTGGCGGTGAGTCGTACGAGCTTGCACCGTTAAATACGGTAAGGTTACAGCTGTCCTTGGTCCATGGCAAGAGGGTCCTGGAAGGGTCCCCGATCCTGAGCGGTACCACGGATTCGTCCTCCAGCGATCGTTTGGGTCTCATGTAATTGAGACAGGGGAAAAAGGAGAAAAAAGGCTCCACATAGTGTAAATTCCGGATTACCAGGAAATTTTATTATATTAAAAACGTTCCAATAAAAATTCGGGTAAAAACAAAGTTCATACAAACGAAAAAAGATATGTTTAGCGCAGTAGACAGATGGTTGAGGTAGCGTCATACACCCGACGCGTTTCGTCTGCAAAGACATCAACTGTTCCTGGTAATCCGGAATTTACACTATGTGGAGCCTTTTTTCTCCTTTTTCCCCTGTCTCAATTACGTGAGACCCAAACGATCGCTGGAGGACGAATCCGTGGTACCGCTCAGGATCGGGGACCCTTCCAGGACCCTCTTGCCATGGACCAAGGACAGCTGTAACCTTACCGTATTTAACGGTGCAAGCTCGTACGACTCACCGCCAACGGCCTGTGAGTCCACCACGTCCGGTAAGGGCATTTTTATATTATTTTCTGCCTGGTCAAGTATTGGAAGAGTCCATCGGAGATAGGAATAGATGTTACTGCAGATTTACATCTATGCTCCATGATTCCTCTGTTAGATTGAATGAACTGCCCAAATACCCCAGGGACTTGCCATTTATCCCCACCCTAATTCCTACCATATATGTTTGTGTTTGATCTGAGGGTCTGGGAATATTTTTTATTGTGCACATATAATTCACATTGTTTTATACCATACAGCATGTTGCTAGTAATGGTTTTCTTAGATCACTTGATTTTTTAATTGGTCCAGTGTTTTTCCTGCGAGGTCTAGCAGGACCTAGTATTTGATATATACACAGGTGTGTTACATAATATATTTCACATTGTCGTTGATTGGCACATTATAGCGCTACACTTTTTCTTTCATTAATTTATACAATTAGTCTAATTGGTGGTGTTGGCTGCTTGATGTTTGTTTGGTTGGCGCAGCAGATTTTCCTTAATTCATAGGATCTAGATATCCTGATTAATGCCACTCAGATAGTAGATTGCACACTGTTTCCGAGAAGGGGGATTCCTCTAGGACTGATCCCCTTTCGTGGCACAAACAGTGGTGTTTAATTTATTTTGTATTGTCATACATTAATTTATTTTGTATTGTCATATATTAATTTTTTAAGTTGTCACCTATATTAATTTTATGATGGTCAATTACATGGTGTACACCTGTATGAATGTATAAAACTGACACGTTAGTACAGTTTACTCAGGTTATGTTGGATACTGATATCCATTATCCAATGAATCTGAGTAACTAAGGGGTTGCATTAAGCACACTTACTCATTTTATTTGTATTTATTTCTCCTTTGAGGTTCATTTTTATTTTAAATTAAGGTACCCTGGTAAGGTAGCGCCATTCACCCCTAATTAACTTTCCTTTAGGTAATGAATATTAGCCTGACTCTATGTCCCATGATGTACTCAAAGAAAAGGATTTTACAGGTAAGCATGACATAAAAAAAATATTTTTTCAAGGCAATTGGCACACACTTGGGCAGTCTTAATGTCACCACATCTGTGACGGGAGTCACTCTGAGCGGGGGGGCTTGTGGAACCCAGCTTACCTTGGAGAGCACTGGAAGTTCCTGGTCCAGCTCCCGCGGCCCCTCCTATGTGTAAGTCACCCTGTGTCCATTCAGGGCACAGGATGACCGGGAACCCCAGTCTGATCTGTACTAGTCAGACTCACTGTACAACCACACTGGAATGTTGTATGTGTGTGCGTATGTGTGTGTATATATATTATATATGTCTCATATTGTTGTGGACTATTTGCTGGGTCGTTTGGGGTGTGGCTGTATTCCATTGTTCTATTGTTTGTGTCTGCCTTGTGAGCAAAGTGTTATGGGATGTATGTCTGTGTGGATAAGAGACTGTGAGAGGCTAGGGGGGAGGATTCCTCCAGGAGCCCCTCCCAAAGACAGTCTACTATTGGATAGTTGAATACCTGTGTGTCATGCTACTGGAGGAAGTAAAGTTTACCCCGCCCTGAATGCAAAGGTGGGGGGGATTGTCCCGAGTGTTTACCGGTGTTTTCAATAAACAGTTCCATGTTCAAGCCGTGTAACTGAGCTAGTCTTGCTTGGTTCTTACAATATATGGGCTGTAATATCTGATATCTGAAGGTCCAGATTGGAGGAAGCAGTGTACTGACGGAAGCACTCAAGAGGAGTGCGACGGGGATCCGTTACATTGGTGGCAGTGGTGGGATGGTTCCCGCAGTCTGGGACATCCAAACCTCCACCTGGATCCAAGGTACAGATAGCAGGAGAGGAGAGGTACAGATACCAGCTGCCATGGAAGAGGAATTCGGAAGGAGGTTGCGAGAGATGCAGATACAGCACAGGTGACCAGTATCAGAGCAGATCCTGCTGGGATGGTATGATTCTATGCGCTATGAACTCTGGAAGGAAGCGCTAGCCCGTGAGCAGCGCCACCAGGGAAAAACTCTCCCCTCCATCCAGGAAAGGTACTGGTCGCAGTATAGATTGTGGTTGCTGTTTTTTGGGAGAAAAACCGCACAAGGAGCAGACAGCTCAGTTAAGCAGGCTGGTCTGGGCAGAGGTGTGGCTGGATGAGAGCTACAGAGCCCTCCGATGGCATGTATCCCAAGCATGCCCTTGGATGACAGCCCAACAGAAGGCTTTGGCTATGGCGGCCTGGGACTGTTGTACGTAAAGCTGACGGGAGATCATAACTTTGAGAGCGATTTGGAGCGGTGTTTTTTTTGTTTATAGCGCCCTATATTGAAGTGGTTAGTTGACATTTCATAAGAGGATGTTATCGATGATGAGTCATCTGCCAAACTTACCCATGCCCTGGACTTTTAGCAATTCCAGAGACTGGAGATTTAATAAACGTTTCTGTAGAGGAGGAACCACCTAGCGAACCCCCAGCAGCAAGACAGAGTACTGCAGACCCCTGCTCCACACCCATGGCAGTTTCGAGTGCAGGATTGCAGAGATGCAGATAGGGGAGGCAGCCATTCCCCCACAAGGATTTGTGCACCTGGGAGACAGTACAAGAGAAAGGGCATCCCAGCAGCAGACAGTGCCACAGAATGATGACACCAACCCAGCTGAAGCGCTGGCAACCAGACAGAGGGTCCAAGACCTCTGCCCCACACCTGCAGCAGTTCTGGAGGCCCAGGGAGAGGAGGTTGTTGTCTCCCCTCCCCAACAGTCAGCCAGAGTAGAAGAAAATGTCTTCCCTCGCCAACAGTTAGCCGGAGCCGATGATGTGAGCGCTAAAGTGCTAACAGGGCAGAACACTACTGGCCTCTGCACAGAACAATCCTCATGCAGTTCATGCAAGACAGCCCAAGAATTTCCAGGAACTGGAGGATTTTTGCTAAGAGGAATGGGCAGCTTTACCATCTGAGAAGATAAAGAGCCTCATCCACAAATACCACAAAAGACTTCAAGCTGTCATTGATGTTAAAGGAGGCAATTCATGGTATTAGGAACTAGGCTATGTAAACTTTTGATTAGGGTAATTTGGGTAGTTTCTGTTGCCATTATGATTTAAAAAGAGTAAACACTGTTGATTGATAATAAATTGCTTCAGCCAAACACTAACCATGAGTGAAATAATTTTTTTTTCGCTATCATTCATATTCTCTGAAAAGTGGCCAAGAAATCATAAATTCTGCCAGGGTATGTAAACTTATGAGTACAACTGTGTATATGTGTATATATATATATATATATATATATATATATATATATATATATATATATATAGTGGGGATGGAAAGTATTCAGACCCCCTTAAATTTTTCACTCTGTTATATTGCAGCCATTTGCTAAAATCATTTAAGTTCATTTTTTTCCTCATTAATGTACACACATATTGACAGAAAAGCACAGAATTGTTGACATTTTTGCAGATGTATTGAAAAAGAAAAACTGAAATATCACATGGTCCTAAGTATTCAGACCCTTTGCTGTGACACTCATATATTTCTGGTGCTGTCCGTTTCTTCTGATCATCCTTGGACTTGATTAGGAAAGCCACACACCTGTCTATATAAGACCTTACAGCTCACAGTGCATGTCAGAGCAAATGAAAATCATGAGGTCAAATGAAGTGCCTGAAGAGCTCAGAGACAGAATTGTGGCAAGGCACAGATCTGGCCAAGGTTACTAAAAAATTTCTGCTGCACTTAAGGTTCCTAAGAGCACAGTGGCCTCCATAATCCTTAAATGGAAGACATTTGGGACGACCAGAACCCTTCCTAGAGCTGGCCGTCCTGCCAAACTGAGCTATCGGGGGAGAAGAGCCTTGGTGAGAGAGGTAAAGAAGAACCCAAAGATCACTGTGGCTGAGCTCCAGAGATGCAGTCGGGAGATGGGAGAAAGTTGTAGAAAGTCAACCATCACTGCAGCCCTCCACCAGTCGGGGCTTTATGGCAGAGTGGCCAGAGGGAAGCCTCTCCTCAGTGCAAGACACATGAAAGCCCGCATGTAGTTTGCTAAAAAAAAACACCTGAAGGACTCCAAGATGGTGAGAAATAGGGTTCTGTGGTCTGATAAGACCAAGATAGAACTTTGGCCTTAATAATAAGAGGTATGTGTGTCCCAACAGTGAAGCATGTTGGTGGCAGCATCATGCTGTGGGGGGGGGGGGGGGGGTTCTGCTGCAGGGACAGGACGACTGGTTGTAATCGAGGGAAAGATGAATGCGGCCAAGTACAGGAATATCCTGGATGAAAACCTTCTCCAGAGTGCTCAGGATCTCAGATTGGGCAGAAGGTTTACCTTCCAACAAGACAATGGCCCTAAGCACACAGCTAAAAAAAACGAAGGAGTGGCTTCACAACAACTCCGTGACTGTTCTTGAATGGTCCAGGCAGAGCCCTGACCTAAACCCAATTGAGCATCTCTGGAGAGACCTAAACATTGCTGTCCACCAACATTTACCATTCAACCTGAGAGAACTGGAGAGGATCTGCAAGCAGGAATGGCAGAGGATTCCCACATCCAGGTGTGAAAAACTTTTTGCATCTTTCCCAAAAAGGCTCATGGCTGTATTAGATCAAAAAGGGTGTTTCTACTAAATACTGAGCAAAGGGTCTGAATACTTAGGACCATGTGATATTTCAGTTTTTCTTTTTTAATAAATCTGCAAAAATGTCAACAATTCTGTGTTTTGGGGTGCCGTGTGTACATTAATTAAGAAAAAAATTAACTTAAATGATTTTAGCAAATGCCTGCATGTGTGTATGTATATTTTTATATATATATACAGTATCTCACAAAAGTGAGTACACCCCTCACATTTTTGTAAATATTTTATTATATCTTTTCATGTGACAACAGTGAAGAAATTACACTTTGCTACAATGTAAAGTAGTGAGTGTACAGCTTGTATAACAGTGTAAATTTGCTGTCCCCTTAAAATAACTCGACAAACAGCCATTAATGTCTAAACCGCTGGCAACAAAAGTGAGTACATCCCTTAGTGAAAATGACCAAATTGGGCCCAATTAGCCATTTTCCCTCCCCGGTGTCATGTGACTTGTTAGTGTTACAAGGTCTCAGGTGTGAATGGGGAGCAGGTCTGTTAAAATTGGTGTTATTGGCGCATGCACGGAGCCAACCGAGATGGCTGCTTGATCTCGGAGCTCCATCCCGCTCCGCTTGTTTGACACTCTCTGCACGGAGCAGCATCACCCAGGAGCAGTTCATGCGGCACCGGAACAGAGGGAAAGCCTGCGGGCACACTTTAATGCCAGTGGGGACGGCGAAAAGAGACTTGGAAGCACAGTTTCAAGCCGCCTCAGAGACATCAGCAGCTTACAAGATGGCGGCGGAACGGTCGCTACACAAGGTAGTTACCACAGGGGCCTCTCTCTCCTCTCCATGGCGGGACACTCTTCAGGAGGAGGTATGTGGCAAAGCACCCACCACCACATCCACTGGAGGCCCCTTATCTCCAGCCACCACAGTGTCTCTTTTAAATCAAGAATGCTAAAAATGGTAACAATCAGCGCAAACAAATAATAATGAAAAATAATGAAAATTTTGCAAGCTGAACACTAAGGGTTAACACCAAGCCCACATAGCATAACAAAACACAAATTAAGTGCAGCGCAAATGATATAGATATAAATAAAAGTCCATATATGAGGGAAACACAATTCTCCTGAAGTACAATACTCCTTCATATTATGGAAACACCACGAGATCTTCTCCACTAATATGCATATAAAATGCTTACCATATAGAAGGTCATACAAAGCATGGATTCCAAAATCCTGGATGTACACGGCCCGGATCCTCCAATGATCTTCACTTATTCCCGGCAGATGTCTCTCAAATACAGCCAATGGGCAGATGGACTCAGAGTCTGGAAAGGTGTTACATAAACTCCTGTCATGATCAGGCATCAGGCTTGAAGACCAGTTGCTATAGCAGTTGCAGGACTACCACCGACCAGCAGGATAGGTACACAGGCAGTCACCCTGGCAGATGACACAGGCTCACCTGGGGTGCGGAGTCTAAGTACTAACTGGTGTTCACCAGAGCTCCTGATGGTGGGGATGAATTAAGCTTCATGTTAGTACCAGGTCGCAGTCCTCAGGTTTGCCCACAAGGGTGTGAGTAATGTCCAGTAGTGGATGAGCAGATGAGGATCAAACAGCAGCGTGATTAGTAAACAAGCCAAAAGGTCGGTAACGAGTAGTTGCAGGTTGGGATCAGGCAGTAGAGTAGTCAAGTAACAAGCCAAGGGTCGATCACGAGTGGTAGCAAAATACAGCAGCAGAGAAGACAAGAGCAAGGCACTGGCTAAGAATGCACAATAACACCCCCTAAAATGTGTCCAAATGTTATTTGTTTGCTTAAATTCAGGCGGAGTGCAAGTGGCTTTTTTGGGGGGTCCCAAAATCATTTGGAACCCCCCTCCCCCCAACCGCTAAGTCAACCGATACTAATCCTCTATCTGCTGACTTTGCCAAATCCATGCACAATATAGCTACCTCTTTTGTTGTCAGATTTATGGATGAATTCACCAAAGCATGTAGTGAAAGGGCCTCCCTGAATACTTTCAAATGGTAATGTTTAAAGTTTTGTTCTCCTATTATCTTGATAGGTAATTGCAGAATGTAAACATGTGCTTCAATTTGGACAGTGTGTATTTATATTTTTGTATTATGACACTTCTTACCTGTCCAGTGGGCTGCCAATAGTGTAAAGTAAGGAGGGGCTGGCCAAAGTAACACACATTATTCATGCATTCAGCTCTCAATGAAGCGGAGAGGGTTACCTGTCCAAAACATACCCCCCCCTAAAATTTTTACAATGGGCCATCAGAGGGGGTGAGAAATCTGATAAGTGGACCTTAGATTGTTTTTTTTTTTTTTAAATACTCCTTCAAATAAATGTTATACTGATGTTGGCCAAGAATGTTTGTGACTAATCTGCTTGCAATGTTATGTGCAAAACTGCTAATTTTTTTTTTCTTGTTTCACTCCACAGTTTCCTTCAACGTCACAGGAATGGCAGACTGTGGCTTCCTAATTTGCCCAGCGGTGGGACTTTCCTAACTGCAGAGGGGCAATAGATGGGAAACATGTCCACATCGTCCCACCCCCCAGCTCAGGGTCATACTATTACAACTATAAGGGGTTTAATAGTATTGTGATGTTGGCGGTGGTGTTGGTGACATATGAGTTTCTCTATGTGGACGTGGGGAAGAGTGGCCGGATGTCGGATGGTGGAGTCATCGCCCAGAAAGAGTTCTATGGACGGCTCCAGAGTGGTGGCTTGGCATTGCCACCTCCGGAAGACAACGTGGCTCGTCTGCCGTTCGTCTTTGTCATTGATGAAGCGTTTGGGCTTAGTGATCACCTGTTGCGGCCGTTTGCCATCAGGACCCTCACCTCGGACCAGAGGGTTTTTAACTACTGGCTGGCCAGAGCCAGAAGAGTGGTGGAGAATGCTTTTGAGATAATGGCCAGCCATTTCCACCTATTCCTTACGCCAATAAACATGGCGGAATATAAACTTAACCATATAATCCTTTCATGCTGCATTCTGCACAACTTTTTAAGGAGAAATTCGATGAACTATGTGGCCTCAGTTGGGCCTGAGGCCGGATTTCAAGAACAAACCCTGACGGCGCTTGAAGCTGGCTGTCCTGGTTTGATGAAAATGGCCTGATTGTTGCAAATTATAAAGCACTGTGGGTGTTATTTACTAAAGAAAAATCCACTTTGCACTACAAGTGCACTACAAAAGTGCACTTGAAACTGCGCTGAAAGTGCACTTGTAGTGCAAAGTGGATTTTCCTTTAGCAAATAACCCCCATTGTCACTGTAAACATCAACTTACTCCAAAAACTGCTATTGAGCATTGAAAGAAGAAGCCATACAATGTTGAGTATAACATTTTTTACTCTGTGCAGATTCACATGTGCGTTTAGAAAAGGGTTTTTGAACAAACCAACATATTTTTAGAAGAAATTTTTTTTTTAGACATTAGAAATATCCTTTTTGGTGGTAAACATGCATGTTTTTAAAACCATAAAACATTACACAACTCAGGAACTTACAAAGTTCAACTTTGATAAATTGAAGGCAATATCAGACATTAGTATGTCCAAACTGTGTAGATCTTGCCTTCATCAGATGGGGTGATGTCATCCCTGTGAAAGCCAAATTTTGAAGATGCACACAAATTGAGAGTCAAAATGGGGATTTCCCTCCTGATCCCATGGCTAAGGTCAACATGTGCTAGCTCCAAGTGCACAAACAAGTGTAGCGCTAGAGATTTTGCAAGCTTATGGTATAACGTATATATAAGAATATGAAAAAAAATAAAAGAAAATAAGTCTATGTCAGTCCACAGTGTGCAAAAATACAGTCTCTGGTGATCTTCAGATATCACTTCAAATATGGAAAAATGTTGCTAATCCAAAGGGTACATGCAATTTGTTAATCCCCACATGGATAACTCATGCAGAAAATTGAGTGTGATGGACCCTCCACACGGAAAGAGTGAAGGCTTACCAGAGGGATTGAACTCATAAGAACATACGTTCGATGAGTCAATCAAGCTTGTATCACCAACAGGTAATAAAAAGGAAGGACCTCCCGATTGAATGGCAGCAGAACTCCAAACGTATCCAGAAACGTGAGAGAACCCTCTTTATAGTGGATGGCAAACCTTCCAATGGATCGTCTCAGAGGAATAGCCCATATGAAATAAAAAGGAGCCACATAGCATAATACCATTTGTACGAAACGCGTCGGGAGACTCCACTGCCTGCCATAATTTTACTTGAAGCGCTTTTTTACTACAGAAATGTAAGTTGTTTACTTGTTTTAATAAATTCGTTTTACAAACGGTATTATGCTATGTGGCCCCTTTTTATTTCATATGGGCTATTCCTCTGAGATGATCCATTGGAAGGTTTGCCATCCACTATAAAGAGGGTTCTCTCACGGTTCTGGATACATTTGGAGTTCTGCTGCCATTCAATCAGGAGGTCCTTCCTTTTTATTACCTGTTGGTGATACAAGCTTGATTGATTCATCGAACATATGTTCTTATGAGTTCAATCCCTCTGGTAAGCCTTCACTCTTTCCGTGTGGAGGGTCCATCACACTCAATTTTCTGCATGAGTTATCCACGTGGTGATTAATAAATTGCATGTACCCTTTGGATTAGCAACATTTTTCCGTATTTGAAGTGATATCTGAAGATCACCAGAGACTGTATTTTTGCACACTGTGGACTGACATAGACTTATTTTCTTTTATTTTTTTTCATATTCTTATATATACGTTATATCATAAGCTTGCAAAATCTCTAGCGCTACATTTGTTTGTGCACTTGTAACTTTAGACAAAATCCTTATTTGTTGTGTGAGCTGCTGATGTGTTGGGTAAGCGCAGGGTTAAACTTTTTTCTCTGTCAACATGTGCTAGCTCCCATCATGGGGGATCAATGGATGTGTTTTGGGGGTACAACCCCTTCCTCTCAGCTACTTGAGTTGTGAGGAAGGGGTTGCACCCACAAAACACGTACATTGATATCCCGTGATGGCAGATAGAGCACATGTTGACACACTGTGTGCATGTTCAAAATTTGGCTTTCAAAATTTTTATTAAAATTAAGAAAAATAAAAACAATTAGTAAAATTTTGGTGTGTTTTATATTCTGCATAAAACATCAATGATATTTTTGAGTCTTTTTTCCACAACATGTCTTCCTTGATCCTCTGTAAATCCTTATTGCACACCATGATCTCCCCGATGAGGATGTGTGCACTTGCACTTCTGCACAACATGTGTTTCTTCTTCCACAACATCCACATCGCCTAAAAATAAAAAAACACACCATGTATTATAAATATGCAGGCATACATCTATTACCCGAAACTGTGGTCTCAGACACTCACCTGTTGTGGTCACTATTTCGCTCACTTCATAAACCTCTCCTTCCTCCACATCTTTTGGTTGTAGTGTGCTGAGTTCCCCTTCTTTAGGAGGTTGTGGGTCCCTGGTGTCCCCAGATTTCCCGAGTCTTTTCTCCCCATGTGAATAAAGCACACAGATATTTGAGGGCAGAAATAGGAATATAAAAACATTGCTTGGAAGTGTCGTACAATTGTCTGTTTTGGCAGAGTTCCAAGCTGAAGACATGATTTTTTCCCTTTCTTAAAGCTGGAATACTTAAATTTTTTGGTAAAGTATCACACATGTAGAGACCCCTAGTATCCACTGGAGCACCTGTGTGGGACACCCTAAAAAGTTGTTCTGGTGTCCCACACTAGTGCTCCTGCATTCAGATGTGTAAACAGCTGCTGAGTGTCCTCTCCTTTCACTGAATCAAGTTTGTTACAGCTTATATCAACAAGTGGTTGATTTACGAGCGCTGCTTGATTTTCATTATATTACCATACTAGCGGATGGCTAATCATTCAAATATTGGTCGTCACTTGCTGGTGAACTGATGAACTGTTGGGACTCTTTATTGTGATGATATATTGATGCAGGACCAAGTTTTAAGTATGATCTTTATATAGGATTTACTAAATCTCTTGACATATCTTCCAGTTTATTGCACTTATATAGACGGTCCCCTTGAAATTCATGATTTACCATATGGGCCTCTGCATCCACAATTGGGTCGCTTGTTGTACTGATTTTCTCGCCTCTGTTCACCTTGTATGGTTCTCTTGCAAATCATGTAAACACACAAATCCCGGTTCTCTCAGGGGAGAGGAGAGAGATCGTGTTCATACTAAGTATGAACACAATCTCTCTCCTCCCCTAGTCAGTCCCATCCCCCCTACAGTTAGAACACACCTCGGGAACACAGTTAACCCCTTGATCGCCCCCTAGTGTTAACCCCTTCCCTGCCAGTGACATTTATACAGTAATCAGTGCATTTTTATAGCACTGATCGCTGTATAATTGTCAATGGTGTCAAAAGTGTTCAATTTGTCTGCCACAATATCGCAGCCTCGATAAAAATCGCAGATCACTGCCATTCTTAGTAAAAAAAAAAAAAATGCCATAAATCTATCCCCTATTTTGTAGACACTATAAATTTTGCACAAACCAATCAATATACGCTTATTGCGTTTTTTGTTTTTTTTTTTACCAAAAATATGTAGAAGAATACAGATCGGCCTAATCTGAGGAAAATTTTTTTTATTTTCTTTTAAATTTGGGATATTTATTATAGCAAAAGGTAAAAGATTGTGGTTTTTCACAAAATTGTACCTCTTCTTTTGTTTATAGCGCAAAAAATAAAAACCGCATAGGTGATCAAATACCACCAAAAGAAAGCTCTATTTGTGGGGAAAAAAAGGACATCCATTTTGTTTGGGTACAGCGTCGCACGACCACACAATTGTCAGTTAAAGCAACGCAGTGCTGTATCACAGAAAATGGCCTGGTCATTGAGCAGCCAAATCCTCCAGGGCTGAAGTAGTTAAACGGAATTAATTTTTTTACAAGGTGCTAGTTTACAATCACTTTAACGCTTTCTTTACTGAATTAAGGTAACAAAAATGTAGTCAGTGAAACAAAAAATATTATGCAATAAAGGTGCAAAACATCAAAACCAAAGCAACAAGCATCAGAATCAAATAATGTAATAATATTAAAACCCAAATTCTCTATTTATCCCTTCCAGCTGTTTTGCATTAAGATTCCAGATCTGTTATATGTCTGTAACAATCTTTTGTTTGGATTCATACCTTCAGAAAACTGTGCTTGTTTCAAAACCTGCCCACAAAATTTGTTATGCTATAACCATAGTAATGTTTAGCTAAACAAAAATATTTTTATGTTTTATTGTTGGACTCATTGGTATTATGTTCACACTGTGTTGGTGGTTTATATGCATGTATATAACTAGATTTATTTTAATTATTTGAGATGTTTGTCCCGCAAATGGTCTCCCATGTGAAGATTCAATAAAGGACCCCACTGGTATCCCATGTAGTGTAAAGTTGACCATACATTGATCAGTCTTTTCTGCCAGCGCGCTGATCGAAAATATGGTCGAATGGATTCCTTAATCCACACAAGCAAGGTGGATGGGGGCATCGTCCCTGCTGTGCTATTGTATTCTGACAGCAGGACTTCACTGCTGTCAGAATACACTGAGCAGTGCGGCATCTGATTGGCTGCATGTGCTGATCTCACCATAGCAACCAATATCAGTTGTAACTGGATTTGAACACGTTCTATCCTAACAAAGGGTTAGAGGTATAGAGGCTGGGTTTATTCCACTGTATGCTAATGAAGACAGACTTGGGACAGACTCATTCTGACACTGTTCACAAAAACGTGCATTCAGCCATGACACTTTTTCCTGAGAAACATCTAAACGGTAAGAAATGTACTTTTTTTAACTACTTCAAAACTGGGCAATTCTGACATTTCTCACATACATGTAAAAATTTGGCATTTTTTTTTGTGCTACAAAATTACTTAGAACTCCTAAACATGATATATTTTCTGAAAGCAAAGGCCCTAGAGAATAAAATCGTGGTAGTTGCAATTTTTTTTTTATGGCACACTATATTTGGGAAGTGGTAATTTTCAGGAAACAATGCACTTTCATGAATTTTAGTGTAAACAAACACAAAATAATACCCATGTTTTTTGTAATATAAAAGATGTTACACCAAGTTAATAGACACCTAACATGTCACACTTTAAAACTGCGCACGCCCATGGAATGGAGACAATGTGACATTTAATTATCCATAGGCGGCACTTTAAAAGCCTTTACAGGTTACAAGTTTGGAGTTAAAGGGGTTGTAAAGTCAGAAGGTTTTTTATCTTAATGCATTCTATGCATTAAAGGAGAAGTCCAGCCAATGCTCGTTTGGCTGTACTGTTCCTATGGTCACAGGAGTTCAGTTCGTTTTGCACTCCTGTGACCCGTTTTCAGCAGAGAGCGGGCTGAAGTCCACTCTCTGCTGACGTCACGAATTTCAGTCCAGGCACCGCGTCATCACGACAATAAAGTCTGGATCCACCAGGTGCCTGGACTGACACCCGGCTCAGCCTCTCAGCGAGCCTCTGAGAGCCTGAACCGGCTGCCCCCACCCCCCTCCACAGCTCAGCGCTCCAATGAGCGAGGAGGGGGCAATGCAGAGAGCTGAGGCTGACAGTCTGCTTGGGGAGCTGAGAACCGAGTGATTGGCGGTGTTCAATCGCTTGGTTCTCAGTGCAGAGGTGCCGGGGGACATATGCAGCATTGGACTGATGCTGCATCCACCGAGGTAAGTATGATTCTAAAAACAAAAAATTAATTTCTTCTGTTTTAAGATAAAAAGCCTTCTATGTGTTGTAGCCTCCCTAGCCACCCCCTAATACTTACCTGAGCCCCTTCTCTGTCCAGCAATGTCTATGAGTCCCTCTGCCATCCGTGACTCTCCCTCCTGATTGGCCGAGACACAGCAGCGGCACCATTGGCTCCCATGGCTGTCAGTTAGCCAATCATGAGAGAGGGGGGCAGGGCCAAATGGCAGCTCCGTGTCTGAATTGGGTACACGGAGCTGCAGCTCGGTTCAGGTGCCCCCATAGCAAGCTGCTTGCTGTGGGGCACTCAACAGGAGGGAGGGGCCAGGAGCAGCGACAAAGGACCCGAGAAGAGGAGGATCCAGGCTGCTCTGTGCAAATCCACTACACAGAGCAGGTAAATATAACATGTTTGTTATTATTTATTTTTTTTTTTTTAAACAAGACTTTACAATTGCTTTTAATGGAAGGTCAGGTATCAGAATTATTGCTCTCACTCTGAGATTGTCCTCACATGTGTGGTGCGACCACTGTTTACATATGCATGTGGGACCTATGTGTGTGTCAGTATTTGCGCGGGAGCATGGGGGCACTTAAAAAAAAACAAAAAACGTAGTTTATTATTTATTTTATGCCAGTGAAATTTTCAACTCAACTGTCTCTTTAAATTTATTGAACTGTATTGCTATCACAAGGGATGTTGTTCTCTATGGAGAGATCTGGGGTATATTGATAGTAAACAAACAGCCAAAACTGTCAGTGGCAAAATCCTCGTTACCAGGGGCGTTGGTAGGTCTACAAAAGATCTGGGGCTAGAGCCCATAGCAGCGTAGTAAAGAAAGTCATACGCTTGGGCGGGCATACACATGTATATACAGTAATATACGTGCATGTGTACATATATATCCCCAGAGAGCCCCCCCCCTTACATCAGGGTCCCCAGAGCCCCCCCCTTACATCAGGGTCCCCAGAGAGCCTCCTCCTTACATCAGAGTCCTCAGAGAGCCTCCCCCTTTCATCAGGGTACCCAGAGGGCCCCCCACTTACATCAGGGTTCCCAGAGAGCCCCCCTTACATTAGGGTCCCTAGAGAGCCTCCCCCTTAAATCTGGGTCCCTAGAGAGCCTCTGCCTTAAAATCAGGGTCCCCAGAGAGCCCCCCATTTACATCAGGGTTCCCAGAGAGCCTCCCCTCCCCTTGGGGACTCCAGCAGAGACTCGGGGCTATTGGACCCAGATTCGAGGCTATAGCCCCAAAAGCCACCCCCTAGCGACGCCCCTGCTCGTTGCTTCCAGTTTCATACACGATAGAGATGATTGACAAATGGAAGCTCTTCTTTCATCTCCATAGTCAGCTGGCTCAACTGCCAGCAGTGGCCCTGGGCTCCCCAGTGGATGTGAGACCCTGGAAATGGCAGCGTGCGAGGGGGCCCTTCCACCGCTTGTAAAAGTGATTAGCCGCTCAGATCACTTATACCAGAAAGGGCATAGCTGGCTGTAAAAAATTACATCTAAATAATGGCTGTGGCTGAATTTCATAGAGAAGCAGTGAGGCTCAATGATGACGTTACTGGGTGTAAAATAAGTAATGAAAACTAATTTGTTTTATCTAAAAATGTTATTAGCAAGTTGATGAAGGGGTAAAGGAGGAACCAGGAAAGGCAAAAAAATAGGCAGGCGGCCCTCTCTCCATTCTTGCCTAGGAAGAATGATGTTTGCCTGCTCTTGCAACCTCCTGGGATATCCCTATCACATATCCCAGGAGGCAGGCACACACAGTGACCAGAGGGAGAACCTGGAGGCGCATCACCGGGGGCTGGCTGCAAGAACTTCAGATGACATAAGAAGGGAAGATGGTGGTGCAGGACCTGGCTTGTGGTAGCGAAGTAACAGATCACAGCAGACAATGCTGGATTCACTGGGTGTGTGAGTATGTTTTTTGAAGATAACCCTGCAATAAAGGGGGATGGTTATGTAGTACTACCTCCAAAGCAGCCACTGGTTAAGACTGGTCCTCTGTTTCTGGCCTCAACCTGGCCTAAAACTGGTAAACACTGTCAGTAGCTGAGAGGTCCAGAATGGGTATAGATCAGTGGTTCTCAACTCCAGTCCTCAGGACCCACCAACAGGCCAGATTTTAAGTATTACCTTGGGGGAGATGCAGACTAGAATACTGCAATCACTGAGCAGCAAATGATATCACCTGTGATGTATTTCAGTTATCTTGCAAACCTGGCCTGTTAGTGGGTCCTGAGGACCGGAGTTGAGAACCACTGGTATAGATAAGTATAAGGTGGTTTGCATGCAGGTTGCATGATAGGGCAGTCCTTGAGATGTTTCTTCTGCTGGCTATACATTGGGACCCTTTAAGAAGCATTGGTGCACTTAACGAGAGTCCTGATGAACCTGCATGCAGTTACAAATTTCTACATGGGTGGCATAGTCTTTGCATGGATACAAAGTAGATGTGGGACAAGTACTGGGTAAAGGTACATCAGATGTAGTTGACAGCTCAGTGTAGCAGTGGTATAGAAGTGGTAAAGGTACAATATAAGTTTAAGATGAATGAGGAATGACCTGGGTGCTTACAGCAACTCAGTTCCTGCTAGCAGTGTAATGTATTGGCCAATAGCCCTATCAACAGTCCCCTGTATACAGCTCCAACGTCCACAGTGGAAGGGGCCCCCTCAGTCTCTCCCTTAAGCCTCTGGTTAACAGCAGTGTAAGTGGATGGATTCTCCAGCCCCTCTGGGTTTGGGTTCCAGGTGCTGCCAGTGTGGCTGACGATTGCACTTCAACAGATGTCCTTAACTTGGGGTAGTAGGATCAGGTCCCCCTCTCTAACTGGTTCTTGGGGTAAAAAGAGTGGACTGGGAGAGGTCCTCACTCCTCGGGATCCTGGGTGCAAAAGCCCCAAACTTTCCTGGGCAGAACAGTAAAAATCCTCCTTACTCCTCCTCCATGGGATTTTTAGTTTTGATTAGCCATCCCTGTGCAGTGTAGCAGCCCTCCCAAACAACATGTCCCAGCATATACTTCAGCAGTCCTAAATCCTCCTCTTGCTGCTCATTGGATGAATGTTGCTGCCAGGAGGAAGGTGGGGGAATAGAAGGTTCTCACAAACACAGGCTAAATGTTGCTGCTTCGGTCCCTATCTGCAGGATGGGGGGTAAGTTGTGCAAGGGGGGCAGCCCACAGCACAGCAATCTTCCTTTTGCCTCTTACAGCCTGCATCAGCGGGGATGGGGGGGGTCACACGGAAGGGCCTGCAGCCGCTTATAGTTGAGTTCATGTTTAAAGTGGATTTAAACCCTAAAAGGCATTTAGATAGAGAAAACACTGTGTATCATGAACAATTGCCTTTTTTTAATAATGAAGATACAAGATTGCCCCTATAAGCACCAATCTGGAAAACACTATCAAGTGTACCAAAACAAGCAAGCCTGTAATGATCACAATTAGGTTCATGATCTCCCAAAGTTGATAAATGTAGGCTAAAAGTTTTTATTTTTTCTCAAATTAAAGTGTTTTTTTTTTCCGTTTTAGTTTTTTTTTTAAATCCTCAGCTCTGCTGATCTCCTGCAGTCTTTTAACACTTTCTAAAGCATGGACCTTTGTTGATTGTACAATGGCTTGTGCCTTTATTGCAAAGGTCCTATGTAGTCTCCAGGGAAAACCAATATGATAAAGTAACAACACAGGAGCACAACTAAAAGAGAGAGGGACAGACCGTTATTACAATATAACAGGAAGTGCCTTTACAAGGACCTTCTTGGCAGGATCAGCAGATATTATTTTGATAAAAGCTACAGTTTTATAAATATTGAAAATTACTTTTGAGTGTGCGCTAGCATGTTAAAAGCTTATGAGATTTTTGTGATTGGGTTTACATCTACTTTAACACTTGAAGTGGTTAAAACAAGCTCATGGCTCACATGGCCACCCGATCACTTTTGCTGTAGTGAGAAGGCTGGCCTATCCGAACCATCCGTTGTTTGCCCCTTGTGATAGCAATGTTAAGTGAGAAAAAATAAGCTTTAATAAAATAAGTAACAATAAAAAGATTAAAAGCACCCCTTCTCCCCTGTGCATGCACGCAAATGCAAACACCCACATAGGTCCCACACAAATATATAAACAGTGGTTACACCACACACGGTACTGCCAGGAATGTTGGTGTAAGAGCAATAATTCTAGGGCTGTAATTCATGGTTAACTCTAAAATGATAACCTGTAACAACATTTAAGTGTCACCTATGAAAAATTTTGGGTACAGTAGTTTTTTGCCATTTCACGGGCGCACGCAATTTTGAGTCTTGACATGTCTGATAACTATTTACTCAACGCAACCACATCTTTTATATTTTACCATAAATTTGGGTATTATATTGTGTTTGTGTGCAATAAAATTCATTTTAGTGTATTTCGTCCTGACAATATATGATAGGGGGAGGCAACGTTTTTAAGCAGACTTATCTTAGCCTTTACTTCCACTGTGCCATATTTGTGTTGGGTCTTTCTTGGACTTTCAACGTCCTGGATAATTTTAAAGCAGTCATTAAACTTAAAAAAAAAAAAGCACTAAAATATTATTAAGAATGTTGTATGGCAAATGTGGAATGCAAATGAGATAGGAACACGCCTGGAATATAAAGATAGAACAAAAGATTACAGCGCACACATACAAAAATTGCATTTAACTCCTGCAAGGCTATTTAAAACACCTCAACATTTTAAAAAAAATTTGGGGATTTGATCACACCATATGGCCATATGGTGCTTAAGCCCACTGACTGCGTCAAAGTACCCCATTATCAGTGGGTCCTATGCTATTCATAGAATGAAAGATCCTGCTTCTCTGAAATATGGGAGAAATACACTCCTCTATATTGGAGAAATAAAGGACTCTTTCATTCTATGTAAGTGGGCTTAAACACCGTATAGCCATATGGCGTGACCAAATCCCCATATTTTTTGAAAATGTTCAGGTGTTTTAAATAGCCCCCCAAATCTTTGTTTGTCTATTGTACAGATCCTGACCAGATCCCTTGGGATGGAGCATCCCATCACCCCCGCCATTACCTCTTATTAGTGTCCACCTGTGATATAGGAGGAGTCCTTTATTTCTCCCATATAGAGGAGTGTATTTCTCCCATGGTTCAGAGAAGCAGGGTCTTTAATTCTATGCATAGCATAGGACCCACTGACAATGGGGTACTTTGACACAGTAATGCCCTGTACACACGGTCGGATTTTCCGATGGAAAAATGTGTGATAGGACCTTGTTGTCGGAAATTCCGACCGTGTGTGTGCTCCATCACACATTTTCCATCGGAACTTCCAACACACAAAGTTTGAGAGCTTGCTATAAAATTTTCCGACAACAAAATTGGAAATTCTGATCGTGTGTACACAAATACGACACACAAAGTGCCACGCATGCTCAGAATAAATAAAGAGATGAAAGCTGTTGGCTACTGCCCCGTTTATAGTCCCGACGTATGTGTTTTACGTCACCACATTTAGAATGATTGGATTTTCCGACAACTTTGTGTGACCGTGTGTATGCAAGACAAGTTTGAGCCAACATCCGTCGGAAAAAATCCTAGGATTTTTTTGTCGGAATGTCCGATCAATGTCCGACCGTGTGTATGGGGCATAAGTGGGCTTAAGCACCATATGGCCATATGGTGTGACCAAATCCCCATATTTTTTGCAAATGTTCAGATGTTTTAAATAGACCTGCAGGAGTTAAATGTAATTTTATGTGTGCGCTGTAATATTTTGTTCTGTCTAAATGGTCTTATGGCTGCACCATCTTTAATGCATTTTTTAGGGTGTGCCCCCCAAGTATTTGTTTGGAAAATAAAGATGTTACACTGCTGCTGCACTATTGAGATGAACCCAAAACCTAAATATATGTTTACAAAGTGACAGCGCTGTGAATAAACAATGTGTCAACTTTGTGTATTGACTTGTTTTGTACATCTATTGCAAATTAACTTGTGGTGAAAATTCATAAAAGTCTAACTTATATAAATCTATCACATTTTATCACTTACATCAATAAAGTGCTAAAGTGCTGTGTAAAATCCACTTCTAACATCCAATGTTATAAAACTTATAAAGTGCAAAAAAGTAAAAAACAAGAAAAAAATAATAATGTATCACCGAGTGAACAAAGTGATTTAAAACAGTCCCAAAAAAGTTCCAATAAATCAAAAATATGTGACCAACACTATTTCTTCAATCAAGCAGATCTTCTTATATTACTTCTACCACACTTTTGTGAAAAATCAACCACTAGTTATGCCCAAAACTTACTCACCAAATTGCAATGGAGGCAGCCTATTTCCTTTATGTAATAATCTTCTGCAGAGACCATAGAGAAATGATCACTCGCCGATGTTGTGGATGTGTTAGATCCTCAGGAGTCCAACATTTAATGTTAAGAGAGAAAACCTTTGCATAGTGTGAAATCTTTAAAAACAGCTGAAAGTTTAGTTAATAATCAGTGCACTCACATTTAAGGGTGTCTCTCCTGACATTGGTAAAAGCTAAAAACAGCATACAGTCAAAGCTGAGTTCCTTCCAACATTACCAACGTTACGAATGAACATAAGTCCAGCATAGCGTTATAGCAGCACATCAAACACCCGCCCTACGCAAGTTTCATCATTTGACGTCTTCCCGGGGCAATATGATGTGCTTAACATTACTACTCTTTAAATACAATTGTCATTTCTCTTGGCCCCCAACATAAATACCCAGACCCCACAAAAAACGTAATATATTCATTCAAACTACCTATTAAGATGTTATACCATTAAAATTGTAATTCTATCATTATTTTAAAGCGTATCTTTATTTAAACCCAGCTGTATATTTTAAAGTGACAGTCCGTATTTAAAATTAAAGAGCGACTCCAACTTAAAAATTTATATTATTATCTACATGTATGAAGAGGTTGCCTAATATTTGCATTATTACTTATTTGTGCCTCTAAACTGTTCTCTATATAAAATCTTTTTATATACCACAAGATAGAACTAAATAATCCTCAAAATGAGGGGAGTATCTCAATTAAGTGTATATTGAAACAATAAAATACTACCTCCCGGAGTATTGGAAGGCATCTCGATTGAATATTTAAGACACCCAACAATCACTGTTTAAATCTCATGAAATTTATAAAGTCTTTACAGTTTTTTTACCGAGATACACGGTAAACCTATGAATATTAAAAATCAACTCTAATCCTAAGGAACTTGTTTTTTATTATCAACATATATCCTATCTGTTTATTGCTGTTGTATGTAACTCCTATTCTACAATACAATAATTCGGATTCTCATTAATTAAAAAATTTGTGAGAAAATAATTTAGATCTACTGTGTGTCAATATTCATTCTATTCGTCTGTGGTGTATTCATCTCATAAATCCATTTTGTCTCCTTCTTGGATACCTCTTTTTCTATATCTTCCTCTTTAATGTGGGATTATTCTTTCAATCCGATAAAATTTTAAAACTCTTGGATCCTTATTATGTTTTAACTTAACCACTTGCTTACTGGGCACTTAAACCCGCTCCTGCCCAGACCAATTTTCAGCTTTCAGCGCTGTCGCATTTTGAATGACAGTTGCTTGATCATGCTACACTGTACCCAAATGAAATTTTTATCTTTTTTTCCCACAAATAGAGCTTTCTTTTGGTGGTATTTGATCACTGCTGGGTTTTTTATTTTTTGTTTAAAAAAAAAATTTAAAAGAGACTGAAAATTTTGAAAAAAAATACAAAACCGTTTTATATTTTGTTATAAAATTTTGCAAACAGGTAATTTTTCTCCTTCATTGATGTATGCTGATGAGGCTGCACTGATGGGCACTGATAGCTGCACTGATGGACACCGATAGGCTGCATTGATAGGCACTGACACTGATAGGTGGCAGTGATGGGCACTGATGGGTGGCAGTGATAGACAGTGATGGGCACTGGTAGGTGACACTGATAGGTGGCACTGATGAGGCATTAATTGGCACCACTGGTGGGCATTGATAATTGGCACTGATTGGTGGCACTGATTTACACTGGTGGGCACGGATATGCTCTGTGTGGGCACTGACAGGCGGTACTGGTTGGCACAGATGAGGCGGCTGTCCCTCTTCCTCTTCGGGACCGATTTCCCTTACACAGAAGCCTGCGATCAGCTTTTTTTTCTCCTCGCATTGTAAGCATGAGGAGAAAAAAACAATTACCGATCTTCTGTTTACATCACATGATCAGTTGTCATTGGCTGACAGCTGATCACGTGGTAAGGGGCCTGGGATCGGCCCATTACTCCGATCTGTGATCACCCGAGTCTCATTGACTCTGTCATCACAGCGCCCGCGGGGAGCGTGCAAAGGGGAGGATGTCTATTGACGGCCTCCTGGCAATGTAGGTCCGCGCTGTAGCCATCATTCGGCTATAGCGCGGATGGGAACAGTATGAAAAATAGAGATGTAGGTGTGGCGCTGCTCTGCTGTAATGCGATTCTTCGTGGTTATCTTGCGTGATAACTTAATTAGAAATTCCTGGCTGCATAAATTGCAATGAAAACTTCATAAATGGAACAGCTTATTTACAGGAAGCATAACTTGAACCCAGTTCCACTATTGAAACACAAAAGATCTTTTGAGCGAAGTGGCCAAAAGGCCCGTGAATACTTATTTTCCACTTTGTGCTTATTATTCAATTTAAATACATCCACTAGTGTAAATATTATGATACTAAAAAATCAATATAAATTATACCTTTAAATGTTGTTTGTGGTTTTTTGGAAAATACGAATGTGGGTGAAACTAGTTGAATGTGTAGAAATATACATAGGTATGCAAGATTATGCAATGACATATTTTTGACAATTTTTATTAATTTTTCCAAAAGAGAACAAAAATAATAACATAAAATACAAGGTAATACAATTTAAAGCGTAGTAGGTATTTCTGGGGTAAAGTCCAAACATTACATCACTCGATAAAAGATGCTGGGCACTATGTGCCGTTCGATCTGATTGTTGAGAACAGGTTGCATTGACAAAACATTACCTTAGTCAAATATTACCGCTTGTACACCTTGTATAACATAACAAAATTAACTAAGTAAAAGAAAATAAAAGAAAATAAGATAGAGAGAAGAATAGAAAAGAGGGGGGGTTAGCAGAAGGCTTAAGATGGGGTGAGTAGGGATGGGTAGGGAGTAGGGAAGAGAGATGAAGGTAACGGAGCCGCGCCCCCGCCCCTGAACCCCACCGCTCCCCCACAAATAGAGGAGACCAACAACCCTGGACCTGCCACAAGAAAAATTAGGTTATGGGATTTTCAAAAAGAACCCACAGCTCCCATATTCGATTATGCTTCTCAAGATTATCATTTAAGGAGGCTGTGAGGTATTCCATTCTCTTGACATCCCTGATCCTGGAGTGCAATTCCGATATCGAAGGTGGTTCCCTCTGCTTCCATTTTAATGCCACCAAGCATTGTGCGGCAGTTAATATATGTGACAAAAGTTTCTTGGACATTTTAGGGAGAGAGATTGGTGGGAGAACCAGCAAAAAAAACTTCGGATCAAAAGGCACTTCAGTATCCAGGATGGACCGGAGCAGGGAGTGAACCATTTCCCAGTACGGGGCAATCAGAGGGCAGGTCCTGTAAATGTGAAATAACGTCCCTCTGTCTTTATGGCATCGCCAGCAGCGAGAGTCGGACAATGGATACATGGAGTGGAGCAAGTCTGGGGTTTGGTACCAATGGAACAAGATCTTATATTGGTTCTCTTTATATAGCGTGCACACAGAGCTTTTAGAGGCTTGAGACCATATAAGCTGCCATGTATGTAGAGGGAGGTCTGCCCCCAAGGCTCGCTCCCACTTACCCATATATGCATGCCGAGGACCCGCTGGCGAGAAGTCGTGCGTTAAGAGCTGGTAGGTCTGTGAAATCATGCCTTTGGGAGATGAGCTCTCTAAACACAACTTTTCAAAGTCGGTTAACGGGGAGAATTGAAGGTTAGGAACTAGAGATTGTGCATAATGCCGTATTTGTAGGTAGATAAAAAAAGCCTGTTTGGGAATGTCAGATTCTTTTTGCAGATCTTGAAATGATCTTAATATGCGGGTCCTGGGATCAATCAGCTGGCCGTAACGGAATAGGTTCCTTTCCATCCAGAAATGGGACATCTGTGAAGTCAGGCTGTCCGGGATGTTAGGAGTAAATAGGAAGGACGTAACCGGTGAGGAAGGGGTGGTAAGTGGGTATATCGGTTTTGCACGCCGCCACAGCTGGCGTAGGAGGGACATTGGTCCCAGTAGTCGTAAGCTTTCCGAAAATACATCCGAACTCCATAACATGGAGTTCGGATGTATAGGGGCCAACCAAAGCTTCTCGATTTGTGTCCAACGATTGAAGGCGTGGAGGGTACACCAAGAGGCTACAGGGCATAATTGGGCTGCCAAATAGTATTTGGCTATGTTAGGAAACGCTAGGCCACCTTGATTACGGGGAGTGTAGAGAACCGATTTAGCAATCCGGTGTCTCTTATAATTCCAAAAGAAATTAATCATGTCGCCCTGCAGTCTCTTTAGATGTGGGGCTGGCATGGGTATCGGAAGTGTCTCAAATAGGTATAGGAGCTGGGGTAGGATCGTCATCTTCAGGGTCGCTAGTCGCCCAAAGAGGGATAGTTTCAAGGATTTCCATTTAGTCAACGAGGCTCTGATAGCAGTATATAAGTGGGGAAAGTTAGCTTTATAGAGGGAGTCATATGTGGTTGTAAGATGGACCCCGAGGTATTTTAAGGAGGAAGTTTTCCAGGAGTAATTAAATGATTGCGAGAGAGCCGCTAGTGTCTGAGGAGGCATATTAAGGGGCAGAGCCTCTGTTTTAGAGTTGTTTATTTTATATCCAGATAGGGCACCATATCGATCTAGTTCTGTATGTAGGTTCGGCAGAGAAATGTGTGGTTGCGTCAGAGTAAGGAGAACGTCGTCAGCATATAGGGAAATCTTAAAGTCTCTAATACGGACTGGGATACCATGAATATTTGGGTTCTCCCTAATATGGGCCGCTAGGGGTTCTATACAAAGGGCATAGAGCAGCGGTGAGAGCGGACAACCTTGCTGCGTTCCGTTAGATATCGGGAAGGTGGCAGATGTTGCGTGTTGGGTGCGTACCATGGCCGACGGGGACGAATATAGATGATAAATGGCTCCTAGAAAGGGACCTGTGATTCCAGCTCGTCGTAGGGTCGCAAACAGAAAGGGCCAACTTAGCCTATCAAAAGCTTTTTCAGCGTCAAGACTCAGCAGAAGTGCTTCTACTTTGGTCCTGTTTGCCACCTCCACTAGGTCAATAATCCTACGGGTATTGTCCCCTGCTTGTCGCATGGGTATGAAGCCTACCTGGTCTTTATGAATCAATGACAGCATAAAATTGTTTAACCTGTTAGCTAATAATTTCGTGAAAATTTTGAGGTCCGCATTAAGTAGCGCAATAGGTCTATACTTCGATGGTAAGCTGTGGTCCTTTCCAGATTTGGGGATCAGCGTGAGAAAAGAATTTTGCATATCTCGTGGGATAGATGTCTCAGACAGAAATGAATTAAACAGTGTTGTCATATAAGGGAGTAAATACAGTAAGAAGGTTTTATAGTACTGGTATGGGAATCCATCAGGGCCTGGGGCTTTATTGTTTGGGAGGGATTTAATTGTATCCGTGACTTCCTCCTCTGTAATAGGGGAGTTTAGGGTGGTCAGGGCAGAGGGAGAGAGTCTCGGTATTTCACATTCTTCTAGATAAGAGTGGATCCTTTGGGACAGGTCTTGTGGGGGAGGGTTGTGTGGGACAGTCGGATTGTTATACAAGGTCGAGTAGTAGTCATGAAAGATCTGAGCAATCTTAGTGGGATGGGTTTGAGGGATGCTGCTTCCATCATTAAGATGGGCAATTGAGGCGGTCGCGACTCGGTCCCGTAACTGTCTGGCTAATAGCGTGTGCAGTTTGTTAGCCTTGTCGTAATAGGTTTGCCTTAATCGTAGTAGCGCCTTCTCAATTTTACCTAAGTCTATGTCTCTTAAACCAGCCCGTACCTGTATAATCTCTCTAAGAGTGTTTAAGGACGGAGAGGAAAGCAGGCGTGTTTCCAACTGTCTAAGCTTGTCTAGTAAAGCTATACGAGCAGTGTTAGCGTTCCTTTTAAGTGCTGTGGATAGTGAGATGCATTGGCCTCTGAGGACCGCTTTATGACCCTCCCAGAGAGTAGCAATGGAAACCTCAGGTGAATTGTTTTCTGCAAAACATAATTTCATGTTTTTTTCCAATTCATCCCTGGAGGGGTCATGTTTAAGCAGGAAATCGTTCAAACGCCAGTGACATGTACAAAGGATTCCCGGGGACAATGCAAGAGACAGTGTGATTGGAGCATGATCCGACCATGAGATTGCTTGAATATCTGAGCCCTTGCAAGCTCTCAAGGTCGGAGCATTTACAAAAAAGTAATCTAGGCGTGAATGAGATTTATGAGGATGAGAGTAAAAAGTTAATTGTTTAGCTGAAGGGAAGGCAGTCCTCCAAGAGTCAAACAGAGCGTATTTCCTAGTTAATTGACGGAAGAGAGATGATCTTCTATCAAGGGCCTTGGGGACCTGACTCTGTCCAAGGGAGTGTCTATCTAGGCAGGAGGAAAAGGTCAGGTTAAAGTCTCCAGGTATTGGTGGGGAAATGCAAATAGTCGTTTATACACTTTAGATAGGAAGGAGGTTTGGTTAGTGTTTGGGGAGTATATGTTACAGAGTGTGAGATTAGCGTCTTTCCATGTACCTCTCAAGATGATATAGTGGCCCAAGGGGTCCGAGATTATTGATTGTAACTTAAAGGGGGAGTCTTTTTTAAACAGAATAGCTACTCCAGCTCGTTTACGAGGGTTAGAGGCTAGGTATATCTGGGAATAATACTTGGTAGCAAATGCCATATTGTCGGTCTTAGTAAGATGTGTTTCCTGAGTGAAAATGATGTCAGCTTTAGATCTTTTGAATTCCCTTAAAGCTAAGCTTCGTTTAGTGTTGGAGTTAAGGCCTTTCACATTTAGTGACAGTATGTCAATCATCGGGTGGGTAAAAAAAAGGAGCATTAGCTTACCAAGACGACTGAAGTGGATTTGGATGTGGAGGACGATGAACAGCTGAGCCTTCAGAAAAATCACGTACCTAGAAGGCAGCACGGTTCTACAGACTGGACCCGGGCTCCAGAGGCGGGGGGCGCCCACAATGTGGTAGGTAAGAGGGGAATAGAGAAAAGAAAAGCCAGTAGCAAAGGAGTAGAGAAAGATGTGGACGACAAAGAAAACAAAAATTAGTACAAAATCAAGTAATAACCAAGCATAGTTTAACCCACCTATAAAAGGTGGTGGGTCGGAAACCTTCGAAGGGCCCCCTCCCATATGGGAGGTAAAAACAATACCCTCCAAGGGGGTTAAATGGGGAGCCACACAAAGGTCTCCCGGGGGAGGATAGGACAGTTCCAGGACGCTCGCCACCCTCTCCCAGATCCGCCTGCAGTTAAGTAATTATGCAGCACACCGTAGTAAAGCAGCTAGATAAAGAAAAACTTATAATTAACAGCTAGTAACTAGAATACCATTTGGTCTAAGCTATAACAACAAGTAAGGCCAACTGGTGCAGTTTTTCGCTCAGTAATGGACAAACAGGAATAGTATAGGGATCACTGGTCAGCATATAAGCCTAGAGACCTCTCCGGGTACCCTTTTAGGAACCTAGGGAGATTGAGAGTAAATAAGTAAGCGTAGTAATACACCCTAATAAAGTATGGGGTGGAAGGGCAGGGAAGGATTGGGGGGGGTAGGGAATGGTGAATGTGGGGAAGGGGGGAATATAAGGGGGGTCAAGGATAAGGAGATGGAGGGGGAGGTAGTAGGGAAGGGAAAGGGAGAGGATGAGGGAGGGAAAATGGGTGGACGAGGGAAGGGAAGACCCCGTTGATGGTTTGGGAGAGCCTAAACATACCAATAATATATCATCAGTAGTGTACAGACTAAACTTGCATAAGTGCGAAACCATAATACCATAATCCCATATAATGGCAATTAGAGTCTAGCCCTCTGTAAGGTAGGAGGGAAAACAGGATAATTCCAAAACTCTTAGCATGATAGGCAGTAATAGTGACTCCTATACTAGTGTCTCATTGTGATCAGGTGCCTCTCAAGCAACAAAAAGTTATCTCTGATGGGTAATTGCTTGAGGGCCATTGGAGGGCGGCCTCTGTTGCTTTCTCCCATTCACCTGGACCCAGGGCTCTGGATGAGATCGTGGGGTTGGTAGGGGGTCCCACCCAGGAGTGGGCGGAACTGGAATGTCCAGATCCCTGCAGAATGAGTGGAGGTCTTCCGGGTACCGTAGAGTGGTGGATCTCCCATCTTTCTTTGCTGTGAGGCTGAAAGGGAAACCCCAATGGTATCGGAAGTCATGTTCCTTCAGTGTTGTGAGGAGTGGTTGCAAGGAGCGTCTTTGCTGAAGGGTGATCCAGGACAAGTCCGGGTATAGCTGTATAGGGGTGCCATCGAAGTCGATGGTGTGCATGTTGCGCGCTTTTCTCATTATGTCCTCCTTCAGGGCGTAGTTGTGGACCCTGCAAATTACATCCCGTGGTCTTGGACCTGGTCCACGGGGGCGGAGTGCGCAATGGGCCCGGTCCAATTTAACTCTTTGATTTTCCGGGCGACCCAGTACATTATTGAAAATAGCTTGTAGTGTCACTTGTAGGTCCTCGTCCTGAGTCGCCTCTGGGAGGCCTTGGATTCTAATGTTATTGCGCCTGCCTCTATTATCGAGATCCTCAAGGTGGCGTTGAAACTCTCTGAGGGCCGAGGCTTGCGTAGACAATCGATCGTGTATATGGGAGATTTCCATCTTTGTATCATATGCTTCTTCTTCTATGGAATTGACTTTGGCAGAAAGGTGATGTAGATCAGTACGGAGCATGTTGATTTCAGGTCTGCATGTATCACGCACTTCTTGAATAAGCATACGGAAGTCCTGTTTCGTAGGTATACAACAAACGTAATCTCTCCATGAAGTACATGCCTCAGGGTCAGGGTCCATTATGACATAGGAGTGTGGATCCCTCACAGTAATGGAGGGGGTACTCGATGGGGGGAGTCCCCTCTGAGGTGCATGGGGAGGGGTCTTGGATTTAGGCTGCATTGCTGGGTCAGTAGCATGTACATAGGCTGCATGTGAATAAGTCCCCTGCAGCTCATCAGACTGTGGCGATGAGGAAGGCCCTGAGTCTTTGCTGGACTCCCTGCGCTGCGGGGATGAGGATGGTGTCTTGGCCTCGTGTTGTCCCGCTGGAGCTCCAAGGCCGAATTACTCCGTGATGAGAGGTGGGGGAGCCGAGGAAGATCTTGTGGCGTGTCCCTTAGGTTCTGTGTCCTTAGCCTTTCGAGGTTTGCCTATTATATCGGTGCTTTTTTGCTGCTTTTAGCTGTGTGCAGGCGGACCTGGTCAGGAGCTCTAAAGAAACACGTCCGCTCCGGAAGCCATCCAAGCCACGCCCCCCTCTAATATTACTTTTATCTTGCGGTATTTTCATTCTTAAAAACTATAACCCATTTGATAATGCAGTAGGCAAATAATGTATCTTGTGCATAAGGGGAATTCATCTATAACTAAGAAACCTACGTTTATCCCCAAAATATGAGCTTAAGCCAATACTATATGTAGTCACCATCCCGGATATCGGCTTACATTGAACATACGGGGAAGATTGATGGGCTGCAGCTGAATATAGGCTGCACAGCCGAGATCCCTGGACTCCGGTCTGTAATACCCACCCCAAAATGGCCACGGAGGAATAGGAGTGCGCAGCCGCACTAAGCGCACGATACATTATTTAAACTAAGGAGGTGTAGCAAGATGGATGCCCCAGCAGACGTCCTATGATGAAACGCGTAGGACGGGACTTATCCACATCTTGCGTCACCTCCAGAGAGACCAGTACTACTGATTACCGCGGACTGTGTTTTACTATATGCTTACCAGCATCGATAAAAATGTGAGTATAAATTCAATATATGGCACAATAAAAGCTTTTTTAAATGGGTTCACGCTATGGACATTCCCTCTTTTCCATGGTGGACATATCCTAAGCCGGCATAGCAACACTCACAGAAACAGGGGTGTCCCTATTTGGTGAGTGCAAGCACAATAAGGAGCACCATCACAAGACCAGCACTTGAATAAGGAGTGGGTTTTTACAAACACCATCTTCTATTGAGAAGTAACCCTCTCCAAACCACAATTTAAACAAAAACTTTTTTGTACCACTGAATTATCCAAAAGACTTTGTTCACTATAAATCATTATAGCAAGTACTGGGCTTATGAAGCACAAATCACTCGTTTATAGTACAAGCACCAGTCACTTTATGATCTAACAGAAATAGCACGTTTTTGCACTTATTTTTGCACTTAAGTTGAATGATATGTAATATAAGTATTCACGTATGTGTAATCAATAAGTAGCCTTCATTTTTAATAAGCGACACTTATTTATAGGTTTATTGAATTTTTATTTATATATTTTTTTATTTATTTTTTATTTTTTTATTGCATGATCTTGCATACCTATGTATATTTCTACACATTCAACTAGTTTCACCCACATTCGTATTTTCCAAAAAACCACAAACAACATTTAAAGGTATAATTTTTATTAATTTTTTAGTACCATAATACTTACACTAGTGGATGTAATTAAATTGAATAATAAGCACAAAGTGGAAAATAAGTATTCACGGGCCACTTCACTCAAAAGATCTTTTGTGTTTCAATAGTGGAACTGGGTTCAAGTTATGCTTCCTGTAAATAAGCTATTCCATTTATGAAGTTTTCATTGCAATTTATGCAGCCAGGAATTTCTAATTAAGTTATCACGCAAGATAACCACGAAAGATCGCATTACAGCAGAGCAGCGCCACACCTACATCTCTATTTTTCATACTGTTCCCATCCGCGCTATAGTTGAATGACGGCTACAGCGCGGACCTACATTGCCAGGAGGCCGTCAATAGACATCCTCCCCTTTGCACGCTCCCTGCGAGCGCTGTGATGACAGAGTCAATGAGACTCGGGTGATCACAGATCGGAGTAAGGGGCCGATCCCAGGCCCCTTACCACGTGATCAGCTGTCAGCCAATGACAGCTGATCATGTGATGTAAACAGAAGATCTGTAATCGTTTTTTTTCTCCTCATGCTTACAATGCGAGGAGAAAAAAAAGCTGATCGCCGGCTTCTGTGTAAGGGAAATCGGTCCCGAAGAGGAAGAGGCACAGCCGCCTCATCTGTGCCAACCAGTACCGCCTGCCAGTGCCCACACAGTGCATATCCGTGCCCACCAGTGTAATCACTTGAACTGGATTCAAGTTATGCTTCCTGTAAATAAGCTATTCTATTTATGAAGTTTTCATTGCAATTTATGCAGCCAGGAATTTCTAATTAAGTTATCACGCAAGATAACCACGAAAAATCGCATTACAGCAGAGCAGCGCCTACTCCTACATCTCTATTTTTCATGGTGTAGTATTTTTCCACCTAGGTGGATTTATACCTGTAGGGGCAGCAGCTCCCCACTTAGAAGATACCTTAATCCATAGCGCGGATTTATTCCACATATTCTTCGCGGATGGGAACAGGTTAAAATGCCTTGATACACTATGGTTTTCCAGACCTTTTTTAATGTTATTTATATGCTTCCCTATTCTTGTGCTCAATTTTCTTGTGTTTTTCCCAATGTATTGCTTGGAGCAAGGACATTGCAAAATATACACAACACCAGTGGAATCACATACAATACATTTTTTTTTAATGTCATACTCTTTACCTGTTTGTGTGGACGTGAACTTAATTTTCTTTCTTTTTGTCCTCTTACAAGCTTTGCACCTATGAAATCCATTCAATTCAAAAAACCTTTTTTTCGGGTTTGGGGGGCTCAGTAACGTTTTGTACCATCTTATTTCTTAAGGTTCTTTTTTTTTTTCTATATATGAAACTAGGTTGGGCAGGCAAAATCTTCTTTATTACCTCATCCTTCAATAAGATTGGCCAATATTGTTTCAAAATCTTCTCTATTTATTTACATTCTGCATTCAATTCTGTGATAAAACTGCAAGACATATCTCTCTTTCTGGCTTTTTACTATCATTATCCAGCAGTGTATCTCTATCTATACTGAGAACCTTTTCTCTCTCCTTCTCTAGAAAAGCTCTCTCATATCCCTTCTTCAAAAATCTGTCAATTAACATATCTTTTTGATCTCTAAAATCCAACTCTACTGCGCAGTTCCTTTTGATCCTGGTAAAGTGACTTCTAGGTGTATTGTATATCCATCTAGCATGGTAACAGCTGATAGTGGGAATATAACTGTTATGCCCCGTACACACGATCGGACATTGATCGGACATCCCAACAACAAAATCCATGGATTTTTTCCGACGGATGTTGGCTCAAAGTTGTTTTGCATACACACGGTTGCACAAAGTTGTCGGAATTTGCGATTGCCGAGAACGCAGTGACGTACACCACGTACGACGAGACTAGAAAAGGCCAGTTTAGAACCAAGCGCGGCACCCTTTGGGCTCCTTTTGCTAATCTCGTGTTAGTAAAAGTTTGGTGAGAGACGATTCGTGCTTTTTCAGACTCGTGGTTTTCAGATCGTTTTCTGCTGTTCAGTTTGTGCTTGTGGGTTTTTATCTGCTCTTCAGTGCGTGCAGTCAGTTCGTATTGTACTATTCAGTGCAATCTTGTCCGTTCGTTACTGTTTTTCAGGTCGCTCTTCACAGGCCTTGCTGTTCTTCAGTGCGTTCTGTTACTTCGTTCTGAGCAGCCGACCGTTTTCTAGCCATGTTGCGTATACGTACTCCTCGTAGAGTTCGTGCTGTGCGGGGGCTTGGTGTTGGGGTCCTTACCTTGACACAAGTCCAGTCCATGGTCGGGGGGGAAGAGTTCATGGACCAAGAATTGGTTGCTTCAGCGTGACCAGTTCTGTCATATGCCTTTGCTCTATGAAATCCGTGAGAATAATCCTGATGATTTCAGGAACTTTCTCAGGATGACGGACCCCGTATTTCACCGTTTGTTGGCTTTGCTGACCCTCTATATCAGCAGGCAGGATACCTGCATGAGGCAAGCCATCACTGCGGAGCAGAGGTTAGTCGCCACCCTGTGGTACTTGGCAACGGGGAGAAGCCTGCAGGACTTGAAGTTCTCGACAGGCATCTCCCCCCAGGCTCTGGGGATCATTATCCCAGAGACCTGTTCTGCCATCATCCAGGTCCTGCAGAAGGAGTATATTAAGGTAAGATTTTTATCCTTTAATATCACATTTTATTGTATTAATGTTTGATAATGTATTGTATTTCTTTCCTCATTCCCTAATTACCATGATTGTAATATGCTGTGAATGTCCCCTTTGTCCTCATGCATGCTGGATTTTTAGGTAATTATTTTTGTTGTCCTTCATACATATTTGCCTTCACTTACCTCCCCAGCATGGTCTCCTGGTCCTATATTCACCTCATGTAGTCACTTAACAATGTATTTTATCAGCTCCATAGTAGTGCTTTACCCCAAACACCCCCTAAAAATGTTTTTAAATGTGATTTGTGCTTTAAATTCCGGCTGAGTGCCAGAGGCTTTTTTTGGGGGGTCCTCAAATCATTTTTAACCCTCCCTCCCCCCAACTGCTAAATCAGCTGATACCAATTATCTATCTATCTTCAATCATCTATCTGCTGACTTTGCCAAACCCATACACACTATACCCACCTCTTTTGTGGTCAGATTTATGGATGAATTCCCCAAAGCATGTAGTGCAAGGGCCTGCCTGAATACTTTCAAATGGTACTGTTTCAAGTTTCTGTATACTATTATTATCTTGATAGGTAATAGCAGAATGTCCAAATGTGCTCAAATGTGTACAATGTGTATTTATATCTTTGTATTATGACACTTCTTACCTGTCCAGTGGGCTGCCAATAGTGTAACTAAGGAGGGTCTGTTCAAAGTAATACCCATTATTTAGGCATTCATCTCTCAATGAAGTGGAGGGTTACCTGTCCAAGAGTTCCCCCCCATAATGTTAGAAATGGCCCATGGGGGGGGGGGGGGGGTAATCTGATAGGTGTACCTTATACTTTGGTCTTTAAAAACTCCCTCAAATAAATGTTATCTTGATGTTGGCCAAGAATGTTTGTGTCTAATCTGCTTTCCCTGTTTATGTGCAAAATGACTAAATTTTTTTTTTGTTTGACTTCACAGTTTCCTTCCACGCCACAGGAATGGCAGACTGTGGCCTCCCACTTTGCCCAGCGGTGGGACTTTCCTAACTGCGGAGGGGCAATTGATGGGAAACACGTCCATATTGTCCCACCACCCAACTTGGGGTCGTACTATTATAATTATAAGGGCTTCAATAGTATTGTGATGTTGGCGGTGGTGTCGGCTACTTATGAGTTCCTGTATGTGGACGTGGGGAAGAATGGTCGGATGTCCGATGGTGGAGTCATCGCCCAGATGGAGTTCTACAGGCGTCTCCAGAATGGCAGCTTGGACTTGCCACCTCCAGAAGACATGTGGAAGGACTCCCATTCGTCTTCATTGCAGATGAAGCGTTTGCACTGGGGACCATCTTATGCGGCCATTCCCGATGAAGACCCTCACCCCGGACCAGAGGGTTTTTAATTTCCAGCTGGCCAGAGCCATAAGAGTGGTGGAGAACACGTTTGGAATCATAGCCAGCTGGTTCCACCTATTTCTTACACCCATACATATGGCATAGTATAAACAAAATCATATTATCCTGGCGAACATTCTGCCAACTATGCTTGCTCAGTTGGGCCTGAGGCTGGAAGTCAAAATGAAACAACCCTGACGGCACTTGAAAGTGGCCGTCCTGGCTTGCCCCCCTGAGTGCCCGTGATGTCCAGCTAAGATACCTTGAATTCTTTGCGGGTAGGGGGGCCATCAATATGCCAGACAATGTCTGAAACCTTTTTCAAATAAAAGAAACAAATAACTACTCACATCTTTGGTGACATTTACTGCTTATGTTTCTTTTAGCTGACCCTGACAGAAATGTGATGAGTCCTGAAAATGGCATGATTGTGTAACCTTACAAAGCACTGTTGCGTGTTATTTACTAAAGGCAAAGACACTTTGCACTACAAGTGCACTTGAAACTGCACTTATAGCGCAAAGTGGATTTGCCCTTAGGAAATAACACCCATTGTCACAGAAAACACCAATTAGAGCACCACAAAAGTGTTGGAGCGTTGAAACAATAATCCACACATTCTTGATTAACAATCTTTTTAATACCAGCACAATCATATGTGCATTTAGAAAAGGTTTTTAAAACAAACCAACATGTTTGTTGTATAACAATTTTTGGGGTCACATTAGAAAAAGTAGAAATGTCCATTTAAGATAAAACAGGCATGTTTAAAACCAACAAGAAAGACACAAATCTTGAACTTACAAAGTTCACATTTGGTAGAACTTGAAGGCATTATCAGACATGAATATTTACAAACTGTGTTTGATATTGCTTTCAGATGGGGTGAAGTCACCCCAGGAAAAGCCAAATTTTGAAGATGCACACAAATTTACGAATGTCAACATGTGCTACCTGCGATCACGGGGGATCAAGGGACGTGTTTGGGGGGTGCAACCCCTTCCTCACAGCTACTTTATTATTGAGGAAGGGGTTGCACCCCCAAAACGCCTACATTGATCTCCCGTGATGGCAGATAGCACATGTTGACACACTGTGTGCATCTTCAAAATTTAGCTTTTCTCAAATTTGTCAAAAAAATGTAAAAAAATTTTAGCACACGAAAAAACAAAGGAATTTGGAGGGGTTTTAAACTCTCCCTAAAACATCAATGATGTTCTTCATTTTTTGTTGAACATCATTGATGTTTTTCTGGATGTTTTCCAAGTCCCTATTACACCCCATGATCTCCCCGATCAGGATCTGTGCACTTTCCAAGGTGAAAGGATCTGGATCCACAACATCACAATCACCTAAAAAGATTGAAACCAAAAAACACCATGTATTATAAATATGCCGGCATCCATCTCTTACCTGAGCCTGTGGTCGCAGACACTCACCTGTTGTGGTGCTAATATCCATCACGTCTTCCTCCTCCTGCTCTGCTTGGCTTGGGTGGATTTCCCCTTCTTCCAGAGGTGGGGGGTCTGTGGTCTCCTCGGATGAGGGGTGTCCTCCGAGTCTTTTATCCCCTATCTAAAAAAAAATAGGTATACTTAGCACACAGATATATGATGGCAGAACTATAAATATGAAACATTGCTTGGAAGTGGGGTACAATTTTCTGTTTTGGCAGAGTTCCAAGATGTTGCATTTTTCTTGTCCTTTGTCAAGCTTGAATACTTACCTGTTTTGTCCAAGCTTCACAGATGGAGACACCCCTATAGTATACACTGGAGCACCTGTGTGGGCCCCCTAATAAAAAGGGTGTTCTTGTGTCCCACACTAGTGCTCCAGCGTCCAGATGTGTAACCAGCTGTTGAGTGTCCTCTCCTTACACAGAATCTAGTTTGCATTTCATTCTAGTAACAAACCCATCTACACAACCAAATTAGTTTCAGACAAGTAGGCCCTAAAAAATGTGGCCAAATGCATATGGCCAAAACAATGGTGTTTTATAGGCCGAACGAACAATGTTTTATACGAATGAATAATGTGCCCATGAACATGAAAGTTGCCTTTTGAAACTGGATAACAGTTAAGAAAAGCACATGGAGCAGCACAAACGTAATAAACATAAAGAATAGGAACACAGGACAACTACTTACTTTTTTGCAGCACTCTCCGGATCTTTCTGTACTGCTCATGCTCTCTTCATTTGAGGTCCGACCACCGCTTCCTGAGCTGATCTTTCGATCATCGTACCCCGAAATTCCGGTGCAGATTCTTGACCACTTTCGCCGTGATCTTGGCCTTTCTGACTTTGGGGTTCGGGTAAGGTCCATACTTCCCGTTATAGTCAGCCCTCTTCAGGATGTCGACCATCTCCTACATCTCCCCAAAGGACATATTTGATGCCTTAAATCTTCTCCTTCTGGATTGTGACGTTTCAGGCTCCGGGCTTTCTTCCCCCTCCTCCTCGTTGCTGTAATTAGCACGCACCTGTTGTGTCTCCGCCATGTGCTCTTCCCCCACTGCGCCGAATGAGAAGGGGCGGGGAATAGACTAGAAAGAACGTCAGGGGCAGGCGGAGTTACAGGCATGCGCAGTGTCTATAAAGCGTAACACGCGTGCGTAGTACGTACGATCTGTGAGCAGGGGAAGGAGTATCGGAGGCGCCGATCGTGATAGCGAAGGTAAGAGCAAAACTTGGGCCTATACTGCTTCTAGATTGAGGCCTATATTGTAACAAGATTAGGAGAGTTTTGCCTGACATTAGGGTTTGTCTTGTGTTGTGTCTTGCAGAGAAAATGGATGGCTTCAATGACCACAACTTCCTCCCCCCTGTTCATAGACAAGTACAGGGAGCTGCCCTGTCTGTGGCAGGTGAAACATCCACATTACAATAATAAACAAAAGAGGCAGGCAGTGCTGGAGAAACTGCTGGAGTTGGTGAAGCCGGTGGTCCCCACGGCAAACATCCGCTATTTAAAAGGCAAAATTGGTGGCCTGAGGAGCACTTATCTTAAGGAGCGCAAGAAGGTCATGGATTCCCAGAGATCCGGAGCTGCAGCAGATGACATTTATGTCCCCAGGCTGTGGTACTATGAGAGACTGCGATTTCTGTCAGACCAGACTGGAGTCAGGGAATCCCTCTCTACCCTTCCTTCCACTTTTCCTTCCACCCCAGCTGAGGCTTCCGATGTCCAACCTGGGACTTCCAGCCAGGAAGAAGTGGAGGAGTCCAGCTTGAGCCAGGTATAGAATTCTTCTACAGATTTCTGGTCAATAAATAAATGATCTTTACTAGATGTTATTATTGATCACTAATTGCTGATTTAATACAGTTTTTTACATATCAATAGACAGTAGTGGGCAAAAATAATTGGGACAAGAATGAAAAATGCTGAGCTCAGAAGGATAGTCTGTTTTATTTGTTAACATTCAATTTGCAACAGTCATCAGATGAAAATTGTGTGTGATTGATGAATAAAAAATGAAAACTATGTCCCTTTTTCATACACAGGAAGACCTCAGCCAGGACGAGGCTCTGGAATGTGGCACACAGGAGGAGGCTGTGGAATGTGAGAATGTGACAGCCAGGAGGAGGCGGGGCTAAGTGGCAGCCAGGAGAAGCCTGGGACCAGTAGGAGCCTCACAGAATCGCAGGTTCCTCCCCTCCGCCTTCCAAACAAAAGACCCAGGAAGGCTACTCACATGCAGGATTCAGCTCTCGGGCTCATTTAGGAGGCTTCTGCGTCCCTCAGAGCCTTACCCACTGCTGAAGAGGCCTCTGCCTGCATGGCTGCCACCAAACTGAAGGGCATGCAGGAGGGTCAACGCCAGCTGTGTGAGAACCTTCTTTATAAAGTCCTAACTTAGGGGGTGAGTGGCGAAATCACACCCAATACCCACCTGAGTGAGTTGGAACATCCTCCTCCTCCTCCTCCTCCTGCCACAACTACACCACCACAGCCACAGCGTGGAAGGAAGCATGGAAGGAAGACCAGAGAGTGATGGCCCTGGGTTCAGTCTGGTCTGACAAAAGATGCAGCCTCTTGTATGACCACAGCCTGGGGACATACATGTCATCTGCTGCTTTCATGATCTCTGGGACTTCTGGACCAGACTGCACTCCCTTAGATATGGACTCCTCAGGCCACCAATTTTGCAGTAAAATAATTGATGTGTGCCCTGGGGGCCAAAGGCTTTGCCAATTTCTGCTGTTTCTCCAGCGTTGCCTCCCTCTTTGGTTGTGAGCCCTTAATAAAGGAATTTTTGGTTCAATTATACTCGCCTATGTGTGTTTTCCTTCAAAAAGGACAGTTTGTTTGTGAGGAGGCAGGTACATTTCAAAACTACAATGTGAAATTAACAAGAGACACCAACACCAAACAATCTCCTTGAGATTAAATAATACAAGATATCAATGGTGTTGTGGTAACTTGACACACAAAACACACACAAAAATATTCTGGAGTAAAACCCAAAAAAACTAAAAAAAAATATCAGCCTTGAAAAAAATACAAAACAAAAATAAAACAACAAAAAAGAAATTTGGTTAGATGTGACAAATCAAAATATATTGAGGGAATCATGATAAATAATAAAGAAAGAAGTCGGAATTGACGCGATCGGATTTTGTTGTCGGAAAATTTTATAGCCTGCTCTCAAACTTTGTGTGTCAGAAAATCCGATGGAAAATGTCCGATGGAGCTCACACACGGTCGGAATTTCCGACAACAAGCTCCGATCGCACATTTTGTGTACGGGGCATTAGTCTGTATCTTTAAAATAGGTTTTAGTGCTAATCTTGTCCCCCACCTTATAGAGATTCACATCTAGATAGTTCACCTGGGACCTATTTATATCTGCTGTGAATTTTAGACCATACCTGTTGATATTGATGTTATCTAAAACATGTTTTAAGCTATCTATTGGCCCCTCCCAAACTGACACAATATCTTTAATGTATCTGTCACGTACCTGGAGATGGAGCCTGACATAGAGAGAAAGGCGATCTCTTACACCTCCGGCCTGGTACCCCTGATAAAGTAAACAGAAGGCACGGAAGCCTGGAGTGGCATGAGTGCCTAGCAGTTCAGATGGTGAAGGCTGTAGATGAGAGGTCTGTGTGCACAGGGATGCAGGCTGAATCGTGACGCAGAGCAGCCGGTACTTGGCAGGCTGGCAGGTGGCAGGCAGCAGGTACTTGACAGGCTGGCAGGTAGCAGACAGCAGATATAAGGATGGCTGGACGCAGGGCAGCAGGTACTTGGCAGGCTGGCAGGTGGCAGGCAGCAGATACACAAAGCAGGGTCAGGCAAGCAGGGGTAGGTTCAGGTAGAGTATAAGGGTGTTCAGACGGATCAAAACGGCAACAGGAGATCAAACACAAGGAACAGGTAGCAGAATGCTGTAGACCATAAGGCAAATTCCTAGTGCAGCAGAGGTGTTTATATAGTCCATTTGGCGCCACTCTAGTGACGAGTGAGCACTCGCGTTTGCGTGTGCGTGCACGTACCACTAATGGAGATTCTATGTCCATGGGTTTCACTAATAGGGTTTCTCTGTCTATGGATTTGGCTAACAGGAATTCTCCTTCTGCCCATAACTATGTGCCTGGGCATATTTCTCCTTTCCTGACAGTATCTTTTATATAGTGGGAGTTCACGCCACTTCCTATAAATACTTTCCTCTTCCCACTGCGCCATTACAAGATTCGCCACGCTCGGAGCATATTTTGCTCCCATGGCTACGCCCTTTTGTTGTTGAACAAATTCTTTATTATACCAAAAAAATTATTTTCCATCACAAACTCTAATGTATTTAAAATGAACTCACATTGTTTTTTCTTCAGGTCAGATTTCTCTTCTAGAGTCCATTTTATAGCTTATACCCCATCTTTTTGATTTGTACTAGTGTACAAAGAATTAAGATCTATTGTACTTAGGAGACTGTTTCCAGGAAAAGATCTGGATCTTAGAATACTTATTAAAGTGATTTGTAAAGGCTTGTTTTTTTCCCTATAAAAATAACAAACATGTTATACTTACCTGCTGGGTTGCAGTGGATTTGCATAGAGCAGCCCAGATCCTCCTCTGCTCAGGTTCCTCTTCTGTGCTCCTGGCCACTCCCTCCTGTTCCGTGCCCCCACAGCAAGCAGCTTGCTATGGGGGGGACCCGAGCCGAGTCACAGCTTCCTGTGTCCATTCAGACACGGAGCCTCAACCTGCCACCACCCTCCCTCTCTCCTGATTGGCCATCTGACTTTGATTGACAGCAGCGGCAGCCAATGGCGCCGCTGCAGCTTCTCAGCAAACCAGGAGGGAGAATCTCGGACAGCACTCGTGGACATCGCTGGACAGAGAGGGACCTCAGGAAAGTATTAGGGGGGCTGAGGAGGACTGCTGCACACAGAAGGCTTTTTATCTTAATGCATAGAATGCATTAAGATAAAAAACCTACTGACTTTACAATCCCTTTAATTCCTCACTGTCTTTTAGAAATGCCTAATTTTTCATTACAATTTCTTGTAAGAAGGAGTCAATATATTCTCCTACTCGGGAGAATAGAGAGTCAACTCCACTTACTATTGGCCTTCCAGGCGGCTTATTCTGATGGATTTTTGGAAAGTAGTATATTGTGGGGATTTGTGGTGCTTTGGGTAATAAATTTCTCACTTCCCTATCAGTTAGTATCCCTAGCTTTTTGTCCTTTTTTATAATCTTTTTCAATTTATGCTTCCATTTTTTTAGTAAGATTCCCTGGTAATTTCTTATAAGTATCTTCTATCAATTATAAATTATTCATTTTTTCTTCATAATCATTTTTGTCCAATATTACAATACCCCCCCTTTTTGTCAGCTGCTCTGACAACAATATCTCTCTCGAGTTTTCTAATTACTTAATCCCTTATGTTATATAGTCTGGGATCTTTTTGCTCTGTCTGGTGTTTATTTTTCTTATGTCATTTTCAACCATTGTTTTTAAAACATGTATGTATTCATTTATTTTATTTTTGGGATTGAATACCGAGGCATTTTTGAGAATACTGTTGATACACTGTCTCTGTTTCTTCTCTATTCTTCACATTCTCCTTATTCAATTTCAAAAATATTTTAATATTTAATTTGTTCACAGATGTATTGACATCAATATATGCTTTACATTTATTCAATTTTGCATGAGGTTTAAATTTCAGCCCTAATTCTAAAACCTTTAATTCAGCTTCGGATAAAACCACCCTGCTTAAATTGAAAATACCCGCTCCTACTCTTCTCTCTTCCTTTATCATTCTGTTACTCCTTTCACCTCTCTTTCCTTGTTGTATGGCAGTCTTGAAATGGTTAACTGTTTTAAATGATTTATTTTGCAGTGTAAATCCTGAATGTTGATGGAGGAATGTGGTGAGAATGTCTTGTATGGTATAGTCACGTGGCTTTTACCTGGAAACATAAATATGATTGAATCATCACCTGTTGAAAGAATTCTGTGACATTCGGCCAGTCTGGGCTTGTCTATGCAGCCTTTTGCTGGCGGGTAGTACGTTTGAAATTAACATTAGTCTCAGCTCTGAAACAGCAAAACAATTTTAGCTTATTTTCTTGTCCCATCCCTGGTCTCCTAGCCCAACATGGAATAGCATGACCATTTATGTACAGTATGTGCCAGTACACTTAGCATTAGATAACAATCTTATCTGACAACTGTTCAGCGCCAAACAGAACTTTCATGATACTTCCAATACTCTTGTTTTAATTTAAGGCTGAACTCCAGGCGAAGAGCTAATTACACAGATGAAATACATATATACTGGAGCTAAAGCATTTGTTTTTCTGCCTATTCCATTCTCAGATTAACACAGCTCTGCCTGTTAGAGTAAGAGCATTAATTGTTTGCTGCAGTATCACTATCATTTACAGGTCTCTCCCCTGCCACCCTGTGACTGGACAGTGAAAGGAGAAGCAGCACACTATTGAGCTAATCCCTGCGTTCTCCTCCTATCAGTATGCTCTTTGTATTGCAGCACACTTTATTGGCTCCTTATGCCACTTCTCCCTCCTTGTCTCTGAGCTCTGCTGTCCATTAGATAACAAAAGCCTAAAACCAAATACAATTCAGGTACTTACATTGCTTGCAGTAAAAAAAAAAAAAAAATACATTTAAAGCGGAACTACACTGCATCTGAGCACCACAAACCAAAAACGCAGTCTAGTTTATTTTTAATATTCAGAGCAAACTCCTCTATCCATCCATGTCTCCATGTTTTATTTTGCTGAGAGATCATTTTGAAAAACACCCCCTAACATTTTTGGCCGAGGCCATTTTGAATAAGGGCGGATGATTCATGTAGCATTTGCTTCCTAGAATCCACTTGCCATTAGCTCAGGCATGCAGACAGGAGGGTGTGCTAAGCTAAGAAAACCCGTCTCCCCTCCTGAAGACTCCGGGATGTCATTTGCCTAAGCCTGGAAATCAGGAAGTAACCGAAGAAATTAAAAAAAAGTTCAAAACAAGTAAAAATGATCTACGTTTCTATTAATAATAAATATTCAATAAATAATAGAAATAAGAAATAATCAATGTTGATCGAGAGAGTGAAGTTCTGCTTTAAAATGTACAGTGAGGTCCATAAATATTTGGACACAGGGACAATTTTTTTTTTTTTTTTTAGGTATTTACCAAAACAAGCTCTAGTTATATAATGGATATGGGCTGAAAGTAATTGGACAATTGAATCAAAAGCTGTTTCATGGCCAGGTGTGAGCTACTCCTTTATTTCTTCATCAATTAAGCAGGTAAAAGGTCTGGAGTTGATTCTAAGTGTGGTATTTGCATTTGGAATCTATTGCTGTGAACCTACATAATGCGTTCAAAAGAGCTGTCCATGCAAGTGAAACAGACCATTGTAAGGCTTCAAAAACAAAACAAATCCATCAGAGAGATAGCAACAGTTTGGTACATTCTGAGGAAAGACGAAAGCACTGATAAGCTCAGCAACATAAAAAGGCCTGGATATCCATGGAAAACAACAGTTGTGGATAATCGCAGGATCCTCTCTATGGTAAAGAAAAACCTATTCACAAAATCCAGACAAGTGAAGGACACTCTCCAGGAGGTGGGCGTATCATTGTCTACAATCAAGAGAAGACTTCATGAGAGCAAATACAGAGGGTTCACCACAAGGTACAAGCCATTCATAAGCCTGAAGTATAGAAAAGCCAGATTAGACTTTACCAAAAAACATCTAAAAAAGCCAGACCACTTCTGGAAAAGCATTCTTTTGACAGATGAAACTAAGATTAACCTGTACCAGAATGACAGGAAGGAAAAAGTGTGGAGAAGGCTTGGAACAGCAAATGAACCAAAGCACACAACGTCATCTGTAAAACATGGTGGAGGCAGTGTGATGGCATGGGCGTGACTGTGTATGTGGACATGGCGGTGCTACTCTGGAGGTTTTTATGTGATTTTAAAAGTTTTTATCTTGTAAGTGCAACTTGTCTGTTTGGGGGCTTTGAATAAATTTGTATACAGAGAACACTATGGTCTCTATACTTATTATTTACATGTCCTGAACTCATGGAATCTTGAGCCAAGCTGGGAGATGATCCGCTTCTTTGGATATTAATGAGCTGAGTTACCATTAAGAAAAGAGCCATCTGGATTACCCACCATTGATTGGGAAGAGGAAGTGAGAGCAAAGAGTTCGTGGGGAGATCTGCATGAGTTTTGACTCATCTGGGCGGTGAGCGCGCATTTTTACTGGTGGTGGTGTGCACTCCTTTTGAGGACGAAGAATCACTGTGGTGGAATTGTGTGGATACACTGATCACAAGAAGAGTTTTTCATGTTTTATTTCTTCATTTTTTTCATTTTATGGACTATTCAATTATATGTAGGATTTATTTATTTTAGAGATTTGCACTTTATATTTATAATTTTACACATAGCGCTACATTTATTTATTTACTATCCATTTTGAAATTAGTGTGGTGTACCACTTGGAATGTTTAGCAGCTGTGCACATTTATTATTAGGTTATCTTATTTAAACATCACAATATTTTTTACTTGTGGCGCTGATTGTTTCATCTTATAATTTGCATGGGCGTGCATGGCTTCCAGTGGCACTGGGTCATTGGTGTTTATTGATGATGTGACAGAAGCAGCCAGATGATTTCTGCAGTGTTTAGAGATATACTGTCATCCCAGATTTAGCCAAATGCAGCAAAGTTGATTGGACGGCTGTCAGGTGCAGGTATGGAGATCGAGATGCTAAGAGGGCTCCCCTTGCGGCTAAGCGCAGTGAGCCCCTGGAGTTGGAAACACGGAGTGCGGTGCTCAAAGAAGCATGGCAGGTGCTTGCTTGTAGTTAGATGAGCTGGTCTCTGAGGGATGACTGTAGCAGACTGATAGCAATAGCTGTACTTGCGGTGCTTGGTAAGAGGAGAAACCAGGAGCCAGGCCAGAGATCATACAGGATAAATCAGTCCGGAGCATAAACAGGGGCAAGCCAAAGTCATACACAGGAGACAGGAACAGAAGCAAAGTCCAGATGCAAGGCAAAGGTCAAACCGAGATATCAGGAAGCGAGGTCAAGGCAAGCCGGATCAATAACGGGTAGTCCACAGGTCAGGAAACAGAATCACAAGGCACTCAGGGAAGCTGAGATAATCCAGCAATGTTCTGTCTCTAATGGCTGGTTTAAATAGGGCAGTTGGTGCCAGCGTCCGTATATTGCACGTGCGCGTTGTGCGCTCCTGCACGCATCTGAACTCTCTGTGGGCATTCATGTTGGATTTGGGCAACATTGCCAGTCTTTCGATGGCCATGTCCCTGAAGATGGCGCTTCACAGTAAAGATGGACAATGATCCAAAACACACTGCAAAAGCAACCGTTTTGAAGGAAAGGAAGTGGAATATTATGCAATGGCAGAGTCAATGACCTGATCTCAACCCAATTGAGCATGCATTTCACTTGCTGAAAGTAAAAGTATAGGAAGAAAGACCCATAAAACAAAGAACAACTGAAGACAGCTGTTGTTAGAGCCTGGCAAAGCGTCAGAAAGAAGGAAACAGTCTTTGGGTTCCAGACTTTAGGCGGTCATTGCCAGTAAAGGATTCTCAACAAAATATTAAAAATGAACATTTTATTTATGATTATATTAATTTGTCCAATTACATTTGAGCCCCTGAAAAGGGGGGGGGGCTGTGTATAAAAGTGGTTGCAGTTCCTAAAATTTGTACTTGATATTTATGTTCAACCCCTTGAATTAAAGCTGAAAGTCTGCACTTCAAATAAATTTGGATTGTTTTATTTTAATTTTATTCTGGTGGCATACAAAGCCAAAAGTATGAAAATTGTGCCTGTGTCCAAATATATATGGTCTAACTGTATTAATGAATAAAGAGTTGCATTAATGTGTGCCTTTTATATCTGCCTGGAGAGTTCAATAAGAAAGCAAAGGTATTACTGATAAGAAAACATTTGGATAGTCTGTTTTCACACAAATTATGTAGTCACAAGTATTAGATTTTATTGTGACTTTTCAAACTCAGGAACTTTCCAGTGCTTGGAGTCCAGGGCTGTCTTCCCGCAGCCAGTTCTTCTTACTGCTGCGGGTCTCCAGCACTTCCATTTTGCCCCACAAGCAGTGTCCTCTGCCTCCCTCGCCCCACAGTAGTGTTCTGTACTCCCCCCACGCAGTGTCCTCTACCCCTTCACATCACCCCCTCCACTGTAGTGTCCTCTGCCCCTCCCCCCACAGTAGTGTACTGTACCCACCAATGCTGTGTCCTCTTCCCCTTCACACCCCCCCCCCCCCACTGTAGTGTCCTCTGCGCCCTCCCCCCCACAGTAGTGTCCTGTACCCCTTTAAAGCAGTGTCCTCTGCCCCCCTTCACATTACTCCCCCCACTGCAGTGTCCTCTGCCCCTTCATATCACTTCCCCACTGCAGTGTCCTCTGCCCCCCTTCACATCACTCCCCCCACTGTAGTGTCCTCTGCCCCCCCCAGTAGTGTCCTTTATCTCCCCCCAAAAAACAGTGTCCTCTGCCCCTTCACATTACTCCCCCCACTGTAGTGCCCTTTGCCCCCCTAGTAGTGTCCTGTATCCCCCCCAAAGCAGTGTCCTCTGCCCCCCTTCACATCACACCCCCCCCACACACACAGTGTCCTCTGCCCTCTTCTTCCCTGTAGTGTCCTGTACCCCCCCCAAAAAAGTGTCCTCTGTCCCTCTTAACATTACCCCCGTCCCATTGTAGTGTCCTCTACCCCATGACAGTAGTGTCCTCTGTTCCTTTCGCATCACAATCCATCCCCCCTATTGTAGTTTCTTCTCTCCCCCCTCTAACAGTGTCTTCTCTGTCCCCTTCACAGCATTCCCCCTCATACACACAGTGCCATGCACTTCCTACCTGCCAGCATGTCTACAGCACAGCGGAGATCAGTAGACAGCATAGTGCTAAGCGTGGAAGGTAGGATCGGGAGCTGTGGGAATTCATAATAACAAGCTGGTGATTGGATGCTAGGACCACCTAGCAACTAATCACTGAGCAGCTTCCGCCCCCCACCCTCTATCCAGCACTATGCTGCCTCCCACTCTCCTCTCTGAACAGGAGAGCGGCGGAGGCTGGGGGGAGGCAGAGTCATGGTCACAATCCACCTGTCGGCTCCCCAAAGTCAACTCATCGATCACAATCAACGGCTTGCCGACCCCCAGGATAGAACATACTAGAATTTTCATTATTTGTTTATTTTCCCTCTGCTTGTAGCAGGATCCTGATTCGCCGCTAGCAACAGTCATGATGGCCAAATAAAAGGTCCTTAAAGGTTTTGGCTCCCAATGGCTCCCACTGCTATCTCAGCCAACAGAGAAAGTTGTTTTTACCTTCATACATAGAATGCATGAAGGTAAAAAAACTTGAGACTTTAGAACCACTTAAAAGAGGGAACCTCTTACTATGAGCAATAGGCAAAGTTGTTGTGAAGAAGCTATTTGATGACTAGTCCCTAGTGCTAGTTCTTCAGCCAGCTAGTGTTGGGGCCCAGTCTTTATGGTGATGCATATAAGTACAGTCCCAATAAAGTCTGCATGCAGTAAATGAGACTGCTAGTTAGATGGCCAGTCCCTATATACTCAATCTCTGCTAGCAGAGATGGATCAATGGTAGCAATACCCTCTCACCAGTCCCGGTGATACAGCAAAACCGGTCCCACAGTTCAGATGTCAGCTCACTTCTGGATTTGCCTTGAGCAGCTTCGGTCCTCAGCACACAGGTTAACAATGCTTCAGTTTCTGGCTCAGCCTGAAGTCCAGTGAAGTCCACAGAAAGCACTGTAGCACCATGTACTAAATCACACTCTGTCTCTAGCAAAGCACCTGGCTATATAACCATAGAAAGTAGTATATTAACCACTTGCCGACCGCCTCACGACGATGTATGTCGGCAGAATGGCACGGGCAGGCAGAATCACGTACCTGTACGTGATCTGCCTCCCGCGGGCGGGGGTCCAATCGGACCACCCCCGGTGCCCGAGGTGGTCGGCTTGAGTCTGGGAGCGATGAGAGGAGAGGGGGAGGCCATCCATTCGTGCCCCCCCCTCGCGATCGCTCCCAGCCAATGAGGATCTTCCTCTGCCCCAGTAATGTAAACAGAGGCAGAGGAAGTGATGTAATCTCTCCTCGAGCCGGTCTTTTTTGTTCCGGGGCCGAGGAGAGAAGACATCAAGTAAGTGCACCAACACTACACGTTCAGTAGAACACGCAGGCACACTTTTCACCCCCCAGTCACCCCCCCGATCACCCCCCTGTACCCCCTGTCACAGTGACACCAATAGCAGTTTTTTTTTTGCATTGGTGTCAGTTTGTGACAGTTATAAGTGTTAGGGCAGTTAGGGTTAGCCCCCTTTAGGTCTGGGGTACCCCCCTTTAGGTCCATGGTACCCCCCTAACCCCCCCAATAAAGGTTAACCCCTTGATCACCCCCTGTCGCCAGTGTCACTAAGCGATCATTTTTCTGATCGCTGTATTAGTAACTAACTGGTGACGTTAGTTAGGAAGGTAAGTATAAAGGTTCGCCGTCAGCGTTTTATAGCGTCAGGGACCCCCATATACTACCTACTAAAGGCTTTAACCCCCTGATTGCCCCCTAGTTAACCCTTTCACCAGCGATCACCGTATAAGTGTTACGGGTGACGCTGGTTAGTTAGTTTGTTTTTTATAGTTTATTATAGTTTTAGGGCACCCGCCGTTTATTACCTTATAATGGTTTAACCCCCTAATTGCCCGGCGGTGATATAAGTTACGTTTTTAGGGTCAGATAAGGTCTGCGTCGCCCCAGGCAGCGTCAGGTTAGCGCCAGTACCGCTAACACCCACACACGCAGCATACACCTCCCTTAGTGCTATAGTATCTGAACCGATTGATATCTGATCTGATCAGATCTATACTAGCATCCCCAGCAGTTTAGGGTTCCCATAAACGCAGTGTTAGCGGGATCAGCCCAGATACCTGCTAGCACCTGCGTTTTGCCACTCGGCCCAGCCCTGCCCAGCCCACCCAAGTGCAGTATTGATCAATCACTGACACTTACAAAACACTAAGCACACATAACTGCAGCGTTCGCAGAGTCAGGCCTGATCCCTGCAATCGGTAACAGTTTTTTGGTAGCATTTTGATACAGTCGCTGACAGTCAGGAGCTTTTTTGCCTGTGAGTCTCACTAGTGTACCCCTAAATTTAGAGCCCAAAATGGCAAATCGAAGGTACACTAGTGAAGAGGCCTACACGTTTCTGAGCATGACAGATAGTGAAGAGGAAGTCACTCATCTGTCAGATTCAGGCTCAGAATATGATCCTGTAGAGGACAGCGGCTCCATGACAGATAGCTCTGATGACGGAGTTGTGGTCCCTGCTAAGGTCAGGCATACCAGACCCCAATCTTCTTCTTCTGTCCTTGAAGTGAAAGAACCGCAGGGCTCTCGTATGGAGCAGAGAAGTACTAGCGCCGCTATTCCTTCTGGTGAACTGGCAAGCACCAGCGGCCTAGTACACCCTGGTCGTACATCCAGCACTGCAGTATCACGTAGTGACGTGGCGAGTCCCATAAGTGCAGTTCAAGCTGGCGAGGTGGCAAGCACTAGTAGTGTCCCGCTGCCACCAAGAAGACAAACACAGGCCCGTTGTGCCCATAGTGCCATAGTGCCCTTCCTGCTGCATTCGCCAATCCGAATTGGGAACCCACCACTTCTGCAGCACCCGTACTTCCCCCATTCACTGGCCAACCCAGAATTCAGGTGGAAACAGTTGATTTTACGCCACTGTTTTTCACTGATCTATATAGATCTATTGTGGACCAAAGCAATTTATACGCTGGTCAACACATCGCCGCTAATCCCCAGTCCTCCCTTGCCAGAGATTGGAGACCAATTACGGTCTCCGAATTTAAGATTTTTCTGGGCCTTTCCCTCAACATGGGCATAAATAAAAAGAGCGAGTTGCGGTCATATTGGTCCACTGACCCAATTTACCATATGCCCGTGTTCTCTGCTTCCATGGCCAGGGCACGATACGAGCAGATTTTGCGGTTCATGCACTTCAATGACAATGAACTCTGTCGTCCTCGTGGAGACCCTGGATACGATCGGCTCTACAAAATTCGGCCCCTCGTAAACCACTTCAACCAGCGTTTTGCAGACTTGTTTACTCCCCATCAAGTTGTCTGCGTTGATGAGTCCCTGATTAAATTTTCTGTCCGCTTGTCATTCAAACAGTACCTTCCCAGCAAGCGTGCCAGATATGGGGTCAAGATGTATAAGCACTGTGACAGGGCCACGGGGTATACATGTAGATTTATGGTTTACGAGGGCAAAGATAGTCACGTAGAGCCGACAAACTGCCCTGACTACATAGGAAGAGCTGGCAAGATAGTGTGGGACTTGGTGTCACCCTTATTCGGAAAGGGGTACCACTTGTACGTGGACAATTATTACACGAGCGTGCCACTTTTTAGTCACCTTTTTGATCAACAGATTGGAGCATGTGGCACTGTGCGACCTAATCGCCGGGGCTTTCCCCAGCGGCTTGTAGATTCCTGTCTTAGGCTGGGGGAGAGAGCCTGCTTGCAGTGTAATAATTTGCTCGCTATGAAGTGGAGGGACAATAAGAATGTTTTCGTTCTTACCTTCCTTCATGCAGACACGACGGTCCAAATTACTACGGCGACTGGTGTTGTGGAGAAACCCCTCTGTGTCCACGAATATAACCAAAATATGGGAGGGGTGGATCTCAACAATCAGTTGTTGGCGCCGTACCTAGTTGCCCGTAAGGCCAGACGCTGGTACAAAAAAGTGTCTGTTTATTTATTTCAAATGGCTTTGCTGAACGCTTATGTGCTATACAGAGCTTCAGGACGGACTGGATCCTTCCTTAAATTCCAGGAAGAGATCGTCAGAGCCCTTCTGTTTCTAGACAGTGCTCCACCTCACCTTCCCCAACCAAATGCAGTAAGCCGGCTGCATGAGAGACATTTTCCTCTCGAGTACCCCTACCCAACGAGCCCTCCAAAGAAGATGTCGTGTCTATAGCAAGCGCGGATTTAGGCGTGACACCCGGTATTATTGTCCCTCCTGTCCTGACAATCCTGGTCTATGCATTGGTGAATGTTTTGAACGCTACCATACACTAGTTGAGTTTTAGCGTAGGGTACAGCATTGCACAGACTAGGACACACTTTCACAGGGTCTCCCAAGATGCCATCGCATTTTGAGAGACCCAAACCTGGTACCAGTTACAAAAGTTAAAGTTACTAAAAAAAGTGTAAAAAAAAAAATAAAAAAATAAAAAAAAATAAAAAAAATAAAAACACAAAAAAATATAAAATAAAAAAACCAAAAATAGTTGTCGTTTTATTGTTCTCTCTCTCTCTATTCTCTCTCTATTGTTCTGCTCTTTTTTACTGTATTCTATTCTGCAATGTTTTATTGTTATTATGTTTTACCATGTTTGCTTTTCAGATATGTGTTTAGTTGGTAACCATTTTTTTGTTTTCAGGTACGCCATTCAGCTGCAGAGCGGATTTATTTATCTTGACAGCAACAGCGTTTGCTCCCAGGATACATAAAGCCGTGACTCCAGCGCTGTCGGAGGTGATTTCACCACCACAGTTACATACTTCAGCATATATGCCGAAGCGTGGGGGCAGTAGTGGGTGGAGGAGCGATTTGCTCCTGCCTTTTGTGGGAGGATGCCCCCATGCTTCGGCATATATATACTGTGCATGTATGCCCATCATTAGAAGTGGGTGGATGAAGGGAGGTATTCTAATGGTGGGTAAACCCACCGATCAATCTCTTTTTTTTCGTTCAGCCCACAGGCTGCATGAAAAAAAAGTTTACAATATATGCCCAACAAGGACCAGCAACGTACTGGTATGTTGCTGGACTTTGAGTAGTTATACCAGAATGATGCCTGCAGGTTTAGGTATCATCTTGGTATCATTCTTTTCAGCCAGCGGTCGGTTTTCATGTAAAAGCAATCCTAGCGGCTAATTAGCCTCTAGACTGGAATCCCCCCCACCGTCTTCCATGTTTTTATCTGGCTCTCCTGTCCCAACAGGGAATCTGAGAATGCAGCCGGTGATTCAGCCAGCTGACCATAGAGGTGATCAGAGACCAGAGTGGCTCCAAACATCTCTATGGCCTAAGAAACCGGAAGCTACGAGCACTTCATGATTTAGATTTCGCCGGATGTAAACAGCGCCATTGGGAAATTGGGAAAGCATTTTATCACACCAATCTTGGTGTGGTCAGATGCTTTGAGGGCAGGAGAATGGGTGTTGGAGGATGCAGACGTGAGACGTCTGACGGGGGGGAGAGGCCCGAAGGTGGCGCCGGAACGGAGGCGGGCAGGACAGAGCGGGTCGGCGTGCAGGGAGTGAGCGGCGTGGTGAGTGACTGATGCCGCTTCGCTCCCTGTGTGTTTGAGAGGACACGGCAGGCATCCCTGTCACCTCCAGCTACGGGAGGAGGAACGGATCCCCAGGCGGAGAGCCTGACAGGGGAGAGAGACTCGTGAACGAAGCCCCGGAGTGGGTAGAGTGGCGGTAGAGCGTGCATAGACTCTCCAGGTGACAATGACCCACAACAGAGCCAGGGTCTAAATGAAAACTATGTAGATGAACAACGGCTTTTCCCCTTAGCCCACCCTGCACTGGATCTAGATGTGATCAGATCAAGGGGAGACACCACAGCACACTGCATCACAAGGAGTTGGTGAGTTAAAGCACAGATGAAGACCACTTCCCCAGGTATGATTGTATTTAACTTGATGAACTGTTAAATGATAAAGGATGTGTACCGGAGAGGTGTGATGTAAAAAGAAAGGAGGAGGAAGGAAAGGAAGGGTCATATAAGAGACTGTCCATTTATCCTGGTAATCAATTGTTCAATCTCTAAAGTGTTGTCAGGAAGGAGGTGGAGAGCCTGTAACCAAAGCCATAGAGCAGGGGTCCTCAAACTTTTTAAACAGGGGGCCAGTTCATTATCGGTCAGACTGTTAGAGGGCCAGACTATAGTTCGGACGCGCTGTGATAAAAGTCCCGCCCTCCTCCTACCTAGACCAGCTTGTGGCTCATTCTATCTCAACACTCCAAATCAGTCCATCATATCTAAGGCACCCCAAAGTGGACAACCCTAACCACAGCACCCCAAAGAACCCCACACTAGCGGGATGCACAGGGGGAGGCAGTGGGGTGGAGGGGGGACTGCAGAGTGGTCAGAAGGACAGTGGGATGCACAGGAGAACAGTGGGATGGACAGGGGGACAGTGGGATGGACAGTGGGATGGACAGGGGGAAAGTAGGATGGAGAGGGGGACTGTGGGATGGAGAGGGGGACTGTGGGATGGACAGGGGGACAGTGGGATGGACAGGGTGATAGAGGGATGGACAGGGGGACAGAGGGATGGACAGGGGGACTGTGGGATGGACAGGGGGACAGAGGGATGGACAGGGGGACTGTGGGATGGACAGGGGGACTGTGGGATGGACAGGGGGACTCTGGGATGGACAGGGGGACAGAGGGACTGTGGGATGGACAGGGGGACTGTGGGATGGACAGGGGGACAGAGGGATGGACAGGGGGGCTGTAGGATGGACAGGGGGACTGTGGGATGGACAGGGGGACTGTAGGATGGACAGGGGGACTCTGGGATGGACAGGGGGACAGAGGGACTGTGGGATGGACAGGGGGATTGTGGGATGGACAGGGGGACTGTGGGATGGACAGGGGGACAGAGGGATGGACAGGGGGGCTGTGGGATGGACAGGGGGACTGTGGGATGGACAGGGGGACTCTGGGACTGTGGGATGGACAGGGGGGCTGTGGGATGGACAGGGGGACTGTGGGATGGACAGGGGGACTCTGGGATGGACAGGGGGACAGAGGGACTGTGGGATGGACAGGGGGACTGTGGGATGGACAGGGGGGCTGTGGGATGGACAGGGGGGCTGTGGGATGGACAGGGGGCTGTGGGATGGACAGGGGGCTGTGGGATGGATAGGGGGACTGTGGGATGGACAGGGGGGGACAGAGGGATGGACAGGGGGGGACAGAGGGATGGACAGGGGGACAGAGGGATGGACAGGGGACAGAGGGATGGACAGGGGGACTGTGGGATGGACAGAGGGACTGTGGGATGGACAGGGGGACTGTGGGATGGACAGGGGGACTGTGGGATGGACAGGGGGGCTGTGGGATGGACAGGGGGACTGTGGGATGGACAGGGGGACAGAGGGATGGACAGGGGGACTGTGGGATGGACAGGGGGACAGAGGGATGGACAGGGGGACAGAGGGATGGACAGGGGGACTGTGGGATGGACAGGGGGACTGTGGGATGGACAGGGGGACAGAGGGATGGACAGGGGGACAGAGGGATGGACAGGGGGACACTTATATGTGTGGACCTGGACCTGGACCTGCCCAAGATGAGCCGACCTGGCCCCCGGCCCGAGTCAAGCAGATCCGACCCCGTCCGTGCCGTTTATTAGTGTGGATGTGTGTCCTGGGTGGGGTGGGCCGGATAAATGTCCTCGGCGGGCCGCATGTGGCCCGCAGGCCGTAGTTTGAGGACCCCTGCCATAGAGTTATATAGGCGCTGTTTGGCGCCTGCCCCCCAGAGAGACGGAAACTACTTACAGCTTAACAGTGCTAATAGAAAGCGTTATACTGAAAGGGTGGAGGACTGGGTGAAAGGCGGGTAAGCGATTGCTGCCTGGGACTGGTCATATCTAAACCAAGTCCGGTTGAAGTATGAGAGGGCGCAATCAGAAAACAGCTGAACCCAAGACTCCCAGGGAGAGCCTTAATACAAGTACAATACAGAAATACCTCAAGGAAGTGAGAGCCAAAAGTCCGGCTGCTGACATGAAACAAGCGGGAACGAAAGATAAAAAATCACAGATGAAACAAAAAGGGGGACAGGGGGAGAAGCCCAGATAAGAGATGGAGCAAGAGGGCGCTGGTGCTATGAGCGACTCAGAGGAGATAAGAAACGCTATACCCTCTATAAGTAAAGCAGAGATGACAGAAATGTTCACCAAGCTGGAAAATGTTATCAAATCAGAAATTTTAAGTGTGCGGTCAGACATGAGTCATCTCTTACGGAGAGTGGAAGAAATAGAAGGAACTACAGAGTCCCAGGTGAAAGAGATTCAGGATTTAAAAGAGCAAGTGAAGAAAATACAAGATGATAATCGCTTATTGATTTATAAACTAGAAGAACAAGAAAATCAAAGTAGAAGACAAAATCTGCGAATAAGAGACCTCCCTGAACAACAAAACGAGGACTTGAGAAATAAGCTGCAGAAAATTTTCAACCCGATCCTGGGAAGAAGGGAAGATGAGGTCCTGAGGATGGACAGGGTCCACAGGATCAGAAAACCCTCAAATATGAGGCAAGATATCCCAAGAGATGTAATAGTTAAGTTTCACTCATATGAAGACAAGGAGAAGATATGGACCAATCTCAGAGGGGCTCCCCCCCCTAGCTTCGATTACAAAGAGTTAAAAATCTTCTCAGATTTATCAGCAGGAACATTATCAAGAAGAAGGCAACTAACACCCCTGTTGGATCAACTGAAAAAGGCTAACCTGAAGTATAGCTGGGGATTTCCAACATCCCTACTAGTGACAAAAGAAGGTAGAACATATAAAATGAGGTACCCGGAGGAAACGCGGGACTTCTGTAGAAATCTTGGGATTATCCCACCAGAAGCACTTATATGATGAAAAACGGAAAGGAGATATGAAGACAAGGACAAGAGGAAGAGAAGGATGGAGGACTTTCTTTTTTTTTTTTTTTTTTTTTTTCCTCTCTTCTTTCTCTCTCCCTTCCTACTTCTCATTGCCCCCTACGATCTGGGTGCGGACGGAGAGATAGATTGAAGCCTGGGGACTCTGTGACTTTGTGCTTTTGATATGAGGGGGGGTGGGGAGGGGGGGGGATGGGGTATAGGGATAGGAGGCAACAGCAATATAAAAGGCCCTGGGCTGGAGGGGATATGGAGGTGATCAACGTCCCGACTGGAATGCGCGTTAAGGTCCCGCTAGCCCACCTCTCCTGCCGCATGGTGCAGCAGGGAGGAGGGCACCGGCAGCCATCGGAGGAGAGTCACCCCTGGGGAAGTGAGTCAGGATATGAGATCTAGTTGGTTTCATATGTTCGGGCTGACGGCTGGTAGGGCTGGGAAGGGAGGGAGGGGGAGGTGTGGGAGGGGTGGGTTGGGGGGGGAGAGGGAGGAGGTATCTGCAGAGTGGGAGTATACAGAGGTTGTCAGAGAAAGTGGGACGAAATACAGATATGCTTGAGTTAAACTTACTGTCCTACAATGTTAAGGGTCTGAATTCCCCAGGAAAAAGACACAAGATCCTTAGGGAGTTACAGCACTACAGAGCGGACGTAGTATTCCTACAGGAAACACACTTGATGCAGGGATCACATATTAAACTATATTTTCCACAAACGCCCACCTGGTTTTACAGTGACACACCAATAAGTAGATCTAGGGGTGTGGCAATAGGGTTGTTTGGCTCTGTGAAATTCTTTGAATTGGGGAGATTGACGGACCCAGAGGGCCGATTTTTATTTCTCAAAGGTTTGCTAGATATGAAAAAGCTTACATTGGTGAATGTTTATTGCCCTAATAAAAACCCGACTTTATTCTTAAAGGGGATACTTTCCAAGCTGGCAGAATTTAGGGAGGGTGAGGTGGTGATGGCGGGAGACTTCAACTGTTGTTTGGACCCCGAACACGATAGTACGTCCCGGGCACAGGGGACAAGTAAGGCTCAACTAAATATGATTAAAAAACGGTTAAAGGAAAACCATTTAATAGATGTGTGGAGGATGCAGCATTTAAAAACGAATGATTATACCTTTTTCTCCCCTGTGCACGGGACGTACTCGAGGCTGGATTACATAATGCTGGACCACAGTTTGATGGATTCTGTCGAGGAGTCAAGAGGTCACTTCCCTATCAGACCATGCGCCAGTTACATTAAGGATTAGGCTCATAGAAACACAAAAACAGTCATATTCTTGGAAATTAAATGAAAATGTATTTTTAGATACCAAAGTGCTAGAAAAAATTAAGGATGAAATAGAATTCTTTTTCAGAACCAATGATACAGGAGGAATTTCACCGGCGGTGTTGTGGGAGGCGCATAAAGCTTATATAAGAGGGGTGTTGATATCCATAGGGGCCGGGCTGAAAAGAAAAAGAAGAGAGGAGAGGGAAAAACTCATCGAGGAAATCCAGAAATTAGAACAGGGTCATAAAAAATCAAAAGGCCTATGTCAGGACAGCTATCGACAGTTAGTTGCAAAAAGGGAAGAGTTGAGAGACAGCATGGAACAAGACACAAAAAGAGCCCTTAATAAATTACTAAAGGATAGATAAGTCTGGGGTAATAAAATAAGTAAACATCTGGCAAGGATATTGAGGAAGAGAAGAGAGAGGAACTATATTATGAAAATACAAAATAAAAAAGGAGAAATAGTAGGTTCAAGTAAGGGAATAGCGGAAGAATTCAGAAATTATTATAAAGATCTATACTCCATCAAACAAAAGGGTCTAGGAGAAAGTACAAAGGAGGAGAGGATGGAAGAATTCTTAAAAGAAGCAGAGGTGGTAAAGATATCCGAAGAGGTGAGAGATCTACTCGACAGACCAATAGAAGAGGCAGAAATCCTGGCGGCCCTTAAGAGTAGTCCCAAGGGAAAAGTCCTGGCCCCGACGGATTTACCTCAGCATATCTGGTAAAATTTAAACAAATTTTAATACCCAGACTAATACATTATTGGAATAAATTGGGTCCAGACTGTATAATGGGAGGGGATGCGCTATTGGCGGCCATAACTTTAATCCACAAAGAAGACAAAAATAGGGAGTTGTGTTCGAGCTATAGACCCATTTCATTGTTAAATGCCGATGTAAAGTTATTTGCCAAAGTCCTGGCAGGAAGATTAAGAGATAAAATGACCACCCTGGTTCATCCAGACCAGGTGGGGTTTGTACCGGGAAGACAGCAGGGACAACGGAGTGAGGTCTGTGCTCCTGGTAGAGTCCATCAAACGAGGCAGGCCCCCAGTTCTATTCCTGTCATTGGACGCAGAAAAAGCCTTTGACAGGGTAGACTGGGGGTGGATGCTCAAAACCTTAGAAATAATGGGGATGGGCCAGAGATTTATCTCTTGGGTGAAAATACTTTACACCAGTCCAGTGGCTTTTGTGAAAGTTAATGGGGTGACATCAGAGCCCTTCCGAATGGATAATGGCACTAGGCAGGGGTGTCCACTGTCTCCCCTTCTGTTCGTCCTAACCCTGGAACCTCTACTATCGGCCATCCGCAGAGATCCAGACTGCAGTGGGGTGAAGATAGGATCAGAGGAACACAAATTAGCGGCCTTTGCAGATGACGTGTTGTTTTTTATTGCAAATCCTAGGATTACGATCCCGAACATTTTGAAGAATCTGAAAAGATTTGGAGAGATCTCAAATTTTAAAATTAATCTCGGGAAGTCGGAGGTGCGAAATACGAAATAAGACGAGAGGTTGGAGGTCTGGCCTATCACCCCCTTTCATGGCTTGGATGCATTAATGCGGTGAAAATGGCTATAATGCCCAACATCCTATACAAGTTCCAGATGCTACCTATCCCCCTCCCCCAGGTGTACTTTAGGGCTTTAAAGGGCTTAATACTGAGGTTTGTCTGGGGTGGCAAAAAGCCCCAAATTGCCAGTTCGGTCCTGAGCAGGAGGAAAGAGAAAGGAGGACTGTCGCTGCCTGATCTTTATAAATACTACAAAGCGGTGGTATTGACACGAGTTATAGAGTGGTCATAGGGGGGTCTAGAAAGGAGGTGGGTAAATATAGAACACAGTATGAGTAGTAAGGATTTAAGTCACATAATCTGGAACCCACCCAAATATAGAGCACTAGACACAGAGATGCCGACACTAACACATAATGCTTTGAAGGTGTGGGATCAGGTTCACATGCAAAACAAGTGGACGTACAACTCACCGTTGATATTTTTTAAAGAAGATAATTTTTTTGCACCAGGGATGAGGGAGGTGGGAGGGAACTGTATTAAAAGGGATAGTTTACAAATAAGAGATGTAATTAGAGAGGGGAAAATATGCACTTATTCGGAATTAAAAGAGAAGCCTGAGAATTTTTCCATCCATCCATGGAGGTACCTTCAGCTGTCTATATTTATTGGGAAACTGCCGAAACCCCTTAGGGGGGTGGAAGAATATAGGCCCCTGGAGCAGCTCTGTGAGGGGGAGCATCAGAGGGGTCTGGTTTCACAAATTTATAAAATTTTAAATGAGAGAGAGGAGCTGGAGGTACCTCTATATATTAAAGCTTGGGAAAGGGAATTAGGGTCTCGGTGTAGTAATTTCACATTAATGAAAATTTTGAAGATGTTACACAAATCAGCAGTAGACAGTAAGAGGACTGAGATCAATTACAAATGTCTGGCAAGGTGGTATGCCACCCCAGATAAACTGAATAAGTTTGATCCAGCAAAATCAGATGAATGCTGGAGGAAGTGTGGGGTTGTGGGGACGATGGCGCACATTTGGTGGGAGTGTGCCGCCATCAAAACCTTCTGGAAAAAAATAATGGAATTGATCAAAACTATTACGGGTAAAACTGTGGTAGAAGACCCATGGGTATGTCTGTTTCATGGTACAGAGGAGCCCATCAAGCAATATCAAAATTCGGCAGTTCCCATATTGCTGGACTTGGCTAAGAGACAGATTGCGAAGAACTGGTTAGAACCAGATAGCCCAAATATTCGAGATTGGCTCTTCTGTACCGGGGCGATAAATGGGCAGGATGGCGGATTTATAAAAGTTCATGGAGCTACCTGGAAGAGGTGACAAGGTGAGACTGACTTAGAGGGGATCTCGGACAGCCCAGGTAGAGCTGGAAGACGTGATGATGTCACGAAACGCGTAGGGCGGAGCCAGACGACGCGCTGATGTCACCCCCAGACGGTGTTGCATTCCAGTAGGACGGGTTTGTCCGTGCTCCTGTGGCCAGGGAGCCGGACTTAAGGCCTTTTATCTACATACGTTTTCTCCTTTTTCATTCTATGGTGTATCCCTGCAATTGGCTTTGCTGGAGGGATTGACGGTGAGGCGACCCCTGGTGGATGCTGTTAGAAGTCCTCAATCTCTGTGTAACATCTTATCTGCCTGCTGTGATCCTCTGTAGTGGGGGTCATGGCCATCCGGTAAGGAGCAACCCCTTCTATCCCTGGTGGTGGACCCTCCTTTGCTGTCACTGATTGAATTATCATTTGGATTTCCTGTGTTTGCACTTTTTGGGCGAATTGGAGTTCTTTACATACTATATTGAGCTCTTACTTTATTGGGACATTAAAGTGGATTATTATCAATTGTCATTCACATTCACTTTTATTTTATTTTGCACTTAGCAATACATATATATATTTTTTATGATATTTTGCACATGTACTAGCGCAATTCCTTTTATTTTTTATGTTTTCTCCACAATTGATGTTTATTGTCAGGATTGCAGCTTTTCAACGATTTATTGTTTATTTTGGTCTATAGCGCAGTTTTATCGTCTTTTTTCTATACCCCAAGCTATTTGCTGAGAGGTATAGTGAGTATTTTGCAGACCTCGCTTTTTGTCACAAAGTTTTGAAAATTGAAAAAAGAAAAAAAAATGTTTTTTCTTGTCTTTCTTCATTTTCAAAAACAAATGAGAGCTGCAAAATACTCACCATGCCTCTCAGCAAATAGCTTGGGGTGTCTACTTTCCAAAATGGGGTCATTTGGGGGGGGGTTGTGCTATCTTGGCATTTTATGGCCTTCAAAACTGTGATAGGTAGTGAGGAGTGAAATCAAAACTTTACGCCCTTAGAAATCCTGAAGGCGGTGCTTTGTTTTCGGGGCCCCGTGCGCGGCTAGGCTCCCAAAAAGTCTCCCACATGTGGTATCCCCATGCTCAGGAGGAGCAGCAGAATGTATTTTGGGGTGTAATTCCACATATGCCCACGGCATGTTTGAGCAATATATCATTTAGTGACAACTTTGTGCAAAAAAAAAAAAAAAAAAAATTGTCACATTCCCGCAACTTGTGTCAAAATATAAAATATTCCATGGACTCAACATGCCTCTCAGCAAATAGCTTGGGATGTCTACTTTCCAAAATGGGGTCATTTGGGGGGGGGGGGGGGTTGTGCCATCTGGGCATTTTATGGCCTTCAAAACTGTGATAGGTAGTGAGGAGTGAAGTCAAAACTTTACGCCCTTAGAAATCCTGAAGGCGGTGCTTTGTTTTCGGGGCCCCGTGCGCGGCTAGGCTCCCAAAAAGTCTCCCACATGTGGTATCCCCATGCTCAGGAGGAGCAGCAAAATGTATTTTGGGGTGTAATTCCACATATGCCCACGGCATGTTTGAGCAATATATCATTTAGTGACAACTTTGTGCAAAAAAAAAAAAAAAAATTGTCACATTCCCGCAACTTGTGTCAAAATATAAAATATTCCATGGACTCAACATGCCTCTCAGCAAATAGCTTGGGATGTCTACTTTCCAAAATGGGGTCATTTGGGGGGGGGGGGTTGTGCCATCTGGGCATTTTATGGCCTTCAAAACTGTGATAGGTAGTGAGGAGTGAAGTCAAAACTTTACGCCCTTAGAAATCCTGAAGGCGGTGCTTTGTTTTCAGGGCACGTGCGCGGCTAGGCTCCCAAAAAGTCCCACACATGTGGTATCCCAGTACTCAGGAGAATCAGCAGAATGTATTTTGGGGTGCAATTCCACATATGCCCATGGCCTGTGTGAGCAATATATCATTTAGTGACAACTTTGTGCAAAAAAAAAAAAAAATTGGTCACTTTCCCGCAACTTGTGTCAAAATATAAAATATTCCATGGACCCAACATGCCTCTCAGCAAATAGCTTGGGGTGTCTACTTTGCAAAATGGGGTCATTTGGGGGGGGGGGGGGGTTGTGCCATCTTGGCATTTTATGGCCTTCAAAACTGTGATAGGTAGTGAGGAGTGAAATCAAAAATTTACGCCCTTAGAAATCCTGAAGGCGGTGCTTGGTTTTGGGGCCCCGTACGCGGCTAGGCTCCCAAAAAGTCCCACACATGTGGTATCCCCATACTCAGGAGAAGCAGCAGAATGTATTTTGGGGTGTAATTCCACATATGCCCATTGCATGTTTGAGCAATATATCATTTAGTGACAACTTTGTACAAAAAAAAAAAAAAAAATTGTCACTTTCCCGCAACTTGTATCAAAATATAAAATATTCCATGGACTCAACATGCCTCTCAGCAAATAGCGTGCGGTGTCTACTTTCCAAAATGGGGTCATTTGGGGGGGTTTGTGCCATCTTGGTGTTTTATGGCCTTCAAAACTGTGATAGGTAGTGAGGAGTGAAATAAAAAATTTACGCCCTTAGAAATCCTGAAGGCGGTGCTTGGTTTTCGGAGCCCCGTACGCAGCTCCCAAAAAGTCCCACACATGTGGTATTCCCATACTCAGGAGAAGCAGCTAATTGTATTTTGGGGTGCAATTCCACTTATGCCCATGGCCTGTGTGAGCAATATATCATTTAGTAACAACTTTTTGTAAATTTTTTTTTTTTGTCATTATTCAATCACTTGGGACAAAAAAAATTAATATTCAATGGGCTCAACATGCCTCTCAGCAATTTCCTTGGGGTGTCTACTTTCCAAAATGGGGTCATTTGGGGGGGTTTCGTACTGCCCTGCCATTTTAGCACCTCAAGAAATGACATAGGCAGTCATAAACTAAAAGCTGTGTAAATTCCAGAAAATTTACCGTAGTTTGTAGGCACTATAATTTTTGCGCAAACCAATAAATATACGCTTATTGACATTTTTTTTTACCAAAGACATGTGGCTAAATACATTTTGGCCTAAATGTATGACTAAAATTGAGTTTATTGGATTTTTTTATAACAAAAAGTAGAAAATGTCATTTTTTTTCAAAATTTTCGGTCTTTTTCCGTTTATAGCGCAAAAAATAAAAACGTCAAAGGTGATCAAATACCATCAAAAGAAAGCTCTATTTGTGGGAAGAAAAGGACGCAAATTTCGTTTGGGTACAGCATTGCATGACCGCGCAATTAGCAGTTAAAGCTACGCAGTGCCAAATTGTAAAAAGTGCTCTGGTCAGGAAGGGGGTAAATCATTCCGGGGGTGAAGTGGTTAAAAAAAGAGTAGTTAAAGTGTCACTAAACCCACATCATAAAAAAAACTCAATAAATGCTGTATTACATGCTGTTCATACTCACTCAGTCACTATGAGATTTGTTTTTTGTATTCTGAAAAAAACCCGGTTGATCCTACTGCTCTCTATTGTGTTATGTCCATCATAAGAGCCGGGCCAAGGGGCGGGACTGTGAGCTGAGCCGAGTATACAGGAGATCCGGCTCTGTTTATTTTGGCAATAACAAGGCTGTAGATGCGCACTGATCATGCTGCAAAAAGGGGCAAGACTGCAGATAGGCACTAATCATGCTGCCGATGGGCACTGATCAGACTGCAATGATTGGCAAGGCTGCAGATGGGCACTGATCATGCTGCAATGATGGGCAAGGCTGCAGATGGGAGTTGATCAGACTGCAATGATTGGCAAGGTTGCAGATGGGCCCTGATCATGCTGCAAAAATGGGCAAGGCTGCAATGATGGGCAATGGCGAGGCTGCAGATGGGCACTGACCATTATTTTGTTTGTCATTAGTTTATTTTAAAAAAAAACGTTTTTTTCCTGAAACTTCCCTCTTAAATTGAAGGTGCGTGTTATATGCCTGTGCATGTTATACGCCAATAAATACAGTAATTACAGTGCCATTATCCACATACAGAAAGAGAAAGGACAATGTAAGTTAAACAGTGTGTGTTTAGTATCACTTTAGTGCTAGCAAAGACTTTCAGCAGAGGTAATGAGCCAGACAACATTAAGAGACTATAAAGCCGAACAGGTATGATTTTAATTGATTAGTTATAATCCAAGATAGCTTGGACCAATGTAAGTATGCATATTTCATACATGATAGTAGCAGTGGAAGCTGACAATCACTGTAAAAGTCTTGTAGTCTTCTGAGTCATTTTCTGAGCAGCTGCCCCCCCCCCCCCCCCCCACTGCATACCGACTACAGGGGGTTGCATGCTTGGCACCATTGTCATTTACAAAATGCCTTGTATTTTTTAAATGATTGTCATCTTCCACAGTGGACCAGACCATCAGGTGTGAATTATGCATATTGCAGATTGAACTAATGTTACTAGGCAATTGATAACATATCTGGAGTTCAGCTTTAAATATGTTTGGGACAAACATAAATCTAAACTCAGGCAAAAAACATTTATAAAACAAAAACATTTTTTAAAAACGAAGTGCTGGTTCACACTGTGACTTAGCCGCCTGACAAGTCACGCTCCATGCAGTGCAATGGAATCATTCTAATGGGAGCGACTCAAGTCACTCAGACTTAGAAAAAGGTTCCTGTACTACTTGGGGACGACTTCAGAGCGGCTTGCATAAACTTCTATCAAAGAAGTCGTTTGCAAGCCACGCCAAGATCGCACTGTACAGGGCGGCTTCAGAGTCGGACGACTTTGAAGCCGCCCTAGTGTGAACCAGCACTAAAAGTAATTTTTGTGCCATCACTCGTCTATGTTGTGAATGAAACATTTGCCCAATTAGATAATTTTCCTTCATCGCTTGCTCTGGTGACATCTTTAAAATTTTTGATTTCCCCATACTTTGTCTCAGTGACAATGGCCAGCAGGACAAATATAAGGATGAAACTTCTCAGCAGGGACACAGATAGTAATAAAAACTTGACAGAAGGCCTAATGATAACCCTCCCCTACTCTGTCCAAAATAAAAAAAAAAGTTAAGCCTTTACATACATTTCAGCCTAGGTTCACACTACTGCGATGAGATGTACTGCGAATTTGATCCATTTTTTTGTCCTGTGAGAGGTGCAAATTTGCCCTACGTTTTGAGGTGGACAGGTGGGAATTTACCGCAATTTTACTGTGAATTTACCACGAATTTTAGGAGTCAGACAGTGAACAATTCGCAGAGATGTGTACTGTGTGCTGTGGGTTTACTGCAAATACAGTTGAAGCCTATGAAGATAAAATTCACACTGCACCATAGGAATTTGCATCATACTCGCAGTCAACATGCACAGGACCCTTTTTTTTCTCGCACCAAATTTGCAACGCATAGATGTGAACCAAAGTCATGGAATACTATGCTTTTTACATGACCTGCAAATCTGTATTACCTAAGCGCATCAAACTCACTGTAAATTCGCATCAGTGTGAACCCAGGCTCAATGTTAATATGATTTTAATAAGCTGTAACTATGCAGTGGACTTCAGAAAGGGGTTAGGATTGCTTATTTAGAAATTCATAGAGAAAGGGTATAATAAAAAATCTCTGGAAATAGACTTTCAGAAAGTAGAACATCTGGAAAAAGTCTTCTGAATGACAAGCTACAAAAGATGAATGCAGTCTAGATTTGCCATTTTTATTTTAAACATAATTCTCGGTGCCAATCCCAAAATAGACAAGTTTACTATTTGAAACTGCAGGAATTAAAAAAAATTTATTAAGCTGTAATCAGCACAAGATGAGGGATTGCAATAAACTAGCAAATGTATTATGCTCTTCTCATACTTCATTATTTTGAGAAGACTGTAAAGAGAAAAGAATCCATAAGGTAGATCATAGCAATGATGATGTGTGGATGCAGTAAGCCAAACAGTATTTTAAAAAAGTGAGTACACCCCTCACTTTTTTGTAAATATTTTATTATATCTTTTCATGTGACAACACTAAATAAATGACACTTTGCTACAATGTAAAGTAGTGAGTGTACAGCTTGTATAACAGTGTAAATATGCTGTCCCCTCAAAATAACTCAACACAGCCATTAACCACTTCAGCCCCGGAAGAATTTACTCCCTTCCTGACCAGGCCATTTTTTGAGATACGGCCCTGTGTCGCCTTAACTGACAATTACACGGTCGTGCAACATTGTACCCAAACAAAATTAATGTCCTCTTTTCCCCACAAATAGAGCTTTCTTTTGGTGGTATTTGATCACCTCTACGGTTTTTATTTTTTTGCGTTATAAACAAAAAAAGAGCAACAATTTTGAAAAAAAACCACAGTGAGGGTTATTTACGAAAGGCAAATCCACTTTGCACTACAAGTGCAAACTACAAGTGCAAAGTGCACTTGAAATTGCACTGAAAGTGCACTTCTAAGTGCAGTCGATCTAAATCTGAGGGGTAGATCTGAAATGAGGGGAAGCTCTGCTGATTTTATCATCCAGTGATGTGCAAGCTAAAATGCTGTTTTTTTATTTTCCTTGCATATCCCCCTCGGATCTACAGCGACTGCACTTCCAAGTGCACTTTCAGTGCAATTTCAAGTGCGATTTGTATTTGTCTTTCGTAAATAACCCCCAATATTTGGTACTTTTTGCTATAATAAATATAAAAAACCCCCCAAAAAACGAATTTCTTCATCAGTTTGGGCCGATATCTATTCTACATATTTTTGGTAAAGAAAATCGCAATAAGCTTATATTGACTGGTTTGCCCAAAAGTTATAGTGTCTACAAATTGGGGGATAGATTTATGGCATTTTTATTAATATTTCTTTTTTTTTACTAATAATGGCGGTGATCTGCAATTTTTATCGGGACTGCAACATTGCGACGGACACATCAGACACTTTTTTGGGACCAGTGACATTTATACATCGATCAGAGCTAAAAATAGCCACTGATTACTGTATAAATGTCACTGGCAGGGAAGGGGTTAACACTAGGGAGTGATCAAGAGGTTAAATGTGTTCCTTAGATGTGTTCAAACTGTGGGGGGAATGTGGCTGACTAGAGGAGGAGAGAGATCGTTGTTCCTACTTAGTAGGAACACACAATCTCTCTACTCTCTACTGATAGAACCAGCAGATCCCGGTTCTCGCTCTGTCACAAGCGATTTCGGGTGCCTGCCGGTCATCGCGCCTGCCAGGCACGCGCGTCTGCTCCGGGGACACGCTGCGCATGCGCCTGCTACAGTGTCTTAAAGAGCCGACGTACAGCTATGACGGCTCACGCAGGGGAGCCATCTTGCCGCAGTATAACTGTGGCGGCTGGTCGGGAAGGGTTTAATGTCTAAACTGCTGGCAACAAAAGAAACATGTCCAAAATGGGCCCAATTAGCCATTTTCCCTCCTCAGTGTCATGCGACTCGTTAGTGTTACAAGGTCTCAGGTGTTGAGTGCAAGTGCTCAGTGTCATATCCAGAGGTTGTCTTTGGGAAATAGATGTATGAGTGCTGTCAGCATTTCTGCAGAGGTTGAAGGGGTGGGGGTTAGCTATGACTAAGGACATGGATTACTGGAACCATGTCCTGTGGTCTGATGAGACCAAGATAAACTTATTTGGTTCAGATGGTGTCAAGCGTGTGTGGAGACAACCAGGTGAGGAGTACAAAGACAAGTGTGTCTTGCCTACAGTCAAGCACGGTGGTGGGAGTATCATGGTCTGGGGCTGCATGAGTGCTGTCGGCATTGGGGAGCTACAGTTCATTGAGGGAACCATGAATGCCAACATGTACTATGACATACTGAAGCAGAGCATGATCCCCTCCCTTCGGAGACTGGGCCGCAGGGCAGTATTCCAACATGATAACGACCCCAGACACACCTCCAAGACGACCACTGCCTTGCTAAAGAAGCTGAGGGTAAAGGTGATGGACTGGCCAAGCATGTCTCCAGACCTAAACCCTATTGAGCATCTGTGGGGCATCCTCAAATGAAAGGTGAAGAAGTGCAAGGTCTCTAACATCCACCAGCTCCATGATGTTGTCATGGAGGAGTGGAAGAGGATTCCAGTGAACTTCCAACCTATGAAGCTCTGGTGAGCTCCATGCCCAAAAGGGTTCAGGCAGTGCTGGAAAATAATGGTGGCCACACAAAATATTGACACTTTGGGCCCAATTTGGACATTTTCACTTAGGGGTGTACTCACTTTTGTTGCCAGTGGTTTAGACATTAATGGCTGAGTTATTTTGAGGGGACAGCAAATTTACACTGTTATACAAGCTGTACACTCACTACTTTACATTGTAGCAAAGTGTCATTTCTTCAGTGTTGTCACATGAAAAGATATAATAAAATATTTACAAAAGTGTGAGGGGTTTACTTTTGTGAGATACTGTAGCTCCCTTCCACTATTTGTACCGTGTATAGAATATGCCTGATTGTATTTGATCTGCAGGAGATTTTGGACCATTGGCTCACTGATCTTTTGGTTGCTTTGGTGAAGGGAAGGTTAGTACAAAATGCTGGGTGGGGAGGGTGTGTGCTGGGGGATACCCTTCACTGGTGCCATATATATCTGGGTTGTGTGTGCTGGAATGCAAATCTTACTCATTCATGGATATTTAGGAGTAAACTGAGTGTGCTGAGGTTCAGATCTCACTGGTGGCATGGATATTGAGAATTAAACTGTGTGTGCTGGGGGGCACATTCCTCTGGTAGCATATATATCGGGGAATTTGAGAAATTACCTCTCTGTGCTGGAGTGCACATCTAACATATACTATGGATATTAGTAGGAAATGAACTGTGGGTGCTGGAGTGCAGTTCTCATTGGTGTCATCAATACTAGGGAATAAACTATGTGTGCTGGAGTGCAGGCTCAACGGAGGAGTGGATACTGCGTTGTAAGCTGTGTGAGCCTGCGGTATATCACACTGCTGGCATTGGTATTGGTGAATTAGCTGAGTGAGCTGGAGTTCAGATCTTAGTGACAGAGGCAATAAGAAGGAATGATATACAGTATGTGTGCAGAAGTTGTGGAACAACTGGACATTCCCTTTTGGGACTATCCTCTACTACAGCAGAGATTGCTTCACCAACTACTTGAAAAGTAGCTACTGTTTTTTGCTGCCAGCCCAGAAGACTACGGCTATTCCAAAGCCATGCTCCACCCATTCGGGAGTGATACCTTCATATTCCCCTAGCTTTGTGCTAGGAGGTCAAGGACTTGCTCTGCAACATGCTACAGAGCTGGGATGATTCCAGTGAGTCATAGTCTGTGGCTGCAGTCTGCAGTTTTGCGTAATGCAAATTATTGGCCTACACTCAGGATGCCTACCTGTCACCCCAGGTAGAAGAGTCACTTATGGCGTTGGGTCAAGCCAAGTACCTTTTCACCCTTGACTTGGTAAGTGGCTACTGGCAAGTCCCAGCCTTTGTCACATCCCAGGGACTGTTTGAATTAAACCGTATGCCCTTTGGTCTGAGCAATGCCCCCATTTGAGAGATGCCTGGGGGACTTCAACTTTTAGACTGTGCTAGTTCTCCTCGATGATATCATTATCTTCTTCAAGACCTTTGAGGATCATGTTAAGCAGCTGGACCAGGTATTCACCAGACTGGCACAGTACGGGTTAAAACATAAACCCAGTAAGTGCTACCTAATGAGACAATGAATCCAGTACTTGGGTCATATTGCTGGAGGTGTTTCCCCAGACCCGGCTAATGTCCAGGCGGTGCAGGACTGGCACCCTCCAAAGAATGTTACTGAGCTATGCTCCTTTCTGGGACTGGTGGGCTACTGTACTACTGCAGGTTTATCCCAAAGTTCCCCCAGATAGTTGCCTCACTTACCCAGCTACTGAGTGATCATGCCACCCAGAAGAAAGTCAGCTCTTTGCCTCCATCCAAGCCCAATGGCATCATCCCCAACAACAGGCATTTAAAACAGATTAAATGCCAGCGCACAGGATGATTACATAAATAGCATACAATAAATGGGAAATAGGACTAAAAAGTCAATGACAAGGAAATGGAGGGGTAAGAGTCTATGGACAAGTGGATGACAAGTCTTATGATGTATCTTGAATGGAGGACACGCACTAAGGGCAAAGCTAATCCTTTTTCCTTATTTCATTTTCAGATGATCAGACATATCCAAATATCCAAACACACTTACTTGTCACATAGTAATATCTGTACCACATATACCTCCTATTCGCATCAAGACCACTTATTGTAAGTATTGGTTAGCTCCTATCCCATGTTAGTTACATAGACTCATCCATTAGATTTACAGTAGGTTTACAATTATCTAGATATATTGTCTGTTGACCCATACTTTAATTCAGAGATTTATATAGTCTCACACACATATATGTCTTTTCTTTCCTCATGGTCAAGCTATGCTTATCATGATTTAATCATGTGTACATGCAATAATTTCTTATCCTAATTTTTAGATGTGATTGGATACTTGTGTGTCTCTATTCATATAGATATATGTTTATGTGCTAGTACACATGTATCTTTACAGTAGTTTGCATTTATGATTATCATCATAAATTGAAGAAGAAGAAGGCACTGCACCAGTTCATACATTAAGTGGCGCGCCGGAAAAATCATTAATCGAACGTGCAAACTGGTGCACATTGAAGCGCAATTAGCGATAATAAATACCTGCATATGTAAACTGCAACTGGCGCTAGGGTAACTGCAGTTTTCTCATTGACAATAGCGCTAGCCCAATACAATTGGTTAATTTAATCTAATTGGGTGTGTCTTGTTAGGTAATTAGTAGGTGTTCTCAGTTAACTAACCCTTTTGATGCTAATCTCATTCATATTACTTCTAATATATCTCTGAAATTTGTTTTTTTTCTTTTTTTACCCAAATCTTTCATCAATACATTACAAAGAACAGAGAAGTGTTTCTAAACCCAATAAATTAATATTTTCAGATCTTGATCTTTAAAGGTGGCCATACACTGCAATCAGTTAGATCTTAAATAAATTAGATTTAGAGCAAGAGCCTGTTTGATTTCCTATAATTTGAATTAATTGTTAAAATGCATCTTCCTATATCCTATTTTGCCTAAATATCAAGTTGTACAAAGATTGGCCAATCAGATTGCACAGTGCATGACCATCTTAAGTGCCAAATTTGGAATGTAGATGTGCCATGACCCAACTTCTCTCTGCTGGTGAACACAAGAACCTACATCTATATATATATATATATATACAGTATATATATACAGTGTATATATATATATATATATATATATATATATATTGTGAGAGCCCCTGTCTTAGTGAAAATGTATGTAAAATGGACACAGGACTCTCAAAGAAGCAATTTGAGAAGTTCCAGCAAAAGATCGATGAGCAGAGAAAACTATGCTTTAAGTTTTCTCTGGATTTTGTAAGTCTGGATTGGGGCTGGAAACTTGAAGACTTCAAAGAGCATTGGGAGGGATGGAGTCTTCAGTCATATGTTCAGGTTTTCCAGAAGCTCTGCAGGTTGTGTGTGTGTCCAGGTGCACACACCCGTTATAAGGCAGAGCTGAGCGTAGCTCAGTGTGTGTGGGAAAGGAGTTGGTGTTGGAGCAGTTGCTGCAGACAGGAAGGAGGTGTGCAATCCAGGCAACATCCTTGAGACGGTACTCCATGTGGGAAAGGTTCCAGGTCAGTGGACCGAGAGAGTTGGGCCAGCTGGGGAGACCATAGCTGAGACAACTGGAAGAGAGAGTCTTGGGGACCAGAGGGAACCGTGAGTCTTGGAGGAGTGTGGAAGCCTGCAGTGTCAGGAGAGCCCCTTCCTAGAGGCCAGGAGTGGGCCTGTGCAGCAAGGAACTGCGCCCAAGGCTGAGCGAGCCTTAAGAGCCAGGTGGATTGGCATTTGTTAGTTGTTTTTGGGAGAAGAACCCCTATGTGGGAAACCAAACGCGTGTGTGAACTTTCATCTTTTTGCTACTTTCAATAAAAGTGGGCTACCACGCCCTTAAACCTTAGTTCCTCTTGGCTGTGAACTCACTTAAAATGCATCTATCACTGAGCTAGACATTCCCTAATGTCAATATATATATATATATATATATATATATATATATATATATATATATACTGTATTTATTGGCGTATAACACTCGCTTTTTCACCATGAAAATTGGGTGCAAATAGCATGTGCGTGTTATACGCCAATACTTCAAGTTTAGCTGCCTCGGAGGGGACAGGGAGGGGGGCGGGACGAGCACCGTCAGAATACATACAGTGAGAATCGCCTGTTTACTTGGCGGCCTCTGTAATAGAAAGTCCTGTCTCCTGGGCCGCCATTGGACCACTGTTCTGTCTATAATAGGAGAGTCTCACTGTATGTAATCTGTCGGCGCTCGTCTCGCTCCCCTCCCTGTCCCCTCTAGGCTGCAGATGGGCATCGATCAGGCTGCACTGATGGCAATGGTGAGGCTGCTGCATTGATGGCAATGGTGAGGCTGATGCATTGATGGCACTGGTGAGGCTGATGTATTGATGGCAATGGTGAGGCTGCTGCATTGATGGCACTGGTGAGGTTGCTGCATTGATGGCACTGGTAAGGCTGCTGCATTGATGGCACTGGTGAGGCTGCATTGATGGCACTTGTGAGGCTGCAGATGGGCATTGATCAGGCTGCATTGAGGCAATGGTGAGGCTGCAGATGGGCACTGACCCTTATTTTGCTTCAAAGTTCCTTATTTAAAAAAAAAAAAAATTTCCCTGAAACTTCCCTCTTAAAATGAATGTGCGTGTTATACGCCTGTGTGTGTTATACGCCGATAAATACGGTATATATAGGTATATATATATATATATTTCAGTTACTTATATGGCGCCGTCAATTTTACGCAGCACTTTACATATACATTGTACATTCACATCAGTCCCTACCCTCAAGGAGCTTACAATCTAAGGTCCCTAACTCACATTCATACATACTAGGGACAATTTAGACAGGCTCCAATTAACCTACCAGCATGTCTTTGGAGTGTGGGAGGAAACCGGAGTACCCGGAGGAAACCCACGCAGGCACAGGGAGAACATGCAAACTCCAGGCAGGTAGTGTCATGGTTGGGATTCGAACCAGCGACCCTTCTTACTGCTAGGCGAAAGTGCTATCCACTACACCAGTAGTGATATATATATATATATATATATATATATATATATCTCCCTTCAACCTGCAAACATGGCCTGTTATGGTCCTGCACCTAGATGCATGTCCCTGCAGCGCATATCTGATTCCCGGAAGTGGTGGCCAGCATACAGGAATGACATCAAGCCCTGAAGTTGCTTGTACTGCTGCTAATTTCTTCCATCCACCATGCCCTGCTTACTGTTCTCTGAGGAATAGATGAACCTTATTTGCAAATTAAGATAATTTTTTATTTATTTTTACATGGGGTGGTGTATGGGTCATGTGTGTATGTCTAATGATGTATGATTTGGCCTCAAAACACACACCTACTTCCTGTGTACAGATTCACTTCCGTGCCAATGTATATTGCTTCCTGCTTCAATATATTTATATATATATATATATATATATATATATATATATATATATATATATATATGGGCCACCTACTAACAAATGAATGTAGGCATGGGACACGCCCCCGCCACACCCCCTTAAAGGAGAATTAACCAAAAAAAAGGTTAATTAAATTCACAAGGACTTTTTTTTACCACTACCGTTCCTTTATATTGGCATTTAAAATGTACAAATGCAGCAATTTAGAAATTGGATGAAAGGTTTAGCACTGGGAAACACTTTTTGAAAGATAAAAAGTGCATTTTATATACAACTATATGGATCAGACCAAAATGAGGAAAAAATGAGGGGGACAGAGGGACATTGGGAGCTATGGGCTTGTATTTTGGACAGCTATTTTAGCTAAGATAAATTCCCAAAACATGGCCTGTTGGGGGTACTTGAGGACTGAGGCTGAGAACCACTGCTCTACAATGGAAAATGTAATACTTACATTTTCAAACATTACAAACAGAAAATACATGTGTTACAAACTATATAAGAATGAAAAAGAAAGAAAGACAGCTCTTTTCAGGGCAAGGTAAAGAATGCTATCTGCAAGTTTTATATAACATAGGTTTGTGTGCTAATAAGGCAATTGAAAACACATGCACAGTCCATGAAACACACAAAACGCAAGTACACCCAGTGTCGAGACATTACTTCAAAGTGGGTACACCTGTTAAGGATGTCCTTAGATTACAAACCCAAAAAAACACACTCTCTGAGCATGCCCAGAAAAATCCAAGTGCTGTTCACACACAAAAAGCACAAGAAAAAAAGTCCCTGAGCATGCCCAGACCAACCCAAATGCATTTCACACACCAAAAGCCACACCAAAAAAACAAAGTTCCTGAGCATGCCCAGACCAACCCAAACGCAGCTAGCCCAAAATAAGCCACCCCCCTGTCCAAAATTAAGCGCATCAACCAGCATGCTACAAAATTACAGATGGATCAAACACCCCCCGGTCTGGGGAGGAAACAAACAGCCTAACATGGACAAAAGTTATACAACAAATACCATTGCAGTCTATGGGAACTGACCTGTTAATTTTGCTAGTCCCCACTTGGCTGGCTAAAATTTTAGCCATTGGCCCTAAAATGGGTATGGGGGCCCAGGTCCCACCCGGAGGGACATATATCAATGTTTTGATAACCCAAAAACTAAACAAGTCAATGGATAGCAGAAAAGAGACACATACATCAAACTAGACATAATACTCATAGCTTATCTCGAGAGAACAAAGGGCTGGCAAAGAACTTGCCATTTCATTTGTCCTCTATGCAGGAGTCAATAAGGCAAAGCAGGCATCGAGACTCATGATGGCCATATGGATAAACCTTGCCATACAGATGGCCATTTGGGGACAAAACCTTGCCCCCCCCAAGTAGGGTCAAATCCCACTCGACCAAAGCCTGGGCAACCTCGGTCGCAGAAAAGGCAGGGGCAACTCCGGAGCAGATCTGCAGGGCAGTCACATGGTCGAGCTTCAGTACCTACGCAAGACACTACCGCAGCGACCAGCTGTCAAGACCAGACATTGGTCGCAAGGTGGTCCAGGCCTTATTCCCACCCTAGTAAGTATTGCTTGATACATCCTCTCGGATGCTGCCCTGGAAGACGAATGGAGAAAACAGAGTTAATTACCTGGTAACTCTTTTTCTAAGTCTTCCAGGGCAGCACTAGTTCCCACCCTAAGCGATGACCAGGTATTGTGGGGATGCATTGGCTTACTGAGAGTTCCTTCGCTGCTTTAATACTACTGAGGCACACAGGTGAGACCAACAAATTTATAATGGTGGATTAATGTGTTTCCTGTTGCAGGAAGGAGGAGCCTATCTCGGATGCTGCCCTGGAAGACTTCTTAGAAAAAGAGTTACCAGGTACCTAACTCTGTTTTTTCCCACAAATAGAGCTTTCTTTTGGTGGTATTTGATCACCTCTGCGTTTTTTATTTTTTGCACTATAAACAAAAAAAATAGCGACAATTTTGTAATATATCCCCCCAAAATATATAAAGAAACTATTTTTGTCCTCAGTTTAGGCTGATATGTATTCTTCTACATATTTTTGGTTAAAAAAAATATGCAATAAGCGTATATTGGATTGGTTAGCGCAAAAGTTATAGCGTCTGCAAAATAGGGGATAGTTTTATGGCATTTTTTTTATTAATTTTTTTTTTTTTTTACTAGTAATGGCGGCGATCTGCGATTTGTATCGGGACTGCGTCATTATGGCGGACACGTCGGACAATTTTGACACATTTTTGGGACCATTGCATTTTTACAGGGATCAGTGCTATAAAAATGCATTGATTACTATAAAAATGTCACTGGCAGGGAAGGGATTAACACTAGGGGGCAATTAAGGGGTTAATGTGTTCCCTAGTGTGTATTCTAACTGAAGGGGGGAGGGGACTGTGTAGGGGAAGAGATAGATCACTGTTCATACTCTGTATGAACAGACGATCTGTCACTGCTCCTCTCAGAGGACCTGAAACTGTGTGTTTACACACACAGATCCCGGTTCTCCGTGTGCCCCGAGCGATCGCGGGAGCCTGGTGGTGATGGCGACCGCCGAGCACTCGCATGGGCGAGTAGGGGGGCGCGCATCTCTTGTGGCCACAGGGCGAAGCAACGTTACATAACGTTGTTTCACCCAGCCGTGCCATTCTGCCACAGTACAACTGTGGCGGCTAGTCGGCAAGTGCTTAAAAGCAAAAGCTAGCCCAAAGAAATCATTTGCATTAGAGGTGGGAGCTCATGCCCTTTTAGGCTTTTAAAAAGGAGCTAGAGAAGCGAGAGTCTTTTTACATAATTTTAACAAGGTACATGTCACATGTTGGCAACGTAACATGCTCATATGACCTGTGTCTCATTAAAAAAATAAAGGTGAACCAGCTTAGAAAAAAATTTGTCAAGATTAGAGGTGCGCCCTTACAATGCATGCAACTGCATATACGTTGCTTAACATTTACTAAGATTTTGGGCACGCAATAAAAAAACTCATGAGTGGGCACAAGAGCAGCTTGCGCATGCGCAATGCTAACATGGATCTCACACAGTTCTAAGCGTACTTGCAGGCGCAGGAGGCTATCTCTGAAAAAGTTACTTTCTCATTCTATTTTGGGCATGTTTGTTACTTGGGCAGTTGTTACTAAACTTCCTCACATCACCCCATAATATTGGCACCTCCATCTTATGTTATTATTGAATTGGAGATGCCGTGTGCCATGTCCATAGAGGCGCACAGATTGCATTCTTCTGTGCGCTGAGATCGCAAGAGTAAATGGTGGATTCGAGCTCTGTTACCGGCGCACCATGTCGGAAATGTGAGTTGCGCCTCTACTGATGGCAAATTGCTTTAGTAAATCAACCCCAGTATCTCACAAAAGTGAGTACATTTTTGTAAATATTTTATTATATCTTTTAATGTGACAACACTGAAGAAATTACACTTTGCTACAATGTAGTGAGTGTACAGCTTGTATATTTGCTGTCCCCTCAAAATAACTCAACATACAGCCATTAATGTCTAAACTGTTGGCAACAAAAGTGAGTACACCCTAAGTGAAAATGTCCAAATTGGGCCCAGAGTGTCAATATTTTGTGTGACCACCATTATTTTCCAGCACTGCCTTAACCCTCTTGGGCATGGAGTTCACCAGAGCTTCACAGGTTGCCACTGGAGTCCTCTTCCACTCCTCCATGACGACATCACGAAGCTTGTGAATGTTAGAGACCTTGCGCTCCTCCACCTTCTATTTGAGGATGCCCCACAGATGCTCAATAGGGTTTAGGTCTGGAGACATGCTTGGCCAGTCCATGACCTTTACCCTCAGCTTCTTTAGCAAGGCAGTGGTCATCTTGGAGGTGCGTTTGTTATTATGCTGGAATACTGCCCTCCGGGTCAGTCTCCGAAGGTAGGGGATCATGCTCTGCTTCAGTATGTCACAGTAGATGTTGGCATTCATGGTTCCCTCAATGAACTGTAGCTCCCCAGTGCTGGCAGCACTCATGCAGCCCCAGACCATGACAATCCCACCACCATGCTTGACTGTAGGCAAGACACATTTGTCTTTGTACTCTTCACCTGGTTGCCACCATACAAGCTTGACACCATCTGACCAAATAAGTTTATCTTGGTCTCATCAGACCACAGGACATGGTTCCAGTAATCCATGTCCTTAGTCTGCTTGTCTTCAGCAAACTGTTTGCGGGCTTTCTTGTGCATCATCTTTAGAAGAGGCTTCCTTCTAGGACGACAGCCATGCGGACCAGTTTGATGCAGCGCGCGGCGTATGGTCTGGGCAATAGGCACTGCTTGTTAGACATGTGCGGTTCGTTTTGTTCTGAATTTCATTATTTGGAGATTCAGATACGTCCGAATACCCGAATTCCAATATAAACAAATTTTGCAGAATGCTCCGAATAACGTAACGAAATTCGGACTGAAATTCGAATCGAATTTTACATTGAACTCCAGTCGAATTCTAACTACACATATTGCTGAAATCAAAAACCGTGTGTGTTATTCGAGTACCATTTCGAAATAATGCTGTCATTGTAATTATTTGATGAAGATTTTTATTTTGTTTGTTCACTTTGTTGCAATAAACATCAAAACATTTTTGTTTCGACCGATTTGAAAATATATCGATTTGAGCATTTGGAAGCAAAAAAAATTGGTAAATTCGAAGAAAATTCAAAAATTCTGAATACGAATTCTGAATACGAATTGAATGAATCAACCGAATTGAACTAAACTAAATAACTAGATTAGCGAATCAAAACAAAACACATTTTTTCGTCATGCACATGTCTACTGCTTGTGCAACGCACCTATTGAGTTGAATTAGGTGTGATATTACAGGATTAAATCAGGCGGTGGGGAGGCGATATAACACCTCACTGCCTGTCTAATACCGTCTGAAAAGCACTGTGACTGCAAGGAGAGAGCCGGAGATCAGCACAGCGAGGATTTCTGCAGATCCTGACTAGGAATGAGCCGAACACCCCCCGGTTCGGTTCGCACCAGAACCCGCGAACGGACCGAAAGTTCGCACGAACGTTAGAACCCCATTGACGTCTATGGGACTCGAACGTTCGAAATCAAAAGTGCTCATTTTAAAGGCTAATTTGCATGGTATTGTCCTAAAAAGGGTTTGGGGACCCGGGTCCTACCCCAGGGGACATGTATCAATGCAAAAAAAACTTTTAAAAACGGCCGTTTTTTCGGGAGCAGTGATTTTAATGATGCTTAAAGTAAAAAAAAAAAAGTGAAATATTCCTTTAAATATCGTACCTGGGGGGTGTCTATAGTATGCCTGTAAAGTGACGCGTGTTTCCCATGTTTAGAACAGTCCCTGCACCAAATGTCATTTTTAAAGGAAAAAATCTCATTTAAAACTGCTTGCGGGTTTAATGTCATGTCGGGTCATGGCAATATGGATGAAAATCAGTGAGACAAACGGCATGGGTACCCCCCAGTCCATTACCAGGCCCTTTGGGTCTTGTATGGATATTAAGGGGAACCCCGCACCCAAATTAAAATAAGGAAAGGTGTGGGGCCACCAGGCCCTATATACTCTGAACAGCAGTATACAGGCGGTGCAAACAAGACAGGGACTGTAGGTTTGTTGTTAAGTAGAATCTGTTTGTAATTTTGAACATTTTTAACGTGTTTAGCTCCAGCCAAAAAATCTTTTCTAAGCTTTTTGGAAAACATAGGGAAGGGTTATCACCCCTGTGACATTTGTTTTGCTGTCTTTCCTCCTCTTCAGAAGATTTCACCTCACTTTTTTGTCCCAATGAAAAATGTTTTTTGAAAATTTGGGTTTTTTTGTGGAACAAGGATTGGAAAGCATCAGTGGAAAGGAGAAATTGTTTTCCCATATTAACTCTTACAGGAGAGAATTTCCCTTCCTAGGGGTAGATTTCATCTCACTTCCTGTTGTCTCCTTCCGTTTGCAAGTAGGAGTCGTTTGTAAGTTAGATGTTTGAAAGTAGGGTCCTGCCCTATATACTCAGCAGAAATTTGGGCCTTAGGTGTTGCTGTGGCCACAACACTGTAAGCCCTCACAGGGCCCTGCTGTGAAATATTAGATCAAGAATTGTAATTACATGCCCCTGTTGAACAGGAGCTGAAAAATTAGGCCTTAGGCACTGGTGCTGGTGCCACAACACTGCAACCCCTCACAGACACTCTAGTTGGAACGCAGGAACGAGCCCTGCTGCAAAGTATTGCATCAAAAATTGTAATTACACGCCCCTGTTAGACAGGGGCAGAAAAATTGGGCCCTAGGCACTGGTGCTGGTGCCACAACACTGCAACCCCTCACAGACACTCTAGTTGGAATGCAGGAACGAGCCCTGCTGCAAAGTATTACATCAAAAATTGTAATTACACGCCCCTGTTAAACAGGGGCTGAAAAATTGTGCCTTAGGCACTGGTGGTGGCGCCCAGAACCAAAAATGTTCTTACAAGCTATCAGCGTGATGATTGAGGAGGAAGAGGATAATTACTCAGGGATAGTCACTCAGCATCAGCATAGGCAGTCTTTGAAGGGATCTGAGATTTCAAAAAAAATTATTCGGTTACATCAGCATCAGGTGCTTGGTAGCTGGTGGTGATCCAAGACTCATTCATTTTTATGAAGGTCAGCCGATCGACCGAGTCGGTGGACAGACGCACCCTGTGATCGGTTACCACGCCTCCAGCAGCACTGAATGTGCGTTCCGAAAGAACGTGGATGCAGGACAGGCCAGTAGCTCAATTGCATACTGTGCAAGCTCTGGCCAGTGATCCATCCTCAAGACCCAGTAACCCAGAGGATTTTCGGTGGGAAAGGTGTCCAAGTCTGATCTTGCCCCTAGGTATTCCTGCACCATGTAAAACAGACGCTGGCGATGGTTGCTGGAACCGATCATACCTTGGGGCTGCGGACCAAAAAATTGTCTGAACGCATCGGTCAGACGGCCACCTTCTCCACCGCTCCTTCTTTGACTGACCGAAGCCTCAGCAACACGTTGTCCAGAAACAGGAGTTTGTAACCTCCCAGTCTCTGGGAACGCGTTGCACAGACCTTTCTGCAAGGCCTCCCGAAGATGTTTCATCCTCTGCTCCCTCTGCGATGGCAAGATAAGGTCCGCAACCTTACCCTTGTAACGTGGATCAAGGAGGGTTGCCAGCCAGTATTGGTCCTTCTCCTTGATACCACGAATACGAGGATCCTTACGCAGGCTTTGCAGGATCAGGGAGGCCATGCAGCGTAGGTTTGCTGAGGCATTCGGTCCGGAGTCCTCTGGGTCACTAAGAACGACATGGTCCGCAGCCACCTCCTCCCAGCCACGTACAAGTCCATGTGTTTCTTGGGACTGATCCCTTAAAGACTGCTGCTGATGCTGAGTGCCAGGCTCCACCTCCATACTGACACAATCTTCCTCCTCCTCCTCTTCCTCCTCGTCCTCTTCCTGTGTGATCGGCGGGCACGCAGGAACACTGTCTGGATAAAGGGGGCCTTGAGAGCTAAGGAAGTCCTCCTCTTCCTGCCTCTGTTCTGCCTCAAGTGCCCTGTCCATTATTCCACGCAGCGTGTGCTCCAACAGGTGGACAAGGGGGACAGTGTCACTGATGCATGCACTGTCACTGCTCACCATCCTCGTGGCCTCCTCGAATGGTGACAGGACAGTGCATGCATCCCTGATCATGGCCCACTGGCGTGGGGAAAAAAAACCAAGCTCCCCTGACCCTGTCCTGGTGCCATAGTCGCACAGGTACTCATTGATGGCCCTCTGCTGCGTGTGCAGCCGCTGCAGCATGGCCAACGTTGAGTTCCACCTGGTGGGCATGTCACAGATTAGGCGGTTCTTGGGCAGGTTAAACTCCTTTTGGAGGTCCGTCAGCCGAGCACTGGCATTATATGACCGGCGGAAATGCACACAGACTTTCCTGGCCTGCCTCAGGACATCCTGTAAGCCCGGGTACCTGCCCAAGAACCGCTGCACCACCAAGTTAAGGACGTGAGCCAAACAGGGCACATGGGTCATTTGTCCCTGTCGGAGGGCAGAGAGGAGGTTGGTGCCATTGTCGCAAACCACCATTCCTGCCTTAAGTTGGCGTGGCGTCAACCACCTCTGAACCTGCCCCTGCAGAGCTGACAGAACCTCTGCCCCAGTGTGGCTCCTGTCCCCCAAGCACACCAGCTCAAGCACCGCATGGCATCTTTTGGCCTGCGTACTTGCGTAGCCCCTTGAACGCCTACGGAGCACCGCTGGTTCCGAGGAAGAGGCCATGGAGGAAGAAGAAGAGGAGGGGGTGGAGGAGAGAGGTGTGTCACAATCAGCATTTTGGAGGCGTGGTGGCGGAACAACCTCCAACACTACTGCACCTTGTCCTGCATCCTTCCCAGCTGCCAGCAGAGTCACCCAATGCGCCGTGAAACTTAGGTAACGTCCCTGTCCATGCCTGCTGGACCATGAGTCAGCGGTAATATGCACCTTACCGCTGACCGCCCTGTCCAGCGAGGCATGGACATTGCCTTCCACATGCCGGCAGAGAGCCGGAATCGCCTTCCGTGAGAAAAAGTGGCGTTTGGGTACCTGCCACTGAGGAACCGCACATTCCACAAACTCACGGAAGGGGGCAGAGTCTACCAACTGAAAAGGCAGCAGTTGAAGTGCTAGCAATTTTGCCAAGCTAGCATTCAACCGCTGGGCATGTGGATGGCTGGGAGCAAACTTCTTTCGGCGGTGCAGCAGCTGGGGCAGGGAAATTTGCCTGGTACAATCTGACGTCGGTGTACCAAAAGCAGATTGCCCACAAGTACTTGGCTGTGACACACCTAATTCTACACCTTCATTCCTCTCACTGCAGGTCTCAGAGAGGACTGAAGGTCTAGTGGGGTTGGAAATCTCAGCTGATGAGGAGCAAGGAGAGATCCTCTTTGTTCTTTGGTGTGGGTCTTTTAGATACGCTTGCCAACGAACTGCATGGCAGGTCAACATATGTCTGGTCAAGCATGTGGTACCCAAGCGGGAGATATTTTGGCCACGCGAGATACGCTTGAGACATATGTTGCAAATAGCAGCGGTGCGATCTGATGCACTCGTCTCAAAAAAGGCCCACACCAAAGAACTTTTTGAATAACGCGCAGAGACTGCAGCGCCCTGCACATGTGGAGCTTTGGGGTGTGATGCAGTCAATGTGCTGCCCTTAGGCTGGCCCCTGGAGGGCATCCTGCCTCGTTGGTGATGTGCTGCCGCCTCCTCCTCCTCCTCCTCCTCCTCCTCCTCTCTCCTATCAGGCACCCACGTTGAGTCAGTGACCTCATCATCCCCTCCCTCCTCATCACTGGAGCAAACCTGGCAGTATGCTGCAGCAGGGGGAGCATGACTGCCAGATTGCTGTCCTTCTTGGGCACCCCCTCTGTCCGCGCTCATGTTACTGCCTTCATCGAGCTCAGTATCGTCATCAGAGCCTTCCAAACGCTGGGCATCCTCCTGGAGCATGTACCCAACACTGTGGTCAAACAGTTCGAGGGAATCCTCATGAGGACATGGTGGAGCTAGGGAAGGAGTCACTGATGACATTGAGCTGAGGGAAGAGGCCGCTGCTTTGCCAGACAAAGCACCCTGGGCATGGGTGAGAGAGGATGAGGAGGATGAGGACGGCTTGGTCATCCACTCGACCAAGTCTTCCGCATGTTGCGGCTCAACATGGCCAGCTGCCGAAAAAAAGGCCAAGCGTGTCCCATGGCCACGTGCTGATGAGGATGCACCGTCTCCACGACCAGCACTAGACACAGAGCCTGCTTGCCCTCTCTTATTGGCTTGTGACTGTCTGCCTCTCCTTCTTGGCCTTCCAGACATACTAATGGCCTGTAGCTGCACTAAGCTGGGATAGAACACCTGTAATTTTCTTCAAGTAGCTTTATATACTGTAACCAGACAAGCCTGCCTGTCAGTAGGAAGATAACAGGAACGGATCTAGCTGAACACTGTGAGCAGGACGCACTGTACTAAATGTAAATAGTCTAGCTGCCTGACCGTGGTACTAATAGGATCAAATAGAACACCTGTAATTTTCTTCAGGTAGCTTTATATACTGTAACCAGACAAGCCTGCCTGTCAGTAGGAAGATAACAGGAACGGATCTAGCTGTACACTGTGAGCAGGACGCACTGTACTAAATGTAAATAGTCTAGCTGCCTGACCGTGGTACTAATAGGATCAAATAGAACACCTGTAATTTTCTTCAGGTAGCTTTATATACTGTAACCAGACAAGCCTGCCTGTCAGTAGGAAGATAACAGGAACGGATCTAGCTGTACACTGTGAGCAGGACGCACTGTACTAAATGTAAATAGTCTAGCTGCCTGACCGTGGTACTAATAGGATCAAATAGAACACCTGTAATTTTCTTCAGGTAGCTTTATATACTGTAACCAGACAAGCCTGCCTGTCAGTAGGAAGATAACAGGAACGGATCTAGCTGTACACTGTGAGCAGGACGCACTGTACTAAATGTAAATAGTCTAGCTGCCTGACCGTGGTACTAATAGGATCAAATAGAACACCTGTAATTTTCTTCAGGTAGCTTTATATACTGTAACCAGACAAGCCTGCCTGTCAGTAGGAAGATAACAGGAACGGATCTAGCTGAACACTGTGAGCAGGACGCACTGTACTAAATGTAAATAGTCTAGCTGCCTGACCGTGGTACTAATAGGATCAAATAGAACACCTGTAATTTTCTTCAGGTAGCTTTATATACTGTAACCAGACAAGCCTGCCGGTCAGTAGGAATTTAACAGGAACGGATCTAGCTGAACACTGTGAGCAGGACGCACTGCACTAAATGTAAATAGCAGGAACGGATCTAGCTGAACACTGTGAGCAGGACGCACTGCACTAAATGTAAATAGCAGGAACGGATCTAGCTGAACACTGTGAGCAGGACGCACTGCACTAAATGTAAATAGCAGGAACGGATCTAGCTGAACACTGTGAGCAGGACGCACTGCACTAAATGTAAATAGCAGGAACGGATCTAGCTGAACACTGTGAGCAGGACGCACTGCACTAAATGTAAATAGCAGGAACGGATCTAGCTGAACACTGTGAGCAGGACGCACTGCACTAAATGTAAATAGTCTAGAAGATAACAGGAACGGATCTAGCTGAACACTGTGAGCAGGACGCACTGCACTAAATGTAAATAGCAGGAACGGATCTAGCTGAACACTGTGAGCAGGACGCACTGCATTAAATGTAAATAGTCTAGATAGAAGATAACAGGAACGGATCTAGCTAAACTGAATACAGTGTATATATATATATGCAACACCTGGGATGCATATATATACACAATACACTGTAAGTGCAGCTAACTGACTGACTGTTCTGCCTAATCTATCTAACTCAAATCAAATGACACTGTCTCTCTCTCTCTCTATCTCTCAGCACACCGGAACACACACTACACAGGGCCGCCGTGCAGGCGGCCTTATATAGTGTGGGGTGTGTACTAAATCCCCTGAGCCATAATTGGCCAAAGCCACCCTGGCTTTGGCCAATTACAGCTCTCTCTACTGACGGCGCTGTGATTGGCCAAGCATGCGGGTCATAGTGCATGCTTGGCCAATCATCAGCCAGCAATGCACTGCGATGCCGCAGTGAATTATGGGCCGTGACGCGCCACACGAATTTAGCGCGAACGGCCCATAACGTTCGCAATTCGGCGAACGATCGAACAGCCGATGTTCGAGTCGAACATGGGTTCGACTCGAACACGAAGCTCATCCCTAATCCTGACCTGAAATGAAAAACAGGTTTTTGCAGTGTGCAGGCACCAACACAAAATAACTTGGCTGGGTGACAGAGTGGCAGGAGAGCGTTGGGACGTCTCCTAGGCAATTCTCTACCACCAGAACCAAGCCCCCTATTGTACCAATGAGCTCCTCAGGCTCTCTTCTTCCAGTTCTTGCAGCTCTCCACACAAGCATCTGTCAACATGTCTCTCTAAGCCTGTCAGCTTCCTCGGCGAGCTGACAGACTCAGAAAAGCATGTTGACAGTAGAGGCATCAAGGGCCTGGATAGGGACAGCCAAAGGGTCGGATGTGGCCCTGAAGCAGCAATTTGCCCAAGTCAGTACTAGAGAGTCGTCTGTTTATATTGGAGTTCTGATGCCAGTGGTGCCATGGATAATGGTGAATGAACAGTCTCATTGATGGCATGGATATTGGAGAAACAAAAATGAAAGGGAGGGGAGAAGGGAATGTTATTAAAGGTACAACATCCCAGATTAAATATGCATAAAGAAACCCTAACAAAGAAAACTTACGGGACTTTTAAGGTATCAAATCACAACAATATTGATTGTAATCAGATGTTTTTATTCATATCATAAGAATCATATAAAAACTTGTTAATTGCTGTTCCACATACTTATAACCTTAACATGCCATCTACCCCAGAAATCCCAATACTAATTTTTACATGTAAATTATTTTACAGTACATGATTTAATTTTTTGATTCAAATATGTATCGGGATAACCAAAATTCAAAGCATTTCTCGGGTCTAAGCCTGCTTCATCAGGAATAGTAGGGGAACTGTTATCTGCAATGCAAATCAAAGCATGTTTGGAAAATATCATATTAATAGGGGCTTAAAATGATCGTATGGTGGTCAACAGACCTACCACCTGAAAAGCAACAACCCAATATTACATTGATTACAAAATTAAAAGCAAGACAATGTTTCTAATGATGAATGCCTACATCTTAGCCACAGAATAGGGGCCTCTTGCACCAGCCCAACTGGGGGCCACATGGTCCACAGGGCCTCATATTTCCCTATAATTTATAAAAATATAATGGAAAATACTGTATATAAGGTGGTAAATTGCTTAAGGGCCATATACAGTCCCATAAAAAATGAATATGAAGTGTCTTAAAAGAGACGTTTGAGAATAAATTCTTAAGAATCATACTTACCTAGGTGGATGCACCATTAATCCAATTCTGCATCTATTCCCCGTCAGCTTTAAGACTGAGAACCGAGCGATCAAAGACCACTGATTGCTCAGTTCTCATTGCTCTATGCTCCTCTCTGCTCCGCCCCCCACACTTACTGGAGATCTATGGAGGGGGAAGGAGCGACTGGCTGGGGTTCTCAGTGGCTCGCTGAGGGGCTGAGCCAGGTGCCAGTCCAGGCTTCTGGGTGGATCCCGACCATATGGTTATGATCTTTTCCCAGCCTGGACTGGCTCTGTGACGTAAGCTGACAGCGGTCTTCAGCCCGCTGTTGGCTGAAAACTGGTCACAGGAATGTAGAACAAACTGCACTCTTGTGATCCACAGGTGAAGTACAACCAAATGAGCTTTGGCTGTACTTCTCCTTTAAGGTCCAATGTAAAAATGATATGTTATGATCAAATTGGGATCAACAAAAAACACTATTTAAATAATTAATTAACATCATACCATACCTCCCATTGTATACTGATAACAAGGGCTCCTTAAAGAACACTATAACCACCATGATGAAATTAAGTCTGCTTGCTAATGTTACACCAGTATAGAGCCCCCTTAATTGGCCTGGGCCCCTTCTGCTTCTGGGGGTTTTTGCCATCAAAAAAAGCAGAAGAATGACATCACAATATACAGTATCTCACAAAAATAAGTACACCCCTCACATTTTTGTAATTATTTTCTTATATCTTTTCATGTGACAACACTGAAGAATTTACACTTTGCTAGAATGTAAAGTAGTGAGTGTACAGCTTATATAACATTGTAAATTTGCTGTCCCCTAAAAATAACTCAACACACAGCCATTTATGTCTAAACCACTGGCAACAAACGTGAGTACACCCCTAAGTGAAAATGTCCAAATTGGGCCCAATTAGCCATTTTCAATCCCCGGTGTCATGTGACTCGTTAGTGTTGCAAGGTCTCAGGTGTGAATAGGGAGCAGGTGTGTTAAATTTAGTGTTATCACGCCTGATCTAATATAACTATATATGAAACCATGCACGTTTCCTCTCTTAGCAAAGCAGACTTCTCTGAAGAGTTATTTGTATTGCCTATCCCTGATTTTTGTAGGTTGACATGTGTGTTATTTTGTCACTCTGTACAAACCGCATTCCTTAAATAAAGCTTTAAAAAAAAAAAAAAATTAAGTGTTATCACTCTCACTCTCTCATACTAGTCACTGGAAGTTCAACATGGCACCTCATGGCAAAGAACTCTCTGAGTATATGAAAAAAATAATTGTTGAGATACATAAAGATGGCCTAGACTATAAGAAGATTGCCAAGACCCTGAAACTGAGCTGCAGCACAGTGGCCAAGACCATACAGCGGTTTAATAGGACAGGTCCTGCTCAGAACAGGCCTCTCCTTTAGCACAATAAGACGTCAACATATTCTTAGGTTTACGCATGAATCATCGTTCTGTACAAAAATATAAGAGACGAACTTTAAGGTTTTTACTCAGTGATATAGTGAAACCAAAAAAGAAAAGAACACAGCACTGTGTGAACCAAAGGTTCAATAACAGCCAACACAGCTGTAGACTAAAAGCGATGTATATAGAAAAGTAAATGTGTAGCGCTATTAAACCCGACAAAATTAGATATATAACCTTTTATAGTTATGTGAAAATTAATGTGTAACACGTGTCAAGTGAACAACACAATAAAAATTGGTGTATAGCTTTTTAGGGTTATATGAGAATTAGTGTATGACACCTATCAAGTGAACATCACAATGCACAATAAATATAAATTAAATATATCTAAAAAAGTAACTAGAAAGGTATTTAAGTGAAGTATCCCGAAGGGATGTGCTGAAGAGATAAATCAAAATTATTGGAAATGGTAAATGGTAAACAACGTGATTAATAAACAAAGTCCAGAAATGGCTGTCAGATATAGTTGTAGCAAAGAGTTCGAATTTGAAGAGTATTCCAAACCAAGATAGGGTAAAAGTCCAACCAAGACTAACATTTCATAGAACCTCCAAAGTTGAAATGAGAGAGCCACCACCAGTGAAAGAGGGAGGCTTACCGTATAATGATGACTTGGCCTAAACCGCCCAAGTCACCAAGGCTTTAAAATCAGGTAGCTTGATGGAAACACCGAACTGGACAGGCCCAGGTCCCTGGGGTCTAAATCTTCTCTTTATACAATGTTGTAAAATGGATTAGGATGGGTCTGGGATTATAGAGGAGGCAGTACATAGGGTTCATTGTCGACTACATGGTGAAGGTGCAGGAGTCAACATAATATTTTCAGTAGTTTTTTATCACTGAATGGGAGAGTTACTTTAGATGGCGACCCAATATAGTGCCCGGTTGAAATAATGTTGTGTTTTAAATCTGGGATGTTTAAAATCAATGGTGTGTTATGTTTTGTTTTATGTTCCTTTTGTTCTTTTTTGGAATACCCAGTTGTATGTTCTCAAATGTGTCCTATGATTAAATAAGATAATTGAAAAAAAAAGAACAGGCCTCACCATGGTCGACCAAAGAAGTTGAGTGCACGTGCTCCGCATCATATCCAGGGGTTGTCTTTGGGAAATAGACGTATGAGTGCCTCCAGCAATACTGCTGAGGTTGAAGGGGTGGGGGGTCATCCTGTCAGTACTCAGACCATACACCCCACACTGCATCCCAAATTGGTCTGCATGGCTGTCGTCCAAGAAGAAAGCCTCTTCTAAAGATGATGCACAAGAAAGCCTGCAAATCATTTGCTGAAGACAAGCTGACTAAGGACATGGATTACTGGAACCATGTCCTGTGGTCTGATGAGACCAAGATAAACTTGTTTGGTTCAGATGGTATCAAGCGTGTGTGGCGGCAACCAGGTGAGGAGTACAAAGACAAGTGTGTCTTGCCTACAGTCAAGCATGGTGGTGGGAGTGTCATGGTCTGGGGCTGCATGAGTGCTGCCGACACTGGGGAGCTACAGATCATTGAGGGAACCATGAATGCCAACATGTACTGTGACATACTGAAGCAGAGCAGTGGAAGTCCATAGGCCAGTAAACCTGATTGGGGAGAACAGGAGCTGGCAGGGATAAATTCCAAGGGGACACAGCAAGACTGACCGGCAGTGACTGACAGTTCATCTGGTTAGACAGGTGAGTATAATAACATAACAGCATCAAGCACAGCAGTATGAGCTTGCAGCATCTAGCAGATCAGGCATAGAAAAGCAGGTGGATAGCAATGGATAATGGCAACAAGCAGGAAAAGGGGGAGGCTGGCTAGTAGGCAGTACGGGAGACAATGGTCATGCAGAGGGGGATGTATTTCTCACCACTCGAACAGTAACCGACATCCGTGTATTGCCATGCTTCTCCCCAGCAGGTGGCTTGGAGTATAGGTCCGTGTAGAGCGCTCTGAGGAAACCAGCGCTAATTGGCTGGTGAAACGCGTCAGCACGTGACGTCAGCACGCTACTCCGGAGCCACGTGCAAACGCTGCGGATGGATGATCAGCTGGGACTGAACAACAGCTGATGACCGGCGTTTTCTGTACCTAACCTCCTTACTTCGCACGGCGAGCGCAGCGCTTGGTAGGACACAGCGGTCCAAGCAGCAAATCGGCTCTACACGGACCTATACTCCAAACCACCTGCTGGGGAGAAGCATGGCAATACACAGATGTCGGTTACTGTTCGGGTGGTGAGAAATATATCCCCCTCTGCATGACCATTGTCTCCCGTACTGCCTACTAGCCAGCCTCCCCCTTTTCCTGCTTGTTGCCGTTATCCATTGCTATCCACCTGCTTTTCTATGCCTGATCTGCTAGATGCTGCAAGCTCATACTGCTGTGCTTGATGCTGTTATGTTATTATACTCACCTGTCTAACCAGATGAACTGTCAGTCACTGCCGGTCAGTCTTGCTGTGTCCCCTTGGAATTTATCCCGGCCAGCTCCTGTTCTCCCCAATCAGGTTTACTGGCCTATGGACTTCCACTGCTCTCCATCCTCAACTACCCGCACACCCGCTATATCACGCCCCTGAAGAGCGATCCACTGACCATGTCACTTCAGCCAAACTGCCCTTGATTATCATCATCGCTGTAGGAGTGGTGAATGGAGTGTGATTGTGGTATGCTCAGCCGTGGCTCCCCTTTGTTTTTAAACGACAACGTTGTCATATTTATTGTTAGGGCCTGTGGTAGTCACTCACTATAGCCCTTTCTATGAATTGTTGTATACATTTTTTTGTGTGGTGTTTTTCTCAATTGTTCAATAAATTTTGGCTTGTTTTTTCAGACAGTGCCTGAGGGTCTTCTGTCCTCTTAAGAGATTACTTCTCTTTGTTTTTTCTTGTATGCCTAAGGACATCCCTGACTGGTATCCCGCATTCCTTATGCGGTTGAGTGCCTGATACAAGCCTGTCTTTAATAATATTAAATTGGTGGTTGATCCGGGCTAACCTCGCCCATTTTTTGTTCATGCCCTAGAGGGTTAAGGCAGTGCTGGAAAATAATAGTGGCCATGCAAAATATTGACACTTTGAGCTCGATGTGGACATTTTCACTTAGGGGTGTACTCACTTTTGTTGCCAGTGGTTTAGACATTAATGGCTGTGTGCTGAGTTATTTTGAGGGGACAGCAAATTTACACTGTTATACAAGCTGTACACTCAATAGTTTACATTGTAGCAACATGTCATTTGTTCAGTGTTGTCACATAAAAAGATATAATAAAATATTTACAAAAATGTGAGGGGTGTACCCACTTTTGTGAGATACTGTGTGTGTGTGTATATATATATATATATATATATATATATATATACATACACACATACAGTCACACACACATAGTAGCACAGTATCTGACAAAAGTGATTAACACCCCCCCCACACACATTTTTTGTAAATATTTTATTATATATTTTCATGTGACAACACTGAAGAAATGACACTTTGCTACAATGTAAAATAGTGAGTCTACAGCTTGTATAATACAGAATATAGAATACTTTAGTAATCCCAAAGGGAAATTGGGAAATTGTTAAGACACAGACACACTTAACAAAGACAACACAAGATCACAACAATAGAATGAACAAGATGCAAAAACACAATAAAATTACCAATAACAGCCATTAACACCAAATAACACAATTACAACTTCACTACAAATAAAACATTTATACAATTAAAATACAACATAGAATACATAACACAGATTAAAATAACAGGCAAACTACCAAATACAAATAATACACCACTTTCTCTAACACCACTCCAGATAATAACCAACACAATACCAACATACTATAAAAACAACACAAAATCCTGATCATAAACAACCAGAATTAAATCTTCATCTCCAGCCCTCACGGAAAAGAATTATATATCTTGATCGCCATTGGCAAAAATGATTTCCTGTGTCGCTCTGTGGTGTTGTGGGTGTAACAATCTGTCACTGATGGTACGCTGCAGACTGACCAGCGTATTGTGGAGTGGGTGGGAGGAGTTGTTCAAGATAGAACATAATTTGAACAACATTCTCCTCTCCAACACTGTAAAAGACTCCATTTCCAATCCAACAACATCACTGGCCTTGCGAATCAGTTTGTTGAGTCTGTTGGTGTCGGACACCCTAAGACTGCTTCCCCAGCATGCCACTGCATACAGGAGAGCACTGGCCACCACAGACTCATAAAACATCTTCAGCATTGTCCGGCAGATTTTAAAGGACCTCAGTCTCCTCAAAAAGTAGAGGCAGCTCTGGCCCTTCCTATAGAGCACCTCAGTGTTCTCGCTCCAGTCCAGCTTATTATCTGTGTGTACCCCCAGATACTTGCAACTCTCTACTACCTCCACATCCACTCCGGGGATAGAGATTGGTGTCACTGGTGGCTTCCTCCTTCTGAAATCCACAACCAGCTCCTTTGTCTTTGTCACATTTAGATACAGATGATTAACCTTGCACCTTGTGACAAAGTTCTCCACCATAGTCCTATACTCAGTCTCTTCCCCATCCCTGATACATCCCACTACCGCAGAGTCATCAGACAAACTTCTGCAGATGGCAGGACTCTGTCTGGTAGCTTAAATCAGTGGTGTAGACAGTAAAAAGAAGGGGAGAGAGAACTGTCCCCTGTGGAACCCCAACAGTGTAACAGTGTAAATTTGCTGTCCCCTCAAAATAACTCAACATACAGCCATTGATGTCTAAACCGCTGGCAACAAAAGTGAGTACACCTCTAAGTGAAAATGTCCGAATTTGGGCTCAATTAGCCATTTTCCCTCCCCGATGTCATGTGACTCCTTAGTTTTACAAGGTCTCAGGTGTGAATGGGGAGCAGGTGTGTTAAATTTGGTGTTATCGCTCTCACTCTCTCATACTGGTCACTGGAAGTTCAACATGGCACCTCATGGCAAAGAACTCTCTGAGGATCTGAAAAAAGTAATTGTTGCTCTACATACAGATGGTCTAGGCTATAAGAAGATCACCAAGACCCTGAAACTGAGTTGCAGCACGGTGGCCAAGACAATACAGTGGTTTAACAGGACAGGTTCCACTCAGAACAGGTCTCGCCATGGTCGACCAAAGAAGTTAAGTGCACGTGCTTAGCATCATGTCCAGAGGTTGTCTTTGGGAAATACATGTATGAGTGCTGCCAGCATTGCTGCAGAGTTTGAAGGGGGGGCAGCCTGTCAGTGCTCAGACCATATGCTGCAAACTGCATCAAATTGGTCTGCATGGCTGTCATCCCAGAAGGAAGCCTCTTCTAAAGATGATGCACAAGAAAGCCTGCAAACAGTTTGCTGAAGACAAGCAGACTAAGGACATGGATTACTGGAACCATGTCCTGTGGTCTGATGAGACCAAGATAAACTTATTTGGTTCAGATGGTGTCAAGCGTGTGTGGCGGCAACCATGTGAGGAGTACAAAGACAAGTGTGTCTTTCCTATAGTCAAGCATGGTGTTGGGAGTGTCATGGTCTGGGGCTGCATGAGTGCTACCAGCACTGGGGAGCTACAGTTCATTGAGGGAACCATGAATGCCTTGCTAAAGAAGCTGAGGGTAAAAGTGATGAACTGGCCAAGCATGTCTCCAAACCTAAACCCTATTGAGCATCTGTAGGGCATCCTCAAACGGAAGGTGGAGGAGCGCAAGGTCTTTAACATCCACCAGCTCCGTAATGTCATCATGGAGGAGTGGAAGAGGACTCCAGTGGCAACCTGTGAAGCTCTGGTGAACTCCATGCCCAAAAGGGTTAAGGCAGTGCTGGAAAATAATGGTGGCCACACAAAATATTGACACTTTGGGCCCAAGTTGGACATTTTCACTCAGGGGTGTACTCACTTTTGTTGCCAACGGTTTAGACATTAATGATTGTGTGGTGTGTATTTTGAGGGGACAGCAAATTTACACTGTTATACAAGCTGTACACTCACTACTTTACATTTTAGCAAAGTGTCATTTCTGCAGTGTTGTCACATTAAAATAAATAATAAAATATTTTTAAAAACGTGAGGGATGTACGCACTTTTGTGAGATACTGTGTATATATATATATATCTATATCTATATAGATATATATAGATATATATAGAGAGATATATCTGTATATATCTATATGTATAGATATATCTATATGTATATATATATCTATATCTGTATATTTACATACATCATGGCATAATGACGTGAAACATAATGACTTTATGTCCTGCTCCAGAAGCCACCCACCTCATCTCCGGAAACTCCAGACCAATAGGAGGCAGAGAAGCAGCCCAACAAATGACCACTGTGAATAAACAGTGGTAAACTTAAAAGGGAACTCCCTGTCTAAAATGGAATATGGCTCACCATTGATTGAATAGGGAACTCAACGGTGGACTATGAATGATGTTGGACAAATGAAAGCACAGCCCAGTGAACTCCATCCTCAATACAAAAACATTTACATACATTTCAAATAACAAATATTTCATTGTAAACTGGATACTGGGGAGTGTGCTGTGTGTGCTTGACTGCAGATGTCACTGATGATGTAGATAATTGAAATGTTTTGCAGGAAGGATGTGGTCCTTTTGAATGAAGCAAACCGGATACATGGTTACACTATGAAGCATACCTTATTGAACATACTAAGCTGCAGAAGTGTACAATCAGGTTGAGGAGCTCCCACTGCTGAAATCTCCTGATGATGATTGGACAATCAGTTGTCAGGCACAGCTTTTATTTTAGCCTAAGAGAGAGCAGAGACAAAATCAGGGTAGTGTACCTTTAAATACAGGTAGGCATGATAATACGCTAAATGATGCAGGTATTTGGTTCCACATTTTCTAATGCATTATATATCAGTGCATAATAGCTAAAGAAAAGAATTCAGAGTACAACAGGTGGTAGTAAACACAAATTCTATGTCTAAAGTAGAACTAAAGGCAAGTTTTGTTTTCATTTTGGATAGAGTAAAGGAGGGTTTTTAACCCTATAATATTTATTTAATTATTTTTTGCTACCTGTGTCCTATTGGGGAGATTTCCCTTCACTTTCTGCTCCCTAGCAAAAAGAGTAAGTGAGAGGTCATCCTTTCAAAGTGAGGGAATTCCTGGATGTCACCAGGGTAACTAGAACTAGTGTCCCCCATTAAAAGATTCAGTAGATCTTGCTGGTTACATAGTATATAGATGCAGCCGACAGCTGTGGGGCTTAGCTCCCACTGGGCACCTTCTCCAGCAGGTGTGGGGTTAACGGTTATGTAACCCAACTACAACAAGCCAGATTAGAGCTCAACAAACCCCCCAACAGTCTACTCATAATACATGAAATATAAAGTAATATGAAGAAGGAGAGGATGAGGCAGCTGTGACCAATGAAATACAGCATATACACTGTCGTAATACACAAACTCTTAAAAATATATTGCATGTATAGTGTATATTGCTTCCTAATTTGTATGTGGTGGTTTTAACCCCCCGCTAGCAGCCGAAAAAGGGTTAAAACCGCCCGCAAAGCGCCACTGCAGCAGCGTTTTGCGGGCGGGCTTGCAGCGCTGCCCCATTGTTTTCAATGGAAAGGGGCGCTTTAGGAGCGGTAAATACACCGCTCCTAATGCGCTCCAAAGATGCGGCTTGCTGTACTTTTTTGACCGCCTCAATGTGAAAGGAGCCTTATGTTCCTCAGTGACATTGCCAGTCTGTCTAATAATGCAAATCCAGGCATCATTGTCAATCAGTCTATATCTGTGTTAGAGCCAATATGTCTGTCAACCAATGCCAGAATTTCCATCAATTACCTGTTAATCTTCCAAAGGAAATCAGCATATCTTTCTGTGTCTGTATGCATGTTTGTTTTTGTAGCACTTAACCCTGAAGGAGCTGCAGTTTTTTTGGGTCCCTTATTCCTGTTCTCACAATTTTGAAAATAGCACCATGCACTGTGACACACCTGGCTGGGCGGGGGATATTTGCTGCAGATGTACTGTATGTGCAGTACCCTGGTGGCAAAAGAGACAACAGTAATGACACAGCAAACAGTTAAACAATGGCAAGAAATATGTTGCAAATAGGTGAACAAAAGAAATAAGTATACCACAAAAACAAACATTTGGTGTAGAGAGCAACCCCTCCTAAGCCTTCTACTGGGGCAATCCTAACTAAGGAGTTATGCCACCATATAGTTCAGCAGTCTGTAACATACCCTCTCTTTGCTGCTGGCCACCTCATTGAGGCCTGACTCTTATGTCAGAGTGCTTAGCATATGGTCCCTTTAAAGGCCCCAGCACTTTGATACCTGCAGGCAACACTGTTTCTTTTTTGTCAAAATGTAGTGGGGTCTGGCCAGCGGCCTCTCACCAACTTCTGTTGTAACAGATGATACCCCTCTGTTTTCTTATCGTACATCACGGGACACAGAGCCATAGTAGTTATTATGTGGGTTATAGGCGACCTTCAGGTGATGGACACTGGCACACCCTAAGACAGGAAGTCCACTCCCTATATAACCCCTCCCACTACTGGGAGTACCTTATTTTTCACCAGTGTCTAAGGTGTTGGTCACGAGTAAAGATGTGCTGTGCTGAGCTCCACTGGAGCAATCCTTGCTAGAGCCAGCTATGCAGCTGGATCCATTCAAAGTGTCTTTTCAGGTCGAATTGAATGATACCCGGGCCTCGTGGTGGAAGAAACGAGGTTTTGCCTGTAACGCTTCTCTTGGCTGTATAGAGCACGTACCTTTCATGCTTTCCTCAAACATCACGCTGTATCACAGAAGCAGCAGGCTTCCCTCTGGCGAGCAGCTCACACCTTGGGTAAGATTGGGGGGGGCAATTTTCTTCCACGAAACACCTCCCACCTGGACAAAGCTCTCCCCCTCTTCCTGCAAGGGAGAAGCCAGAAGCTCTGTTTTTTCACCGCCCCTGCACGGCGGCTTGTTACAGGTCTTCTCCTCACCATCCCCCCTCCCCCACACACGCCGATCCCTATTTTGAAAAGAGAGGGGGGCAGCGATGTGATGGAAGTTGCAGGGCTTAGCGCAGCATTGGCGTCCTCCAACGTCCAGCGCGGGAGTATGTTTAAAAGCTCCATTTTTGCTGGCTGCAGATGTCGGAGGGACACAATAGCAAAAAAGGGGCATATAAGAGGTTGGTGACACAGACATTTACTTTAAACATTTACTAAAAGAATCAGGCTGAGCATTAATAGCAGCGGCAGTGGCTGGACTATTGCTGAAGCAGTGGATGTGATTTCTTCTGATAGTACCTTAGCTTTTTTGCATCGAGCCAAGGTCAGAAGGGGGTTGAAACACACCCAAAAAAGAGGTAAAGGGTCTCCCTCAAGCTCTGGAAAGCCTACTCATCTCTACAATGGCATCCTCCCCTGAGATGGGGTGGCTGGTCAGAGTGAGCATCGGGGCCATGAAATGTTTGCAACTGTTTTCAACACTGCAGCCCCTGTTTATGTTACCAAAAAGGTCTTTTTTCCTCAGCCATGATAGGATTGAAAAAAAAGGTTAGCGGCTTTAATCGCATCCCAGTGTGGGACAAAATGCGACAGGTTCTCTTCCATTACCCAGGACCCTCAAACTGAGGAACTAGGGGCAGGAGAAGATGAATTTCCTCAGGGGACCGTGGTGAGGCTGATGACTCCTCTTGTGAGGTGTCAAATGTGGGGGGATCAGCTTTCACAATCTATAAGATTGATGGTGCAATTTCTTGCTGAATGGTCCGCTCCACATTTATGTACCCTTAACTGAGTGGGTTCGCTAAAGCCTCCTCAAGCTGTACATGCCTTTCCTGTCCATTCATTGCTGGAAAAGCTTTTTGTATCTGAGTGGATCACCCAGATAAGCATTTTTTTGCCTCCTAAAAAGTTTTTTCACACTTTATCCTATGGAGGAGAAAATTCACTAAAAGTGGGGTATACCAGCAATTAACGCTGCTATATCCTCTGTGAATAAGAGTTTGACTTGTCCGGCAGACAATGCTCAAATGCTTAGGGATCCAACGGATAAAAAGTTGGAATTCCAATTAAAAAAAACAAAAAAACACTTTTTTCTCTGGCAGATTGAGTGTCTCAGCCTGCGCTGACAGTAATTGGTTAATCGTTTACAGACCAGTTTAAACAGGTGTTTAAGGTTATCCTGTTCAGCAAGCCCAGGATCTGGCAAGCTACTAGCAGCTTTATGTTTGCAATAGTTGCTATGAGAGATTCTATCCTTCAGGCCTTGCGACCTTCGCTAAGCGTCATGCAAGAAGTTCCTGGCTAGTCTTCCTTTTTGGAGTGAAATGGCTATTTGGGGATGATTTGGGTAATACATCCAAAGAAATTCTAGTGTACCCCTTTGCCATTTAAGAAAAGGAGTAAACTTATTTTCATTTTAACAAGCTCCTTCTCCTGTGCCAGGGGCATCAGCCTCCAGGCAGTCACGACGGCCTTCCGCCGTCAAGTTCAAAAGGTACTCCTCAGGATCAACCCCAGGGACAAAAGAGGTCTTGGGGGAGGAAACCTACAAAATACTAAAGCCTCCTTATGAGGAGGTGCCCCCGCTTGCTTGAGTAGGGGGAATACTTCTGCAGTTCTCAAGGATCTGGCAGGAAGAGTGTCAAGACAGATGGGGGACTTCCTCAATAGCTCCAGGGTACAAACTGGAGTTCCAAGAGTTCCCGTCTCCTTGTTTTCTCAGATCAAACGTTCCTAAGGATCCAGAGAAAATTAAGTCTTTCTTTCAAGCATTGGACCATCTTTTGGCAAAAAGTGATCATGGTGGTCCCCATATAAGAGCAGGGGTTGGGGTATGGTTCAAACCTTTTTTCACGGTGCCAAAACCGAATGGACATTCTGGATCTCAAAAATCGAATTCAATTCCTGAATATAACGCTCTTTTTTCGCATGGAGTCAATCCAGGTGTCTCCATCCTACAAGAAGGAGAACTTCTGGCATCAATCCACATCAAAGATGCATACCTCCATGTGCCTATTTCCTTGCTCACCAGTAATACCTACTTTTCAAGGTAGAAAATCTTCATTTTCAGTGTGTAGCTTTGCCTTTCGGTCTAGCTACTGCACCTTGAGTGTTTACAAAGGTTCTGGCCCCTCCTCTAGCCAGATTAAGGCCCCAAGGTATAATGATTATAGTTTACCTAGACAATCTGTTCTTGATAGACCAGTCGGTAGCCCACTTAGACCAAAATATGGTCACCACATTCAACTACCTGGAATACCTAGGTTGGATGCTCAACCTAGAAGAAATCTTCCTTAATACCATGAAGAAGGCTATAATGGTCTGGTCATAGATACACCCAGAAAAGGGTATTCTTGCCCCAGGCAAAGATCAGTGCCATAAAGGAACTGATTCAGGTGGTTGAAGCAAAATTAATTTTTCTATTCAGCTTTGCATGAGGTTGTTGAGAAAGATGGTGGCTTCATTCGAGGCCGTTCCTTATGCTCAGTTTCATTCGAGACTGCTGCAAAACAGTATCCTCTCGGCTTGGAACAAAAGGGTGTGTCTGACTCCAAAGGTGTGCCGGAGCCTCAGTTAATGGTTAATAACTAGGGATGAGCTTTCTATTTGGGTCGAACATGAGTTCGACTCGAACATTGGCTGTTCGCCCGTTCATCGAAAACCGAACATTATGGGCTGATCGCACCAAATTTGAGCGACATGTAACGACCCATAATGCACTGCGGGAGCGCAGTGCATTGCTGTATGATGATTGGCCAGAGCATACACCAGGACCTGCATGCTTTGGCCAATCACAGCGCCCTCAGCTAAGAGAGCCATAATTGGCCAAAGGCAGGGTGCTAAGGGGACTAAGTCCATGCCCCACACTATATAAGGCCGCCTGCACGTCGGTCTCGTGTAGTGTGTCATTGCCGGCGTGGACGGAGAGAGAGTGACATTTAGATTGAGCAGGCAGGCAGGTTATTCAGTTAGCTTCAGTGTATTTAATATATATATATATATATATATATATATATATATATATATATATATATATATCCACTGTATCCAGTTCAGCTGGATCTGACTGCAGTCCGTTCCTGGTGTACTGTTTCTACTTTTTCTAATATACTTCAGGCAGGCAAGTGATTCAGTTAGCTGCAGTGTATTTAATATATATATACAATCAGTCTCATATATATATATATATATATATATATATATATATATATATACATATATATATATATATATATATATATATATATATACATATATATATATATATATATATATATATATATATATATATATATATATATATATATATATATATATATATCCACACTGTATCCAGTTTAGCTAGATCTGACTGCAGTCCGTTCCTGGTGTACTGTGTCTAATATACTTCAGGCAGGCAGGTGATTCAGTTAGCTGCAGTGCATTTAATATTTAGCTATATCTCACTGCAGGCCGTTCCTGGTGTACTCTTTCTAATTTACTTCTGGCAGGCAGGTGATACAGTTAGCTGCAGTGTATTTTATATATATATATATATCAAGGTAAGGTCTGCTCGGGCCTGCAGCACACCACTCAGCGCCAAATAAATTAATTGATGTCAAGAGAGAGCACAACTAAAGACTGGGGGAGATAATAACACTCAGTATCTATACAGAGTGAAAAAAACAGCAGCCGTTTTAAAAAATCATAAGATTGAAAACAAATATTAATAATAATAGTATATATAAACCAGACAGGTAGACGTATACTATAAACAGCTGTTTATAGTATACGTCTACCTGTCTGGTTTATATATACTATTATTATTAATATATATATATATATATATATATATATATATATATATATATATATATATATATATATATATATACAGATAGTATATATATGCTGCATACAGTTTAGCTATATATCACTGCAGGCCTTTCCTGTGTACTCTTTCTAATATACTTCAGGGGTGTGCACAGTACACAGTACCGTGCACCCCTAGTGCAGTTGCTACTACTTTTCTGGTGGTGTACACAGTACACAATACATACAGTGCACCCATAGTTGCTATTAGACTTCTGGTGGTGTAAACAATATCGTGCACCCATAGTGCAGTTGCTACTACTTTTCTGGTGGTGTACACAATACAGTACACCCATAGTTGTTATTACACTTCTGTTGGTGTACACAGTACCGTGCACCCATAGTGCAGTTGCTACTACTTTTCTGGTGGTGTACACAATACAGTACACCCATAGTTGTTATTACCCTTCTGTTGGTGTACATAGTACCATGCACCCATAGTGCAGTTGCTACTACTTTTCTGGTGGTGTACACAATACATACAGTGCACCCATAGTTGCTATTAGACTTCTGGTGGTGTACACAATACCGTGCACCCATAGTGCAGTTGCTACTACTTTTCTGGTGGTGTACACAATACAGTACACCCATAGTTGTTATTACCCTTCTGTTGGTGTACACAGTACCGTACACCCATAGTGCAGTTGCTACTACTTTTCTGGTGGTGTACACAGTACACAATACATACAGTGCACCCATAGTTGCTATTAGACTTCTGGTGGTGTACACAATACAGTGCACCCATAGTGCAGTTGCTACTACTTTTTTGGTGGTGTACACAGTACACAATACAGTGTAGTGTGGTTGGTGTTGCAAAACAAAATCCCCATCATGTCTGGAAGGCCACCAAGGAGAGGCAGACGCTCACAGGCCACTAAAAGAGGGCAAGCAGGCTCTGTGTCTACAGTCCACAGTGCTGGCCATTGACATGGTGCATCTTCTGCAGGTAGTCGTGAGGCACATTGTCCTTTTTTTCTGCTGCTGGGACAGGGGCAGAGAAATTAGGCCTTTGGTTGTGGTGGTGCCACAACACTGTAACCCCTCACAGATACTCTTGTTGGGCACAGGAACAGGCACCTGCTTAGCTCTGCGGTGTGATGCAATAGGGTGGCTAGCCCTTAAGCTGCCCTAGAGGACAAACTTGGCACTAGGCTGCAGCTGGGGGAACATGACTGTCAGTTTCTTGTCCTTCTTGGGCACCCCCTCTTTCTAGGCTCACGTTACTCCCTTCCTCAACCTGGGAACCAACATCAGAGCCTTCAAATCGCTGCGCATCCTCCAGCAGCATGTACCCGACACTGTGGTCGAATAGTTCGGGGGACTCCTCCGTGCATGATGGTGGGGCTACGGAAGGAGTGACTGTGGACAAGGAGCTGGTGGAATAGGCCGCTTTGGCAGCTGCATAGGAGGGAAGACTACTCTGTGCCTGGGTGAAAGAGGATGAGCAGGATGAGGACGGCTTTGTTATCCACTCCACCAACTCTTCTGCATGTTCTGGCTCAATAACACGGCCAGGAGCAAAAAAAGGATAGGTGTGCCCCATGGCCACCGGCAGAGGATGCACCATGTCCATGTCCAGCACTGTTGACTGTAGACACAGAGCCTGCTTGCCCTCTTTTAGTGGCCTGTGAGCATCTGCCTCTCCTTGGAGGCCTTCTGGACATGATGTAAATTTTGTTTTGCAACACCGCACTACACTGTATTGTGTACACCACCAGAAAAGTAGTAGCAATTGCACTACGGCTGCACTGTATTGTAATTACAATTTTTGATTTAATATTTCACAGCAGGGTTCATTCCTGCGCTCAACAAGAGTATCTGTGAGGCTTTACAGTGTTGTTCCACCACCACCACCGCCTAAGGCCCAATTTTTCTGCCCCTGCTTAACAGGGGCACGTAATTACAATTTTGGATCTAATATTTCACAGCAGGGCCTGTTCTTGCGCTCAACAAAAGTATCTGTGAGGCTTTACAGTGTTGTGCCACCACCACCACCATCGCCTAAGGCCCAATTTTTCTGCCCCTGTTTAGGGCTTACAGTGTTCTGGTACCACCAACACTTAAGGCCCAATTTTCCGCAGAGTGTATAGGGCAGGCCGTATAGTGTATACAGGCGGTCTCCTATTTTCAAACATCAGACTTACAAATGGCTCCTACTTACAAACGGAAGGAGACAACAGGAAGTGAGAGGAAATCTACCCCATAGGAAGAGAAATTCTCTCCTGTAAGAGTTAATATGGGAAAAAGGTGTCTCCACTGATGCTTTATCACCAATTACCAAATAACCCAAAATTTTCTAAATCCAATTGTCATTGGGACAGAAAGTGAGGTGAAATCTTATAAACAGGGGCACAGACGGCCCTGCCCTATATTATCCAAAAAGCTTAAAACTAGATTTTTGGGCTGGAGCTACACTTAAAAAATGTACCTGTTCCAAATTACAAACAGATTCAACTTAACAACAAACCTACAGTCCCTATCTTGTTTGTAACCTGGGGACCGCTTGTATACTGCTGTTCAGAGTATATAGGGCCTTTTTTTTTTAAATTTGGGTATGGGGTTCCCCTTAATATCCATACCAGATCCAAAGGGCCTGGTAATGGGCTGGGGGGGAGGGGGAGGGGGGTACCCATACCATTTTTCTCAATGATTTTCATCTATATTGCCGGGACCTGACATTACATTACAGCCGCAAGCAGTTTTAAATGAGTTTTATTCCTTTAGAAATGTCATTTTGTGCAGGGACTGTTCTAAGCACGGCAAAAATGCGCTGCTTTACAGGCATACTATAGTCACCCCCCAGGCACGATATTTAAAGGAATATTTCACTTTTATTGTTTCACTTTAAGCATTATTAAAATCACTGCTCCCGGCCGTTTTTAAAACTTTTTTTTGCATTAATACATGTCCCCTGGGGCAGGACCCGGGTCCCTAAACTACTTTTTATGACAATAACTTGCACATTAGCCTTTAAAATTACCACTTTTGATTTTTCACGTTCAAGTCCCATAGACTTTAACGGGGTTCGCGTGTTCGTACAAAGTTTTGGTTTGTTCGCATGTTCTGCCGCAAACCGAACCGGGGGGTGTTCGGCTCATCCCTATTAATAACCAAAAATCTGCAAAGGGGAAAATCCTTCCTTCAGTTACCTGGGAAGTGGTAATAACATATGTCAACCTTTGTTGGGTTGGGGAGAAGTCCTGGAAGAGGCAACTGTGCAAGAGAAGTGGCCCAGATCAGAAATGGCCTTGCCCATTAACATTCTTGAAATTCAGGTAGAGCACTTGGTCCTGAGGGACTGAACGTTCAGTTTACGGAATTGTCCTGCCAGGATTCAATCTGACATTGCCAGAGCAATGGCCTATATTAATCACCAAGAGGGCACAAGAAGTTGTGTGGCCCAGAGAGAGGTGAATCATATCCTATCTTGGGTAGAAAACAATGTACTTTGCCTATCAGCAGTCTTCATCCTAGGAATATAAAATTGGCAGGCGGACTACTTGAGCCGCCAGCAGTTGTTTCCGGGAGAATGGTTCCTTCACCCCGATATCTTCCTGTCAATATGTCAAAGATGGGGGATCCCAGACGTAGATCTGTTTGCGTCCAGGTTCAACAAAGAAATCAACAACTTTGTGTCAAGAACAAAGGACCCGCTAGCATGCAGAACAGATGCCTTGCTATTCCCGTGGAATCGGTTCTCACTGCTCCGTCTGTACAGAGAGCCGTAATTGGCCAAAGCCAGGGTGGCTTTGGCCAATTATGGCTCAGGGGGTTTAGTACACGCCCCACACTATATAAGGCCGCCTGAATGTCGGCCCTGTGTAGTGTGTTCCTGCGTTAAGAGAGAGAGAGAGAGACAGTGTCATTTGATTTAAGTTAGATAGAGTAGTCAGTTAGCTGCACTTACAGTGTATTGTGTATATATATGCATCCTAGGTGTTGTGTGTATATATATATATATATATATATATATATATATATATTACACAGTATTCAGTTTAGCTAGATTCATTCCGGTTATTCTCTTCCTACTTACAGGCAGGCAGGTGTTTTTACAGTATTTACAGCTACCTGAAGAAAATTACTGGTGTTCTTCTGATCCTATTAGTCCTATTAGCTACAGTATTTACAGTTAGTGTAGTGTGTCCTCTGCACAGTGTGCACCTAAAGCTACCTGAAGAAAATTGGTGGTGTTCTGATCCTATTAGTACTGCAGGCAGCTGCAGTATTTACAAGTTAGTGTAGTGCGTCCTCTGCACAGTGTGCACCTAAAGCTACTTGAAGAAAATTGGTGGTGTTCCTCTGATCCTATTATTCCCGCAGGCAGCTGCAGTATTTACAGTTAGTGTAATGCATCCTCTGCACAGTGTGCACCTAAAGCTACCTGAAGAAAATTGGTGGTGTTTTTGTGATCCTATTAGTACCACAGGCAGCTGCAGTATTTACAAGTTAGTGTAGTGTGTCCTCTGCACAGTGTGCACCTAAAGCTACCTGAAGAAAATTGGTGGTGTTCTTCTGATCCTATTAGTACCGCAGGCAGCTGCAGTATTTACAAATTAGTGTAGTGCGTCCTCTGCACAGTGTGCACCTAAAGCTACCTGAAGAAAATTGGTGGTGTTCTGCTGATCCTATATGTACCGCAGGCAGCTGCAATATTTACAGTTAGTGTAGTGTGTCCTCTGCACAGTGTGCACCTAAAGCTACCTGAAAAAAATTGGTGGTGTTCTTCTGGTCCTATTAGTACCGCAGGCAGCTGCAGTATTTACAGTTAGTGTAGTGCGTCCTCTGCACAGTGTGCACCTAAAGCTACCTGAAGACAATTGCTGTTGTTCTGATCCTCTTAATACCACAGGCAGGCAGCTACAGTATTCACAGTTAGTGTACTGTGTCCTCTGCACAGTATGCACCTAAAGCTACCTGAAGAAAATTCGTGGTGTTCTTCTGATCCTATTAATACCACAGGCAGGCAGCTACAGTATTTGCAGTTAGTGTACTGCGTCCTCTGCATAGTGTGCACCTAAAGCTACCTGAAGAAAATCGGTGGTGTTCTTCTGATCCTATTAATACCACAGGCAGGCAGCTACAGTATTTACAGTTAGTGTACTGCGTCCTCTGCACAGTGTGCACCTAAAGCTACCTGAAGACAATTGCTGTTGTTCTGCTCCTATTAATACCACAGGCAGGCAGCTACAGTATTTACAGTTAGTGTACTGTGTACTCTGCACAGTGTGCACCTAAAGCTACCTGAAGAAATTTGGTGGTGTTCTGCTTCTATTAATACCACAGGCAAGCAGCTACAGTATTTACAGTTAGTGTACTGTGTCCTCTGCACAGTGTGCACCTAAAGCTACCTGAAGAAAATCGGTGGTGTTCTTCTGATCCTATTAATACCACAGGCAGGCAGCTACAGTATTTGCAGTTAGTGTACTGCGTCCTCTGCACAGTGTGCACCTAAAGCTACCTGAAGACAATTGCTGGTGTTCTCATACTAATAATACTACAGGCAGGCAGTTAATTCTGCTAGCTGCAGTATCAATATATATTTACATCCCAGCTTTGTGCAGCTACATCTCACTGCAGGTCATTAGTCTGGAAGGCCAACAAGGAGAGGCAGACAGTCACAAGCCAATAAAAGAGGGCAAGCAGCCTCTGTGTCTAGAGGCAACAGTGTTGGTCATAGAGACGGTACATCCTCATCAGCACATGGCCGTGGGACACGCTTGTCCTTTTTTTCGGCAGCTGGCCATGTTGAGCCGCAAGATGTGGAAGACTTGGTAGAGTGGATGACCAAGCCGTCCTCATCCTCCTCATCCTCTCTCACCCAGGCTCAGGGTACTTTGTCTGGCAAAGCAGCTGGCAACGCGGCTTCTTCCCTCAGCTCAATGACATCAGCCACTCCTTCCCTAGCCCCACCATGTCTTTCTGAGGAGTCCCCTGAACTGTTTGACCACAGTGTTGGGTACATGCTCCAGGAGGATGCCCAGCGTTTTGAAGGCTCCGATGATGGTACCCAGCTAGAGGAAGGCAGTAACGTGAGCCCAGAGAGAGGGAGTGTCCAAGAAGGACAGTAGTCATGTTCCCCCAGCTGCAGCATACTGCCAGCTTTGCTCCAGTGATGAGGAGGGAGGGGATGATGAGGTCACTGACTCCACGTGGGTGCCTGATAGGAGAGAGGAGGAGGAGGCACATCTCCAACGAGGCAGGATGCCCTGCAGGGGCCAGCTTAAGGACAGCACACCAACTGCATCACACCGCAGAGCTCCGCATGTGCAGGGCGCTGCTGTCTCTGCGCGTTATTCCAAAAGTTCTTTGGTGTGGGCCTTTTTTGAGACGAGTGCATCAGAACCCACCGCTGCTATTTGCAACATATGTCTCAATCGTATCTCGCGTGGCCAAAACATCACCTGCTTGGGCACCACATGCTTGACCAGACATATGTCGACCTGCCATGCAGTTCGTTGGCAAGCGTACCTAAAAGACCCACACCAAAGAACAAAGCGGACCTCTCCTTGCTCCTCATCAGCTGGGATCTCCAACCCCACTATACCTTCAGTCCTCTCTGAGACCTGCACTGAGAGGAATGAAGGTGTAGAATTAGGTGTGTCACAGCCAAGTACTTGCGGGCAATCTGCTATCGGTACACCAACGTCAGATTGTACCAGGCAAATTTCCCTGCCCCAGCTGCTGCACTGCCAAAAGAAGTTCGCTCCCAGCCATCCACATGCCCAGTGGTTGAATGCTAGCTTGGCTAAATTGCTAGCATTTCAACTGCTGCCTTTTCAGTTGGTAGACTCTGCCATCTTCCATGAGTTTGTGGAATGTGCGGTTCCTCAGTGGCAGGTTCCCAAACGCCACTTTTTCTCACGGAAGGCGATTCCGGCTCTCTACCGGCATGTGGAAGGCAATGTCTTGGCCTCGTTGGACAGGGCGGTCAGCGGCAAGGTGCATATTACCGCTGACTCATGGTCCAGCAGGCATGGACAGGGATGTTACCTATCTTTCCCCGCGCACTGGGTGACTCTTCTGGCAGCTGGGAAGGCTGCAGGACAGGGTGCAGTAGTGTTGGAGGTTGTTCCGCCACCACGCCTCCAAAATTCTACTAGTGGTGATTCTGCCACACCTCTCTCCTCCACCCCCTCCTCTTCTTCTTCCTTCATGGCCTCTTCCTGTGCTGATTTGTCCTCAGAACCAGCGGTACTCCGTAGGCGTTCAAGGGGCTACGCAAGCATGCAGGCAAAAAGATGCCATGCGGTGCTTGAGCTGGTGTGCTTGGGGGACAGGAGCCACACTGGGGCAGAGATTCTGTCAGCTCTGCAGGGGCAGGTTCAGAGGTGGTTGTTGACGCCACGCCAGCTTAAGCCAGGTATGGTGGTTTACGACCATGGCACTAACCTCCTCTCTGCCCTCTGACAGGGACAACTGACCCATGTGCCCTGTATGGCTCACGTCCTTAACTTGGTGGTGCAGCGGTTCTTGGGCAGGTACCCGGGCTTACAGGATGTCCTGAAGCAGGCCAGGAAAGTCTGTGTGCATTTCCGCAAGTCATATAATGCCAGTGCTCGGCTGGCTGACCTCCAAAAGGAATTTAACCTGCCCAAGAACCGCCTAATCTGTGACATGCCCACCAGGTGGAACTCGATGTTGACCATGTTGCAGCGGCTGCACATGCAGCAGAGCGCCATCAATGAGTACCTATGCGACTATGGCACCAGGACAGGGTCAGGGGACCTTGTTTTTTTTTTCCCCACACCAGTGGGCTATGATAAGGGATGCATGCACTGTGCTGTCACCATTTAAGGAGGCCACGAGGATGGTGAGCAGTGACAGTGCATGCATCAGTGACACTGTCTCTCTTGTCCACCTGTTGGAGCTTACGCTGCGTGGAATAATGGATAGGGCACTTGTGGCAGAACAGAGGGAGGAAGAGGAGGACTTCCTTACCTCTCAAGGCCCCCTTTATCCAGACAGTGTTCCTGCGTGCCCGCCGATCACACAGGAAGAGGAGGAGGAGGAGGAGGATTGTTTCAGCATGAAGGTGGAGCCTGGCACTCAGCATCAGCAGCAGTCTTCAAGGGATCATTTACAGTCCGAAGAAACCCATGGACTTGTATGTGGCTGGGAGGAGGTGGCTGTGGATCATGTCGTCCTTAGTGACCCAGAGGACTCTGGACCGAATGCCTCAGCAAACCTACGCTGCATGGCCTCCCTGATCCTGCAAAGCCTGCGGAAGGATCCTTGTATTCGTGGTATCAAGGGGAGGGATGATTACTGGCTGGCAACCCTCCTTGATCCACGTCACAAGGGTAAGGTTGCGGACCTTATCTTGCCGTCGCAGAGGGAGCAGGGGATGAAACATCTTTGGGAGGCCTTGCAGAAAGGTTTGTGCAACCCGTTTCCAGAGCCTGGGAGGTTACAATTTCCTGGTCCTCCTGGACAACGTGTTGCTGAGGCTTCGGTCAGTCACAGAAGGAGCGGTGGAGAAGGTGGCCATCTGACCGATGCGTTCAGACTATTTTTTAGTCCGCAGCCCCAAAGTCTGATCGGTTCCAGCAACCATCACCAGCGTATGATTTACATGGTGCAGGATTACCTAGGGGCAAGATCAGACTTGGACACCTTTCCCACCGAAAATCCTCTGGGTTACTGGGTCTTAAGGATGGATCACTGGCCAGAGCTTGCACAGTATGCAATTGAGCTACTGGCCTGTCCTGCATCCAGTGTTCTTTCGGAACGCACATTCAGTGCTGCTGGAGGCTTTGTAACCGATCACAGGGTGCGCCTGTCCACCGAATCGGTCGATCGGCTGACCTTTATAAAAATGAATCAGTCTTGGATCACCAGCTACCAAGCACCTGATGCTGATGTAACCGATTGATTTTTTTAAAATGTGAGATCCCTTCAAGACTGCCTATGCTGATGCTGAGTGACTATCCTGCTATGCTGAGTCACAATCCTCTTCCTCCTCAATTTTCATGCTGATAGCCTGTAAGAACATTTTTGGTTCTGGGCACCGCCACCAGTGGCCAAGGCCCAATTTTTCTGCCCCTGTTTAACAGGGGCGTTTAATTACAATTTTCGATGCAATACTTTGCAGCAGGGCTCATTCCTGTGCTCCAACTATAGTATCTGTGAGGGGTTGCAGTGTGAGGGGTTGCAGCGTTGTGGCACTAGCACCAGTATCTGTGAGGGGTTGCAGTGTTGTGGCACTAGCACCAGTGCTCAAGGCCCAATTTTTCAGCCCCTGTTTAACAGGGGCATATAATTACAATTTTTGATTCAATACTTTGCAGCAGGGCTCATTCCTGCGCTCCAACTATAGCATCTGTGAGGGGTTGCAGTGTTGTGGCAATTTTTCTGCCCCTATTTAACAGGGGCATGTAATTACAATTTTTGATGCAATACTTTGCAGCAGGGCTCATTTCTGCGCTCCAACTAGAGTATCTGTGAGGGGTTACAGTGTTGTGGCACCAGCACCAGTGCCCAAGGCCCAAATTTTCAGCCCCTGTTTAACAGGGGCGTATAATTACAATTTTTGATGCAATACTTTGCAGCAGGGCTCATTCCTGTGCTCCAGCTATAGCATCTGTGAGGGGTTGCAGTGTTGTGGCACCAGTGCCTAAGGCCCAATTTTTCTGCCCCTGTTCAACAGGGACATGTATTTACAATTCTTGATCTAATATTTCACAGCAGGGCCCATTCCTGCGCCCACCAAGAGTAACTGTGAGGGCTTACAGTGTTGTGGCAACACCACCACCACCAAAGGCCCAATTTTTCTGCCCCTGTTTCAACAGGTGCATGTAATTACAATTCTTGATATAATATTTCACATCAGGGCCTGTTCCAGCGCCCACCAAGAGTAACTGTGAGGACTTACAGTGTTGTGGCACCAGCACCACCACCACCACCAAAGGCCCAATTTTTCTACCACTGTTCAACAATGTCATGTAATTACAATTCTTGATCTAATATTTCACAGCACGGCCCGTTCCTGCGCCCACCAAGAGTAACTGTGAGAGCTTACAGTGTTGTGGCAACACCAACACCTAAGGCCCCAATTTCTGCAGAGTATATAGGGCATGCCCCTACTTTCAAACATCCAACTTACAAACGACTCCTACTTGCAAACTGAAGGAGACAACAGGAAGTGAGATGAAATCTACCCCTAGGAAGGGAAATTTTCTCTTGTAATATGGGAAAAACATGTCTCCTCTCCACTGATGCTTTATCACCAATCCTTGTTTCACTAAAACCCCCAAATTTTCAAAAAACATTTGTCATTGGGACAGAAAGTGAGGTGAAATCTTCTGAAGAGGTGCACAGACAGCAAAACAAATGTTACAGGGGTGATAACCCTTCCCTATGTTTTCCAAAAAGCTTAAAAATAGATTTTTTGGCTGGAGCTACACTTTAAAAATGTACCAGTTCAAAAATTACAAACTGATTCTACTTAACAACAAACCTACAGTCACTGTCTTGTTTGCACCGCCTGTATACTGCTGTTCAGAGGGCCTGGGGGCCCCACGCCTTTCCTTTTTTAATTTGGGTGCGGGGTTCCCCTTAATATCCATACAAGACCCAAAGGGCCTGGTAATGTACTGGGGGGGGGGGCCTAGCCCGTTTGTCTCACTGATTTTCATCCATATTGCCGGGACCCGACATTACATTAAAGCCGCAAGCAGTTTTAAATGACTTTTATTCCTTTACAAATGTCATTTTGTGCAGGGACTGTTCTAAGCACGGGAAACATGCGCCACTTTACAGGCATACTATAGACACCCCCCAGGTACGATATTTAACCACTCGTCTACAGGGCATTTTCACCCCCTTCCTGCCAAAGCCAACTTTCAGCTTTCAGCGCTGTCGCACTTTGAATAACAATTGCGCGGTCATACAACACTGTACACATATGAAATTTTTATCATTTTTTCCCCAATAATAGAGCTTTCTTTTCGTGGTATTTGATCACCTATGTGGTTTTTATTTCTTGCGCTATAAACAAAACAAGAGTGACAAGTTTGAAAAAAAAACAAAATTTTTTACATTTTGCTATAATAAATATCCCAATTTTGTTTTGTTTTTTAAACACATTTTTTCCTCATTTTAGGCCGATACGTATTCTTCTACATATTTTTGGTAAAAAATATCGGAATAAGCGTATATTTATTGGTTTGCGCAAAAGTTATAGCGTCTACAAAATAAGGGGATAGATTTATAGCATTTTTATTATTATTTTTTTTTTTTTACTAGTAATGGCGGCGATCTGCGATTTTTATCATGACTGCGATATTGCGGCGGACATATCGGACACTTTTGACACATTTTTGGGACCATTCACATTTATACAGCGATCCGTGCTATAAAAATGCATTACTTACTGTATAAATGTGACTGGCAATGAAGGGGTTAACCAGGAGGGGGCTCTGTAGGGTTAATCATGTTGCTAGGGAGTGATTCTAACTGTGGGGGGAGGGGACTCACAAGGGGATGAGACCGATCGGTGTTCCTCTGTACAAGGAACACACCATCGGTCTCCTCCCATCTGACAGGACGTGGATCTATGTGTTTACACACACAGATCCACGTTCCTGCTAGGTTACTGGGCAATAGCGGGTGCCCGACGGACATCGCGGCCGCTAGGAACGCGCCCCGGGACCGGAGTGATGCAGCGGGCGCACGCGCCCCCTGGGGGGCCTGGAAGGGCCGCCGTCATATGGACGGTGGGCGGGCAGCAAGTGGTTAAAGGAATATTTCACTTTTTTTTTCACTTTAAGCATCATTAAAATCACTGCTCCCAAAAACAGCATTTTTGCATTGATACATGTCCCCTGGGGCAGGACCCAGGTCCCCAAACCCTTTTTAGGACAATAACTTGCATATTAGCCTTTAAAATGAGCACTTTTGATTTCGAACGTTCGAGTCCCATAGACTTTAATGGGGCTCTAAAGTTTGCGCTTACTTTCGGTCTGTTCGCAGGTTCTGGTGCGAACCGAACCGGGGGGTGTTCGGCTTATCCCTATTCCCTTCCTATACGTTATCCCAGTGATGACGAACGCATTGCACGCCGAGCCCTCTCTGTGGGCACGCCATGACAAATGAGAAAACACAGTGAAAAATCGAATCGTCCACACCTCACCCGCGAACTACATCTCTCACAGTTCTCTAGGCTAGCGCTGACGTGTCCGAGTGAGCGTGACAAAGAATAAGCACCCGAAGGTGACGCGCGTGCGATCGCTAATCCAATTAAAGAAGCTGTCTCCTTCACACCGCCCCCACCATCAAACAAATCAGCAGCGTGACTGGGAGAACACGCATGACATGACGTGCTGGGCATGACTGGGAGAACACGCGGAGGAGACGTGCGGGAATGAGCTGCTGGAACAAGGTGAGACACTGGGAGACAAGAGTTATCTAAGCAAAAAAGGTCTTATTTAGTGTCATTGGGAAACATTGTGCCCCATCATTGGTGTTATTCGGCCTCATTATTAGCGTCATTGGGAAACATTTTCCCCCCTTATTTGTGTCATTGTGCCTCATTATTGGTGTCATTGGGAAACATTGTGCCCCATCATTGGTGTCATCATTGGTGTCATTGTGCCTCATTATTGGTGTCATGAGGAAACATTGTGCCCCATCATTGGTGTCATTGTGCCTCATTATTGGTGTCATTGGGAAACATTGTGCCTCATCATTGGGGGGAATTGTGCCCCATCTTTGGTGTCATTGGGAGGAATGTGTGCCCCTTCATTGGTGTGAGTGGGGGGGATTATAACCTATTGTTGGTATCAGTGGATAAATCAGTTCTCCATGGGCCTAATAAAAGCAAGCAAAGGGCCACAGTTTGGAGACCAATGGCTTAAAGTCCAATTCACCTTAAGGTGGCGCTATATATAACATATGATAGTTATTTGAACCTGTGTCCTGGCCTATGGACAACAATCACTAATTTTTTTTTTTTCATTCCAGCCCTCTCTCCTGGATTCTTCTCTGCAGTTCTTGTAGAATCTACAGCAGCTTCCAGACCCAGCAGAGTGGGTTCAGCAGCGGCACAGCGCGCCTTTTTGTTTCACAGGACATTGGACGATTTGTATCTGTCTACAAAACCGTGAGTTGCTCTTCTACAATTCTGTGTTTATAACATACTTTTTTGTGAAATGTTGTAATAATATTTTTCGTATAGGTAGGTAGGGATAGATTTGTATTGGGTGATTTATCTGTCTTTATTTTATAAATTTTGTGTTTTTTGTAGACTTGAACACCCAAAAATGAGTACATCAAAAAAAGCAAAATAAAAACAGATTGTGGAAGATCATTCCAAGAGGCCTGGACACAGTCATTTGGAGTGATTGAACGCAATGGGAAAGCATTTTGTATTCTATGTAGTGAAAGTGTTGTATCTCGCGCATCAAGAGTCAGATGTCATTTTGATACCATCCACAAAAGTGTTGCCGAACTTGGTGAAGCTGAAAGAAAAGAGTTTCTTGATGGGAAATTGAGGAAATATCACTGCCAGTATCGTAGTTTTTGGAAATATCTTTCTAAAACAAATTATCTGGCAACTGCCAGCTTTGAAATTTCACTGTGCATAGCAAAACATGGTAAGCCCCTCTCTGATGGGGATTTTATCAAAACGGCCATGTTGGCTGTGAGTAATTCCCTTTTTCATGATTTCCCAAACAAGGACAAAATTAAGCAACAAATCTCTGAAATGCCACTTAGAAATACTGTTAAAGATAGAGTCCTGCGTATGGCAAGTGATGTTAGTCAGCAGCTCACTACTGACTTACAAAAGGCAGCCTGTTACTCCATGTGCTTGGATGAAAGCATAGATATAAATAATCATGCAAGGCTAGCAGTAATTTTGTGTTAAGCTGTTGGTGACACTATGAGAGAGGAGCTCAAGAAACTGGCGTCTTTGTCTTGAAGAACACAAGTGATAGATATCTACAATACTGTGATGGAGGCTTTTTTGTCACAAAACATATGGCCAGAAAAAGTGGTTTCAGTTACTAGTGACGGGGCACCTTCCATGGTGGGAGTAACATTTGGTTTCATACAGTTTTTTGTTAAAGGAGCAAAGCATCCAGTCATTTAATGTCATTGTATTATACATCAAGAAGCTCTTTGTGCCAAGGAAAGCAGCAAAAAATTAGACATCCTCAAGGATGTCACAAAAATGATGAATTACATCATGGCTCATGCTCTTAATTTTTGACAGTTTCAAGCACTTCTTGATGAGGTACAAGCACAGTATAATACATTACTTATGTACAATAATGTACGGTGGCTAAGCAGAGGACGGGTCCTGGAAAGATTTGTAGCCTGCTTGGATGAAATTAGGCTGTTTTTGAATGAAAAGGGGCAGGAATATCCACCGCTGATATGACCTGGCTTACCAACCTCATGTTTTTTTACTGATTTTACAATACACTTCAATGTACTGAACAAAAAACTGCAAGGTTTAGGGAAAAAACTGCAGAAAGAATGTTTTGTGACATCAGAACATTTGAGACAAAACTGCAGGTTTTTGAAAGATACCTTGAAAGGGGGCAGCTGAAATATTTTCCGAATTTAAAAATGCATTTGGAAAATTCTACAACATTTACAGACAATCCACACCATCATGAAATCTACAAGGAATTTTCTAGCATTATAGCAGTTGCAGAGGAGAATTTTGGTAACAGATTTTTACAGTTCCGTAAGATGGTAACAACCCTGTGTTTTCTTACTTCTCCAGATAAAGCCAAATGTGAAGAACTTGATCCTTCCTGCTTACACTGGTTAGATTTAGGAAATCTGTAAATGGAGCTACTGGAATTTCAAGAAAGCTCTATCTGGAAAAATAAATTCTATGATCTGCGTGCAACACTTGAGAAGATAGAGTGTGAAGGGATGACAAAGGAGAGCACAGTTGCTAGTTCAGAAAATTAAATCCTTAGAGTGTGGAATTCTCTGCCAAATAATTTGAAGTCAATGAAAGCACTTGGTATTGCTTTTCTCACTTTGTTTGGGTCATCCTATGCTTATGAGCAGCTGTTTTCAGCATTGAATTATAGCAAATGTGATGCCAGAAACAGACTAATGCCGCGTACACACGAGCGGAATGTCCGTCAGAAAAAGTCAGATGGGAGCTTTTCATCGTATTTTCCGACCGTGTGTATGCCCCATCTGACTTTTTCTGTCGAAAATTCTGACGGACTTAGATAGTGAACATGTTCTAAATTTTTCCGACAGAACTAATTACTATCGGTAAAACCGCTCGTTTGTATGCTGTTCCGACGTACCAAAAACAACGCATGCTCAGAAGCAAGTATGAGACGGAAGCGCTGCAAATTCTGTGATCTTTTAATGCAGCGCATTCTTTTGTGCTTTATAATGCTAGAAGAAAGAACTTGTTTTGCTGTTGATATTCACACAGAGTTCTTACAAACTTATTTCTTTATTATTCCTCGTGATCTCATGAATAATCTTTTATTATTTTAAAGCCAGATCTCCAGAATAATGTTTTGAAATATTATTTATAGTCATGTTTTTTTAGAATTTTTTATTTCATCAAGATCTCCTTTTTTTTGGATTATTGCCAAATTATTTTCTAGTGATCTCCATAATATTTTTTTTTTTTTTGGTGTGTCAACTTACCACACTAATGCTGCGTACACACGAGCAGACTTCTCGTTGGACTGAACTCCGAAAGACTTTTCGACGGAGTTCCGACGGAGTTCCAACGAAAGGACTTGCCTACACACGATCATAACAAAGTCCAATCAATTCGAACGTGATGACGTATGACCGGACTAGAATAAGGAAGTTCATAGCCAGTAGCCAATAGCTGCCCTCGCGTCGTTTTTGGTCTGTCGGACTAGCATACAGACGAACGGATTTTTCTATAGGAATTGAGTCCGTCGGAAAGATTTGAAACTTGTTCTATTTCTAAGGTCCCTCAGATTTTTAGACAGAAAAGGTCAGATGAAGCCCACACACGATCGAATTGTCCGACGGATTCGTTCCGTCAGACCTTTGATGCCGAGAAGTCCGGTCGTGTGTACGCGGCATAACATTATTATCTTGTATTTTGTAACCTCAAGGAGGTTGGTTGGTGTCCCTTGTTAATTTGACATTGTCTTTTTGAAATGTACCTGCCTACTCACAAACAATCTGTCCTATTTTAATAAAAACACACATAGGCAAGTATTTTCTCAAAATAAAATATCCATTTATACTGGTTAAATAATAAAGAGGAACGCAAGGCTGTAGAAACTTTTGGAATTTGTGAAGCCTTTTGGCCCCAGGGCACACATCAAGTCTGTGTAAACAAAAAGTTTTTTCTTGAGGAGTCCATATAATTTTGAGCCCAATCTGGTCCAGAACTTCTGAGATCAGGACCAGCAGCAGATGATATCTATGTCCCCAGGCTGTGGTACTACACCAGCCTGCGTCTTCTGTCAGACCAGACTGAACTCAGGCCATCACTTTCTTCTCTTTGCTGCAACCTTCCCTCCACGCTTCCCTGCAGCCTTCCCTGCAGCCTGTGGCTCTGGTGGTGGACTTGTGGCAGGAGGAGGAGGATGGGTGAGATCATATATGTGGCTGTTCTCTGTCAGCTGACCCCTCAACCCCTTCTGAAGGCCCTCAAAAATAATTCACTCCTCCAATTTCAACAATCTTGTGGCTATATAGCAGCCATAGGTATCTTCAGTGTCGGGGGGGGGGGGGCCTCTGAGCACATCACTCGCTTCCCTAATGAAGCCCAGTGCTGCCTCCTCCGTCATCGTCCCCTTCCTGGGCCTTTTTGTTTGAAGGTAGAGGGGAAGCACCTGGTATTGGGTGAGGCTCCTACTGGGGCCAGCCACCTCCTGGCTGACGCTGGGCACGGCCACCTCCTGGCTGTCCCTAGGCGCGGCCTCCTCCTGCCTGCCACTTTCCAGACCCTCCTCCTGGCTGAGCTCATCCTGTGTATAAAAAAGAGACATAGTTTTAGTTTTTGTTTCATCAATCACACACAATTTTTAGCTCATGACTAGCAAATTGAATGTTAATAAATAGAAAAAACTATCATTCTGACCCCAGCATTTTTCTTTTTTGTCCCAAACATTTTAGCCACTACCGTCTATTCATATGTAAATCACTTTGTTTAAAATCATTAATTAGTTATCAATTATAACATCTAGTTAACATCATTAATAATATGACAATAAATATGTCTACAAATAATATACCTGGCTCCAGCTGGGCACATCCACTTCTTCCAGGATGGAAGGCCCAGGTTGTTCCTCGTCGGCCTCTGCTGGGGTTGAGGGAAGGGTGGAGGGAAGGCTGCAGGGAAGGGTAGAAAGTGATTCCCTGGCTTCAGTCTGGTCGTCCAGAAACCACAGTTTGTTGAAGTACCATAGCCTGGGTACATACACTTGCTCTGCTGCTGCTCCTGATCTGAGTGATTTCTGGATCTTATTATGCTCCTTCTTATACATGTTCCTCAAGATCCCAATTTTATTCTCCAAAAACGTCATGTTTGCATCAGGGACCCGAGTCTTCACAAGTTCCAGAAGTTTCTCCAGCGATGACCTCCTAGCTTGTTTATTATAATATAAGCTGTGTTTCACCTCCCACAAATTCCTTATCTCCCTGTATCTGTCTATGAAACTGGCCATGAATTTTGGGTCCTTAAAGTGATTAATCTTTGCTGTAAGACAATACACAAGACAAAAACACTAATGTCAGCCTAAACTCTCATTATCATATCCCAATATAGGCCTCACTCTTGAAGCAGTATAGGCCACTGTGATGGGCCAAGTTCAAATTTTACCTTAGTTTAGGATGTTCGCCACTTCCGTTCGTCCTCCCTCCACACACAGATCGTACGTACGACACATGCATGTTAGCTTGATATAGACTGCTCATGCGTGAATCTCCGCCCGCCCCTGACGTTCTTTCTCAAAGATTCCCCGCCCCTTCTCTCTTCGCCGCGCAGTAGAAGCAACATGGTGGATAAAGAGCAGGCGTGTGGAAATTATTCTAGTAACGAGGAGGAGGAAAGCCAGAAGCCCGAAACGACACAATCCCGGAGGAGGAGATTTAAGGCCTCCAATATTGCCTTTGAGGAGATGGTAGAGATGGTGTACATCTTGCGGAGGAACGACTATGATGGGAAGCATGGACCGTACCTAAACCCTAATTTGCAAAAGGCCAAGATCATGACGAAAGTTGTGAAGAGTCTGCGGCAGAATTTTGGGGTACGACGCTCCAAGGTCTGGTCAGACCTGAAACTGAGGGAGTCGGATCAGTATAGAAGAATAAAGAGAGTGCTTCTAAAAAGTAAGTAGTTGTCCTGTGTTCCTATCATTATTATTAGTTGCATGCTGCGCCATGTGCTTTTCTTTACTGTTGTACATTTTAAAATGGCAAATTTCATGTTCGTGGACCCAGTAATCGGTCGTAGGAAACATTGTTTGCTCATTAAATTCGATGTTTTGGGTAGATACAGGTTAAATACATTTGGTCATGCCTATTTGTATAAAATTAAGTTTTGTACATTGCTGTCTAGATGTGTTTGTAACTAGAATGAAATGCAAGCTTGATTCAGTGTAATGTAAGGAGAGGACACTCGGCAGCTGTTTACACATCTGGACTCAGGAGCACTAGTGTGGGACACAAAAACAAACTTTTTAAGGTGTCCCACACAGGTGCTCCAGTGGATACTGGGGGTGTCTCCATGTGTGAAAATTGTCACAGAAAGGTAAGTATTCCAGCTTTGGTAAGGTAAGAAATCATGTGTTCAGCTTGGAACTGTGCCCAAACCAGACAATTGTACCCCACTTCCAAGCAATGTTTCATATTCCTATTTCTGGACTCAGATATCTGTGTGCTAAGTATACCTTTTTTTTCATTCTCATAGGGGAGAAAAGACTCGGAGGACACCACTCAGAGGACACCAGGGACCCCCACATCACCAAGAAGGGGAAATCAGCCCAAGACCCCCCGAGGATCTGGAGGAAGGAGAGGAAGTGGGCGAGATTGTCACCCAAACAGGTGAGTGTCTGACACCCCAGCTTCAGGTAATCTATGTATGCCTGCATAGTTATAATACATGTTTTTTAACCAATTTTTAGGTGATGTGCTGGTTGTTGAAGAGCAAGCTGAACCTTTCACAAGTGACAGCGCCCAAAAGCTCATCCACGACATCATGCTGTGGAATAGTGAAATAGACATTATAAGGAAGAAACTGAATGTTATGGAACAACAAATGAAGAACATGATAGATGTGTTGGGGAGAATATAAATTGCTTTCAAATCCCATCCATTTTCCCATTTGTTGGACTAAACCAAATTTTTTTTTGTACAGTTTAAAAGCCAAATTTTGAAGATGCACATGGTGTGTCAACATGTGCTATCTGCCATCAGGGGATCTCAATGTATGCGTTTTGTGGGTGCAACCCCTTCCTTGTAACTCTAGTAGGTGAGAGGAAGGGGTTGCACCCCCAAAACATGTCCATTGATCCCCCATGATGGAAGATAGCACATGTTGACATTAGGCATGGGATCAGGAGGGAAATACCCATTTGGACTCCCAATTTGTGAGCATCTTCAAAATTTGGCTTTTACAGGGGTGACATCACCCCATCTGATGAAGGCAATATCAAGATATTTTTGAGACTATAATGTCTGATATTGCCTTCAGTTTTTATACGTTGAACTTTGTAAGTTCCAGAGTCATGTATCTTATGTTTTAAAACATGCCTGTTTCTACAAAAAAAAAAAAATTGAGAAAAAAAAAATGTTTCTAAAAAATTTTAAAAAGCACATGTGAATGTGCACAGAGTAAAAATTTTAATAATCAACAATGTGTGGCTTCTTCTTTCAATGCTCAGTACCAGTTTTGTAAGTAATTTTGTGTTTACAGTGACAATGGGGCTTATTTACTAAAGGAAAATCCACTTGGCACTACAAGTGCACTAGGAGAACCTAGGAGACAGCCAAAAAGAAACACAAGCAATAAAGAAATTTCAAGATTTGATCAGATTTTTTTTTTGTTATTATTAAAAATTAGACATTGTCTGGCATTGCAATGGCCCCCCTACCCGTAAAATAATTAACATATTTCTCCTGAACTTCAAGGGCGCTTTGGGATGCTAAGCTAGGACGGCCAGTATCCAGGCCCATAAGAGGACTGGAAGTAAGTCCGGCCTCAGGCCCAACTGAGGCAAGATAATTGTGTGATTTTTCTACGTAAAAAGTTGTGCAATATGCAGCAGCATAAGATTATGTGGCTGAGTTTATACTCCGCCATGTGTATGGCTGTCAGAAACAGGCGGAACCGGCTGGCCATTATCCCAAAGGCGTTCTCCACGACTCTTCTGGCTCTGGCCAGCCGGTAGTTAAAAACCCTCCTCTCTGGGGTGAGGGTTCTCTGGGGGAATGGCCTCATCAGGTGCTCGCCCAGCCCGAACGCTTCATCAGCAAGAAAGACGAACAGGGGTCCATCAACGGTGTCCGCATCAGGTGGCAATCCCAGGCCACCATTCTGGAGCTGTTGGTAAAACTCCGTCTGGGCGAAGACTCCTCCATCTGACATCCTGCCATTCTTCCCCACGTCCACATAGAGGAACTCATATTGTGCCGACACCACCGCCATTAACACGATACTATGAAACCCCTTATAGTTAAAATAGTATGACCCCAAATGGGGTGGTGGCACGATGTGGACACGCTTCCCATCTATAGCCCCTCCACAGTTGGGAAAGTCCCAACGGTTGGCAAAATGGGAGGCCACAGTCTGCCATTCCTGTGGCTTTCAAGGAAACCGTGGAGTCAAAACAGAAAAAATAATATTAGTACTTTTGCACATAACATTGCAAGCAGATTAGACACATTCTTGGCCAACATCAGTATAACATTTATTTTAAGGAGTATTTAAAGACAAAAATATAAGGGCCACTTATCAGATTAAAGTGGAGTTCCACCCTAAAGTGGAACTTCCGCTCATCGGATTCCTCCCCCCCTCCGGTGTCACAATTGGCACCTTTCAGGGGGGAGGGGGGTGCAGATACCTGTATAATACAGGTATCTGCACCCACTTCCGGGTATAGCTAGCCGCAGCTAGCCGCAGACTCCCCGCCCACCCCCGTTGTGTTGTGGGAAATACACAGTTCCCACAACACAACGGGGACCAGTGTAGACGCGCAGCTTCCTAATTCCCTCAGTGAGAATGGCGGCGGCAGCACCCGAGGATCGAGGGACGGCTCGGTCTCGGGTGCCGACATCGCTGGACCCCGGGACAGGTAAGTGTCCTTATTTTAAAAGTCAGCAGCTGCAGTAGTTGCAGCTGCTGACATCTAAAATTTTTTTTTTTTAGTGAAACTCCGCTTTAATCCCCCCTCTGATGGCCCATTGTAACAATTTTAGGGGGGGGGGTAGGGTTCGAGATGAGTTTGGGCCCCCCAAAAAAAGCCTTTGGCACTCTGCCTGAATTTAAGGACAACAATAACATTTGTACAGATTTTAGAGGGTGTTTGGGGTAAAGCACTACAATGGAGCTGACAAAATACATTAAGTGACTAGGCTATAGGTGTATATGGGCCCAGGATAGCATGCTGGGGAGGTTAGTGAAGGAAAATATGCATGTAGACCAAAAAAGGAGCATTAAAAGATTACAGCATGCATGGGCACAAAGGGGACATTTACAGCATATTACAATCATGGTAATTAGGGAATGATGAAAGAAATACAAAACATTAGCAAACATTAAATACAATAGAATGTGATGTTAAAGGAGAAAACTTACCTTAATATAGTCCTTCTGCAGGACCTGAATAATAGCAGAACAGGTCTCTGGGATAATGATCCCCAGAACTTGGGGAGAGATGCCTGTTGAGAACTTGAGGTCCTGCAGGCTTCTCCCAGTCGCCAAGTACCGCAATGTGGCGACTAGCCTCTGCTCTGGAGTGATGGGTTGCCGCATGCAGGTATCCTGCCTGCTAATATAAGGGGTCAGCAAAGCCAACAGACGGTGAAAAATGGGGTCCGTCATCCTGAGAAAGTTCCTGAAATCATCAGGATTATTCTCCTGGATCTCACGAAGCAAAGGCATGTGAGAGAATTGGTCACGCTGGAGTAACCAATTCTTGGTCCATGAACCCCTTGATCCCCACCCTGTTCATGGACTGGGCTTGAGTCAAAGAATGAACCCCAAAACCAAGCCTGCACACAGCATGAACTCTACGATGAATAAGTACACGCAACATGGCTTCAAAACCGTCGGCTGGTCAGAACGCACTAACAGAACGCACTGAAGAACAGCAAGGCCTGTGAAGAGCGAGCTGAAAATTAGAAGCTAACGGACAAGAACACACTGAAAAAACAGATTCGAACTGTCTACACGCTCTGAAAAGCAGATACAAACCCACAAGCACAAACTGAAGAGCAGTAACGGACTGAAAAGCACAAAAGCTGAAAAGCGCAAATCATCTCTCACCAAACTTCTACTAACATGAGATGTCCTGGCCTCGCCCCCCGTACTCCCGGAGTCTATGGGTAGCTATCCAGGCAGATAACCTTTTTCTGCGCACACAATAATAGACTGCTGTTTCTTGTCTGTGCCTTTATTGGCACGTTGCAGATTTTAATACAAGTGTGAATGACACACGTTATATGCGGTAAAACTGAAAATAACAAGAATAATATAACATTACCATACAATAGTAAACATCATATAAATAACAACTTAAATGACTATCTGCTTTCCCTAATAGCCTGTGGAGGAGGAAGGGGAAGATTGCTTACCTCCGATGCCATGGGTGGGAAGAGATTACATCTAGGCAGCTGGGATAACCTTGAAAATGCTGATCCCTAGGGGGTAATCACTTCCTGGCTAAAGAGGATGTGATGATTTATATGTCACATCCTTTAAAGGTTAAAAGTATTATTACAAATGGTATTAATGTTTGGCCAGTAGGTGGCGCATGCGTACAGCTAACCTGGAACAAATATAATTTATAGCTTAACCAGTTGCCGACCGCCGCACAACGATGTACGTCGGCACAATGGCACGGGCAGGCATAAGGACTTACCTGTACGTCCTTGCCTGCCCCCGGGCGGGGGGTCCGATCGGTGCCTGCGGCGGTCGGATTATCGTCAGGGGCGATTAAAGGTGAGGGGGAGGCCACTCATTCATGGCTCCCCCCTCGCGATCGCTCCTGGTGAATGAAATGCTTCCTCGGCTTCTGTAATGTAAATAGAAGCGGAGGAAGTGATGTCATCTCTCCTCGAGCCGGTCTTTTCGTTCCGGCGCAGAGGAGAGAAGACATCAAGTAAGTTTGCACCAACACTACACTTCCAGTAGAACACGCAGGCACACTTTTCACCCCCCGATCACCCCCCTGTACCCCCTGTCACAGTGACACCAAAAGCAGTTTTTTTTTTCTGATTATTGCATTGGTGTCAGTTTGTGAAAGTTATAAGTGTTAGGGCAGTTAGGGTTAGCCCCCTTTAGGTCTAGGGTACCCCCTAACCCCTCCTAATAAAGTTTTAACCCCGTGATCAGCCCCCGTCACCAGTGTCACTAAGCGATCGTTTTTCTGATCGCTGTATTAGTGACACAGGTGACGCTAGTTAGGGGGTTAGTATATAGGTTCGCCGTCAGTGTTTTATAGCGACAGGGACCTCCATATACTACCTAATAAAGGTTTTAACCCCCTGATTGCCCCCTAGTTAACCCTTTCACCAGTGATCACCGTATAAGTGTTACGGGTGACGCTGGTTAGTTAGTTTGTTTATTATAGTTTTAGGGCACCCGCCGTTTATTACCTTATAAAGGTTTAGCCCCCTGATTGCCCGGCGGTGATATAAGTTAAGTTTTAGGGTCAAATAAGGTCTGCGCCACCCCAGGCAGCGTCAGGTTAGTGCCAGTACCGCTAACACCCACGCACGCAGCATACACCTCCCTTAGTGGTATAGTATCTGAATGGATCAATATCTGATCCGATCAGATCTATACTAGCGTCCCCAGCAGTTTAGGGTCCCCAAAAACGCAGTATTAGTGGGATCAGCCCAGATACCTGCTAGCACCTGCGTTTTGCCCCTCGGCCCAGCCCAGCCCACCCAAGTGCAGTATCGATCGATAACTGTCACTTACAAAAAGCTAAGCACACATAACTGTAGCATTCGCAGTGTCAGGCCTGATCCCTGCGATCGCTAACAGTTTTTTGGTAGCATGTTGATACAGTCGCTGACAGTCAGGAGCTTTTTTGCCTGTGAGTCTCACTAGTGTATCACTAAATTTAGAGCCCAAAATGGCAAATCGAAGTTACACTAGTGAAGAGGCCTACACATTTCTGAGCATGACAGATAGTGAAGAGGAAGCCACTCATCTGTCAGATTCAGGCTCAGAATACGATCCTGTAGAGGACAGCGGCTCCAGGACAGATAGCTCTGACGATGGAGTTGTGGTCCCTGCCAAGGTCAGGCGTACCAGACCCCGAACTTCTTCTTCTGTCCTTGAAGTGCAAGAACCGCAGGGCTCTCGTATATGGAGCAGAGCAGTACTAGCGCCGCTATTCCTTCTGGTGAACCCTGGTCGTACATCCAGCACTGCAGTATCACGTGGTGACGTGGCGAGTCCCAGAAGTGCAGTTCAAGCTGGCGAGGTGGCAAGCACAAGTAGTGTCCCGCTGCCACCAAGAAGACGAACACAGGCCCGTCATGCCCATAGTGCCCTTCCTGCTGCATTCGCCAATCCTAATTTGGAACCCACCACTTCTGCAGCACCCGTACTTCCCCCATTCACTGGCCAACCCGGAATTCAGGTGGAAACAGTTGATCTTACAACACTTGATTTTTATTCTCTGTTTTTCACCGAAGATCTCTATAGATCTATTGTGGACCAAAGCAATTTATACGCTGGTCAACACATCGCCACTATTCCCCAGTCCTCCCTTGCCAGAGATTGGAGACCAATTACGGTCTCCGAATTTAAGCTCTTTCTGGGCCTTTCCCTCAACATGGGTTATAACTAAAAAAAGTGAGTTGCGGTCATATTGGTCCACTGACCCAATTCACCATATGCCCTTGTTCTCTGCCTCCATGACCAGGGCACGATACGAGCAGATCTTGCGGTTCATGCACTTCAACAACAATGAACTCTGTCGTCCTCGTGGAGACGCTGAATATGATCGGCTCTACAAAATTCAGCCCCTCGTAAACTACTTCAACCAATGTTTTGCAGACTTGTTTACTCCCCATCAAGTTGTCTGCGTTGATGAGTCCCTGATTAAATTTTCTGGCCGCTTGTCATTCAAACAGTACCTTCCCAGCAAGCGTGCCAGATACGGGGTCAAGATGTATAAGCTCTGTGACAGGGCCACAGGCTATACATGTAGTTTTATGGTTTACGAGGGCAAAGATAGTCATGTAGAGCCGACAAACTGCCCTGACTACATAGGAAGCGCTGGCAAGATTGTGTGGGACTTGGTGTCACCCTTATGTGGACAATTATTACACGAGCGTGCCACTTTTTAGTCACCTTTTTTGATCATCAAATTGGAGCATGTGGCACCGTGCGACCTAATTGCCGGGGCTTTCCCCAGCGGCTTGTAGATACCCGTCTTAGGCTGGGGAGAGAGCCTGCTTGCAGTGTAATAATTTGCTCGCTATGAAGTGGAGGGACAATAAGAATGTTTTCGTTCTTACCTCCCTTCATGCAGACACGACGGTCCAAATTACTACGGCGACTGGTGTTGTGGAGAAACCCCTCTGTGTCCACGAATATAACCGAAATATGGGAGGGGTGGACCTCAACGACCAGTTGTTGGCGCTGTACCTAGTTAAGGCCAGACGCTGGTACAAAAAAGTGTCTGTATACTTATTTCAAATGGCTTTGCTGAACGCTCAAGTGCTATACAGAGCTTCAGGACAGACTGGATCCTTCCTTAAATTCCAGGAAGAGATCGTCAGAGCCCTTCTGTATCCAGACGGTGCTCCACCTCACCTTCCCCAACCAAATGCAGTAAGCCGGCTGCATGAGAGGCATTTTCCTTATGTCCTCCCAAGTACCCCTACCCAACGAGCCCCCAAAAGAAAATGTTGTGTCTGCAGAAAGCGCGAATATAGGCGTGACACCCGCTATTATTGTCTCTCCTGTCCTGGGAATCCTGGTCTTTGCATTGGTGAATGTTTTGAGCGCTACCATACACTAGTTGAGTTTTAGCATAGGGTACAGCATTGCACAGACTAGGACACACTTTCACAGGGTCTCCCAAGCCGTGACTCCAGCGTCCCAAGCCGTGACCCAAGCCGTGACTCCAGTGCTGTCGGAGGTGATTTCACCACCACAGTTACATACTTCAGCATATATGCCGAAGTGTGGGGGCAGCAGTTGGCGGAGGAGCGATTTGCTCCTACCTTTTGAGGATGCCCCCATGCTTCGGCATATATATATTTTAGGCACAGGTTGCGTTAAATGTTTTATTTTTTACTATTTTTTTTGTATTTGCTTTGCAGGTATGGTAAGTCTTACTGTTATACTGTAATGTTATTTTGTTCTATTGTTAACCATCATTTGCTTAGCAGGTACGCCATTCAGTTGCAGCGCGGATTTATTTATCTTGACAGCAACAGCGTTTGCTCCCACGATACATAAAGCCGTGACTTCAGCGCTGTCGGAGGTGACTTCACCACCACAGTTACATACTTCAGCATATATGCCGAAGCGTGGGGGCAGCAGTGGGCGGAGGAGCGATTTGCTCCTACCTTTTGCGGGAGGATGCCCCCATGCTTCGGCATATATAAACGGTGCATATATGCCCATCATTAGAAGTGGGTGGATGAAGGGAGGTATTCTAATGGTGGGTATACCCACCGATCAATCTCTTTTTTTCGTTCAGCCCACAGGCTGCATGAAAAAAAAGTTTACAATATATGCCCAACAAGGACCAGCAAAGTACTGGTATGTTGCTGGACTTTAAGTGGTTATACCAGAATGATGCCTGCAGGTTTAGGTATCATCTTGGTATAATTCTTTTCAGCCAGCGGTCGGCTTTCATGTAAAAGCAATCCTAGCAGCTAATTTACATCTACACTGCTTTTACATGCAGTGGGAGGGAATGCCCCCCCCACCGTCTTCCATGTTTTTCTCTGGCTCTCCTGTCCCAGCTGACCATAGAGCTGATCAGAGACCAGAATGGCTCCAATCATCTGTATGGCCTAAGAAACCTGAAGCTACGAGCATTTTATGACTTAGATTTCGCCGGATGTAAACATCGCCATTGGGAAATTGGGAAAGCATTTTATCACATCGATCTTGGTGTGGTCAGATGCTTTGAGGGCAGAGGAGAGATCTAGGGTCTAATAGACCCCAATTTTTTCAAAAAAAGAGTACCTGTCACTACCTATTGCTACCATAGGGGATATTTACATTCCCTGAGATAACAATAAAAATGCTAAAAAAAAAAAAAAAAAATGAAAGGAACAGTTTAAAAATAAGATAAAAAAGAAAAAAAAAAAAAAAAGCACCCCTGTCCCCCCGCTCTCGCGCAAAGGCGAACGCAAGCGTCGGTCTGGCGTCAAATGTAAACAGCAATTGCACCATGCATGTGAGGTATCACCACGAAGGTCAGATCGAGGGCAGTAATTTTAGCAGTAGACTTTCTCTGTAAATCTAAAGTGGTAACCTGTAAGGGCTTTTAAAGGCTTTTAAAAATGTATTTAGTTTGTCGCCACTGCATGTTTGTGCGCAATTTTAAAGCATGTCGTGTTTGGTATCCATGTACTCGGCCTAAGATTTTCTTTTTTATTTCATCAAACATTTGGGCAATATAGTGTGTTTTAGTGTATTAAAATTTTAAAAAGTGCGTTTTTTCCAAAAAAAATGCGTTTGAATAATCGCTGCGCAAATACTGTGTGAAAAAAAAAATGAAACACCCACCATTTTAATCTGTTGGGCCTTTGCTTTAAAAAAATATATATAATGTTTGGGGGTTCAAAGTAATTTTCTTGCAAAAAAAAAATTTTTCATGTAAACAAAATGTGTCAGAAAGGGCTTTGTCTTCAAGTGGTTAGAAGAGTGGGTGATGTGTGACATAAGCTTCTAAATGTTGTGCATAAAATGCCAGGACAGTTCAAACCCCCCCCCAAATGACCCCATTTTGGAAAGTAGACACCCCAAGGTATTTGCTGAGAGGCATGTCGAGTCCATGGAATATTTATATTGTGACACAAGTTGCGGGAAAAAGACACATTTTTTTTTCTTTTTTGCACAAAGTTGTCACTAAATGATATATTGCTGAAACATGCCATGGGAATATGTGAAATTACACCCCAAAATACATTCTGTTGCTTCTCCTGAGTTCAGGGATACCACATGTGTGAGACTTTTTGGGAGCCTAGCTGCATACGGGACCCCGAAAACAAAGCACCGCCTTCAGGCTTTCTAAGGGTGTAAATTTTTTATTTCACTCTTCACTGCCTATCACAGTTTCGGAGGCCATGGAATGCCCAGATGGCACAAACCCCCCCCCAAATGACCCCATTTTGGAAAGTAGACACCCCAAGCTATTTGCTGAGAGGTATGGCGAGTATTTTGCAGACCTCACTTTTTGTCACAAAGTTTTGAAAATTGAAAAAAGAAAAAAAAAATTTTTTTCTTGTCTTTCTTCAGCTCAAACAAATGAGAGCTGCAAAATACTCACCATGCCTCTCAGCAAATAGCTTGGGGTGTCTACTTTCCAAAATGGGGTCATTTGGGGGGGTTTTGTGCTATCTTGGCATTTTATGGCCTACGAAACTGTGATAGGTAGTGAGGAGTGAAATCAAAAATTTACGCCCTTAGAAATCCTGAAGGCAGTGATTGGTTTTCAGGGCCCCGTATGTAGCTAAAAAAAGTCCCACACATGTGGTATCCCCATACTCAGGAGAAGCAGCAGAATGTATTTTGGGGTGTAATTCCACATATGCCCATGGCATGTTTGAGAAATTTATCATTTAGTGACAACTTTGTGCAAAAAAAAAAAAGTTTGTCACTTTCCCACAACTTGTGGCAAAATATAAAATATTCCATGGACTCAACATGCCTCTCAACAAATAGCTTGGGGTGTCTACTTTAAAAAATGGGGTAATTTGGGGGGGTTTGTGCCATCTGGGCACTTTATGGCCTTCAAAACTGTGATAGGTAGTGAGGAGTGAAATCAAAAATGTATGCCCTTAGAAATCCTGAAGGCAGTGCTTGGTTTTCGAAGCCCCGTACGCGGCTGGGCTCCCAAAAAGTCCCATACATGTGGTATCCCCGTACTCAGGAGAAGCAGCAGAATGTATTTTGGGGTGTAATTCCACATATGCTCATGGCATGTTTGAGCAATATATCATTTAGTGACAACTTTGTGCAAGAAAAGTAAAAAAAAAAAGTTTGTCATTTGTCACGCAGGTAGGCTCCCAAAAAGTCTCACACATGTGGTATCCCTGAACTCAGGAGAAGCAGCAGAATGTATTTTGGGGTGTAATTCCACATATGCCCATTGTATGTTTGAGCAATATATCATTTAGTGACAACTTTGTGCAAAAAAAAAAAAAAAGTTTGTTATTTTCCCGCAACTTATGTCAAAATATAAAATATTCCATGGACTCAACATGCCTCTCAGCAAATAGCTTGGGGTGTCTACTTTCCAAAATGGGGTCATTTGGGGGGGGGGGGGGGTTGTGCCATCTTGGCATTTTATGGCCTTCAAAACTGTGATAGGTAGTGAGGAGTGAAATCAAAAATTTACGCCCTTCGAAATCCTGAAGGCGGTGCTTGGTTTTCGGGGCCCCGTACGCGGCTAGGCTCCCAAAAAGTCCCACACATGTGGTATCCCCATACTCAGGAGAAGCAGCTAAATGTATTTTGGGGCACAATTCCACATATAACCATGGCATATGTGAGCAATAGATCATTTAGTGACAACTTTTTGTAAACATTTTTTTATTTTTATATCATTATTCAATCACTTGGGACAAAAAAAATTTAATATTCAATGGGCTTAACATGCCTCTCAGCAATTTCCTTGTGTCTACTTTCCAAAATGGGGTCATTTGGGGGGGCTTTGTACTGCCCTGCCATTTTAGCACCTCAAGAAATGAGATAGGCAGTCATAAACTAAAAGCTGTGTAAATTCCAGAAAATGTACCCTAGTTTGTAAACGCTATAACTTTTGTACAAACCAATAAATATACGCGTATTGACATTTTTTTTACCAAGGACATGTGGCCGAATACATTTTGGCCTAAATGTATGACTAAAATTGAGTTTATTGGATTTTTTTTTTTTAACAAAAAGTTGAAAATATAATTTTTTTCAAAATTTTCGGTCTTTTTCCATTTATAGCGCAAAAAATAAAAACCGCAGAGGTGATCAAATACCATCAAAAGAAAGCTCTATTTGTGGGAAGAAAAGGACGCAAATTTTGTTTGGGTACAGCATTCCATGACCGCACAATTAGCAGTTAAAGCGACACAGTGCCAAATTGTAAAAAGTGCTCTGGTCAGGAAGGGGGTAAATCCTTCCGGGGCTGAAGTGTTAACCACTTCAGCCCCGGAAGGTTTTACCCCCTTCCTGACCAGAGCACTTTTTACAATTTGGCACTGCGTCGCTTTAACTGCTAATTGCGCGGTCATGCAATGCTGTACCCAAACGAAATTTGCGTCCTTTTCTTCCCACAAATAGAGCTTTCTTTTGATGGTATTTGATCACCTCTGCCGTTTTTATTTTTTGCGCTATACACGGAAAAAGACCGAAAATTTTGAAAAAAAATGATATTTTCTACTTTTTGTTCTAAAAAAAATCCAATAAACTCAATTTTAGTCATACATTTAGGCCAAAATGTATTCGGCCACATGTCTTTGGTAGAAAAAATGTCAATAAGTGTATATTTATTGGTTTGCGCAAAAGTTATAGCGCCTACAAACTAGGGTACATTTTCTGGAATTTACACAGCCTTTAATTTATGACTGCCTATGTCGTTTCTTGAGGTGCTAAAATGGCAGGGCAGTACAAAACCCCCACAAATGACCCCATTTTGGAAAGTAGACACCCCAAGGAATTTGCTGAGAGGCATGTTGAGCCCATTGAATATTCATTTTTTTTGTCCCAAGTGATTGAATAATGACAAAAAAAAAAAAAATTACAAAAAGTTGTCACTAAATGATATATTGCTCACACAGGCCATGGGCATATGTGGAATTGCACCCCAAAATACATTTAGCTGCTTCTCCTGAGTATGGGGATACCACATGTGTGGGACTTTTTGGGAGCCTAGCTGCGTACGGGGTCCCGAAAACCAATCACTGCCTTCAGGATTTCTAAGGGCGTACATTTTTGATTTTACTCCTCACTACCTATCACAGTTTAGAAGGCCATAAAATGCCCAGATGGCATAAAACCCCCCCAAATGACCCAATTTTGGAAATTAGACACCCCAAGCTATTTGATTTGAGGCATGATGAGTCCATGGAATGTTTTATATTTTGACACAAGTTGCGGGAAAGTGACAAATTTTTTTTTTTTTTTTTTGCACAAAGTTGTCACTAAATGATATATTGCTCACACAGGCCATGGGCATATGTGGAATTGCACCCCAAAATACATTTAGCTGCTTCTCCTGAGTACAGGGATACCACATGTGTGGGACTTTTTGGGAGCCTAGCCGCGTACGGGGCCCCGAAAACCAATCACTGCCTTCAGGATTTCTAAGGGCGTACATTTTTGATTTTACTCCTCACTACCTATCACAGTTTCGGAGGCCATGGAATGCCCAGGTGGCACAAACCCCCCCCAAATGACCCCATTTTGGAAAGTAGACACCCCAAGCTATTTGCCGAGAGGCATGGTGAGTATTTTGCAGCTCTCATTTGTTTTTGAAAATAAAGAAAGACGAGAAAAAAAAATTTTTTTTTTCTTTTTTCAATTTTCAAAACTTTGTGACAAAAAGTGAGGTCTGCAAAATACTCACTATACCTCTCATCAAATAGCTTGGGGTGTCTACTTTCCAAAATGGGGTCATTTGGGGGTTTTTTTGCCACCTGGGCATTCCATGGCCTCCGAAACTGTGATAGGCAGTGAAGAGTGAAATCAAAAATTTACGGCCTTAGAAAGCCTGAAGGCGGTGCTTGGTTTTCGGGGTCCCGTACGCGGCTAGGCTCCCAAAAAGTCTCACACATGTGGTATCCCCGTACTCAGGAGAAGCAACAGAATGTATTTTGGGGTGTAATTTCACATATTCCCATGGCATGTTTGAGCAATATATCATTTAGTGACAACTTTGCGCAAAAAAAAATAAAAAAAATAAAAAATTGTCTCTTTCCCGCAACTTGTGTCACAATATAAAATATTCCATGGACTCGACATGCCTCTCAGCAAATAGCTTGGGGTGTCTACTTTCCAAAATGGGGTCATTTGGGGGGGTTTTGAACTGTCCTGGCATTTTATGCACAACATCTAGAAGCTTATGTCACACATCACCCACTCTTCTAACCACTTGAAGACAAAGCCCTTTCTGACACTTTTTGATTACATAAAAAAATAATTTTTTTTTGCAAGAAAATTACTTTGAACCCCCAAACATTATATATTTTTTTAAAGCAGATGCCCTACAGATTAAAATGGTGGGTGTTTCATTTTTTTTTTCACACAGTATTTGCGCAGCGATTTTTCAAACGCATTTTTTGGGGAAAAAACACACTTTTTTAAATTTGAATGCACTAAAACACACTATATTGCCCAAATGTTTGATGAAATAAAAAAGATGATCTTAGGCCGAGTACATGGATACCAAACATGACATGCTTTAAAATTGCGCACAAACGTGCAGTGGCGACAAACTAAATACATTTTTAAAAGCCTTTAAAAGCCTTTACAGGTTACCACTTTAGATTTACAGAGGAGGTCTACTGCTAAAATTACTGCCCTCGATCTGACGTTCGCGGTGATACCTCACATGCATGGTGCAATTGCTGTTTACATTTGACGCCAGACCGACGCTTGCGTTCGCCTTAGCGCGAGAGCAGGGGGGACAGGGGTGCTTTTTTTTTTTTTTTTTTTCTTTATTATTATTATTTTTTTATCTTATTTTTAAACTGTTCCTTTCATTTTTTTTTTTTTAAATCATTTTTATTGTTATCTCAGGGAATGTAAATATCCCCTATAATAGCAATAGGTAGTGACAGGTACTCTTTTTTGCAAAAATTGGGGTCTATTAGACCCTAGATTTCTCCTCTGCCCTCAAAGCATCTGACCACACCAAGATCGGTGTGATAAAATGCTTTCCCAATTTCCCAATGGCGCTGTTTACATCCGGCGAAATCTAAGTCATAAAATGCTCGTAGCTTCCGGTTTCTTAGGCCATAGAGATGTTTGGAGCCACTCTGGTCTCTGATCAGCTCTATGGTCAGCTGGCTGAATCACCGGCTGCATTCTCAGGTTCCCTGTTGAGACAGGAGAGCCAGAGAAAAACACGGAAGACGTTGGGGGGAGGCATTCCCTCCCACTGCTTGTAAAAGCAGTCTAGAGGCTAATTAGCTGCTAGGATTGCTTTTACATGAAAGCCGATCGCTGGCTGAAAAGAATGATACCAAGATGATACCTAAACCTGCAGGCATCATTCTGGTATAACCACTCAAAGTCGTGAATGGCGTACCTGAAGACAAAAAAATGGTTAACAATAAAGCACAGTAAACGGTAAGGTATAAAAAATTGCATATCTGAAAAGCAAACATGATAAAACATAATAACAATAAAACATTGCAGAATAGAATACAGTAAAAAAGAGCAGAACAATAGAGAGAGAATAGAGAGAGAGAGAACAATAAAACGACAACTATTTTTTTTTTATTTTATATTTTTGTATGTGTTTTTTTTTTTCTTTTTACACTTTTTTTTGTAACTAACTTTTATAACTGTAACCGGTTCCAGGTTCGGGTCTCTCAAAATGCGATGGCATCTTGGGAGACCCTGTGAAAGTGTGCCTAGTCTGTGCAATGCTGTACCCTACGCTAATACTCAACTAGTGAATGGTAGCGTTCAAAACATTCACCAATGCAAAGACCAGGATTGTCAGGACAGGAGGGACAATAATAGCGGGTGTCACGCCTATATCCGCGCTTGCTGCAGACACAACATCTTTTTTGGGGGGGTTCGTTGGGTAGGGGTACTCGGGAGGACATAAAGAAAATGCCTCTTATGCAGCCGACTGCATTTGGTTGGGGATGTGAATGGGGGAAGTACGGGCGCTGCAGAAGCGGTGGGTTCCCAATTAGGATTGGCGAATGCAGCAGGAAGGGCACTATGGGCACGACGGGTCTGTGTTTGTCTTTTTGGTGGCAGCGGGACACTACTTGTGCTTGCCACCTCACCAGCTTGAACTGCACTTATGGGACTCGCCACGTCACCAAGTGTTACTGCAGTGCTGGTTTGTCTACGACCGGGGTGTACTAGGCCGCTGGTGCTTGCCAGTTCACCAAAACGCTACAAAAAAAACTGTTAGCGATCGCAGGGATCAGGCCTGACTCTGCGAACGCTGCAGTTATGCGTTTAGTGTTTTGTAAGTGTCAGTGATCGATCGATACTGCACTTGGGTGGGCTGGGCTGGGCCGGGCGGAGGGGCAAAACGCAGGTGCTAGCAGGTATCTGGGCTGATCCCGCTAACACTGCGTTTGTGGGAACCCTAAACTGCTGGGGACGCTAGTATAGATCTGATCAGATCAGATATTGATCCGATCAGATACTATACCTCTAAGGGAGGTGTACGGTGCGTGCGTGGGTGTTAGCGGTACTGGCGCTAACCTGACGCTGCCTGGGGCTGGTGCTTGCCAGTTCACCAAAACGCTACCAAAAAAATTGTTAGCGATCGCAGGGATCAGGCCTGACTCTGCGAACGCTGCAGTTATGCGTTTAGTGTTTTGTAAGTGACAGTGATCGATCGATACTGCACTTGGGTGGGCTGGGCTGGGCGGAGGGGCAAAACGCAGGTGCTAGCAGGTATCTGGGCTGATCCCGCTAACACTGCGTGTTTGGAAACCCTAAACTGCTGGGGACGCTAGTATAGATCTGATCGGATCAGATATTGATCCGTTCAGATACTATACCACTAAGGGAGGCGTATGCTGCGTGCGTGGGTGTTAGCGGTACTGGCGCTAATCTGACGCTGCCTGGGGCGACGCATATCACCGCCGGGCGATCAGGGGGCTAAACCTTTATTCGGTAATAAACGGCGGGTGCCCTGACACTATAAAAAATAAACGAACTAACCAGCGTCACCCGTTACGGTTATACGGTGATCAGTGGTGAAAGGGTTAACTAGGGGGCAATCAAGGGGTTAAAACATTTATTAGGTAGTATGTGGGGGTCCCTGTCGCTATAAAACGCTGACGGCGAACCTAAATATTTACCTCCCTAACTAGCGTCACCAGCGACACTAATACAGCGATCAGAAAAATGATCGCTTAGCGACACTGGTGACGGGGGTGATCAAGGGGTTAAAACTTTATTAGGGGGGGGTTAGGGGGGTATCCTAGACCTAAAGGGGGGTAATACTCACTGCCCTAACACTGTAACTGTCACAAATTGACACCATGCAGTAATCAGAAAAAAAAAAATACTGCTTGCTGTCAGTTTGTGACAGGGGGGGGGGTGATTGGGGGGGGGATCGGGGGTGTAAGTATGTAAGTTGTGCACTTACATGTCTTCTCTCCTCGGCGCTGGGACGGAAACTGCCAAGCCGAGGAGAGATGACATCACATCCTCTGCCTGTGTGAAACCACACCCAGGCAGGGGAGGATTCCGATTGGCTGGGAGCGATCGCGAGGGGGGGGCCACGATCGGATGTTCTCCCCCTCGCCTCCCGACGCTCCCAGTCAAATGCCGACCGCCGCTGGCACCGGGGGGGGTCCGATCGGACCCCCCGCCCGCGGGAGGCAGATCACGTACGGGTACGTGATTCTGCCTGCCCGTGCCATTCTGCCGCCGTATATGTGCGTTAGGCGGTCGGCAAGTGGTTAATGATGTAGCAACACAATATACAATCAAATGACAATATGAATTCTCCTTTCTGAACCTAGAGAGAGAGAAAGGTCTCATGGAGACATAACACTCCCCGTCTGGCGTTAACCAACGCCACTAACAGCGTTATTGGACACAAGTAAAATCAAGTCCGATATGGGTCTGAGAAATGACTTTACTTCACCCTGTTTGGAAGTTTTAACTTCGACCTTCCTGACATGTCCATCTTTGCTTGGGAATGTCTGTGTGATAAGTCCCAAAGGCAAGTCATTCCTCTGTGCTTGTCAGTCTTTAACGAGCACCACATCTCCTGACTTCAGGTCTGGTTTGTTAACTTGCCACTTATTTCTGAGTTGTAGGGTTTAAATGTAATATCTCCTCCATCTGTTCCAGAAAGTGTTGGCTAGGCATTGCACCTGTCTCCATTGATGTCTGAAAAGGTCTTTATCAGTAAACTCTCCATTTGGAGCACTGACTGTGTTGGTTTTTTGGGTGAGTAGAGTTGCAGGTGTCAGCAACATGGGTTCCTCTGGATCATTAGTAACCGGAATCAGAGGTCTAGCATTTATGATAGCTGAGACCTCGACCATAAAGGAAGAGAGACATTGATGCGTGAGTCTGGCATTCCCCATTTGAAGGAAAATAGAATCCAAAATCTTGCGGGCTACGCCTATCATTCTTTCCCACACACCACCCATATGAGAAGAATGAGGAGGGTTACATGTCCAGGTACATCCTTGAGATACCTTTCCACACTGTTGTTGTCTAGATTGGAAAGGATCTGAAGTTCCTTGGCTGCGCCAACAAAGTTGGTGTCCCTATCAGAGTGGATGTGCTTAACGGGACCTCTAATGGCAATGAAGCGCCTGAGAGCGTTGATAAAGCTGGAAGTGTCCATTGATTCAATCAACTCTATGTGAACAGCTGGAAGAGTCATACAAGTAAAAATAACTGCCCAGCGTTTGCTGCTGGCGTGACCTCTCCTGGTTTGGCGAGTGGTAACGGACCAAAGACCGAATACGTCAAGGCCCACACTTGTAAAGGGAGGATCTGAGTTAAGTCTGTCAGGTGGAAGGTCAGCCATCTTTTGGGTTTGTAAGAGTCCACGGAGTTTACGGCAGGTAACGCAATTAAAGATACACTTGCTCACACATCTTTTTGCTCCTATTATCCACAGTCCAACCCTCAAAGCTCCTTCAGTGAATAGCCGGCCTTGGTGTTTAACTTGACTGTGATAGTGTTGTACAAGCAGAGCAGTGACATGGTGCTGAGCTGGGAGAATGAGAGGATGCTTCTCATCGTACTCCAAGGTAGCTTCTTTAAGGCGACCTCCTATTCTCAACAGGTTACTGCTGTCGAGGAATGGATCAAGTTTCCTTAGGACGCTGTCTTTAGGGATTGGCCTTTTGTTGTTAATACAGTCAATCTCTCTAGCAAAGGTCTCTTGTTGCACAGTGTAAATGATCAGATGTTTTGATTGCTCTAGGTCAGTCACTGAATATGTATTTTTACAGCGGTGCCAGCCTTTGCAGTTAGTCCTTTTTCCAAAGGAACGGCTATGTGAGATAAGGAAGTAATGGCTCTAATGAGTGATTTCCATGTGGAAAACCTGGAGAACAGATGAGATTTGAGTTGGTTTTGTGAAGCCACAGTGACTAATGCAGACACTTGTGGACGAACTTCTGCATCCTTGACTGCATCTATCAAGTTAAAGGTCTCTGGTTCAGAAGTGTTGTGTTCTGAATTGTACAGGAATGCAGGGCCTGTAAACCATGTTGTGTCCCAGAGACAGTTGGCTGAGACAGCTCTAGTTGCTAGGTCTGCAGGATTGTGTTTAGTTGGAACGAAGTGCCACTGTTTTGGGTGTGTGGATCTCCTAATCCTCAACACTCTATTACTGACGTAGACATAAAAGCGTCTGGTTTCGTTGTAGATGTACCCCAGGACAACTTTACTGTCAGTGTAGAACTCAGTGTCTTTGATTTCTAGGTTCATCTCTCTAGCAATCGTGTCGGCTAGCTCCACAGCTAACATTGCGGCAAAAAGTTCCAGTCTAGGTATTGTGTGTTCTGGGAGTGGGGCAAGTTTTGCTTTTCCTATGACAAAACCTATATGGCACTGTCCTTTCATATCCTTGGTCTTGAGGTAAGCTACAGCAGCGATTGCTTTGACAGAAGCATCGCAGAAAACACAAAGTCTTTGGTCTTGGACTTCTGTAGACGGTACAGGAGCATATGGTCAAGGGACCTTTAAGTTAGACAAGGCTGTCAGGGAATTTTTCCACTCTGTCCACTGATCTCTTTTCTCGGGGGGAAGTAGATCATCCCAATTCACTGTCTCTTGAATCAGGTCTCTGAGAAGTACTTTACCTTCAATGGTGACTGGAGCTACAAACCCTAGGGAGTCATACAGACAGTTTATGGTTGACAGAACGCCTCTGCGCATAAAGGGCTTTTCTTCCCGACTAACCTGGAAGGTTGACCTTAAGTCCCAGAGTAGTCCAAGGCTACGTTGCGTTGGCAGAGAGTCAAAGCGTTTAAGGACTTGTTCCTTGTTATTAGGTAGATGCTGTCTATGAGGTCTAAATGGGAGAGGTGCGACACAATTGTTTGACTCTTCCTTGGCTGTCTCCTTTTCCATTATTTGCAAGAAAAGTCTATCTTCAAAGGACATTGCTACCTGCTGGTCTTCCTTTGTTCTATGAAAGACTGTACACCCTAGGTGGTCTGGGTCACTGTCACAAGCGTGGTCATCTGTGTCTGGGTCTGCAGAGGAACAAGGTATGTGAGTACTACCTGGAAGCTCTTTTGTGATGAAGCTGTTGTGACATGGTTGCAAGGAGGAAGGGCGTCCTTTGTCAAGTATGTTAGTGAACATGCTACTGACAGTAGTGGGTCTGTGCACAGTCTTTAGGCAGACGTCCCCTACGATGACCCACCCCAGGTCAAGTCTTTGAGCAAAGGGAGTGTTGCGGGGACCATTAATCTGTTCTCTTACTTTATGAACCTGCAGAATGTGTCTTCCCAGGAGCAGCATCAACTGAGCCTGCTCGTCATATTCTGGTAGGAGATGGGCCATGCGTTTTAGATGAGGCTGGTGAATTGCTGCATCTGGTGTAGGGATTTCTGACCAGTTGTCTGGAATCTGGTTGCACTCGAGTATGGTGGGTAAAGGTAGGCGAATCCGACCGTCTATGGATTCTACACAAAAAGCAGTGGCTCTTCTCCCCGCCGTCTCAACAGTACCTGCACAAGTCTTTAGAGAGTAAGGGGAGCTTGGACCCCTAACACCGAAGGTGTCAAAGAATGTGGATTTAGCCATAGAGTGGTTGCTTTGGTCATCTAAGAGCGCATACATCTTGACAGCTTTGTTTCTGTGACCCATTGGATAAGCTCTAATAGATCTGAACAAGACCTACCGCCTGCAGGATCTTTGCATACCTCAGTACACTGTGAGGTAACCACTGAGATGTTTGGACCAGTATTCTCTTGCTCCCCGCCATGTTCCTTGGTATCGCCAGCTCGCTGGGCGGTCCAAGGAGCAGGGCCTGGATGTAGTGCTTAGTTGTGGTCTGTGTTGTCACACTCTGTGCATGTTACACTAACCTTGCAGTCCTTGGCAAAGTGTGATGTGGATAAACAGCACCTGAAGCATATGCGATTCTCTCTTAGGAAGGCTTTGCGATCTTCTAGAGACTTTCTGAACCTCGAAAGAGAGAAAGGTCTCCTGGAGACATAACATGATATAAACACGAGTGTCAGAGAGGTTCTCGGTTCAGGACACTTGCTGGGCACTCTGGAGCGCGCCGGCGCACGCGTGCTCGCGGTGTTTGGCGCCGGTTGCCCTATTTAGGCTGATGGGATGCTGTGCTCGGTGCTGTCCGATCATCAGCTTCCTGTTTCCGAACTTCCTGTTTCCCGTGTATTGCTCTGATCTCCCTGTGACCCGGCTTGTTTACTGGACTCTCTCTCTCTGCTATCCGCCTGCAAATTGACCCCGGCCTGCCTCTGACGTTGAACCTGCCTGACCCCTTGTACCGTGCTGATTGCCTGTTGCCAAAACCTGCCTGTGACCTGGACTTTGTATCTGCCTGCTCCCTTTGTACCGTGCTGACCGCCTGCTGCCAACTTTGCTAGTGACCGCATCTGCCTGTTCTGCACCTGTTAGCTGATCTCCAGCCTACCTATTACCACCTGCCAGCTTGTGTCAGGATCCTGAGCCTTATCCCTGCAAACCACCCGCCAGGCTCTCATACCATTCTGTGCTCCCGTGCCTTCTGTGTACTCTATCAGAGGCCGGGAACCAGATATGTACGGGAGACCATCCCCTGCTATATCGGGTTCCTCAGTCTGGTACGGGTAAGTCTGACAGTATCGGACAGCCATGTCCGAGCCCGAGCAGGGGACCTCTCCCATGGATGAATTATGCAGACACCTGGCGGGTCTCACACAGGCGGTGAAAAGCCTTCAAGAGGGCTATACCAGACTGGAGGAACGAGTTCAGGTGTTGTCCTCACCTGCAAACCCACAAGTTGCTTCCTCTGTTGGACTCTCACCTGCACCTTCAGTGGTTATGTTACTCCCTGAACCCAGGGTCTCTACTCCCGAAAGATTGAGCGAAATAAGTATCGAGCGTTTTGCAACGATTGCGAATTGTACTTCGCATTGCAACCACGCACCTTTTCTTTGGAAGCAACCAAGGTGGGTTTTGTCATCTCCCTGCTATCTGGAGAACCACAGTCCTGGGCCCACCGCCTCTTGGAGCAAAAATCAATCTGTCTGGATAACCTGAATACTTTCTTTACCACCATGTCTCAATTATATGAGGACCCTCAGTTAAAAGCCACTGCTGAATCCGCCTTACACGCCCTACAACAAGGGCGCAGGCCCGCAGAAGACTACGTTCTGGAATTTAGGCGGTGGAGTTCAGACACGGAATGGAACGACGTGGCCCTCCGTTACCAATTCCGTTTGGGGTTATCCGATGCTCTCAAGGACGAACTAGCACGGGTTGGCGTACCCCAAACCCTGGAAGATCTCATTAACCTGTCGGTGCAGATTGATCGGCGCTTGAGAGAGCGTTCCGAGAGGTCTGTTAACCAGTTCCGTCCCACTTGGGTCCTCCCCAAGGTCCCAAGTGCTACCAGCTCTGTAAGCCAAAGTCTTCATGCACCAGCTGCCTCAGCCCTTGATACTTCCGAACCAATGCAACTGGGGGTTCTCCGCCCGTCCCTCAATTCTGAAGAACGACAGCGCCGACGAGTCAATAACTTGTGCATGTATTGCGGAGAATGAGGTCATTAAGTGAGGTCTTGCCCAAATAAGACACGTAAGTCTCTTTCAGCTACTTCTAAGTTTGCACCTGCCTTGCCTAACCTTGCTAACCATCTGGCTCTCTCCGTTATCCTCCAGCTTCCAGGACAGGATCTGCTTACCTCGGCCATCATTGACTCAGGAGCCTGCAGTTGCTTCATTGATCTCGCCTTTGCGGCCCATCATCGCATCCCTCTTCAATCAAAGTCGCAGGGACTTGCTGTCCACCTCGCTGATGGGTCCACCCTTAGCTCTGGTCCGGTCACTCAGGAAACCATCCCACTGCTGGCTATCCTGAACACCTGTCATTGGGAGTTTCTCCAGTTGGACGCCATTTCTTCACCACTCTTCCCTATTATTCTTGGAATGCCTTGGTTGCAGGCTCATAACCCCAGCATTGATTGGGTTTCTGGAAAAATCAAGTTTCCGTCCAGTTACTGCCAACAGCACTGTTTATACAGAACTCTTGCGGAACCCAGTCAACTCTTGTGTCTGAACACCGACATGGAATCGCAGCAGGCGATTCCTGCCGCTTACCGAGACTTCTCCGATGTTTTTAGTAAGAAAGGGGCAGAAACCCTTCCGCCCCATAGACCCTACGACTGTCCCATAGAGCTGTTGCCGGGATCTGAAGTTCCCTTTGGGAGAATATTCCTTTTAACGGAGCAGGAGTTGGTTACCCTCAAAAAGTATATCAATGAAAATCTTGAGAGAGGTTTTATCCGCCCTTCTACCTCACCAGCCGGAGCCGGCATTTTTTTTGTTGAAAAGAAAGACCACTCGCTACGACCTTGCATCGATTATAGGGAACTCAATAAAGTGACCATCAAAAATCGCTATCCCTTACCTCTCGTGCCAGAGCTGTTTCAAAGATTGGGTTCAGACAAAATCTTTACCAAACTCGATCTCCGTGGGGCCTACAACTTAATTCGCATCAGAGAGGGAGACGAGTGGAAAACGGCCTTCCGTACCAGGTTCGGACATTTCGAATACCTCGTCATGCCCTTCGGCCTGTGCAACGCACCGGCGACTTTTCAACATTTTGTCAATGACATTTTTCGTGACCTTCTAGATTTATACGTTATAGTAAACCTGGACGACATCCTGATCTTCTCCCCCTCAGTTGATGAACACCGCAGGCATGTCAGGAATGTGTTAACCCGGCTCAGGCAGCATGGACTTTATGCCAAATTGGAGAAATGTGAATTTGAGCTTCAGAGCATTCAGTTCCTCGGCTTAATCATCTCTACCAATGGTGTTAAGATGGACCCTCAAAAGGTTGCAGCTATCCTGGACTGGCCCGCTCCCTCCGATAGAAAAGGGGTCCAACGCTTTATCGGCTTTGCCAATTTTTATCGGAAATTTATAAGGGGCTTTTCTGCTATAATCGCCCCCATCACGGAACTGACGAAACAGGGAAATCAATTCTGTTGGTCCCCTCAGGCACAATCGGCCTTTGGAAGGCTCAAGGAACTCTTTACGTCCGTTTCTATCCTGAAGCACCCAGACCCTGCTTTGTCCTTGAAGTGGACGCATCGGAGGTCGCGGTGGGGGCAGTGCTTTCTCAGCGGCAAGGTGCCAAGGCTCTTCTTCACCCCGTGGCCTTCTTCTCACGAAAACGCTCCGATGCAGAGAAAAATTATGATGTAGGAGATCGGGAGTTGCTGGCCATTAAAGCCACACTTGAGGAGTGACGCTACTTATTGGAGGGGGCTGCTCACCCCTTTTTGTCTACACGGACCATAAGAATCTAGAGTACTTGAGGTCGGCCAAGAGATTGAGACCACGGCAGGCAAGGTGGGCTCTGTTCTTCTCTAGATTCCAATTCCACATAACGTACAGACCAGGTACCAAAAACACCAAACCAGATGCATTATCTCGTATGTTCCATGACTCCAAGGAACCTTTGCCTCCAGACACCATTCTTCCGGCTGGAAACTTCCTGCTTCTTCAAGGAGATCTCATATCCCGAATTAAACAGGCCTCAAGGAATTGGTCCCCTCCTGTGGAAGTTGATGTAAGCTCGCAAGACGGCCTGTTCCGATACAAGGACAAAATCATGGTCCCAGAGGATCTGAGGATTGCTGTACTGGAACTCTGCCACGACCACAAATTGGCTGGGCATTTCATTGTGTTGAAGACAACAGAGCTGGTACAACGTACCTTTTGGTGGCCCCAGCTGGTAAGCGACTGCAAGAGTTTTGTGGAGTCTTGTATCACCTGTGCTCGGAGCAAGAGCAGTTTAGCGAAGGCCTGGGGTCTATTAAGACCCTTACCCGTGCCGGAAAGGCCATGGGAAATGATCGCGATGGACTTCATCATTGAGCTCCCGCCGACAGAAGGCTACTCCACCATCTTTGTCATTGTAGACAGACTCTCCAAAATGGCCCACTTCCTACCCATGAAGGGTACCCCATCAGCTTTGGAAACTGCAAAAATATTAATTAAGGAAATTGTACGCCTACACGGAGTCCCCTCAAGTATAGTATCTGATCGGGGGGTACAGTTTACTTCCAGGTTTTGGAAAGCTCTCTGCAGATCTCTTGAGATAGAATTGGCATTCTCATCGGCCTACCACCCCCAGACAAATAGGCAGACGGAGAGAACTAATCAGACTCTAGAACAGTATCTCCGATTTTTCTGCTTTCTCACAAAATGACTGGGTCTCTCTTCTGCCTATTGCCGAGTTTGCCTACAATAACTGTGCATTCGGCCATCAAGCAAACACCATTTTTTGCAAACTATGGTTTTCACCCATCCTTTTTAACCAGCTGCTTACCTGAATGTGCGATTCCTGCAGTCTCTGAAACTATGAACTTCTTCATCAGTAACAACAAATTATTGCAGGAAACCATGGCTAGAACCCAAAAGTACAATAAGAAGATGTATGACAGGAAGAAGCGAGGACAATTGTTGTTGGAACCTGGCAACCAGGTCTGGCTGTCTACCAGTAATGTAAGGATGGCCTGTCCCTCGAGGAAGTTAGGTCCCAGGTTCATGGGTCACTTTTCAGTCAAGAGGAAGATCAATGATGTGACCTATGAGCTGGACTTACCTAACTCACTGAAGATCCATCCGGTCTTTCATGTGTCTCTACTTAAACCCATTACCCCCAATTCCTTCTTGGGTCGCAATACTGGCCCGCCTGAACCCGTAATTATCGACAACGAGGAAGAGTTTGAGATGGAGGCAATTTTGGATTGCAGGAAGAGACAAAACCAAATCCAATATTTAATCAAGTGGAGGGGGTACGGACCAGAAGATAATTCTTGGGAGCCGAAGGGTAACTTACACGCTGAAGAACTCTTGAGGGATTTTCGGAACACCCATGCGGATAGACTGGTCCGGCTGGGCATCCAGAGGCTGCCCTTAAGGAGGGGGCATTGTCAGAGAGGTTCTCGGTTCAGGACACTTGCTGGGCACTCTGGAGTGCGCCGGCTGATGGGATGCTGTGCTCGGTGCTGTCCGATCATCAGCTTCCTGTTTCCGAACTTCCTGTTTCCTGTGTATTGCTCTGATCTCCCTGTGACCCGGCTTGTTTACTGGACTCTCTCTCTCTGCTATCTGCCTGCAAATTGACCCCGGCCTGCCTCTGACGTTGAACCTGCCTGACCCCTTGTACTGTGCTGATTGCCTGTTGCCAAAACCTGCCTGTGACCTGGACTTTGTATCTGCCTGCTCCCTTTGTACCGTGCTGACCGCCTGCTGCCAACTTTGCTAGTGACCGGATCTGCCTGTTCTGCACCTGTTAGCTGATCTCCAGCCTACCTATTACCACCTGCCAGCTCGTGTCAGGATCCTGGGCCTTATCCCTGCAAACCAACCGCCAGGCTCTCATACCATTCTGTGCTCCCAAGTCTTCTGTGTACTCTATTGGGGGCCGGGAACCAGATACATACGGGAGGCCATCCCCTGCTATATCGGGTTCGTCAGTCTGGTACGGGTAAGTCTGACAACAAGATTAGCAGAAGGAACCCAAAGGGTGGCGCGATCGCTATTGCACTTCCTTTTTTCTAGTCCCGTTGTATGTGCTGTACGTCACCGCGTTCTGGACGGTCGGACTTTGGTTTGACCGTGTGTAGGCAAGACCGCTTGAGCGGAATTCCGTCGGAGAAACCTTCAGAGTTTATTCCGACGGCAAAACTGGTCGTGTGTACGTGGCATAACAGATGAACTGAGTGCTGTATGTGTTGCTCTCAAACTAACGGAGTATGAGCCAAGGTTTGACAAGTTATCAGCATGCATACAACAGCAAAAATCACATTAATTGTGCAAAAGCATACCAAATGTCAACATTTACCTAATGCAGTGTTTTCAGTCCAAGACATGAGTTGTTTCTGTGTTAAGCAAGTTTAGTTTTCTTGTTTATCTTGCTCACCCTCATACAGGTTGACTTTTACTTTTGCTAATACAACACCTATAGTAAGCAGGGAAAGGACCCAGAGTAAGGCTTGCCCAATACAATTTCAGCAATTACCAGTGATCAGCAAAGGCATCTTTACCAGTGCCCAGCAAAGGCATCCTTACAAATGCCCAGCAAAGGCATCCTTACAAATGCCCAGAAAAGGCATCCTTACCTATGATCAGCAAAGGCATCCTTACCAGTGCTCATCAAAGGCATCCTTACCAGTGCTCAGTAGGGATGAGCTTGATGTTCGGGTCAAACATGAGTTCAACTCGAACATCGGGTGTTCGCCTATTCGCCGAAGAACAAACATTATAGCTGCTCCTGATGAGTGGAAACAACCCACGAAACGCGTCGAGCATGAATTTTTGATGCTATGCCACATTAATCATGGGTTTACTAGGGTTTTACTGTTTGAATCAATCATGTAATCTTATATGCTATTTTATTCCTTATTATGTCCTTTCATGCATTAGGGATGTTGCCGGTTCATTATTTCATGTGTGCAATAACTTCTATTATATTACCTGGATTGTTATATGATGTACTTATCATGTCCTTCTTTATTCTGTATTGTACATATTGATTTATTATTATTAATGTTACCGGTATACAGTGCCTAATTATGGCTAACAATAAATATTTCTACAATTAATTGATTGATTGATTCAACCTAAGTGATGTGTATCATATAAAGTCCTATTTTCCCAATTTCCCTTTTCCTATTTTTTTCTCAACGAATATGGAATGGAGACCAATGCACGACATGTCATGGCCTCATATAAAGTTCCAACATTTTTTCTCTTTCTTTCAAATGTAATATTGGATGGATTCACACACTTATCTATGTTGCTATTTCCATGATTTTTTTGATTTTTTTGTTGACTAGTATCAAGTGCCAGCGGTAGGACACTTGCTATACTGGAATTGTTACAATTTTTGTTTTTACTCTGTGAGGTCATTTTTTGGGGGCTGCTGCTTTTAGCCCCGGGAGCTGCAACGCACACCGCGGTCACCCCCAGCCCCCATTTCGATCATTCTGGTCGTCGGGGTTGCGGCTGCGCATGCGCTGTGCGTTGACGCCACGCCCACACGTCCTGCGTACGACGTCACTTCTGACGCCGCGGGCAGACGTGGTTTTCATCTGCGTGCACCACGAGGGAGGATAGGCGCCCATTTAAGAGCAGTGTTTGCTCTGACATGGTCGCCTCCTCTCTCTTAGCACGCTACGTGACGTTGGTGGGGCTCTACCGGCGGACAGATTTCTTTTACACCTCTACTCCGCTTGGTTTACACCAGATATGGTCTATTTTGGTCTACTTGGTTTGCACTGTTTATTCCCAATTGGATTTCCCCAGACACACTTGAACTTCAGGTAATCTTTTTCCTATGGATGTTACCCTTGGCCTTATGGTGGCAAATGCACTTTCATAGTATTTTTACTATCTCTATGATTACTACCTTCATATATCTTGATTACTTTACCTGGGGACCCTCCTTACTCTGCTACCTCTTTCACTTATGCTTTATTATTATTGCTTTTTTACACACTTTATTTTTTTATTTCCTATCACTTCATATCACCAAAACCCCCCCCCCCCCTTTTCGTTTCACCTATATTCTCCCATTCACTACCATGGCACCTCTACTTGTATGCTTACACCCTTCCCTAATTATTTATTGATACAGACGCCCTACGGGGCCAACACCTGTTACTATACACCTGGCCCTATCGCCGCCTGCACAGCCATCACCTCAGCTCCCGGGGGGGCAGTCTTTCGCCCCCTGGTACCTCTGATGTATCTTCACTATCATTATTACCCATACTCTACATTAGCTACTCATAGGTAAGAATGATTGGACTATAAGTTCTATGTCCCTCTTCTCCCTATTCTTTGATCAATTACCATTGATGAAAGATTTTTATTTTATTTTACTCTATTATAGATACCTCCAATGTATAGCTGCTCCTGATGAGTGGAAACAACCCACGAAACGCGTCGAGCATGAATTTTTGATGCTATGCCACATTAATCATGGGTTTACTAGGGTTTTACTGTTTGAATCAATCATGTAATCTTATATGCTATTTTATTCCTTATTATGTCCTTTCATGCATTAGGGATGTTGCCGGTTCATTATTTCATGTGTGCAATAACTTCTATTATATTACCTGGATTGTTATATGATGTACTTATCATGTCCTTCTTTATTCTGTATTGTACATATTGATTTATTATTATTAATGTTACCGGTATACAGTGCCTAATTATGGCTAACAATAAATATTTCTACAATTAATTGATTGATTGATTCAACCTAAGTGATGTGTATCATATAAAGTCCTATTTTCCCAATTTCCCTTTTCCTATTTTTTTCTCAACGAATATGGAATGGAGACCAATGCACGACATGTCATGGCCTCATATAAAGTTCCAACATTTTTTCTCTTTCTTTCAAATGTAATATTGGATGGATTCACACACTTATCTATGTTGCTATTTCCATGATTTTTTTGATTTTTTTGTTGACTAGTATCAAGTGCCAGCGGTAGGACACTTGCTATACTGGAATTGTTACAATTTTTGTTTTTACTCTGTGAGGTCATTTTTTGGGGGCTGCTGCTTTTAGCCCCGGGAGCTGCAACGCACACCGCGGTCACCCCCAGCCCCCATTTCGATCATTCTGGTCGTCGGGGTTGCGGCTGCGCATGCGCTGTGCGTTGACGCCACGCCCACACGTCCTGCGTACGACGTCACTTCTGACGCCGCGGGCAGACGTGGTTTTCATCTGCGTGCACCACGAGGGAGGATAGGCGCCCATTTAAGAGCAGTGTTTGCTCTGACATGGTCGCCTCCTCTCTCTTAGCACGCTACGTGACGTTGGTGGGGCTCTGCCGGCGGACAGATTTCTTTTACACCTCTACTCCCCTTGGTTTACACCAGATATGGTCTATTTTGGTCTACTTGGTTTGCACTGTTTATTCCCAATTGGATTTCCCCAGACACACTTGAACTTCAGGTAATCTTTTTCCTATGGATGTTACCCTTGGCCTTATGGTGGCAAATGCACTTTCATAGTATTTTTACTATCTCTATGATTACTACCTTCATATATCTTGATTACTTTACCTGGGGACCCTCCTTACTCTGCTACCTCTTTCACTTATGCTTTATTATTATTGCTTTTTTACACACTTTATTTTTTTATTTCCTATCACTTCATATCACCAAAACCCCCCCCCCCCTTTTCGTTTCACCTATATTCTCCCATTCACTACCATGGCACCTCTACTTGTATGCTTACACCCTTCCCTAATTATTTATTGATACAGACGCCCTACGGGGCCAACACCTGTTACTATACACCTGGCCCTATCGCCGCCTGCACAGCCATCACCTCAGCTCCCGGGGGGGCAGTCTTTCGCCCCCTGGTACCTCTGATGTATCTTCACTATCATTATTACCCATACTCTACATTAGCTACTCATAGGTAAGAATGATTGGACTATAAGTTCTATGTCCCTCTTCTCCCTATTCTTTGATCAATTACCATTGATGAAAGATTTTTATTTTATTTTACTCTATTATAGATACCTCCAATGTATAGCTGCTCCTGATGAGTGGAAACAACCCACGAAACGCGTCGAGCATGAATTTTTGATGCTATGCCACATTAATCATGGGTTTACTAGGGTTTTACTGTTTGAATCAATCATGTAATCTTATATGCTATTTTATTCCTTATTATGTCCTTTCATGCATTAGGGATGTTGCCGGTTCATTATTTCATGTGTGCAATAACTTCTATTATATTACCTGGATTGTTATATGATGTACTTATCATGTCCTTCTTTATTCTGTATTGTACATATTGATTTATTATTATTAATGTTACCGGTATACAGTGCCTAATTATGGCTAACAATAAATATTTCTACAATTAATTGATTGATTGATTCAACCTAAGTGATGTGTATCATATAAAGTCCTATTTTCCCAATTTCCCTTTTCCTATTTTTTTCTCAACGAATATGGAATGGAGACCAATGCACGACATGTCATGGCCTCATATAAAGTTCCAACATTTTTTCTCTTTCTTTCAAATGTAATATTGGATGGATTCACACACTTATCTATGTTGCTATTTCCATGATTTTTTTGATTTTTTTGTTGACTAGTATCAAGTGCCAGCGGTAGGACACTTGCTATACTGGAATTGTTACAATTTTTGTTTTTACTCTGTGAGGTCATTTTTTGGGGGCTGCTGCTTTTAGCCCCGGGAGCTGCAACGCACACCGCGGTCACCCCCAGCCCCCATTTCGATCATTCTGGTCGTCGGGGTTGCGGCTGCGCATGCGCTGTGCGTTGACGCCACGCCCACACGTCCTGCGTACGACGTCACTTCTGACGCCGCGGGCAGACGTGGTTTTCATCTGCGTGCACCACGAGGGAGGATAGGCGCCCATTTAAGAGCAGTGTTTGCTCTGACATGGTCGCCTCCTCTCTCTTAGCACGCTACGTGACGTTGGTGGGGCTCTGCCGGCGGACAGATTTCTTTTACACCTCTACTCCCCTTGGTTTACACCAGATATGGTCTATTTTGGTCTACTTGGTTTGCACTGTTTATTCCCAATTGGATTTCCCCAGACACACTTGAACTTCAGGTAATCTTTTTCCTATGGATGTTACCCTTGGCCTTATGGTGGCAAATGCACTTTCATAGTATTTTTACTATCTCTATGATTACTACCTTCATATATCTTGATTACTTTACCTGGGGACCCTCCTTACTCTGCTACCTCTTTCACTTATGCTTTATTATTATTGCTTTTTTACACACTTTATTTTTTTATTTCCTATCACTTCATATCACCAAAACCCCCCCCCCCCCCCTTTTCGTTTCACCTATATTCTCCCATTCACTACCATGGCACCTCTACTTGTATGCTTACACCCTTCCCTAATTATTTATTGATACAGACGCCCTACGGGGCCAACACCTGTTACTATACACCTGGCCCTATCGCCGCCTGCACAGCCATCACCTCAGCTCCTGGGGGGGCAGTCTTTCGCCCCCTGGTACCTCTGATGTATCTTCACTATCATTATTACCCATACTCTACATTAGCTACTCATAGGTAAGAATGATTGGACTATAAGTTCTATGTCCCTCTTCTCCCTATTCTTTGATCAATTACCATTGATGAAAGATTTTTATTTTATTTTACTCTATTATAGATACCTCCAATGTATAGCTGCTCCTGATGAGTGGAAACAACCCACGAAACGCGTCGAGCATGAATTTTTGATGCTATGCCACATTAATCATGGGTTTACTAGGGTTTTACTGTTTGAATCAATCATGTAATCTTATATGCTATTTTATTCCTTATTATGTCCTTTCATGCATTAGGGATGTTGCCGGTTCATTATTTCATGTGTGCAATAACTTCTATTATATTACCTGGATTGTTATATGATGTACTTATCATGTCCTTCTTTATTCTGTATTGTACATATTGATTTATTATTATTAATGTTACCGGTATACAGTGCCTAATTATGGCTAACAATAAATATTTCTACAATTAATTGATTGATTGATTCAACCTAAGTGATGTGTATCATATAAAGTCCTATTTTCCCAATTTCCCTTTTCCTATTTTTTTCTCAAACATTATGGGGCGTTCGTAGGAAATTCGAGCGCCCGCAGAACTCCCCATAATGCACTGAGAGATCACAGTGCATTGCTGTATGATGACTGGCCAAAGCATGCACCTGACCTGCATGCTTTGGCCAATCCCAGCACCCTCAGCTAAGAGAGCCATAATTGGCCAGAGGCAGGGCAGGGTATTTATTATAGGTTTCCTTAAGATCGCACACTTACAATGTAATTCAAAATAAAAGAGCATGTAACAACAATGTATCACAAGTCGATAGTCCTGACTACCTCTCACCACTCCAGCGGTGTTCCCCGGTAAGGCAAGCAGGGCACCCTCTGACGAAGCAATCACAAAACTAGTCAGGGCCTGACCGCGCAGCAACCTACATCGTCGGCTTTCCTGCTTGCCTTACCCGGGAACATCGCTGGAGCAGTGAGAGGTAGTCGGGAGTATCGACTTGTGATACATTGTTGTTACATGCTCCTTTTTTTTACTTACATTGTAAGTGTGCAATCTTAAGGAAACCTATAATAAATACCTTTTAGTACTGGATTACGCTATGTGTATCCTTGTTCTCTGCTTGTGACGAGCAAACATCTAGATGGATTACATGCAGAGAGCTGACAACACCCATTGCAAGCCAAGTGTATAACCCAGGATCATCTGACAGAGTGTATGCAGTGAGCAGACATCATCCATTGACAGATAAGCGTATAGCTCAGTATCATCTGGTAAGTACATTTCCTAGGGGGATTGTGACACGTGCAGTGTGGAGGAGGCCAGGGCCGTCTTTAAGGCAGGGCAAAAGGGGCAGCTGCCCTGGGCCCTGTCATTGTTGTGGGGCCCAAAGCAGCTGCCTCATACTTGCCAACCTTCCCAGTTTAAATTCCCTTGTCTTTTGAGGTTTTAGTCTCATGCTGTGTCCTAATATCTCAGTGTGAAGTTCTGTTATTAATGCTGCCCAGCTCTGTCTTGTTGTTGTGTACAGATGACTCACCCACAGACCCTGTGTTTACACGTAAATACCGGCATTGATATGTAAATAGCAGCGGCATTCATATGTAAATAGTGGCAGACCAGCAGCATTCTAAACAGAGGTGGTATTCATATGTATATCATGCCCTCCTGAGGTCATATCCACCATCACCTATACTGAATGCTACCCACTGGGGAGATAAAGGGGCATGCTTGAAAGTCCTGCCTACAACTGTGGCCATTAAGCCTAACATCAGCCTGTTTTGCAAAGGTAAGCAAATTAGTGTGGGGGGGGGGGTAGTGTGTGGTATGCAGAGGTAGGCAGAGAAGGAATTACAATTTGGGGTACACAGGTGAGCAAGGTCCAGTCCATGGTATGCAGCCAGTGAGGAGATGATGTGCTGTAACCTCTAGCAACCAATCAGTAAGCAGTAATGATGTGCAGTAACCAATCAGTGAGCAGTATTGATGTACAGTAATCTCTAGCAACCAATCATCAAGCAGAAATCATGTGCTGTATCCTCTAGCAATTGATCAGTAAGCCGAAATGTGTGCTGTAACCTCTAGCAACCAGTCAGAGAGCGGTAATGATACACTGTAACCTCTGGCAACCAATCGCAATCACTGTCTGATCTGATTCAGTAAACTAATTTTGAGTCTAGCTGCTATTTATTGTATGTCTCAGAGCAGGTGGAGAGCAAAACTGCATGGGGGGGCCCCAAGAAAATTTATTGCCCAGGGTCCAATCAAAATTAAAGACGGCCCTGGAGGAGGCGATTGTTTTGAATTACTATCTGCAACGTTTTTTCTGTGACGGACAATCCTACATTTACATCTACCTCATTTTATATATAAAGTGGACTTCATACTTATTTAACTATTTTAGTGAACTTTTAACAAATCCTAAAATGTTTGGATTATTTTAGCGCTGCTAATGTTATGGTATTTGTTGCTGTGACATATTTCTGCTTTAATACAGTGCAGCCGTAGTGCAGTTGCTACTACATTTCTGGTGGTGTACACATTACACAATACAGTGCAGTTGTAGTGCAGTTGCTACTACACTTCTGGTGGTGTTCACAATACAGTGTGTCAGGGAAGAAACAGGAACCAGCCTTGCCAATATCGTTTCGGCGCATACGTGTGCGCAAACCAACGGAGCGGCGTGCGCGCATAACGTGAGTTCTTTTGCTGGCCTATAAAAAGCTGCTCAGCTCCATGTTTAACCCCTTACCGCCGACCGTACGCACATCTGCGTACTCGGCTTTCGGGGGTTATACCGGGATGATGCCCGCAGCTGCAGGCATCATCCCGGTACCGTTGTTCAGAGCAGGCGATCGGCTACCCGTATATAACAACCGATGTGGCTAAAAGCCGCTCGGCTGCTATACCGGAGGAGCGGGAGGGGACATCCCCCACTCCCGCCGCCTCCCGCCGCTCTTACCGGGCCACCCGTGCGATCGGGAGGCCCGGTGTCCAATCGTCTGTGTCCGGCGTCTGGGGGCGGGCTGGAAGGAAGCTGTGGGCGGCTTCGTTCCAGCCTTCTCAATGTAAACGCGGAAGCGACGTCATGACGTCACTTCCCGTTTACTTGGCTGCCAATGGCGCCGAATTTAAAAAAATATACAGTGTTCAGAATCGCCGTTTTCGGCGATCTGAATATTTTGAAGTGTAAATGAGGGATGGGGGGTCTTTTAGACCCCCCATCTCTCCATAAAGAGTACCTGTCACCACCTATTACTGTCACAAGGGATGTTTACATTCCTTGTGACTGCAATAAAAGTAAAAAAAAAACATTTTTAAAGCGCCCCCGACCCCGCGAGCTCGCGCAGCGAAGAAAATGCATACGGAAGTTGCGCACGCATATGTAAACGGTGTTCAAATAACACATGTGAGGTATCGCCGCGATCGTCAGAGCGAGAGCAATAATTCTAGCCCTAGACCTCCTCTGTAACTCTAACCTGGTAACCGTAAAAAAAAATTTAAAGCGTTGCCTATGGAAATTCATAGCTACCATAGTTTGTCGCCATTCCACGAGTGCGTGCAATTATAAAGCCTGACATGTTTGGTATCTATTTACTCGGCGTAACATCATCTTTCACATTATACAAAAAAATTGGGGTAACTTTACTGTTTGGATTTTTTAAAATTCGTGGAAGTGTCCCTTTTCCAAAAATTTGCGTTTAAAACACCGCTGCACAAATACCGTGTGATATAAAATATTGCAACAATCTCCATTTTATTCTCTAGATTCTCTGCTAAAAAAATATATATAATGCTTGGGGGTTCTAAGTAATTTTCCATAAAAAAATATGGATTTTAACTTGTAAACACCAAATTTCAAAAATAGGCTTAGTCATGAAAGGGTTAAATTGCTGGTTTATCTCTCAGCTTCCTGTGTTCCTTGCCTCTGTATCCTGCCTTGTGATTACCCGTTGTGACCCGGATTGACCCTGACCTGCTCTGATCTCCTCTTGCACCTGACTCTCTGCTTGCCTTACGGACTTTGCTACCAGTCTTCTGTGCTTGACCCTCAGCCTGTTTACGGACTCTGCTACCAGTCTTCTGTGCGTGTCTCCTCAGCCTGTTTAAAGACTTGCTACCAGTCACCTGTGTTTGACTCTCGGCCTGCTGTTGGACTCTGCTATTCATCTACCCTATTGGGCTCCAGTGTCTACCAGTCCCTACACGACTGCCAGCTTCCCGGTGACCTTCACGCAAGACCTGCCCAGCCTACTGCTGGCTCGTGCCTCTTTGTGCCCTTCACCCTCTGTATCACCACCAAGGGTGGAATATGCTTAGTCGCAAAAGAGAACCGCTCTCAGCTTCTCGGCCTCGGTGAGTACCTCCCTGACACAGTGCAACCGTAGTGCAGTTGCTACTACTTTTCTGGTGGTGTACACATTACACAATACAGTGCAACTGTAGTGCAGTTGCTACTACTTTTCTGATGGTGTACACATTACACAATACAGTGCAACTGTAGTGCAGTTGCTACTACTTTTCTGGTGGTGTACACATTACACAATACAGTGCAGCCATGGTGCAGTTGCTACTACTTTTCTGGTGGTGTACACATTACACAATACAGTGCAGCCATAGTGCAGTTGCTACTACACTTCTGGTGGTGTACACAGTACAGTGCAACCGTAGTGCAGTTGCTACTACTTTTCTAGTGGTGTACACAGTACACAATACAGTGCAACTGTAGTGAAGTTGCTACTACTTTTATGGTGGTGTACACATTACACAATACAGTGTAGCCATAGTACAGTTGCTACTACACTTCTGGTGGTGTACACGGTACACAATACAGTGCAACCGTAGTGCAGTTGCTACTACACTTCTGGTGGTGTACACAATACAGTGCAACCATAGTGCAGTTGCTGCTACACTTCTGGTGGTGTACACAATACACAATACAGTGCAACCATAGTGCAGTTGCTACTACTTTTCTGGTGGTGTACACATTACACAATACAGTGCAGCCGTAGTGCAGTTGCTACTACTTTTCTAGTGGTGTACATAGTACACAATACAATGCAACCATAGTGCAGTTGCTACTACTTTTCTGGTGGTGTACACAGTACACAATACAGGGCAACCATAGTGCAGTTGCTACTACTTTTCTGGTGGTGTACACATTGCACAATACAGTGCAGCCGTAGTGCAGTTGCTACTACACTTCTGGTGGTGTACACAATACAGTGCAGCCGTAGTGCAGTTGCTACTACTTTTCTGGTGGTGTACACAATACAGTGCAGTGTGGTGTTGCAAAACAAAATATACATCATGTCCGGAAGGCCACCAAGGAGAGGCAGATGCTCACAGGCCACTAAAAGAGGGCAAGCAGGCTCTGTGACTACAGTCAACAGTGCTGGTCGTGGACATGGTGCATCCTCTGCAGGTGCACCATGTCCACAGGAGCATGTAATTACAATTTTTGATCAAATATTTCACAGCAGGGCCCGTTCCTGCGCCCAACAAGAGTATCTGTGAGGGGTTACAGTGTTGTGGCACCACCACCACCACTGCCTAAGGCCCAATTTTTCTGCCCCTGTTTAACAGGGCCATGTAATTACAATTTTTGATCTAATATTTCACAGCAGGGCCCATTCCTGCGCCCACCAAGAGTAACTGTGAGGGCTTACAGTGTTGTGGCACCACCACCACCACCAAGGGCCCAATTTTTCTGCCCCTGTTTAACAGGGGCATGTAATTACAATTCTTGATATAATATTTCACAGCAGGGCCCGTTCCTGCGCCCACCAAGAGTAACTGTGAGGGCTTAAATTGTTGTGGCACCACCACCACCAAAGGCCCAATTTTTCTGCCTCTGTTTAAAGCGGAGGTTCACCCACACCGCCAAAAAAAAAAAAATATTAAAAGCCAGCAGCTACAAATACTGCAGCTGCTGACTTTTAATACATGCCCACTCACCTGTCCCAGGGTCCAGCGATGTCGGCAGGGGACGCCGAGAACCCGCTCGGTTCTCGGCAGCTGCCGCCATCCTAGGTGAGGAAATCAGGAAGTGAAGCGTTGCGGCTTCACTTCCCGGTTCCCTACTGCGCATGCGTGAGTCGCGCTGCGCGTCCCTAGTGGTCCCCGCTCTCTCCTGGGAGCTGTGTGTTCCCAGCAGACAGCGCGGTCGGGACGGGAAGAGGCATAGACTCCCATGGGAGTCTATGCCGGAAGTGGGTGCAAATATCTGTCTTAGACAGGTATCTGCACCCCCCTCCCCCCTGAAAGGTGCCAAATGTGACACCGGTGGGGGGGAGGGTTCCGAAAAGCGGAAGTCCCATTTTTGTGTGGAACTCCGCTTTAACAGCAGAACCTGTTCCTGCACACAAGAAGAGTAACTGTTGTACCCCTAACGTACACCTACCATTTCACAAAAAAAGTGTAAAAAATGTTAAAGACAAGAGACGGTTTTTGACAATTCCTTTATTAATTTCTTCTTCTTTCCCGCTTCTTCTTCCATCTTCTTTCTTCTGGTCTTCCTTCGGTGTTCTTCTTCTTCCTCCATCTTCTTCTTCCCCCGCTTCTTCCTCCGGTCTTCTCGTCCGGGATCTTCCTCCGGTTTCTTCTTCGCTTCGTCCTCTGCACGATCCGCCTCAGTGGGAGTCTTCAGCTGTTGAGGTGACAGTTCTTATATAATGGAGGGCAGGGCCACCAGGTGACCCCACCCCCGTCTGACACACGGGGACTTCCCTATGGCTTTCCCCGTGTTGTCAGAGTGGGGCGGGGTCACCCTGTTTACGTAAATGGGTGACCCCGCCCCCCTCTGACAACACGGGGAAAGCCATAGGGAAGTCCCCATGTGTCAGAGGGGGCAGGATCACCAACTGGTCCCGCCCTCCATTATATAAGAACTGCCACCTCAACAGAAGCGTCACACAGCAGAAGACTCCCACTGAGGCGGATCGTGCGGAGGATGAAGCAGAGAAGAAGCTGGAGGAAGATGCTGGACGAGAATACCGGAGGAAGAAGTGGAGGAGGATAGAGGAAGAAGCGGGGGAAGAAGAAGATGGAGGAAGAAGAAGAACACCGAAGAAAGACCAGAAGAAGGAAGATGGAAGAAAAAGCGTCGAAAGAAGAAGAAATAAAGGAATTGTCAAAAACCGTCTCTTGTCTTTTTTAACATTTTTGACACTTTTTTTGTGAAATGGTAGGGGTACATTGTTAAAGGGGGCTTTCAGATTCCGATAAGCCCCCCGCCCACAGACCCCCACAACCACCGGGCAAGGGTTGTGGGGATGAAGCCCTTCTCCCCATCAACATGGGGACAAGGTGCTTTGGGGGGCCGCTACCCCAAAGCACCCCCCAATGTTGAGGGCATGTGGCCTGGTATGGTTCAGGAGGGGGGGGCGCTCTCTCGTACCCCCCTCTTTTCCTGCGGCCTGCCAGGTTATGTGCTCAGATAAAGGTCTGATATGGATTTTTGGGGGGACCCCACGCCATTTTTTTTTTTCATTTTGGAGCGGGGTTCCCCTTAAAATCCATACCAGACCTTTAGAGTCTGGTATGGATTTTGAGAGGGACCCCCACGCCATTTTTTTTTTATTTTGGCGCGGGGTTCCCCTTAATATCCATACCAGACCTGAAGGTCCTTGTATTGAATTTAGGGGGACCCCCACGCATTTTTTTAAATTTTGGTTCGTGGTTCCCCTGTGGGGAAATTCCATGCCATTTTTTATCAATGAACTTTTATGTGTATCGCTGGACCGACAATTCATTATAGCCAGCGATAGTACTTTTAAATTACTTTTTCTCTTTTAGAAATGTAATTTTGTACTCGCACTGTTCTAAACACGAGAAACATGCGCCACTTTACAGGCATACTATAGACACCCCCCAGGTACGAAATTTAAAGGAATATTACACTTTTATTGTTTCACTTTAAGCATTAATAAAATCACTGCTCCCGAAAAAACGTCCGTTTTTAAAACTTTTTTTTGCATTGATACATGTCCCCTGAGGCAGGACCCAGGTCCCCAAACACTTTTTATGACAATAACTTGCATATAAGTCTTTAAAATTAGCACTTTTGATTTCTCCCATAGACTTTTAAAGGGTCTTCCGCGGCTTTCGAATTTGCCGCGAACACCCCAATTTGTTCGCTATTCGGCGAACGGGCGAACAGCCAATGTTCGAGTCGAACTCATGTTCGACCCGAACATAAAGCCCATCCCTAATCCTTACCAGTGCTCAGCAAATGTATCCTTATCCAAAAATACATGCACTTGTATTGTTTTTTTTTTTATTAAAAAAAATCAGTTTAATTGAAAGCTCTGTTATTGTGTTTTTCTTTTAAAACAAAAGCTGTTAATTAGTTTGGACAACTGTACGAGTTGTTTTTTCTAAACCAAAACCTCGGTATTCAGGTTTAATTGCAGTGTTGGCACGTTGAAAAAAATAAGTAGTTTTGTGTTGCTGTTTGGGCACTCGGGCTCAAAAAGGTTCGCCATCTCTGCGTTATCCTATTGGGCAGAGAGTGGGCTTAACACTGGCTGTACACAGTTCTATAATAGCAATCTCGTTGCTGAACAGACACAAAATCCTCTCTACAGAAGCATCTATCCAAAATATCTCTCTGCAACATGAATATGGGCAGTCTATTTTTGTCACAAAGCACAATTTGGCTTAGTCTTTCTGTTTATACCTGCCCATTTTTCTGCCTATAAAAAAGCCAGTCACTGAGGTTGAAGACCAAAGAAAGAGTAAAAGTAAGAGAATGGAGCATCATGCAAAAGAATAACTAGGATCAAAGGTGTAAATGGATATTTTGAGTCAGGAAGAATTTTTCCTCCATTTTCAGATTAAATTGTCTGAAATGTGTATTATACATACCTGGGGCACCGTGGTTTTGGATTCAATGTGGTTTCTTATTATGTCAAATCTGCAAAGTATTTAGTTGCACTGCATTGTACTAAACCAATATAAATATAAATACTTGGAGGAACTCATATAGGGTGTCATAGACCGAAAGTTTTGGTGCTTGCGCCCCATTCATGTACCTGTAAGAGAAAGGTACATGAATCTGTTTATGTTTGCACTGGGGAATTAAGTGCTCACACTGTACACTCCTTCCTCTGTGCACTCCTGCCCTCCCTCCCCAGCCACTGCTCCCATCACACTGACAGGTGCATGGCATGGCTGACCTTGACAGGGAACTGAGAGACGAGTGTCCCATCAGGTCTGCTTCACTTTTGGTTGACAATGCACGGGAGTGGGCGGATCCATAGCCGCTATTAAGTCGAATAGCGGCTTTTTAATCTGCCCCCTGCTGTGCACTGTCAATCAAAATGAAAGCAGACCTGATGGAGTACTAGTCTCTCAGCTCCACATCAGGATTTACCGCCTGTTCTTTGACTTTTCTGTGATCCCAACCTGAAACCACTCGTTACCAAACTTTGGCTTGTTTACTGACTGTGCTTCTGCTTGATCCCTACCTGCTACTGGACCCCTGCTGGCTCACCTCCTGGTGGGGCGAACCTGAGGACCGCGACCTGGCACTAGCATGCACAGAAACTCATATCCATCATCAGGAGCTCTGGTGAAGTCCAAATAGTGGTTGGACCCTGCACCTTGGGTGAGCCCATGTCATCCGCCAGGGTGTCCTACTTGAGTACTTATCCCATACTTCACAACCAGTGTTACCAACCCGCCGAAGTGAAATTTACTGGCAGAACGCCACAATTTACAAGCGGCACCAATTTTTTAATGGCAAAAAGTGCAAATATCCTTATTTGAACTATAAACACATAGCTAGTGCTATTAGCAATGTGTTTAAGTTAAACAAAAGTCAAAAAACATATTTCTCAATTTACAGAGTTATCCATTGCATCAGAGTCTGCAGGACGGTGACCAGAGGCCACCTTCCGCAGAGTGAATACACTAAGGTAAGGCGGGGGGGGGGGGGAATTACTAATATAGAGGGGAACCTTTATATCGGTGCCCCCTTACATTATTGTATTCACTTCCCCTTACATCAGTGACCCCCCTTAGACTGGCCTGGCAGCGCTGTCACTGACCTCCTCTCAGGTGCACCATGCAGGGCTCAGTCAGATGGCTCCAGCTTGGCGGCTCTGGTTTTATTCTATAGTCTCCTCTCCACAGTCCACATATGTCTGTCTCTTCCTGTAACCCCCATCCCGGCGGCGCTCCCACTCTTGACTCCTTTCTAGGATCCCCTCAGATACTGCAGACATGATAAAAGACAAGAGATGGTCAGAGGCTGCAGACATGATACAGGAGGTGGTCAGAGGCTGCAGACATGATACAGGAGGTGGACAGAGGCTGCGGACATGATACAGGAGGTGGACAGAGGCTGCGGACATACTACAGGAGGGGGACAGACAGACTCGAGTCCAGTCGAAAAATACGCTCATCTGTATGCTAGTCCAACGGACAAAAAACGACACTAGGGCAGCTATTGGCTACTGGCTATCAACTTCCTTATTTTAGTCTGGTCGTGCGCCATCACGTACGAATCCGTCGGACTTTGGTGTGATCGTGTGTAGGCAAGTCCGGTTGTTATGCCGCGTACACACGAGCGGACTTTCTATCCTACTTGGTCCGGCACACTTTCCGACGGACTTTGTCCGCCAGGTGCGCCGGACTTTAAAACGGACGGACTTGCCCACACACGCCGGGACTTTCCGGCGGGCTAAGTCCGCCCGTCTTTCCGACGGACTTTCGCCGGAGTTCCGGCGGACTTTCAGAATGAACGGACTTGCCCACACACGGACAAGTCCGTTCATTTTGAACGTGACTCAGGTGCAACGGGACTAGAAAAGGATGTCAATCTTGCCGCTTTTATCGGCGAGATTGACACCTTACTAGCCCCGTCGCGGGGCATACCAGGCCCTTAGGTCTGGTATGGATTATAAAGGGGAACCCCGCTACGCCGAAAAAACGGCGTGGGGTCCCCCTAAAATCCATACCAGACCCCGATCCGAGCACGCAGCCTGGCCGGTCAGGAAAGGGGGTGGGGACGAGCGAGCGCCCCCCCCCCTCCTGAACCGTACCAGGCCGCATGCCCTCAACATGGGGGTGGGTGCTTTGGGGGAGGGGGGCGCCCTGCGCCCCCCCCCCAAAGCACCTTGTCCCCATGTTGATGAGGACAAGGGCCTCTTCCCGACAACCCTGGCCGTTGGTTGTCGGGGTCTGCGGGCGGGGGCTTATCGGAATCTGGGAGCCCCCTTTAATAAGGGGGCCCCCAGATCCCGGCCCCCCACCCTATGTAAATGAGTATGGGGTACATGGTACCCCTACCCATTTACCTAGGAAAAAAGTGTAAGTAATAAAACACACTACACAGGTTTTTAAAATATTTTATTAAACAGCTCCGGGGGGGGGGATCTTCCTCCGGCTTCGGGGGTCTTCTTCCGGCTTCGGGGGTCCCTCCGCTTCATCTTCTCCCGGCGTCCGGTTGGTTCTTCTCCGCTCTCTTCTCCCGGTGTTCCTGTTCTTCGGCCGGCTCCTCTGCTGTCTTCAAGTAGCTCTCTTGCCAGCAGAGGTCCGGACTTCTGGGCTTCTGGGCTTCTGGGCTTCTCTTCCCCAGATGTTGACACGACGCTCTCTCCTGCTGGACTGCTCTCCGAGGGCTGCGTTGTGACTTATATAGGTGGAGACCCCGCCCCCTTTTGATGTCACAGTCCCTGGGCATGCTGGGACTGTGACGTTTTAGGGGGCGTGGTCACTGGGTGATGTTGACCACGCCCCCTAAAACGTCACAGTCCCAGCATGCCCAGGGACTGTGACATCAAAAGGGGGCGGGGTCTCCACCTATATAAGTCACAACGCAGCCCTCGGAGAGCAGTCCAGCAGGAGAGAGCGTCGTGTCAACATCTGGGGAAGAGAAGCCCAGAAGCCCAGAAGCCCAGAAGTCCGGACCTCTGCTGGCAAGAGAGCTACTTGAAGACAGCAGAGGAGCCGGCCGAAGAACAGGAACACCGGGAGAAGAGAGCGGAGAAGAACCAACCGGACGCCGGGAGAAGATGAAGCGGAGGGACCCCCGAAGCCGGAAGAAGACCCCCGAAGCCGGAGGAAGATCCCCCCCCCCCGGAGCTGTTTAATAAAATATTTTAAAAACCTGTGTAGTGTGTTTTATTACTTACACTTTTTTCCTAGGTAAATGGGTAGGGGTACCATGTACCCCATACTCATTTACATAGGGTGGGGGGCCGGGATCTGGGGGCCCCCTTATTAAAGGGGGCTCCCAGATTCCGATAAGCCCCCGCCCGCAGACCCCGACAACCAACGGCCAGGGTTGTCGGGAAGAGGCCCTTGTCCTCATCAACATGGGGACAAGGTGCTTTGGGGGGGGGGGGCGCAGGGCGCCCCCCTCCCCCAAAGCACCCACCCCCATGTTGAGGGCATGCGGCCTGGTACGGTTCAGGAGGGGGGGGGGCGCTCGCTCGTCCCCACCCCCTTTCCTGACCGGCCAGGCTGCGTGCTCGGATCGGGGTCTGGTATGGATTTTAGGGGGACCCCACGCCGTTTTTTCGGCGTAGCGGGGTTCCCCTTTATAATCCATACCAGACCTAAGGGCCTGGTATGCCCCGCGCTCGCCGCAATAGGAAAATGTGTTTTTCCTATTGCAGCGAGCGTGAGATGCAATACCCTGCCCTCGTGTTGTATCTGGTCCGTCGGACCAGCCTACACACGAGCGGGCTTTCCGTCGGACCAGCACACACACGAGCAGACTTTCCGCCCGAAACTGAGTCCGGCGGAAAGATTTAGAACTTTCTTCAAATCTAGGTCCGGCGGGCTTTTGGGAAAAAGTCCGCCGGAAAAGTCCGCCGGTGCCTACACACGGGCGGATTGTCCGGCACACTCTGGTCCGCCGGACCAAGTATGCCGGAAAGTCCGACCGTGTGTACGCGGCATTAGAAATTCCGTCAAAAGTCTGTCGTAACTCCGTCAAAAGTTCGTCGGAAAGACCGTCGGACCTTTGCTGTCGAAAAGTCCGACTGTGTGTATGCAGCATTAGGGTTTATCTGCACACCTCTGTTGTTTTGTGAGATTCCCCATAGGCTGGGAGGATCCTTACTATCCATCTATGAGCCATTAATATGATGTAGGGGGTAATGTTAGATGGATTGATGTTATCTTGAGAATTTGTAGAAGGCACCTAAATCAAGAGGAAGCGGAATGTCTGAAAAATGTGTACATGTGACTACAAGGCAGTATACTGTTGGGGCGTTTTTACCTTTCTAATGTATATTATGCTATTCAATGTTCTCTTTTATTCTATCTGACAACATTATCGTTCTTATGTCAAGTTAATGTTTTCCTGGGATGCATATCTAAAAGTCCCTGGACTGGGTAACTTATGCTATTGTTTTGACCTCCTGTGTTCACAATGTAGCAGGACATCTGCTTGGCATGGGACCTGGAAGCAAGTCGAAATAACTGTAGTGGAGGTGTCCACTACAGTGATTTCTAGCTCAGAGGCATTCCACAGTATGGCATATGCATAGTTAGTTACATTGGTCCAAGTCTGACCAATGTAACTATGTAAAAATATCCAGTTCCTCTTTTATAATCAAAACATTTAGTTTTGCAGTATGATTCATATTTTAGCTAAAATGTTAAAATGTTGTTTTTAACAGAACAGGCATAAGCCCATGAACATGTCAGAAGTAGGGTGCCCACGTGTCCCGGATTGCCCGGGATTATCCAGTAATTCACATTTGTGTCCTGTGTCCCGGGCACCTTCATTCCGGGACAATACAGTGTCCCGGAATGAAATAAGTACACACAGTCGCCGTAATAAACGATTGCCAAACTGGTTGCTAGGGCCGCCCCGCCTCGCGTCTAGCAACCAGTGACATCACATTTGCAGAGTGTCTTCGGATCAGAGGGAGGCTGAGGGAACAAGGCCTTTACCCAGTGCTGCCCTGCGCTCTCCGAGTCCACCCACCTCCTCTCCTCCCCCTGACGCGGCAGCAGCAGCAGAGAGAGCAGCATCAGTCATTTCGGACTCCTCCAGTGACCTCTCGGCGCCGTCAGAGACTCGGCAGGCGGTGCTATTCTATATTGCCAGTGCTGGCTAGTCTTAGATCCACGGCTCGGCTGTTCCCGGTCCCGACTCCCGCTGAGTCCCGCTCGCAGTGCATTGGAGCAGCCAGTGCGACATCTCCGACCTCCTCCTGCCCGACTGCCTGAGGTGGGCCCCCCACGCTGACAATAGCGACCGTGATGGGCACACTGGCAGCATCTGATGGGGTCCAGTAGCGATAATTGATGGGCACACTGGCAGCATCTGATGGGGCACAATAGTGACAATTGATGGGCACACTGGCAGCATCTGATGGGGCACAGTAGCGACAATTGATGGGCACACTGGCAGCATTTGATGGGGCACAGTAGCGACAATTGATTGGCACACTGGCAGCATCTGATGGGGCACAGTAGTGACAATTGATGGGCACACTGGCAGCATTTGATGGGGCACGGTAGCGGCTTTGATGGGGCACACTGGCAGCAATTGATGGGCACAGTGGCGGCAATTTATGGGTACAGTGGCTGCGTTTGATGGCACAGTGGCTGCGTTTGACACAGTAGCTGTGTTTGATGGGCACAGTGGCTGCGTTTGATGGGCACAGTGGCTGCAATTCATGTTTTTTTTTTTCAGTTTGTTTGCGCCCCCCCAAAAATGTTGAGCACCAGCCGCCACTGCTGTCCCCCACTTGTCAGCCTAATTTATTACTGTCCCCCACTTGTCAGCACCATTCATTACTGTCCCCCACATGTCAGCCCCATTCATTACTGTCCCCCACTTGTCAGCCTAATTTATTACTGTCCCCCACTTGTCAGCCTAATTTATTACTGTCCCCCACTTGTCAGCTTCATGTATTACTGTCACAATAATACACAATGCCGACAAGTGAGGGTCAGGGGGGACAGTAACACATGAAGCTGACAAGTGGGGGTCAGTAATATATGAAGCTGACAAGTGGGGGAAAGTAATACATGAAGCTGACAAGTGGGAGATTTGAAAGTGATACAGGGGAACAACAACTGAGGGGACAGTAATAAAGAAGGTGACACAAGTGGGAGGCAGTAATGAAGAAGGTGACACAAGTGGGAGGCAGTAATGAAGAAGGTGACACAAGCAGGGGACAGTAATGAGAAAGGTGACACAAGCGGGGGGGGGGGGAACAGTAATGAAGGAGAAGGTGAAACAATTGGGGGACATTAATGAAGAAGAAGGCGACACAAGTGGGGGACAGTAATGAAGAAGAAGGTGACACAAATTGGGGACAGTAATGAAGGAGAAGGTGATACAAGTGAGGGACAGTAAAGAAGCTGACAAATGAGGGGATATGAAGGTAACACAGGGGAACAACTGAGAGAAATGGTAATGAAGGTGACCCAGGGAATGGAGGGGACGCTAATAAAGGTGACACACAACGAACTGAGAGGACATTGATAAAGTGAATTGAACTACGTGACATAGTTTAAAAAAAAGTATCAAAAATCATCTTTTTTTGGGCGGGCTTGGGTGCGGGGGGGGGGGGCGGGCGTCCCTGAATGGCAGTTTGGAAATGTGATCACCCTAGTCAGAAGTCTGCCTAGGAAAATCTGAAGAAGAAAATTCAAAATGATTATCAATGTACTTTTTCTGGAAATGTCTCATGGCAGCAGACGCATGATGATGTCCCAGGAAGATCCGATTATCATATTATCATTTTAAAGAAGGAAATTCTAATTGTAACATTCATATGGGAACCCAAATAGACAATGACTCATAAAAATGAACATGAACACGTGTGTATATATATATATATATATATATATATATATATATATATATATATATATATGTGTGTGTAAAATGGTAAGCGAGCTAGACAATAACTATTGAATTGCAGACCCTGAATGCAGTAGAAAATGGACTAAGGTCGTCCATAGATGCAGGGTGCACTGTAATGTGAGGTGGGGGACCTCTGATGGTGGGGGCTTTTGGCATCTGATGTAAGGTGGGTGGGGTGCTCTGGACATCTGCTTATAAATATTATGAGAATAATACAATTCAAGAAAGTTGAGGATGGTCGCACACCACTGGTATCAGCCATAAGAATCTTTATTGGAGGCTACTCAGACAGAAGTCACAGAACACCATGGAAGAACCATGTTCAGTTTGATAAGTCTCAAATAAAGCTTTTTGTGGATAATACCAGGGGTGTGCGACCCTCCTTTTCAGACTTGCATTATCTGCCACAGGAGCATGAGTGGGATCTGTACCAATCTGTAACTGTCATTAAAGTTGACAGGTGTCCATTGTGCCTCCCAATGGCCCCCCGTCTGTTTTGTTTCTAAATATTATGCTGACTATTCAAATTTAGACCTATTATGTGAGGAAATCATGTTGCAGACAATTCCATTAATGCCCAATTATAGAAAAACAGTGTATTTCAAATTTGTCTCATTGCTATTTACCCCAATAAAGTGTATCCGATAGACTGTCCATAGACAGCCAAAAATCTATGACATACCATTTAAAAATTTTGATCCGTGGCCCTGTTGCTTTTAACCAGTGGCGGCCCGTCAATATGGGGAGCAGGGGCGCCGCCCCCCTGATCCATGCACCCAGCTCCCAATCTACATGCAGGGCGTCAGACGCATAAATTCCAATGGGGTTATTTTTTTTTTTTTTTTTTTAGAAACACATGATTAGAGCCGGAGGGCTTCAAATAAGGGTGAGTCCACCCAGTTGTGTGACAATAGTGAATTAATATTCGCTATTGTCTTCCTGATTCGCCTCCCGGCCAATCCCGGCTCAGGTATCAGGTCCTGAGACCCGATTGGCCTGGAGGAGAAGCGATCCTATTGGCCGCCAAGATGGAAGAGGGAGGAGTCGGAGGGGAAGCCGAGGAAAGAGGAGACGCAGGGAATTAATTTAATCTGCACTTTCTTCAAGAGTGCTGGCAGCTTAAGAATCTTTAACATCCAACACTTGCCTGGTCCCCCACTGCCCCCCAGCCATCCCCTATGTTACCACAGGACACTGGCTGAATTTTACACTAAGCCATCTAGGCCTAGAGCTAGAGAACCATGACCACTTATGCCCCGTACACACGGTCGGATTTTCCGATGGAAAATGTGTGATAGGACCTTGTTGTTGGAAATTCCGACCGTGTGTAGGCTCCATCACACATTTTCCATCGGATTTTCCGACACACAAAGTTTGAGAGCAGGCTATAAAATTTTCCGACAACAAAATCCGTTGTCGGAATTTCCGATCGTGTGTACACAAATCCGAAGCACAAAGTGCCACGCATGCTCAGAATAAATAAAGAGATGAAAGCTATTGGCTACTGCCCCGTTTATAGTCCCGACGTACGTGTTTTACGTCACCGCGTTCAGAATGATCGGATTTTCCGACAACTTTGTGTGACCGTGTGTATGCAAGACAAGTTTGAGCCAACATCCGTCTGAAAAAATCCTAGGATTTTGTTGTCGGAATGTCCGATCAATGTCCGACCGTGTGTAAGGGGCATAAGGGTCGTTCCCTCGCTTAATGGAGAGATCGGTAAAGTCGGAAATTATCCGATCCTCTGGAGCTATGGGCAGGAAGCGAGTGAGGGCAAGATGGCCCCCACTGAACTCTATGCCCCTGGAGAATCAGAGCGACGTCTGACATCACTTCCGGCTAACGGCCTCAAAAGGGACAATTTTTTGCTTTTACGTGTAAATAAGAGATCTGGGGTCTTTTTGACCCCATATCTCACAATAAAGAGGACCTGTCATGCTTATTTATATTACAAGGGATGTTTACATTCCTGGTACTAGGAATAAAAAGTGATCAAAAAATATTTTAAAGAGACAGTTTTAAAATTAAATGTAAGATAAATAAGAAAAACAAATTTTTTTTTCGCGCAGAAGCAAAGGCATACGTAAGTCGCACCCACAAATGTAAACTGTGTTCACATGTGAGGTATCGCTGTGATCATTGGAGTGAGAGCAATAATTACAGTCTTAGACCTCCCCTGTAACTCTTAACAGGTAACCTATAAAAAAATTTAAAGCGTCGTCTATGGAGATTTTTAAAGGAGAAGTCCAGCCTGAGCTCATTCGGGTGGGCTTCTCCTATGGGTCACAGGAGCGCAATTAGTTTTGCACTCCTGTGACCCGTTTCAAGCAGAGAGCGGTCTGAAGTCCGCCCTCTGCTGACGTCACCAAGATCAGTCATCCCGACTCTGGAAGTCTGGATCCACCAGGTTCCTGGACTGATAGGCGTCTCAGCGAGCCGCTGGGACGGCTGCTCCCCACCCCTCCACAGCTCAGCGCTCCAGTGAGCGTGGAGGAGCGGAGTAGGAGAGCTGCTGATTGACAGGCAGCAGCTCTCTGCTCGGGGAAGTGAGAGAACCGAATCATCAGCAGTGTTCCGTGGCTCGGTTCTCAGTGAAGAGGCGGCGGGGGACAGATGCTGCATCCACCTAGGTAAGTATGATTATGGGATAAAAAAATAACAAAAGCAGTCTTTTAAGTACCATAGTTTGTAGCCATTCCATGAGCGTGCGCAATATTGAAGCATGTCATGTTAGGTTTACTTGACGTAACATCATCTTTCACATTATACAAAAAATTGGGTTAACTTGTTTTTTTTTTTTAAGTCATAAAAATGTGTATTTTTTCCAAAAAAAAACAGCATTTGAAAGACTGCTGCGTGAATACAATGTGACATAATATATTGCAACAACCGCCATTTTATTCTCCAGGGTCTCTGCTGAAAGATATATTTATCGTTTGGGGGTTCTAAGTTATTTTCTAGCAAAAAATACTAATTTAAACTTGTAAACAACAAGTTTCAGAAAAAGACCTGGTCCATAAGTTGACCCTAATGCCGTATACACACGACCGGACTTTCCAGCAGAAAAGGTCCAATGGAATCATTCCGTCGGACATTCTGATCGTGTGTGGGCTTCATCTGACTTTTTCTTTCTAAAATTCTGACGGACCTAGAAATAGAACATGTTTCAAATCTTTCCGACAGACTCAATTCCTAATCGGGAAAACCGTTCGTCTGTATGCTAGTCCGATAGACCAAAAACGACGCAAGGGCAGCTATTGGCTACTGGCTATTGAACCTCCTTTTTCTACGTATGTCATCACGTTCTAAACAAATGGTTGGGCTGGGCTACGTCTTATGACAATGTAAGCCCGCTTCTGCTTGCTGCGCCTCCTCAGGTTGTCTCCTTTTCTTTTGGTCAGGACAACAGAAAGTTCTGAGAGTGGAAGAGCAGCAGAAAATTATGAGGACAGTGCATTGGCAGTAATAAAATGCATTGATATAAAGCTGTTGGTAAACTGGACATTTCTATCTTGCAATCAAATTATGTTGGCAGGAGACGTTGGTGGAGGAGAGTGGAGAAACATTTATTTCCCAAAACAAAAAATGAGTTAGCAGGTACAAAAATAGATGTTTATTGCAGTTTTCAAATAAATATTCCTAAAGTGTGTAATGTCCTCAGATATCCCTATTTCACACACACATCATTACAGTACTCACAGGGGACAATTCAATAAGACATTTATAACACATTTCTAACAATGTAGATGTAATTGGAAGCCTAGCACCAAATTCATGAAAACACTATGACATTTTCATAGATAGTAATGATGCCTGTGGCAAATTCAAGTAGTTCTTATTTGCGATACTTTTACTGTATGGCTCTATTGTTGCAACAAAGTCACAAGGAAGTATTGGAGATAAGGAAAGTAGAGGTAATTAATAATTCTTCCATGTTTTTATGATAGAGTTGATTTCTAGAAGATAAAACCAATGCGTTTCAGGGGCCAAACACACTCCCTCTTCATCAGGGAAGGTTAGGCCAGTGTTAGTGAATGCAGCAAATACTACAGTATGTGTGTTTATCCCCTGAAACACATTCTTCATCACTTAAAGTGATTGTAATGTCTCGTTTTTTTTTTTCTATAAAAATAACAAACATGTCATACTTATCTGCTCTGTGAAGTGGATTTTCACAGAGCAGCCCAGATCCTCCTCTTCTCGGGTCCCTCACTGGCTCTCCTGGCCCCTCCCTCCTGTCAAGTGCCCCCACAGCAAGCAGCTTGCTATGGGGCACCCAAGCCGATCTGCAGCTCCATTCAGACAAGTAGCCCTGGTTCGGCATGAAGATATAAAACCTTCTGCCTTTACAACCACTTTAAATCCTTGTACATTTGTTTGGTGATCTCATGGAGTTGTTTGTATATTCATAGTTGCATCATTATGGTACTGTTTCCATCTCCGGCTATGTCAGTATATTAACAATTGTCTCTGTGAATGTTTCTTGCTGTGTCAGTATGAGACTGATTTCATCTCTGCGGATATGTTTCTAGCGTGTCAGTATGAGACTGTCTCTGTAGCAGGGGCATAGATAAGGGGGGGTATTATGGGGTCCAAACCCCCTCAGAGCATACACACTCAGCTCAGATAGTTGTGCACCCACAACGCTGCAGCTGCCAATCCTGTTACTTGTCAGAACTTACAGACAGGCTCATCTCAAGTTATTTGACAGCTAAGGGAGGACTCTGTTCTCTCCAAATGCCTGGTCTGGTGAGTGGATTTTAAGGGGAGGGGAGAGCTGTAATGGGGCAGAGATCTGTACTAGGAGATGGATATGTACTCGGGGGAGATCTGTACTGGGCAGGATCTCTATTGGGGGAGGGGAGAACTGTAGGGGGGGGGGGTTGGCTTGGGGGACGTAAATTTTTTGTTGTACTGTCTCCTAACTTGCATGCTATGCACTCCTGACCCCTGTGCTCTCTATGTTACACACTCCTGACCCCAGTTAGACTCTTGCATCTGACACAGTAATTAAGGAATATATTTGGGTACAATGACTGTGCATATGTTGCCTTCTCCACAGTGAGCAAGCTAAAGTTTTAAGCACTGTCCAATATTAGTGCAATTTTGTCACCACCACGATTCTCCAAATTAATTTCCTCTAGATGTCTCGGGCTGAACCTCAAAGTGATCTACGGCTTTGCTCTCTAGACATTATTCTGAAATCAAACAAATATCCTGCAGTGCTTCAGATGCCATTATACCACCAATGCAAAATTTTGGCTCCAGTGTTTTGGTTCTCTGACCCAGCTGTTCAAGGAGTGGATTATACCTATAGCAGTGGCGGCTGGTGCTCAAAATTGTTGGGGTGGCGCAAACAAACTGAAAAATATTTTTAAAAATCCCCATCGATTGCAGCCTCACTGTACCATCAATCGCAGCCACTGTGCCATGAAACGCAGCCACTGTGGCCATCAAACGCAGCCACTGTGCCATATCAAATGCTGCCACTGTGCCATCAAATGCTGCCACTGTGCCCCATCAAATACAGCTACTGTGCCCATCTTATGCAGCCACTGTGCCCCATTGAATGCAGCCACTGTGTCCCATCAAATGCAGCCTCTGTGCAGCATTGAATGCAGCCACTGTGCCCATCAAATGCAGCCACTGTGCCCATCTTATGCAGCCACTGTGCCCATATTATGCAGCCACCGTGACATCATATGCAGCCACTGTGCCCATCAAATGCAGCCTCACCGTGCCCCATCAAACGCTCCCACTGTGCCCCATCAAACACAGCCACTGTGCCATATCAAATGCTGCCAGTGTGCCCCCCACTCGCGTCTGTACTTACCCTGTCTCGGTGGTGGTGGGACAGCTCCTCGATGTCTTCTCCCGTCTTCTCTTCCCGTCCTCTGCTATGATTGGACACATGATGGGCGTTCAATCACAGCGACTGTCGTTTTAGCCAATCTGGTGACGGGTAACAGATCTGAGATCCGAGCACCTGATTGGAGAAGAGGCGGTTTAGTGTTAGAAAAGCAAATATTCATTCACTTTTCTAACACAGCTGAGTGACCTGCGACCGCCCAGCATGGTGTAAGCACCTGCCCCGATGGTGTGAAACACGCTAGCGGTTTTATCCCTGCTGCATGGATTTACATCAATAAAGAAATTGTTTATCATTGGAGTGCGGCCATCCGGACTTTTGTTCTTTTCTTGCATATGGTTGCATATTGAGCTGCACCCACACCTAAAGAGGGAGGAGATCATTTGGAATCAGACACCTGGAGTGGGTCTTTGTTTTTTGCTGTTTATGTGTCCAGAGGAGGGATGGGGGTGGGGCTAGGCAGGTCTAGGCATGTCTATCTAAAAAGGAGAGAAGGGATAGGGGTGGGGTGTGTAAAAGAGAAGGAAAATGTTTTCAGGAAGTGAGAGGCCCCCATGCAGAATTCAGAAATAAGGAAGTAAAGCTGTCCCTGAAGAACAGGAAGAAGCTGATTGTCTGGCTTTGATTACTTTACAATCAACACAAACCGCTATACAGAAAATGAATAATGTCAAAGATAAAGATATTTTATATATTTATATAGAATGTATCGGCTGTGGGGGGACCTCATCCATATAAAGATTGTTTAGAGAAAATTGGACAGACTGAGCGAACTTTACTGGTACCAGAGAAAGACAATCACTACATAATAAAACTAAATCTCTTTATTACAAAAAATTAATTGATTAGAAAATGTCTGTACATTCTATAAAAACAAGAAAAATAGAGCTCTCATCAGTTTGACCCCTTAGTAGATATCATAATAGGTCTCTGTTACTACTAGGTCATGCTGCACTCTTCATCTGATCAACAATATGACATTCCCCTCTTTTCTCTTTTGTACTTGAGCTCTGTCTATAGTCAATGAAATAAGGTCCTGAGGAGGCATAAAAGCGAAATGTCAACCTCTTTGACCTAGTAGTAACAGAGACCTATTATGATATCTACTAAGGGGTCAAACTGATGTGATCTCTATTTTTCTTGTTTTTATAGATTGTACAAACTTTTTAATCAATGAATTTTTTGTATTTTTTTTTTATAATAAAGAGATTTAGTTTTATTATGTAGTGATTGTCCTTCTCTGGTACCAGTAAAGTCCGCTCAGTCTGTCCAATTGTCTCTAAACAATATTTTACATATAATTAATAGAAAAATTTTCATTTTTGACTGGACTTCCACTTTAACCTCAGCAAGGAGTTAAGAAACATCTCTGCACAGGCTGTATTGGCAGCATTTTGGGTTTTTTTTGGTGGTGGGGGGTGCAAGTAGCTGGTCTTGCCTAGGGCACAAAATAGTCTAGCATCGGTCCTGGGTACAGAAGGCTCCTAATAACTGTGACAGCCAGCCCAAGTACTCACCTGCCTGGGAACACAGGAAACACGTTGTGACAGACTCACCCTGGACAGAGGCTATTTGAGTGGACTGAACGCAAGCCTCTTGCCCACCGATTATGGGCCCTAGCATTTGGGGGAATGGTGCTCTCTGTGAGCTGTATGCCTGGGGACCCTGGGGTTGGTGTTACTTTGGATTCAGCTCCATGTCCCCCCAAAACACACAGACTCTGGGAACCCTTTATATGCCATATTAGAATGGTGACTGATTTATACCGTTGGGACTCGTACTGTTAAATGCTAATGTCATCAATTCTGCTATAATGTGTTTATTGTAAATAAGTCTAGTGTGGCTCTAAGAGTCTTTTCACCCATTGTTGTTTGTGTTAATTAACTGTGTGAAGCTCGGTGACCACAAGTCTGGGCGAAAGGTCATGTCTCCATCACCTAGGCTGTATAAAGGATTAGATAATTAGCTCATGTTAATTAGGTTACAGTTGTATTGTTAGAGGAGGTTCCAACGGCATATAAAGTCTTGTAATTTTGATTCTAAATAAAGTGAGTTCATGTTAGCAACAAGCAAGTGTCGCCTTGTTTTGTGCTCAGAGAGGTTGGAATATCTGATATCTGTATACAGACTGGGAGGAAGTGGTATATGACGGAAGCACTCAAGTGGAGTGAGGGACGTTCCGTGACACAGGTCATTCTTTTAGATCGGGCAGCAGGAAGGGCTTTGAAGTGGTTGTAAACCCTGTACAAACACTTTTACCTACAGGTAAGCCTATAATAAGGCTTACCTGTAGGTTCTGTGAATTTTTCCTAAACTTGCATAGTTTAGGAGATATTCACTGTATCCGCATGTGCCGACTTCATTGGCACATACGCACTGAAGAAACGGTTCGCTCGTGCTGTTTCTTCAGCTGCTGTGCCCTTACCAGCAGCTCCTGCACACATGTGTGGGAGAGACGTCATCGCGGCTCTGGCCAATCACAGAGCCGGAGCCTGGGAACCTGGAATTAACTCCAGGACTACATATCGCCGGTCCCAGTGGTGTGTACGGCTCTGATCAGCAGCTCCTCCTCTGTACAGCTACACTCTCCCGGGGGGGCCACAAAACTCTCCAGCACAGACTCTGGGCCGTACTGCTCAGTGAGGCTCTGCAGCTCGGAGCCCAGACTCTTGGCCATGATGTACACATCCTCCAAGGACAGAGCAGCAGGAGCTCGTCGCCATGCCGTCCCCAACCTCCTAGGCCAATGGGCTCGTTTCCCCTTTCGACCAATCGGGAAACAGGACTCAGGACCCGCTTCCTGATTGGCCGAGAGGAGAATCAGTGTATATTCATTAGCTATTGTCACACATCTGGGTGAGCTTGGGGCGCAGTGCTCTGCACCCCGAGCGCACCCATTTTTTAAGCCTATTAGAGCCTCAGGCTCTAATCACGTGCTTCAAAAAAAAAAACGCATTGGAATCCGTGCGTCCGGACCCTGCACGTAGATTAGGGGCTGGACACATGTATAGGGGGGCGGCGTACTTGCACCCTGCATTACGGGCTGCCACTGCTGGTTACATTGATGGTGCTGACCAATTAGAATCAATCTGGTTTGCCCTGAAAATGCTGAAGAATTGTACCGTTGATGCTGGTGCATCGGTGGTGGTGGTGGTGGGGGGAGGTATTTCTGAGAGTTGGGCATCGCTGGAGGTAGGCACAGTGAGGACCAGGAGGAGGAAAGATGAGTATTTGGTGTTAGTTCACATTTTTTATGTAAAGCAAATTTATACACTTCAATGAAGCTACTGCTGTGAAAATATACGAAATCAAAGCTTATTTATTAATATTATAATAATAAAAGCCAACTAGGGGAAGAAGGCTCGTATCAGGCAAAACAAATTCACCCAGCAGCTCGCAGTAACGCTCCGTAAGCAGCAGAAAGCTTCCACAATAAGCTAAGCCTCTTGCGGCGCATGCGCCGTGGGAAAGCAGCTCCACGGCCCTAACGTAGCGCGTGCGACTCAGCGGCACCGCGCATGTGTACGAGTGAGGTCATGCTCCATGTGCGCAGGCGCCTTGTTAGAGTGCTTGTGTCGCGGGAGAGACTGAGAAGATGGCGGCGGCAGTAGAAAAGATGTAAGTGAAGGAAATGGGAGAAAGTGAAGTGGGAAGGTGGCGGAGTTAAGGGAAGAGAGAGGCGGTTGTTCTCGGGCGGGAAGGCAGGGCTTCTCCTCAGAGAGGGTGCTGACATAGAGGGAGTGGAGAGTGTGTAGTTGTGAGGCAGGCTGGGACATGCTGTACCTCCTTGTAGAACTACAAGGCCCAGCTTGTTATCCATAGGCAGAGAATAGCGGCGCCCCCTCATGTATCCCTAGCATTGGTAGCCCTGACACAGCAGTCATGTGACCGGTACTATGGGCCCTCCATACACACCTCACCCGGGGCTGTGATTGGTGCATTGTGATTGTTATGTAGCAAAGCATTATACATAAAGATAACAATGTTTACTGTTCACAGGCAGCGATCACTTGTGTCTGAGACACTCCGGGGAGAGGAAGCTGCCTGATCCCAGGCTACCTATTGTTTACCTTTCTATCAATGGCCGGTCTGTGCTGCCACATCTAGATAACAACTCCACTCACTCCTGTTATGTACCAGCACTCAGTCCTGCTATATGTTTATTAACAGGCTGCTCGTAGACCATTCATTAGATTTGTCAAAAGAATTTACTTTTACCTCTACGCACTGATTTCTATTTTTATTGCTAAAAGTACATATAGTAATCCGCAATAACCCTACATTGTGAAAAGTTACTATTTTTGTTTTACTTTAAAGTGGATGCAAAGGCTGATTTGGTGCAGTTTGTCCGCACTAGGGGAGCAGCGCACTTTACCCGGTGCCGGTGTTCTTTTGTAAAAAAGAGCCAACTCGTCCAAATCTCCAATTACGTCACTTCCGGTGACTGTCCAGCAGCACTAATTACAGATTTTTGACGCAGTGGCTGTTTTCGCAGAACACCGGCAGCGTATACACTATGGCAATGTTTCTCAAGTACCCCCAACAGGTCATGTGTTCAGGATTTCCCCCCAGATGAAACCGTTGTGGTAATTACTAAGGCAGTGAAACTGATCAAACCACCTGTACAAAATAATGGAAGGCCTGAAAACATGACCTGTTGGGAAGAGCGTTGCACTACAGTACGCAATATAATGATTGGACATTGTTAGTCTGCCCGCTAGTAACCAACAATATGGCCGCCTCTGAGGCGGCAACAGCTTTAATTTTTTAACTCCTTAGCTGGTGTTCTGTCAAAACAGCCAACTCGTCGTGTACTGTAGTGTATACGATGCCAGTGTTCTGTGAAAACAGGCAAGTCATCGAAATCTGCAAATACTGCTTGCTGAACAGTCACTGGAATTGACATAATTGGAGATTTTGACGAGTTGGCTCGGTTAGCTTTGCTTTCCCATTGACTTCTATTAGGTCCTGCTGTTTTGGTGTGCTTTCTGAAAGCGTACCAAAGATGCAGGAGCTTTGGTGCACTTTCAGAAAGTGCACCGAAACCGCAGAGCCTAATATAAGTCTATAGGAAAACACAGTTAACCCACTCCAAACCCACGGTTACACTGAGCTGCTCCCCACATTTTTTTTTACCTTAATGACGTACTGTGCATTAAAGTGGTTTTAAAGGCAGAAGGTTTTTTTATCTTAATGCATTAGGATAAAAAGCTTTCTGTGTGCAGCAGCCCCTCTAATACTTACCTGAGGTCTATTTAGAATCAGCAATGTTGCACAAGAGACTCGGCTGTCCAGGACTCCCCTCCTCATTGGCTGAGAAAGCTGCTGTCAATCAAAGTCAGTCAGCCAATGAGGAGAGAAAGGGGGTGGAGCTGGGCCATGGCTCCATGTCTGAATGGACACAGGGAGCTGTGACTCAGCTTGGGTGCCACCATAGCAAGCCGCTTGCTGTGGGGGCACTCAGCAGAAGGGAGGAGCCAGGAGCACCGAAGAGGGACCCGACAAGAGGAGGATCTGGGCTGCTCTGTGCAAAACCATTGCACAGAGCAGGCAAGTATGACATGATTGTTATTTTTAACAAAAAAACCCAAGACTTTTTCACTTAAAAGTGATTGTAAAATCTTTTTTTCTCTTAAAACAACAAACATATTATGCTTTCCTGCTCTGAGCAGTGGATTTGCACAATGCAGCCCAGATCCTGCTCTCTTCTTGGGTCCCTCTTTGGCTCTCCTGGCCCCTCCCTCCTGTCGAATGCCCTCACAGCAAGCGGCTTGCTATGGGGGCACCCAAGCCGAGTCACAGCTCCCTGTGTCCATTCAGACACGAAGCCCTCATTTGTCCCCGCTGCCTCTCTCTCCTGATTGGATGACTTATTTTGATTGACAGCAGTGGGAGCCAATCAGGAGGAGAGTCGCGGATGGCTGAGGCACCCGAGGACATTGCTGGAGAGAGATGGGGCTCAGGTAAGTATTAGGGGGTGATGGGGAGGCTGCTGCACACAGAAGGTTTTTTATCCTAATGCATAGAATGCATTTCCAGTACCTATCCCATCCCAGTGCTGTGAGTAGACTGATGTAAACAGACACAAGTTTGTATCCATCCACAAAGCTATCACGGGTCTACCAGGCCTACAGGAATAGGCACGGATGTAAAAAAAAAACAAAAAAAAAAACTGACATTCATCCTTTTCTACTCCGATTCTGCAGGGAATCTATCACAGGTTCCCCGCTGAATAGAGCAGAGGGGCTCAGTGGGAAAGAGCCCTTAGTCCCTGTTCACACCAGTGAAGCGATATCGCATGTGATTCTCGCCACACTGCAGTGCAAATCACATGTGCCATGCGGTTTTAGCCATACAAATAGTATGGCTGGATTCGGACCAAACTCGCACAGGACCCTTTTTTTGGTCTGCACCAGAATATGATCGCAGGGGTGTTCACACCCCTGCGATCTGATTCATTTCTGAACTGACAGTTTGCACTGCGATATGCGAACTGATTTGGGGGTGTCGATACTTTTCTATTGACACTCCCAGCTGTTCGTGAGTCAGGTGCGATGCTGAATCCCACAGTGGATTTGCAGTTTTCCCACATCACACCTATGTGAACAGGGAATTAAAGCTTATTTAACTAATGTCAGTTGGTAAGTTAAGTGTTTCAGCAGGTTCTGGAAAAATACAGTTAAATGCTTTCTACTTATCTACAGAAGGGGGCAGTTTATTCATGTTTAGATGCTATCTGAGGGTTGTTCAGGAGCTTGTATAAACAAAAAACATGATATATTGCAGTTTGCAATTTAACAGTCCTTAGATGTTGTGGCTGCAATCATTTTCTTTTTTTCAGGCTTTTTCTTCATTTCACCTGGTAATACTACAAACAATACAGTTCCTGTCCCTTTAAGGCTATGCTTATTTCTCCGCTGTATTTATGGAATTAGCCTGATTTGTCACTCAGGCTGGACTTAAAACCTTGCTGGCTTTGTTTATTCCCATGACATGGTAGATTGATGATGCTAGTAGTTTACACAAGAAACACAGGAGAGTTTGCCAGTTACACTGCATTTTTTTTCCCTAGATCAACAGGTATTTTTTTTGTACCTGCTGAAAATACTGTTAACTGGAAAATTGAGAACTAATTCAGAACTCATGTTTTAGGACTGGTAAGCTGCAGTATACTACATTTTTGTTTTTGAGTTAAGATATGCTTTAAGGCTGGGTTCACACATATAGTAATTGGATGAGGGTGTCCCCACATCCAATTAGCATGACAGGCAAGTGTGACTGGCTGTAAATGGAGCCAGTTCACACATGTCCGGGGTGGCAGCGGTCCGTATTTGAAAAAGGGTCCGGTACATCTTTGGGTCTGGTTTAAGTGCGAATTCAGGCTAAAATTAAGAACTGAATCGCGCCTTAACCTTTGTACAGGAATGCATCGGACCCCAGGCACCAACCAGCAGCCACACATGTGTGAACCTGAGCTCAGTCTGAACTCTGGGTGAGGTCGGGTTCACACTGGTACGACAAACACTCTGACATTAGGAGCTCATGTCGCATGACATGTGAAAATCAATGTTTCCCTATGAGAGCCATCTTAACTGCTCCGACTTTGAAAATGTTCCCTGCACTACTTTGGTCTGACTTTGATCCTGCTTCAGCCCATTGAATATCATTGAATTTGGATCAAAGTAGGATCCCTGTCATAACCATCCGACATGTGACATCCGACATGGTGATTACAGCAGCAATAAAAGGAATTTGTCACACTGGGATTTTTTGATTGGTCAAAAGACAAGTCATACTATCTCAAAGTTGGAGCAAAATCTTATCTTGTTCATTCAAGCCAATAGAAGTAGGACCAAAGTAGGACCGATGTTGCAGGGCAAAGTAGGATGACAGTCGTGTCGTACCAGTGTGAACCCAGCCTCAATCTAAACTACACAGAAATAATGTCATTCTGTAATCATTACATCAAATGTATTTTTTATTGCAAGGAGTATAAGTACCTGAATTTGACTTGGTAGCAGCCTCTTGCAGACCCAGTATAGCAGAGCTCAGACGGAAGGAGAGACAGTCCATAGAAGGTGACAATCAGTTGTATTGCAGTGCAAGACGCACACTGAATGGAGGATAGGGCTAAGAGAGAAAGATAACTTGTCAGTTTGTTAGTTCTGCACAGAGCAGCCTCCCACTGTTGTAAGTTATACCATTGTATACTAATATATCTATATATCTATATATATAAATTATTGTTTTAAATGCAGCATTGGTGAACAGTATTACAGAGATGCCATGGAGCAATGCCACAATTACAATGCACGTTTGTGTGCAGAACGCAGCGTCCGAATGCCTTTCTTGGATTCCCAAACTGGGGTGGCTCAGAGCAACTGTTATATATGGATGGAGAAAAGGCACAGAGGTCCAGGTATGATATTGCAAAAAAAAAAAAACATTTTGAGGTAAATTAACCAGCTGAGAGCCAATCCGGTTACCTACTAATGAGCACATCGCACCCAGTATTTGATGTGTAATTTGTCCAGAGGCTTGTGTCTCACAGCACTTGATTGTCAAAAGTACATTTACCACTATTCCTGGAACTTGCCTAGGGGAATTGTATTGGACAGCATGGCTCCTTACACAGCAGGGCTCAGAGAAGCATTCTTCGAAAACACTGAACTGAACATGGGTCACAATGTCCTGCCAATCAGTGTGTTTTTCTTATAAGGGCTCTTCTGGGTACATGCTGACTTCATTAGTGGATTCTGCGTTTAGGTCTTAGAACTTGATATACAGCATTCACAATGTACACTTTATATTACTTTGCAGCCATAAGATGGGAATAGGATTTCTATATATGGTTGGTATAGAAATCCTGATGATGCATTGGAGAGCTGAATCAGTTTCTCTATGATCTGATTCAGTCGATTTCCAAACCAGTCACAGGAATTAGTCATTCTCCTTTTTTCCTAAATGTTCCAAACTAAAGCCAGAAAAATAAAAATAGTTACAAGGTTTGCTGTAAATTAAAAATTGTATCTGTCTCTTGAAATGAATGCTTAGTTTTAATAGGAGGGGCTATAATAAGTTAGTTTGTATTAAACCAGCAGACTTGCCAAAATAAAAAAGGTTGTGTGAGTGTGTCCAATCATGAAATGGGTAATTTAATGTTATCGTGCTCTATTGTAATAAAGGTACAGCTCCTGGGCAGCTTTATACGTATCCATCTCGTCGGTGGCGCAAGAGGCGGAGGGCACACCCTCCTGAGGACCCAAGACTTACATTCCCTTCTCTGAAACCAGGTAATGTCTGTTTTCATACTTTGGGATATGTCCGTAGCATCGGTCTGACACTTCTAAGGTCATTCAAAATTCTGTTCCATTTGACCTGCAGGTTACCTTCCTTTGGCCTGCTTCAAGCAGGTTTGGCATTCCCATAGACTTGTAAGTTTGTAGATGTAGTTTGTGTGGCTATCAGAAGTTGTATAGCTAATTTTCATGTAGATGTTCTAAAGCAGAGCTCCAAGCACACAGGCTATTACATAGATGAAATATACTGTATATGTGGCTAAGTTTTACTTGTCAAAGCTATTGTCGCATTTTAAAAACAGCATGGCTGTGCGGAGGTCCACTTGCACAGCTGTGTTATTCATTCACAGTACCATCTGCCGAAGCATCAGATGGCTTGTAGTTCTCAATGGACTGCAATGGCGCATTTAAGCGTCCTTGTAGTTCATATTCATTTACAAACCCTACAGCTTTCAGACTGATAGCTTGCACAGAGGTGTAGGTTGAAAACTGTAAGGTTTGTCTGCAGGAGCCTTACATTGCACCATAAATCCACTGATCACAGGTGCAATGCTTTGCAGGCTTGTGCTGAAAAAAAATACACTTTTTTTTTCCCTGCAAATATATGTGCACTCATTATTTTTTCCTAAAAGTTGAACTTTGGCTTTAATGAAGATTTCTACTCATTGGAGGAAAGTGGAATCCTTCTTGTAACCATACACCAGTGATGGATAAATTCGTGTACTATTCAGGAGGCAATCATTCTAATCTGAAAGCCAGCAGTGAGCTTCCATTGATATTAGAAATGGTCAAAAATAATTAGGCCCAGCTATAATTTCTTTAGCTATATTAGCCATTTGGCTTCTAAGATTTCTTGCGCACCATTGTATGCTTTATGGCAGTAGGAATCCTACTCACCAGCTGATGGGCCTTTTTCAACTGATTCCACTTTAAGTAACCTCTTGGTGCTTTTGACTCAAAGAATGTCTCATACATGTGCTTTTTATTGCACAGTTTTCAAATACACTGCCATGGGAGAATCATGGTGACTGCCATTACTTACGATTTATTCTAATTGTTAGTTCCCCACAGTGATGCATTGGCTAGTTCCTCCACCAGTCACTAACCTGCAATGAGCATAGAGATGAGAAATTCTGACACACATATACAGGATGGGCAGCAGGGCAATAATGTACAGTTTGAACAAAAAGAAAGCTGTCTATTCTAAAAGGAAAATTCACAGGAAAATCCTGCTGCTTAAACTTGTCATGTCATATTAGGGGGTCTTTTAGGGTTTTGTGTTTTAGGGTCGGTTCAAACGGGAATGCTGGGCATCCCCATTCTCCGGTTCAGGGATGAATGTGGGCTGACTCTGTGCCTGAATTTGGCCCTGAAACAGAGCCAAAGTGCAGTGCGCTCCGCAGCCGCCCCAGAGATATGTGAACCGACTCCATAGAGAGCTGGTCACATTCTCCTGCTATGCAAATTGGATGTGGGGTAACCCACATTCAATTCGCATAGGTGTAAACCCAGGCTAAATGGATCAGGTCACAAAAAATGATTTTATTTTTTACAATACTGGAATGAGAAATTGCTCACAAGTTTTGTCATCTGTGAGTATTTAGTGGCCAGATCTCCCTGGCAGAGTGTCATGCTGCTTCTGTTGAATTTTTCAAGGTGTACACTGAGACTGTTATGTGGCCTGGAAAAGGTGTTTATAAAGTCAACTGTTTTACGTTACAATGAAACCTTTTAACTTCTATAGCTTCAGGTTTGCAGCATGCCATTTTAGCCTCCAGTAAAAAATGAGAGCTGAATTAGACTGATTGGAGTACAGAAAAGACTGTCTACATTTTGTGTTTTTAATTTTTTTTTATTTCAGCTGACTCAGAACAGATTCTGAAGAAAGAAGGACTGATTCCACAAGATGGCAGCAGCTTAGAAGCTCTCCTGCGAGCAGAGCCCATTGAGAAGAGAATTGTCCCTGACCCTCGTGATGATGACAGTCTTTCAGAGTTCCCGTCTGTTGCTGGCCGAGCACGGAAGGTACAGGCATGAAGCAGCGTTCTGTAGCTAGCGGGATTATTACGGTAAAGTCAGGGCGCTGACACATTGCCTGTGGGGAGGAAACAATGAGGTCATCCTTAAGATTAGAATTTTTTGTTTACTGTTTTCAGATATAAGGTCTGAATGCAGATAAAGCAATTCCTGTTTAAATTCGGGACTTACTTGCGTATTTTCTGTATATGTGAACCTTTTCACGCTATAGGTAACTTGGCATAGTACTCCTTACTTCTGTATATACACATACATATTTGATAAACAAAAAGGATGGCAAACTTACATATCACATGGTTTTGGGTCAAAAGGATCAATACCACCAAAACCAATTTTATTTTATTTTTGGGTGAAAAGCATTCAGTCAAATTAGTGTTTTATCGCCCCTAGAGACTTCATCAGTGAGATTTTTACCTAAACGTCTTTCAGGATAGCCACCCTTGAGACCTTGGCTCCTCCCTTCACAGGTAACACCACCTTAGCTGCAAGATTTAAGCCCCACTGGACCCTCTGTTTCGGTGTTTCCTCTGGCGGAAAGACATCGCTGGGAACCAGGGCTGATCAACTGGGAAAGTTGAAGCCGGTTTTTACTGTGGGCTCTCCCTATCTCTCTATTTTTTCGGTTGGCGGAGCCTTGACGAAGGTACTGTTGGGTCCGCCGCTTAGCCACCCCATCTTCTCCTGAGGGGGGGAAGAAGCTTCGAGAGCCCTGCTCTCATTCTCCAGGGTGGCATCGTCAGGGTTGCACCACTCCTCCGCGCGTTCTGTGTGGCCAGTGAGGGAGCTTGAGGCCGGACCGGAGGGCGTAGTGACGTCATGTCCGGTGGGGGCGAGCACTTCTGCCGGGCCGGGGCTTATGAGAGAGGGACAGGCTCTGGCTGGTGTGATTTTGTAAATGTTTTAAATGTCAGCGAGCGGCTCAGGAAGGCGGGACTACCGTGATCCTCAGCGGGAGATGTCCGGGGCAGAGGCGGCCCAGACTACTCCTGGTAATGCCAGCACCAGCCACTAAGGTGAGAGGAACCCTGGGGTGGGTATTCCCTTTCCCCCGATGGCTCCATGGGTCTAGACCCCTCTGTTGGTCGAGTGGTTGGGAGATGGTACTGGGACCTTGGTGGTGTTTGGTCTTAGGGACACTCCTGGTGACACTCTGCTTAGGAGTATGGCCTTTCATTTGGTTTTAAAAGTAAGCTGGAAGACTGCAATGCCCAGCATGGCCTTTGTACAGTAAGCCTGAGGAACTGCAGTGCCCAGCATGCCCTCTGTGCAGTGAGCCTAGGGAACTGCGAGGAACTGCAATGCCCAGTATGCCCTCTGTGCGGTGAGCCTGAGGAACTGCAATGCCCAGCATGCTCTGTGTGGTAAGCCTGAGGAGCTACAATCCCCAGCATGCCCCTTTTTTCAGTTGGGTTCAGCCCCAGGCTGGCCCTCCCACCAGCTCAGCAGAGTATTGCATCTGCCTGCTGCTCTTATTCTCCGCTAATGGAGGGGCCTTGGTGGTGCACCAGTGAGAAGCTGAGGAGAAGCCAGTTAGCACTTCTACAGGCTCCCAGGTGGAGTCATAGGGAGAGGGGTTGGGTGGTGAGCCCTCTAGACTCTCTCACTACAAGCTTTCCCTCGAGGGGGTGGAGGATCTCTTGGGAGACATCCGTACCACCCTGGGAATCCAGGAGAAGAGGCAGCTATCGCTCCATGACCAGATGTATCGGGGCCTGGGGGAACAGAAGTTGTTCCTGGCCCAGGAAGGTCTGGTGGAAGCCATCAAATATTGGCAAGATATGGGGAAGAAACCCTTTCTTTCAAGGGCCCTGAAGCCTAGGTTTTCTTTTTCACAGAGGACTGTCCGTCAGTCGGTAGGGTACCCAGACTAGACACAGCCTCCTGTCAGGTTTCCAGGCATACAGACCTTACCTGGGAGAGATCCCATGGACAAGAAGATGGATCCGCTCTTGAAGGCCACCTGGGACTCTACCTTGGGGCGCACATAGGGGCAGGGATGGAGACAATCTTGTCGTCCTTTCCCATGCTCTTCCGGGTGGGGGGGGGGGGGGGGGGTTGGCATATAGTGCAGATGCCTCGACTGATTCACTGCATATGTGTACCAGATCCTCAGCCCTAGTCATCTCAGTTAAAGCTTGGCAGTAGTACAGTGCGTCCAAGGCTAAGCTCTGCGGGATTCTCACAGAGGGCTTGTTTTGGTTAGGTCCTGGTCTGGAACTGTTTAGATCGGATGGGTGAGAGTCCTTTCTCGTCTGGTGTAGTACTGGGAAGCAAGCAAGGAATAAGTCTCATATGGTTGACGTTACAAAATTATTCAGGACTATTGACTCGTTTTTAGGGATTTTGTGTGGAAGGGTGGAAAACCTAGAATTAGATTTGAAACATTACAACAGGCAATAGATAAGGGGGGAATTGCGATACCTAACGCAAGACTATACAATTGCAGCACGGCTGGGAGGTAGTGGACATGTAGGACCCCACACAGAAGATAATGTCCCAGTTCAAAAAAGTACCCTTTAGTTCAATTAATAGTAGCTCGCCACTTTTTTAATACAAGTAAATTCCCCACTTTTTAGTTCATAGGGTATGGGAAGCAGTGCAAACTATTACTCAGCATAAGGGCTATATGAAACATGCTTATATGGGATAACTACTACCTTTTATGAAATTAATAGACTTCCGGAATTTTTAGGATGGAAAAAAAAGGTATACTATTTTTTGTATCAGTTACATGAAGGAATTGTTTTACTTTTCATACATTTAAAAGATCGCTATCAGTTAACGAACAATAACTTCTATCGATACCTCCAATTAGGCCATGCATTACAAATCCAAAACTCCATTTACAGTATAAATATTCTAAAATATTATAAAGGGATTTTCGGTAGCCTGCATGAAACGAGGATTAATAGGAGACCTTTTATTCTAATTGACAAACAATAGAGAATACTGGAAAACAAATAGTTTTGTTTGTTGGCAAAGAGACATAGAGGATCTAGATGAGGAGAACTGGACACGGGCCCTGGAAACACTACCCAAGACATCCCTCTAGCCCTCCCAAAGGCTATCTCAGCTCTTTATTTTACATAGGGCTCATTATATCCCACAAAAACTCTATGCTTGGGGAAAATATATAACACCACTATGTCCTCGGTGCTCCCTATTTAATGGAACTTTTATCCACATGCTTTGGTGTTGTCCAAATCTTCGTCGTTCCTGGGGAAAAAATATTTATAACTCTAAATTTATTATGCTCCACTGAGATAACAGGGAAACTTGCATTATTGGGAATAATCCCTGATGGAGCGTTACCATTAGAGATGCATACTATGTGGATAAGATCCTTATATTTAGCACGTAAAGTTATTTTACAAAAATGGTCATCTGTTGATCCTCCAAACCATAAACAATGGGGTGAGAAACTTAACTATAAAAGAGAAAAATTAACATACAAGCAGAGGTACACCCCAAAGGTTTGAAAAAATATGGTCGTGTTGGATAGAAACTAGTGATCAACTATATGATGGTCTACCCAGTGGAGAGGAGTGAAGGCAGAGGAGATAGATGGAAGAAAAGAGCAGAGGTGGGGGAGAGGGAGTAGAAGAGAAGAAATGAGTATGTAAGAGAGATAATTTGATGCTGCATAGAGGAGGTTGCCATAGTCTGATGCTTGATATCGGGGTGAACAATTAGACAAGTAAAATGTATCTATGTCTCTATGTAATATTATGTTTTGTTTATTTTAGTCCAAGAAATGCAAGGTTTGTTTTTTGTGTGTTTTTCTATTTTGATACTGTATGGATTAATCTGATATAATTTATGTAATCGAATGTATTTTCTTTTTTTTTTTTTTTTTTTTGGGGGGAGGGGGGACGACTGTTTATCCCTATAATTTAAATGTGGTTATTTGTATGTAATGTCTAATAATAAAAAAAAATTTGATTTAAAAAAACCAAAGCAATAAGTCTCGCCCTCAGAAAGAATTCAGGGCCCCAAAGGCCGATGTTCCAAAGAGGTCTTGGGGTCAGAAAGGCAGGGCAAAATAGGGGGTTCGTCCTCTCGAACGGTCCGGAAGATTCGGGGCTTTCCTCCCATAGCTGGTAGTGGTCTCCTCCAATCACTTTCTTTTGGGGATTGTAAAGAGGGGTCACCAGCTTGAATTTGCAAGCCCACCACCCTCCTGGCCGCTCATCACCAGTTTGCCAAGCTCCATGGAAAAAGCTTCGGCTTTACTACCCTCCCTGAAAAAATCCTAAACATTGTATCAGCAGTGGCTTAGTGGCTGGCACTCCGGACTAGCAGCACTCAAACCATAGGTGGAATCAGTATGCTGTTTTAAAAGGGTGTTCCCGGTCCTGGAAGCTTGGGTGGAAGCCATCAAAGGATGGCAAGACCCGGTGAGGAAATCCTTCTTTTCAAGGTGAGGTAAAGGAGCCAGTTAGCACTTCTTCAGGCTCCCAGGTGGAGTCAGAGGTAGAGGGGTTGGACGGTGAGTCCTATAGACCCTCTCACTACGTGCCTTCCCTGAAGGAGGTGGAGGATCTCTTGGGAGCCATCCGTGCCACCCTGGGAATCCAGAAATAGAAGCTGTTATCACTCCATGACCAAAAAAAAAAAAAGACCAAAAATGTAAAAAAAAATTTTTTACTTTTTTTCTGTCAGTAAATTTTGTAAATAAGTAATTTTTCGCCCTCACTGATGTGCGCTGATGAGGTGGCACTGATGGGCACTGATAGGCTGAACTGGTGGGCATTGATGAGGTGGCACTTATGGGCACTGATTGGGTGGAACTGATGAGGAGGCACTAATATACCGCACTGGTGGGCACTGATGGGCGGCACTGGTGGGCATTGATGGGTGGCACTGATGGGCGGCACTGATTGCCAGCACTGACTGGCATCGCTATTGGTCACTGATTGGTGGCACTTGTGGGCAGTGGTGGGCACTGATTGCTGCCACTAGTGGGCACTGATTGGTGACAGTGTATTGCACTATTGTAATCAGGGCACTGATGATCAGTGCCCTGATTACATTCCTACATGTCCCCCTGTGAGGAGATGCCGCTGATCGGCTCTCCTCTCACTCTGTATGGCAAGGAGAGCCGATTACTGGCACTTCCTTGTTTACATGTGACCGGCTGTGATTGGACACAGCCAATCACATGGTTAAAGAGCCATGGACGCGGCTCTTTACAGATATCGGGGTCGCGCTATGTCCTAGCAACACAGCGCGGCCATGATCGCCATGCTGCGTGCTAGAGCGGCCGTTCTGGGATGCCTTCACATGACGACGTCCCAGAATGAGAGCTGCACCACCCCGTCATCATTTGAGGGTGGGCGGGCAGCAAGCAGTTAAATGACAATTGTGCGGTCATGTAACGCTGTACCCAAACAAAATTTTTATCATTTTTTTTCCAACACATAGAGCTTTCTTTTGGTGATTTTTGATTGTTTGCAAACAAAGACCGAAAATTTTGAAAAAAGCTAACTTTTTTCTATGTTTCTGTTATAAAATTTTGTAAAGTACGTTTTTTCCCTCACTGATGGACACTGGGTGGCAGTGATGGGGGGCACTGATGGGTGGCAGTGATAGGCGACACTGATGGGTGGCAGTGATGAGCGACACTGATGGGGAGACACTGGCAGGCATTTATGATGGGCAATGATTGGCATTTTTGGGCACTGATTGGCATACCTGGTGGTCATGGGTGGGCATCATTGGCGGGCATCCCTGTTGGTCCTGGGTGGGCATCCTTGGAGGGGCTGCACTGTTAATCACTCAGTGCAGGAATCAATGGGGAATAAGTACAGCGCTGCTCCAATGGTGTTAGAAAGATAGTTACACAATAAGCGGCTAACACACCTCTAAGACATAGGTAGAAGTAAATTAATCAGAAAATATATAGTGTAGCGCTATGCGTAAAAATGATAAAGTATGAAAACAAAAAATTAGGCTCGAGCCATCTCTCAATGGCCAGCAAGAAATACTTCAAATTTAAATAAAGAGTGACTCAAATACAAAAAGTGCGCTATATGTTACAAAATGACATGTAAAATATAATAATTACAATACACCAGTGAAGTGTGAAGACGAGACCAAATTATAAATGGATAAAAAATAAACCAAAAAAGTCCATAAATATTTAGAAAATGTGTTCCTGATGAAAATCAAAAACCACCACCAACAGTCTCTGAGGGTTAACTGGTGAAGACAAAAATGGAAAGCTTCTGGTAGGTGAAAAGGTAAAACACCAAATGAAATGAGACGTCTGAGTATATGACAGGACCATCACCACAGCATCTGAGGAGGCTTACCGGAAGCAGGGGACTTGGAAAGACATACGTCTTACAAGTCTCAAAAAGCTTGTTTAGCCGCCAGGGCTGGCAAGATGAATCATCAGGTATCCACAACTTCAAATAGGGGGGAAGGGAAGATCTGTCACAGCTAGATGGGAAGGAGAGTCTGCGTCACATGGTGGGTATACATTAACCTGTGCCAACGTGGGACCTGGGAGGAGAGACCAGAGGTGGATCCGGATCCTGTGCTCGCTCTGTGGTATAGAGTACTGGTTGCCGGGAAGTTGTAGAGCAAAGTCAAGCTGAAAGTCGCATTGACTTCCAGCTTGACTTTGCTCTACAACTTCCCGTTGGCACAGGTTAATGTATACCCACCATGTGACGCAGACTCTCCTTCCCATCTAGCTGTGACAGATCTTCCCTTCCCCCCCCTATTTGAAGTTGTGGCTACCTGATGATTCATCTTGCCAGCCCTGGCGGCTAAACAAGCTTTTTGAGACTTGTAAGACGTATGTCTTTCCAAGTCCCCTGCTTCCGGTAAGCCTCCTCAGATGCTGTGGTGATGGTCCTGTCATATACTCAGACGTCTCATTTCATTTGGTGTTTTACCCTTTCACCTACCAGAAGCTTTCCATTTTTGTCTTCACCAGTTAACCCTCAGAAACTGTTGGTGGTGGTTTTTGATTTTCATCAGGAACACATTTTCTAAATATTTATGGACTTTTTTGGTTGATTTTTTATCCATTTATAATTTGGTCTCGTCTTCACACTTCACTGGTGTATTGTAATTATTATATTTTACATGTCATTTTGTAACATATAGCGCACTTTTTGTATTTGAGTCACTCTTTATTTAAATTTGAAGTATTTCTTGCTGGCCATTGAGAGATGGCTCGAGCCTAATTTTTTTGTTTTCATACTTTATCATTTTTACGCATAGCGCTACACTATATATTTTCTGATTAAATCACTCAGTGCAGACCTCCCCTCTCAGGAGAGCATCCGATTGGCTCTCCTCTACTCGCGCCCAGTCAGGATAACTGCACCACTTCCTGGCTGTCATTCTGCTATAGGCCGGGTGGTAAGTGGTTAATATGGTCTTAAATGCTCAAGGTTTTTTACCTTCATGCATTCTATGAACCTATAGCCCTGGTTCACACTGAATGTAGCGTTGAAATCGCACTACTTCCACGCGATTTTAAAGCCGTCGGTCAGTGCGATTTTCATGTGTGGCTTGCAGACATCTGTGCAGCTTCATGCACAGATGTCAAGTCGCAAATGAAATCGCCAAAAATAGTGCAGAAACATTTTCAAAGTCGGCGTTGCATCGATTTGAACAACTACATTTGAACAACTTGACATGCCACTATGATCTCTCAAATTGCATGACAAGTCGCACCGGTGTGAACAGGGGCTTAATGTCATTTTAATAATGAAATGTGGAACTTTTTAATCCTGGTGCTTAATTCTGTGACATGTCAAACTTTATACTTGCAGATGTGTAAAGTTGCTGAAAAGTCCTGCATACTCTAAAAGCGAGACCTCTTTGCCATATTTCCTAACTTTTTTCTTGAGTGTTCCCACCAGCTTTTGTGTACAGTATATCCTGCCATCTCCTGTTTTAATATGAATCCTAAATCTCCAGCAGGGAGAAGGGAAGCTCCTCCCCCCTTTTTTTTTTTTTTTTTTTTAATCGAGCGAGGGTTTGAGATGTCACAAATTTGTACAGCCAGAAATTAAATGTACATGTAGTTCACATCAGATATCAAATCAGCTTACCAGTATTGTAGTGCACATCATGGGAATGCATTAAGCGCCCTTTAGAGCTGTTTCTAGGGTTATGCACAACCGGGACACTAGGGCCACCATATAAAAGCAGGTAGACGAGCATTAAGCTTGGGCATGCCAATTCCAGCTATAACATTATCGGCTAAATTAAACATATCCATTTTTGTTATAAATTTCACATCATTAACCTGTCAATTACTAAATCAGCTGGGGCTGAAGCCAACCACCTACCTCATACCTTCTCCAATTTGGAAAAGCTGCCCCTATGCTGATATATCAGCTTTTCTAACCTCAATGTTGTGCCCATCTGTGCAAGCCACATTTGAGGCGAAAAGGGAGTACTGGAAGTCCAATGAAGTCACGTGAGCCTGCAAGCCTGAAACAATGCTCTGGATGCGGCCTCTTGAACATACCTATCTGCTATTATAGCATCAAGCAAACTTGGTATAAAACTTAGGATCCATGTCTATGGAGATCTGAAATGCAGAGTTCACCGTAGTAACCACAGCATTCCAGTAGTGATGAAGCGTTGGGCACCTCCATAGCAAGTGTATTAAGTCCCCTACAACCCTGTTACATCTAGCACATATGTGGTCAGGGCGTACGCCCATGGAATGTCTATTCGCTTAAGTTGATGATATACAAGCTGACGGTTGGGAAGCAGACAAGATTATTCACACGGATTATTCTTTTCCACTGTGGACTTTTGTTCCCTTGGATTACATATTTGTTTTTATTTCTTGGGACACTACGCATATATGCACTTTGAACTTTACATTTACTACTAATATATGTGTTTTTAGCGCTACAGTTTATTTTACACATGCCCATGGAATGTAGCCTGAGCGGAGGTACGATGGACCCTCAATAGAATGTAATTGTGACAGTCTCTTTGAGATGTTAAGAGAGCACCCCCGCACTGCCTCCTCCCATTGATCTCCCGGGATATTGCCCAAGTCCCTCTCCCACCTTTCACATGCAGAGCTAGGGAATTTCTCCAGATATACCCCCAGGAGCATAGCAGTTGGATATAAAGCCCTTGGTAGAATGGGACTGCTGCATAATTCCAAAGATCGGGGTCGATGACATCTCAGAGGTCCCCAGAGACTGCTGAGCATTCACTGCGTGTTTCAATTGCAATTAATAGAACAACATATTCGAGGGAATGCCATATCTAGACTGCAATTGTGCAAAGGAGATTATATGGCCATTAGTCATGATATGTTTCATATGCGTCCCCCCATACCCTTGCCACCTAGACGCATGCTGTAACTTGACCAATTCGGGTAGGTTTGGTTATCCCAAATAGGACTGTACCTTGTGTAACCCATAACCTTTTGTAGTTTATCTTTCGCACGTATTTTGTGTATAAGCCTGTAAGTTGGATACTGTTTATTTGGTTTAGATAAAAGCTACGCCTCTAGACCCTAAGCTAAGGTATTGGTCCCACTAAACTGCAACATTACAGACAGCGTGGAGTCATGAGTTCCATCCTCAGAGGCTGTCGTCCTTGCTAGGCCTCCTAAGTGTTGAAGTTGAGACGCAATGTAATAGAGCCAGGGTTTCGGGAGAGCCAGCCCTCCCCTATACTTTGGCTTCTGTAGTTGTTCTAGTCTAATTCTAGAATTACCTCCTTTCCACAACAGGGACTGGAAAATAGTGTTGACCACACAAAAATTTTTTAGCAGGATAACCATCCGGGAGTTATGCAGATGGTAGAGAAGCTGGGGCTTCAAAATCATTTTGACCAGATTGGACCACCTGACACAGAGCCATAACTTGGTGAAGCTCCTCTTTAATATGGACTACATGTGCAGACCTTGAAACTAAATATCTGTTTTTGGGGTGGCCTGATTTCCCAATAGAAGATACAGGATAAGAATTCCTTTGCTGCTTTCTGGGAAGCACATTAAAATAATGGCTGAATGAGGTTTTTTTGGTGTTTAGTTTAAACCTGTGAATGTTCCCGATGTCAGGGAGTATATCCTATCTACACTAGAATGACATACATGCTTTACTGTGCTCATGTATTTATAATGCTTTTCATTATACATTTTTCTTCCTATTTCTCATGAGACAAACTTAATCATTGGCAGTGAAGTTTTCTGTTTTACAAAGAGAATTGAGGCATTTCTGTAGGATTTTATTTGTAGTAATCAGATTAAGTGTGTTTTTAATGTAGGTTATTGATACCAGCATTTACAAAGTATATTTCCTTTTGTAAAGTGAAGTAACATTTATAAGTTCATCAGTCATAACATACAGCTTGTTATTTTCATGACTACCCACTGATGATTTAATCTTGTTGAAGCCCTATGGGGAATCACGTGCTCATTTGAGACTCTAGTCACTTTCCAGTAAGCATAGCATCTGTTTGAACATTTTTTTTCTCTCTGCTTCAGATAGGAGTCTGGGCTGAAATGAATGCTGTACTATGTTGGCCAGGAACAAGTATGTAATAGCAAATACTTTCCAGTGCCAACATGTAAAACGTTTAGAAAATACCTTGAATCTTAATTTAAATAGGATAATGTGCTAGTTTACACTATATAGAACTGCAGTTATTTTTGTTATGTTTACTCTCCATGTTCAAAAAGTGCCCTTAATGCTCAGTGTTTTTTTTTTTTTTGCATTTAGACTTAGTTCACTTGGGCTTAGCTTGTAGAACAGCAGTGAAAAGTGCAAGCTTTTATGAAGCTTTTACCAAGCTTTTGAAAAGGTTTTGGTATGCTTTGAGCAGCTTTCTTTAAAGCCTTTAAAGCACCCTTCAGCTTCTGTTTGGAAATGCAAAATGCAGATCTTAGTGGGAGTATTGATTATCCCTTTAAACAAGCTGCTAGCAGGTTTCAGTAGACTTTAACCAATATCTGGCACTTTTACCCCCTTCCTGCTCAGGCTAATAACCACTGTCACACTTTGACAATTGTGCGGTCATGCAACACTGTACCCATAAAAAATTATAATTTTATTTCACACAAATATAGCTTTCTTTTGGTGGTATTTAATCACCAATGGGTTTTTTTTTTTTTATTTTTTTTTTTGCTTAAAGAGGAACTGCAGTCTGCTGAAATAATTTGTAATAAAAAACATCTTTGCCATTCTGAAGCTTCCCTCCAACCACTTTGCATAATATTTTATATATACTGTTCTGTACTTACCAAATATGCTGCATAAATCTCCCTCCACTAAGTCTGGCTGCAATCATCTTAACTGTGGGCAGCTGAAGCTGCTGCCTGTTCACTTTCTGGTTTACACAGAGGCACACCTCCAGCTCTGCAACTCTTATTGGGCTTCTTATGACTCATCCCCCCCCCTCTTCCACAAGAGAGAGAGCTGTGCATGATGTCATAAGCCTAGGCTTTTTACCAGACAGGAAACAGGAAGCGAGCTGTATAAGGTATTTACTGGCAGAAAAAAAATGTTTTACTATCCAAAGTTAAAACAAGGGCAGAAGATTTAATAGATGGAAAGTTGAAAAAAATGAATGAAGATCCACTTTAATAAACAACACCAAAATAAAATAAAGTGTTTTCTTTGTTTCTGTTATAATGTTTTGCAAATAAATAATGTCACCAGTGCAGTACAGAGTTATCATAACTGGTGTGGCGGTGATTAGGGACACTAACTGGTGACAGTATGTAAGAAAAATAATAAATTTTTTTTTTTTTCATTTTTTTTTTTTCACACTGTGACCAGAGCAATACATTGTTACCATAGTAACACTAACTACTTTGGGGAAGTGGGTTAGAATTTTTTTTTTCAAATTATAATCACTTATACCAATCAAATTCATTGAAATAAGCAACCATTTTTACTGAATGAAACTGATTGTGTCTTTTTGTTGTGGTTAGCTCTGATTGGTCAAAGCTAATTACATGGTACAGACGGGCTGTGATTTGGCCCTGTCTGTACCATGTGATCACTGTGGCCAATCATAGCTAGCAATCTGATTGTATACAATGGATGGCATGAAAGGAAGCCATCCATTGTTTACAACTGTCGTGTTATTGGTCACAGCGATCACATGACACTGGCAGCGGGCTGGTATAGTGATTAGTTATCGGTTGTGTCCAGTGGATACAGTCGGTGACATATCACGCTGCTGCATGGTGCCTTCTGAGTGATCGTCATATGACATCCAATCAGAAGGAGGAAAGTCTCGCCTGGCCATTAATCTGCTGTAGGCCAGGCGGGAAGGAAGGTGTAAGGGAAAGAAGCTTGTTTTTAAAGTGAAATCTCTCTAATCTGTGTTCAACATTCCTAAACTGGAGCTAAATGGTACCTTAAAAGCTTAAACAAAGCTTGCTGAAAGCTCTGCAAATGCCTTTAAAAAGTTTGCTGTTCACATGGCTTGCATACAAGTTTAAAGCCATATTGATTCCATAAACAAAAAATTCTATATATTGTAGCTTGCCATTTCTTACTTTTATTTTTTTTTTCCTTTTCCCCTTTATTTTCACCTGATAATGCAGCCAGTAAGTCTTTTATTGTGCAACTTCAACAGATCAAAAGTTTCAGTGGGTTAAGACAAACCACTTCAGCTTCGTAAGATTTGGCTGCTCAATGACCAGGCCATATTTTGCGATACGACACTGCGTCGCTTTAACTGACAGTTGCGCGGTCGTGCGACATTGTACCCAAACAAGTTTGACGTTCTTTTTTTCCCCACAAATAGAGCTTTCTTTTAGTGGTATTTGATCATCTCTGCATTTTTTATTTTTTGAGCTATAAACAAAAAAAGTGCGACAATTTTGAAAAAAAAACACAATATTTTGTACTTTTTTCCATAATATCCCCAATTTAAAAAAAAAAAAAAGCCAATTTTTTCCTCAGTTTAGGCCGACATGTATTCTTCTACATATTTTTGGTAATAAAAATGGCAATAAGCGTATATTGATTGGTTTGTTTGCGCAAAGCGTCTACAAAATAGGGGATAGGTTTTTTGCGATATATATATATATATATATATATATATATATATATATATATATATATATATATATATATATATAAATGAACATCAGGTGGGTTACCCTCTTATCTTGATATCCTTGTTCAATCAAGGCACCGTCAAGGTGGACTCCCAAAACTCCACCATAAATGATAGAAAAAACACATGGAACGATGCTTGATGCCAAAAAGTGTCCTTTTACTGAAAAGTTAATCCATTGAATATTTCAAAATACAAGCAAGCCACTGTACAGTTCCGAGCACAAATCGCTCTTCGTCAGGCTTTTCAGGCTGTGTGTGAGCCTGACGAAGAGCGATTTGTGCTCGGAACTGTACAGTGGCTTGCTTGTATTTTGAAATATTCAATGGATTAACTTTTCAGTAAAAGGACACTTTTTGGCATCAAGCATCGTTCCATGTGTTTTTTATATATATATATATATATATATATATATATATATATATATATATATATATATATATATATATAAAATTTCTTATCAGGACTGAAATATTAAGGCGGACAAATTGGAAACTTTTGACACATTTTTGGGACCATTGACAATTTATACAGCTATAAAAATGCACTGATTATTGTATAAATGTCACTGGCAGGGAAGGGGTTAACACTAGGGAGTGATCAAGGGGTTAACTGTGTTCCCTCACTGTAATCTAACTGTTAAGGGGATGGGGCTGTCTAGGAGGAGAGAGAGATCGGTGTTCATACTTGGTATGAACACACAATCTGTCTCTACTCCCCTGAAAGAACCGGATTTGTGTGTTTGCACACACAGATCCCGGTTCTCGCTCTGTCACCAGTGATCGCGGGTGCCCGGCGGTCATCACGCCCGCTGGGCACTCACATCGGCTCCGGGCACGTGCTGCGGGCATGCGCCCCTAGTGGCCAAAAGGAAAAGCGACGTAAGATGACGTCCTTTTGCCCAGCCATGCCATTCTGCCGCAGTAGAACTGCGGCGGCTGGTCGACAAACAGTTAAAGTGGAACTTTACCCATAAAAACTTAATAAAAAATAATGTTCTTTAGCAAAGAACTTACATTACACATTAATGTTTCTGCTCCAAAAATTAGTGTGTGCTGTAAATTACTTCCAGCATTGTTCCAGTTTCCTCTTGCTTCCGCTGTTTGGATTCCTCCCCTCCACCGATGTCACATTTGGCACCTTTCAGGGGGAGGGGGGAGCAGCAGGGGCAGACTGACAACTCATGGGGCCCCCGGGCAATAGGAGAAGATTATGGTGCCCCCCAGGTAGTAGATTATGGGGCCACACAGTATATACACACACATACAGTATACACACAGACACATAATATACACACACAGAATAAACACACTGAAAAGGTACTGTAGAGGCGGGGCAGCTATAATCTTGGGATTTTTTTTAAAAAACACAAATTTTTACATACTGTCTCTGGTTTTATTGAGGCTGGCAACCCTGATGGGGCCCCTTAGTGGCATGGGGCCCTCGGGCAGTGCCCGAGTTCCCAAATGGTCAGTCCGCCCCTGAGGAGCAGATACTTGACTAACACTTCTGGGAGACACACAGGTCCCAGAAGACTGCAGGGACCACGCAGAACGCACAGTGCGACATGCGCAGTAGGGAACCAGGCTGTGAAGCTGCAAGGTTCATTTCCTGATTCCCTTACTGAAGATGCCGGCACCTCCACCCAGGAGCCGAGGGGTGGGTCGGATGAGGACATCGCGGGCTCCCAGGACAGGCAAGTGTCCTTATTTTAAAAGTCAGCAGCTGCAGTATTTGTAGCTGCTGACTTTTAATTTATTTATTTTTTGTAGGTGGAACTCCGCTTTAATCCCATTTTTAGGCTGTGAGCAGTTGGGCCCTACAGACTTGGCAGTGCCTAAAAATGGAGAGCAACTAAGCCGGTACAGAGCAGTGTGAGTCAGTGTATTATTGGATTTTAAACAGTATAGACACTTTTTTTTTATTGCTATACATAGCTATTCCTGCAAAAGGGGCCAACCTGAAGTGGTCTAGCAGGACTTAATTTTCTGACTAATGTTCCACTTTAAAGCCGAATCCAAAATGGATTTTTAGTCAGAATTTTTTTTTTTTTTAAATTCTATATTTTTTTTCCAAAAACAGAAAATACATTTTTTATACATCTAAACAAATGACATAATTGCTGCTTGCACATTATGATTCAGTTTTCAGTAGATATATATGACTTATTATCAAATGGAACAAAACAAGAGATAGTGAAAAACACACAAATTCCCTTCCTCTCTCTAATATATCCATTCTACATTCACGTAAAAACACACATATACATCCATCCATCCATATATATATATATATATATATATATATATATATACACACACATACATACCCCCCCCCACTCATTTCACAAATGCTATTTACCAAGGAGAGCAAATAAAAAAAAAAAAAAAAAAAAACTTTCCTATAGGGTTATTTAAATTCTCTCACTCTCTCTCCCCTCTCCCTAAGACCCCTCCCGCTCTCCAAGCGCACATCCGTATTCCCTGGTACAGACCAGAAGAGACCATGAATTCCATTTTTTATTAAATTTCTCCACCTTGCCCTGCAATGCCTTTTTCCATGGCGTATATATCAGCTATTTTTTTAAACCATAGCAAGATCGAGGGGGGTGATTCTTGCTTTCAAACGGCTGGGATACAGGCCTTTGCCGCATTCAAACGATGGGCCACCAGAGAGTTCCGATATCTGCGCTTTGAGAGGTCCGAAAGATGGAGAAGATATCTTCCTGGGTCGGACCCCAAGTCGTACTCTGTTGTCTTACGGTGTCTCGCACTTTAGACCAGAAATCTACTAACTTCCGACATGACCAAAAGGTATGGAGCATGTTACCCTCTGACTCTCCACACCGCCAGCATTTATTCGTCCCCTCTGGATACGTTTTTTGTAATAGTGATGGAACTTTGTACCACCTCGTAAGAATTTTGTAACGTAACTCTTGGTATTTGCTGGCTGTTGAGGAATAATGATCAAAGTGTAAAATATAGCTCTGTTGCTCCTTAGAAAGTGTGATGTCTAAATCTCTTTCCTATTTCAAAAGGAATCTTGGGACAAAGTCTTCGGGGGGATCTATTAGTATTCTATATACCTCTGATACCCAGTGTACAGAAGGCTCTTCTAAAAGACATAGATTTTCCAGGGGTGTATTTAACCACTTCAGCCCCGGACCATTATGCTGCCTAAGGACCAGAGGTCTTTTTCCAATTTGGCACTGCGTCGCTTTAACTGCTAATTGCGCGGTCATGCAATGCTGTACCCAAACGAAATTTGCGTCCTTTTCTTCCCACAAATAGAGCTTTCTTTTGATGGTATTTGATCACCTCTGCAGTTTTTATTTTTTGCGCTATAAACGGAAAAAGACCGAAAATTTTTCAATTTTCAAAACTTTGTGACAAAAAGTGAGGTCTGCAAAATACTCACTATACCTCTCAGCAAATAGCTTTGGGTGTCTACTTTCCAAAATGGGGTCATTTGGGGGGGTTTTGTGCCACCTGGGCTTTCCATGGCCTCCGAAACTGTGATAGGCAGTGAAGAGTGAAATCAAAAATTCACGCCCTTAGAAAGCCTGAAGGCGGTGCTTGGTTTTCGGGGTCCCGTACGCGGCTAGGCTCCCAAAAAGTCTCACACATGTGGTATCCCCGTACTCAGGAGAAGCAGCAGAATTTATTTTGGGGTGTAATTTCACATATTCCCATGGCATGTTTGAGCAATATATCATTTAGTGACAACTTTGTGCAAAAAAAAAAAAAAATTTGTCTCTTTCCCGCAACTTGTGTCACAATATAAAATATTCCATGGACTCGACATGCCTCTCAGCAAATAGCTTGGGGTGTCTACTTTCCAAAATGGGGTCATTTGGGGGGGTTTTGAACTGTCCTGGCATTTTATGCACAACATTTAGAAGCTTATGTCACACATCACCAACTCTTCTAACCACTTGAAGACAAAGCCCTTTCTGACACTCATTGTTTACATGAAAAAGTTATTTTTTTTTTGCAAAAAAATTACTTTGAACCCCCAAACATTATATATTTTTTTTAAAGCAAATGCCCTAAAGATTAAAATGGTCGGTGTTTTTCATTTTTTTTTTTTTTCACACAGTATTTGCGCAGCGATTTTTCAAACGCATTTTTTGGGGAAAAAACACACTTTTTTAAATTTTAATGCACTAAAACACACTATATTGCCCAAATGTTTGCTGAAATAAAAAAGATGATCTTAGGCCGAGTACATGGATACCAAACATGACATGCTTTAAAATTGCGCACAAACGTGCAGTGGCAACAAAATAAATGCATTTTTAAAAGCCTTTACAGGTTACCACTTTAGATTTACAGAGGAGGTCTACTGCAAAAATTACTGCCCTCGATCTGACCTTCGCGGCGATACCTCACATGCATGGTGCAATTGCTGTTTACGTTTGACGACAGACCGCCGTTTGCGTTCGCCTTAGCGCGAGAGCAGGGGACGACAGGGGTGCTTTTTTTTTTTTTTTTTTCTTTATTATTTTTTTGCTTTTTTATCTTATTTTTAAACTGTTCCTTTCATTTTTTTTTTTTTTTAATCATTTTTATTGTTATCTCGGGGAATGTAAATATCCCCTATGATAGCAATAGGTAGTGACAGGTACTCTTTTTTTGAAAAAATTGGGGTCTATTAGACCCTAGATCTCTCCTCTGCCCTCAAAGCATCTGATGACACCAAGATCGGTGTGATAAAATGCTTCCCCAATTTCCCAATGGCGCTATTTACATCCGGCGAAATCTAAGTCATAAAATGCTCGTAGCTTCCGGTTTCTTAGGCCATAGAGATGTTTGGAGCCACTCTGGTCTCTGATCAGCTCTATGGTCAGCTGGCTGAATCACCGGCTGCATTCTCAGGTTCCCTGTTGAGACAGGAGAGCCAGAGAAAAACACGGAAGACGGTGGGGGGGGGGGCATTCCCTCCCACGGCTTGTAAAAGCAGTCTAGAGGCTAATTAGCCACTAGGATTGCTTTTACATGAAAGCCGACCGCTGGCTGAAAAGAATGATACCAAGATGATACCTAAACCTGCAGGCATCATTCTGGTATAACCATTCAAAGTCGTGAATGGCGTACCTGAAGACAAAAAAATGGTTAACAATAAAGCACAGTAAACGGTAAAGTATAAAAAATTGCATACCTGAAAAGCAAACATGATAAAACATAATAACAATAAAACATTGCAGAATAGAATACAGTAAAAAAGAGCAGAACAAGAGAGCGAGAATAGAGATAGAGAGAGAACAATAAAACGACAACTATTTTTTTTAATTTTATATATATTTTTTTTTTTTTTTTTTTTTTTACACTTTTTTTGTAACTAACTTTTATAACGGTAACCGGTTCCAGGTTCGGGTCTCTCAAAATGCGATGGCATCTTGGGAGACCCTGTGAAAGTGTGCCTAGTCTGTGCAATGCTGTACCCTACGCTAATACTCAACTAATGAATGGTAGTGTTCAAAACATTCACCAATGCAAAGACCAGGATTGTTAGGACAGGAGGGACAATAATAGCGGGTGTCACGCCTATATCCGCGCTTGCTGCAGACACAACATCTTTTTTGGGGGGGTTCGTTGGGTAGGGGTACTCGGGAGGACATAAAGAAAATGCCTCTCATGCAGCCGACTGCATTTGGTTGGGGATGTGAATGGGGGAAGTACGGGAGCTGCAGAAGTGGTGGGTTCCCAATTAGGATTGGCGAATGCAGCAGGAAGGGCATTATGGGCACGACGGGCCTGTGTTTGTCTTCTTGGTGGCAGCGGGACACTACTTGTGCTTGCCACCTCACCAGCTTGAACTGCACTTATGGGACTCGCCACGTCACCAAGTGTTACTGCAGTGCTGGTTTGACTACAACCGGGGTGTACTAGGCTGCTGGTGCTTGACAGTTCAATAAAAAGCTACCAAAAAAACTGTTAGCGATCGCAGGGATCAGGCCTGACTCTGCGAACGCTGCAGTTATGCGTTAAGTGTTTTGTAAGTGACAGTGATCGATCGATACTGCACTTGGGTGGGCTGGGCCAGGCGGAGGGGCAAAATGCAGGTGCTAGCAGGTATCTGGGCTGATCCCGCTAACACTGCGTTTTTGGGAACCCTAAACTGCTGGGGACGCCAGTATAGATCTGATCGGATCAGATATTGATCCGTTCAGATACTATACCACTAAGGGAGGTGTACGGTGCGTGCGTGGGTGTTAGCGGTACTGGCGCTAATCTGACGCTGCCTGGGGCGACGCATATCACCGCCGGGCGATCAGGGGGCTAAACCTTTATTCGGTAATAAACGGCGGGTGACACTGACACACTGACACTATAAAAAATAAACAAACTAACCAGCGTCACCCGTAACAGTTATACGGTGATCAGTGGTGAAAGGGTTAACTAGGGGGCAATCAAGGGGTTAAAACATTTATTAGATAGTATATGGGGGTCCCTGTCGCTATAAAATGCTGACGGCGAACCTAAATATTTACCTCACTAACTAGCGTCACCAGCGACACTAATACAGCGATCAGAAAAATGATCGCTTAGCGACACTGGTGACGGGGTGATCAAGGGGTTAAAACTTTATTAGGGGGGGTTAGGGGGGTATCCTAGACCTAAAGGGGGGTAATACTAACTGTCCCAACACTGTAACTGTCACAAACTGACACCAATGCAGTAATCAGAAAAAAAAAAAAAAAACTGCTGGTGTCAGTTTGTGACGGGGGGATCGGGGGGCGATCGGGGGGGGGGATCGGGGTGTTTTGTGTGCCTGGCATGTTCTACTGTGTGTGTGTGTGTGTGTGTTGTGCACTCACATACCTGTCTTCTCTCTTCGGGCCGGAACGGAAATTACCGAGCCGAGGAGAGATGACATCATTTCCTTTGCTGCTGTTTAGCATACAGCAGCAAAGGAATGTTCTCATTGGCCGGCGGCGATCGCGAGGGGGGGGGCCACGAACGGATGGCCTCCCCCTCACCTCCGATCGCCGGGGGACAAAAGACAACCGCCTCGGGCATCGGGGGGGGGGGGTCCGATCGGACGTATATGTACGTGATTTTGCCTGTCCGTGCCACCTTGCCGACGTAAATCGGCGTGAGGCGGTCGTCAAGTGCTTAAGCGATCTGTCAGAAAATTAAGTCCTGCTAGATCACTTCAGCCTAAAGATTTACTGCTGTTCAGGTCCTCTAAGCTTCAGGCAATTTACAGCACACACTGATTTTGGTAGCTTAATTATTAATGTGGAATGTATGTTTCTTGCTAAAAAAATATTATTTTTTATCATGGTTATGGGTAAAGTTCCACTTGAAGTCAAATTTTAAAATATTTTGTGTGCTGGTGTGCTATGTCTTTACTACAATAAAATACTTGCCTGCTTTCATCCCTCCGTACAAGGTACACTGAGCTGCACATGTGCAGCTTGGCTTACATTCTCAGCACCATGCTAGCGTGGCGTGATGACCAACTCCTGTGCCTGAATTACATCATCTCATGCCTGCAAATCAAGAAGGCTGAATTCCAGCCCCCAAAAGAAGCCAAGGAGAAGCTGTTGGCATAGCTGAGGGACCTTGAGGATATCTGATAGTTTGAGAGGAGATTAGTATTTGCGGCTGTAGCTCTGCTGCTTTAACTCTGGCAAGGGTGCCTGCAATGGTCAACTTTTATTTACTTATGTAAGGGCTGATTCACACTGCGTGTGTGATAGACATTTTATTGCATTGTAAAATGTCTGGCACTGTAAGGACACTCAGGAAGCAATTGTTTCCTATGTTTCCCATTCACACTGCAACGCAGCCTAGGGCCACGCTGCAGTGTGCTTCAATAAAATGCAGACATGCTACGTTTTATCGTAGTGCGCTGTACAAAACTGCATGGCACTGTGCACAGTTTCATGAATAAAGTGCATGGTTTGTATACTTCAAATAAAGTTTGTACAAAAAAAGAGCAGTGATGTGCTAAATCGCTAACCACACTGCCCCCTAATGCAGCCAGCAACAGACAGCTGCTGGAGTGGTAAAGTGCCCTGGCAGCTGTCTGTTGTGTGAACCCGGCCTGAAACCTTTATCCCAAGAGGAAAGAAACTGTTGGCATAACGGCTTAAAAAGTGTTTCCAGGAGTTGGGCTTTAAAGTGTAACTAAGTCTACAATACTTATATCTGGTGCAACGCCAGCAGCTTCCTTACTTCATCCAGGTGTTGTCTTCTGCCATCTTGATTGGCCCGTGTGGGATGATCTAACTCCCATGCATGCATGGTAGTTGTTCATCCTGGCACAGATGCCATGCTGATAACATAAACCGAGCTGCACAGTGTACATCCTACAGAAGGCTGAGAGCAGGCAGGTAAGGTTTCTTTGTTATCGCAAAAGTGATATTGCATGTCTGTGATGCAGTGAAGAGTCTGCCTGCTTGTAATTTTGTTTTTTTAGACATTAGTTCCTCTTTAGTTATTAAAATCCATCTAAATCCGCTAGTGCACCTAACTTAACCCTCTCCACAGGCTTACAATACTGCTGTCTAAAGGTGTCTCTATTGATCGTTTAATGGAATGGAGACATCCCAAGTTGGAAATGTGTTATTGGCCTACTCACCAAGGTACAAATAAAGAAAAAAGCATAAAAAAACAAAGCAAATGCATCTGCCACATTTTTAAAGATTGGTTGGCTGCAATATGTTACATTTTTCTGGGTTTATTACTTTCTTATGTAGCAGATGGAATCTTGGTGATTTGGCTGTCGGTGTTACATTATTTATGTGTTTTTTTTTTTGTTTTGTTTTTTTGCATCCAATAGCGAATTCTGGAGCCGGAGGATTTTTTGGATGATTTGGATGATGAAGATTATGAAGAAGATACTCCAAAAAGACGTGGGAAGGGTAAAGCCAAAGTAAGAGTCACCAGCATTATTCCTTATTTTAACCATAATTTGATTTATTCTAGTATGAAAAACTACGGCAGAATTCGGAGGTGAGTTCTGCTATAAAATAAGTATAGCTTCTCTGGAAAATCTAGTAAACGTTGAATGCATATTCTAATTTCAACACTGTTATTACATTAGATGTACATTTTCTTTGATTTTTTTTTTTTTCTTTATTGACCTTGTTTTTGAATCCAGACACGCTTGCAGTACACCATAGCCAGGTTTTGAGGGTTTACTTTCATGGATGTCAAAGCAATACAGTTAAATCAAGCCTGTAAATGGATAGTAAAACAGCAGCAGCTTACTGATGAGTACTCTCTGAGTCTTAACTGATAAAGGCTTACAATGCTGCTCCTCCCATTTCTGTTATGATTGCTGATAGTCATCTAGTGTTAAGCCTAGTACACAACACAAGTTTGAATGGAAAAAAACTTAAAGCTCCGGTTGGAGCTGCTGTACTAACAATCCAATGTTAGTACATTAATCTTTTCTGCTGTGCTATTGTGTTCTGACAGGGGGGACGGCCCCCCTGCCAGAACACTCTGGCCATTGGCTGAGAGCGCTGATCGGGAACCAGTTTGTAATGCTTTATTGTTTTTAACTGTAAACATCATTAACCACTTAAGGACCAAGCCCCTTTCTGAGATTTGTTGTTTACAAGTTAAAGCGGTTGTATAACTTTTTTTTTTTTTACTTTTACCTACAGGTAAGCCTATAATAAGGCTTACCTGTAGGTAAAAAAAATATCTCCTAAACCTGTACGGTTTAGGAGATATTCCCCTCGCAATGAGCCGCTGACTGCAGCGGTGCATGCGCACAGGGGATTCTCGTCTGACAGCCCGGCAAACTCCGGAGCTTGCCGGACAGAAGTCTCCCGCGTGCATGCGCGGGAGTGGCGACATCGCGGCTCCGGCCACTCACAGCCTTTTCCCTTGCAGGTGTAGAAAAAAAAAAAAAACCCAGCGGGTATACAACCACTTTAAAAAAAAGTGTTTTTTTTTTTGCTAGAAAATTACTTAGAACCCCCAAACATTATACATTTTTTTTCTAACACCCTAAAGAATAAAATGGCAGTCGTTGCAATACTTTGTCACACCGTATTTGCGCAGTGGTCTTACAAGGGCACTTTTTTTTGGAAAAATACACTTCTTCTTTTTTTTTTTTTTTTTATATTGTGAAAGATAATTTTACACTGAGTAAATTGATACCCAGCGTGTTATGCTTCAAAATTGCTCCCGCTCGTGGAATTGCGACAAACTTTTACCCTTAAAAATCTCCATAGACGACGTTTAAAAAATTCTACAGGTTGCATGTTTTTTGTTACAGAGGAGGTCTAGGGCTAGAATTATTGCTCTCACTCTACCGATCACGGCAATACCTCTCACATGTGTGGTTTGAACCCTGTTTTCATATGCGGCTGCTACTCACATATGCGTTTGCATCTGCTTCTGCATGCGAGCTTGTGGGGAGGGGGCGCGTTTAAAAAATTTTTTAGTTTACCTTTTTTTTAAAATTTTTTTACACAGTTTAAAAAAAAAAAAAAAAAGTGTCACCTTTTATTCCGATTACAAGTAATGTAAACATCCCTTGTAATAAAAAAAAAGCATGACGGGACCTCAGATCTCATACTTAGACTAAAATGCAATAAAAAAAAAAAAATTGTCATTTAAAAAAAAAAAAAAAAAGCCCTTTAAGAGCTGTGGGCGGAAGTGACATTTTGATGTTGCTTCCGCCCTGCATTGTTATGAAGACCGGTGGCATCTTCCCCTCGCTCGTCTATATGCCCAGCAAGGGTGAAGAGCTGATTGCCTCCACCGCTGCCGACATCTCCGGTAAGTGGTGAAGGGCAGCGGAGCGCGGCGGGTGGGCACCTCTCACGCTGCCGATAGAAGTGATCTCGCTGCAAATCCGCCGAAGAGACCACTCTATCTTAAACCAGACTGCTCACTGAAGAGGATACCGGGGTTATGGCAGCTAGCTGCTGCCATAACAACGATATTCCTCTTCAAACAGCCGATGTATACCGGCGTTGGGCGGTCCGGAAGTGGTTAAACTTTCCCAAAAAACAGCAAGTGTAAGGATTCATCTGAGGCTTCAGGGTTATGTATTTGGAGAAAGTCATTCAATTACTATAATGGCCAAATACATGGCAAATTCAAGACAAATCACCTACAATCCCAAAAATAACCAAACGCATCAAGGAAACCGGCCTTTAAAATTTCCATCGTCTGGTTTGCTTTAGGGATAGCTTGGAGGTCAGAGATGTTTAGGGAAACTCTATTTTTAATTTGTTTTTGGGCCTAAAGTCTAATTCTGATGGTTTACAAGGAAAACTGCACGTTGAGATTACATCTGAACAGTTAAGACAAAATATTAATATGGAGTTTGTGTACAACATTTTGTTTACTTATAAAATCCTTATCAATACGTATGTTTTCCCTTGGCACTATTTTTTACATTGATATGCCCCATGTTTTAGCTATTCTTTCCTCTTAAATTTTTAAAAGAAGGTTTTTTTTTTTGTTTTGTTTTGTTTTGTTTTTTTTGTTTTTTTTTTTTTCCAGGGAAAAGGTTTAGGTGGTGCCAGGAAGAAGCTGGATGCAGCTGCACTGGATGACAGGGACAAGCCATACGCCTGTGACAGTGAGTCAACTTCCTGATGATTCTATTTAATTTTTTTACGTTCACTTGCCCTGTGGTATAGTTCACTGTTTGATCTGTGTTTCAGATACCATCATCTTGTTCCTTTTACTGGATACTTTTTAATTTTTTTTTTTTTTTTACTGGGCATGTAAATCTTTTCTTTATCTGGCTTTTTTCTTAAAGGGTTGTATCAGAGTCATAGTACTATTTGGTATACTTTTCTCTCTCTCCCCACCCCTTTTTTTTTTTTTTTTTTTTTTAGTCTTTGTCAATATGAAGATTAGTACTGAAATACTGCATCTTACAGAATAGTTGTCTTTTATTAACCCATTAAATATAGTATTGCTACAGTGTTTAAAACTTTAAAGTTAAACTGTGTTGTATTCATGCAAATTCATCTTTCTATACAAGTAGTATGATTTCTCAATAGGTCTTGTTGTGGACTTTTCTTTCTCGTTAATTTGACTTGACCTAATTTGGATGGTTTAGTAATAACATGACTTAATAAAACATGCAGGACAATTGGAACATGACGGACGTAATCATGCTCATTTTTGCCACTACAGAAGATCTCTTTAGACATGGAAAGGAAACAGTCACTTTAACAGTTGTACAATTTTATATAGGCTTATTCAGTAAAGTAGTCCATAGAGTAAATTAACATTTAACGTGTAATAGCTCACAGCAAACAGATTTCATTTTGCTCTAATCGGATCATTTAAAAAATTTTTTAACGATTCATGCAATTTTTTTATGCAGGTTGCAGTTTGCATATTCTAGGTGCATTTTGCATTTCTCAATACACATTTTTGATCCATTGAAGTCTATCTGGTTTTGAACCAGAAAAAAAATCCTTGGCCCTTTCCATAAAATGCACAGATTTGAACATGACCCATCGGGAACCATGTTAAATGGACTGTAGTGTGTTTCTTCAAAACTGAAAATGCACAAAAAAATGCATAGGTGTGAACCAGGCGTAAAAGTGTCTTAAACACGTGTCATTGTTCTTAGTGTCGCTAAAGGCAAAACCTTTTTTCTTTTTCTTTTTTTGGATACAGTAAGAGAGGGTTATAACTCCTGCCAGTTTTTTGCCATCTGTATCCCATCGAGGATAGTTCTTTTCACTTCCTGTCCTATAGCCAAAATGGAAAGTGAGAAAATCCCTCCAAAGTGAGTTAATCCTGGGGTGTCACCAGAACTAGCATCCTCACTGGAAGATTTCCCCTCTATTACTGTTCTAATGTTAAGCCAAAATTTGGGATTTTCTTTTACATTCACTTTCAATAACAGTAAACAGGACAAATAGGGTGAATCGGAGGCACAGACAGCAATAAAGCCCGATAAGTGTTCTAATCCCTCTCCACTCTATCTAAAGCTAAAAAAAAAAACACCTTTCTTTATCGTACATCACGGGACACAGAGCAGCCATAGTAATTACTATGTGGGTTATACGCCACCTATAGGTGAATGGACACTGGCACACCCAAAGACAGGAAGTCCCCCTCTATATAACCCCTCCCATACATGAAGTACCTCAGTTTTTTTCGCCAGTGTCTCAAGGTGATGGTCATGGTGGATTGAAGTTCTATAATATGGATAGCCCCATTGGAGAAATGCTTGCCAGGATCAAGGGGCTATGCAGTCGGATCCATTCAAAATGGCAAGGCCAAAATGGATGGTACCCGAGCCTCGAAAAAGAAGCAAGGTTTTGCCTGTAATGCTCCTCTTTAGAGGGCTGAACCCTGGAATCCAGGCCCTTGGATACATGACTAAACCAAAGGTTGTCCTGGCAGGGTGCTGTACAGGTCCAAGGGTGTGGACCCCAATATGCAAGGGGGACCTGGTCCTTGAAGGTCTGTTCAAATACCTTGCCTGCCGTGATGGGTGATGATTGGGTCTGGCTGTCATGCCAGCAGTATCCTGCGGCGGGAATGGTAAGTTTTTTTTTTTTGTTTTTTTTTTTTTGTTAAAAAAAAAAAAGCAAAGAACCTGGGAAAGGAACACTTTTGGTTCACTTCAAGGATTTGAAGCAAACCCTTGCCTGTTTTTCACCACTAGAGGGTGTATTGTAACATGCCTGGTGTTTACGTTTCATGTTTTCTGTGTCTAGCATCGCTCCTTTGGACAGAGCATTACCCCTCACCCTGGTCTGCCGAGGCCTTGGGTCCGCCCGCCTCCTAGCCCATGGCACGCAGCTCTCCCCCCAAAGGCTGGTTCCGATGACAGGAGCGAGGGCGACCGTTATCACCCCATGGGAACACAGCCCCTCTCCCCCTGAGCTGTGCCGATAACGGGACTGCCTCATCCACGCGGAGGTCAGTTCTAAGGCCACCGTAGGACGCTGGGGATTTGGCTGGCGTGCACATGGAGGGCGAGCATGCACATAGCACGGTGCAGGCTCAGTTGGCTATAAAGTTTGTGACTCTGTAATGAGTCTGGTGGCTGACAGAGGGACACAGGGTGTACTGGGGCATGTAAGCACTGTATAGGTATGGACAAGGGCATTTAAAGGCATGCCTACTGGGCATTAGGTTGAGCAGTGATAGCGGCATTGTTTTGCTCGACTACAGCACAGCAGTGGATGCATATTGTGAGTACCTCTGCATTTTGTGCTTAGGACTATGTCTTCCCGAAAGAAAGGTGGGGGAAATACAACAGGGAGGAGCGCAAGGGCACCGCTGTCAGGGTCTGAGGATCCTAGTCACGCTTCCACAGTACTATCCTCCCCTGAAAGGCCAGGGGCAACTGGCCAGTCTGAGCCATTGAGGCTGTCGGGCATAGTGGCTACATCCAACATTTCAGCCTCTGCATACGTCACCAAGACGATTTGGCTTCAGCATTAGCTGGGTTGGAGGGAAAGATAGCCAACATGATCGCGTCTGTCTCCCAATCCAGGAAAAAACACGTAAGGTCCCCTTCTCCCCCTCCTGACCTTCCAGTTTTGTAACAGGAATGGGAAGAGATAACATTGAGGTGCCATTGGGTGACCGAGAAGAAGGGCAGACAGATGATGACTCTTCTGAGGGCTCAATCTCAGAGGAGCCCTTTTCAGTCTTGCAATCCCAAAAAACTGCTGGTCCAATCCCTTACAGGATTGGTCCGTTCGGCATATAAGTTGCCCCCCCAGCGGAGGTGGCTGAGGCCCCCTTTTCTTCTTTGGGGTCTTTGAGGCCTTCAGAGGGCCCACATGCCTTCCCTTTACACCACTGCTGGAGCAACTAATATATGCAGACTGGGATCACCTAGATAGGCATTTTCTCCCTCCTGGGAGATTTTCTCTTCTTTACCCAATCCAGGAAAAATTCACTAAAAAGTGGAGTTTGCCAGCAGTGGATGCTGCTAATTTCTCTGTAAATAGGAGTCTAACTTGGCCAGTAGACAATGTCCAGGTTTTTAAAGATCCAGCCGACAAGAAGCTGGAGTCTTTACGTAAAGCCTCTTCATTTATAGCTGGGTCAGCAGTACAGCCTGCAGTAGCAGCGATAGGGGTTTGCCAACCCTTAAGACCAGTTCAAGCAAGTCATTAAAAGTGTCCCTGCCCAAGGTGAAGCAGCCCGCAAGTTGGCGGAGCTGCCAAGGGCCTTATGTTTTGCGGTGGACACCTTTTAAAGATTCTATTCAACAGGTGTCCCTCTTATCTGTGCATATGCGCAGAATTCTCTGGTTGAAGCATTGGTCAGCTGAGTTTCCATGCAAAAAGCTATTGGCAACTTTTCCTTTTCATGGGGAACAGTTGTTCGGAGACAACTTGGATAAGTATATCCAAAAAATTTCGGGTAGTAAGAGTGCCCTTTTACTGGTTAAAAGAAGGAGTAGACGTCCTTCATTTAAACTTTCTTCTTCCCCAGCACCAATTGCTGCAGCCTCCAGGCAGTTTCGATGGCCTCTGCCGTCAGGTTCGAGAGGTAAGCCTCAAGGCCAAGCACAAGGGCAGAAGAATACAAAACAGAGTCCTAAGGCCTCCTTATGAAGGGGCGCTCCCATTCGCTCGGGGGGGGGGGGGGGGGGAAGGCTTCTGCAGTTTTCAGGAGCCTGGCAGGAAGAGATCCAGGACAGATGGGTCATCTCCACAGTATCTCTAGGCTACAAGCTAGAGTTTCAGGAATTTCCACCATTTCCGTTTCTAAGATCGAATGTTCCCAGAGACCTGTTAAAAAGGTTGTTATTCCAGGCACTGGGCCTTTTGACATCACAAGGTGTGATTACAGAAATTCCAACAGAGGAGCAGGGCATGGGTTTTTAATTCAAATCTCTTCACGGTGCCAAAACCGAATGGAGATGTCGGACCCATTCTAGATCTCAAAGATCTAAATCAATTCTTAACCACCTGCTCCTTTCGCATGGAGTCAATCCGGTCAGTTGCGTCCTCTATGAGGAGAGGAGATTTTCTAGCATCGATGGACATCAAAGATGCATATCTGCATGTGCCAATCTACCCCGCGCACCAGAAATTTCTGCGATTCGAGGTGGAACAGCTCCATTTTCAGTTTTGTGGCCTTGTCCTTCAGGTTAGCCACCGCCCCCGGGTGTTAACAAAGATTTTGGCCCCGGTATTAGCAAGATTAAGGGTCCAGGGTATATCAGTAATGGCATACCTAGACGACCTGCTGCTTAGTCGGGTACACAGCTAGACTACAGTGTGTCCAGCACGGTCAATATTTGGGGCACCTGGGTTGGATTCTCAGCCTAGAGAAGTCAGCCTTACGGCCAGTAAGAAGGCTAGAATACTTGGGTCTGGTCATAGACACAGTCCAAGAAAAGGTCTTTTTGCCGCAGACGAAAGTCAGAGCTATTATAAGAGATCTGGTCCCGTGTGGTCAAGGGAAAGGATTCCTCCAGTCGCCTTTGCTTGAGGTTGCTAGGGAAAATGGTGGCTTCGTTAGAAGCTATTCCCTATGCCCAATTTCATTCGAGACTGTTGCAAAACGGTATTCTGTTGGCTTGGAACAAGAGGATGCAAGGCTTGGACTATCCAATGTATCTGTCCCCAAAGGTGTGCTAGAGTCTCAATTGGTGTGTGATGGCCAGAAATTTGCATTTTTCCAGTAGCCTGGAAGGTAGTAACGACGGATGCCAGCCTCTTGGGCTGGGGAGCGGTTCTGGAGGAGGCCACTGTCCAGGGGAAGTGGTCAGAGACCGAAAGAACCTTGCCCATCAACATTCTAAGGATTTGGGCAGCGCGTCTAGCTCTAATATCCTGGACTTTCAGGTTGCAGGGTTGTCCTGTCAGGATACAATCCGACAATGCCACAGCTCTGGCTTACATCAACCACCAAGGGGGTACCGGGAGTCAGGTGAACCATATTCTGACATGGGTAGAGAAGCATGTGCCTTTTCTGTCAGCAGTCTTCATTCCAGGAGTGGAAAATTGGCAGGCAGACTTCTTGAGTCACCAACAATTGTCCCCGGGGGAATGGTCCCTGCATCCCAAGATTTTTTTTTTCATCCATATGCCAAAAGTGGGGTACCCCGGACATAGATCTATTGGCGTCCAAGTTCAACAAGAAGTTGGACAGCTTTGTGTCAAGGACAAGGGATCTGCTCACATTCGGGACTGATGCACTAGTGACTCCTTGGGATCAGTTTTCACTGATTTATGCGGCCCCCCCAAGTTCAGCTGCTACTGTGGCTTCTACGCAGGATCAAAGAGGGAAGAGAAGCCGGTGATGCTGGTAGCCCCGACGTGGCCCAGAACATCCTGGTATGCAGAGATCATAAGGTGGGCAGTAGGGAAACCATGGACTCTTTCATCCCATCCAGACTTACTTTCGCAAGGACCGGTGTTCCATCCTGCCTTACAATCACCAAATTTAACAGTTTGGCTATTGAAGCCCGAATTTTAAAGGATCTGGGGATTTCGGGCTCAGTGGTGACTTCTAGGCTTCTAGGGCCATTTATTTTGGCATCTGGAGGTCCTGTTTCCTGGTGTGAACCCGAAAGATAGCATCCTCAAAAGTATGTCATAGGAAGGATTCTTGCCTTCTTACAATTGGGGGTAGAAATTAAGCTAGCCTTAAGTATCAGATCTCGACCTTGTCAGTATTTTTTCAAAGACCGCTTGCTTCACATTTTTTGATCCGGGCCTAAATACAAGGGGTAACTCATATAACTCCGCCAGTCAGGCGGCCTTTGTGCCCGTGGGATTTTAATCTAGTTTTATCGGTCTTGCGAAGACTACCCTTTGAGCCTTTGCACCATATTCCCTTGATCCTTTTTGACAAGGAAGTTGGCTTTCTTGGTGGCAGTAACTTTGGCAAGGAGAGTGTCAGAATTGGCAGATTTTTCCTGTAAAGAGCCATACTTATTCATAAAGACAAGGTGGTGTTGCGTCCTCACCCAACCTTTTTGCCTAAGGTGGTGTCCAGTTTTCACTTGAACCAAGATGTCTCCCTGCCTTCTTTTTTCCCAGAACCTCACTCTGCAGAAGAAAAATTGTTGCATTCTCTTGATGTGGTGAGAGCTGTCAGGATCTATCTGAAGGTGACAGATCAGATACGGAAGACTGATGCTTTGTTTGTGCTGCCAAAAAGGCCCAGGGAAAGGCAAGCAGCGTCAAAATCGACTATTTCTCAGTGGATTAGTCGGGTTATAATTCAGGCTTATGGATTGAAAAGAAGGGTTCCACCTTTTTAAATTAGGGCTCTCTCTACCAGGGCAGTGAGTGCGTCATGGGCAGTGCGTCACCAGGCCTCTATGGCTCAGATTTGCAAGGCCGCGATGTAAGGCAGCAGGAGGATACCACTTTTGGGCGCAGTGTACTGCAGGCAGCAGTATAAGTCCTCATGTCTGATGGCGGCCTACTTTGATATGTGTCTCCCTCCCCTCAAGGGCATTGCTTTGGGACATGCCACATAGTAATTCCTATGGCTGCTCTGTGTCCCGTGATGTATAATGAAGAAAATAGGATTTTTAATACAGCTTACATGTAAAATCCTTTTCTTGGAGTACATCACGGGACACAGAGGTCCCTCCCCTCTTGCTGGCATATACATTGTTCTGCTACAAAACTGAGGTACTTCCTGTATGGGGAGGGGTTATATAGAGGGGGACTTCCTGTCTTTGGGTGTGCCAGTGTCAATTCACCTATATGTGGCGTATAACCCACATAGTAATTACTATGGCTGCTCTGTGTACCGTGATGTATGCCAAGAAAGGGATTTTACAGGTAAGCTGTATTAAAAATCCTATTTTGCCTTTAGTGGCACTTTTAGCATACACATAAAATGGGTTAGAGCATGATGTGATTTCCTAGCAATAGCCATTGTGATTATTGAATGAACAGGAGAGCAGCCAAAATTGTTTGACCCCTTTCACACTGGGTCGTTTTGCTGGCGCAATTGCGCTAAAAATAGCGCCTGCAAACCGACCTGAAACAGCCGCTGCTGTGTCTCCAGTGTGAAAGCCCTCGGGCTTTCAAACTGGAGCGGTGCGCTGGCAGGAAGTTCAAAGTCCTGCTAGCAGCATATTTGGAGAGGTGAAGGAGTGAGTGTGTATACCGCTCCTTCCCATTGAAATCAATGGGGCACCGCGGCTATGGTTTTTAAGCCTTTCTCGGCCGCTAGTGGGGGGTAAAACCGCCCCGCTAGCGGCTGAATACCGCCGCTAAAATGGCGTTTTACCGCCGATGCACCTCCCGCCCCAGTGTGAAAGGGGCCTTAGGGTGAAATTATTTCCTTTTCTGCTTAATTTCTCTATTCCTGTGATGACGACAGTTTTTTGGAGGCTTTAAAAAATAAGCAACCTTTTTTTCTTTTTTTTTTTTTTTATCGAAATGTGAATATCTGATGCGATACAATTACCTAGGGAAATATGTTTTGCATCCCTGTGCCATGCATGTTTTCTTTGTAGTAAAGGAACTTGTTTTATGTAAGCACTTGTTGATAGGTGTGTGTTCCTTTAACAAAATGTTTTCCAGCATGCTTCCTGTTCTATAAATGCCAGTGGCCTATTTTGTAACAATGAAATAGGCTCTCTGGGGATCTGTTAATGTTGTATGTTCTATGAATCATTTATCTTAGGAAGCAATCAAATGACTAATGCCTTTGTGCTCAAGTTCCTTAATTGATTTTGTTAAATTAAATGAAAATTGACAATTCGCTGTGCTTTTTATGTCAATTTAGTTTAAAGATAGATCAACCTATTAATTAATAGGAAAACATTTAATCTCAGTGATTGTTGTCGTGCTCTAATGTTCAATCTTGCTGTTTATCCAAAAAAAGTGTTTCTACACTGTGCTGTCACTGTAAACATATTAAATAGTTTTAGGCCTAATTTGGCAATAAATATGCCAAAAACTGCAACCCACTGCCAGCCAGTATTCTTGTACAGCTTGCTGGTTGTTTAATGGTTCATATGTTTGGCTCCGGCATCCACCAGCTGGTTTTTTTTTCAGACTTGACTGTGTCGATGGCCAATATATTACGATTTAGCTGCTTAACGCAATCATCTACTGATATATGGGTATCTTATGTCTGCCATTCAAATGTTTGTTTTTCAAGAAGTACAGTGCTAATTATTTTTCCTTATGGCTAATTCACCCTACATGTGGTGACTGATGTTTTGCAATTTGTTTTCTATGTGTCCCATTCACACTTCAACCCAGCCTAGTGCAGACATATACATTTTATTGCAGTGCATCATGCTGAACCGCACTGCAATATAAGGCAGCGCAGCGCATCCCACTGCCCTACATTGCAGTGAATAAAGTGTACGTGTTGTATGCTTCACATAAAGTTTATTTATTTTTTTAACCACTTGAGCCCCGGACCATTATGCTGCCTAAGGACCAGAGGTCTTTTTCCAATTTGGCACTGCGTCGCTTTAACTGCTAATTGCGCGGTTATGCAATGCTGTACCCAAACGAAATTTGCGTCCTTTTCTTCCCACAAATAGAGCTTTCTTTTGATGGTATTTGATCACTTCTGCAGTTTTTATTTTTTGCGCTATAAACGGAAAAAGACCGAAAATTTTGAAAAAAAATGATATTTTCTACTTTTTGTTATAAAAAAAATCCAATAAACTCAATTTTAGTCATACATTTAGGCCAAAATGTATTCGGCCACATGTCTTTGGTAAAAAAAATGTCAATAAGCGTATATTTATTGGTTTGCGCAAAAGTTATAGCGTCTACAAACTAGGGTACATTTTCTGGAATTTACACAGCTTTTAGTTTATGACTGCCTATGTCATTTCTTGAGGTGCTAAAATGGCAGGGCAGTACAAAACCCCCCCAAATGACCCCATTTTGGAAAGTAGACACCCCAAGGAAATTGCTGATAGGCATGTTGAACCCATTGAATATTTATTTTTTTTGTCCCAAGTGATTGAATAATGACAAAAAAAAAAAAAAAAAAAAATATTTACAAAAAGTTGTCACTAAATGATATATTGCTCACACAGGCCATGGGCCTATGTGGAATTGCACCCCAAAATATATTCAGCTACTTCTCCTGAGTACGGGGATACCACATGTGTGGGACTTTTTGGGAGCCTAGCCGCGTATGGGACCCCGAAAACCAATCACCGCCTTCAGGATTTCTAAGGGTGTAACTTTTTGATTTCACTCTTCACTGCCTATCACAGTTTCGGAGGCCATGGAATGCCCAGGTGGCACAACCCCCCCCCAAATGACCCCATTTTGGAAAGTAGACACCCCAAGCTATTTGCTGAGAGGCATATTGAGTCCATGGAATATTTTATATTTTGACACAAGTTGCGGGAAAGTGACACTTTTTTTTTTTTTTTTTTTTTTTTTTGCACAAAGTTGTCACTAAATGATATATTGCTCACACAGGCCATGGGCCTATGTGGAATTGCACCCCAAAATACATTTAGCTGCTTCTCCTGAGTATGGGGATACCACATGTGTGGGACTTTTTGGGAGCCTAGCCGCGTACGGGGCCCCGAAAACCAATCACCGCCTTCAGCGTTTTTAAGGGCGTGAATTTTTGATTTTACTCTTCACTGCCTAACACCGTTTCGGAGGCCATGGAATGCCCAGGTGGCACAAACCCCCCCCAAATGACCCCATTTTGGAAAGTAGACACCCCAAGCTATTTGCTGAGAGGCATGGTGAGTATTTTGCAGCTCTCATTTGTTTTTGAAAATGAAGAAAGACAAGAAAAAACTTTTTTTTTTTTTCTTTTTTCAAATTTCAAAACTTTGTGACAAAAAGTGAGGTCTGCAAAATACTCACTATACCTCTCAGCAAATAGCTTGGGGTGTCTACTTTCCAAAATGGGGTCATTTGGGGGGGTTTTGTGCCACCTGGGCATTCCATGGCCTCCGAAACTGTGATAGGCAGTGAAGAGTGAAATCAAAAATTCACGCCCCTTAGAAAGCCTGAAGGCGGTGCTTGGTTTTCGGGGTCCCGTACACGGCTAGGCTCCCAAAAAGTCTCACACATGTGGTATCCCCGTACTCAGGAGAAGCAGCAGAATGTATTTTGGGGTGTAATTTCACATATTCCCATGGCATGTTTGAGCAATATATCATTTAGTGACAACTTTGTGCAAAAAAAAAAAAAAAAAAAAAAAAATTTGTCTCTTTCCCGCAACTTGTGTCGCAATATAAAATATTCCATGGACTCGACATGCCTCTCAGCAAATAGCTTGGGGTGTCTACTTTCCAAAATGGGGTCATTTGGGGGGGTTTTGAACTGTCCTGGCATTTTATGCACAACATTTAGAAGCGTATGTCACACATCACCCACTCTTCTAACCACTTGAAGACAAAGCCCTTTCTGACACTTATTTTTTACATGAAAAAGTTTTTTTTTTTTTGCAAGAAAATTACTTTGAACCCCCAAACATTATATATTTTTTTAAAGCAAATGCCCTACAGATTAAAATGGTGGGTGTCTCATTTTTTTTTTTCACACAGTATTTGCGCAGCGATTTTTCAAACGCATTTTTTGGGGAAAAAACACACTTTTTTAAATTTTAATGCACTAAAACACACTATATTGCCCAAATGTTTGATGAAGTAAAAAAGATGATCTTAGACCGAGTACATGGATACCAAACATGACATGCTTTACAATTGCGCACAAACGTGCAGTGGCAACAAAATAAATACATTTTTAAAAGCCTTTAAAAGCCTTTACAGGTTACCACTTTAGATCTACAGAGGAGGTCTACTGCAAAAATTACTGCCCTCGATCTGACCTTCGCGGCGATACCTCACATGCATGGTGCAATTGCTGTTTACGTTTGACGACAGACCGCCGCTTGCGTTCGCCTTAGCGCAAGAGCAGGGGGCGACAGGGGTGCTTTTTTTTTTTTTTTTTTTTTTCTTTATTATTTTTTTGCTTTTTTATCTTATTTTTAAACTGTTCCTTTCATTTTTTTTTTTTTTAAATCATTTTTATTGTTATCTCGGGGAATGTAAATATCCCCTATGATAGCAATAGGTAGTGACAGGTACTCTTTTTTGAAAAAATTGGGGTCTATTAGACCCTAGATCTCTCCTCTGCCCTCAAAGCATCTGACCACACCAAGATCGGTGTGATAAAATGCTTCCCCAATTTCCCAATGGCGCTATTTACATCCGGCGAAATCTAAGTCATAAAATGCTCGTAGCTTCCGGTTTCTTAGGCCATAGAGATGTTTGGAGCCACTCTTGTCTCTGATCAGCTCTATGGTCAGCTGGCTGAATCACCGGCTGCATTCTCAGGTTCCCTGTTGAGACAGGAGAGCCAGAGAAAAACACGGAAGACGGTGGGGGGGGGGGGCATTCCCTCCCACGGCTTGTAAAGGCAGTCTAGAGGCTAATTAGCCGCTAGGATTGCTTTTACATGAAAGCCGACCGCTGGCTGAAAAGAATGATACCAAGATGATACCTAAACCTGCAGGCATCATTCTGGTATAACCACTCAAAGTTGTGAATGGCGTACCTGAAGACAAAAAAATGGTTAACAATAAAGCACAGTAAACAATAAAGTATAAATAATTACATACCTGAAAAACAAACATGATAAAACATAATAACAATAACAATAACAATAAAACACTGCAGAATAGAATACAGTAAAAAAAGAGCAGAACAATAGAGAGAGAGAATAGAGAGAGAGAACAATAAAACGACAACTATTTTTTTTTATTTTATATATATTTTTTTTTTTTTTACACTTTTTTTGTAACTAACTTTTATAACTGTAACCGGTTCCAGGTTCGGGTCTCTCAAAATGCGATGGCATCTTGGGAGACCCTGTGAAAGTGTGCCTAGTCTGTGCAATGCTGTACCCTACGCTAATACTCAACTAGTGTATGGTAGCGTTCAAAACATTCACCAATGCAAAGACCAGGATTGTCAGGACAGAAGGGACAATAATAGCGGGTGTCACGCCTATATCCGCGTTTGCTGCAGACACAACATCTTTTTGGGGGGGGTTCGTTGGGTAGGGGTACTCGGGAGCACATAAAAATGCCTCTCATGCAGCCGACTGCATTTCGTTGGGGGATGTGAATGGGGGAAGTACGGGCGCTGCAGAAGTGGTGGGTTCCCAATTAGGATTGGCGAATGCAGCAGGAAGGGCACTATGGGCACGACGGGCCTGTGTTTGTCTCTTTGGTGGCAGCGGGACACTACTTGTGCTTGCCACCTCACTAGCTTGAACTGCACTTATGGGACTCGCCACGTCACCAAGTGTTACTGCAGTGCTGGTTTGACTACGACCGGGGTGTACTAGGCCGCTGGTGCTTGCCAGTTCAATAAAAAGCTTCCAAAAAAACTGTTAGCGATCGCAGGGATCAGGCCTGACTCTGCGAACGCTGCAGTTATGCGTTTAGTGTTTTGTAAGTGACAGTGATCGATCGATACTGCACTTGGGTGGGCTGGACTGGGCCGGGCGGAGGGGCAAAACGCAGGTGCTAGCAGGTATCTGGGTTGATCCCGCTAACACTGCGTTTTTGGGAACCCTAAACTGCTGGGGACGCTAGTATAGATCTGATCTGATCGGATCAGATATTGATCCGTTCAGATACTATACCACTAAAGGAGGCGTATGCTGCGTGCGTGGGTGTTAGCGGTACTGGAGCTAACCTGACGCTGCCTGGGGCCGGTGCTTGCTAGTTCACCAAAATGCTACCAAAAAAACTGTTAGCGATCGCAGGGATCAGGCCTGACTCTGCGAACGCTGCAGTTATGCGTTTAGTGCCTTGTAAGTGTCAGTGATCGATCGATACTGCACTTGGGTGGGCTGGGCCGGGCGGAGGGGCACAACGCAGGTGCTAGCAGGTATCTGGGCTGATCCCGCTAACACTGCGTTTTTGGGAACCCTAAACTGCTGGGGACGCTAGTATAGATCTGATCGGATCAGATATTGATCCGATCAGATACTATACCACTAAGGGAGGTGTACGGTGCGTGCGTGGGTGTTAGCGGTACTGGCGCTAACCTGACGCTGCCTGGTGCTTGCTTGCCAGTTCACCAAAATGCTACCAAAAAAACTGTTAGCGATCGCAGGGATCAGGCCTGACTCTGCGAACGCTGCAGTTATGCGTTTAGTGTTTTGTAAGTGACAGTGATCGATCGATACTGCACTTGGGTGGGCTGGGCGGAGGGGCAAAACGCAGGTGCTAGCGGGTATCTGGGCTGATCCCGCTAACACTGTGTTTTTGGGAACCCTAAACTGCTGGGGACGCTAGTATAGATCTGATCAGATCAGATATTGATCCGATCAGATACTATACCACTAAGGGAGGCGCATGCTGCGTGCGTGGGTGTTAGCGGTACTGGCGCTAATCTGACGCTGCCTGGGGCGACGCATATCACCGCCGGGCGATCAGGGGGCTAAACCTTTATTAGGTAATAAACGGCGGGTGCCCTGACACTATAAAAAATAAACGAACTAACCTGCGTCACCCGTAACGGTTATACGGTGATCAGTGGTGAAAGGGTTAACTAGGGGGCAATCAAGGGGTTAAAACATTTATTAGGTAGTATATGGGGGTCCCTGTCACTATAAAACGCTGACGGCGAACCTAAATATTTACCTCACTAACTAGCGTCACCAGCGACACTAATACAGCGATCAGAAAAATGATCGCTTAGCAACACTGGTGACAGGGGGTGATCAAGGGGTTAAAACTTTATTAGGGGGGGTTAGGGGGGTACCCTAGACCTAAAGGGGGGTAGTACTCACTGTCCCAACACTGCAACTGTCACAAACTGACACTATGCAGTAATCAGAAAAAAAAAAAAAAAAAAAAAAAAAAAACCTGCTGGTGTCAGTTTGTGACAGGGGGGGGGGGGGGGTGATTGGGGGGGGATCGGGGGGCGATCGGGGGGGGGGATCGGGGTGTTTTGTATGCCTGGCATGTTCTACTGTGTGTGTAGTGTGTTGTGCACTCACATTGATGTCTTCTCCCCTCGGCGCTGGAACGGAAAATACCGAGCCGAGGGGAGATGACATCATTTCCTTTGCTGCTGTTTAGCATACAGCAGCAAAGGAGTGTTCCCATTGGCCGGCGGCGATCGCGAGGGGGGGGCCACGAACGGATGGCCTCCCCCTCATCTCGGATCGCCGGGGAACAGAACGGGACCGCTTCGGGCACCGGGGGGGGGTCCGATCGGACCCCCCACCCGCGAGAGGCAAATCACGTACATGTACGTGATTTTGCCTGCCCGTGCCGCCTTGCCGACGTAAATCGGCGTTAGGCGGTCCTTAAGTGGTTAAAAAGGGAGCTGTGTGATGCGCTAATTCGCACATCACGCTCCCCCTACCGCAGCCAGTAACACAGAGCGGTGAATCGCTCTAGCTGCTCTGCATTGCAGTAAGTGAATACAGCCTCATGCATGTAATATTTAGTGGACAAAAGTTGTGGAAATAATTCGGACCATTATACTATCAATTTAAGTGGAACATAGACACGAGATGAGTCACTTGATCTAGCCACTATTGGGCAATGATCTCATCAGTTGGATTGCCATTGCCACCCAATGCCCCCTGTAGATGCGTGATACTGGCAGTATTTTGCCGCACTTCAGCATACAATGGGGGACATTCATCAAGCAAATTAGGGACACATTTAAACAGGCTGTCTGTCAGTTAACATACTATTTGATAGTTATGTTTAGTTGCAACCACTAGGCTTGTAATCATGACTGTAAACTGGGGCAGCTTTGCACAGGTCTGCAAGAAAATTAGCACTGGAGATAAGATTTTTCTCAAAATGAACATTTCACTGAAAACAGACTCACAATTAGAAAAAGGTCAGGGGCAAGTTATTCTATAGCAGTGCTAAGGGGAAATTTATGAATGTAGCTGCCCAAATTATCGCCTTGTTTTTTTTTTTTTTTTTTTACCTCTGAATGAATCTAAAAATGGCCTTGTTACTAGGGAAATGTTTTACTCATTTTGCGGCTAGTTATTGTGGATGCAAAAGCTAACAACATGGTATGATATTGTTCTATCCATTTAATATCGCTGCTATATGATATTTGGTACATTGTGTTGTACATGGAATTTTGGAGATTTTAGTTTAATACTTTGCTTCTCACAATTGCTTTGTATTATATGCACACCTCTGTTGTGTGGCAGAGGCTTACAGTGTGAAATAGGAACTGCTATCTGTGCCCAAACATCCAGAAACCAATGAGATACATATAACAGCTGCGAAACTCAGGGCACCATCTGTGCTATAGCATGCAGCTGTATGAAAATCTGTCACATTGAACCGTAAGGAGGCTGCAAATTGCCAAACATAAATAAGCATTTATATGTCATTTTCTCATAACCATTTGTTTTTTGGAATCTAAGTTACTAAATAGTCTCCTACTAAATATTGGCATTTGTAAAATGAGAATGCTAGCAATATAATAAAATCTTTGTTTCTCAACCCACATAAATTTATAGATGGGTATGACCCTTATCCTTGATGGCCCTACTGGAGTGGAGTATAGTTAGCTGCAATGTTTGTTTAGAAAAGGTGTGGTTTGTTCACCTATTTATTTTGTTGTTGTTCCCTTTTTTATGCTGTTTTTTTTTTTTTGTATTTTATTCAACTTTCTCTTTCAAAAGTAGAGGGGGGATGCAGGATTAGTATAGCACCATACAGCCTTGTTTAAAAAGGACATAATACAGTGTAACACCCATGCAAGTGCCATGTTTGCTCACATGGGGAGGCACAGATGTTTATGCACCCCCATGCAGGAAGGTCCATTCATGTAAGTTGGGATATAGCGGCTGCACAGACACAGCCACTGCTTTCAGTTTGACAGCCATGTGGGTGCATGGCCCTAAATACAGACCGTGAGCATGCGCACGGCTGTCAAAGTGAGAGCCACAGCTGTGTCTCTGCAGTGTGCCATTTGACATGCATTGGCCTGCCTGCACGGGGATGCACAAACATCTGTGCATTTTCGTGCGAGCAAACACGCCACTTGCATGGGTGTACATTGTAGTACGTTCTTTTGAAGAACACCTTATGGTGGCAGACATGGCTATTCATAATACAAGCTTCTTCCTCCATATAGATCTGTCAGTTTTGTGCCAGTGTAACCAGTTTTTATTAACTTTTTCAGGTTTTTCAGCTATTCAGGACTGCTTATCTGTCCAAAGCCATATGGCTTCCTAATTTTCCAGCCTGTTGGCTGTGGGGCAAACTGTCACAAATCTGTCAGATCAAGAAGTTGGATAAGCTTATTCACTTTACAGTTTCTTTATAAGGAACAAATTGCATGATCACCTTGAAGTGGCATCAGTCTAACACTCTTGAAAACTATAGATAAAGATAAACATTTGTTTTTCTACCAGTTTGTGGTATTTTGTTTCCAGCTTTGATGCTCTCTTGATCATGTTTTGCATTCAAAAAATTGTTTTGGCCACATTTATCTTGACACAGACAAAGGTCTATAAATGTTAAAGTAGATCTAAGCCCACTTATTAAAATCTTATATAAACTTTAACATATTTATGTAATTTTAAAAGTTATTTGTTAAATGGGCATAGTTTATCAAAATAATGCCTTGTGATTCTTCAATGAAGGCTATTATTCAGGCACTTTGTGTCATGGCATGACAGCTGTCTTTTAACTCTGATGCTACTTTTTCACTCTGTCACATGTTGCCCCTGGTAAGGACTACAGGTTGGCCATACCTACACACATTCTGCAGGCATGGTCCACGGTTGTCCAAGGCATTGTCCAAGGTATGTAAAAAGGAAGTTGCTAAAAGAGGAACCACAATCATTAAATGAAAAGGGAAAAAAAAACAATCTTGACAGTCAGAGGTATTTGTAGTCATTACCCAATCAGTTCTGCTTCTGTGTTTTCTGCATTTATAATACATGGAGTATCCAGTAAGAACAGTGACATTTTCTAGGCCTCATTTTAGTTGATGGGTAGAGCTGTGAACTGGGGTTCAAAGGTTTTGTTGCAGCAGTCCCCAAGAGAGCTGGAAGCTTCCACTCAAGATTTCAGAATGAATATGTATTTAGTTTAATAACGCAATTGCCAAATGCAGGAACATTCATGGGTGGTCACTGCTGTAGTCTTTTAGTAGAGAGCAGAGCAAATGCTAGTGAAGGTATTGGAAATGTTGCAAGAGTTTAATGTCCTAGTATCTGCGGTGGTACCCTTATTGTAAAGATGAGTAAAATAATTAAGTAAAGACTATGAGGAGCATGTTTTGATTGGGAGGGCTAAATGTAAAGAACAAATGTATTGTAATTTTTTGTGTACTGTTCGGTACTGCTAATTTCTTAAAAAAGGTAAACGTATAGTCTTAGTAATTTGGGTTTTTAAGTGCTAATTCTAAAGAGCAGAAATAAAATGTACTTTGTTAGTCAGGTCAGTGCAAGACAATCTCTGATTGTTGGTTACTGCGCTTAAGAATTAGCATTTAGGAATGAGTGTATCTAAAGCCAATACTTTTTTTTTTTTTTTTTTTTTTTTAGTTTGTACAGTGTGGTGAGGGGATCCCCGTCAGGTCTTTATTGTTGTCTGTGTCCCAGTTAGGGAAATTTTAGTCTTCTTTTTTTTTTTTTTTTTTATTTTTTTTTTTTTACTCCTAGTGACCAAAATTGCCAAGACTGAAGGATCAGGTACATTTAAAGCTCAGCTTCAGGCAGAAACTTTTTTACCTGTTATTGCTCGTGCTTTCCTACCTTAAGCAGATATGTACTTCATTTCTTTCCTGAGTCTTTAAGCGAAGAGAAAATGAATGTGCATTGTTTTTGAATCACAGGCTTCATTCCCTGTGATTCCGCTTTGTAAGACCGGTGACTGCTATGTCCTTTATTGTCCCAGCCACCAATCTTGTAACTTTCCCTCTGTAGTTCTGTTTTAGCAAGCGGGGATGTGACTGCAGCCCTGCTCGCTGAAGTGATCTGAACTGCCTACTGCTGATGCATCTTCCAATGACAGGCCTGACACACACACACACACACACACACACACACCCACACCCACACCCACACCTACACACCTGCAACCTCCATTTCCCTAGGCATTGCGGGAAATGTAGTGCGGTTTCCCTGCATGGATGTGACGTTCAGACATCAGAAAGTCCTCCTTCCGGGGGGGCCCAGAAGTAACAGAGTTCTGAGGGACATGATGACATAACAGAAAATGACAGAAAATTGGCTGTTGCATATAAAGTGAGTAATTTTTATTAACACTTTTTAGTGATTAATAGAGCCTAGGGTGAAGGATCTGGAAATGCAAAGGCAGCAGGATCCTGGAGTTCCTCTTTAAGACTTTGAGTTGTCATAACAATGGGAATAGAGAGGAAATCTTCCAATGAGTACATGTGTTCAGTGAAGACTAAGTGGGCATATTACTTTATTAATCTCCCCAATTGGGATAAAGATGGCATAAAGGAAAAAAAAACCTAATAGACTTTTTACCACTCCCTATTCTTTTGAAAATAATAAAAATACAAAAAAAAACTCAAAAGTTTTGGCTTTAGCTATACTTAAGTGTATGTTAACCCTAACAATTAATTTGGCTCCCCCCGATCTGTTTAATATACCAACGAAAGACTGTTGTGTTATCTGCTAAGAGCCAAAAGTACTTGTTTTCCTGGCAGTCTTGTGAGCTATTAACGGCTGTGCTGCTGTCTAGCTATGCATTTCTAAAATTCTTCATTGTATAGTGTGCATGGTATTTCAGTATTGCTTTACCACTTCACCTTATCTACTTCCTTTTTTTGTATTTTATTTAAATAATTTACTCTACCTAACTTTTGTATCCCTGTATACCCAATTATAAAAACTAGTGTCCACAAAATGTGTAAGTGCCGAGTGTTTGGTTTTATAAAAATGTGCTTGCATATGTGTTATTGCTTCACAATCATTTGGATAATTCTAATATACCTAAAGGAGTTTCTTGGAAGGTGGTTTGAGTTAAGCTCCTGCTCTTGTTGCACCCTTGTATCCTTGGTGCTCCCTCGTCTTCATTAGTTTTGGAATGCAGCTTCCCTTTAAAACTCCTTGGTGGACTTTCTACAGTCAAACATCTTTTTGCTGCACTTGCTCTCACTGCTCTTTGTTTAGGTAGTCTACTCACTTCTGTCTCTATTTCTTTCTTTCTTCGTTTCAGACAGTTACAAACTAAAGCAAACTTCGAAATTCTCCGAAAGAGGTAGTTGAACTTGCTCGCTTGTGGCACTAGTTTGCCATTTTCCCAACTTTGCCCGTGTTCCTGGCGCTGAAGCTTAGCATGTTTTGTCTTCTTTCAACCATGCCAGCGGCCATTAATGTGGTGTCTGTAAACTTGTGCCATCTGTCCATCATGCCCCCATTTAATTAATATATTAATCTCCTTCTTGCCTGGCGCACTGGTTCTGTATAATATGCACATGGTTACTGTGTGTGTAGTAGGATCATGTCATTTGATGGTAGCTTTCAGTTATATCTTGTGAATGCTACATCACATGATAAAATGGCATATTCCATCTTAAAGTGGACCTTGAAGCTAGTTTACAATTCTGTATGAATCAATTCGTGACATGTCACAATATACAGCAACATTACAGTTTTCCTATAAAGTTGCATTTTATCATTAAAAAGCAGCATCTCAGTCCAGGAAGCAGATGCTGACACTGGATGATGCCTAGAAAGTCTGTCCTTCTGATAAAAGTATCTGAAGGTATTGTCGAGGAGTACTGTGATCTCAGCAAGAGCTAATAAGTAACTAAGTGTTCTGCATCATTTAGCATGAAAAAATAAACCTCATGCTAGGTCCACTTTAAACATTGGTTTGTTTTATTCATTAGTCAGATTTTTTTTTAGTAATTGTGCCATTCTCCCTTTTGTGCTACTTTTACAGAGCCATAATAACTTTAAGCACCTTTTCAAGGAGTAAAACATTTGTCAAAAGCTTTTCAGAAATGTTCAGAGAGGATAAATCCTAACAAAGCCATCAAATGTCTTCATTTAGAACAGCTCTGCTAATAGTGTGAAAATCACTTTGTATTTTATGCTGCAGGCTTTTTTGTAAAGTATCATGGTGCATCATAATAACTTGGGAAATTTAGTGTTTCTTTTTCGTATCCATTTTGGGACACAGGAAGTCATTTACTCTCTAGTTACACTGCTGCCTACTGGAGAATTGGACACTGGGGAAAAAAAATGTAGGCCAGCCAAGAACAACCACTCCCACTCTCAGCATCCCTCAGTTTTATTATGCTGAATCTCTCCAGTCCTTGATGGGGTGAACCTGCCTTTTGAGAAGTTACAATGTTCTGCCATCACTCTAAACTCAGATTATGTATAATACACACCACTTTAAAACTTGAGGATCAGCCTGTAGCCACCAATAGTGCAGTCCCCAGGCTAGGATTCTTTATAGCTCCTAAGACTGCTAAAATCTTTCTAGTTAACCTGCTGTTCAGTCGTCTTTAATAAAGACTTAAAATGTAGTGACAAGATGTTTGTACCTCCCAAGCATCCTTTACTGTTTCAGGGGGACTTTTTTTAAAAGTGGGCTGCACCTCCTATGGATTTAGCAGTATCCTGTCTACCATCCCAGTGGAGGATGCACCTGTCTTTAAGGACCCCATCAACAACTACTAGAGGTCCATTCTAGAGCTCTGTTCTCCCCGGCAGGTCTTGCACTGCAATTGGTTTTAGCTGTGACCTCGATATCCAAATCCTGACTGGTCTAAGGTTATTAGAAGGGACTTGATTACCATGGCAATTGATCCTTTGGTCAAAGAACATTAAACACTCATGCCTGCAGGTTTGAGCTACAGCATGGACAAGGTGGTTGCAGGTCTCTCATCTATTTCCCATTTGAGTGTTAGACAGAGTCCTTTCTCATGTTCCCTAACTGAAGTGTTGGAACGTTGAGCCGATATTAAAAAAGCACTTGTTTCACATAGCCTTTGAGGGATAGTACCTCGTTGAGTCTGCCTTGGATGCTCTCATCAAGGATGCAGCAGATGGCAAGAGTACTCCATTTTCCTCAGCCAAAGAATCCTAAGGCTCAATCTGGGAAGAATCACCCTTCACTGAAGGTTAAGAGAAGTCCTTTTCATTACTCCTCAATCTCCAATTCCAGACCCATGTCCAGCACCCGTATGCCCATAAACCTTGTAATTCCAAGGCCTCCAAAGCCCTCAGTTAATTTGTTTTCGACACTAGGGTGTGCCCCCACTTTCTCATTTGGGGGGTGGGGTCTGAGATGCTTGGGAGCAGGAGGTAGTTTCCAGGGGCAACAAGCTAGTGTTTTGCTGTTAGCCCTCTCCCTTATTCATTGCTTTCAACCTGCCAATGTCAGTGCACCAATTGGCAGTCTCCAAGCTGAACAGGGGCATCCGCCTTATCTTGGATCTTCAGCCCTGAAAGTCGCCATTCAGGCCCAGAAATTCTGCATTGAATCCACCAGGTCTTACACTCCTGTTGTGGTATAGCTAGACGAACGTCTGCTGAGAAAACTGAATAGTTTCTGATGGGCAATATAGCCCTGACCTTGCAGAGGTTTGTGTGCATCCTGATTCTTCAGAAATCTATGCTGGAACAGACTCATCACTTGGAATACCTAGGTTTAGTTCTAGACACAGCTCATGCCAGTGTTTTTTTGTTTTTTTTTCTTCGTATATTTTGGAAGATTCTCATTATGAAAATCAGCCTATTGGGCCAAGGAAGAATCCAGGGCCCCTTGCCAATGCAGGGAACTTTGGAGAAATCTTGTCTCCTGATCAACATCCTGGAACTTGAGTCAATTTTTGTTTTTGCCTGCAGCTCTGGACCTCCCAGCTGGAGGGTCATACTAGCTGAATTTAGTTGGACAATGCCACAGTAGTGGCATATATCAACCATCAACAAGGATGGGAGAAGTCTCACCATGGCAAAGAGGGCTAGAGCATATCCTGTCCTGGAACCTTGTTATCAATCTGTCAGCTATTTACATCCCAAATGTGTGGCAATTGGCACTTGTAGAACTGGTCTCTGTACTTCAAGGTGTTCAGACCTGTCTCACAGGTAGGGGACACCACATGTGGACCTCCTTGCCTCCAAGTTTAACAAACTGCACAGGTTTGTCTCTAGCTACAGGGATCGTCTAGTGCAGGGGTATGCAATTAGCGGACCTCCAGCTGTTGCAAAACTACAAGTCCTATCATGCCTCTGCCTCTGGGTGTCATGCTTGTGGCTGTCAGAGTCTTGCTATGCCTCATGGGACTTGTAGTTCTGCAACAGCTAGAGGTCCGCTAATTGCATATCCCTGATCTAGTGGATGCTCTGGTGACTCAGTGGGATCAGTGTACACTTATCTGTGCCTTTCCTCACCTTAAAACTCCTTCCACATTTGCTTTGCAGGATCAAGGAAGGCATTTCAGTGATCCTCAAAGTTCCAGATGTGTCTGGTACTCCTAATGGATAAAACTCCCAGCAGATGCTCCACGGATGGGCTCTTCTAGATCGACAAGATCTTCTATCTCATGGATCTATTTACCATTCTGCTTCATGGTTGTTGGCTTTAACAGCAAGACTGTTGAAGTATAGATTCTGAGGGATAGAGGCATTTTTTGAATAATTTTTTTTCTACGCTGCTAAGAGCTAGAAAGTCTACTTCCTGCAAAGTTGATCATCACACATGGAAAGCATACTTTGGTGTAAGGTGAGTGAATTTCCACCAAGGCAAATCTTTGTTTTTTTTGTTTTTTTTTTAACAAATGGTTCTGGATCAGGATTTGGCCCTCAGCACTGTTAAGAGTCAGGTCTCTACTCTTATCTTATTTCAGAGATTGCTTGGGGTGTCTTGCGTGTAGTGGGATCTGATTTTGGAACTCTCTGCACTTCAGAAACCACACTTTGAACCTGTTAGGGATATTCCCCTTTCCACACTTCACAAGGTTGCTTTTCTTGATTCTATCACCTTTGCAAGGATAGTGTCTGAGCTTAGAACCTTATTCTCTTTTTCTTTTCTGGTCTTGCGTGCGGGTAAGGTAGTGTCGAGGTCCAGAACTTTTAGGACATCATTCTTCTGTCCCTCTGTCTGGAACCAGTTCAATAGAAAGATCTCCCTACATTGCCAGGATGTAGCTCAGGCTTTGAGGGTTTATCTCGCAGCCACTGCTTCTTTCAGGAAAAACTTGCTCTCTTGAAGTTTAGGCCTCATCTAATTGCCAGCTTTTGGCATAAGGTCCTTCAGGTGGCTTTGTGGTGCAGGTAGTCCCCAGTTTTTTCTGTAGGCCTGTTAGCATTTTCTTTAGTGTTGCCCACCTTTCAGTGTAATGGCTTTTGGATGTCCCAACAGTATATGACTTCTTGTGCCAGTGTCCAATATTTAATAGGAAACAATAAAGCCTGACAGTATATCATGGAATCCTGTGTCCCTCAATGGACTTTACAAAGATTTTAATGGTTCAAACCTCCTATTTTCAGGAAATAGAATTACACAATACAGTAAAGTAACCCTTTTGCATCAAAGCATCAAGTCCCATGTATGTTATGTTCAAATGTACAGTAATGAATTTCTGCACTTTAGTGTTTTTAAACCATAATGCTTACTTTTTTCCTAGTACTTCTGTTGCTTTTTATATGTTTTCAAAATAACTGTTATTTTGAAAACAACCTTTGTCAGGCCCCTTTCACACTTATACGACTTGTCCCACAATTTTGTACTGCAAAATCGTATGACAAGTCATTCTCCATGATTTTCAATGACTACCATTCATATTGGCACAACTTTAAGTCGTACCGACTTGAAAGTAGTCCCTGCACTACTTTGGTCCAACTTCTATGCGAGTTGTACTCCATAGACCTCAATGTTAAACCCTCAAGTAGCATGCAAATCGTGCCTGAATAATATAGACACGATTTTGGTACGACTTTGTAAGCACAAGCCTGGCTCGCTGATCGGGAAAGGAAAACTTTTTTTCCTTTCGCGATGAGCGACAGGCAGGGCTGACAGCTGTCTGGTATGAATCCTGAGGGGGAACGCCGCGCCAAGTTTTAAATGAAAAAAACGGCGTGGGTTCCCCCCAGGAGCATACCAGGCCCTTAGGTCTGGTATGGATCAAAGGGGAACCCCCTACGCCAAAAAATCGGCGTGGGGTCCCCCCCAAAATCCATACCAGACCCTTATCCGAGCACGCAGCCCAGCCGGTCAGGAATGGGGGTGGGGACGAGTGAGTGCCCCCCCCCCCCCGGACCGTACCAGGCTGCATGCCCTCAACATGAGGGGTGGGTGCTTTGGGGCATGGGGGGCACCCTGCGGGGCCCCCCCACCCCAAAGCAACTTGTCCCCGTGTTGATGAGGACAACAACCCTGGCCGTTGGTTGTCGGGGTCTGCGGGCGGGGGGCTTATCTGAATCCCGGAGCCCCCTTTAATAAGGGGGCCCCCCACCCTATGTGAGTATGGGGTACATGGTACCCCTACCCATTCACCTAGGGAAAAAGGTGTCAATTAAAAAAAACAGTACACAGGTTTTTAAAGTAATTTATTAGGCAGCTCCGGGTCTTCTTCCGACTTCGGGGGTCCTCTTCCGACTTCGGGGGTCTCTCCGGCGTCTCCTCCCGGTGTCCTGATCTTCTGCCGGCTCCTCCGCTATCTTCTGCAGCTCAATTGCTAGCGGTGGCCCGGACTTCTGCCTTCCTCTTTTCTTCCAGAGATGTTGACACGACGCTCTCTCCAGCTGGAATGGTCTCTGAACGCTCCGCAATGGACTTATATAGGCGTTGACCCCGCCCCCTTATGAGGTCCCAGCATGCCCAGGGACTGTGACGGCATAAGGGGGCGGGGTCACCGCCTATATAAGTCCGTTGCGGAGCGTTCAGAGACCAGTGCAGCTGGAGAGAGCGTTGTGTCAACATCTCTGGAAGAGAAGAGGGAAGAAGACTATCCAGAAGTCCGAGCCACCGCTGACAAAAGAGCGGCATAAGATAGCGGTGGAGCCGGCAGAAGATGCGGACACTGGGAGAAGACGCCGGAGAGACCCCCAAAGTCGGAAGAAGACCCCGGAGCTGCCTAATAAATTACTTTAAAACCTGTGTACTCTGTTTCTTATTGACACTTTTTTCCCTAGGTGAATGGGTAGGGGTACCATGTACCCCATACTCGTTCACATAGGGTGGGGGGCCGGGATCTGGGGGCCCCCTTATTAAAGGGGGCTCCCGGATTCCGATAAGCCCCCCACCCGCAGACCCCGACAACCAACGGCCAGGGTTGTCGGGAAGAGGCCCTTGTCCTCATCAACATGGGGACAAGGTGCCTTGGGGTGGGGGGGTCCGCAGGGCGCCCCCATGCCCCAAAGCACCCACCCCCCCATGTTGAGGGCATACGGTCCAGGGGGGGGGGGGGGGGGGGGGCGCTCGCTCGTCCCCACCCCCGTTCTTGATCGGCCGGGCTGCGTGCTCGGATAAGGGTCTGGTATGGATTTTGGGGGGACCCCCACGCCGATTTTTCAGCAAATGTGGCAAAGTCGTACAAAGTAGCACTGCTTCCAAATCGCGGCCGTGAAATTGCGGTAACATCGCGCGACTTTGAAGTTGTATAAGTGTGAAAGGGGCCTTAAGGGTTGCTTTCACACTGCTCCACTGAAAAAAAAAAACACGGTAAAAGTGCTTATGTGTTTTTTTTTTTTTTGTTTTTTTTTTGTGTGCGTTTTTCTGGACTCCTGACTCCAATCATGCAGCTGTAAAAACGTGGACATGTGACTCAAAAAAAGCACCAAAAAAAAAACAGCAGTTTGGTGCTTTTTCTATTAAAATCATTGGGAGATCAGTTCTTGGTGCATTTTTGAAAGTGCACCAAAGATGTAGCATGTGGGACTTTGAAAAACACACTGCACTCGTGGCGCACTGGTGTGAAGTGTTCCATAGACTTTAAAGGGTTATATTTTTCATGCATTTTTCTTCCACTTCAAACACATCAAAATGGATCAGTGTGAAAGAGCCCTTATAGTGTGTTTTTATATTTACAGTATATAGTATTTAGTTTAAATCTACAGTGTTACTTATTCTGTTTTCCACATTTATCTGCCCTTGCCTGTCGGGCATCCTCCACAAACATGTCCTTGCCCCAGTAACTTATTTGTTTTACTTCTAAAGCAATCCCCAGAGTAAATTTCTTGTGAGTCACACACATGGAAAAAGAAACCACTTAGAGGTTAACAAAGTTTACAGGTTGAATGTCAAGCTATGGAGTGTTTGTAATTGAGCATCAGATGCATCTAGAAAATAAATGTATAAAAAAAGAAAATCTAAAGAATACCAAAGGTGTCAATAATAAACGAAAAGAAAAAAGTTGGCTTATAGTCCTATGTAGCCTCGGACTCCAGAGAAAAATATAAAGGACATTAGCGTGAAAGATTCTTTATTATCAAAAGCCAGAGTTATAGTAATGCTACACAATTGTTTTTGTCATATAGATCACTTTTTTTCCCAGCACAGGAGTTCTATTCTAAATTAAGTAGTTTTAAATTAATTAGTGACCAAGATCTGTTTATAGATGGTCATAGACCTCACTGTTTTTTTCATGGATCAAGCGATTATCCTCCTATCTCTGATCAGCAAAGAAAAAGCTTGACATTTCTCACTATGTTGATGAATTTTGGTCAAAGCTCTGTTTATTATGCCATTAAAAAAGCTGGTTCAATTGGTTTCAAGGCACACGTTTGCCTCTGTGGATATAAATATACAAACTTGGTGCTCCCAGGTATGCATGTGTATGTATGAAGTAATGTAAAAGGAAAAAAATTGGAGTTTTTGGTTTGAGCCAGCATGTCCAGCCACCCACTGTGACTCGATTTGCCATATTTGTAGCATGTAAAGAGTTGAAGCACTCTTTGGAAAGTAGACTTACTTGTGAAGTCTGCAAGGCATTTAGAATTCTCTCATTCTAAATGCATAATTTGGTGTTTTAGCTTTTAGTAATCTGGTTTGTAGTTCTAGCATTTTTACACATTAAAGGCTGTTTACCTTTTTTAAAAAAAAAAATTGCACAGTTAAGAAAAAAGTGCATTTTTTTCCCCCAAGGAGCCTGCAGAGCATTGCACCCTCGATCAACAGATTGCAGATGCAATGCCAGGCTTTTGCAGACTCTCAGGATAGCTGTCTTCTCTGATAGGGGCAGGCAGTTAAACAAGAGCAGGAAGATCAATGAACTACAAGGACACTCACCAGTGTCCTCGTAGTTCATTGCGAATGACAAGTGGTACTTTTCACTCAGGAAACTGAGTGAATAATGCGGTTGTGTGGGCGGAGCCTCACAAAGCTGCGCTGTTTTCAAATTGTGACAGCGGGCATGGGGAGAAGATCCCCATTAATGCCTGATATGCCTGGCACTTAACAATCTCCCAGCAATGAAATTACTGCCATAAAACAATTCTTTATTGCTTACAATAAAGGTGATTGTTGTCCTTCACAGCCTAAAGAAAATAGAATATACTAAGTTACTATTTTTGATCTGTTTGGGTGTAATTATAGTTTCCAGCTAAGAAAAAATGAGCGGTAATGGCTAAGGTGCACACTGGGTGGTCTGTTCTTAGTAATGTATAGTATACATAAGGATTGATTTTAATATGTTAAAAGCTTGCAATCTGTGATTCTCACTCTCACTCTCATTCCCAGTCCCATCCAGGCTTTGCTACTTCGTGTTAACCCCTCTTTAGCTGAAATGATTAGAAATGTTTTGTTAGCGTTTCAGCTTTTTCATTGCCTGTTTGCTTTATTAATGTGCTCTAAATGTTGTCTTTGACCAGTTTTACTCTTTTTTTGCGTTCTCTTTTACTTTACTTCCTTTTTTCCCCTCTCAGTCTGTGGAAAGAGATACAAGAACAGGCCTGGTTTGAGCTATCACTATGCACATTCTCATTTGGTTGATGAAGAGGGTGCAGGAGCAGAGGACAAGGAGGATTCCCAGCCACCTACCCCTATTATGCATAGAACTGAGGAGCAGAAGTGTAAGTTTTGATCTCAAGTCATTTGTTTATATACTTTTGTTGTTTGTCTGCACTGCTACTCATCCAAACATATTGTTTTGTTATCTTGAAAGTATGCTTGATTATTCATGTATACATTTCTGATGTGTACCTTTTAAATCAATACATCATGAGATGTCTAACAATGATTCAATAGCGGTGTGACTGCACCAAAAAAATATTAAATATAATAAAAACATGCCCTCAGAAACAAATGACAAAGGAATCCATAAAAGTGCTTGCGCAAAAAATTGGACCAATTATGTATCATAAGACAGCCCTCAAATTTTCCACTTGCATTCTGCAAGTGGAAAATGAGGGCTGGCGAGGATGGGCTGCCTGGGGCGGGGGGGGGGGGGGGGGGTGAGCAGGAGGATTGAATGGGAGTCCTATTCCCAGTGATCGCGGAGGGGAAGAGAGCCGGCCAGATGATCCGAGCGCAAGGAACATCACTGTAACAGCTTTCATTTCAATTGCTGTGTGTTCCCTGCACTCGCTGTCACATACAACCACGCCTCCTGGTCCTGGAACTTTGATGTACAGATCACCCGTCCAGTTCGGGGACGTGTATCAAAGTTCCCCGGCCAGGAGGCGGGGCTGTATGTGACAACGAGCGGTGGAAACACACAGCATTTGAAATGAAAGCTGTTCCAGTGATGTTCCTCAGCGCTCTGATCATCCGGCCTGCAATCCTCTTCCTCTCCTCTCTTCCCCTGCACAGGCAGGCTGCATTGGTGGGCATGGGCAGGCTGCATTGGTGGGCATGGGCAGGCTGCATTGGTGGGCATGGGCAGGCTGCATCGATGGGCAGGCGAAGCAGCAGCATTGATGGATCCATTAAAGTGCTTGTGCATAAAGTATGAACTAAATAATACATGTAACAGTAATAGTCCTTATCACAAAAACTATGAAGAGTGGTTGCAGATGGAATGGACTCCAAAGGGGGAAAAAAATAGTTTATAAATGGATGCAGAGGTGTCACCAGAGAAGGGAAATGCAAAAGATGTCCAAACTCCCAAAGAGAAAGGGGTCACGCTACCCTAGTGTAGCAAATGAGCGGTTTACCAGAAGCTTTTGACCCCAATAAGGTGGTCAAAACACACCTTGGCAGAAATAATCATCCGTTAACCTTCTCCAATCCTGGTCACTCATTCCTTAAAAGGAGCCTCTTAATATTATTGTTTGTCCAAATACATGGTATTTAGACCAGCCTGGCAGTCTCCCCCGTCATACACATGAAGATGGAACAAAGAAGCTGATCATAGTGAAGTCCCATATTAACATTCAAAGCATTTATTGAAAAAGTATTACACTTCTAAACATAGGCAGCAATCAAGCATGTCTGTGGCACTAAAATGAAAGTCCAACTTCCGTTACCATATCCCAAAAGGGCCGCGCATGCATGGTATTTCGTGTGTCGTACGTCCTAGCTCCCCCTATGTCAAAAGCTTCTGGTAAGCCCACCTTTTGCTACACTAGGGTGGCGTGACCCCTTTCTCCCTGGGAGTTTGGACATCTTTTCCATTTCCCATCTTTTTTATTTTCCAAAAGATTTATTATATTCAGCTAATTTTGGGATCGACCGCCCCCCCCCCCCCCCCCCCCCCGTCAGACAGCATATTCAAGTGACCTTATTAGATTTTTTTTTTCCACATTATTTTCATAACACAGCATGGTCAATGACCCTGCATGTTGATTAAACAAAGGGCTGATGCACACTGAGGAAGTCCTCCCTCCACTTAACTTTTCTTTTCTTACTTTTCACTTATTAGCACTCTAGTAGGGCCTGATTGGCTCCTAGTGCTGTCATATATTTTTTTTCCCTTCCAGTTTTAGGTGTGGCAGTGCTGGGTATGAAGGAACCAGGTATACAGAAAAATGTGTGCGCCAGTTGCATTTAACCCTTTCATGTCCAGAGCAATTTTTGAATTTTTTTGCATGCTTAAAAAATAATTTTAGGTCTGAAATGACCTAAAACCTCCCAAAACAACCTGAGAGCAGAGACCCTGGAGAATAAAATGGCAATATTTTAAATTTTATGTCATGCAGTATTGGCACAACAGTTTATCAAGTGCAGAACTTCAGTAATAAATACATGAACGTTAATATTTTAATTGTACAGTACAGGACACAAACTTGATATTCATAGACCTTAGGTTTTAGGCTGGTAGCTTCAGGTGATTGGACACTGGCAAAGCTTTTAAGGACACGCCCCCTGGTTGACACCCCAGTAATTTTACCCAACTCTGGGAGCTCTGTTATTTTTTTTTGCTAGTGACCTTAGGTGATGGGCCCTCCTATTAATTACAGAGCTCACTCCTAAATTGGAACTAAAGACAAAACTTTTTTTTTTATTTTTTAGATAGAATACTGGAGGGTTATAACACCTCTCGGGAAGTTGCAAGAAAATTAGGGAAACCATGGTGACAGTACTAGTGTCACCATTGGATGATTTCCCCTCTCTTTCTGTTCTGTTTACAATCCAAATTTGGGATTTATTTTCACTTTTGATGATAATAGTGGATGTTGTCTGGCATGCAGGATATGTGTCTCTTCTGATTGAAAACCCATGGACTCTACGTATACACGACTGAAGCCTCATATACATTGATTTATGCCCCTTTTTATACTTCACGTTTGGCATTCACAAGTGGGACTCCCTGTCTGATTTTGGTGGTAATATTTGCCATCCCTTGTGCTCTCTCTTGGGTAGCTGTGGATCTTAGGAGGTTCCGCTGTATACTATGGAGACCATGGCTGTGATCTTGTCCACATGTGCTACTGAAGAAGAAAAGCATTTGAAGTGTTTCTCATGTGGACCTCTCTGTCTTTCAGTAAGAAGGATGTACCATGGATATGTAAAGTCTGTGTGTTAATATATAGACATTGGCATATGCAGGTTTTTTTTTTTTTATCTTGTCTAAAATCAATTTTTTATTTTTGTGAATCTGGTATTTGCACATCTTATGAACGTGCCCTAAAGTCCTTTGCTACACATATTTTGTTGAGTCTATAGAATATTGGATGTGGGCACATGAGCATAGAACCTGTCTTCCCTTTTGCAGTTGGTGATAATGGTAAACAGGACAAATAGGGTGAATCTCCATAACGAAGACACAAGCAGCAATAAAAACTGACAAATGTTCTAATCCCTCTCCACTCTATGCAGAATAAAAAAATATATATTTTGTCTTCAGTTATATTTAAACTAGTTTCTTTTACAGTCACCACCTGGGTTGCGGTGTACTCCTCCTCGCACACGCTTACTCCATTTCTTGCATGCTACTTCGTGAGTCCTATATTTCAAATATCCTCACTGATAGCAATGGCAGAAACCAGGTGCAAGGGAACCACAGCAAAATTTAGGTAAAGATTTTGCTCTGTCGTGGAACTCAGACATATAGCTGTGCTTCACTTGACCCCTCTTCTTCAGCAGCACCCGATTTAGGGTTCAGTTAGTCGATTTTGCAGCTGTCGCCTACAATAATTGCCAGGGGAGTACCAGGAGTCATGCAGCCTTGAAGGAAACCTGCCAGATCATCTCATGGATGGGGAAACACTGTCCACCGATCTCTCTGCTGTCCACATTCCAGAAGTGGACAATTGGAAGGTGGATAACTTCAGTCATCACCTTCTGAAGTAATGGGAGTAGTCCCTTCACACCAACATCTTCAGCCTGATTTGTCAGGGTTGGGGCACTCCAGATGTGGACATCTTGGTCTCCAAGTTTAACAGTCACCTCTGTGGCTAAGACTCCCTTCACTCACTTTCCTGGATTTACTTCAGGCTAATTTATAACTTTCCTCCAGTGAAAATCCTGCCTTTATTGCTCCGTAAGATAGAGCAACAGAAGAAACCAGTGATTCTCATTGCATGGCTGCTGAAGCCCAGGTCTTGAGGGACAGAGAAAGGAAAGTCACTTCCAGAAAGATCTACTATCATATCTGGAAATCCTTTGCCTTGGCTTTCCTTCAATTGGAACCAGATCTTGGCCCTTTAGTACCCTTTAACCGCTTCCGGAACGCCTACCACATATATATACTGCGACAGGGCGGCCCGGCTGCGCAAAATCATGTACCTGTATGTGAATTTGTGCAAGCGATCTGGGGCCCAAGTGCCACTCCCGCTGTGATTGGACACAACTGGAGCCAATCGGCGATGGTCGCTGGGACCCACTGATCGTCCAGAGGGTAAGGCTGAATGGCAGGCTGCCTATGTAAACAAGGCAGACTGTTGTTCTTTCAAGGAGTAAGGGCCAGTTCACACCAGATGCAGTTCCGTGCGCTTTTTTTCTGCACCAAAAATGCATGCACAGTGTTTTCCAATGGCTCTAGTTCACACCATGCAGTCAGTTTCCGGTCAGTTTCCAGTGCAGAAACTGACTGTAAACTGACTGCATGGTGTGAACTAGAGCCATTGGAATACATGGAAAACACTGTGCATGCATTTTGTGCAGAAAAAAAGCGCACGGAACTGTCTGGTGTGAACTAGCACTAAAAGAGAGCTCTTGTGTTTCTGGTAAGCAGAAACACGGATCTCTTTTCATCCAGTGCATACACTCCCCCCCACAGTTAGAAAGCATTCCCTAGGAGCACCCTTAACCCCTTGATTGCCCCTGGTGTTAACCCCTTCGCTGCCAGTGTCATTTATATAGTAACAGTGCTCTTTTTTTTTTTTTTTTTTTTTTTTTTTTTTTTTTTTTTTTAGCACTGATGACTGTATTAGTGTCACTGGTTCCCAAAAAGTGGCACTTGGGCTACTTTCACACTGAGGCGCTTTACAGGTGCTATAGCGCTAAAAATAGCGCCTCTCCTGTCACCCCAGCGCGAAAGCCCGAGGGCTTTCACACTGGAGCAGTGCACTTGCGGGAAGTTAAAAAAAAAGGCCTGCAAGCAGCATCTTTGAGGCGCTTTAGGTGCGGTGCAAACACCGCTTCTATAGCACCCCTGCCCATTAAAATCAATGGGCAGCACCACCGAAGCGCCTGCAAAGTGCTGCTGCAGTGGCGCTATTCAGGTGATTTTAACCCTTTATTCGGCCGCTAGCAGGGGTTAAAAGCGCCCCGCTAGCGGTCAAAAAGCACCTCTAAAACGACGGTAAAACGCAGCTAAAACTAGCGGTGCTTTCGCACTGAGGCGCAGGGGCGTCGGTGGTAAAGTGCCCTTAGTGTCAGATTTGTCTGCCGCAATGTGGCAGTCCCGCTAAAAATTGCCAAATGCCGCCATGAATAGTAAAAACAATAAAAAAATGGGATAAAAATATCCCATAGTTTTGTAGACGCTATAACTTTTGCTCAAACCAATCAATATACACTTATTGGGATTTTTTTTACCAAAATATGTACCAGTATACATGGCCTAAATTGATGAAAAAATTAGATTTTTAAAAATTTTTATTGGGTATGTTTTATAGCAGAATGTAAAAAATACTTTGTTTTTTGTTTTTTTTTTTTTTGTTTATAGCACACAAAAAATAAAAACCACAGAGGTGATCAAATACTACCAAAAGAAAGCTCTATTTGTGGGGAAAAACAGGACATCACTTTTCAGTTGAAGCAACGCAGTGCTGTATCGCAAAAGGCCTGGTCAGGAAGGGGTAAAACCTTCCGGAGCTGTGTGGTTAAGGGGCGGGTTTCAGCCTTGTCCATTCTTTTCCAAAAACCTCTGGCTTTGTTTTCCTTTGTAAAGACCTTTTTATTCAAATTGTTTCTTAAATCAAACCATCCCTACAGAACCCTGCGCTTCCGTTGGACTTCAAATTTGGTTCGCTGCTGTGCAGGAACCACCCTTTTTAACCCATTGGGGAACTCCTCTTGAATGATCTCTCTTGCAAGGCCTTGTTGGCCATCATGTCTATCAAACACATTTTTGAGTTAGCGACTCTCTTGTAAGGAGCCTTTACTCATTCTTCACATGGACAAAGTTCTCTTTGCTTCAAAGCATCAAAAGAAAATTGCTTTGTCTGAATGTGGTCAGAGCCATCAATCTACTTCAAAGCTACAGCTTCTGTCAGGAAGATGGACTCCCCTAATACCCCACCCTCAAGACCTGACATAGGACATCCTGTTTCAAGATCCACCATTGCTAGGTAAGTAAGTCATCTTATCTCAAAAGCTTACTCCCTAAACCCCTGGTGCGCAACGTGGCCTTTTTGAACTTGCGGCTCTCTGTGTCCCTGCAGACACTAATCTGTGTTTCCATACTGCTCTGTTAAAGCAATGATTTCTAGAAGTCTCATGTAATAGGTTTTCAACAACTCTCCAACAAATGCTATAGCATGTTTACAGTCTCTTGAACGGCAGTATGTCCGCAGTCTAACCACTCTTAGCATGTCCACAGTCTCTGATGATCTCTTGTATCATTCCCATAGTCCTTGCCTATATCCTGTTTTGTGTCTGCTGTCTGACAGTGAATACTCACTGAATTTTATATATGGCCCTTTGATGTGTAGGGCTGCACTTGAGGCCCCCATTTCAAGAAAGTTGTCAACCACTGCCCCAAAATGACAAAGCATCTCCTGCACTAAGGTGTGCTCGCTCTACTAGATCAGTAAGAGTTTCCTGGGCATCCCAACGTTAAGCCAATTTTGCCCAGCTTGGTAGGGTCACTAGTTGGTTTTCTGTTCATTCCTTTTCAAAGTTCTGCCAGGTGGATGTCCACTCTTCTGCAGATGCAACTTTCAGCCACAAGGTTTGTGAGTGTGTTGACCTTTGTTATTGTTGGGCCTGATGGCACAGTTCTGTTTGCCTTGTTGTTGCTCACCCTTCTTATTCATTGCGTGGGGACAGCCCTGTGTGTAAGAATATCAAGCTTGTGTCCTGTACTGTGAGATTTAGACCCCTTTTACACTGAGGCAGTTTTCAGGTTTAGCGCTAAAAATGCCACCTGTAAAGTGCCTGAAAACTGCCTCAGTGTAATAGAGGGGGGGGGGGGGGGGGGGGGAGAATTTACTGGTAGCTTGCCCTCAAAATCAGTCACCACTTATAACCTAGGGTCTTTGAATATGAAGCCTGTGCCCTGTACTGTACTTGAATATGACAAGTAAGCCCACATTTCTAATTTTAGGGCATGCAAACACAACATATTACCCAATTTTTGGTAAAATATAAATGGGTTGCACCGAGTAAATACCTAATATGTCACGCCTTAAAACTGCACATGCCTGTGACTCAGTGACAGACTTCAGCAGCCCAAATTTTCCATAGGTGATGCTTTAACAGCCACTACAGGTCATCCATATAGAGTTGATCGTCGATGATGGATATTGAACATAAATAGCACAATCAGGGTTTTTGGTCATCGGTGTCCCCGACGCATGTGTTTATTTTGTATATGCGTGCATGTGGGTTTTGAGGGCTTGGGTGTACCTTTTTGTTTTATCACATTGTCTTTTAGACCCCTGATGTCTCATCTGTCCTACAATTGATCTCACTTCATTAGCTTCTTCCCTGGCTACAGCAGCCAGGAAAGTGATACCTAAAACCAAAAGTGACATTAAACATGTCACTTCCACATTCCTTGCAGCTGGGGGAGATCAGCAAATGGAACATGTGAAGCCCTCACTGGATCCCACCAACCCGAACAACTTAAGACCCATCTCATTGCTCCCATTCACCTCTAAACTTCTAGAATGCTTAGTCTACAACCGTCTTAGCTCCTACCTCAGTGAAAATAACCTTCTTGACCCCTTGCAGTCTGGCTTTCGCTCACAGCACTCCACAGAAACTGCCTTACTAAAACTAACGATTTACTAACGGCTAAAACCAACAGCCAGTACTCCATACTCCTACTACTTGACTTCTCTGTGGCCATTGATACTGTTGACCACCCGCCCCTTCTCAATAAACTACATTCCCTTGGCATCCGAGATTCTGCTCTATCCTGGTTCTCTACCTATCTATCTATCACAGCACTTCTTCAGTGTCTCCTACAACTCTGTCTCCTTCTCTCTTTTTAATTTTTATTTAGTCAAAGGACATGGTTCAAGGCCAAACACTTGGATATACAGTATGTTGCATAATATCTTACATCAAGTAGAAGCTACAGGAAATGTCACACTACAAGTCTGATTCACGGTATGTCAAGCTGTACCCTGGGTTGTCCCTCTTGGTTTCCGCATGGAAACAATTGGTAGTCACTTTAAACCGGGTCCATTCTGGATGAATCATTACCGTAATGCTAGTCCATTTTGCAAAACATAGGGTCTTGGACCAGTCCAGATCAGTTTTTAAGTTTTAAACATTTAGAAAAACAATTTGGAGTTAGTAAACAACGGTCCAAAAACAGAGAAAGAAAGGAAATGAAGAACAAAGTAAGAAGAAAAGAGAAAGAGGAGAGTTGGAAGAAAGCGGGGAGAAGGGTAGGAAGAGGAAATGGAAAAGGGGGGGTTTGTGTATGCAAAGGTGAGCCGCGTGCGAACTCGCACAACGCAGGGGGCCACCAGAGGAAGCCAGTAGGGCCCATGTGGGCAGAGCGACTTCAATCAGTTGGGTCAGAGTCAAGGAGGGCTCTCCCCTCATCAGAAAAAATAAAAGTATTCCATAGTGCCCAGGTCTTAGAGAAGCGCTCCTGTTGGTTCCGGGATGAAAGAACGAAGTCTTCCAGTCTGCTCACCTCTTTGATTTTATGCATCCACATCCCTATTGTCGGGGGTTGTGGGGACTTCCACCGAAGAGGAATGCACGCTTCGGCGGCGTCAAGGAGGGGGCGTATGATGGATTTTTTTGTATACTTTCCCAGGGATATTGGAGGCTTGGAGAAGGAAGAAGGCCGGGTCATTCGGTATAGGTCTTTCTGTGAATTTTTAGGCAATATGTCCAATCTCCTTCCAAAAGTGTTCTAGTTTGGGGCAGGACCAAAAAATATGGAGGATGGTGCCCTTATCTCCGTGACATCTCCAGCATTGATCAGTAGTTTTGGGAAATATTTTATGCAGTCTCACCGGCGTTCTATACCACCTGGTGAGCGTTTTACAGTTGGTTTCCTGTATTCTCATACAGAGGATCTGTACGTGAAGGATGTGCTGTCATTGCGGTACACTGAATGTTTTACCTAGATCCTGTTCCCAGTCACGTAAGCAACTCAAAGAATGGGGTTCCGCAGGAGTGATCAGCAATAGTTGGCAGAAAGCGTTTGGGGCATCCCCCCGAGTCCACACAGAATTCTTCAAAAGTTATGAGGGCCCTGTCGAAGTGTCCTGGGGGCGGGAGAATTAGAAGAAGTGAGCAAGTTGGAGAGCGCTCCAAAATCCCAAGCGGAAGTCACCCGTCGGGTCGGTTAACGCCGAGATAGTCAGCCAAGCCCCCGCAAGTATGAATCGGGAGGTTTGTGCAAGGCCCAAGTTGTTTAGGTTCCGGAAGGCAGCATCATGAAATTCTGGTGGGAAACAGGGATTCCCTAGTATAGGGAATAAAGGTGGCGAAATGGGAGTAAGCGTCAGCAGAGTTGAACAAAGTCTTGCAGTATGGCCTATCAGAGCAAGGCAAAACACCAAGGTGCTCTACTAAGAGGAACAGTGGACTGGGCTTGTTCAATACCAACCCAGAGTTTTAGGTCTGCGTGTCTGTTCCAGTCGATTAGCCTACTTAGATGTATCGCTTGATAGTACTTGCGTATGTCCGATACTGCTAGTCCCCGTATCATTTGGGCAACAAGAGTTGGCTACGTTGCAGTCGCGGACGTTTGTGAGCCCATGTAAAATCAAAGATTACTGTTTGGACCTGCTTGAACAATGTAGACAGGATATGGATTTGGCAAAGCCTGCAGGAGATAGAGAAACTTGGGGAGGATAGTCATTTTAAGAATGTTGCTGCAGCCAAACCAAGAATGCAATCCAGCGGTCCATTTATCTAGCAGCAATTTGACTCTTTTCAGTAACGGGGGAAAGTTTAGTTTGAAAATTCTGCCTACATTGAAGGGGATCAGTGTTCCCTAAGTACGTCAGTGCTTTGTGGTTCCATTTCAATTTAAAGTTTGCTCTGAAGATGAGCCAGAGTCGTTTGCGGGAGGTTAACCCCCATTGTTTCGGACTTGGAGAAGTTAATTTGGAGCTTAGAAAGAGCTCCATATCAAGCCCAGCACATACTTAATACCTAGGCTTTCTGTTGTAACTCTGAGTTGGGAATTATAATTCCACCACAGGCCAATCCCTCTATGGGGAATTTCACTGTACTATCTTCCCCTCCTCCCCTATTACTTTTTTTTTTTTTATTTATGCAAAGCCTTCTGGGATTACACCAGAATTGCCTTGACATGTTATAAAGGTTATTAATACTATCGTTAGGTATACAGTGAACAGCTCTATCGATGGTATGTGCTGGGCAATCTCATGAGCCATTAGTTTGTTTATAGACAGGAGTGGACGGGTTAGTACCTTTTTGTTTTAGTACAATTATATAATGATCCATTTGTGCTAATTTGAGACCCACTAATGTTGCATTAATGTTGACACAAAACCTGTATCAATGTAAACCCCTGTTATCTGTCAAAACTTGATTTCAATAAAAACCATTGGAAAGGAAAGGGCTTCCATATCTCTCAAACTTTCAGCAAGTTAGTGAAATCTGGGGGTTTGTGAGAAACAATAACATATCATCGGCATAGGCCGAGATTTTGTTTTGAGTGTCGCCTATCTTAATGCCCGTGATGTCCAGGTTGAGCCGGACGGTGGAGAGAAACGGTTCCAATGACAGGGCGAAGAGGAGGGGCGACAGTGGACAACCCTGTCGCATCCCATTGGTGATTTTGAAAGGGTCCTATAGAACTCTGTTGGCCCTAACTTGAGCTGACGGTCGGGAGTAAATCATGGAAATCCATTGGAGCATTTTGGTGCCGAAGCCCGTGTACCGTAGAACTGATAATATAAACTGATAGCATCAGATAACATAACTGATAGCATAAAATTCCATTTCACCCTCTCAAAGGCCTTCTCTGCATCAGTATTGAGGAATACACAATTGCGTCAATTTTGTGGTAGTAACAAAGACTACTTGATCTAGATGTATGAGGTTTGGGATAAGATGTTGGATCCTGTTTACTAGAATTTTGGTAAAAAATTTGAGATCCAGATTAAGCAAAGAGATCGGCCGGTAACTCCGACAGGAAGCCAGGTTTTTCCCCTCCTTAGGGATCGCCGAGATGTGGGCTAGTAGGGTGTCGGTCACAAATGTTGCAGAAGAGACTAGCGCATTGAACAGCTTGACCATGTATGGGGTGAGGGATGGTAATAAGGTCTTATAGTATTGTGCAGTGAAACTACCTGGGTCAGGTGCTTTACCTTGTTTGGAGGTTCCTACAGCCTTCTGGCCTCCCTCTATGGTAATGGGATCTTCTAGGATGCCCCTATCTTCTGTCGATAGTTGAGGCATTTGTGATGACGTAAGGTTGATTTGGCCTTGAATTGTAACACATCTGTTATTTGTGTGCGTTCCATGAAGAGGTCCTTCTCCAATGACGGCGATGGTGTCCTTTTATGACGGGTCTCTAGGGCTTTTAGGTTGTCCAGTAATGTCGTGAGCAGTTCGGTATGTTTCCGTTTGAGCCTAGCTCCGTGCTAGATGAGCACTCCGCGAATAACCGCTTTGTGTGCTTCCCAAATGATGCCGGGGTCACAGTCTGGGGTATCGTTGTGTTTTGAAATAACAGTCAAGTTCCCTTATGATGTCTGCAAGCACATCTTTGTCTTGTAGAAGGCTTTCATTCAGTCTTTAATGTTTGGTCTTGTCGGTCATGGAGTCGTTCAGGGCATAGGTCATGAATACCAGAGCATGGTCCGACCAAGTGATGGAGCCTATGGAGGAGGTACTTCCCACATGTAACTGGGTATGGGGGACTAAAAAGTAGTCAATGCGCGAGTAGGCTTTATGGGGAGTGGAATAGAAGGAGATATCTCTCTGTAGGGTGGAGGAGGCGCCATACGTTAATTGACTTCTGTGTAGGGATTGGGTAACATGCTTGCGGGAACTGAGCTGAGGGGTAGTGAGGACAAACCAGAGGAAGTGTCTCGGCTGGAATCAAGGGAATATATTCAGCCCCCCCCCCCCCCCCCCCAAAATCAAATGACCTTCAGTGAAGTCAGACAGTCTAGTCAACGTCCTACTCAGATGTCTTGATCGTTAGGGGCATAAAGATTTGCCAGTGTGACCTTGACGCCGCCAATCATGCCCTTTAGGAACAAAAAACAACCTCCAGAATCAACCATTGAGGAGAATAGAAACCCCCCTTGACTTAGCCGTCAGGTTGACAGCATGATAAACTGTCGGAAATGACTGGTTCTTAAGTAAGGGTAATTTGTCGTCTCTAAAATGTGTCTCCTGAATGAAGGCCACATCTGATTTAAGGCGATGCAAGTCTTGAAGGAGCATCTGCCTCTTTGGGGTATTAAGGCCCCTAGCGTTGAGCGAAATCGCATTCAGAACCTCCATGGGAAGGAGTGGAGTATAAAAGTAGAGTAGGTAGGAAAAGCAAGCAGTAGAGAAGAGAGTAAAGAAAAGACACGTGTTAATACCCTAAGAGTAGGAGCAAATTATTGCTATAACGCTCACCAGTGAAGGAACTGGGGTATGAGCGCAGTCCTATGTGGAAGAGTGGATAGACGCCACCGGAGGTGGAGCCCCGTACGTCCCTGTCCACCCCGACTACTAAAAGTAATGTATACATTTGAGCCGAAACTTCTGAAACATATAAATCAACATGTATAACTACAACATAACATTAATATTAATATCAATATGGCTTGAGGATGGTAAAGTATGGGGAACAGCAAGAAGACATTAGCAGGCATTTGTACGGTATAGGCTACAGTGAAATGTATCCTGCCAGTCTCAGATGTCTGCCTCTGTAAATGCTGTAATGGTAGCAGACCATAGGTATCCACCTTCTGGCCAGGGAGTCCCAACACCCTAAAGGGATCAGGGAGTCACCCGTTGCCCCTCTCAAGTATCGTCTGGTTGTTTGCCTCCTCCAGTCTCTGAAACGTAGAAGACCCGGGGAGGCAAACCAGCTGAGCTATGAAAACATAGTCCCCACACAAATTTAACCGTTAAACCAATGGGCAGACACCCCTGGAGATCTGAACTTTTAAACACATAAACTGATGGTAGACCCCTCACTCCTGAGATAGCCTGCAGTAGGGCAGCTTAAAAAACCCAGTTAAACATTAGACATCTGGAGTAATCTCCAGGGAATGCTTTTCAAATAGAATATGAGATGGTGAGTGTCGGGGAAGAGGCACCAGGGAGTGGGACCGACACACAAGGTCAAAACACCTTGGGAGGAATAATTCAAAAGTTCCATACAGGCAGTCTGTAGAAAAAACATTAAGGCTCAAAGACCTTGGGGAGAAATCTGATGGAAAATCTTGGGATGGTCTGCTACAGCAGGGAAGAATTAAGGCACAAAGTCCTCATGGCGGGCAGTGTGCAGGTATTGCATTTGGCAAACACAGCTTAGTTATGTTTCAGCGCCATCTTGAGCGATCCAAGGCGGGGGGTTACTCCCATTGCAGGCAGTAAAAATAAAAATAGTTCTCCTGCTAAGTGTAGATGGCGGGGACTGCTATGAACGTCCGCCAGCAGTCCCGGTGTCGCATACCTCACATTGGCTGGAGCAGTGTGATCCTCAGTCAAGACTCCCGTCGACGGTCACCAGAAAGGCCTTGGGATCCCCGCCGGGGCCTCTGCTGATGAGCTGGAGGCCCCATGCGAGAGATGATCATAAGCCAGTTCAGGAACTGTATAGGATCTGTGTCTAGGAAAACGAACAGGGGTACGAAGTGTGAACGTTGCTGATGCTCTCAAACGTCCCCACCAGTGGGTAGCCCCATCTGTAGGTACAGCCTCGGTCTTTCGCCAAATCCAGAACTGGAAGTAGGCAGGCCCATCGCTGAAGCGTTGCCAGGGACAAGTCGGATAAGAGCTTGATGGGGGCACCGTCAAAGTCTGTCTCACCAGCCTTCCATGCCGCTCTAAGGATCGACTCCTGTGGGTAACTGTGGAGGCGGCATATGACATCCCTGGGTCTCTCTGGATCGTTAGATCTGGGCCCCAGGGCTCTATGTACCCTGTCTATTTCAACAGTAAGCTGGGGCAGATTTCAGGATTGCCTGGAATATGGCACCTACCGGCGCCGGGAGGTCCGCTGTACCTGTCGCCTCTGGAAGGCCCCGCAGCCACAAATTGTTCCTGCGACTTCTGTCTTCCAGGTCCTCTAAGTAGAGGTGGAGGTCCACCGCTGTGTTGGGTGGGAGACACGGGCTCGTTCCAGGGCCACCACTCGGCACTCCAAGGAGGATACCGCCGCCTCTCCTGTGTCCACTCTTTCTGTAAGCGCGGTGATGTCTGTCTTCACCCCCTGGATGACCCGGTGGTATGTCTCTTCCACCCGAAGTATCAGGGCCTCAATGTCCTGTCTCGTAGGCAGAGCTTGCAGCAGCGCCTGGATATCGTCATCCACTCTATTTATAGCTCCCTCCGGGGTCAGATCAGCCACCTCTGTCGGTTCAGGGTGGAAGAGCGCCGGTGTCCCTGAAAGCGGGTTTGATCAGGAGGAGGTAGGAGGCATCTCATTGTCCGGCATGGTCTGTGTGTTGCGGCTTGGAACGCGTGGCGCCTGGGGAGCCTCGGTGGGGTTGCTGGAAATACAGCTGGATATCGCCCTGTGAGCTACGAGGACGGGCAATACGGGCAGAGGATCGGGTTCTGTACCGTCGTCCCGTGCTCATGCCATTGTAGAAGGCAGTAGTTGTCGGCTGTGTGTCGGGGAAAACAGGGGAAGCTCGGAGCTCCGAGAACACGACCCTACACCGCCATGTCCAGGCCACGCCCCCTCCATTGCCCCTTTCTGTGGGGATCCCCCAAGGCTCTGTTCTTGGACCCCTTCTCTTCTCTATCTACACCTCTTCCCCCTGGTCACTTGATAACTACACACGGCTTCCAATACCACTTATACTCCGATGACATCCAAATCTGTCTGTCTGCTTCTCACCTCACTCCTTCAGTCTCCTCTCACATTACTAACTGACATATCAGCATAGATGTTGCACCACTTCCTTAAACTAAATCTCTCTAAAACTGAGCTATTATTATCCCCCCCGCCCGTGCCCCCTTCCATGACTTTTCCATCAAAATCAACAATGCAACTATTAGTTCCTCCCCTCACGCCAGGGTACTAGGTGTAATCCTAGACTCTGACTTCTCCTTTCAGCCTCAAGTCCAATTGTTGTCAAATGCTTGTAGAATTCACCTCTGTAACATCTCTAAACTTCACCCCTTTTTAACAAATAAAACCACCAAGCTCCTCATTCACTCCCTTGTTATCTCTCGCCTTGACTATTGCAACTCCCTTCTCGTTGGCCTACCTCTTCAGTCTATCATGAATGCTGCTGCCAGACTTATACACCTTACCAATCGCTCAGTGTCTGCCAACCCTCTCCTCCAATCCCTACACTGGCTCCCGATCACCCAGCGAATTTAATTCAAAATCCTAACCACAACATACAAAGCCATTCACAACTCTGCCCCGAGCTACATCGCCAATCTTGCCTCAAATATCACCCAAATCGTCCTCTCCGCTCTTCTCAAGACCTCCCTTCTCTCAAACTCTCTCATCTCCTCCTCCTATGCTCATCTCCAGTATTTTTCCAAAGCTTCTCTCATCCTCTGGAACTCGTTACCTCAACCTATCCGGCTATCCCCTGCTCTTGCTACCTTCAGGCGATCCCTGAAAACTCATCTCTTCAGGAATACCTATCACGTCTCCAACTAATCTTTTACCACTTCCATCAGCTCATTCCGCACAGTTACAACCTCTTGTACCACCTTCCCCACCCTATTAGATTGTAAGCTCTTCTGAGAAGGGCCCTCTTAATGCTCTTGTATTTTGTTGTATTATAACTGTATTGTCTCCCTTTTATAATTTAAAGCGCTGCGTAAACTGTTGGTACTATATAAATCCTGTATAATAATAATACCCACCGTGCAAGAGTGTGTGAAGAAGAGAATAAAAAAAATCCTGCTACCACTGACATTTGACATACATCGGAGGCAGTAAAAAGGTTAAAATCGCCCTGTCACCAGATGAACCTGTGACCATAAGATTATATTTGCATGCACATAACACCTATCAGTCCTAACTTTGATGACTAACCGGTTTCATAAATAATGTTCTCTTTACGATGGCATCTGAAAAGTTGGTGGGATGTATTGGGCAGCAAGTAAACCTGTCCCTGAAGTGTTGAAAGCAGAAAAAATGGGTATTGCAGTTTGTTGTGTATGGGGCTACGTGGCCGCAGACCGGTCAGGGTGCCCATACTGGCTCATGTCCAGAGACAAAAGCACCTACACTGGGCATTTTAGAACTGAGCTATGGAGCAATGGAAGAAGGTAGCCTGGTCTGATGAATCTCCTTTTCTTTTAAATCATGTGGATGGCAGGGTGCATGTGCGTCATCTACCCAGGAAAGAGATGTGGTATGGGAAGAAAGCAAACTGACAGGGGCAGTGTTCTTTTTTTGGGCAATGATTTAATGGGAAGCCTTGGGTCCTGCCATTCATGTGACTTTAACTTTGACACGTACCACCTACCTAAACATTGTTGGTGACCAAGTATACCCCTTTATGATAACGGTATTCCCTAATGGCAGTGGCCTCTTTCAGCAAGATAATGCACTCTGCCACATTGCAGAAATAGTTCAAAAACGGTTTGAGGAACACAAGAACAAGTTTGCCGTGTTGACTTTGCCTCCAAATGCTCCAGATCTCAATCCAATCAAGTAAATGTGATGTGTTATCCATGGGGGCCCTACCTTACAACTTACAGGACCTAAAGGATCTGCCACTAATGGCTTGGTGCCAGATACCACAGTATACCTTCAGAGGTCTAGTGGCATCCGTTGCTGGAAAGGTCAGGGCTGTTGGTGGCATAAGGGAGACCTGCTCAATATTGGGTGGGTAATCATAACGTTATAGCTGATCAGTGTATTTAGACATGTTATTTACCTGTTAAAATGTTACTTGAATGAAAGTCCAGAAGCCCCATGACTGCAGGGTATCTCTACCTTGTATGACAGCAGTGCCATCCATCAGACTCAGAGCTGTCACTCAGGTGACACTTCATAGTATCCCTTTTCATTTCTCCACTGGCTGCTGGGGAGGGGAGAGTAATTGGATGCTCCCAGAAAAGAAAAGGCTAGAGACATTCAACAAGGGGGAGGGGTCTGTCCTAGAGGATTGACTAGAGCAAGTTCAGGGGTACATTGCAAGGAAAATTGCTTCATGTAAGCACTTAAAATGTTTGTAATTCTGTGTAGTTAAAACTGCAAATTGTTAAGTTGACTAATGTATATCCTAACCAAGCTCAAGTTAGAAGAGTCGCTTCTGTGCGTTTATTCTACTCCTAACCACTATGATTCTCTGCATAGTTTTCTGCCTGCCCACTGGGTCATATTCATATTTGAACACTCAAAGGCTAGACAGATTTACAGGCAGAGGAATGTGAGAAATGCTTTTTGCAAGAGTAGCAATTCACACCCTAATCCAATGATCACAGTTTGTGGGTTCTTATTTGCATAACATTTTTAGGTCTTGTAATCTGTGCCCGGTTACTACTTTCTAAAGCTGCATATCCATCTAATGCCATTTTTTTTCTTCTCTTTTTTTTCCCCCATTTAGCTAAAAAGGGTCCAGATGGTCTAGCATTACCCAACAATTACTGTGACTTTTGCCTCGGAGATTCAAAGATCAACAAGAAGACAAGCCAGCCGGAAGAGCTGGTGTCTTGCTCAGACTGCGGTCGCTCTGGTATGAGAGGCAGGGGAAAAAGGAGGGTGATACAATGAGCATCTTCAGCTGTGAGAATTCCATTGTGCAGCAACTGCCTGCTGCCCAAGAAGAATGGGTGGTGTAGACTGTCTGCAGTTTAAGTTATTAACAGATTGTCTAAGACGCTGAGCATTGTGCGTGCCCCTTACCTTTTTAGCGTTCACCTAATTTTGTTAGAGACAGTTGATCATTGTACAGGAGATGGTTATTTATACATTTTAATATTTTGTGGTGCAATAAAATGATATAAACATGTAAAACTATTATTTCTAATCACCAAATGCTTGCAAGGTGAGAAATTCAGCAACAGTAATCTGACTATGCAAACAAATGTTGATAGCGATAGCATATATTAGAAATTAACCCAGAATTTCCAACAGCTTGGCCCCTAAAAAAAAAAATACACAATACATATGATAAGTGTTTAAATGTAGAGAATATTTTACATTTCACATTTCAAATGCATTTGCATTGCTTATAGCAGGAAAGTTAATTAAGCCATATAATGAATGAGAGCCAGTTCAGTGCTTTTTAACAGCAATACTCATGTTCTCTTCCCAGAATTAAGTGTAAAATGTGCATATTATCAGCCATTATTAATAAACAAGGATTTGCTTCTACTGAAAGTGGAAAACATGACCTGTATGTTACTTCCTAGGACCAGGGTTTACATGGTTATGTAGGCTGAGATGCATAAAATTACGTGGAACAATTCTGAATGATTTACTAAGCAGCAACACACCACTTACCATACTTTATTAAATGTTTGGGGGGATTGCTGCTGCAGAGATGACTGAAGGATCATTTTTTCGGCCTGTGATTCTGAAGCTGGTAAAAGTAGTCCAGGAGTCTGAATAGCCACTAGATTACTTTTACAGGCAGCGGAAGGGGGTCCCCCCTCCACTGCTGCCTTACTGGGCTCTTCTGAGTCATTCATCCCACTGTGTGACATCAGAAATTGGAAATGGCGAGGATTTTGGTCACATCCGGTTTCGGTGTCCTGTAAACAAACCATTACCGGCTTGTACAAGCATCAGAACAAACTGATCTTGATTCGATATGATGCTTTGGATGGGAGAGGTGAGATCTGGGGACCAATAGACCACAGATCTCTCCCATAAAGAGGACCTGTCACTGCTCATGCTATCACAATGAATGCTGTTCATCCCATGTGATAGCAATAAAAGTGCTGAAAAAAAACAATTCAAATTAATTAAAAAAATTTTTTTTTTGATTGCCCCACACACGTGAGGTATCACCATGAACGTTCTAGTGAGAGCAATAACTCAAGCATCAGACCCCCTTTAAAACTCTAAACTGATCAGTAGGTGCAGTTTGTGAGTGTGATATGTTGGGTATCTATTTACTCAGTGTAACATCATCTTTTATATTTTACCAAACAATTGGGTATTTTATATTGTGTTTTTGTGCATTATAATTCACTAAAGTTTGTTTTTCCCAAAAAAATGCTGTGCAAATACTGTGATATAAAAAAGTTAAACACCCACTATTTTATTCTCTAGGGCCTCTGCTTAAAAAAAAAAAAAAATAATAATCTTTGGGGGTTCTAAGTAATCGTCTAGCAAAACAAATGTAGATTTGTACATATATGTGAGAAGTGTCAGAATTGGATTGGGGCTGAAGTGGTTAAAATACCTTTTGTAAAGGTACATTATTGAATTTTGCTACAGTCTTCTTTGAGGTGTCTCTTTGTCATGGGCTGCTTGGAGTTATAGAATGCTTGTAAACAAAAAGCATTATCATTGCTTTTCAGCTAGAATGGGAAGTTATAACGTGAATTGGAAGGCTATGAAATTTATTATTTAACCACTTGACGTTTTGGCAAATCCTGACATTTCTTACAAAGATGTAAAAAATCGAAATTTTCTTTTTTTTTGCTAGAAAATTACATAGAACCCCCAAACATATATTTTCTGAAAGCGAAGGCCATGGAGAATAAAATGGTGGCTGTTGCACTTTGTTACGTCACACAATATTTGTGCAGTGCTTTACCAAACGCAAATATATTACCCAATTTTTCTGGTACACTATAAAATGTTACGCTGAGTAAATAGATAACCAACATGCCATGCTTTAAAATTGCACACACCCAAGAAATAGCAACAAACTACGGTAAATTAAATTATCCATACTGAATGAATAAAAGCATTTATAGGTTACTAGTTTACAGTTGAACAGGAGGTCTGGTGCTACAATTATTGCTCTCGCTTTGTTCACTGAGATACCTCACGTAAGGTGTGACCATCATTTACAGATGCATTCAGGACCTATTTGCGCGTGAGCACGGGGTGGCTGATGCGCTTGCGCTTTTTTTACATTTTTTTTAATTTCATTTCAATTAATTTTTTTACCCTGCTTCCTTTTATTTATTTTTTTTATTATTCAACTCGTTCACTTAGTTACTCTTTATCGAGAGTTCTGGGTTCTTTTGGACCCTCCAAAGACTGGTTGATCGGCTGCTTTACTAGCTGGTAATGGCTAGTAAACCAGAAGTGATGGATTCCTTGTCTCTTCCAGTTTTTCAGGACACAGAACAGATTGGGGAACGGAAGTTCCTCCAATGCGACAGACCTCATTGGTCCCAGGCTTCCTGGTGGAACAGAAGAGCCAGGGATAGGCACTGGGGTGGTGATGAGATGGGGGCCCCTCCCTTCCACTCCTATTAGTGATTGGGTGACTCTAGAGCCATGCAGATCACTTTTACACAAAAGCAAATCGCCAACAGAAAATTTTGCTACCTGGATCATGGCTGCAGCTACAGCCATGATCCAGGTAGAACAGCTTCTGGATAATGCCGTATAAAGAAACATGATCTTGAACCACCCAGTAGAGACCCATAGATCATTGGTTGATATGTTTTGTAAATGGAGACAGCCGGTTTATGGATTTGTAAGTAAATAGCTCTTTTAGACATAAGCTAGGTATGTGGTTTTGCATGTAATTTGAGAATTCTGCTACATTATCGTTTACAACCCACCAGTTTTTTACTCCTGTCCCCTAATTCAGCATAATATTGACTGTACAGCCTCAGTGGCCCCGCACAGCGGCTCGCCAAAGTCTGTGCTTGGCCCACACGTATGCCACACTCTCTGATCAGTCCTTTGGAGAGCTCATACTTTGTGTTTCAGTGAAGATTGGACATTTCATAAGAAGCAATTTCAGATGCTGGTTCACTTGCATGGGCCCAGCACAGAAGATTTGAAAAGCAGCTGTTGCACCACTGACATCTCGCTGGATTGAAGACAGGTGAGGATGAGCAGGGGGGCAGGAAGTTTAGTCAAAGTGCCACAAGCCAGCACATCGAACACAACTTAATTACTAATAATCCCATGATGGTAAAAAAAAAAAGGTGGTAAATCTGTTGAATTTTTTTTTTTTTTTTTTCCTGTTTGTGACCTAGCAGCAGGTAAGTGGGTTAGGTATAAAGCTGGCCACACACTCTTCACACTGTACAATCTGTAACAGATTTACCAGCTACTGGGTTAGAGCAAGGACGTCCCTTATTTTGGATATCAATATAATACATTGTTAATACGGTAAATTTCAAAGGGACTGATGGGTTTGATTTTCCTTTGTGGTCTAGACTAAAAATTGTGCAGTTCATTTTTGTAACTGGATAAATATAAAATGCTGCATGCTGTTGTGTAATCTTATGTTCAGCCAACAGATTGAGCTCTAGTCATCTTTTCACATCATTCAATTGACTACTTTTCAGTTGTTCTAAGAAGCCCATTTTTTACAGAACACAATCTTCAAAGCAACCACTCATACCTATCCTAGAGATTTTTATCAGACAAATATAACTGCAAAGCATGCTGTTCCGCTTTCCTATCTCTTTAGATTACCCACAGTACTTATGGAAACCTTTTATCCTGTACAATAAAAAGTTTAAAACTATAAAATGGTATAAAAAAAAAAAGTAAAATAACTGAAATAACACAACAAAATCATTATAGTTTACCTTTTAAGAAGGTTGTAAAGAGACTGTACAATCAGATTGTGTGACCAACTTCTTGGGTCTGCAGTGCTTAATTGCAGATGGTGTTTTATGTTCTGATTTCTCAGAATAATGCCACACTCTTTTTTACATATGTATGGGCTATTATTCTATAATGGCATTGTGTTTTAATGAAGAAACAGGCCTAGTTTCTTAAAATTAACGATTGCAGTTAGACAAGCTGATTATATTTAAATGGTTATCCAGTTTTATGTAAAATTTGAGTTAAAGCTGCACTCCAGGTTATATTTGCATTGCATACTTGTGCTTACTTACATGATGTACATGATTGCATATTTATGCATAATGCATGCTTACATGATGTAAGTATGCATTATCCATATCTGATGGACTTCTGGGAAAGCTGGAAAGTGATGTAGTAGTCGGCACTACTACAGCAAATAGCTGCAATCTTTTGGGTCCTGCTCAGGATTTGTTAGCCCACTGACCAGAGGGGGGTCAATCAATTGGCACCACCATCATACATAGAATACCTTGTATTTTTTCAATGAATACAAGGTGTTCTCTGACTGGGCGAGGTGGAGATTGACGTTGCTGCCCTTACACTCTTCTAGTATGAGTAATGCATATATACATTGTGCAAAACTGGACTGGAGCTATGTAAGTATGCAATACAGATAATTGCTGAAGTTCAGCTTTAACAAGCAGCAAAACTTGAATATTTGTGCACTTCACAAGACTTGACACCTAAGGAGAATATACTACTTCTGGGGTAGACTTGGTTTCTATGTAGAGATCACTATGGCTTATTCCATTAACACCATCCACATGACAATGCCAAATTAGTGACTCATTTGTAGAACATGTAACAACAGTTTCTTCAGACAACATGGAATACAGCATTGATCCACTTATGCAATGGAAATTGCTGCGTTCAGAACACTTTGAATCTGGTCAGATTGTCCTGTCGTTCATTCATCTCCTGTTTACTGTTTGATTAAATTTGTCTGTGGGTCGCCCACGTTTTACAAACCCACACAAGGATTTAGTCAAGGGTACACCTAATTGATAGTAGATATCTAAAGATGGATCAGTCTTTACTGCCCTTTAGTGTCCCTACATTTACTTATTACAGAAAGTGTCAGGTTTAACTGAAACCAGTGCTGGCCTAGGGTTGTTGTATTTTATTTTTTTTTAATTGGCCTGCATGTTTGTGGTGAAATAGTGCCTAAATTTCATAAGCAAAGAAACTATCCACATGGTAATAGTTTTGAGGTATTGCCATTAAAGAACCTTTTCCTTTTGAAATATTTATCAGTTGTTTGTTTTTTTTTTTTGTTTTTGTTTTTTGTTTTTTGTTTTTTTTTTGAGCTATTTATTTACATAGTTGAAATTGTAAAGTTGTACATGATTTCCCTTTTGTCAGCTGTACATGACATTTGTCTCCTTCAGCCATTGGGAGAAGTAGTGCCTGATCAGTAGTAAAATTGGAAACCAAGAAGAAAGGGAAGCTAACAGGAATTGTTATTGAAGGTGTTGGCACCGGGTCCAATATTTGTACCTTATTTTACTTGGAAGTTACTAGCCCAAAACAAACAGTCATTCAGGTTTGGTGTTCCAACTGCTGCAGCTACTTACTTTGGGTGATACTGTACTTATTTGTCCATCAAATATGGAACCTGTAGGTCATTATTGAGGTGAGGGAGCAGGGATTTTGCCAAAGAAAAAGTATACGTAATGGTAATCAGAGTTCAACTGGATAGCAGGGAGCAGATGGTATTGCTAGGAGGGATTAGGGATTTGAAAGAAAAACTGATGTAGAACAGACATATTTGGAAGGGGTGTCCTTAAATGTCATTTTGTTTCTGTGGAAAGAGCTTTTAACACTGTTCATTTGTTTCATTGTTGTAAAACATACTTTGCATCAAAATGAAGAGTCGCATATTTTAAAAAGAACAGGTTATTTTTAATGACTGCAGCAGTTTATATTTATGTTTTATGGACTATGTTATACAGAAAACAAGTAATCTGGCTATCCTATAATACAAGTCCACTGGTATATCTAGTTTTCTTTTGTGATCACCAAACCCTGAAAAAGGGTAGTAAAATATGCCAATTCAGCTTTTGCTGTTCTGAACAATCTCGCCTATTAAAAATAAATTACACCTATCCCTACATAATTTTTCAAGGTATATTACCATATTTCATTTTATCACATGTAGTCCAGATCTGGTAATATGACCACATCATAGTGTACTTCATTTTAAAAGTGTGACACCATAATAAAGCTGTCTGCAATCATTTGGAATAGTCTGAGCCCCGTTTCTCTTGCGATCGTAGGACATCCTTCCTGTTTGCAGTTTACTGCAGTGATGATGGCTGCTGTGAAGACTTACCGCTGGCAGTGCATTGAGTGTAAATGCTGCAACATCTGTGGGACATCTGAGAATGATGTAAGTAAATGTTTAACATTGAATATAAAGGAAACCTGTACTGAAGAAAATCCATAAGTTGCAAATACTAACATTTTGAAAACACTGGTTTCCTGGCTGTTGCTGAATTCAGGACTTAAGTATTTTTAAATAAGCCTGCAGCAAGTGAAGGGGGTACTGATCTGCATACTTTTTCTGAGTCTCTGTCTCTAAATATTAAAACCAGAGCGTTAGTATCAAGTCCAGGCAGGCAGTTAGCTTTTTCAAGAGATGAAACAATGGCAGGCTATGAGTTGTCACTAGCCTCTGTGACACTGTAACCACATGTTGTGAAGTTTTTTCAGCTTGGGAAAACATGTTAAGTAAGGAGAGGGAGAGAACCCCTAACTTTATATTTAAAGAGCTGCCCAACAGACCATATTTTCCTAGGAAGACAGTAATCCTAATGTAAGCATTTAAGCAAACAACAACACCTCTAAATACAGGAATGCTGATTAATAAATGCAGAAACCCATAGTAACCAATCAGGATTCACTCTGCTAAACTCATAGGATTACAAGGTAGAGTTTGACTGGATGACATGGGTTATTGCACTTAAAGAGCATCACTTAGTTACCACTTTATGGCTGTTCATCTTGGCATTTCATGTTGCCTCAGACATGTTCTGTACCAAGTTTTTTTTTTTTTTTTTGTTTTTTTTGTTTTTTTGCTTTTCAATAGGATCAGTTGCTATTCTGTGATGATTGTGACCGTGGATACCATATGTATTGCCTCTCTCCACCAATGGCTGAGCCTCCTGAGGGTGAGTATATGCAATTTTTCTGTTTTTCCAATCATGGCAGGATTTTTTCTTTAAATGAACAACCAATATATTATTTTTCATGTTTATATTTAATAAATAACTTAAATATAATTATAAGCTCAAATAATACACGAGAACCGTCTGGCCAATATAGATTGTTTTTAATGTGGAAAATTTTACTTTGTAACATAGTCACGGAACATAGAGGATGGGTGGTGTCAAGATACCTAGAAGATAAAAGCATTCAGAAAGCATGATTTTTTTTATTGTATATTCTTAATGGTGTGCTATCTTTGTGTTTTTTATATTGTCAGAAATATTTTAAAGATTTTTTTCTCTGTTCTTTTAGGAAGCTGGAGTTGTCATTTGTGTCTCGATCTGCTAAAGGACAAGGCTTCTATTTACCAGAACCAAAACTCCTGACAGATCCATAAATATCAATACAAAGCGCAGGCTGCAGAGAAGACCCCATGGAATTGATTACTGAACACCTTATGGGGGAGGGTTTTTTCCCTTTTATTCTTTATCCCGTATGCGTGAACATACACACATACGCATGAACAATGTGTTATTTGGCAGTTCTTATTCATTAAAAACATGTAAAGATTTAGTATCCTAATCACTTTTAATATCACATTGTCTTTATTAATGGACCTTTTGATCTCTTGTATGGCAGAAATTCTATATAAACATTTTTATCATGGTCCTTAAAAATTGCTAAGCTCATTAACCATTGTCTAGGCAACCTGTATAGGGATGTCTTCAGTTCTTTAACCTAAAACGTCAGTGAAAGAGATGATTGTCAGAGTGAACACCGAAGAGAAGATAAAATGTGCGGTCTTTTGCTGATTCTATTTAGTATTCACTGTAAAGATTCTTCAGTATTGCTGCCACTACCTCCATGACATTTTGGTGAACCTTCTGTGCCTTTTACTTTGATCTCCCTTCAGGTAGTGTAAGAGTGCCATGTACCAAGCTTTTTCAGTAGCTTACAGCTCTTTATTTCAGCTCTAGTGTAGCTGGATGTGGATGTAAAAGCTTGGCACATACTTTACACAGAACCAGTCTTAGAATAGACCAACAAATACAATAAATGATCATTTTACTAGCATTGCTTATATCCTCCATAGAGTGTTTTTAACCATCCTTTCCTTCCTTCTCAGGGTAAACTGGTGTGTATAGCATGAGAAAATAGCTGTATGTAATTTTCTGCTGCAGGTTGATCAATAATAAAGCTGTTAGCCTCCTCCCAAAGACTTCCCCTCACAAAACCAAACTTGCTGCTTCTCTGGGGTCTGAAAAATCTGCAGATTTTTGTTTTTAATCCTGTCAGCATTGGAAGATGTGATGATATTCATTATTTTTCTAGACTATACATATATATATTTTTTTTACATACTGACCCAACAGGGGTGTGGTTAAGCAGCCTGAAGACCCCTCTCACACTTCTGCTTTTTAAGAACTTTAGGAACATTTACAGATAACTCTTAAAGTGCAAATGTTGTGCATTTTGGTCATGTTAAAATGCATAGAAAAACATCAAAGTTGCATAAAAAATGCATTGCATTTTATGAACCGCTTTTAAGGGAATAAAAAAATTGATGTATATAGTACATTTACTCTCTCAGTAAAAATAATTTTTCTTGCTATATTGCACATACTTTTTAGGGTCAATGCACACTGGGCTTAAACACCACTTCTACAGGAGTCTTGCCTGTAGAAGCAGCTCAGTGTTTTCCTATGTGTCCATGCACATCAGAATGTTTAGAGCAGTGTTTCTCAAGCAGGGTTCCACGGCAAAAGGACAAAAAACTTGCACTGTGCTAACCTATACAGAGAGGAGAGAGCACAGCCCAGACCTCCCCCTCCTAGTTATTTCCTCCTCTCTGCCACGAATTATACTCCCACCTGGCAATACAGAATGCAGTCCGGGCCACCTGCCTGAGTCCTGCCAACCAATGACATAATCGTTGCTAAGGACAGGTTGGGCGCTCTGCATAGCTTTCTGTATTGCTGATGGGAGTATAGATAGCGACAAAAAGGGGGTCCGGGCTGTGCTTGCTCCTCTCTGTGTATACTGGAGAGAGAAACGCTGCCTACTCTTGGAGCCATCTAAAATATCCTTTCTGACTCATAAATCCAAATAAGTGGAGGCACCTCAGAGATGAGAGACTCATCCACTCCAGAATAGATTTGCAACGCAGCTGTCAAATGTGCAGAGCCCACACAGATCAGACTGTATGTGGTTTGGTTGTCATCCCCTCTCCTCCCTATGCTGAGGGAGGAGACAGCTTCTACCTGCTCTCTCCTTTGCTGGTGTCACTACTCCTTTAGTTATGAGAGGGATGTGGTGGGATGAAAGCTTTTGTGTTAGGAGGGGGCATTTGTAGAGGAAGGAAGAACATATTTTGTGTTAAGAGGGGGAATTTGGGCTAGGAGACGGAGGTTGGGCTACTAGAATGGTTATGGGGGGAGAGAATTTACAAACTCTGCCTCACAAACCACACTTTAGGGCTTGTAAACTCCAGGTTTTGGTACAATGTGATTTTTTTTTTTTTTTTTTTTCTTTTCATGCAAATAGGGCAACCCATAAAAAAAGAAAATAAGATGCACAGGGGAACACGCACAAAAAGTGCGGTCGGACGAACCTGGTGTGAACGAGCCCTCAGACTGGTGTACCCTGCAGAATTCTAAAGGGTGCCGTGACTGAAAAAGGTTGGGAAAACACTGGTTTAGAGGCATGATTTAAGCCCAGTGTTTGAAGGCAGAAAAAAACCTTCTGGATTGCGCTTTTGAGAGTTTTCTGGCAGAAAAAAAAACACCCAAGTGTACAAAAATGCTCTATATGAACATTTTTCTGCTAAAAGGAACTGGTGTTTTTTTTTAAGGCCAGTGTGCATAGACCCTTAAAGCAGAAGAGTAATTTGGGCCTTAATTCTGTGATTACATATCATAACATACAGTATGGTTTAGGATAATGAAGTGGATAATGGTTGGTTTTAGTACTCAGATTCCTTTCTTATCTAGAACACATGAAATGCTAGGCATCAATACCTACCTGTTCTACCTTGCTGTATCTTACTAAATTAGTTGGCAAATGTTACTTCATCATGCGTTCACCAAAAGAGATGGCTTTTAGCACAAGTGCTTTGTGTCATAGTGAACAGTAGAATCATCAAATATTGCCATGGAATGAAAGGGAATCTATTGTGAAAATACTGTAATTTTACTTTTTGTTGCATTTCATTCTGAACACTAAATAAAAATGCTACATTTATATAAAAAAAGGGGCCTCAGCTTCAGGGCAGTATTTCTGTGTTAAAGCTTTGTGTACATGTTTTATGTTTGAGTGGCAATCTTGAAAGCACAGCCAGTAGCCTTTTACTGCCTAATAGGTAATGGTTGCAAAGATTTTTAGTATGAGAAAAGATTCAAGCTTTCTATATTTATATTATTACATATAAAGGTATTTAGTAAGTTAAGATATTTGTTGTTACACCTCATATTTGCTTAACTTGTACAGTTGATGGCTTTTCTTTTTCAGGTTACTTTTTCATTTACTCACTATCTTTACTAATAGATGAGTCTCGCATTAAGGCCAACACAGTATTCTGCATTTTTTTTCCCCACAGATCTGAAATGTGTTTAGGCTGTGTTTCTGGTGCTCCGCAGCATTTGAGGAACAGTTATCTTACTATTATACAATGATTCTTTGGCCCTCAATCCAGAGCTGTGCCCATTCTCAATTTAACCGCTTCCCGCCAGCGACAAGGTGATATCTCGGTCAGCGTTTGAGGTATCCGTGTTTTCAGCCGACGATTCCAAAACTGGTAAAAGTAATCTGAGCAGCTAAAGAGCTACTGGATCACTTTTACAGGCAGTGGAAGGGGTCCCAACCGCCACCGCCTTTACCACGCTCACTTAAGCACTTAACTTAACAGTGACTTAAGTCACTGTGTGACGTCAGAAACCAGAAGCGACAATGATTTAGTCACTTCCAGCTTTGGCTTTGTTGGCCATTACCGGCCAGGAAAGGCATATGTAGGAGGTGATAACACTACACAAGGTATTATTGTGAACATAAGAGTAATAGTTCTGTGTAACCCTTAACTGGATACCTGTAAAGGATTTTAAAGTCACCTATGGGGATTTTTAGGTACTGTAATTTTGCACTATTCTATGTACAGATGCAATTATAAAGCTTGTCAGGTTTGGTATCTATTTACTTGGCATAACATCTTCTATTTTTACCAAAAAATTGGGTATTGTTTCTTTGTGTATTAAAATTCATTAAAGTATATTTTTCCCCCAAAAAATTACCATCAAAAAAACTTCTGTGCAAATACTATGTGACATAAAAATATGCAACACCCACCATTTTATTCTCTGGGCCTCTGCTTAAAAAAAATATATATATTTTTGGGGGTTTTCTAGCAAAAAATGTTTTGCACATGTAATGAGGGTTTTTCAGAATTGGCCTGGACTGGAAATGGATAATAGAAAACCTACTCTTCAGATAAAGGTGATATACAATAAAACTTTGTCTTTTCGATCATTTTTTTCAGCGAAAATATACATAGATGTAATTGTTTGCCATGGAAAAAAGTATACATTTCGGCATCAAAAGTTGATATTGCCCACTGTAGCAGAAATTACATCTTTTAGCCATTCTGTAAAAATGAATCCAAAATACTGCGCCATTCCCATAATTTCTTGTTCTATTTGCATATGCTCAATCAGCTATGCACCTACTTGTAAGTGCACCTACTACAAAGAAGTAAAAAAAAATTATGGCAATGATGATTTCACAAATATTGAGTGAAAAAAAATATTTTTAATGTGTAACAAGCTGTATAGTCTTACTATTAATATTTATAAAAAACTATAACTTGTATACTAATTAAAAGAGAAGTTCAGGAATATGAACTACAAAAAAATGACCCACAGAAGTATGGCAAAAAAAAACCTTTTACTTCTCCTTAAAGTTGGGCGAATGGTTCGGCCTAAACATTGCCTATTTGCTCATTCGGTGAACACCAGAATTTGACCCTTCGGGTCTGGTATAGATTTTAAAAGGGAGCCCCACACCAAAAAAAAAAAAAAAAAAAAAAAAAAATGCAGCGTGGGGTCCCCCCAAAATCTATACCGGATCCTCACCTGAACATGTAGCCTGGCAGTCTAGGAAAGGGGGGATGATTGAGGACCCCCCTCCTGAACCATACCAGGCCACATGCTCTTAACATGGGGGGAGGGGCTTGGGGGGGCTCCGCCTCCCCCCTAAAGCATCTTGTCCCCGTGTTAATGGGGTCAAAGACCTCTTCCCGACATTCCTGGGCTGAGATCATGGGGGTCTGCAGGAAGTGGGCTTATCGGAATCTGGAATCCCCCATTTTATAAGGGGGCTCCGAGTTCCAAGCCCTACCCCTATGTGAATGAGTATGGGGTACATTTGTACCCCTACTCATTCACCAAAAAAAGTGTCAATAAGAAAAAACGTTTTTGACAATTGCTTTATTAAAAATAAAAAAAACAATGTCCCCAATATCTATCCATCATCAATTGCAATGCCCGCTGCCACGCCGAAAGTTCAACCCGAAAAAATAAAATGCTCCTCCCGCAATGAAGGCCAACCGCCATCTGTCTGCTCCGCTGTTTGATAGTTCTTATATAGGTAAGGGTCAGGGCCACTTGCCGATGTCACCTGGTGGCACCGCCCCCCTGTGACATCACCAACCGATGCATGCTGGGTTGGTGATGTCACAAGGGGGTCCTGCCACCAGGTGATGTCGCCAGGCAGCTCCGCCGCTTACCTATATAAGAACTGTCAAAGGGCAGAGCCTGCAGTAGGCGGTCAGCCTTCATTGTGGGTGGAGCGTTTCTTCTTTTTGGTCTGGCACCGGTGTCATCAAGATTCCGATAAGCCCCCTGCCAGCAGACCCCCATAACCACCACCCAGGGTTGTCGGGAAGAGGTCCTAGTCCTCATCAACATGGCTACAAGGTGCTTTGGGGTGGGAGGGCAGAGCCCTCCCGCCCCAAAGCACTCCCCAATATGTTGAGGACATGTGGCCTGGTATGGTTCAGAAGAGAGGTCGCTTGCTCGTCCCCCCGCCCTTTTCTAGCTTTCCAGGCTATATGCTCGGGTAAGGGTCTGGTATGGATTTTCGGGAGGACCCCACGCCGTTTTTTTTTTTTTTTTTTTTATGTACCATGTACAGTGCCTTAAATTATTCATACCCCTTGCATTTTTCCACATTTTGTTACAACCAAACATGTAGATGTATGTTATTGGGATTTTATGTGATAGACCAACATGAAATGGAAGGAAAATACGTTGTTTTCAAAATGTTTTACAAATAAATATGTGAAAAGTGTGGCGTACATTTGTATTCAGCCCCCCTGAGTCAATACTTTATAGAACACCCTTTCGCTGCAATTACAGCTGTAAGTCTTTTTGGGGATGTCTCTATCTAGAGAGTGACATTTTTGCCACTTCTTTGCAAAATAGCTCAAGCTCTGTCAGATTGGAAGGAGAGCATCTGTGAACAGCAATTTTTGCCACAGATTCGCAATTGGATTTAGGTCTGGACTTTGACTGGGCCATTCTAACACATGAATATGCATTGATCTAAACCATTCCATTGTAGCTCTCGCTGTATGTTTTGGGTTGTTGTCCTGATGGAAGGTAAGCCTTCCGCCCCAGTCTTAAGTCTTTTGCAGACTCTTAACAGGTTTTCTTCTAAGATTGCCCTGTATTTGGCTCCATCTATCTTCCCATCAACTCTGAGCAGCTTCCCTGTCCCTGCTGAAACAAAGCATCCCCAGAACATGATGCTGCCACAACCATGTTTCACCTCGGGATGATGTGTTCAGGTTGATGTGCAGTGTTAGTTTTCCGTCACACATAGTGTTTTGCTTTTAAGCCAAAAGGTTCAATTTTGATCTCCTCTGACCAGAGCGCCTTATTCCACATGTTTGCTATGTCCCCTACATGGTTTCTTGCAAACAAGACTTCTTATGGCTTTCTTTTAACAATGGCTTTCTTCTTGCCACTCTTCCACAAAGGCCAGATTTGTGAAGTGCATGACCAATAGTTGTCCTGTGGACAGATTCTCTCACCTGAGCTGTAGATCTCTGCAGCTCCTCCAGAGTTACCACAGGCCTCTTGGCTGCTTCTCTGATTAATGCTCTCCTTGCCCGGCCTGTCAGTTCAGGTGGACGGCCATGGCTTGGTAGGTTTGCAGTTGTGCCATACTCTCCATTTTTGGATGATGGATGTAACAGTGCTCCGTGAGATGTTCATAGCTTGGGATATTTTTATTATAACCTAACCCTGCTTTAAACTTCTCCACAACTTTATTCTTGACATATCCGGTGTGTTCCTTGGCCTTCAAGATGCTGTTTGTTCACTAAGGTTCTCTAACAAACCTCTGATGGCGTTACAGAACAGCTGTATTTATACAGAGATTAAATTACACACAGGGGGACTTTATTTACTAATTAGGTGACTCCTGAAGGCAATTGATACCCCTAACTAAAATCTAGTGGAACCAAAGTAAAGAGGGCTGAATACAAATGCACGCCACACTTTTCTGATATTTATTTGTAAAAAAAATTTGAAAGCTATTTATTCTCCTTCCACTTCACAACTATGCGACACTTTGTGTTGGTCTATCACACAAAATCCCCAAAAAATACATTTACGTTTTTGGTTGTAACATGACCAAATGTGGAAAATTTTAAGGGGTATGAACACTTTTACAAGGCACTGTATAGAACCTGCTGCAGCAAAACTGACATTACTAAAGAGGAAAAAAAATTGACATTTAAATTGCCGGCAATAAAAAAAATGTTAATAAAAAACCCACGTGGGGGTCCCTCCCCAATTCATACCAGGACTTTATCCGAGCATACAGCCCAGCAGGCTAGGAAGGGGAGGGGGGAGGACAAGCGAACAACCCTTCCTGAACCATACCAGGCCACATGCCCTCAACATGGGGGGGTGCTTTGTTGATATGGACAAGGGCCTCTTCCCAACAACCCTAATGGTGGCGGGCAGGGGGCTTTTTGGAATCTAGAAGCCCCCTTTAACAAGGTGCATGCTGGGTCGGTAATGTCACAAGGGGCGGTGCTGCCAGGTGGCTCCACCCCTTATCTATATAAGAACTGTCAAATGGCTGAGCATGCAGTAGGCGGTTAGCCTTCTTTGCAGACGGAGTTTCTTTTTCTTTTTTTGGGTCCGGCGGTGTCGACGTCGCGATTGACGATGGATCTACATTGGGGGACTTTTTTTATTTTGAAATAAAGGAATTGTCAAAAACTGTGTTTTTATTTCTTTTTAACATTTTTTGGGGGATACTATGTACTTTATACTTATTCACATGGGGGGTGAGACCTGGGGGGTTTCTAGATTCCAATAAGCCCCCTGCCCACAGCCCGGGGGTTGTCGGGAAGAGGCCTTTGTCCCCATCAACATGGGGACAGAGTACCGTGGGGTGGCAGAGCCCCCTGCCCCAAAGTACTCCCCATGTTGAGGGCATGTGGCCTGATATTGTTCAGGAGGGGGGGGAGCTTGCCTGCCCCCCCTTTTTCTGCCCTGCTGGGCTGCATGCTCGGATAAGTGTCTGGTATGGATTTTGGGGGGGGACCAATGTGGTTTTATTTATTTATTTATTTGGTGTGGGGTTACTCTTAAAATCCATACCAGTCCCAAAGGTCCTGGTATGTACTGGGGGGGGGGACCCCATGCCGTATTTTTAAAAAAATGTTTGTATTGCCGGGTGCTGATAATAGCTTGCAGCCGTGAAGTACATTTAAATGCATTTTTTTTTCTTTAGTCAGTTTTGCTGCAGCAGTTTCTATACACTGTACCGATGTGCCACTTTACAGGTAGACTAAGGGGACCCCCCCCCCCCCCCCAGGCACTATATTAAAAGGCTAAGTTCACCTTTTTTTTCCCTTAAATTCCAGCTCCCCTATGTACCAATATAGCATTCATGTAGTTTTTTTGCAAAAATATCAAAGCTTTCCATAACATCTACAGACATGTCCCTTACTGTCCTCCATTCATGATTCCAAACGTATGCTAGTTGTGATTGGGTCCTGAAAGTGAAATTGGTGCGTTAACGCATACAATGAGGCTCCATTCACATCTGTGCATTTCCTTGCATTTCAGAAATGTGCTGCACCAAAAATCGCAGTAAAAACGCACCAAGCTCCGCTCTAAAAAAAAAATGTTCTGAAGCTTCTTTGGGCCAGTTGGGTGGGCTGCTATGTGTGATGAGTAAAAATGCTCCCAAACACCTCCCCACTTCGCAAAAAAAAAAGAGTTCCCGCTATACAGAGATTTGAACGGGGCTTGACAACTGAGTGTTTCTGTCCACTCCCTTCTATGTACTTGTATAAAGATGGCCATACACTGCAATTTGATTATATATTATGTATTTAGTGAGAAGGGTGATCACTGATTGATTGCATTTCATAAAAAAAAACGTGCAGCTGGAAGTGGGTGAGTACATGATTAGATCAGCTGGTCAACTCCTTCCTGTGTCATGACCTACAGTCTGTACGGACGTAAGACAGAAGCAATAGATATGTTTGGAATCATGGATGGAGGACAGTAAGGTACGTGGCTGTAGATTTTATGGAAAGCTTTGATATTTTTGCAAAAAAAAGTATGTGAATGCTATATTGATGCATAGGGAAGGTGGAATTTAGAAGAAAAAAAAACTTGGCCTTTAAAGGAATTTTTCATTTTAATTGTTTCACTTTAACCAGTTCCGAACCAGCCGCCACAGTTGTACTGCGGCAGGTTGGCTTGGTTGGGCGAAGCGACGTTGGCTTACGTCAGATGCGCACGACGATTGGATTCACTTCGGAACCGATTAGTCTCCAGGCCCAGGCCAATGATTTCTGGCCGGGACCTGGTGATCGGTTCTGGCAAATTAAATCCTTCCCCTACCTGTGTAAGTGTAAACACAGGCAGGGGAAGTGATGTCATCTCTCCTCGTGGAACTCGTTCCAGAGAGAGGAGAAAAGACATCTCAGAGTAAGTTGCACCAACACTACACTGACACAGTACACATAGGCACACTTGTCACCCCCCAATTTAACCACTTTACTTCCTGTCACTGTGTTACCCAGTGCAGTGTTCATATTTTTCTTTCTGGTGTACTGTCACTGTACTGGTGTCATTTGTGACAATAATCAGTGTTAGGGTACTTAGTAGTAGGCCCAGATAGGTGTAGGGACTCCCCGTAATAAAGGTTTAACCCCTTGATCACTCCCTGTCACCAGTGATCACCGTATTAGTGTCACGGGCGACTCTGGTTAGTTATTTTTTCATAGCATCAGGGCACCCGCTGTATATTACCTAAATATAGGTTTAACCCCCTGATCACCCAATGGGTAATATCAGTTAGGGTCTGCGTCGCCCCAGGCAGCGTCAGATTAGTGGCAGTAGCGCTAACACGCACGCACCATACACCTCCCCTAGTAGTATAGTGTCTGAACGTATCGATATCTTTGATCTTAGAACTATATTTGCGTCCCCAATAGTTTAGGGTTCCCAAAAATGCAGCGTTAGCAGGATCACCCCAGATACCTGCGTTCAGCCCCTCTGCACAGCCCAGCCCACCCAAGTGCAGTATCAATCGATCACTGTCGCTTACAAAACACAACTGCAACATTCGCGGAGCCAGGCATGATCCCTGCGAATGCTAAGGCCTCATGCCCACGGACGTTTACAGCCACTTTTTTGAGAGTTTTTTGCAGAGGTTGCCCCCAAGATCCATACCAGACCCTTATCCAAGCATGCGGCCTGGCAGGTCAGGAAAAGGGCCAACCCCTCCCTGGACCATACCAGACCACATGCCCTCAACATGGGGGGTGGGTGCTTTGGGGCAGAAGGGGGCCCCTGCACCCCCCACCCCAAAGCACCTTTGTTGATGAGGACAAGGGCCTCTTGCAAACAACCCTTGCCCGGTGGTTGTCATGGTCTGTGGGTGGGGACTTATCGTGATCTGGAAGCCCCCTTTAACAAGGGGCCCCCCACTCTAGGTGAATGAGTATGGGGTACATTGTACCCCTACCCGTTCACCTAAATAAAAAAAGTGTCAAAAATAAACACACTACACAGATTTTTAAAGTATTTTATTAAATCAGCTCTGGCTCTTCTCCAGGTCTTCTCGGCTATCTTCTGTTCTTTTGCTGGGTCTTCTCCCCTCTCTGGTCCTTCTCCGCTATCTTCTGCTCTTTTGCTGGGTCTTCTCCCCTTTCCGGCTCTTCTCTGATCCTTCTCCGCTAGCTTCTGCTCTTTTAGCACCCACCCCCCATGATGAGGGCATGTGGCCTGGTATGGTCCAGGAAGGGGGGGGTGCTCGCTCGTACCCCCCCTTTCCTGACCTGCCAGGCTGTGTTCCTGGATAAGAGTCTGGTATGGATCTTGGGGGGAACGTCTCGCAAAATTTTGTCTGGGTTCCCCTTCAAGATTCTCAGCACACAAGCCACACCGCAAGTTGGATCATCTTGATCCGACTTCTATTCAAATCAATGGGCTCCCATAGGGAACCATTGATTTTGAATAGACACAGAGAAACGCGGCTGAAAGCTAGAGTGGTTAAATGGGTGTTGACGCCAATGCAAAACGCGAAAAAAAAAACGTTTTTTTAATGCCGCTTTTTTCCTGGCGTCGGTACTAGCTTTGCAGCTCGTTTTTTTAAAACATCCATGGGCATGTAGCCTAACAGTTTTTTTGGTAGCGTTTGAAGAGTCGCTGACAGTCAGGTGCTCTTTTTTTCCTGTGAGTCTCTAGTGTACCAGTAAATTTAGAGGCCAAAATGTCCAATCGAAGGTACAGTAGTGAAGAGGCCTACACATTTCTGAACCTGACAGATGAGAGTGAAGAGGAAGTCACCCATCTGTCCGATTCTTGCTCAGAATACAAACCAGTAGACAGCAGCAGCACCCTGACAGATAACCGATGACGGAGTACTGGTCTCTGCCAAGGTCAGGCGTACCCGACCCCGTTCTGCTGTTGAGGTGCAAGAACCGCAGGGTTCTCATATGGAGCAGACAGCCAGTACTAGTGCCGCTCATTCTGGTGAACTGGCAAGCACCAGTGGCCTAGTACATCCTGGTCGTACATCCATGCAGTAACGCTTGGTGACGTGGCGAGTCCCATAAGTGCAATTCAAGCTTGTAAGGTGGCTAGCACAGCTAGTGTCCCGCAGCCAGCAAGAAGAGAAAGACAGGCTCGTTGAGCCCATAGTGCCCTTCCTGCTGCATTTGCCAATCTGAATTGGGAGCCCACCACTTCTGAAGCATCCGTACTTCCCCCCTTCACTGGCCAACCCGGAATTTAGGTGGAAACAGTCGATTTTACGTCACTTCATTTTTATTCGCTGTTTTTCACGGAAGATCTCTATAGATCTGTTGTGAACCAAAGCAATTTGTATGCTGGTCAATTCATCGCCGCTAATCCCCAGTTGGCCCTTGCCAGAGATTGGAGACCTATTAAGCTCTCCAAATTTAAGACCTTCCTGGGCCTATCCCTCCTCATGGGCATAGTTAAAAAAAGTGAGTTGCAATCATATTTGTCCACTGACCCAATTCACCATATGCCCGTGTTCTCTCCCTTCATGACCTTGACACGATATGAGCAGATCTTGCGGTTCATGCATTTCAATGACAATGAACTCTGACATCCTCGGGGTGACCCTGGATATGATCGGCTCCACAAAATTTGGCCCCTCGTAAACCACTTCAACCAAAAGTTTGCAGCCATGTTTACTCCCGATCAAGTTGTCTGCGTTGATGAGTCCCTGATTAAGTTTTCTGGCCACTTGTCTATCAAACAGTATCAAACAGGAGAGCCTGTTTGAAATGTAATTAATTTGTTAGCAGTGAAGTGGAGGGATACACGGAATGTTTTCGTTCTGTCCTCCTTTCACGCAGATACGACTGTCCAAATTCCTACGGCGACTGGTGTTGTGGAGAAACCCCTCTGTTTCCATGAATACAAACTTAACCTGGGAGGGGTGGACCTCAACGATCAGTTGTTGGCGCCGTACCTATTTGCCCGTAAGGCCAGGCGCTGCTACAAAAAAGTGTCTGTATATTTATTTCAGTTGGCTCTGCTGAATGCTTATGTGCTATACAAAGCTCTGAGAGGAGAAGAGACTGATCGTCTGTTCATACACAGTATGAACAGCGATCTGTCATCTCCCCTAGACAGTCCCCTCCCCCCTTCAGTTAGAACACAGAGAGGGAACACAATTAACCCCTTGATCGCCCCCTAGTGGTTAACCCCTTCCCTGCCAGTGACATTTTTACAGTAATCAGTGTGTTTTTATAGCACTGATCGCTGTATAAATGCCAATGGTCCCAAAAATGTGTCAAAAGTGTCCGATGTGTCTGCCATAATGTCGCAGTTCCGATATAAAATTGCAGATCGCCGCCATTACTAGTAAAAAAAATTAATAATAAAAATGCCATAAAACTGTCCCCTATTTTGTAGACGCTATAACCTTTACAGTTTATATAAGAGAGCAAAAACCAAAAAACACATAAAAAATAAAAAAGCAGCATGGGTTTATTCTGACAGCAACAGCGTTTGCTCCCATGATACGTAAAGCCATGACTCCAGCGCTGTAGGAGGTGATTTCACCACCATAGTTTAAAAAAAAAGATATATGCCGAAGCATGGGGGTAGGGGTGGAGGAGCGATTTGCTCCTAACATTAGGGGTAGATTGCCACCATGATTCGGCATATATTTTTTAGGCACAGATTGCGTTAAAAAAACCAAGTTGTTTTATTGAGTTAATTTTTTATCGTTGCCATTGTTTGCTTTTCAGGTACGCCATTTAGCTGCAGCACTGATTTATCCATCTTGACAGCAACAGCGTTTGCTCTCACGATACGTAAATCAGCGACTCCAGTGCTGTAGGAGGTGATTTCACCACCACAGTTAAAAGAAAAAATGGTGCATGTATGCCCATCATTAGAAGTGGGTGGATGAAGGGCGGTATTCTAATGGGCTTACCCACCAATCAATCTCTTTTTTTCATGCAGAAAAAAGAACATTACATTACATTATATGCCCATTAAGGACCAGCAACGTACTGGTATGAGTGGTTATACCAGAATGATGCCTGCAGGTTTAGGTATCATCTTGGTATTCTTTTCAGCAAGCGGTCGGTTGTCATGTAAAAGCAATCCTAGCTGCTAATTAGCCTCTAGACTGCTTTTACAAGCAGTGGGAGGGAATGCCCCCCCCCCCGTCTTCCATGATTTTCTCTGACTCTCCTGTTCCAACATGGAACCCGAGAATGCAGCCAGTGGTTCCGCCAGCTGACCATAGCGCTGATCGTAGACCAGAATGGCTCCAATCATCTTTATGGCCTAAGAAAACGAAAGCTAAGAGCATTTCATGACTTAAGTTTCGCTGGATATAAACAGCGCCAGTGGGAAATTGGGAAAGCATTTTATCACACCGATCTTGGTGTGGTCAGATGCTTTGAGGGCAGAGGAGATCTAGGGTCTAATAGACCCCATTTTTTTCAAAAAAGAGTACCTGTCACTACCTATTGCTATCATAGGGGATATTTACATGAGATAACAATAAAAATGATTTAAAAAAATGAAAGGAACAGTTTAAAAATAAAATAAAAAAGCAAAATAAATAATGAAAATAAAAAAGCACCCCTGTCCCCCCATGCTCACGCGCAAAGGCGAACGCAAGTGTCGGTCTGGTGTCATATGTAAACCGCAATTGCACCATGCATGTGAGGTACCACTGTGAAGGTCAGATCGAGGGCAGTCATTTTAGCAGTAGACTTCCTCTCTAAATCTAAAGTGGTAACCTGTAAAGGATTGTAAAGGCTTTCGAAAATGTATGTAGTTTGTTGCCACTGCACGTTTGTGCGCAATTTTAAAGCAATGTCGTTTTTGGTATCCATGTACTTGGCATACGATCATCTTTTTTATTTAATCAAACATTTGGCCAATATAATGTGTTTTAGTGCATTTGCTGCGCAAATACTGTGTGAAAAAAATTGCAATACCCACCATTTTAATCTGTAGGGCCTTTTGCTTTAACAAAATACATAATGTTTGGGGGTTCAAAATCATTTTCTAGCAAAAAAATAATATTTTTTCATGTAAACAAAAAGTGTCAGAAAGGGCTTTGTCTTCAAGTGGTTAGAAGAGAGGGTGACGTGACTTAAGCTTCTAATGTTGTGCATAAAATGCCAGAACAGTTCAACCCCCACCCCCAAATTACCCCTTTTTGGAAAGTAGTCACCCCAAGCTATTTGCTGATAGGCATGTTGAGTCCATGGAATATTTTATATTTTGCCACAAGTTTCGGGAAAATTCCAAACTTTTTTTTGCACAAAGTTGTCACTAAATGATATATTGCTCAAACATGCCATGGGCATATGTGGAATTTCACCCCAAAATATGGTTGCGTACAAAGGCAAAGTAATATAGACTTTGAACAAAGGGAACCCCACACAATAGTGGGGCCTCCAAAGATGTAGGTCCAATGTATAATCCTCTACATGTTTCGCAAAAAAGTTTGCTCAGGAGGGATTGACCGGTTTCCTCCCACACTCCAAAGACATGCTGGTAGGTTAATTGGATCCTGTCTAAATTGTCCCTAGTATGTATGTATGAATGTGAGTTAGGGACCTTAGATTGTAAGCTCCTTGAGGGTAGGGACTGATGTGAATGTACAATGTATATGTAAAGCGCTGCGTAAATTGATGGCGCTATATAAGTACCTGAAATAAATAAATAAATCTTATACATCTAAGAGAAAATACATTCTTCTAATTAATTGAATCATAAGATGTTTAGTAAAAAAAAGGGGAGAGAGATACACAATTATACATTGAATAACAATAGTGCTGGAGCAAATTAATAATAAAAATGCCATAAAACTGCCCCCTATTTTGTAGACGCTACAACCTTTACAGTTTATATAAGAGAGCAAAAACCAAAAAACACATAAAAAATTAAAAAGCAGCATGGGTTTATTCTGACAGCAACAGCGTTTGCTCCCACGATACGTAAATTTCGGGAAAACTCCAAACTTTTTTTTGCACAAAGTTGTCATTGAATGATATATTGCTCAAACATGCCATGGGCATATGTGGAATTTCACCCCAAACCACTTTCTGCTGCTTCTCCTAAGTATGGGGATACCACATGTGTGAGACTTTTTGGGAGCCTAGCCGCGTACAGGACCCCAAAAACCAAGCACCGCCTTCAGGCTTTCTAAAGGCGTAAAATTGTGATTTTACTCCTCACTACCTATCACAGTTACGGAGGCCCTGAAATGTCCAGATAGGACAAACCCCCCCAAATGACCCCATTTTGGAAAGTAGACACCCCAAGGTATTTGCTAAGAGGCATGGTGAGTATTTTGCAGCTCTCATTTGATTTTGAAAATGAAGAAAGAAAAGAAAAATAGATTTTTTTCTTTTTTCAATTTTCATAACTTTGTGACAAAAAGCGAGATCTGCAAAATACTCAACATGCATCTCAGCAAATTGCTTGGGCGTCTACTTTCCAAAATGGGGTCATTTGGAAGGGGGGGGGGGGGTTGTGCTATCTGGGCATTTCATGGCCTCCGAAACTGTGACAGGCAGTGAGGAGTGAAATCAAAAATTTATGCCCTTAGAAAGCCTGAAGGCGGTGATTGGTTTTCGGGGTCCTGTACGCGATTAGACTGCCAAAAAGTCCCACACATGTGGTATCCCCATACTCAGGAGAAGCAGCAGAATGTATTTTGGGGTGTAATTCCACATATACTCATGCCATGTTTGAACAATATATCATTTAGTGACAACTGTGTGTAAAAAAACAAAAACAAAACAATATTCACAAAACTTGTGGCGAAATATAAAATATTCATGGACTCAACATGCCTCTCAGAAAATAGCTTGAAGTGTCTTCTTTCCAAAATAGGGTCATTTGGGGGGGTTTTGTGCTGTCTTGACATTTCATGACCTCCGAAACTGTGATAGGTAGTGAGGAAGTGAAATCACCATTTTACACCCTTAGAAAGCCTGAAGGCGGGGATTAATTTTCGGGGTCCTGTACACGGCTAGGCTCCCAAAAAGTCTCACACATGTAGTATCCCCGTTCTCAGGAGAAGCAGCAGAATGTGTTTTGAGGTGTAATTTCACATATGCCCATGGCATGTTTGAGCAATATATCATTTAGTGACAACTTTGTGCAAAGAAAAAAAAAAAAAAAAAAAAAAGCTTGGGGTGTCTACTTTCCAAAATGGGGTCATTTGGGGGGGGGGGGGGGGGGGGTGGAGGGTGTGGGTTTGTGCTATCTTGGCATTTTATGGCCTTCGAGTATCCCCGTACTCAGGAGAAGCAGCAGAATGTATTTTGGGGTGTAATTCCACATATAACCATGGCATGTGTGAGCAATATATCATTTACTGACAACTTTGTGTAATTTTTATTTTATTTTTTGTCATTTTTCAATAACTTGTGACAAAAAGATAAAATATTCAATGGGCTCAACATGCCTCTCAGCAATTTCCTTGGGGTGTCTACTTTCCAAAATGTGGTCATTTGGGGGGTGGGGGGTTGTACTGGCCTGTCATTTTAGAACTTCAAGAAATTAGATAGGCAGTCATAAACTAAAAGCTGCATAAATTCCAGAACATGTTCCCTAGTTTGTAGACGCTATAACTTTTGAGCAAACCAATAAATGTACGCTTATTGACATTTTTTTTACCGAAGACATGTGGCTGAATACATTTTGGCCTAAATGTATCACTAAAATTGAGTTTAATAGATTTTTTTTATAACAAAAAGTAGAAAATATCATTTTACTTCCAAATTTTCTGTCTTTTTCTGTTTATATCGCAAAAAATAAAAAACGCAGAGGTAATCAAATACCATCAAAAGAAAGCTCTGTGGGAAAAAAGGCCTCAAATTTCGTTTGGGTACAGCTTTGCATGACCTCGCAATTACCAGTTAAATCAGTGCAGTGCCAAATTGTAAAAGGTGCTCTGGTCATTGAGCAGCCAAATCTTCCGGGGCTGAAGTGGTTAAGCATCATTAAAATCACAATTGTTTTTAAACATTCTTTTTGCATTGATACATGTCCCCCAGGGCAGTACCTGGGCCCCCATACCCTTTTTATGGCCAATAACTTGCATATAATCCTTCAAAATTGGGACTTTTGATTTTTCAAGTTCTGGTCCTATAGACTTCAATGGGGGTTTGGTGTTCAGGTCCAAACTTTTTGTAATGTTCGGCTGTTCTAGTGCAAAGGGAACCAGGGGGTGTTCGGCCCATCTCTACTTCTCCTTTAAGTCTTAAACATATAAAAAAAAACAAATCTCAGAATCTGTTTTTATCTTCTTAGTACTTTGTATCTTCACACTAACCATGTCAGAGCTGCAAACCAAACTGTAATCAATTAAAACTCTCCAGAACATGTATGACGTTACTGCAGGTTCAGGTCAAAAAGCACTTTCATAAAGTATTCCTTTTTTTCCTAATCCATTTTTATCCAACCACAAACAACCTCAGAACATCTCATGTAATGTAAGATAATATAGCTCCACATGGTGGCATAACTCTAAAACCAATTTATTAAGAATACATAAACACCCTCTGATGCACATACATCTTCTGGTGTTCAAGCCTGCACCAGTGAAACGTAATGTATATCCGATATAACCTGCTGAAGCACTCTCTCTTACAGCCATGAGCCACATCTCTCAACCACTCACCCCAGGATAAAGTCCCATGTGACGAAACATGTTGGAAGGAGCCTAAGTATATACCTGAAAATTCATCATGGACTAGTGTATCCCCAGGGACTGGGGACTGAGTGGCATATGACTGCCAGAGAGAGCACTGAATCGAATACACATCACAGGTTTTTTTTTTTTTTTTTTTTTAAGTTAAATGTTTCTTGCATACTATAGCAAGACAATAAATCTTAAAGAAAGTAAGTAATATTATATATCAGAGGTACAGCAGTTATCACACTGCTTACAGAGTAGGATGAATCAGCATATGGAAGGTACATAATAGTAAATACAGATAAAGCTTATTTGGTATGTAATAGGAGGGTGACTGGTGAACCAAAGGTAGACTCCTGTAATACAAAATCCTATCACTGATGTATGCCGTGAAAATATGAAAGTAAGTTACTGCCTATGCAGAGTCTTACTTGTGTACTTTTTCAGTGTTCTCAAAACAAAGTCATAACAAATGGAAATGACTAGAACAAAAAAGGGAAATTCAGCAAAGGTTAACATGGTAGCACTATGATAGTTGTCCAAGGTGCTAGCAGGCTACTGCCAACTGACACACAAGTAGTAGTGTGTCCTGCTATGTAAGTGTAAAAGTTAGTTGTTGTCAGAAACCATGAATCAGACTGAGACAGAAGTACAGTCAAATCACACTTGTTTAATAATAATAAAAATAAAATAAAAAAACAGAGTAAATGTAGTCAAAACAGAGCCAGAGATCAGGAACCGGAATGGATAGTCAGACAAGCCAAAACGTCAGGGAGCCAGAGAACAGCGTAGTAGAACAGCAAGCAGATCTGGAGCCAGAAGGAATGCCAGCCAAGCAAGTCTTTAACAGGAACACAGGAGAGCATCTCTAGAAATGTGACCAAGGCGAAGGCAGAGATCATCTGGATTGTATGGCTTAAGTAGGCAGGACTGATGAGCAGGATATCATCAACAGTTGAGACACTGTGGAGAGATAAGAGCTGGCAATTAGCCGACAGCTGAGCAGCCAGCTCAGAGAAGGAAGGGCTGAGCCCAGCCCTAACAGTACCCCCTCCTCATTGACCCCTCCCCATCATGGAAATCACAGAGGAAGACAGGGGCATGTACGTGCAAGGATGAGACCCAAGAGCGTTCCTCCAGACCGTACCCTTTCCAATGCACAAGGTACTGTATGCTCCCATGGAACCTTCAGGAGTCAACAATGGACTGTACTTCATACTCCTCATGGCACATTGTGAGGATGAGGCACCAAGGTGGTAAAGCGGTTGCAGATCAAAGGTTTTAATAAGGAGACATGAAATACATTTGAGATACGCATATTAGAAGGAAGGTCTAATGCGTAAGCCACTGAGTTAATCCTGCGAAGAATATGGAAAGGCCCAATAAACTGAGGTGCGAACTTCAGAGAGGGAACACGAAGTCGGAGGTTGCGAGATGACAGCCAGACCCTGTCCCCAACATGGTAGGAAGGCGCAGGCAGGCGTCTGCGGTCAGCATGGAGTCTGTACCTATCATTAGCATGTCACAAAGCCTCCTGGACTTGTGCCCAAGTGGAACGAAAACCATGGAGATGTTCCTCTAACACAGGAATACTCTGTGGAACAAATGAGTCAGGCAACATAGAAGGTTGAAAACCATAGTTCACCATAAGCAGGGACAATTGGGAAGCAGAATTCAAGGCACTATTGTGAGCGAACTCCACCCACGGTAAGAGGTCTGACCATAATGGTCAGAAATATAGCAACATAGGAATTGCTCCAAGGACTGATTGGCTCGTTCTGCAGCCCCATTAGACTGCAGGTGATACGCAGAGGAGAAAGCAAGCCGAATTCCCAACTGTACACAAAAGGCTCGCCAGAGCGGGGACACAAACTGACTACCCCTGTCCGAGACAATCACTTTGGGTAGCCCATGTAAGTGAAAGATTTCCTGAGCAAAAATGGAAGCCAGTTCCTTAGAAGTGGGCAACTTTTTAAGTGGAATACAATGACACATCTTTGAGAACCGGTCAACCACCATAATGATAACAGTGTTGCCCTGGGAGTTGGGTAACTCTACAATGAAATCCATAGACAGGTGGGTCCAGGGCCTCTCTCCATTGGGTATGGGTTGTAGGAGGCCCACTGGAAGGTGTCGTGGAGTCTTACACACACAGAACAGGCAGCTATAAAGGCGGTTACATCAGCACGTAGACTAGGCCACCAGAATTGTTAGGAAATGGCCCAAAAGAGTTGATTCCTCCCAGGGTGGCCAGTAGCCTTGGGAGAATGGTAAGTCTAGAGCACGGCAGTATGGAGACTCTCTGGGACAAAGCAGCGGTCACAAGGTTTCTCAGGAGGAGCATGGACCTGAGCAGCAACAATTTTGTCACCCAAAGGAGAAGTGAGACTGGTGCGAACCGTATGCCACAATACGATCAGGAGGAATCACAGCATTCAGAACCGACTCCATCTTGGAAGTGGAGGAAAATTGTCGTGACTAGGGATGAGCCGAACACCCCCTAGTTCGGTTCGCACCAGAACCTGCGAACGGACCGAAAATTTGCACAAACGTTAGAACCCCATTGACGTCTATGGGACTCAAACGTTCGAAATCAAAAGTGCTCATTTTAAAGGCTAATTTACATGTTATTGTCCTAAAAAGGGTTTGGGGACCCGGGTCCTGCCCCAGGGGACATGTATCAATGCAAAAAAACTTTTAAAAACGTCCGTTTTTTCGGGAGCAGTGATTTTAATGATGCTTAAAGTAAAAAAAAAAAAAGTGAAATATTCCTTTAAATATCGTACCTGGGGGGTGTCTATAGTATGCCTGTAAAGTGGCGCGTGTTTCCTGTGCTTAGAACAGTCCTTGCACAAAATGTCATTTTTAAAGGAAAAAAAGTCATTTAAAACTGCTTGCGGCTTTAATGTAATGTCGGGTCCTGGCAATATGGATGAAAATCAGTGAGACAAACGGCATGGGTACCCCCCAGTCCATTACCAGGCCCTTTGGGTCTTGTATGGATATTAAGGGGAACCCCGCACCCAAATTAAAATAAGGAAAGGTGTGGGGCCACCAGGCCCTATATACTCTGAACAGCAGTATACAGGCGGTGCAAACAAGACAGGGACTGTAGGTTTGTTGTTAAGTAGAATCTGTTTGTAATTTTGAACGGGTACATTTTTAACGTGTTTAGCTCCAGCCAAAAAATCTTTTTTAAGCTTTTTGGAAAACATAGGGAAGGGTTATCACCCCTGTGACATTTGTTTTGCTGTCTGTCCTCCTCTTCAGAAGATTTCACCTCACTTTTTGTCCCAATGACAAATGTTTTTTGAAAATTTGGGGTTTTTTGTGGAACAAGGATTGGAAAGCATCAGTGGAAAGGAGAAATATTTTTCCCATATTAACTCTTACAGGAGAGAATTTCCCTTCCTAGGGGTAGATTTCATCTCACTTCCTGTTGTCTACTTCCGTTTGCAAGTAGGAGTCGTTTGTAAGTTAGATGTTTGAAAGTAGGGGCCTGCCCTATATACTCAGCAGAAATTTGGGCCTTAGGTGTTGTTGTGGCCACAACACTGTAAGCCCTCACAGGGCCCTGCTGTGAAATATTAGATCAAGAATTGTAATTACATGCCCCTGTTGAACAGGGGCTGAAAAATTAGACCTTAGGCACTGGTGCTGGTGACACAACACTGCAACCCCTCACAGATACTCTAGTTGGAACGCAGAAACGAGCCCCGCTGCAAAGTATTGCATCAAAAATTGTAATTACATGCCCCTGTTAAACAGGGGCTGAAAAATTAGGCCTTAGGCACTGGTGCTGGTGCCACAACACTGCAACCCCTCACAGATACTCTAGTTGGAACGCAGAAACGAGCCCTGCTGCATAGTATTGCATCAAAAATTGTAATTACACACCCCTGTTAAACTGGGGCTGAAAAATTGGGCCTTAGGCACTGGTGGTGGCGCCCAGAACCAAAAATGCTCTTACAAGCTATCAGCATGATCATTGAGGAGGAAGAGGGTAATTACTCAGGATAGTCACTCAGCATCAGCATAGGCAGTCTTTGAAGGGATCTGAGATTTCAAAAAAAAATTATTCGGTTACATCAGCATCAGGTGCTTGGTAGCTGGTGGTGATCCAAGACTGATTCATTTTTATGAAGGTCAGTCGATTGACCGAGTCGGTGGACAGACGCACCCTGTGATCGGTTACAAAGCCTCCAGCAGCACTGAATGTGCGTTCCGAAAGAACGCTGGATGCAGGACAGGCCAGTAGTTCAATTGCAAGCTCTGGCCAGTGATCCATCCTCAAGACCCAGTAACCCAGAGGATTTTCGGTGGGAAAGGTGTCCAAGTCAGATCTTGCCCCTAGGTATTCCTGCACCATGTAAAACAGACGCTGGCGATGGTTGCTGGAACCGATCATACCTTGGGGCTGCGGACCAAAAAATTGTCTGAACGCATCGGTCAGGCGGCCACCTTCTCCACTGCTCCTTCTTTGACTGACAGAAGCCTCAGCAACACGTTGTCCAGAAACAGGTGTTTGTAACCTCCCAGTCTCTGGGAACGCGTTGCACAGACCTTTCTGCAAGGCCTCCCGAAGATGTTTCATCCTCTGCTCCCTCTGCGATGGCAAGATAAGGTCCGCAACCTTACCCTTGTAACGTGGATCAAGGAGGGTTGCCAGCCAGTATTGGTCCTTCTCCTTGATGCCTTACGCAGGCTTTGCAGGATCAGGGAGGCCATGCAGCGTAGGTTTGCTGAGGCATTCGGTCCGGAGTCCTCTGGGTCACTAAGGACAACATGGTCCGCAGCCACCTCCTCCCAGCCACGTACAAGTCCATGTGTTTCTTGGGACTGATCCCTTAAAGACTGCTGCTGATGCTGAGTGCCAGGCTCCACCTCCATACTGACACAATCTTCCTCCTCCTCCTCCTCCTCTTCCTGTGTGATCGGTGGGCACGCAGGAACACTGTCTGGATAAAGGGGGCCTTGAGAGCTAAGGAAGTCCTCCTCTTCCTGCCTCTGTTCTGCCTCAAGTGCCCTGTCCATTATTCCACGCAGCGTGTGCTCCAACAGGTGGACAAGGGGGACAGTGTCACTGATGCATGCACTGTCAATGCTCACCATCCTCGTGGCCTCCTCAAATGGTGACAGGACAGTGCATGCACCCCTGATCATGGCCCACTGGCGTGGGGAAAAAAAACAAGCTACCCTGACTCTGTCCTGGTGCCATAGTCGCACAGGTACTCATTAATGGCCCTCTGCTGCGTGTGCAGCCGCTGCAGCATGGCCAACGTTGAGTTCCACCTGGTGGGCATGTCACAGATTAGGAGGTTCTTGGGCAGGTTAAACTCCTTTTGGAGGTCCGCCAGCCGAGCACTGGCATTATATGACCGGCGGAAATGCACACAGACTTTCCTGGCCTGCCTCAGGACATCCTGTAAGCCCGGGTACCTGCCCAAGAACCGCTGCACCACCAAGTTAAGGATGTGAGCCAAACAGGGCACATGGGTCATTTGCCCCTGTCGGAGGGCAGAGAGGAGGTTGGTGCCATTGTCGCAAACCACCATTCCTGCCTTAAGTTGGCATGACGTCAACCACCTCTGAACCTGCCCCTGCAGAGCTGACAGAACCTCTGCCCCAGTGTGGCTCCTGTCCCCCAAGCACACCAGCTCAAGCACCGCATGGCATCTTTTGGCCTGCGTACTTGCGTAGCCCCTTGAACGGCTACGGAGCACCGCTGGTTCCGAGGACAAAGCACAGGAAGAGGCCATGGAGGAAGAAGAAGAGGAGGGGGTGGAGGAGAAAGGTGTGTCACAATCATTAGTAGTGGCATTTTGGAGGCGTGGTGACGGAACAACCTCCAACACTACTGCACCTTGTCCTGCATCCTTCCCAGCTGCCAGCAGAGTCACCCAATGCACCGTGAAACTTAGGTAACGTCCCTGTCCATGCCTGCTGGACCATGAGTCAGCGGTAATATGAACCTTACCGCTGACCGCCCTGTCCAGCGAGGCATGGACATTGCCTTCCACATGCCGGTAGAGAGCCGGAATCGCCTTCCGTGAGAAAAAGTGGCGTTTGGGTACCTGCCACTGAGGAACTGCACATTCCACAAACTCACGGAAGGGGGCAGAGTCTACCAACTGAAAAGGCAGCAGTTGAAGTGCTAGCAATTTTGCCAAGCTAGCATTCAACCGCTGGGCATGTGGATGGCTGGGAGCAAATTCTTTCGGCGGTGCAGCAGCTGGGGCAGGGAAATTTGCCTGGTACAATCTGACGTCGGTGTACCAAAAGCAGATTGCCCACAAGTACTTGGCTGTGACACACCTAATTCTACACCTTCATTCCTCTCAGTGCAGGTCTCAGACAGGACTGAAGGTATAGTGGGGTTGGAGATCTCAGCTGATGAGGAGCAAGGAGAGGTCCTCTTTGCTCTTTGGTGTGGGTCTTTTAGATACGCTTGCCAACGAACTGCATGGCAGGTCAACATATGTCTGGTCAAGCATGTGGTACCCAAGCGGGAGATGTTTTGGCCACGCGAGATACGCTTGAGACATATGTTGCAAATAGCAGCGGTGCGATCTGATGCACACGTCTCAAAAAAGGCCCACACCAAAGAACTTTTTGAATAACGTGCAGAGACTGCAGCGCCCTGCACATGTGGAGCTTTGGGGTGTGATGCAGTCAGTGTGCTGCCCTTAGGCTGGCCCCTGGAGGGCATCCTGCCTCGTTGGTGATGTGCCGCCTCCTCCTCCACCTCTCTCCTATCAGGCACCCACGTTGAGTCAGTGACCTCATCATCCCCTCCCTCCTCATCACTGGAGCAAACCTGGCAGTTTGCTGCAGCAGAGGGAGCATGACTGCCAGATTGCTGTCCTTCTTGGGCATCCCCTCTGTCCGTGCTCACGTTACTGCCTTCATCGAGCTCAGTATCATCATCAGAGTCTTCCAAACGCTGGGCATCCTCCTGGAGCATGTACCCAACACTGTGGTCAAACAGTTCGAGGGACTCCTCAGGAGGACATGGTGGGGCTAGGGAAGGAGTCACTGATAACATTGAGCCGAGGGAAGAAGCCGCTGCTTTGCCAGACAAAGTACCCTGAGCATGGGTGAGAGAGGATGAGGAGGATGAGGACGGCTTGGTCATCCACTCGACCAAGTCTTCCGCATGTTGCGGCTCAACATGGCCAGCTGCCGGAAAAAAGGCCAAGTGTGTCCCACGGCCACGTGCTGATGAGGATGCACCGTCCCCACGACCAGCACTAGACACAGAGCCTGCTTGCCCTCTTTTATTGGCTTGTGACTGTCTGCCTCTCCTTCTTGGCCTTCCAGACATACTAATGGCCTGTAGCTGCACTAAGCTGGGATATATATATATATATATATGTACTGATACTGCAGCTAGCAAAATCAACTGCCTGCCTGTAGTATGAGAACACCACCAACCTTCTACAGGTAGCTTTAGCTGAACACTGTGCAGAGCTCGCAAAAAACGAACTTGTAGCTTTTTTAGCTGCCTGCGGTAGTGATGGGATCAGGAAAACACCACCAACCTTCTACAGGTAGCTTTAGGTGAACACTGTGCAGAGCTCGCCAAAAAATAACTTGCAGCTTATTTAGCTGCCTGCGGTAGTGATAGGATCAGGAAAACACCACCAACCTTCTACAGGTAGCTATAGCTGAACACTGTGCAGAGCTCGCAAAAAAATAACTTGCAGCTTATTTAGCTGCCTGCGGTAGTGATAGGATCAGGAAAACACCACCAACCTTCTACAGGTAGCTTTAGCTGAACACTGTGCAGAGCTCGCAAAAAAATAACTTGTAGGTTTAGCTGAACACTGTGAGGAGGACGCACCACACTAACTTGTAGTTTTAGCTGAACACTGTGAGCAGGACGCACTACACTAACTTGTAGCTTTAGATGAACACTGTGCAGAGGTCTCACTACACTAACTTGTAGTTTTAGCTGAACACTGTGAGCAGGACGCACTACACTAACTTGTAGCTTTAGATGAACACTGTGCAGAGCTTGCAAAAAAATAACTTGTAGGTTTAGCTGAACACTGTGAGGAGGACGCACCACACTAACTTTTAGTTTTAGCTGAACACTGTGAGCAGGACGCACTACACTAACTTGTAGCTTTAGATGAACACGGTGCAGAGGTCTCACTACACTAATTTGTAGTTTTAGCTGAACACTGTGAGCAGAACGTACTACACTAACTTGTAGTTTTAGATGAACACTGTGCAGAGGTCTCACTACACTAACTTGTAGTTTTAGCTGAACACTATGAGAAGGACGCACTACACTAACTTGTAGCTTTAGATGAACACTGTGCAGAGCTCGCAAAAAAATAACTTGTAGGTTTAGCTGAACACTGTGAGGAGGACGCACCACACTAACTTGTAGTTTTAGCTGAACACTGTGAGCAGGACGCACTACACTAACTTGTAGCTTTAGATGAACACGGTGCAGAGGTCTCACTACACTAACTTGTAGTTTTAGCTGAACACTGTGAGCAGGACGCACTACACTAACTTGTAGCTTTAGATGAACACTGTGCAGAGGTCTCACTACACTAACTTGTAGTTTTAGCTGAACACTGTGAGCAGGACGCACTACACTAACTTGTAGCTTTAGATGAACACGGTGCAGAGGTCTCACTACACTAACTTGTAGTTTTAGCTGAATACTGTGAGCAGGACGCACTACACTAACTTGTAGCTTTAGATGAACACTGTGCAGAGGTCTCACTACACTAACTTGTAGTTTTAGCTGAACACTGTGAGCAGGATGCACTACACTAACTTGTAGCTTTAGATGAACACTGTGCAGAGCTCGCAAAAAAATAACTTGTAGGTTTAGCTGAACACTGTGAGGAGGACGCACCACACTAACTTGTAGTTTTAGCTGAACACTGTGAGCAGGACGCACTACACTAACTTGTAGCTTTAGATGAACACTGTGCAGAGGTCTCACTACACTAACTTGTAGTTTTAGCTGAACACTGTGAGCAGGACGCACTACACTAACTTGTAGCTTTAGATGAACACTGTGCAGAGCTCGCAAAAAAATAACTTGCAGGTTTAGCTGAACACTGTGAGGAGGACGCACCACACTAACTTGTAGTTTTAGCTGAACACTGTGAGCAGGACGCACTACACTAACTTGTAGCTTTAGATGAACACTGTGCAGAGGTCTCACTACACTAACTTGTAGTTTTAGCTGAACACTGTGAGCAGGACGCACTACACTAACTTGTAGCTTTAGATGAACACTGTGCAGAGGTCTCACTACACTAACTTGTAGTTTTAGCTGAACACTGTGAGCAGTACGTACTACACTAACTTGTAGCTTTAGCTAAACACTGTGCAGAGGTCTCACTACACTAACTTGTAGTTTTAGCTGAACACTGTGAGCAGGACGCACTACACTAACTGTAAATAGTCTAGCTGCCTGACTGTGGTACTAATAGGATCAAAAGAAAACCAGCAATTTTCTTCAGATAGCTGTAAATACTGTAACAAGACAAGCCTGCCTGTCAGTAGGAAGATAACAGGAACGGATCTAGCTAAACTGAATACAGTATATATATATATATATATATATATATATATATATATATATATGCAATGGGATGCATATATGGGATGCATATATATACACAATACACTGTAAGTGCAGCTAACTCACTGATTGTCCTGCCTAATCTAGCTAACTCAAATGAAATGACACTGTCTCTCTGTCTATCTATGTATCTCAACGCCGGAACACACACTACACAGGGCCGCCGTGTAGGCGGCCTTATATAGTGTGGGGCGTGTTCTAAACCCCCTGAGCCATAATTGGCCAAAGCCACCCTGGCTTTGGCCAATTACAGCTCTCTCTACCGACGACGCTGTGATTGGCCAAACATGCGGGTCATAGTGCATGCTTGGCCAATCATCAGCCAGCAATGCACTGCGATGCTGCAGTGAATTATGGGCCGTGACGCGCCACACGAATTTGGCGCCGAACGGCCCATAACGTTCGGAATTCGATGAACGACCGAACAGCCGATGTTCGAGTCGAACATAGGTTTGGCTCGAACACGAAGCTCATCCCTAGTTGTGACAAAGCGTCAGCCCTTACATTCCTAGTACCGGTAAAAATGAGACAATGTAATTGAAACTAGACAAGAAAAGAGCCCATCGCGCCCTTCCGAGAGAGAGGTGTTTAGCTTCAGACAAGAATGTGAGATTCTTATGGTCAGTAAGAATGAGAACCAGCACAGTGGTACCTTTTGAGGAAATGTCTCCATTCTTTCAGGGCTAAAATGATCGCTAACATAGCGCTCTCAGAGGTAGGACGTTGAGACAGAAGGGCGCCAACTCCAGGATATCGAGATAAACCACCACGCATAACTGTAACAAATCTCAGAGAACATCGTTAATAAATTCCTGGAAAACTGCCGGGGCATTACAAAGGCCAAAAGGCATTACGAGGTACTCATAATCGCCTTTTCTGGTATTAAATGTAGTTTTCCACTCGTCGCCCTCCTTAATCCTCACAAGATTATATGCCCCTCTCAAATTAGGCTTTGTGAAAACCGTTGCTCCCTTGAGGCGGTCAAATGACTCCGTAATCAACGGAATCGGATAGGCATTCCTAATTGTGAAACGATTGAGATCTCTATAATCAATACAAGGTCTCAGTTCGCCATTCTTCTTCTTCACAAAGAAGAAACCAGCACCAGCAGGAGACGAGGATTTGTTTATGAAACCTTGAGAAAGTGTGTCTGCAACATACTCCTCCATGGCCTTATCCTCCAAGAACAACAAGGATAAACCTGGCCATGAGGGGGTATGGCACCAGGTTGAAGGTCAATTGCGCAATCATACGACTGGTGTGGAGGTAAACTACTGGCTTGACCTTTGTCAAAAGACATCGCTAAAATCGCTTGACTCCTCCGGCAGGGAGGAGATTGAAGAGGTGCACATGACCTTGGCTACCTTCTGGAAACATGCCTTACTGCGTCGTGGTGACCAGGAGAGAACCTCAGCACGGAGCCAATCAAAAGAGGGGTTGTGCTTTTGTAACCAAGGATAACCAATAACCAGCGGAAACTTAGGTGAGGAAATAACTTGGAATTGGATTATCTCATGGTGAAAAGCCCCTACGGCCATGGACAACGGAACAGTCTCATGAGTCACATGGGCAGGCTGTAGAGGTCTCCTGTCAAGAGCCTCAATGGCAAGTGGAGTGTCATGCAGCTGTAGCAGAATCAAGTGCGTCATTACAAAGGCAGCATCAATGAACAGGCCTGCAGCCCCAGAGTCGATTAGAGCCTGTATCTTGATGGATGACTCAGCCCAAGAAAGGGTAATCAAAACCAGGGGCTTATCCTTCAGGATAACTGGGGACGAAACAACGCCACCTAAGGTCTGTCTGTGACAGTACCTCAAGGTTCGGGTGTTCCCTGGATGGGTAGGACAAGACTTCAAAAAGTGACCTGCCTGGCCACAATAAAGGCACAATCTCTCCCTCCTGCTAAAGGTTCTCTCATCCACAGAGAGAAGCGTGAAGCCCAAGTGCATGGGTTCATCTTCACTGACCGACTCAGTACCAGGAGGCATGGGAGGTGAGGGAGGCACCGGTGGGACTGCAAAGCTCGGAGACAAACATACAGGAGGCTTCTGCAAGCGCTCCTATAAAGAGAGTCTTTCTCTGAGTCTGGAGTCAATGAGGATGGCAAACGTGATCAACTTTTCCAGCTCAGTGGGTATATCTCGGGCTGCTATCTCATCCTTGGTGTCTGAGAGACCATGAGAAAAAGCAGCCACGAGGGCCTCATTGTTCCATGCAACCTCTGCTGCCAGAGAACAAAATACAGTGACGTAATTGGCAACAGTTCTCGTAGTCTGTTTGATGGACATGAGGCACTTGGCAGCAGAAGCGGAGCATGCGGGAAAGTCAAGTACCCTTTTAAAAGAAGCCACAAACTCAGGGTAACTCAAGACAACGGGTTTTTGTGTCTCCCATAGAGGAGACAGGCCCAGGCCAAGGCTCTCTCAGAAAGCAAAGATATCACGAAACCTACTTTGCCTCTGTCCGTGGGAAACACCTGGGGCAGCATCTCAAAGTATATCTCAACCTGGTTGAGAAAACCCCTGCATTGGACTGGATCGCCCCCAAATCGCTGGGGAAGCAGAGCGGAACCAGACATACCTCTTATGGAGGTAATACTCGAGGCGTTCGTAATGCCATGGCAAACTGATCCATGCGGTGATCCTGCTCATCCAATCTGGAAAAAATATTACCAACAAGTGGATTGACTGCAACTTCTGAATTCATGGCCTTCGCCTACTGTCAGAAACAATGAATCAGACTGAGACAGAAGTACAGTTAAATCACACTTGTTTAATAATAATAAAAAAAGGTAAACAGAGTAACCGTAGTCAAAACATAGCCAGAGTTCAGGAACCGGAACGGATAGTCAGACAAGCCAAAACGTCAGTGAGCCAGAGAACAGCGTAGTAAAACAGCAAGCAGGATCTGGAGCCTGAAGGAATGTCAACCAAGCAAGTCTTTAACAGGAACATAGCAAAGCGTCTCTAGAGATGCGACCAAGGCAAAGGCAGAGATCATTTGGACTGGACGGCTTAAGTAGGCAGGACTGATGAGCATGATATCATCAACAGGTGAGTCACTGTGGAGAGATAGGAGCTAGCAATTAGCTGACAGCTGAGGGTGGTAGTACAGCCAGACTCCGGAGGAGAGGCCAGCACGCCACAACCCCACACCATCCATTATAACATCTCTATGTTTGATCTCTGGCTGAATTTGCTAACGAAGTGAAGAGGACACACCGGTGATGTAGTCACTGCAGTATTAGAAATCGTGCCAATAATACCATGTTTTATGGTACCGCTCTTCTTTCCACCTCATAGCTGCTATTAAAAGTTCCATTTAGGCAATTTCATACACCACAGCGATCCACTTACTCACCGTTGGGGGGATCTGGGCATTTCCATTTTTGAGGGATGCAGATTTTTGCTGCATCCAGTAAGTGGATCATAAGGGATCTCTTCTATTTAAGTGAAGTAGACACGTTTCTGGCCTATTCTCTAAGCGTATACCAGTCAACTTGAAGACCAGATTCCTACATCACCTTTCAATGGTGCACGTACGTGCACCAAATGATGTGAGCGCATAGGAGAGTTTTTTTTTATTTTGATAAATTGGTTTTAATGCTAAACCACCATGTTGAGCCATATTTTCTTACATTTTATGAGATGATCTGAGGTTGGGTTTATCGTTGAAGGATAAAACTGGGATAAGACTGGGATAGGAAAGGATTATGAACAATAAAGCGCTTTTTAACTGGAATATGCAGTAAGCTCATACATGTTCTGGTGAGTTTTACACAGGTGCTGTGTGCACAGTTTTGCTTGCATTTTCTGAAGTGGTGGTGTGAAGATACAAAGTAGAAGATAAGCAGTTTTGGAGAACCGTTGAATGATTTTATTTTGTTACATAATTGCTAGACTTCATTTGGATACAAGTTGTTTAAATTAGGAATGTTGGTTTTGTTTTGACTGATATGTTTTGTTTTACATTATACATTTATATTAACACTATAGACATTATTATACATATACACTCCCCCAGTTCGGTTCTCGCCAGAACATTGCAAAAGTTCAGGCACAAACCGCGAACCACATTGAACTCTATGGGACCTGAATTTTAAAAATCAAAATCCCCATTTTGAAGGCCATAAAAAGGGTATGGGGGCCCGGGTACTTCCCTGGGGAACATGTACCAATGTAAAATAAACTTTTTAAAAAAGATCGTTTTAAAGGAGCAGTGATTTTAATGATGCTTAAAGTGAAACAATAAAAATGAAAAATTCCTTTAAATATAGTGCCTGGGGGGTCCCCTTAGTCTGCCTGTAAAGTGGCACATCTGTACCATCTATAGAACCTACTGCAGTAAAGCTGACATTTATAAAGGAAAAAAAATATGACAATTACATTTCCGGCAATACAATAACATGGCTGACAATACAAATATGTTTTAAAAAAATGGCATGGGGGTCCCCCCAATCCATACCAGGCCTTTTGGGATTTTAAGGGGAACCCCACGCTAAAATTAAAAAAAGAAAATTGTGTGGCCCCCCCAATCCATACCAGACCCTTATCTGAGCATGCAGCCCGGCAGGTCAGAAAAGGGGTGGGGGCTCCCCGCCATGCCAAAGCACCTTGACCCCATGTTGATGGGGACAAGGGCCTCTAACCGACAACCCTGAGCTGTGGTAGTGGGGGTCTGTGGGCAGGGGTTTATCGAAATCTGGAAGTCCCCCTCAACAAGGGGGCCCCCAGATCCCACCCCCCCATGTGAATGAGTATGGTGTACCCCTACCCATTCACCAAAAAAGTGTCAAAAAGAAATAAAAACACTCAAACAATTCATTTTTACTAAAAATAAAAAAAAACAATACTCCTGATGTAGATCCATCATCAATCCAGACGCTGCCGCCACCGCCACCGCCGTACCCCCCCAAAAAAAGAAAGCTCTGCCCGCTCCGACCAACTCCTGCCCCCTTAAAGTGACATCACTGATCGGTGCATGTCTGGATCTTGACCTCTTCCAATACATTAGTGTAACCACTTTTTTCAATGTAACTGCATCGCCAGGGAAGTTATCATATGTGAACCAGAATTGAAAGCTTGAGAGGTATGAAAGTTCAGTTTTAGTTCAAAAATCAGCCCTGCGGATGTGTATTGCTTAGAAGCCGATTTATGCCAGGTCATTTACACCAGGCCTCGTTTGGAGTCTGTTGCAGACCCTGCTAGTGAAAGTTTTACAACATCTCTGCATATTTTTCTTAATTGGTCTGTGTTATATCAAATGTCTCTTAACCACTTCAGCCCCGGAAGAATTTACCCCCTTCCTGACCAGAGCACTTTTTGCAATATGGCACTGCGTCGCTTTAACTGACAATTGTGCAGTCATGTGATTTTGTACCCAAACAAAATTGATGTCCTTTTTTTCCTACAAATAGAGCTTTCTTTTGGTGGTATTTGATTGCCTCTGCGGTTTTTATTTTTTGCGCTATAAACAAAAAAAGAGCGACAATTTTGAAAAAAACAAACACAATATTTTGTACTTTTTGCTATAATAAATATCCCCATTTTTTTTTTAAAAAAAGCTAATTTTTTCTCAGTTTAGGCCGATATGTATTCTTCTACATATTTTTGGTAAAAAAAATCGCAATAAGCGTACATTGGTTTGCGCAAAAGTTATATCGTCTACAAAATAGGGGATAGATTTATAGCATTTTTATTATTATTATTTTTTTTACTAGTAATGGTGACGATCCGCGATTTTTATCGTGATTACGACATTATGGCGGACACATCGGACAAGTTTGACACATTTTTGGGACCATTAGCATTAATACAGCGATCAATGCTATAAAAATGCATTGATTACTGTAAAAATGTCACTGGCAGTGAAGGGGTTAACACTAGGGGGTGATCAAGGGGTTAACTGTGTTCCCTGGGAGGTGATTCTAACTGAAGGCGGAGGGGACTGACTAGAGGAAGTGACGGATCGTGGTTCCTAGCTAATAGGAACACACGATCTGTCACTCCTGTCAGAACAGGGAAGTGTGTGTTTACACACACTCGTCCCTGTTCTGTGTCTCCTGCTCACGATCGCTCGTGGCTGGCGGACATCGCGACTGTTGGCCACAAACATCGGCACCCCCGCTGTGCAGCGGGCACGCTCCTGCTATCCCGACCCCGTGAGCCGACGTATAGCTATGACGGTTCGCGCAGGGGAGCCAACCTGCCGCAGTATAACTGCGGCGGTTGGTCGGAAAGCGGTTAAGCTGGGCTTTATGTCATCAGAGTTGTCACGTCCCATGAATGCTTAGCACAGACATGAAATTTAAATCTGAATGATTTTGTTACAGACTTGGACATTTTGGAAAAGGGAGAGTGGCATGACTCCCTCATTCTCCCCACACAGTTTGAAATTTCCTAGACCCCTTTCACACTGGGGCGGTTTGCAGTCGCTATTGCGCTAAAAATAGCGCCTACAAATCGACTCGAAACAGACACTGGAACGGTGTGCTAGCAGTCCTGCTAGCAGCATCTTCGGAGCGGTGAAGGAGCGGTGAAGGAGCGGTGTATACACCGCTCCTGCCCATTGAAATCAGTGGGGCAGCACGGCTATACCACTGGCAAAGCGCCTCTGCAGAGGAGCTTTGCGGTGGTTTTTAACCCTTTCTCGGCCACATACCGCCGCTAAAACGACAGTAAAGCGCTGCTAATAATAGCGGTGCTTACAGCCAACGCTGCCCCCGCCCCAGTGTGAAAGGGGCCTTAGACTTCACTATTGTCTCACAATAGGTGCACATACACAGGTGCATTTTAAGCACACATGAAGGCATCTCCAGGGGTGGGAATAGGCATACCTAAGCTACTTTGGTCTGTGAATGGAATGCTTCTATTTACTTCCCCTGAAGTAACTTGAGCATCATGCCTTTTGCTTTGCAGTCTATACCTGCATTTACGTAGAGCAGATAAGGTTTTCTAGATCCCTTCCAGAGTAGAACAGAAGTTGGCAAACTACAGTTATTACCCACATACACAGTTCACCAATTTATTTATTTATTTTTTGGGGGAATAACTTCTGCTTTAAACATGACCGACCTGACTGTTTTTGCTGTGATTTCTTTGCAGTGCTGGAATCTTCTTTCAGACACATAGGAAAGAATTTAAACGCAGAGACTTGGACAACACTAAACATGGTAGGGAAACTGTGAGGTCCAGTGCTTACAAGAGCCTAACCTGCCTACTATATTGATATATGGCCTTTTTAAATATGTTAAACCCAGCATTATTAAATTACAGGAAAACAGGTCACTGTTTTAATTTGCTGTAGATTTACTTTATTATGAAATAAATGCTGTATTCTGCTTTTATATATTTATTTTTTATTGAGTTTCTAGTTATAAATCCCAAAATGAAAATTTAATCACAGTGGATTTATCTATATTACTTAATAAGGGAAGGAAGTGGCCAAGAGAAAATCCTTGGCAAATCTCTGGATTTAAGAAGCTGCTCAAGCCACTATTTCTCTAAATCAGTCGTAACGAAAGGGGATATTTTAGGGCTACCATACTTAAGTGGAAAGTACTGGACATTGTTTATCCATTTAGCAGATGTATTTTATAATCCTTTAAATATCTTAGTCCTTTACTTTGCTCGATACGTGAGACAGAAGGTTAAAGTGTATCTAAACCAAATAATAAAAATATAATAAATGTAGTAAATTGAAGCTTATTAGCCCTTAGATATGGTGGCGGTATTAGTTTTCCTTTTTAATTTTTTTTCTCTTTACTATCACTTGGTGATCCTGTTAGTAATACACTTCCTGTACTGGGATGGGGGCGGCATGGTCCAATCGCTATACTGCATCTATAGAGAAGCAGCCTTGCAACCTAGGACAGAGAGTTTGTTATGACTACATAACACACTCTCTTCTCTATGACAGAAGAGAGAAGGTGGTCTGTAGTTCACTTGAGAACAATGACTGATAACAGTAAGCAGAGGCAGGGATCACAGGATGTTATCAACTCACAAGATTTCTGGAGGGATCAACAGATACTAAAGCTTGTACTTATTAGAAAGATGTAACACAACTATTTCAAATGGTGTTTTTAGCAGACCAAAAGGATACAAAAATAAACGTTGTCGTTAGTGTGTACATATGTTTTTTTTCATACAAATGTTTGCAAAAGGCTCATCATATAACAATAATTTAACATTTGAAACAATGCACCTTTTAAATCTTTATGAGTTTATTGTTCCATAATTTAATTGTTTTAATTCATACAGAGATCTGGGATCAGGGTATAAATTTATCATCACAAGGACCTCTGATATAAGTATAGAGAGCAACATATTTAATTGTTTGTTGACTTACATGGTGAGAAACGGTCAGTAAAACAAAGCTTACAGGAGAAGTACAGCCAAAACACATTTGGCTGTACTTCTCCTGTGAATCACAGGAGTGCAGTTTGTTCTGCACTCCTGTAAACCATTTTCAGAGAGCTGGTCCAGGCTGGGGAAATATTGTGACCATATAGTCGAGATCCACCCAGGAGCCTGGACCGACACCTGGCTCAGCCTCTCAGCGAGCCGCTGCCTCCACAGCCCAGCGCTCCAGTGAGTGTGTGGGGGCACGGCAGAGAGAAGGTGACTAACAGTCACCAGCTGTCTGCTCATGGAGTACTGGGAACTGAGTGATCAGTGGTGTTTGATCGCTCAGTTCTCAGTTTTAGAGTCTGCAGGGGACAAATGCAGCATTGGACTGATGCTGCATCCGCCTAGGTAAGTATGATTTCTAAAAAAATTTCCAAACTTCACTTTTAAAAACTGCTAAAAATTAAGCATACAATCAGTTACAGTGCCTTCAAAAAAGTATTCATACCCCTTGAACTTTTCCGCATTTTGTCATGTTACAATCAAAAATGTGAATGTATTTTATTGGGATTTTATGTGCTAGACCAACACAAAGTGGCACATAATTGTGAAGTGGAATGAAAATGATAAATGATTGATGATGATTTTTTTTACAAATAAATATGGGGAAAGTGTGGCATTTTTATTCAGCCCCCTTTACTCTAATACACATAACTAGAATCTAGTGGAACCAATTGCCTTCAGAAGTCACCTAATTGGTAAATAGAGTCCACCTGTGTGTAATTTATTCACAGTATAAATACAGCTGTTCTATGAAGCCCTCAGAGGTTACAAACAGCATTATGAAGGCCAAGGAACACACCAGACAAATCAGGAATACTTTTTGGAGACGTTTCAAGCAGGGTTAGGTTAGAAAAAAATATCCCAAGCTTTGAACATCTCACAGAGCACTGTTCAATCCATCATCTGAAAATGGAAAGAATATGGCACAACTGCAAACCTACCAAGACATGACCGTCCACCTAAACTGATCAGAGAAGCGGCAAAGAGGCCCATGGTAACTCTGGAGGAGCTGCAGAGATCCATAGCTCAGGTGGGAGAATCTGTCCACAGGACAACTATTAGTCATGCACTCCACAAATCTGGCCTTTATGAAAGAGTGGCAAGAAGAAAGCCATTGTAGAAAGAAAGCCATAAGAAGTCCCATTTGCAGTTTGCATGAAGCCATGTGGAGGACACAGCAAATATATGGAAGAAGATGCTCTGGTCAGATGAGACCAAAATTTAATTTTTTGGCCTCAAAGCAAAACGCTCTGCGTGGTGGAAAACTAACACTGCACAGGAGCGGATCCAGAGTCTAGTCTCAGGAGGGGCACTGCCAGAAAATACATTTTTTTCCAGGCAATTTATCAGGGCAATGGCGCTTTCATCATTACTGCACCATGGTTGGTATGGTGTCAGGATGATTGAAACGTATTATTTCTATTATTACATTGTAATATAAAATGAAATGGTTCAACTCACCATAATGCAGAATCAGTGGGAGCCCCGAGTGTGTCACTTTCCACGTCGACCTGCCTTCAGATGCGGATTGTCACTTGCCACCTCCCTGCCACAAGTTGAGGATTGTCACTTGCCTGCCACCAGATGCGGATTGTCATTTACCACTTACCTGCCACCAGATGCGGATTGTCACTTGTCACATCACCTGCCACCAGATGCGGATTGTCACTTGCCACACGTTACTGATTGTCACTTGCCATGTCACCTGCCACAAGTTGTGGATTGTCACTTGCCACACATTGCTGATTGTCGCTTGCCATGTCACCTGCCACATGTTGCGGATTGTCACTTGCCACGTCACCTGCCACATGTTGCGGATTGTCACTTGCCACAAGTTGTGGATTGTCACTTGCCACGTCACCTGCCACCAAATGTGGCTTGTCACTTGCCACACGTTGCGGATTGTCACTTGCCACGTCACCTGCCACATGTTGTGGATTGTTACTTGACACAAGTTGTGGATTGTCACTTGCCATGTCACCTGCCACTCGTTACTGATTGTCACTTGCCACATCACCTGCCACACATTGCTGATTGTCACTTGCCATAGGTTGCTGATTGTCACTTGCCTGTTACAAGGTGCAGATTGTAACTTGCCAGAGTGAAGAAAGGCAGCAGAGAGATGATGTAATCTCTCTGCTGCCCGTGACTGCATGGTGAGGGCGGAACTGCAGTGATGCAGAGCGAGCGGTGAAAGATGTCATCTCTCTGCTCCCCCGCCCGCTGGCTCACTAACTGGCCAGCACCTCCGCTCACCTGCCGACCGGCCCGCCTGCCCACTCAACCGTTGACTGTCCCGCCTGCCCGCTCACTCACCTGCCGACCCCCACTCACTCCCCCGCCGACTCGCCCGCTCACTCACCTGCCGACCCCCACTCACTCACCCTCTGACTGGCCTGCCTGGATGGGAAGATGGAAGGAGCCAAATGTTGTACAATCTTAGAAGAAAACCTGTTAAGAGTCTGCAAAAGACTTGGGACTGGGGCGAAGGTTCATTTTCCAGCAGGACAACAACCCCTACACTGGTATGGATTAATCATACCATATTCATGTTAGAATGGTCCAGTCAAAGTCCAGACCTAAATCCAGTTAAGAATCTGTGGCAAGAGTTGAAAATTGCTGTTCACAGATGCTCTCCATACAATCTGACAGAGCTATTTTGCAAAGAAGAATGTGGAAAAATTTCATTCTGTAGATGTGCAAAGCTGGTAGAGACATACCCAAAAAGACTTGCAGCTGTAATTACAGCAAAAAGTGGTTCTACAAAGTGTACATATGCACGCCACATACTTATTTCTAAAACATTTTGAAAACCATTTATCATTTTCCTTCCACTTCACAATTATGTGCCGCTTTGTGTTGGTCTATCACATAAAATCCCAATAAAATACATTTACGTTTTTGATTGTAACAAGGAATATGAATACTTTTTCAAGGCACCGTATCTCATGATCCACAATCTGGGATAATATTATCTAAAAATAAGTAAATAGTAGCCCACATCATAAAATTGTTTTAAGGGAACAGCCTATAGTGAGAAGCCCAACACGGGTGTTCGGCCACATAACAGGTTTAGGAACATCTCAACCGGGATTTAAAATGTATAAAGTAAGATAACAAAGAAATTATCATCCGGCCTCAGCTGACGAAATGGTGGACTATCCGTGATTGCAACGCATGTTACTCAGTATACAAAAACTATGGACTGTTAAATTCAATGCCATGATCTATACTTTGTATTATTGAAAACTTGAATAAAAACTATTGAAAACTAAAAAAAAAAAAAGTAAATAGGTATTTTTTGTAATAAGTACATTTGGCACTATCCCAGCATTTGTACTAAAGTAAAAGGAATATACATATTTTTAAAAACATAATGTGAAGGCTCCAATGGCATCATCCCATTTTTATTTTATAGACTTCATACTATTGCTCGGTGGTAAAATGAATGTAACATCAATGCATTGAAATTAGTGGCCAGTCTGGAAATCAGACTGTCTGCTTCCAGGTAGAATACTGTATATTGATGCTAGTACTAAGTACTGTCTGTGATACTGTTTTGTATTAATTTCCACATTGTATTTCAATTATTTCTAGTCTACTCGTTATAATCTGAATGATCTTGAAGTTTGTAAACTCACTTTGTGACGATTCCCACACATTTACTTCCTGGAATTCTGTGTCATGTATTCACTATGCCCTGTGAGTAGGCACTACTGTGTCACACAGATCACAGAGCCTGCCTTCTGAACTACAGAGGTGCCGAAAGGAGGAATTTCAGGAGGTGGAGTCAGTACAGGAATCACTGCTTGCAGACAGCAAAGTACCATAGGAAGTTATGGAAATAGATGGCCAGTAGACAGGCAGCAATCACAACATAAAAGGAAATGTTTCAAGTAAGCGTAGTTGGATTGTCCGAAATAACTAATGTTTGTACTGGTATTACAATTTTAGAATGAATTTCTGAGAAATAAAATGTAACGAAAAGTGAGTAAGAAACCGTAGGAGGAAATTTGTGATGTAGACATATCCGTTTTGGTTAATGGAAAAGAAAGAAGGAAAGATGGAGTATACAGTGGGGACGGAAAGTATTCAGACCCCCTTAAATTTTTCAGTCTTTGTTATATTGCAGCCATTTGCTAAAATCATTTAAATTCATTTTTTTCCTCATTAATGTACACACAGCACCCCATATTGACAGAAAAACACAGAATTGTTGACATTTTTGCAGATTTATTAAAAAAGAAAAACTGAAATATCACATGGTCCTAAGTATTCAGACCCTTTGCTCAGTATTTAGTAGAAGCACCCTTTTGCTCTAATACAGCCATGAGTCTTTTTGGGAAAGATGCAAGTTTTTCACACCTGGATTTGGGGATCCTCTGCCATTCTGCCTTGCAGATCCTCTCCAGTTCTGTCAGGTTGGATGGTAAACGTTGGTGGACAGCCATTTTTAGGTCTCTCCAGAGATGCTCAATTGGGTTTAAGTCAGGGCTCTGGCTGGGCCATTGAAGAACAGTCATGGAGTTGTTGTGAAGCCACTCCTTCTTTATTTTAGCTGTGTGCTTACGGTCATTGTCTTGTTGGAAGGTAAACCTTCGGCCCAGTCTGAGGTCCTGAGCACTCTGGAGAAGGTTTTCGTCCAGGATATCCCTGTGCTTGGCCGCAATCATCTTTCACTCAAATGCAACCAGTCGTCCTGTCCCTGCAGCTGAAAACACCCCCACCACATGATGCTGCCACCACCATGCTTCACTGTTGGGACTGTATTGGACAGGTGATGAGCAGTGCCTGGTTTTCTCCACACATACCGCTTAGAATTAAGGCCAAAAAGTTCTATCTTGGTCTCATCAGATCAAAGAATCTTATATCTCGCCATCTTGGAGTCCTTCAGGTGTTTTTTAGAAAACTCCATGCGGGCTATCATGTGTCTTGCACTGAGGAGAGGCTTCCGGGCCACTCTGCCAAAAAGCCCCAAATGGTGGAGGGCTGCAGTGATGGTTGACTTTCTACAACTTTCTCCCATCTCCCGACTGCATCTCTGGAGCTCAGCCACAGTGATCTTTGGGTTCTTCTTTACCTCTCTCACCAAGGCTCTTCTCCCCCGATAGCTCAGTTTGGCTAGACGGCCAGCTCTAGGAAGGGTTCTGGTCGTCCTAAACGTTTTCCATTTAAGGATTATGGAGGCCACTGTGCTCTTAGGAACCTTAAGTGCAGCAGAATTTTTTTTGTAACCTTGGCCAGATCCGTGCCTTGCCACAATTCTGTCTCTGAGCTCTTCTGGCTTTTTGTTTGACCTCATGATTCTCATTTGCTCTGACATGCACTGTGATCTGTAAGGTCTTATATAGACAGGTGTGTGGCTTTCCTAATCAAGTCCAATCAGTATAATCAAACACAGCTGGACTCAAATGAAGGTGTAGAACCATCTCAAGGATGATCAGAAGAAATGGACAGCACCTGAGTTAAATATATGAGTGTCACAGCAAAGGGTCTGAATACTTAGGACCATGTGATATTTCAGTTTTTCTTTCTTTTTTAAATCTGCAAAAATGTCAACAATTCTGTGTTTTTCTGTCAATATGGGGTGCTGTGTGTACATTAATGAGGAAAAAAATGAACTTAAATGATTTTAGCAAATGGCTGCAATATAACAAAGAGTGAAAAATTGAAGGGGGTCTGAATACTTTCTGTTCCCACTGTAGCTCCATTTATTAATCACATATAAGAGGGCACAGGAACAATCAGCGATTTTATACTCAAATAGTGGCAAGTCTTTTGAAAGATATACTTTTTATGAAGAGTTTGATTGATAAGCCTGAAAGACTTTTTTTTTCTACATCTGCTAATAGTGTGCTGCTTGTATACGTGATTTGTGAGCACTAAGCAGAAGGCCATAATAGCAAAAAATATTGCTACCTTCTGCTCACACATCACAAAGGGAGAATCTCTGGATCTTTGAATGTAAATCTAAGCTACAAAATATTGAACACGCATTTGAGCAGTTGCATGTAGAGGAATATTTGAAGAAAATAAATACTCCCTTAAAACACACTAGCAGATGTGTGCCCATTCATGTGTGGAGTAATGTTGTGTGTGTGTTTTCTGCAGAGCAGTCATTTTGTGTAATATTCTTTTTTTTGTACGTGTTTGTTATATAATTGATAAGTCCAGGATGCAAGTGGAAGAAAATGTTCATAGAGGGAACAAGAGCATGCATAAACTGAGATAGATGAGAATGAAGAAAGGCAAGAATGGAAGTAGAGGAGAATGACATGAGAGGAGACCAGGTGAGGATAAAGAGAAGGAAAAATATCACAGAGGGAAAGAAAGTATGTAGGGGGGCCTAATCAGTGTACCCGAAGATTGAGAGGAATCCCCACAAGGATTTACTTGAACACTAGCTAAATGATGTAGAAATTGAATACGCAGAAACAAGGCAGTTATAGCAATGGTACTATGTATGTTGTAGAGTATACAGTTCTTCAGATAAATAAAGTAATGTTCATACAAAAAGCAGATTTCCAGCAGTGTTATGAAACACTAACAGGTTACAGGATGCCAGAAGAGTTACTGAGTTACACAGTTACATAGTAGGTGAGGTTGAAAAAAGACACAAGTCCATCAAGTCCAACCCATGTGTGTGATTTTATGTCAGTATTACATTGTATATCCCTGTATGTTGTGGTTGTTCAGGTACTTATCTAATAGTTTTTTTAAATTATCGATGCTCCCCCCTGAAACCACTGCCTGTGGAAGAGAATTCCACATCCTTACCGCTCTTACAGTAAAGAACCCTCTACGCAGTTTAAGGTTAAACCTCTTTTCTTCTAATTTTAGTGAATGTCTTATTAAATTCCTTTTTGCTGAAAAGTTGTATACCTATTGTGGGGTCACCAGTACGGTATTTGTACATTGAAATCAAATCCCCTCTCAAGCGTCTCTTCTCCAGAGAGAATAAGTTCAGTGCTCGTAACCTTTCCTCATAACTAATATCCTTTCGGACCCTTTATTAGCTTTGTTGCCCTTCTCTGGACTCTCTCCAGTTCCAGTACATCCTTCCTGAGGACTGCTGCCTAGAACTAGACGGCATACTCCAGGTGCAGCTGGACCAGAGTCTTGTAGAGCGGGAGAATTATCATTTTATCTCTGGAGTTAATCCCCTTTTTAATGCATGCCAATATTCTGTTGCAGCAGCTTGGCATTGCATGCCAATCATCTACTATGACCCCCAGGTCCTTTTCCATCCTAGATTCCTCCAGAGCTTCTCCCCCCAGTGAGTAGATTGCAATCATATTTTTGCCACCCAAATGCATTATTTTACATTTTTCTACATTAAACCTCATTTGCCATGTAGTTGTCCACCCCATTAATTTGTTCAGATCTTCTTGCAAGGTTTCCAGATCCTGCGGAGAAGTTATTGCTCTGCATAGCTTAGTATCGTATGCAAATACAGGGATTGAGCTGTTTATCCCATCCTCCTGGTTGTTTATGAATAAATTAAATAGGAGTAACACTGAGATCCGCAAAGTCCCTACAGATATTTCTGTTCCGGGAAGCTACCTACTCTTTCCCCCCTCATCAGGTACCTCTCCTTAATGCTGTTTTTTTTCTCTCCCTATCCAGCAGGGGCTCTGTCCCTAACTTACTCCCACGATGCAGGCACAACGGATGATGCAGGATCCGACCATTTATAGAATCCTTAGTCAAGATGGCTGGCCAAATTTTGCAGGACTGGTCTCCAATAAAATTGATGCCCCTCCCAAAATGACTGCCTGCAGCTCATAGCAGGAGACAAATGTATGGATGGAACTGGAGATCACAGAGCGGTGGAATGACAATGGATGGAAGTAGACAAGACAATGTAAGAGGACTATAGGTCAAGAGGCATTCTTTGTCATGCACCTTATACAGAGGATCCTTTAGGAAATAGACAAACTACAGTTCTGCTTTTATGGTACCACCCAGAGTTTCTATTGCCACACTGGGATTTTTCATCTTCATATATCATCAATGTGAATGTACCATAAAAAAAACTGATCAAATACAGGTGGATATGTTTGAACTAGTGAAGAGTCTGCCTTTGGCTGCATAACAAAATTTGTTGCCAGGCTTGTATTGCTCATTTCCCACCTGAAGTGTGCTAGTAGTTTACCAGGACCATACTCCTTGAGTCTGACATCCCTACTTCGCATTTTTAGAGGACATAATGATAATCATAAAACACGTAGTCTAATTACCCCTTTTTTTTGGATCAAAAAAAAAGTTTATTGAGATAAACCACTAATCTACAAACATTTTAAAGCGGAGTTCCACCCAAAAATGAAACTTCCACTTTTCAGAATTCTCCCCCCTCCAGTGTCACATTTGGCACCTTTCAGGGGGCGGGGGGGAGCAGATACCTGTCTAATCCAGGTATTTGCTCCCACTTCTGGGCATAGATAGCCGCAGTATCCGCGGATATCTACGCCATGTCCAGCGCCTCCTCTGACCCCCCGCTGCCTTCTGAGAGACACACAGGTCCCAGAAGACAGCAGGGATGAGTACGACTCGCGCATGCGCAGTAGGGAACCAGGCTGTGAAGCTGCAAGGCTTCACTTTCTGATTCCCTTACCAAAGATGGCAGGGCCTCCACCCAAGAGCCGAGGGACAGATCGGCTTCGGGTGCCGACATCACAGGCGCCCTGGACAGGTAAGTGTTCATATTTTAAAAGTCAGCAGCTGCAGTATTTGTAGCTGCTCACTTTAAAAAAAAAAACAATTCAGCGGAACTCAGCTTTAAGTACATATGCAACAAATTACGACAGTGTATGATGAGATGATGTAGATAAAACACAGAAACGTACCAGCATTATGCAGTACATCAAGGAAAATAATTATAAATGTAATAATGTTTTAAACAGGGGAATTGGCGCTGTCCGGCTATATGTGCATAAATGGTGATTCGTACAAGTGCAAAAAAACGAACAAACGTGTAAAAAAATTTAAAGTAATTTAAATAAAACTATTATTAAAAATGTGCGTGTACCCAATGTGTTGCAGGGGCTGGGGTATATCAAAGTGCAAACAATACACCCAGCAGGAGTAATGTAATAAAGTGCAACGTGCTCCTAAAATATATGTGTATGTGCCAATATCTCAATATATGCCAAATATCTGAATGTGTATAGGGGAATGTGCCCAAGGGTTGAGAAAGGGTAAAAAAACAGGGAATCCAGAATACAAATAGTTATGGCAATCAAAACAGTTTAGGCAATAAAAACACACAGTTTTAAAAATAAAAATAAGAATAATAAATAAATCCCCAGCATATGTGCATAAAAAATCCGAATAATGAAAGGTGAAAACAAATGTGTATAGAAAAAACAAAGAATTAAAGTGTCCGAAATCAAAGTCCTAAAGTGTATCCTTCTGGTGAAGAAAAACGTGGTCTCAGCATTAACTGATGATGTCCCCGTCCTTTACTGCACCCCCACTCGTGCTTACACTCACCGGACTGCCTAACCCCTGCAGGGGTAAAAGGCATGTGTAGAAAATCCTGCGATGGCGAATCCAGGAAGCAATCCTCCGTCCGGGGGTATTTTATCCTTCTCTTAGTACTAGGCTCAAGAATTATTCAATTTAGATGATAGTATTAGAAAAGAAGATGGTTGGTGGCAGAATTGTAATGGAGAAAACTCTACAAATTGCGCGCCTTTAAGCACTTCTTCAAGAGCTTGCAATCTGAATACACTGTCATGCGACCCTCCACGGTGGGTGCCTTTTCAGCCATAAGGACCAGTAATTGTCATCAGCTGTTGACACCTTACTCCACAGAAAGTTCTAAAGTGATCTGAAGTCACAAAGGATTGTATTAGGACTGGTTTAGAGAAACAGCAGAGAACAATTACTGGTCCTTATGGCTGAAAAGGCACCATGGAGGGTCGCATGACAGTGTATTCAGATTGCAAGCTCTTGAAGAAGTGCTTAAAGGCGCGCAATATGTAGAGTTTTCTCCATTACAATTCTGCCACCAACCATCTTCTTTTCCAATACTATCATCTAAATTAAATAATTCTTGAGCCTAGTACTAAGAGAAGGATAAAATACCCCCGGACGGAGGATTGCTTCCTGGATTCGCCATCGCAGGATTTTCTACACATGCCTTTTACCCCTGCAGGGGTTAGGCAGTCCGGTGAGTGTAAGCACGAGTGGGGGTGCAGTAAAGGACGGGGACATCATCAGTTAATGCTGAGACCACGTTTTTCTTCACCAGAAGGATACACTTTAGGACTTTGATTTCGGACACTTTAATTCTTTGTTTTTTCTATACACATTTGTTTTCACCTTTCATTATTCTGATTTTTTATGTACATATGCTGGGGATTATTTATTATTCTTATTTTTATTTTTAAAACTGTGTGTTTTTATTGCCTAAACTGTTTTGATTGCCATAACTATTTGTATTCTGGATTCCCTGTTTTTTTACCCTTTCTCAACCCTTGGGCACATTCCCCTATACACATTCAGATATTTGGCATATATTGAGATATTGGCACATACACATATATTTTAGGAGCACGTTGCACTTTATTACATTACTCCTGCTGGGTGTATTGTTTGCACTTTGATATACCCCAGCCCCTGCAACACATTGGGTACACACACATTTTAATAATAGTTTTATTTAAATTATTTAAAATTTTTTTACACGTTTGTTCGTTTTTTTGCACTTGTACGAATCACCATTTATGCACATATAGCCGGACAGCGCCAATTCCCCTGTTTAAAACATTTTTGCATATTGGATTTCACCTAGGTGACTTTCATTTTTAGGGGGGCAGCAGTCCTCTCTTATCTCTTTCCTCCCAAGCGCGGAATTACCGTCATTCAATTATAAATGTAATGATACATACACCTCGAAATTGCACTTCACATTCCAGCTACGTCCCACTTACAGTGGTTACTAGATCAGTAAACGGATTTCCGCAGATATCATATAATAAATGAAAAACAGAGAGAAAACACAGAAACTGAACCTAATTACCATGGTCTGAACATATCTAATGCATGAGTATGCACTCATACATTTTTCAGTTTTGTCTCACTCTTCAACGGATTCACATTTGTAATAGCCTATCTTTCACCAGCTGATGTGGGGCCAGGCTAGGAATATCCAGCCAAGGCTGTCACATTGAATAAAACATTTTAACCACATTTCTATGTCGATAGGTGAGTTTTTCACGTATTAACGTGTTGACTGTTTCCACCCATTGTTTTCCACTCAGGACCTGAGGAGATATCCAACATCTAGCTATCAACTTGCGGGCTATATATAATAGGCGCAGTATTGCTGTGTGACTATGTGGCGTAAGTGCATCTACCTCCAAGGCACCCATTAAACAAACAATGGGGTCATTCGCTAAAGGAAACTGAAAGACATGTGAAATAGTAGAGATAACATATTGCCAATGTCTAAATAACTTTGGACATCTCCATACCATATGCAACAGGTCACCACTATCTCTGATATATTTTGGGTACAGTGGTGATTTTCTTTCCCCCCCAACTATGAAGCTGTAATTAACCCTGTAAAAAGTCTAATTACCTCTCAGTGTGAAAGAGAGAGGTTGTTAGTGGATATGGATATCACCCATCATCGTCTTTTTAAGGCTACTTTCATACTGAGGCCCTTTACAAGTGATTTAGTGCTAAAAATAGCGCCTGTAAAGCGCCTCTCCTGTCACTCTAGCGTGAAAACCCGAGTGCTTTCATACTGGGGCGGTGCGCTTGCAGGACATTAAAAAAAGTCCTGCAAGCAGTATCTTTGGGACGCTTTAGGAGCGGTGTATACACCACTCCTAAAGCGCCCTTGCCCATTGGAACCAATGGGCAGCTCCGCCGAAGCGCCTTCAAAGCTCTATGGTAGCGGCACTTTGCTGGCGCTATTAACCCCTTCATCGGCCGCTAGTGGGGGTTAAAAGTGCCCCGCTAGCAGCCGAAAAGCGCAGCTAAAACGACAGTAAAGCACCGCTAAAAATAGTCCCAGTGTGAAAGTGCCCTTAGTGTTGAAGGCTCTGAGGACCCAATGTTATGATGCTTACTAGTGATCATGTGTCTGACATGAAGTCTATTTACTAATAATGTACCTGACACCTGATTATCAGGCCGTCTCCCACCAATCCATGGTAATGCCCAAACTGGATATTTCAGCTATGTACTGGATGGGCACACATATGCCATATGTCCCTTGTGATTACAGTTAATTACAGCTAATGAAGAAGCTGTAATTGAATGTTTTTTTCACTGAAGAAAGTGCCATGGAAAGAAGTCTTTTGCTGGACATTTTTAAATGAGGCCTGAATTAATATGCTTATAACAACTGGAGAGTTTCTCAGATTTTCTTTTTATCTCCTGCTCAGCTGGTATGTCTACTGTTGCTTCCTTGAGTGGAGAGGCAATGCTCCTTAATGCCACCAGAGAATTGACTGAAGACATTACTGCTTCACTTTGCTGGATAGATACCACCTTCATCATTTCCTCTTCTCTTTCCACTGGTAATGTCAGATCCTGGATTTCCATGGAGAACATTTTGGAGTAACAACTCTGCTTTACAGCCTTTTGCCCTACACTTCATAATCCTAGCACAAACTGATCTTGCAACCAGTTCTTTAAAATGACCATTATCTGCTTTGCACTTTCTTTCATGCATAAAGCAGCCAGAAACGCTTACAGGGCCTTCACAGTGTATTTCCATTTTCTTTTTAAGGAAGCTTAGTTTTCCTACGGCTATATTCTAGGAAACCTAAAAATCGCCCTATGCATTGGGACTGAACCTTTACTGCAAGGTTACCTTCTCATTTATGTCTAGGGGACTTGGTAAAGTACTATATATACAGTATCTCACAAAAGTGAGTACACCCCTCACATTTTTGTAAATATTTTATTATATATTTTTATGTGACAACACTAAAGAAATGACACTTTGCTACAATGTAAAGTAGTGAGTGTACAGCTTATATAACAGTGTAAATTTGCTGTTCCCTCAAAATAACTCAGCACACAGCCATTAATGTCTAAACCACTGGCAACAAAAGTGAGTACACCCCTATTTGAAAATGTCCAAATTGGGCCCAATTAGCCATTTTCCCTGTATACAAAAGATACGCTGTGCTAAGGTGAAAATATCAATCTGGAGATAATTAATGCATATGAGGTATACTGAAAATACCGCATAAGCAGCTTATCCAGACACAGCAAGGCACAAAGAATATTTATAAAAAAACAAGTGATTTTTAGGTGCAATGTGTAAATAATATACTAGCTGCATACCATTAGAATGAGAGTAGCGATGACTAAACTACTAATTGTATATATAATGAATGAAAAATTATTTATATAATCTGAAATTTACTGTGTAAAAAATATATAATGCAGTGATAAGTGCAAAAATACAACAAAGTGCCAAGTGCCACACAATGAGTGTGAATATCAAATCCAAGATGTGATACGTGGTTATTAAAGTCCAATTTATGAAAAAAATGCACATAAAGTCCATAAAAACAGTTCATAAAAAATCCAACGTGCGTGCATTAATCTTAGTGCTTAGTGCTCAGAATTCCATGCTCAAGTGCCATCCAGTGACTCCCCGGGGACAGCCGCTCACCTCAGAGCGTGCGACTCAGCTGTGAGACTGAGTCTAAACACGCTTATGAGCCATCCCACGGCTCAGTGATGGAATCCAGATACACAGTTTTCAGCAGCAACTCCACAGTTAGGAATAAAGGAAAAGAAAAACTGGATAGTGTGATATCGTTTATAACTGTTTATTAGTATAAAAGCTCCCCACATTAGGGTACTCGCACTTGTAAGGTGCGTGAGTACACCAATCTGATAACAGTCTCCAAAGTTTGCCTCAAAGTTTGCCTGTCAGGAGGGATAAGCTGTGCATTGCATCTCAGTGGAGTGAAAGGCTCCGTGCTCCGTCCTGGCCCCTCCCCTACACGTGTTTGACACAGGGTCACGTGTCTTCATCAGGGGGATGTTAGCCAATTAGCCATTTTCCCTCCCCGGCGTCATGTGACTCGTAATGCCCTGTACACGCAACCGGTTTTGCCGTCGGAATAAACTCCGAAGGTTTTTCCGACAGAATTCCGCTCAAGCTGTCTTGCATACACACGGTCACACCAAATTCTGACCGTCAAGAACGCGGTGACGTACAACACGTACGAAGTCTCGTACTTGCTTCAGAGCATGCGTCATTTTTATTACGTCCGAACAGCATACAGACGAGTGGTTTTCCCGATAGGAATTTGTTCCCTCGGAAAAATATGGAACATGTTCTCTATCTAAGTCTGTCTGAATTTTCAACGTAAAAAGTCCAATGGGGCATACACACGGTCGAAATATACGATGAAAAGCTCCCATCGGACTTTTTCTGTCGGAAATTCCGACCGTGTGTATGGGGCATTAGTGTTACAAAGTCTCAGGTGTGAATGGGGGGCAGGTGTGTTAAATTTGGTGTTATAGCTCTCACTCTCTCATACTGGTCACTGGAAGTTCAACATGGCACCTCATGGCAAAGAAATCTCTGAGGATCTGAAAAAAAGAATTGTTGCTCTACATAAAGATGTAAAGATGGCCTAGGCTATGAGAAGTTGCCAAGACCCTGAAACTGAGCTGCAGCACGGTGGCCAAGACCATACAGCGGTTTTATAGGACAGGTTCCACTCAGAACAGGCCTCGCCATGGTCGACCAAAGACGTTGAGTGCATGTGCTCAGCAGCACATCCAGAGGTTGTCATTGGGAAATAGACAAAAGGATGCTGCCAGCATTACTGCAGGGGTTGAAGGGGTGGGAGATTTGCCTGTCAGTACTCAAACGTTATACCGCACACTGCATCAAATTGTTCTGCATGGCTGTCATTACAGAAGGAAACCTCTTCTAAAGATGATGCACAAGAAAGCCCGCAAACAGTTTGCTGAAGAGGAGCAGACTAAGGACATGGATTACTGGAACCATGTCCTGTGGTCTGATGAGCCCAAGATAAACTTACTTGGTTCAGATGGTGTCAAGCGTGTGTGGTGGCAATCAGGTGAGGAGTACAAAGACAAGTGTGTCTTGCCTACAGTCAAGCATGGTGGTGGGAGTGTCCTGTTCTAGGGCTGCATGAGTGCTGCCGGCACTGGGGAGCTACAGTTCATTGAGGGAACCATGAATGCCAACATGTACTGTGACATACTGAATCAGAGCATGATCCCCTCCCTTCAAAGATGGCCGCAGGGCAGTATTCCAGCATGATAACGACTCCAAACACACCTCCAAGATGACCACTGCCTTGCTAAAGAAGCTAAGGGTAAAGGTGATGGACAAGCCAAGGATGTCTCCAGACCTAAACCCTATTGAGCATCTGTGGGGCATCCTCAAACAGAAGGTGGAGGAGCGCAAGGTCTCTAACATCCACCAGCTCCTTGATGTCGTCATGGAGAAGTGGAAGAGGACTCCAGTGGCAACCTGTGAAGCTCTGGTGAACTCCATGCCCAAGAGGGTTAAGCCAGTGCTGGAAAATAATGGTGGCCACACAAAATATTGACACACTGGGCTCAATTTGGAATTTTCACTTAGAGGTGTACTCACTTTTGTTGCCACCGGTTTAGACATTAATGGCTGTGCGATGAGTTATTTTGAGGGGACAGCAAATTTACACTGTTATACAAGCTGTACACTCACTAATTTACATTGTAGCAAAGTATCATTTCTTCAGTGCTGTCACATAAAAAGATATAATAAAATATTTACAAAAATGTGAGGGGTGTACTCACTTTTGTGAGATACTGTATATATATATATATATATATATATATATATATATATATATAGTTGGATCTTGCTTAAAATTGTGATTAAGGGTTTAATAAAATCAAGAAGTGCATAGTGAGAATGTTAGCATAGTGAAATTGTTTACTGTTCCTGTTTATTTTATATTTTAATCTGTTTATTTATAACACAAAATCTTTCAGGATTCTGTAATTCTGTAACAATGGCATTTTGTTTCTTTTCTTTTTTTTGGCACAGTTGCTGTTTTAAGCTTCTCCCACAGTGATTAAAATTTTAATTTCCTGTACTAGGAAGGTGTTTTTTTATGATAAAGTAAACATTATGCAGTGCAGGGTTTTGTCACGTAAAGTGCTAGATTTGAATGAGAATATGATTCTTCCTTGTCTTTTTTCTTCCATTTTTGTCATAGTAATGTCCTATGGATAGTCATGGGAGCCCATTGATGATGTGCATATCTTGGCTTGTTCCCAGTACTTGTATAGTACTCCTTTGATTTTTATCTTCTGTGTATACTGTACAGGCATACCCCACTTTTTTTTTTCAATAGATTTTATTGAAAGAAAAGGCATTACATGGAATCCCAATAGTGGGTATACAATTTTCTCAAAACACTATGTATAAGCCAGTAGTCTAGGTACTTACAAACATGGATGAAAACAAGTAACTAGGGTAGAAATAACAGGTGTCTCAAATACAATTACCATGTCGACATAACTGGATGGATCAATATTGAGGGTCCCTAGGGAGCTACTGGTGGTACAAACAAAAAGGGGGAAAGAGGAGAGAAGGGGAGGGGGGGGGGGGGCAAACACTAATACGTAGTCCACAGAGAAGAGAGAGATAAAATCTAAGAAGAAAAGCCTCTAGGGCTAGGATGCAGGCACGTGTTGTATGCACTCATGCAAAACAGAATTGGTTGAAGTAGACGGAGGTGGGAGAGGGTGGGTATGTTGGATGACGTTTGAGTCCTCTGGATCCACATATGAGGGGTTCAAGTCAGAAGTGTCCGCTTTTTCTGGAGTGATAGTGTGAGACTCATAGTAGGAGAATGAGAAATTTTCAAAATTTTACAGTTCCTCATGTGACAGGGTCGATTGCATGAAAGCCCACCATCTGGAGTAGAAACGTGCGTTGGATTTTTCTTGTCTGAAGTCGGTGTTAAGTTTGTCCTTGTGAAATTCAGAAGCTCACGTTTAAGTTGCGAGATCTGTGGACGGTGAGAAGAGGTCCAGTTTTTCAGAATTAATCTTCTGACTAATAAGAGACTGATCAAGGCCCAGTCTTTGTAGCAAGGATGGGTGTTTGGGGACCACGGTAACAGTCGGTCGTACCAGTATCCGAAGATGAGGAGAAGCGGGTCTTTAGGTAATTTTAACAGCATTATATCGAAGATGTAAGAGATGACCTGATTCCAGAAGATGGAGATAGAGGGGCATGCCCAAAACCGGTGGGAAAGGGAAGGTTTTGGCTGACGACATATGGGGCAGCTGGCTGCGCCTTTGACCTTCTTATCTGAGAGAAAGGGTATGTAAGCGCGGTGTAGTATCTTTAGTTGAGTTTCTCTTCAAACCTCGTTGGGGATCAGCTGAACGGTTTGTATATGTCTGAGATTTTATAAGAGTCACCTTGTAGTAGCAGGTGACCCTCATGAAACTGACGCATTGCGCGTAATGTAAAGCATGGGATTGAGGGAGGGAGAAGGTTTCTGCGATGGCAGAGAAGTTAAGAGGGCGACCTGTTTCCATATTGCACAGGGTGGAAAAATTTGTTAGGCCTTTTTGTTGCCATATAGAAAAGTGCTTGTATTCCAGTCCCGGTGAGAAGCTAGGGTTTCCTTGAATCGGGAGATGCCTGGACATAAAAGGTGATAGTTTTAGTGCCTTTCTTACTACCCTCCAAGCTATGGCTGTGTCTCTGAGAAGATTGTGTTGTAGGGGTAGGGGAGTAGATTTCCACCTGCAGTGAAGGAGGGCCACCAAGGAGTAGGGGTGGACCATTGAAGATTCCAGGGAATAATTGGAGTAGCGAGAGAGTTGCGATATCCAGTCCAGACCTATCCTCAAAAGGCAAGAAAGGTTATAGGCTCTAACATTTGGGAGACTAATTCCTCCTTCGCGCCTGGGAAGAAATAGGCTATACGTGGTCGTTTGTTGTGCCATAGAAATTTGGAGATGGCTTTGTTTAGGGTGGAGGTATCTTTGTGTTTCAGAAGCAAAGGGATCGTTTGGAGAGGGTATAATAAATGAGCAAAACTGACCATCTTTACTAGGTGACATCTTCCCAGGAGCGAAAGAGGCAGATCCATGTAGTTACCTAATTCTTGAGTAATTTTTTTATCAGTGGGGATAATTGAGGTGGTAAATAGATGAAGGCAGTTTCCCTATCTTAATACCTAGATATGTTATGTGGGAGTTGGCTACTGAGAAGGGTGAGTGATGAGCCCAGGGAGGAACAGATAAAGTGCCTATGGGGAGGATTTCACTCTTGCTGTAGTTTATGCGGAGACCCAAGCAGAGCCTAAATTCCTCAAAGATTGTTTTAATGGTGGACATGTCACAGGAGGGGTTTGTGGAAAAAATAAGGATGTCATCTGCAAAAAGTGATGTGCAAAGTTCTTGTGTGCCTATTTTGATTCCATGTAGTGGGGCCTTTTGAGTGAGATATCGAGAGAGGGGTTCTAGTGCAATGTTGAAAAGAAGAGGGGATAGGGGGCAGCCCTGTCTTGTGCCTTTATAGAGGTGGAATTCCTCAGAGAGGAGGCCAGCTACCACCAACCTGGCCGCGGGGGAGGCGTACATGACATGTACGAGGTGTTGGAAAGGGCCTGTAAAGCCCATTTTCGATAGGGCCAATGATAGCCATTCAAAGCTGACATTGTCAAATGCTTTTTCCGCATCCAGGGTGATGATGGCATGATTCCCCCCCTGGGTTGTTTTTGGCATGTTCCAGGGCTATCATGACCTTCCGGTTGTTTGTTGTAATCTGGAGGCTACTATTTTTTAGAGTATCTTTACGTCCAAATTGAGGAGAGGGGTGGGTCAGTACGAGCCTGGTTCCTGGGGGTCTTTGCCTTTTTTTGAAAGTAGTTTGATGATGGCCTGGTTCCTGGTTGGCAGGTAGGGGCCGCCGGACCATATACCATTATAGACTGCGAAGAGAGCAGGCTCGGTTATAGGGTGTAGGGCCTTGTAAAATTCCCCCCGTGAACTCATCAGGGCCCGGGGCTTTAGAGGGAGCTAGGTTCCAAATGGCGTTAGATATTTCGGGCGGGGAGATAGGTGCAATGAGGGCTTCAAGTTGGGAGGGAGAAACCGTAGGTATAGACAGTCTGTCTAGGAAGTATTTTAGCGGCGTTCATGTCTATGGGGTCTTTGGCATAGAGCGAGGAATAGTATTGTAGCATAACCTTGTTTATATCCTGTAGTGAGGATTTTATGTTGCCTGCAGAGTCCCGTAGGGAGGTGATGTGTGTTGGGTGGAAAGCGCCTTTGCAGAGTCTTGCTAGCAGTTTGCCAGCTTTATTGCCAAATTTATGGGGGGTGGCTTCCAAAAGACCTTTTTGCTGCTTGCCATTTTTGTCTGTTTTCAGGGGAGTCCCTAGTATAGAGAGAGCGCTGCGCCAAGCGCAGATCAGCACTGGCTTTCTTATCATTTGCCAAGGTGTTTCTCTTAAGAGAAGCAGCATAAGAGATGATGCGGCCTCTAAGGAAGGCTTTACCAGCTTCCCAAAAAAGGTTTGGGTTGTCTGCATGAGGAGAGTTGGCTGAGAATTCAGACCAAGCTCCCTCCATGTAGTGTTGAAAATCTGCGTTATTTTGGAGATAGGAGGGAAAGCGCCAAAGCTGGGGAGAGGGATGCAAGTCAGGGGTGTCTAGAGATATCGAGATGGTGGCATGGTCTGATATGGCGATGTCATGTATATCTGCCCCTGAGATCATTGGGACAAGGCTGTCAGTGCAGAAGAGATAGTTGATTCTAGTGAAGATGGGGGTTAGAATAAAAGGTATAGTCTCTATCCGCTGGGTGGAAAAGTCGACAAACGTCTTGGAGGTAAAGGGAGTCCATAGTGGATGCGACGTGTGTAAGGTCAGAGGACATGGGTGGAAGTCGCAATCGTTTGGGGGGAGATCTGTCTTCTGACGGGTGCAGGGTAGTGTTAAAATCTCCCCCAACTATATGTGGTAGGTACGGAGCACGTAGCAACCAGGTGGACATCTCACTGAGAAATTGCTTGCCAGGATTGTTCGGGGCATATATGTTGGAGATCATCAGTTCTCTGTTTCCCAATTTCATGTGTATAGAGATGAAGCGGCCCTGGCTATTGGTGTCCACGGACAGCACCTCACAGGAGAGGTTTTTGTGGATCAGAATGATAACCCCTGCGTTGTGATTAAGTGCACTTAAGCCCAGGACAGTGCCGACCCAGAGTTTTTTCATGCGGTGGAAGTCAGGCGGAGTTAGGTGAGTCTTCTGGAGCAGGGCAATATCAGTTTTAAGTCTCTTCAGGTGACAAAGTATTTTAAGTCTCTTGAAGGGAGACCTAAGCCCTTTCACGTTCCAGGAGGTGATTTTCATGTGGGCGAGGTTGTGTGTGTGTTACGGGAAGGTGTACTATGCACATCATGTGGAGACCCGAGGAGAAGGGTAGACCTGTCTGTACCTACCAGGGTGGACTGACTATGAGATAGTGGTAATGCCTGAGTGTCTGGTGTAGCTGAGGAGAGGGATTAGAGGAGGGGAGGAAGCAGGGAAGGCAGGAGCAAGTAACAAAACCATCACAAAACAGTGGGAGAACTTCTCTTTTTTCCGCATAGAGTCCCTGTGTAGACCAGCTGTCCTTAACGATCCAGGCGCTGTAGTGGGTACATGTCCTTGATGGCTCGGTTCTGTTAGCCGCGGTGGCGGGCCGCACATGGGCGTGGGATCAGGAGGAGGGCATACACAGTGAGACTATAGGAGATGAAGCAGAATAATATGGGATGGAAGAGAAGTGAGATATAACAACAACATAAGCAAGAACAAAAAGACAGTCACTTGTTAACGAGCCAAATACCTGAGTTCACAGTCGAAGTAGGCATAGGTGTCATGTAACAAGCATTGTTCGTGCCCAAAAGGGAAACAAGACGGAAACAGAAACTTCGTGTCAGCGTGGGGTGTTGCTATGAACAGGTCCAAATGACATAAAGCGTTTCAGGGAGTCCTTCCTCGGGCTTCGCTGGTCCAGAAGGCAGTTATTTGGAGAGGCTTTGAGCGGGGAGTCAGTATGTGCGTCAGAATGCAGTGAACGCAGCAAGGGTTCTGCTTCAGAGGTGTCCTGAAAGGATAGCTGATCCCCACTGGGGGCTTTGAGATGGAGAGTTGCGGGGAAGGCCAGCGTGAATTTCATCTGTCGCTGGTACAACTCTGTGCAGATGTGCTGGAATGCTTTCCTCTTTTTGGAGACCTCCAAGGAATAGTCTGCGAAGATCAGGATTTTAACACCATCAATTTGGAGAGATTTGGTTTGCCTGAACTTTTGCAGGATGGTGGTCTTGTCAGTGTAATTGAGGTACTTCGCGATGATCGGGCGGGGAGATTTGTGGTCAGAGGCAAAGGTTCCCATGTGGGGGGCCCATTCAACCGTGCAAGTGCCAGGAAGGCCCAGCGCCTCTGGGATGCGTCTGGCACAGAATTCCGTGAAGGCTGATGACTGTAGTGATTCTGGTACCCCCACGAATCTCAAATTGCTCCTTCTGGATCTGTTTTCTAAATCGTCCAGTTTTTGGAGTATGTATTGATTTGTCTTGTCCTGTGCTTGTTCAGTGGCTTGCGCCTGATAAACTTCTTCCTCCAAGCTTGAAAGGCAGTGCTCAACTTCACTGATTCTAGTAGAATGTTCCCCCAATTGCGCTTTGATTTGCCTCATCCCCGCATCCAACGCCTTTTCCACTGAGGCGGTTATCATGGGGGACAGGAGAGCAGCTACAGCCTGGGCTATACGTTCAGTGTTGCTGTCCCCCAGGTTTGAAGATGAGGAAGCAGCATGTGGGGAGAGAGAGGTCTGAAGTTAGGGGGGAGATGTTGCGTGGGTGCTCACCTCCATGGCTGGTTCGTCCGCCTTGTTGGCCGAGGATACCGAGACCGTGGCCTCGATTTGGGACTGGGCTAGGGGGCTCGTTGCGGACGTGTGGGAGCGTGCACTGGTCTTCTCCACAAAGCGGTCCATATGCGAGTGAAGGGCCCCCAAGGAGGCCGCTGAGTGCTGGGGGGGTCAGGCCAGTATTTTATTTCAAGCCCCTGTCTGGACTGCGCTGACTGTGAAGGCCGAGACCGAGGCCTCCATTTGCAGCTATGCCGGGTGGAGCGGTGCGGCCGTGTGTGAGGTTGCGCCGGTTCTGGAGCCCAGATCCATCCATGTGAGGTTGGGGGGACACCCGGTGAGGCAGCAAGCAGCAGGAGGGGGTCGGGTTGGTACTTTTGGGCCCTGAGTCGGATGGCGCCACCCGTGAAGGCCGAGGCCGGAGCCTCAATTAGCGGTTAGGCTGGGTAAAGCGTTGCGGCCTTATAAGAGCCCGCGACGGTTTTTGTGCACTGACCGGTTTGTAGGGAGCTGGGGGGGGGGCACCCGAGTATGTTGCAGGCAGGGGTCGGGCAGGTATTTTCAGGCCGATTTAAGGATCGTGCTGCGGGAGCTGAGAGGAGACGCAGTTACTCCATGGCGGAACCGGAAGTATATACCCCACTTTTAAGTGCACAATGGGGTTTATTTACTAAAGCTGGAAAGTGCTAAATCAGCTCACTTCTGCATAGAAACCTATGAGCTTCCAGGTTTTATTACAAAAGCTTAATTGAACAAGCTGGGGTTAGAAGCTCATTGGTTTCTATGCAGAAGTGAGCCTGATTTTGCACTTTCCAGCTTTAGTAAATAAACCCCATTGTGTACTTCAAAGTGGGATATGCCTGTAGTAGGCTTTTGGCACGTTTGGCATGGCAAAATGGCAAAAATAGAGTTGAGATATAATTTATGGTACTTTCAAGGCAATACACAGATCCACCAGCAGAGGTCATGCACTACCTGTTCTGTTTTACATTTTTCAGGACCAAACAGCTTGCAGTTAACCGTATTTTGTTTCTATGAAAATAGAATGCCATTCAGCATCCTCTGTTATATTTTAAAAACAAGACAGTTTGTTTTCTAAGGTGGCTCCATATACAGGATATTGGAATAGATATTAGATTTTTTCTTATCAAGACACCATATTAATTGTATGCATGAAACACAAGGTGTTGCCTGGTAAACATGAACTCATATTTGTTTTATCCTGTTTATTAATTGTGATCATGAAAAGCAGTGTTTACTACACAGTATTGGTTGTGCTACAGCTAGAAATGTATTGTCTTTGAGTCACAGTAGTATACTGAAATTCTAATAAACAATAAAGAGTTTGTACACAGTACTTTTGTCAGCACCTTCACCTGTGCCTTGAGAAAATGGGAAAATAAGTAGCCCATAATAACTAGTTCCATTCCTTGTTTCATCTTACCAGAGAAAAATGGATGGTGCCTTAGTGATATTAATGGACAATGTCTCCACTTTTTTCACTGGCTTCATCTTCCCAGTGGAGTGTAATCAAATCTTTTAAAGTTAGAAGATTTAAAGCCGACCTTCAGGTGAAAAAATTAAATTTCCCAAGCAAATGGGACTGTGCCCACACTACACGCTTTAACTGCTCGTTTTTGTCTAGGGGAGAGGAGAAGAGAGATATACTTACCTAATCCTCCGATCCTCCCAGCACAAGACCGGTCTGACACCCCTGCACTCTTGAGTTGTGGAGTGTTACTGATGTCCAGGGCTGGACTGGGACAAAAATTTGGCCCTGGACTTCCTCATGACTGTCCCACTTTAATTTTGAGTGTCCCCAACAGCGTCCCCCTTACATCAGAGTGTCCTCAACAGCGTCCCCCTTACATCAGAGTGTCCCCAACAGCGTCCCCCTTACATCAGAGTGTCCCCAACAGCGTCCCCCTTACATCAGAGTGTCCCCAACAGCGTCCCCCTTACATCAGAGTGTCCCCAACAGCGTCCCCCTTCAGAGTGTCCCCAACAGCGTCTCCCTTCAAAGTGTCCCCAACAGCATCCCTCTTCAAAGTGTCCCCAACAGCGTCCCCCTTCAAAGTGTCCCCAACAGCGTCCCCCTTCAAAGTGTCCTCAACAGCGTCCCGCTTACATCAGAGTGTCCCCAACAGCGTCCCCCTTACATCAGAGTGTCCCCAACAGCGTCCTCCTTACATCAGAGTGTCCCCAACAGCGTCCTCCTTACATCAGAGTGTCCCCAACAGTGTCCTCCTTACATCAGAGTGTCCCCAACAGCGTCCCCCTTACATCAGAGTGTCCCCAACAGCGTCCCCCTTACATCAGAGTGTCCCCAACAGCGTCCTCCTTACATCGGAGTGTCCCCAACAGCGTCCTCCTTACATCAGAGTGTCCCCAACAGCGTCCTCCTTACATCAGAATGTCCCCAACAGCGTCCTCCTTACATCAGAGTGTCCCCAACAGCGTCCTCCTTACATCAGAGTGTCCCCAACAGCGTCCTCCTTACATCAGAGTGTCCCCAACAGCGTCCTCCTTACATCAGAGTGTCCCCAACAGCGTCCTCCTTACATCAGAGTGTCCCCAACAGCGTCCCCCTTACATCAGAATGTCCCCAACAGTGTCTCCCTCACATCAGAGTGTCCCCAACAGCATCCCCCTTACATCAGAGTGTCCCCAACAGCATCCCCCTTACATCAGAGTGTCCCCAACAGCGTCCTCCTTACATCAGAGTGTCCCCAACAGCGTCCTCCTTACATCAGAGTGTCCCCAACAGCGTCCTCCTTACATCAGAGTGTCCCCAACAGCGTCCTCCTTACATCAGAGTGTCCCCAACAGCGTCCTCCTTACATCAGAGTGTCCCCAACAGCGTCCTCCTTACATCAGAGTGTCCCCAACAGCGTCCCCCTTACATCAGAATGTCCCCAACAGCGTCTCCCTCACATCAGAGTGTCCCCAACAGCATCCCCCTTACATCAGAGTGTCCCCAACAGCATCCCCCTTACATCAGAGTGTCCCCAACAGCGTCCCCCTTACATCAGAGTGTCCCCAACAGCATCCCCCTTACATCAGAGTCCCCACCAGCAGCCCACCTCACATAGCAGTCCCCACCAGCAGCTCCCTTCACATCAGAGTCCCCCCCAGCAGCTCCCTTCACATCAGAGTCCCCACCAGCAGCTCCCTTCACATCAGAGTCCCCACCAGCAGCTCCCTTCACATCAGAGTCCCCACCAGCAGCCCACTTCACATCAGAGTCCCCACCAGCAGCTCCCTTCACATCAGAGTCCCCACCAGCAGCTCCCTTCATATCAGAGTCCCCACCAGCAGCCCACTTCACATCAGAGTCCCCACCAGCAGCCCACTTCACATCACAGCCCCCCACCAGCGTCCTCCTTACATCAGAGTGTCCCCAACAGCGTCCTCCTTACATCAGAGTGTCCCCAACAGCGTCCTCCTTACATCAGAGTGTCCCCAACAGCGTCCTCCTTACATCAGAGTGTCCCCAACAGCGTCCTCCTTACATCAGAGTGTCCCCAACAGCGTCCTCCTTACATCAGAGTGTCCCCAACAGCGTCTCCCTCACATCAGAGTGTCCCCAACAGCATCCCCCTTACATCAGAGTGTCCCCAACAGCATCCCCCTTACATCAGAGTGTCCCCAACAGCATCCCCCTTACATCAGAGTGTCCCCAACAGCATCCCCCTTACATCAGAGTCCCCACCAGCAGCCCACCTCACATAGCAGTCCCCACCAGCAGCTCCCTTCACATCAGAGTCCCCACCAGCAGCTCCCTTCACATCAGAGTCCCCACCAGCAGCTCCCTTCACATCAGAGTCCCCACCAGCAGCTCCCTTCACATCAGAGTCCCCACCAGCAGCCCACTTCACATCAGAGTCCCCACCAGCAGCTCCCTTCACATCAGAGTCCCCACCAGCAGCTCCCTTCATATCAGAGTCCCCACCAGCAGCCCACTTCACATCAGAGTCCCCACCAGCAGCCCACTTCACATCACAGCCCCCCATCATCAGCCCTTCACATCAGTGTCCTCTCTCTCCTCCTCCTCCCACATGTACTCACCGTTTTGAAGGCAGCTTCTCGTTCCTCTCTCCAGTCATGTGATAACAAGTGATAGGGGAGAGAGGAAGGAAAGTCTGCCGTTGGTCTATCTCCCCCTGCAGGCTGGAGGGAGCATAACGCCTAATGGAAGGAAGCTTCTCCTCCTGACAGGAGTGAAATTGAGATCACTCACTGTCAGAGAGGAGCGGCTCCAGGACTGCACCTGACTGGCCCACTGAGAAATCAGCCCACCGGGAATCTCCCGGTAGTCCCTATGGCCAGTACAGGCCTGCTGATGTCATCAAGCCCAGAGCAGGCTCCTCAGACCAGGAACAGTCCACTGCTGGACTGTGGGGGAGCACCATTTTCCGATGGAACAAAGGATTATGTGAGTAAAAGCTTTCTCCTCACCCCTAGACAAAACGAACAGTTGGCCAATTACATGGGAAAACATTTTTGCCCCTAGTTTGGCTTTACATTTATAAGAACAGCAGTGCGCAGTCTGAGTGTAGTATATTACCAGATTTATTGTGGTGAAAAGACACATGGCAACTCACATTTTGAAAATCAGGCTCATCACATAGTAAGTGCTTCCGAAGGGACAGTCTCACAACAACAGGAGACCTCAGACCAAGATAGGAGTACTGGGTGGATGGATACACCTGCAGGACAAGAGAACACACCAGGGGTCACCAGACTATGTGCAGCATTAATAGTACTGAGAAATACTTGTAAATTAGAAACTCACATGGGAAGAAGAAATGGCTCTTTTTGTATGTAATCCGTGAGCAGTCGGCTCATGCATCTGGGATTGGGAACCTCTTCCTACAACTTGCAGCCTGGACATCAGGCTGGATGACAGCTTAGATGAGAAAGTGGAAACCAACAAGATGGCGGAGAGCTCTGTGCAGTGGTTTTACCTGCTCTAAGCAGTGGTTTTGCAGTGGTTTTGCACAGAGCTCCTCCTCTTCTCAGGTCCCCTAATCAGCGCTCCTGACCCCTCCCTCCTACCAAGTGCCCCCAGAGCAAATAAGGTCGTGGTTTGGTCCCACCCCCTCTTTTATTGGCTCGCTGGCTGTGATTGACAGCAGCAGGAGCCAATGGTGCCCACTGCTGTCTCAGCCAATGAGGAGGAAGAGTCCCCAGAGAGCCGAGGTTCTGGTGCACATTGCTGGATCGCAGTGGGGCTCAGGTAACTATGAGGGGGGCTGGGGGGACTGCTGCACACAGAAGGTTTTTTATCTTAATGCATAGACTGCATTAGGGTAAAAAACCTTGTGCCTTTAGAATCACTTTAATATAAATGTGGGATGTTAGGTTTGAAAGGCCCATAATTGTTACAAGTTTACTCAGTAGGGTTTTTATTATTATTTTATTTCTGCTTATGTCAGTACAGAAACATTGTGCCTCTGTAGACATGTTTCTGGTTGTATCAGTATGATACTGATTCATACTCTATGGACATGTTTCTGGTTGTGTAAGTGCAATATTGATTGTATCTCTGCCGACATCTCTCTAGTTGTGTCTGTGTGACTGTGTTTTTGCAGATATTTTTCTTTTTTCTGGTCTTGTGAATACTGCACGGATTTTGTCTCTACCCCATGGACATTTCTGGTTGTTTCTCTTCAGACACCTTTCTGGTTGTATCAGTATGGTACTGATTCTTTCTGCAGACATGTTTTTGTTTCTTAGCTATTTCTCATATATTTTCCTGTCACTCTAGTGGGCAATTGTATTTTCAACACAATTAATTTTTAGGGTCCTGTATTCCCCTAAACACAGTCAGCAGACAGGATATGCTGGTAAAAGGAGGGTAGGTAATGATGCAAACTGCAATCAAAAATGCTGAAAATTAAGTCTGTGTAAATATATGGGCATAGGATTCAGGAATAAAGTACAAAATGGGTGAAATAGATGATGATATCCAACAGGATAAGATGGCAGTCCACAACTCAGGGCAGGCCTCTTGGGAGAAGCTGAAGCACACTCTAAACATGTAGGAAAAAATGCAGAAAAAAGATGCGTCCTCTAAGTGCAGACAGTACAAGTTTTATATAGTACAAGGAATAAAAACACTCACATTGAGGTAAAATCATGTCAGCATATGGGAGATATGTCCTGCAGTGGTGTGTCACTGTGCACATTGGTTCTGGTAGCCTCTGCCACTCGTGGTCCATGTAGAAGCCGTCCACCGGCTCTGTGTATGAAGATGGATCCAGGGAAGAGGGCTGGAGTCTATTTTTCCTTGTCCCCCCTACCTAACCCCTCTGATTTATATTTACACCCAATTGTATCTTTACATGTATTATTATGTATAAATATTTTATTGAATTTATTTGTTACTGTCAGCAATTTGCATTTTGATCACTAGATGGCGTTCCCCTTTTTATTTGATCATATATTATTGTTAGCATTGTTCCTTGTTATTCCCCATCACCGCCACTAGATGGTAGCCTATATAAGGGAATTATGCCCCTGAATTTTTTAGCTTGACAAAAGAGCATGCCTGTCCCCTTCATCGACTGTGCACACACTCAGAAACGCGTTAGTGACATCAAACGCCTCTGCCGGCCACAAGCGTTCCAGCCCTCTTCCCTTGGATCCATCTTCATACACAGATCCAGTAGATGGGATCTACAGGGACCACAAGTGACAGAGACTACCAGGACCAACGTACTATATAAAACTTTTACTGTCTGCACTTAGAAAGAGACTCTTATTTCTAGACATGTGCACACTGAAATATTTCGTTTCAGAATTTCGTTTTCGTCCGAACAATAAATTTATTTAGCTACTCCCGAAATTCGTTTTTATTTATCTCGTTTTTCGTTAAAAATTGCATTTGTCCGAAAATCCAAATTAAGGTCGAATCTGTCATTGAAGGCTTATAGTCTCTGTCGAATGTTCAAAGAAGATTCGATGGAGCAGCTAAACTGTACGACGCCGTATAGTTTACCTGCTCCGTCGAATCTTTTTAGAACTTTCAACAGACACCATAAGCCAAAGTACGTGTGCACTTAGTTCTGGCTATTTTACTGCTCCTCCTCTTTGGTTACAATCAGCCAATAACATTCATCATCATCATTATTTTTATTTATCTTTTCTCCCCTACGTCGGATCTTTTCTCCCCTACATCAAATCTTTTCTCCCCTACGTCGAATCTTTTCTCCCCTACGTCGAATCTTTTCTCTCTATGCCGAATCTTTTCTCTCTATGTAGAATAATCTTGGACTAATAGAGTTAAGGTTAAGCACATTTGACCACAGGTTTGATGGACACAGATTGTTATTGTCATCATCATGTCGAATCTCCTATCTATATCGAACTGTTGTAGCAACGAAAATGAAAATAAAGCATTTATTTATGTCGGATCTTTCGTTTTTCGGATTCTGCACTTTCGTTATCGTTTTTTAAAACGATAACGAAAATACCTGAAATTCGGACGAAAATGCATTCGGACGAAAACGAAGGCACATGTCTACTTATTTCTGCTTTTTTTTTCAGGATATGCTGATACCCTGCTGCAGATTCCCCCTAAGGTGGATAATGCAGAGGCCTCTGTGGCCTAGTCATCAGAGACTAGGTCCTCTTTTTGTGGCTGATCTGTGGACTTCTCAGGAAGTCTTCTTAGTAGACTTCCTCTCTCCTATTCACCATGAGGTGAATGTTCCTAGTACTAGGATTCCTCCACCATGCTCCTCAATAGAGAATTCTGTTCTTTAGTGGGATAAATTGGATGATTCTTACAATCATATAGTTAGTAAGTGACTAGGCAGGGTTACAATGTGGCTATCACACAGCAGAAACACATATGGGTTTTGGTTGCAAGGAATCCTAATCATCCTTCTAGTAATGGTGTACTTGTACGCTAGTTTATGTTACGGGATATCCTCATTAGTGCCTATGTCTACCCTTTTATGTAGCTGTTGTGCATCAACATACTCTCTTTCCTTCAAGAGGGTTCAGGGTTAGTACCCTTCATTTTTTCAGCTTAGGGTCTTATCTTTCCATCCTGTTCTATTACATTTATGCCTTGAGGGCTCTCACATCTATGCCTATCTCTTTACAAAGATTTGTTGTCTAATCGGGTAAAGCTGGGTACACACAGTCCGATATTCGAGGGATATGAAGGGAAATGAACAGTACATATGAACAGTACCAATACTGATTAGTGTTTTTCTGGTGGGGGGGAAGTCACTCTGTCATAACACAAAGGCACAACATGAGAGATTGCTGCACTAACATCCATCAGTTAGTACTGCAATCTATCTGCCCACTTGGTTGAATGAAAAAAAGCGAAATGTGTGTACCCAGCATAACATCCTTCCTTATCATGTTTCACCCATTCCCTTAAATCAAGGCTTAATAACGTTCAGGTTAATCCTTCTACAGTTGACTGGCTGGTCCTTCCTGTGCAGATTCCTGTGTCCAAACTTCCTTTTCTGGAAGTCAGTGGTTAGGTATGCTTGGCTTTGTTTTTTTCCCCCTGCAGGTAATCTGTTTTTTTCCATTAAATATGGTATGTCTGTTCGAAAATTGCCCTTAGAAATTTAGGACATTTTTAGTTTAATTAAATTTTTTAAATAGCAGTTTCCCTTCTATTTGTCTTGGCCTGGTGGAAAAGCTTGATCATTGGTGCCCTCCCCTTGGTCATGGCAATTTCCATATTTGGTTTGGAGCTTTCCTCATCTAGCCCTAAGTCAGTTGTTCATTCCTCCAGATACTCTTTTCTAAATTGATCTCCAGATGGACCTTTTAGTGACTGTTGCCCATCCCTCATTTGAACTGTTTTTGGACTTTTTGACTGTGTAAGAATTCCTCTGTCCCTGAATGGACGATTAAGAAAAACTGAAAATGTATTATCAAATACTTACCGTAATTTTCCTTTCTTGATGGACTCCATGGCAGCCTACGTGTGGGTTAACCCCGCCTCCTCTCCAATGCTATAGGACCCCATACCCATAAATTTGAACTCACCACTAGGGACTGCGTTCCGTAACTAGCCAACTCTTTGACCAAATGGGTGGGAACTCCGTCTGCCATGGAGTCCATCAGGAAAGGAAAATTACGGTAAGTATTTGATAATAAATTTTCCATTTTCCTAACAGACTCCATGGCAGCCTACGTGTGGGAGACCACACGGGGTGGGTATGCTGAACAAAAAAGATTTAATTTGCCCCATCAACTGACAGGATTCTTAAACCAAAGTTCACAGAAGATAGAAAAGCAGGCTCTATGCAGTTATGTGACATAAAAGTATTATTGGAGGCCCAAGAGGCCGCTTTGCAGATGGCATCTGGAGCCACGTGTCGGGCTGCTGCCCACGAAGCCGCCATACCCCTGGTGGAATGTGCCGTCACCGCCTCTGGAGGAGACAAGCCCTTAGCTCTACAAGCTTCCCTCTGTTACTGCAGGAGTATAGAATGAACAGGTATTCGAAGCATCTAAAGGAGCCAGAGGATGAACCTCGGTAGACCCTGGAGACCTGAACGTAGGCAGGAAGATTTCTTGGTTCTCATGGAACACTGAAGAGACTTTCGGATTTGAGCCGAGCATAGGGATGATGACCACCCGGTCCGGGAAAAAAGTCAGGAATGGTTCTTCATGACCCAAGGAACCGATCCCAGAAAATCCTCTAGGCTGAAGTTATAGCGACCAAGAAGGCGATTTTTGCTCTTTGATAGAAGGTCTTTGATAGAAAGAGGGGAAGATCCCATAATACTGAGTCCAGACAATGAGTCAAGAATGAGAGGAAGATCCCATTTGGGGAATCTTGGTCTTCTTTGGGGCCTGAGTCTTGACGCCCCACGAAAGAACTGCCGGATTAGTGGGTGAACAGCCCATGATGTTCCAGAGAAGGCCGATAAGGCTGAGACTTGGACTCTAAGAGAGCTGATCGATAGAGACTGATCTAGGCCGGATTGAAGAAAGCTGAGGATATCCTGGATCTCTGGATCCCTAAAGATCTGCCCGTAGTGAATGAAAATTTGACAAACTTGGCCCATATTCTCTTATATATTTTTTTTTCATGCTCGACTTTCTTGAGCTCATGAGGGTAGAAATCACTCTTGAAGCGCACCCAAGAGATTCCAGCCTCTCCCTCTCAAGAACCAGGCCATCAGTCTCAGTAATGCCGGACAAGGGTGCAGGATTGCCCCCTGAGAAAGAAGGTCAGGCCTGAGAGGAAGAGGCACCGGGTCCCGGAAGCTGAGCTGGGTCAGGAGGGGAAACCAAGGCCTGTTCGGCCAGTAAGGCGCAATCACCACCACCTTGACCGCTTCCGCTTGAAGTCTCAGTAAGAACTTGAGGATGATCAGGAGCGGGGGTAAAGGCGTATGCCCTGTTGAAACTCCACTGATCCGTCAAGGTATCTATTTCGAAGGCCTGGCTGCAACGAACTTGAGTATAGTACTTCTTGACCTTGAAGTTGCAGGGGGATGCAAATAGATCCACTTCGGGATCGACTCCCAGGGACAGGATCCACTCGAACTTCTGCACATGAAGAGACCACTCGTTGTCCAGCTGTGTGCAGTACAGGAAGTCAGCCTGGATGTTCTGGGCTCCGGGGATAAAGACTGCCGAAATATTGGCCAGGTTTTTCTGGGCCCAAGACATGATGGGTTTGACCTCTTGGAGTGGGGTGGATCTCTGAGTGCCCCCTTGCCCCCTCACATAGGAGACCACTGTGATGTTGTCCATCCTTAGTACCACTGACTCTCCTTTCAGGAGATGAGAGAAGGCTTGAAGGGCACAGCAGGCCGTCCGAAGGAAGTTTGAGCCCGGATTGTGAAGACCAGCATCCCACTTGCCTTGTGCAAGTTCTGACCTGCAGAGGGCTCCCCATCCAGCACCGCTGGCAACGGTCGTGACCGTGACCCATGAGACAGGGGCAATGGAGTGGCAAGTGAGCAGATTTCTGTGCTGAAGCCACCAGAAGAGGTTGTTCCTCATCACTGATGTTATGCGAATGGATTAATTGATGTCCACCAAATTCCATTGCTGAAGGAACCCTGTCTGAAAGGGGCGTAGCCTCTACAGAGATCACTTGACCATGGTGGTCGTAGAGACCATTGTGCCGATAATTCTTAGACACTGTGGGGCCCTCAGGCGTTCAGAGGCAGAGAAATTCTCTCTCGGATAACTGGGATTTTCTCCACCGGAAGAGTGATGGTGCTTTCCACTGTGTCAAACTGGGCCCCAAGTATATCAGACGCTGGACTGGTACTAGATGGCTTTTCTCCAGGTTTAGGAGCCACCCGAAGTCGATCAGTGTGGAGATAATCTGCTCCTTGTTCTTGCCCAACTTGGAACCGGAAGTATTTGCGGAATTCCTCTGCCACAGGCACATGGAAGTAAGCATCTTTTAGGTCGATTGAGATCAGCCAATCACCTGCCTGCTCGACTTGTTGGATGGTAAACAGTGTCTCCATTTTGAACCTTTCATATTTTATGAATTTGTTGAGGTAAGTTAGATTTATCACTGGACGCCATGAACCGTTTTTCTTCTGAATTAAGAAGAGAGGGGAGTACACCCCCTGGAACTCTTCGACCTTTGGGACAGGTACCGCCGCTGCGTGTGTTTTCAGCAAATCCACGTAGGGTAGTAACACCTGCTTCTTTTCTACTGACCGTGGTAAATAAATCTGGGGTGAGGAATACCGGTGAAGGACCATGTGTGGCCTGAGGACACCTTCTTGATGGTCCAGTTCTCCGAGATTGAGGCCACCCAGACATGCCGGAAGAGAAGCAAATGAGCCCCTACCCGACCCGCCTGGGCGGGCCCAATCTCAAATTGACTTAGCCGACTCACGTCCACTGGATGCCTAGCTTTTAGCAGACTTTCGGAAGGGAGCCTGCCCCCTGTTCCAATTACTTCTGAAGTCCCGGGCCTGTAAGAGCGTGCTTCCCTTGAACGCTTGGTACTGTGTCTTCTAAGCTGAGGTCTCTTCTGACCGAACAGACGCCTATCCTGAGGTAGATAGCCCGACTTCCCACCGGTGGCCCGGGCTATAGCGCTGTCCAGCCTGTTACCAAATAGCGAGGAGCCCTCAAAGGGGATCCTACACCAGGCTTGTTTGGACGCCGGATCGGCGACCCGCAGCCGCGACCACAAGGCCTGATTAGCCGTGACCGAAGACAACATAGTCCAGGCCAGCAGGCGGATAAGATCAATAGAAGCCTCCCCCAGGAAGGTCACTGCCAGCTTCAGTTCCTGGATTGCCGAGCCTCGGGCCAACTCTTCTGAAACCGCTCTGAGTACGGAGTCCACCTTCTCTGTCCAGGTTTCCATAGCCTTGGACATAGCCGCTAGGGCCAGGGCAGGTTTGCAAGCCATACCAGCTAGCCCGTAGATTCTCTTGGTCTATTCTTCTCTCAAGACCATCCTTGAAGGAAACTGCATCCACCAAGGGAAGAGTGATGTGTTTCGCCAGACACATCAGCGATGCGTCCAACGAAGGGAGCGTTTTCCAGATGTTTCACTTCCTTTGCCTTGAAGGGATATAATCTGGAGGTTTTGCGTGGCATAGAAACTTTGTTGTCTATTTTGCTCCACTCCTCGTCAATGATATCCTTCAATTCTGAAAGGAGCGGAAAGTTAGCACGCTCTTTTCCAAAGTGTTTAAAGAACTTTCTCCTGTTTATCCGGCGGAATGGAAGGGTCTTCCCACTTCAGGGCCTTTTTGACCACCTTGACTAGCGGAGAAACAAGAGCAAAATCAAAACCTCCGGCAAACTCGCCTCCCTCTAACTCGCTGTCCAAAGACCCGGAATAAGCATCGTGGGGCTGGAATGGGCCTGGATCCTCCTGGGCCTCGTCAGCCAGGGAGCCAGATAGTGTGATGAGGTGGCTCTGCATGCGGGTTGTACCCCACTCTTTTAGAGATTGCTGCACCACACACTTGACAAGAGACTCCATCTGTTGGTTTTATGCCTCTTTTTCTCCAACCGCCCGGGCATAACATGGGTCACACAGTGAATTGCAACATACTCACCATACCTCTCAGCAAATAGCTTGGGGTGTCTACTTTCCAAAATGGGGTCATGGGGGGGGGTTGTGCCGTCTGGGCATTCCATGGCCTCCGAAACTGTGATAGGCAGTGAGCAGTGAAATAAAAAATTTACACCCTTAGAAAGCCTGAAGGCGGTGCTTGGTTTTCGGGGTCCCGTAGGCAGCTAGACTCCCAAAAATTCTCACACATGTGGTATCCCCGTACTCAGGAGAAGCAACAGAATGTATTTTGTGGTGTAGATTCACATATGCCCATGGCATGTTTGAGCAATATATCATTTAGTGACAACGTGCAAAAAAATAAAAAAATAAAAAAAAGTGTCTTTTTCCTGCAACTTGTGTCAAAATATAAAATATTCCATGGACTCAACATACCTCTCAGCAAATAGCTTGGGGTGTCAACTTTCCAAAATGGGGTCATTTGGGGGGGGGGGGGTTGAACTGTCCTGGCAATTTATGCACAACATTTATAAGCTTATGTCACACATCACCCACTCTTCTAACTACTTGAAGACAAAGCCCTTTCATGCCATTTTTATATGTGAAATTGCGCCCCAAAATACATTTAGCTGCTTGTCCTGAGTATGGGGATACCACACGTGTGGGACTTTTTGGGAGCCTAGCCACGTACGGGGCCCCGAAAACCAAGCACCACCTTTAGGATTTCTAAGGGTGTAAATTTTTGATTTCACTCCTCAATCGATGGGAAGCATATCCGCATTGTGCCACCACCCTATTCGGGGTCTTATTTCTACAACTATAAGGGGTTCCATAGTGTAGTTTTGATGGCACAATTGGAATTTATGTTCGTGGACGTGGGGAAGAACATCCGGATGTCTGACGGAGGAGTCTTTGCACAGACCGAGCTGTGCCAGCGTCTCCAGACTGGTGGCCTGGGATTGCCACCTGATGACCAGAACGTGGATGGACTCCCTTCAGTTTTCATCGCTGATGAAGCGTTTGCTCTCGGCGAGCACTTGATGAGGCCGTTCCCCCAAAGGACACTCACCCCTGAGAGGAGGGTATTTAATTAATGGCTGGCCAGAGCAAGAAGAGTTGTGGAGAATGCCTTTGGGATTCTGGCCAGCCGGTTCTGTTTGTTCCTCTCGGCAATAAATCTTGCAGAATACAAGATCAATTATGTGATCATGGCTTGCTGCATTCTGCATAATTTCTTGAGACATCATTCTTTGACATGTATAACTTCTGTTGGGCCTGAGGCCGGACTTGGTGTTGAAGAACCACTCACAGGCCTGGAAAGTGGCCGTATTGGCTTGACCCCCCAAACCGCTCTTCAAGTGCGTGACAGATATGTCAATTATTGTAATGGTCGGGGGGCCATTGCAATGCAACAAGAAAAAAAAAAAAAAAATAAATAAAATACATTTTGGCAACAATCTCTTGATTTGATTCTTGTTTGCATTTAATTTTGTCTGTCTCCTAGTGGCAAGTGCATTTCCTTTTAGTTAATAAGGCCCTTTGTCACTGTAACCACACAAAAAAATAACAAACTGTTATTGATAAATAATAAGACACACACATTGTAGTAGTAAAAACATTTTACTGTATGCACATTGAAAGGTGCATTTTGTTTGAACGTGTTTATGTTTTTTTTTTTTTTTTTTGTAACAATATTTTTTTTTTTTTTTTTTTTAGTTTAGGCATATTTGTAAAAAATATACATTGTTTACAAAATTTGGCTTGACAACAGGGTTTTTAAAAACATAAGAACAAAAATAACAGGAACTTACAAAGTTCAACAGGTTAATAACGGTGCTGGTGATGTCACCCATGTAAAACAAAAAATTTGCAGATGCTCACAATTTGGGATTAAAAAAGGTTAAAGTCAGCATGTGCTATCTCCCATCATGGGGGAGCAATGGACGTGTTTTGTGTGTGCAATCCCTTTGTTCCTCTCACAAACTAACATTATTCTGATGAAGGGGTTGCAAACACAAAACAAGTACATTGATATCCCCTGATGGAAGATAGCACATGATGACACACATGATTGTTCAGGCTCCCTACTTTTGAGGTCAGACCACTGCTTCCTCAATTGTTCTTTAGCCCGTTTAGTGCCAAATGTTTGGTCAAGAGCGGTGAAAACTGAGGCCATTATTTTGTCCTTCCGCATATTGGGTCGGGTGTACGGTCCTTTTTTGCCATCATAGTCCTCCCTTCTCAATATGGACACCATCTCCACCATCTCTTCAAAGGCCATGTTGGTGGCCTTATATCTCTTCCTGGATCTGGATGATTGTGGTTCCGGGCTTTCCTGCGCGCTACTTGCAGATAATCTCTCTGCCATCTTTCTCTATATACTGCCACTGCGCAATAAAAAGTGAAGGGGCAGGGACAAATCGTACTAAAGAACGTCAGGGGCGGGCAACGCAGGCATAGCATGACACATGCGCAGTGTATCTAAAGCTATTACACTGGCCTACGTATGTCCGAGCGGAAGTAGCGAGCGTCAGAAACGAAGGTAAGATTAAACGTGGGTGTGTGTTTGGTGAATGTGTTTGGTGTGTGTGTGTGTGTGTGTGTATATGTGTACCCTAGATTCTGCAAAAAATAATACTGGGTGTTTGGACTGACTTTACAGTTTTTATCTTGTCTTTCAGCAAAAATGAATCCCTTTAAGGATGCTGAATTTTTGACACGTTTCATTGATCTGTATCAAGAAAAAAGAAACCTGTGGGAGGTCAAGCACCCATTATATTCGAATAGAGATGCAAGGAAGGCAACACTGGGCACACTTTTGGAATTTGTGAAGACTCGAGTCCCCCAGGCAGACCTTAATTTTCTGGATAGTAAAATTGGTGTCTTGCGCAATATGTACAAGCGGGAACACAATAAGTTCCAGGAGTCCCACAGATCAGGAGCAGCAGCAGACCAGATTTATGTCCCCAAGCTGTGGTACTACTAAAAACTGCGATTTCTGGATGACCAGACAGAAGCAAGGCAATCACTTTTGACCCTTCCCTCCAGCCTACCCTCCACCCTTCCCTCCAGCCTTCCCTCCTGCTCCACCCTTCCCTCCAGCCTTCCCTCCACCTCCACCCTTCCCTCCACCCCAGCTGAGGAGTCCCAGGAAGAACTGGGCCCTTTCATCCTTGATGAAGTGGATGCGCCCAGCTTCAGCCAGGTATACTTTTTTTGTGAATTTGGGATTGTGTAAATATTAATGATGTAAACGTAAAAAATTTTGAAGTGCTTCACCAAAAATGACTTTATCACAATTATTAATATGTAGACATATCACTAGACAGTAGTGGCCAAAAATATACTTCAAATATTGGTGAGCAGCTAGAATAATGGTGGGGTCAAAAAGATAGCCTTTACTATTTGTTTAGAATTATATTTGCAAGTCATGATCTGAAAATTGTGTGTGATTGCGTAACCCAAAATTACAACTACCGGTATGTCCCTTTTTTTTACCCAGGAAGAGCTCAGCCAGGAGGAGGCCATGCCCAGAGGTATACAGGAGGAGGCCTTGCCCAGTGGGAGAGAGGAGGAGGCCGTGACTGGGCCCAGTAGAAGCCTCACGGAATGTCAGGTGCCTCCCCTCCGCATTAGCACAAAAAGGCCCAGGAAGATGACCCGAACAGAGGAGGAATCACTAGCCCTCATTTGGGAAGCCAGCCAAATCCTGAGCACACCACCCAATGCTGAAGAGGCGTATGGAACATATATGGCCACCAGATTGCTGGAACTAGAAAAGGGGCAACGCCTCCTCTGTGAGGGTCTTATTTTTCAAGCGTATCAGAAGGGCTTGAGAGGGGAGCTTACTGAAAAAAACATATATAGCAGATGAAGCCACTCCTCCTGCTACTCCTCCTCCTCCTGCCCCTAGTACACCACCAGAGGCACAGCCTCCAAGGAAGGCTGCAGATAAGTGTGGAGGGAAGGCTGCAGGGCAGCATGCAGGGAAGGCTCCACGGAAGAGTTGAAGGTGATTGCCTGGCTTCTGTCTGGTCTGACTTCTGACTGTGCTCCCTAGTCGCAAGATACCAATTTTATTGATGTGATGTCCTGGGGGACAAAAGGCTTCACACATTCCAAAAGTGTCTCCAGTGTTGCCTTCCTCATTTCTGTTTTGACCAAAATAAATGTATATTTTTGTTACCTTACATTATTGACTATGTGTTTTGATTCAAAAAGGACATTTGGTTTGTGAGTAGGCAGGTACAGGTCAAAAAGACTATGTGGGTTATTTACAAAAGGCTAAATCATTTTGCAATTCAAGTGCAAAGTGCACTTTATAAATTGCTCTGCAAGTGCACTTGTTGGAAGTGCAGTCGCTGTAAATCTGAGGGGAAGATCTGAAATGAGGGGAAGCTCTGCGGATTTTATCATACAATCATGTGCAAGAGAAATGTTTTTTTTTGGGGTTCCTTGCATGTGCCCATCGGATCCACAGCGAATGCACTTCCAAATGCTATTTCAGTGCAATTCCAAGTACAATTTGCACTTGTAGTGAAAAATGAATTTGCCTTTTGAAAATAACCCCCCTATGTCTAATTAACAAGGGACACCAACCTCATTAAGGTTCATTAAAACAATAAAAATTATTAAAGTTATTGTGGTAACTTGAAACTCAAAAAAAATAAACTAACATTTTGTATAATTTAGCACACATTGTAAAATAGATATTGTTTAAATCTCAAAAAAATAAAGATGAGTCCAAAAAATAATTTTCTATTTTAGTTCTGGAGATCTGGCTTTTAAAAAATATCATATTAGTCATGGCATGAGGATAAATCATGAAGAAAGTAGTTTGTGAGAACTCTGTGTGAATATAAGCAGCAAAACAACTTCATTCCTCTCACATTATAAAGAAAAAAAGAATGTGCTGTATTAAAAGATCACAGAAGAGGAATGTGCTAGCTTATACGAAGGCTAGTTTTACCAGACCGAGCGCTTCCGTCTTGTACTTGCCTCAGAGCATGCGTCAGTTTTGGTCCGTCGGACTAGCACACAGACGACCGGTATGTACGCTAGAAAGCAGAGTCCATCGGACAGATTTGAAACGCGTTTCAAATCTAAGTCCGTCAAACTTTGGAGAAAAAAAAGTCTGCTGGAGCCCACACACGAGCGAATTGTCTGACGAAATCCGGTACGCCGGACCAAGTATGCCGTAAAATCCGATCGTGTGTACGCGGCATCACAGTTTTGAAGGCCATAAAATGCCAAGATGGCACAACCCCCCCAAATGACCCCATTTTGGACAGTAGACACCCCAAGCTATTTGCTGAGAGGCATGTTGAGTCCATGGAATATTTTATATTTTGACACAAGTTGCGGGAAAATTACAAACTTTTTTTTTTTTTTGCACAAAGTTGTCACTAAATGATATATTGCTCAAACATGCCATGGGCATATGTGGAATTACACCCCAAAATACATTCTGCTGCTTCTTCTGAGTACGAGGATACCACATGTGTGGGACTTTTTGGGAGCCTAGCTGTGTACGGGGCCCCGAAACCAAGCACCGCCTTCAGAATTTCTAAGGGCGTACATTTTTGATTTCACTCCTCACTACCTATCACAGTTTTGAAGGCCATAAAATGCCAAGATGGCACAACCCCCCCCCCAAATGACCCCATTTTGGAAAGTAGACACCCCAAGCTATTTGCTGAGAGGCATGTTGAGTCCATGGAATATTTTATATGTTGACACAAGTTGCGGGACAGTGACAAATTTTATTTATTTATTTATTCATTTATTTTTTGCACAAAGTTGTCACTAAATGATATATTGCTCAAATATGCCATGGGCATATGTGGAATTACACCCCAAAATATATTCTGCTGCTTCTCCTGAGTACGGGGATACCACGTGTGTGGGACTTTTTGGGAGCCTAACTGCATACGGGGCCCCAAAAACCAATCACTGCCTTCAGGCTTTCTAAGGGCGTAAATTTTTTATTTCACTCTTCACTGCCTATCACAGTTTAGGAGGCCATGGAATGCCCAGGTGGCACAAACCCACCCAAATGACCCCATTTTGGAAAGTAGACACCCCAAACTATTTGCTGAGAGGCATGGTGAGTATTTTGCAGCTCTCATTTGTTTTTGAAAATGAAGGAAGAAAATAAATTTTTTTTTCTTTTTTCAATTTTCAAAAACTTTGTGACAAAAAGTGATGTCTGCAAAATACTCACTATACCTCTCAGCAAATAGCTTGGGGTGTCTACTTTCCAAAATGGGGTCATTTGGGGGGGGTTGTGCCACCTGGGCATTCCATGGCCTCCGAAACTGTGATAGGCAGTGAAGAGTGAAATAAAAAATGTACGCCCTTAGAAAGCCTGAAGGCGGTGCTTGGTTTTCGGGGTCCCGTACGCGGCTAGGCTCCCAAAAAGTCTCACACATGTGGTATCCCCGTACTCAGGAGAAGAAACAGAATGTATTTTGGGGTGTAATTTCACATATTCCCAAAGCATGTTTGAGCAATAACTCATTTAGTGACAACTTTGTGCAAAAAAAAAAAAAATTGTCTTTTTCCCGCAACTTGTGTCACAATATAAAATATTCCATGGACTCGACATGCCTCTCAAGAAATATCTTGGGGTGTCTACTTTCCAAAATGGGGTCATTTGGGGGGGTTTTGAACTGTCCTGGCATTTTATGCACAACATTTAGAAGCTTATGTCACACATCACCCACTCTTCTAACCACTTGAAGACAAAGCCCTTTCTGACAATTTTTGTTTACATGAAAAAATATTTTTTTTTGCAAGAAAATTACTTCCCCAGACGACGTCAGTTACAGACGAAACGTACGTCGGGAGGGTGACGTTCTGACATCATCGCTTTTCACTTGGACGGACACTCGCCAGCCGGCCGGCGAATTCGCTCTCCTTTCACTTCATAATTGTAAGTGTTTTACTGTATTTAAATAAATTTGGTATACAGAGTCACACTATGGATACCTCTTCTTCATTCCTATGTCTGTGATTCGGGGATTGATACTTCTCTATACATGCCCGTGACTACGCCGCCCGAGGGATGCCCTAATGCTGGTTGGATATCCAGGCCTCACTTCATCTAGCTTGCCTGCCGCCTGTCATAAGCGCATAAAGGGACGTTCCAGATCTAGTGTCCATCCGACTTCTGGTTTATCGATAAGCTTATTTGAGCTTACTATTTGGTAAGCGTGCATTTCTGGTGGTGGAGGATCACTATGATGGGTGTTTTCCTAGTTTCCATCTTTCCACATCGATCCCTATGAACAGCGATCAAGGGTCTATTCTCATTGCTTAGTAGACTTTCTGTTCATCTGATTTATTGACTTGGTGTTCTTATTTTTTACTTTCACTTTATGTGTTTTGGTATTATTGTTTTGCATGCACTTGGTATTAGTCAGATACCATTTTTGATTTTTTAGAATTTCACTCGTGTATACGAATTCACACATTTGTCATTTATTTTTTCACATATATGTTTAGAGGGTATAGCGCAGTTTTTTTCTTTTTATTACATTTGACGCCAGACCGACGCTGGCGTTCGCCTTTGCGCGAGAGCAGGGGGGAACAGGGATGCTTTTTTTTTTTCTTTATTATTTTTTTGTTTTTTTATCCTATTTTTAAACTGTTCCTTTCATTTCTTTTTATCATTTTTATTGTTATCTCAGGGAATGTAAATATCCCCTATGATAGCAATAGGTAGTGACAGGTACTCTTTTTTGAAAAAATTGAGGTCTATTAGACCCTAGATCTCTCCTCTGCCCTCAGAGCATCTGACCACACCAAGATTGGTGTGATAAAATGCTTTCCCAATTTCCCAATGGCGCTGTTTACATCCGGCGAAATCTAAGTCATGAAATGCTCGTAGCTTGCTGTTTCTTAGGCCATAAAGATGATTGGAGCCATTCTGGTCTTTCATCAGCTCTATGGTCAGCTGGCTGAATCACCGGCTGCATTCTCGGGTTCCCTGTTGGGACAGAAGAGCCAGAGAAAACCATGGAAGACGGTGGGAGGGGGGGACATCCCCTCCCACTGCTTGTAAATGCAGTCTAGAGGCTAATTCGCCGCTAGGATTGCTTTTACATGAAAGCCGACCGCTGGCTGAAAAGAATGATACCAAGATGATACCTAAACCTGCAGGCATCATTCTGGTATAACCACTCAAAGTTCAGCAACATACCAGTACGTTGCTGGTCCTTGTTGGGCATATATTGTAATCTTTTTTTTCTTGCAGCCTGTGGGCTGAATGAAAAAAAGAGATTGATCGGTGGGTATGCCCACCATTAGAATACCTCCCTTCATCCACCCACTTCTAATGATGGGCATACATGCACCATTTATATATGCCGAAGCATGGAGTCATCCGCCCCAAAAGTTAGGAGCAAATCGCTCCTCCGCCCCTGCTGCCCCCATGCTCTGGCATATATGCTCTTTTTTTTAAATGTGGTGGTGAAATCACCTCCGACAGCGCTGAAGTCACAGCTTTATGTATCGTGGGAGCAAACTCTGTTGCTGTCAAGATAAATAAAGCCGCGCTGCAACTGAATGGCGTACCTGCTAAGCAAATGATGGTTAACAATAAAACAAAATAACACTACAGTATAACAGTAATGTCCCGTACACACGGTCGGACTTTCCAACGGAAAATATGTGATTGGAGCTTGTTGTCGGAAATTCCAACCGTGTGTGGGCTCCATCGGACATTTTCCATCGGATTTTCCGACACACAAAGTTTGAGAGCAGGCTATAAAAGTTTCCGACAACAAAATCCGATCGCGTCAATTCCGACCGTGTGTGGCCAATTCCGACGCACAAAGTGCCACGCATGCTCAGAAGAAATTCTGAGACGGAACAGCTCGGTCTGGTAAAATTAGCGTTCGGAATGGATAGAGCACTTTCGTCAGGATGCAATGTTTAAAATAGTTTAATACAGCGCACGCTCTTCTTCTTTATAATGCTAGAAGAATGAAGTAGTTTTGCTGCTCATATTCACACAGACTTCTCACAAACTTCTTTCTTTATTATTTATCGTGATTCCCTCAATATATTTCGATTTCTCACATCTGACAAAAAAAATATATATTATTTTTTTGGGGGTTTGTATTTTTTTCAAGGCTGATTTTTTTTGTTTTTTTAAATTTTTTTGGGTTTGTATTTTTTTCAAGGCCGATCTTTGTTTTATTTTATTTTTAGTTTTACTCCAGAATATTTTTGTGTGTGTTTTGTGTGTCAAGTTACCACAACACCATTATTATCTTGTATTATTTAATCTCTAGGAGATTGCTTGGTGTTGGTGTCCATTGTTAATTTCACATTGTATTTTTGAAATGTACCTGCCTCCTCACAAACAAACTGTCCTTTATGAAGGAAAACACACATAGGCGAGTATAATTGAAACAAAAATTCCTTTATTAAGGGCTCAGAACCAAACAAAGAGGGAGGCAACGCTGGCGAAACAGCAGAAATTGGCGAAGCCTTTGGCCCCCAGGGCACACATCAATTATTTAACAGCAAAATTGGTGTCCTGAGGAGTCCATATCTAAGGGAGTGCAGTCTGGTCCAGAAGTCCCAGAGATCATGAAAGCAGCACATGACATACATGTCCCCAGGCTGTGGTCATACAAGAGGCTGCATATTTTGTCAGACCAGACTGAACCCAGGGTCATCAGTCTCTGGTCTTCCTTCCACGCTTCCTTCCCGGCTGTGGCTCTGGTGTTGGAGGCGTGGCAGAAGGAGGAGTAGGACCTGGAGGATGAGGAGGAGTAGGATCTGGAGGAGGAGGAGGACCTGGAGGAGGAGGAGGAGGACCATGGGTGAGGTGACAAATGTGGGTTGCACATGTGATTTGGCCCCTCAACCCCTTATTTAGAGCTTCCAAAATTAAAAACTCACATAGGGGTCGTTGGCCCTCCTCCATCTGCATCATTTTGCATGCTGCACCTCCACACTGTGGGGTGTTCTGAGGGCCTCAGTAGCCTTCCAAAATAGGCCTATGGCAGCCTCCTCCAGGTTACTCTTCTTCCTGCCACTTTGTCTTTGAAGGCGGAGGGGAGGGACCTGGGTATCGGGCAGCCTGCTTGGCCCAGCCACCTCCTGGCTGGGACATGGTTTTAGTTTTTGCTTCATCAATCACAATCATAAATTAGTAATCCAAACTAACATCTATTTAACATCATTGATTGGACAACTAGAAATATTTAGAAGAATGCTATACCTGGCTCAAGCTGGACTCCTCCACATGTTACTGCCTGGAAGGCCAAGGTTGGACATTAGAAGCCTCAGCTGGGGGGGAAGGAAGCATGGAAGGAAGAGTGGAGAGTGCTGGCCTGGGTTCAGTCTGACCTGCCAGAAAATGCAGCCTGTCATAGTACCACAGCCTGGGGACATAAATGTCATCTGCTGCTCCTGGTCTCTGGGAATCCTGGACCTTCTTGTGCTTCCTTAGATAAGTGCTCCTCATGCCACCAATTAGGATCTTCAAATAGGTGATGTCTGCCGTGGGGATCACCGGCTTCACAAATTGCAGCAAATTATCCAGCGCTGCCTTCCTCTTTGGTTCTTATATTCAGGGTGGTTTATCTGCCACAGACAGGGCAGCTCCCTGAACATATCTATGAAGATTGGCATAAAGTCCTGATCCTTCAAGATATCCATTGTAACTGCAAGACACAACACAAGACAAACCCTAATGTCAGCCTAAAGTCTTTTAAACATGTGCAAATACAGGCCTCAATCTAGAAGCAGTATAGACCCAATTTTAAATATTACCTTCGTTATCACGATCGGCGCCTCCGTTACTCCTTCCTTCGCTCACAGATCGTACGTACTACGCACGCGTGTTATGCTTTATAGACACTGCGCATGCGGGAAACTCCGCCCGCCCCTGACGTTCTTTCTAGTCTATTCCCCGCCCCTTCTCGTTCGTCGCAGTGGGGGAAGAGCACATGGCGGAGACAGAGCAGGTGTCTGATAATTACAGCAACGAGGAGGAGGAGGAGGAAAGCCCGGAGCCTGAAACGTCCCGATCCTGGAAGAGACGATTTAAGGCATCAAATATGTCCTTTGGGGAGATGTTGGAGATGGTGGACATCCTGAAGAAGGCTGACTATGACGGGAAGTATGGACCTTACCCCAACCCCATTGTCAGAAAGGCTAAGATCATGGCGAAAGTAGTCAAAAGTCTGCACCGGAATTTCGGGGTACGATGATCCAAGGATCAGCTCAGGAAGCGGTGGTCAGACCTGAAATTAAGGGAGCATGAGCAGTACAGAAGGATCGGGAGAGTGCTGCAAAAAAGTAAGTAGTAGGGATTAGCTTCGAGTTCGAGTCGAACATCGGCTGTTCGCCAGTTCGTCGTACGGCGAACAATTTGGGGTGTTCGCGGCAAATTCGAATGCCGCGGAACACCCTTTAAAAGTCAATGGAAGAAATCAAAAGTGCTAATTTTAAAGGCTTATATTCATGGTATTGTCATAAAAAGTGTTTGGGGACCTGGGTCCTGCCCCAGGGGACATGAATCAATGCAAAAAAAAGTTTTAAAAATGGCCGTTTTTTCGGGAGCAGTGATTTTATTAATGCTTAAAGTGAAACAATAAAAGTGTAATATCCCTTTAAATTTCGTACCTGGGGGGTGTCTATAGTATGCCTGTAAAGGGGCGCATGTTTCCTGTGTTTAGAACAGTCCGAGAGCAAAATGACATTTCAAAAGAAAAAAAGTCATTTAAACTACTCGCGGCTATTAATGAATTGCCGGTCCGACAATACACATAAAAGTTCATTGATAAAAACGGCATAGAAATTCCCCACAGGGGAACCCAGAACCAAAATTTAAAAAAAAAATGACGTGGGGGTCCCCCTAAATTCCATACCAGGCCCTTCAGGTCTGGTATGGATATTAAGGGGAACCCCGGGCAAAATTAAAAGAAAAAATTGGCGTGGGGTCCCCCTCAAAATCTATACCAGACCCTACAGGTCTGGTATGGGATTTAAGGGGAAGCCCGCGCCAAAATAAAAAAAAAAAAACGGCGTGGGGTCCCCCTAAAAATCCATACCAGACCCTTATCCGAGCACGCAACCTGGCATGCCACAGGAAAAGAGGTGGGGACGAGAGAGTGCCCCCCCTGCTGAACCGTACCAGGCCACATGCCCTCAACATTGGGAGGGTGCTTTGGGGTAGCCCCCCAAAACACCTTGTCCTCATGTTGAAGAGGACGAGGACAAGGGCCTCATCCTCACAACCCTTGGCCGGTGGTTGTGGAGGTCTGCGGGCGAGGGGCTTATTGGAATCTGGAAGCCCCCTTTAACAAAGGGACCCCCAGATCTCGGCCCTCCCCCCTGTGTGAAATGGTAAGGGGGTACAAGAGTACCCCTACCATTTCACTAAAAAAGTGTCAAAAATGTTAAAAATGACAAGAGACAGTTTTTGACAATTTCTTTATTTAAATGCTTCTTCCTGGTTCTTCTGGTTCTTCCTCCGGTGTTCTCATCCGACATCTTCCTCCGTGGCGTTGGCGTCTTCTTCCCTTCTTCTCCTCGGGCCGCTCCGCATCCATGATGGCATGGAGGGAGGCTCCCGCTGTGTGACGCTTCTCTCTTCATCTTCTTCTCTTCATCTTCATCTTCTTCTCCTTATCTTCTTGTCTTCTTCTTCTTCTCGGGCCGCTCCACATCCATGATGGCATGGAGGGAGGCTCCCGCTGTGTGACGCTTCTCCTCTTCTAACGGTTCTTAAATAACGGGGGGCGGAGCCACCCGGTGACCCCACCCCCCTCTGACGCACAGGGACTTGACGGGGACTTCCCTGTCGCATTCCCGTGATGTCAGAAGGGGCAGGGTTACGTAATGGGTGACCCCGCCCCCTCTTGGACAATTGTACCCCACTTCCAAGCAATGTTAGATATTCCGATTTCTGCCATGAAATATCTGTGTGCTAAGTATACCTATTTTTTTTTACATAGGGGAGAAAAGACTCGGAGGACACCCCTCATCCGAGGAGACAACAGACCCCCCCACCTCATGAAGAAGTGGAGACCCACCAAAGACAACAGGAGGAGTAGGAGGAAGGAGATGTGGTGGAAATAGTCACCACAACAGGTGAGTGTCTGCGACCACAGGCTCGGGTAAGAGATGGATGGCGGCATATTTATAATACATGGTGTGTTTTTGTTTCTATCTTTTTAGGTGATCGTGATGTTGTGGATCCCGGTCATTTCACCTCTGAAAGTGCACAGATCCTGATCGGGGAGATCATGGGGGACTTGGAAAACATCCTGAAAAACATCAATGATGTTCAAAAAAAATTTAAGAACATCATTGATGTTTTAGGGAGAGTTTAAAACCCCTCAAAATCCCTTCATTTTTTGTTGTTTTTTGGTATCTAAAAATTTCAAACATTTTTTGACATATTCGCGAAAAGCCAAATTTTGAAGATGCACACAGTGTGTCAACATGTGCTATCTGCCATCACGGGAGATCAATGTATGCGTTTTGGGGGTGCAACCCCTTCCTTAATAATAAAGTAGCTGGGAGGAAGGGGTTGCACCCCCAAAACATGTCCCTTGATCCCCCATGATGGCAGGTCGCACATGTTGACATTCGGCAATTTGTGTGCATCTTCAAAATTTGGCTTTTCCAGGGGTGACTTCACCCCATCTGAATGCAATGTCAAACACAGTTTAGAAATACTCATGTCTGATATTGCCTTCAATTTCTACAAAAGTTGAACTTTGTAAGTTCCAGATTTGTGGCTTTCTTGTTGGATTTAAACATGCCTGTTTTACCTTAAATGGACATTTCTACTTTTAGTAATGTGACCCAAAAAATTGTTATACAACAAACATGTTGGTTTGTTTTAAAAACCTTTTACAAATGCACATGTGATTGTGCTGGTATTAAAAAGATTGATAATCAAGAATGTGTGGATTATTGTTTTAATGCTCCAAAACTTTTGTTGTGCTCAAATTGGTGTTTTCTGTGACAATGGGGATAATTTCCTAAGGGCAAATCCACTTTGCACTACAAGTGCAGTTTCAACTGCACTTGTAGTGCAAAGTGTCTTTGCCTTTAGTAAATAACACCCAACAGTGCTTTGTAATGTTACACAATCACGCCATTTTCAGGACTCACCACATTTCTGTCAGGGTCAGTTAAAAGAAACACAAGCAGTAAATGTCACCAAAGATTTTAGTAGTTAAAATGATTATTTTATTTTCCAAATGTTTCAGACATTTTCTGGCATATTGATGCCATATTGAAGTATTCAAGGTATCTTAGACGGACCTCACGGGCTCTCAGGGGGGGGGCAAGCCAGGACGGGCAGTTTCAAGCGCCGTCAGGGTTGGTTCATTATGAATTCCGGCCTCAGGCCCAACTGAGGCAGCATAGCTGGCAGAATTTTGCCTTAAAAAGTTGTGTAGGACACACAACGCCAGGATGATATGATTCAGTTTGTACTCCGCCATGTGTATGTGTAATAGGCGGAACCGGCTGGCCATGATTCCAAATGTGTTCTCCACCACTCTTCTGGCTCTGGCCAGCCGGTAATTAAAAACCCTCTGGTCCGGGGTGAGGGTCCTCATCAGGAATGGCCGCATAAGATGGTCCCCCAGCGCAAACGCTTCATCCGCAACGAAGACGAATGGGAGTCCTTCCGCATTGTCTTCTGGAGGTGGCAAGTCCAAGCTGCCATTCTGGAGATGCCTGTAGAACTCCGTCCATCGGACGATGACTCCACCATCGGACATCCGGCCATTCTTCCCCACGTCCACATACAGGAACACGTAAGTAGTCGACACCACTGCCGACATCACAATACTATTGAACCCCTTGTAATTGTAATAGTATGACCCCGAGTTGGGTGGTGGGACGATGTGGACGTGTTTCCCATCAATTGCCCCTCTGCAGTTAGGAAAGTCCCACCGCTGGGCAAAGTGTGAGGCCACAGTCTACCATTCCTGTGGGTTGGAAGGAAACTGTGGAGTCAAACAAGAAAAATAAATAAATCATTTAGCACATAAACAGGGAAAGCAGATTAGACACAAACATTCTTGGCCAACATCAGTATATCATTTATTTTAGGGAGTTTTGAAAGACCAAGGTATAAGGTCCACCTATCAGATCCCCCCCCCCCCATGGGCCATTTCTAACATTTTAGGGTGGGGGGAGATCTTTTGGACAGGTAACCCTCTCCACTTCATTGAGAGATGAATGCCTAAATAATGTGTATTACTTTGGCCAGCCCCTCGTTACTTACACTACTGACAGCCCACTGGACAGGTAAAAAGTGTCATAATACAAAGATATAAATACACACTGTACACATTTTAGAACATTTGGACATTCTGCTATTACCTATCAAGAAAATAATAGTATACAAAAACTTGAAACAGTACCATTTGAAAGTATACAGGTAGGCCCTTGCACTACATGCTTTGGGGAATTCATCCATACATCTGACCACAAAAGAGGTGAGTATAGTGTGTATGGGTTTGGCAAAGTCAGCAGATAGAGGATTGTTATCAGTTGACTTAGCAGTTGGGGGGAGGGAGGGTTCAAAATGATTGGGGGACCCAAAAATAAAAAACCTCTGCCAATCTGCCTGAATTTAAAGCACACATCACATTTATAAACATTTTAGGGGGTATTTAGGGTAAAGCACTACTATGGAGCTGACAAAATACATTGTTAAGTGACTACATGAGGTGAATATAGGGCCAGGAGAGCATGCTGGGGAGGCAAATGAAGGCAAATATGTATGAAGGACCAAAAAAATAATTACATAAAAATCCAGCATGCATGAGAACAAAGGGGATATTCACAGCATATTACAATCATGGTAATTAGGGAATGAGGAAAGAAATACAATATATTATCAAACATTAAATACAATAAAATGTGATGTTAAACGATAAAACTTACCTTAATATACTCCTTCTGCAGGACCTGGATGATGGCAGAACAGGTCTCTGGGATAATGATCCCCAGAGCCTGGGAGGAGATGCCTGTCGAGAACTTCAAGTCCTGCAGGCTTCTCCCCGTTGCCAAGTACCGCAGGGTGGTGACTAGCCTCTGCTCCGGAGTGATGGCTTGCCTCATGCAGGTATCCTGCCTGCTGATATAGGGGGTCAGCAAAGCCAACAAACGGTGAAATACGGGGTCCGTCATCCGGAGAAAGTTCCTGAAATCGTCAGGATTATTCTCACGGATCTCATGGAGCAAAGGCATGTGACAGAACTGGTCACGCTGGAGCAACCAATTCTTCGTCCATGAACTCCTCCCCACCCTGTTCATGGACTGGACTTGTGTCAAGGTAAGGACCCCAACACCAAGCCCCCGCACAGCATGAACTCTATGAGGAGTACATATACGCAACATGGCTAGAAAACAGTCGGCTGCTCAGAACGAAGTAACAGAACGCACTGAAGAACAGCAAGGCCTGTGAAGAGCGACCTGAAAAACAGCAACGAGCAGACAAGATCGCACAGAAAATTCCAATAAGAACTGACTGCACGCACTGAAGAACAGATACAAACCCACAAGCACAAACTGAACAGCAGAAAACAATCTGAAAACCATGAGTCTGAAAAAGCATGAATCGTCTCTCACCAAACTTTTACTAACACGAGATTAGCAAAAGGAGCCCAAAAGGTGCCACGCTTCGTTCTGAACTGGCCTTTTCTAGTCTCGTCATACGTGGTGTACGTCACCGCGTTCTTGGCGATCGGAAATCCCGACAACTTTGTGCGACCGTGTGTATGCAAAACAAATTTGAGCCAACATCCGTCGGAAAAAATCCATGGATTTTGTTGTCGGAATGTCCGATCAATGTCTGACCGTGTGTACGGGGCATAAGACTTACCATACCTGCAAAGCAAATACAAAAAAACATAGTAAAAAATAGAACATTTTTTAACGCAACCTGTGCCTAAAATATATATATGCCGAAGCATGGGGGCATCCTCCCGCAAAAGGTAGGAGCAAATCGCTCCTCCGCCCCTGCTGCCCCTATGCTTCGGCATATATGCTGAAGTATGTAACTGTGGTGGTAAAATCACCTCTGACAGTGCTGGAGTCACGGCTTTATGTATCGTGGGAGCAAACACTGTTGCTGTCAAGATAAATAAGTCCACGCTGCAGCTGAATTGCGTACTTGAAAACAAAAAAAAATGGTTAACAATAAAACACAGTAAACAGTAAAGTATAAAAAAATTGCATATCTGAAAAGCAAACATGATAAAACATAATAACATAATAACAATAAAGCAGAATAGAATACAGTAAAAAAAGAGCAGAACAATAGAGAGGGAATAGAGAGAGAGAGAGAGAGAGAGAACAATAAAACAACAACTATTTTTGTTTTTTTATTTTATTTTTTTTGTGTTTTTTTTTTTTTTTTTACTTTTTTTTTTTACACTTTTTTTTGTAACTTTAACTTTTGTAGCTGGTACCAGGTTTGGGTCTCTCAAAATGCAATGGCATCTTGGGAGACCCTGTGAAAGTGTGTCCTAGTCTGTGCAGTGCTGCACCCTTCGCTAATACTCGTGTATGGTAGCGTTCAAAACATTCACCAATGCAAAGACCAGGATTGTCAGGACAGGGGGGACAATAATAGCGGGTGTCACGCCTATATCCGCGCTTTCTGCAGACACGACATTTTCTTTGGGAGGCTCGTTGGGTAGGGGTACGCGGGAGGACATAAGGAAAATGCCTCTCATGCAGCCGGCTTACTGCATTTGGATTGGGAAGGTGAGGTGGAGCACCGTCTGGAAACAGAAGGGCTCTGACTAACTCTTCCTGGAATTTAAGGAAGGATCCAGTCCGTCCTGAAGCTCTGTATAGTACATGAGCGTTCAGCAAAGCCAATTGAAATAAGTATACAGACACTTTTTTATACCAGCGTCTGGCCTTACGGGCAACTAGGTACGGTGCCAACAACTGGTCGTTGAGGTCCACCCCTCCCATATTGAGGTTATATTCGTGGACATAGAGGATATTATCCCTCCACTTCATAGCGAGCAAATTATTACACTGCAAGCAGGCTCTCTCCCCAAGTCTAAGAAGGGAATCTACAAGCCGCTGGGGAAAGCTCCGGCGATTATTGCCATATGCTCCAATCTGATGATCAAAAAGGTGACTAAAAAGTGGCACGCTCGTGTAATAATTGTCCACATATAAGTGGTACCCCTTTCCGAATAAGGGTGACACCAAGTCCCACACAATCTTGCCAGCGCTTCCTATGTAGTCAGGGCAGTTTGTCGGCTCTACGTGACTATCTTTTCCCTCGTAAACCATAAAACTACATGTATAGCCTGTGGCCCTGTCACAGAGCTTATATATCTTGACCCCGTATCTGGCACTCTTGCTGGGAAGGTACTGTTTGAAAGACAAGCAGCCAGAAAACTTAATCAGTGACTCATCAACGCAGACAACTTGATAGGGAGTAAACAAGTCTGCAAAACGTTGGTTGAAGTGGTTTACGAGGGGCCAAATTTTGTAGAGCCGATCGTATACAGGGTCTCCACGAAGACGACAGAGTTCATTGTTGTTGAAATGCATGAACTGCAAGATCTGCTCATATCGTTCCCTGGTCATGGAGGCAGAGAACACGGGCATATGGTAAATTGGGTCAGTGGACCAATATGGCCGCAATGTACTCATTTTAACTATGCCCATGTCGAGGGATAGGCCCAGAAAGATCTTAAATTCGGAAACCGTAATTGGTTTCCAATCTCTGGCAAGGGAGGACTGGGGATTAGCGGCGATGTATTGATCAGCATACAAATTACTTTGGTCCACAATAGATCTATAGAGATCTTCAGTGAAAAACAGTGAATAAAAAAAAATCAAAAATCAATAAAAATGTTGGACTAGCTTCAGTTACGATCCCAAGAATCGACGATTAAATGTAATTCCTAGTTAATAGGTATAGGCCTTTATGGGCAGTGGGGGGGCGGCCCAAAAATTCCAAAAATCCCCTTTTCACTTACATGTTAAAATTGTATTGCATGGATGTATTCCTCTCTTTTTCTTTCCCTTTCATTTTTTTTTTTTTTTTTTTTTTACCTGATGTACTTGCGATATTACCTGTACAAGCTAGACAACCAATTTGTATATGTCTTTATGTCTTTGTGTCTTATAAGGAAAATTTGAATAAAAATAAATTTAAAAAAAAAAAAAAAAAAATCAAGTGACTTAAAATCAACTGTTTCCACCTGAATGCCGGGTTGGCCAGTGAATGGGGGAAGTATGGGTGCTGCAGAAGTGGTGGATTCCCAATTAGGATTGGCGAATGCAGCAGGAAGGGCACTATGGGCTCGACGGGCCTGTCTTTGTCTTCTTGGTGGCAGCGGGACACTACTTGTGCTTGCCACCTCACCAGCTTGAACTGCACTTATGGGACTCGCCACGTCACCATGTGTTACTGCAGTGCTGGTTTGACTACGACCAGGGTGCACTAGGCCGCTGGTGCTTGCCAGTTCACCAGAAGGGTGAGCGGCACTAGTACTTCTCTGCTCCATACGAGAGCCCTGCGGTTCTTGCACCTCAACAGCAGAAGAAGATCGGGGTCTGGTACGCCTGACCTTGGCAGGGACCACAACTCCATCTGTCATGGAGCCACTGTCGTCTACAGGATCATATGCTGAGCCTGAATCTGACAGATGAGTGACTTCCTCTTCACTATCTGTCATGCTCAGAAATGTGTAGGCCCCTTCACTAGTGTACCTTCGATTTGCCATTTTGGGCTCTAAATTTACTGGTACACTAGTGAGACTCACAGGTAAAAAAGCTCCTGACTGTTAGCGACTGATTCAAACGCTACCAAAAAAACTGTTAGCGATCGCAGGGATCAGGCCTGACTCTGCAAACGCTGCAGTTAAGTGTGTTGTGTTTTGTAAGTGACAGTGATCGATCGATACTTCACTTGGGTGGGCTGGGCTGGCGAGGGGCAAAACGCAGGTGCTAGCAGGTATCTGGGCTGATCCCGCTAACACTGCGTTTTTGGGAACCCTAAACTGCTGGGGACACTAGTATGGATCTGATCAGATCAGATATTGATCCGTTCAGATACTATACCACTAATGGAGGTGTATGCTGCGTGCAAGGGTGTTAGCGGTACTGACACTAATGTGACGCTGCCTGGGGCGACGCAGACCCTAACTGACCCTAAAACTGATATCACTGAAATCAGGGGGTTAAACCTTTATTGGGTAATAAACGGCGGGTATAAAAAACAAACTAACCAGTGTCACCCGTAATACTTATACGGTGATCACTGGTGAAAGTGTTAACTAGGGGGCAATCAGGGGGTTAAAATCTTTATTAGGTAGTATATGGGGGTACCTGACGCTATAAAAAGCTGACGGTGGACCTAAATACTTACCTGGCTAACTAGTGTCACCTGTGACACTAAATAGTAGTGAGTAGTGAGTCTGTACGAAAAGGCTTCACGAGGAGAGATGACATCACTTCCTCTGCTTCTGTTTACATTACAGAAGCAGAGGAAGCTTCTCATTTGCCAGGAGCAATCATGAGGAAGAGGCCATGAATCAGTGGCCTCCCTCTCAGGACGGATCGCTCCTGGAATAATGCCGACTGCCTCGGCGTCGGGGGTGGGGGGGGAGTAACGTACCCATACGTTACTGTGCCTGCCCGTGCCATTCTGCCGCAGTATATCTGCGTGAGGCGGTCGGCAAGTGGTTAAAAATGGAACTTCCGCTTTAAGGGAAGGTGACCCTCTGACATGCCACATTGGGCATGTCATTTTTTTTGGGGGGGGGAGCGGAAACCCTCTTTTTAGAGGGTTTCCGCTCCCACTTCCTCCCAGGGCACGGAAGGAAGATCACCTCTCCCCCCTCCCTCTCGGCAATCATCTGGGACACGTCACAGGTCCCGGATGATTGCCTGACCAGTCCCAGCATGTAGCGCGGCTCGCGCATGCGCAGTGCATGCCCGGCTGTAAAGCCACAGCCGGGCACCCACAGTGATAATGCCGGTGCCGCAGAGAAGGGAAGAGATGAGCGGGGCTTTGTTCCCCCACATCGCTGTACCCTGGGACAGGTAAGCGTCTGATTATTAAAAGTCAGCAGCTGCAGTATTTGTAGCTGCTGACTTTTCATTTTTTTTTTTTTATTGGAACTCTGCTTTAACTTCCCCTTTAAGACCTGCAACTCCCCCACAAGGGCTTACCTTGCCCCACACGATCCCAGGCTCAGGGAGGCTGCTGCTAACTGCAGGAATTCCCGACTTGGCAGGGGCTGACAGTCATTTAAATCCTCGAATGATGTCACCGCCTTTCCCACTTTGCGCCTGCTCCGTGGAGAGCCACCTAATGGAGCCTGTGCGATAGGTGCTCCACCGCTGTGCCCATGTGCGAGCCAAGCCTCGATGTCACAGAGGCTTCACGCACGTGCAGAGGATAGCGGCGGCCGCAACCTGGAGGTGCCGCGGTGTCCTGAAGCGCAGAAGCGCACTAGACGCCATGAGGGATTTTGGGAAGGCTAGCAGGGGAAGGGGGAAACAGACAAACATAGAAAAAACACAAACGGCTGCCATGGAAGTGGAGAACATAAAAACAGCAGACCTTGCCAGCCGAGTCGCTTGCGCTTGCCAGATGTCCATCCTGAGCATACCAAGGCAACCTCCCCTCCACCACTTGGGGTATCATGTGCCTGAACAGCTGCTCGCCCACCCATGGCTGGGCCCTAAGCTTGCACTGCAAGATGGTATGCCGCAATCCGGAGTTATCCTGACTGGACGCCAAACTGGAACAAACGAAATGTAGGTCCATAGAGGAGGACAAAAAAAGAATGCAGTCCCTAGTAGTGAGTTCAAATTTATGGGTATGGGCAGGGCCGTTTTTAAGGCAGGGCAAAAGGGGCAGCTGCCCTGGGCCCTGTCATTGTTGTGGGGCCCAAAGCAGCTGCCTCATACTTGGCAACTATCCTGGTTTAAATTCCCTTGTTCCTTGAAGTTTTAGTCCTGTGCTGTGTCCCAATATCTCAGGGTGAAGTGCTGCTACTAATGATGCCCAGCTCTGCCCTATTGTTTTGTGCGGATGACTCACCTGCAGACCCTGTGTTTACATGTAAATAACTGGCATTAATATGTAAATAGTGGCGGCATTCATATGTATATCATGCCCCCCCAGGTCAAATCCACCATCACTTCTGCTGAATACTGCCCACTGGGGAGGTAAAGGGGCATGTTTGAAAGTCCTGCCTACAACTGTGGTCATTAAGCTTAACATCTGCCTGTTCTGCAAAGGCAAGCAAATTGGTGTGTGTGGGGGGGGGGGGGGAGTATTGTGGGATGTGCAGAGGTAGGCAGAGAAGGAATTACAGTTTGGGTGCATAGGTGAGCAAGGAGGGGTTGTATGGAGGTAAGGAAGGTGGGTCCAAAGATGAGCAGAGGAGGCAGGTAGAGTTAAAGGGGTGGAGGGTTGAAATGGAGAGGATGGGGGAAGTTTGGGGTGCAGAGGTTAGCAGGGGTTTTAGAATGCAAAGGTGTACTGACAGGGTGGATAAAGATGTAGGTCACGTGTAGGGCAGCCTATTCATTTCAATGGGCTGCTCTATGCGCTAGTAATGTGGAAGAAAGTCCCTAACCCTTTTTCAAAATCACACAGTGCCGAGGCACATGTCAACAGATATGTGAGGGTGTCATTAACAATTAATGGGATTGCTGTGTATCTGCTAAAGGGCAGCACGTTTCTGTGGTGTCAAAAAAGCGATTTTGCATGTGTTCCTGACACACACAAATGTGAACACAGGCTAAATGTCTCAGTTACATTGGTGGTCAGTGTAAAGCTCTTCATTACATTGGTGCTTGGTGGTCAGTGTAAGTCCCTATTTACTTTGGTGGTTACTGTGAATGCTTCTATTACATTAGTGGTCAGTGTAAACCCCTATTGCATTGGTGGCCAGTGTTGAAACTCCTCTTTTTTTGCAAATATCTTTTTTTGAAACTCCTCTTTATATTAGTAGTCGGTAAAAAATCAGCATTGCCATTGATCACACCCTCCCCTTCCCCCTGCACTGCCACTGATCCTAGGAGTTCTAGGATCCCTAGGAGTTTCCTGTCTATTGATGGGTCCGCTTACCTCCTCAGTTTTTGGTGTGCAGGCAGTGAGGAGATGATGTGCTGTAACCTCTAGCAACCAATCAGTGAGCAGTATTACTGTACAGTAATCTCTTGCAACCAATCAACAAGCAGAAATCATATGCTGCAACCTCTAGCAACTAATCAGTAAGCCGTAATGTGTGATGTAACCTCTAGCAACCAGTCAGTAAGTGGTAATGATATGCTGTAACCTCTGGCAACCAATCGCAATTGCTGCCTTATCTGATACAGTAAACTGATTTTGAGTCTAGCTGCTATTTATTGTATGTCTCAGAGCAGGTGGAGAGTGAAATTGCAGGGGGGCTAGTGGGGGCCCCAAGAAAAATTTTGCCCAGCCCAACCAATATTAAAGACGGCCCTGGGTATGGGGTCCTATAGCATTGGAGAGGAGGCGGGGTTAACCCACACGTAGGCTGTCATGGAGTCTGTCAGGAAATAGGATTTTTGTACTTACACTAAAATCTTTTTCTTGAAATGCTTTTTGGGACACAAGTCCTGCCCCCTGTGTTATTGGCTCTATGTATTGTTTGCTCACAACACTGAAGCATGACAGTTGGAAGTGGGGCTATTTAGGAGCTGACTTCACAATATTTTGTTTGCCAGTGTCCAACCCACAGGAGTGGGTGGCAGTAAAACCTGTTTGAGAATCTCTGAATTTCTGTGTGCTTCAGTAGGTTGTACAAGGAAAAGATTTTATGGTTAATAAAAAAACCTTATTTTGCTTCTCATGACCAGATAGGTTTCTGGATCTTTTCCCTTGATGCTGGCTCAGGGTGTGAGACTGTAAAAAACAATAACTTGGATGCTTCTATTGGATTTTTTGGCAAAGGTTGGATGTGGTTCAGCTTTTCAAAGGAAAATCACCAAGGCAAATTTCAATTTAAAACGGAGTTCCACCCATTTAAAAGTCAGCTACAAAAAGTGTAGCTGCTGACTTTTAATAAGCAGACACTCACCTGTCCCACAGTCCAGCGATGTGGGCGCACGAACCCTCGCTCCTCTCCCCCTCCTCTCCGCGGCGCTGGCATTGTAACTGTGGGCATGCGTGAGCTGCACTGCGGATTGCGAATGGCCGGGCAATCTTCTGGAACCTGTGACGTGTCTTAGAAGATTGCAGGGAGGGAGGGGGGAGAGGTGAATTTCCTTCGGCCGCCACGACGCCAGGGGAGGAAGTGGGAGCTGGGTGCCTGTCAAAACTGGGTACCCACTCCCCCCCCCCCAAAAAAAAAAAAAAATGACATGCCAAATGTGGCATGTCAGGGGTCACCAGTACTTAAAGCGGAAGTTCCATTTTTGGATGTGACGCCGCTTTAAGTAAGGTTTTGTTCCTTTACCTGCAGTATGGTCAAGGTTGCCAACTACTCATAAATTTACAGACAGTTTGTAAAAATCAGTGGCTTTTTCTTCTTCTTATACAAAGGAAATTACAATCTTGTTGCTACTTCCTCCTTAGCAATTTACCCACCCCCTTCTAGCCCCTACATTTAAAAAAACCTTGCCCTCTAAATGTTTGCTCACTTCTAGTTTGAGGGCTAATGCCCACATCATCCCAGCTTCCTTTTACATTTCCTTTATGACTCCTTTACTTTCTTTTTACTAAAATGTTTGTGTTGCCAGGCTTAAAGTGTAGGTCCATGCTAAAACTAAAATCTCTGCATCTATAGCCACCAGGGCTGGACTGGGACAAAAATTTGGCCCTGGACTTCACCCAGACTGGCCCACTTTGACAGGTCTCTCCCATGCCAGTTTGCCACCCAAGCCCCCCCCCCCCCCACTAGCTATTAGCCGTTCTACATTATTTCTCTTATAGGCACTACCAGTGGGGAAGCTAGACATTATTTCACCTGGGGCAAAGAATCAGTTTGGCGCCCCCCCCCCCCCCCAATGGAACAAGATTAGGCAGGAAAGTGAGGCCGCCCTCCTTCCAGATCGTATGATGAGCTTCTAAGTGTTGACTCCTGAGCATCATGTCTGTATTCAGGCGCGCTGCATAACTAGCCAGGGAGAGGAGGTGAGCACTGCGGGGGGGACAGAGGACTGGAGGGAGGCAGCGGTCCACTGTCACTGAAATCGTCCCACTGAGCCATCGGCCCACCGGGAAACTCCCTGTAGTCCCAATGGCCAGTACATGCCTGATAGCCACCAACACTAACCTATCTAGCACTGTAAAGAAAAAATCAGTATACATACCTTTTCTGCAGGCGATCCGACCCGATATCCAGCGGCGGAAGCTCTGATTCCACGCTGAGCTGTCAGCCACAGCTTCGCTATGTGGGTGGGTGCAGAGGATACGTCCGACAACAGAAGCCCCATAGTAAGTCTATGGGTGAGGTCACACCCCATTAATTTCACAGCCGTTGTTGGACGTGTACTCAGCAGAGCTTCCTCCACTGGAGATCGGGTCGGGTCGCCTGCAGAAAAGGTATGTTTACTGATTTTTTCTTTACAGGACTAGATAGGTTAGTCTTATGCCCCGTACACACGGTCGGATTTTCCGATGGAAAATGTCCGATTGGAGCGTGTTGTCGGAAATTCCGACCGTGTGTGGGCTCCATCGGACATTTTCCATCGGATTTTCCGACACACAAAGTTTGAGAGCAGGATATAAAATTTTCCGACAACAAAATCCAATCGCATCAATTCCAACCGTGTGTGGCCTGTTCCAACGCACAAAGTGCCACGCATGCTCAGAAGAAATTCCGACACGGAACAGCTCGGTCTGATAAAATTAGCATTCGCAATGGATACAGCACTTTCGTCACGCTGCAATGTTAAATATGGTTTAATACAGCGCACTCTCTTCTTCTTTATAATGTGACAAGAATTAAGTAGTTTTGCTGCTCATATTCACACAGACTTTTCACAAACTTATTTCTTTACTATTTATCGGGATTCCCTCAATATATTTTGATTTGTCACATCTGACATCATTATTTTGTTTTTTTTTTTGTTTTTAAGGCCGATTTTTTTATTTTTTGGTTTGTATTTTTTTCAAGGCTTATTTTTTGTTTTTGGGATTTTTATTTGTACTCCTGAAAATTTTTGTGTGTGTTTTTTGTGTCAAGTTACCACAACACCATTATTATTATTATTATTCAGGATTTATATAGCGCCAACAGTTTACGCAGCGCTTTACAATATAAAAGGGAGACAATACAGTTATAATATAATACAATACAATAGGATTAAGAGGGCCCTGCTCAGAAGAGCTTACAATCTAATAGGGTGGGGCAGGTGGTACAAAAGGTTGTAACTGTGGGGAATGAGCTGGTGGAAGTGGTAGGAGATTAGTTGGAGACGTGATAGGCTTTCCTGAAGAGATGAGTTTTCAGGGATTGCCTGAAGGTAGCAAGAGTAGGGGCTAGCCGGATAGATGGAGGTAGCGAGTTCCAGAGGATGGGAGAGGCTCTGGAGAAATCCTGGAGACGAGCATGGGAGGAGGAGATGAGAGAGCTTGAAAGCAGGAGGTCTTGAGAAGAGCGGAGAGGACGATTTGGGTGATATTTGGAGACAAGATTAGTGATGTAGCTTGGGGCAGAGTTGTGAATGGCTTTGTATGTTGTGGTTAGAATTTTGAATTTAATTCGCTGGGTGATTGGGAGCCAGTGTAGGGATTGAAGTAGAGGGTTGGCAGACACTGAGCGGTTGGTAAGGTGGATAAGTCTGGCAGCAGCATTCATATGATATGTTGTTCTATTTAATCTGTAGGAGATTGTTTGGTGTTGTTGTCCCTTGTTAATTTCACATTTTATGTTAGAAATGTACCTGAATCGTCACCAACAAACTGTCCTTTTTGGATGAAAACACACAGGAGAGTATAATTTTCCAAAATAAAACTTTTATTAACCCCCCTGGCGGTATTCCCGAGTCTGGCTCGGGGTGGATTTTACATACCAAAAGCGGTATCCCCGAGCCAGACTCGGGCTTGCATCGCAGGATCCAGGAAGAGTTTACTTACCTTGTCCCCTGGTTCCTGCGATGTCTCCCCGCTGTGATCGGCGAGCCGCTGTGTCTCGCTCGATTCACAGTGCCGAGCTCCGTTCCCTGTGAGCGTTGCGACGCACGGGGACGGAGTTCGGCGGTAAATTCAAAAGTGAAACACATAGTATAGATACAGCATACTGTAATCTTACAGATTACAGTACTGTATCAAATAACTACACATCCCCTTTGTCCCTAGTGGTCTGCCCAGTGTCCTGCATGCAGTTTTATATATATAAAACTGTTCTTTCTGCCAGGAAACTGGAGATTGTCCATAGCAACCAAAACTGTCTCTTTACATCAAAAGTGGTTTTAGACCAGCTAGAAAAAAGCGATAATAAATTATAATCACTTGCAGAATTGAGCGATAGTGATTTGTGGGGAGATCCGTCATCAAACACTAAAAGTAATAAAAGCTAAAATTCTGCAACTGAGCAAATTTCAGTGTTTTTGATTTGATTACATTATTATATAATTTTTATTATTATTATATTATTATGTGTTTTAATTATTTATAGTTATTTATTATATTATAATTTTTTATTTCGTTTTTCAAACTTTATCATACCCGGGATGTCTACTAGACTCTTGTTTGGACAGATTTAAGTGAACTATTCCTAAGAATTACAGGCCTACAATATAAAACGCCAAATTTCTGTGCAAAATAATTGTACCGCTTTCAGCATCAAAAATCTGAAATAATCATACCGCCAGGGAGGTTAAGGGCTCACAACTAAACAAAGAGGGAGGCAACGCTGGAGAAACTGCAGAAATTTGCGAAGCCTTGGACCCCCAGGGCAGACATCAATTATTTTCAAGCAAAATTAGTGGCCTGAGGAGTCCTTATCTAAGGGAGTGCAGTCTGGTCCAGAAGTCCCAGAGATCTGGAAAGCAGCAGATGACATCTGTGTCCCCAGGCTGTGGTCATACGAGAGACTGTAGCTTTTGCCAGACCAGACTGAACCCAGGGTCATCACTCTCTTGTCTTCTTTCCTCGCCTCCTTCCACGCTGTGGCTCTGGTGGTGGAGTTGTGTCAGCAGGAGGAGGAGGAGGAGGAGGATGGTCCAACTCAATCACGTCGGTCTTGGGTGTTAGTTCCCCACTCACCCCCTTAGTTAGGATTTTATAAATAAGTTGCTCACACAGGAGGCGTTGACCCTCCTGCATGCCCTGCAGTTTGGTGGCAGCCATGCAGGCAAAGGCCTCTTCAGGAGTGGGTAAGGCTCGGAGGGACACAGAAGCCTCCTGAATGAGCCTGAGCGCTAAATCCTGCATGGGAGTCGCCTTCCTCGCTCTTTTATATGGAAGGCGGAGGGGAGGAACCTGCGATTCAGTCAGGCTGCAACTGGTCCCAGGCTTCTCTTGGCTGCCACTTAGCCCCACCTCCTCCTGGCTGCCACTAATCCCCGCCTCCTGCTGACTGCCACATTCCACAACCTCCTCCTGGCTGAGGTCTTCCTGTGTATGAAAAAGGGACATAGTTTTAGTTTTTTATTCATCAATCACACACAATTTTCACCTCCTGACTGTTGCAAATTGAATGTTAACAAATATAACAGACTAGCATTCTGAGCCCAGCATTTTTCATTCTTGTCCCAATTATTTTTGCCCACTACTGTCTATTGATCTGTAAAACACTTTTTTCAATCAGCAATTAGTGATCAATAATAACATCTAGTAAACATCATTTCTTTATTGTCCAGAAATCAGTAGAAGAAAGCTATACCTGACTCCAGCTGGGCTCCTACACTTCTTCCTGGCTGGAAGGCCCAGGTTGGACATCGGAAGCCTCAGCTGGGGTGGAAGGAAGAGTGGAAGGAAGAGTGGAGAGGGATTCCCTGACTTCAGTGTGGTCTGACAGAAATCGCAGTCTCTCATAGTACCACAGCCTGGGGACATAAACGTAATTTGCTGCAGCTCCGGACCTCTGGGAATCTGTGACCTTCTTGCGCTCCCTAAGATAAGTGCTCCTCAGGCCACCAATTTTGGTTTTTAAATAGGGGATGGTTGCTGTGGGGACCACCGGCTTCACCAACTCCAGCAGTTTCTCCAGCACTGCCTGCCTCTTTTGTTTATGATTATAATGAGGATGTCTCACCTGCCACAGACAGGGCAGCTCCCTGTATTTGTCTATGAACAGGGGGAGGAAATTGTGGTCACTGAAGCCATCCATTTTCTCTGCAAGACACAACACAAGACAAACCCTAAGGTCAGGCCAAACTCTCCTAATCTTGTTACAATATAGGCTTCAATTTCGAAGCAGTATAGGCCCAAGTTTAGATCTTACCTTCGTTATCACGATTGGCGCTTTCGATGCTCCTTCCTCCGCTCACAGATCGTACGTAATACGCACGCGTGTTACGCTTTATACACACTGCGCATGCGTGTAACTCCGCCCGCCCCTGATGTTCTTTCTAGTCTATTCCCCGCCCCTTTTCGTTCTGCACAGTGGGGGAAGAGCACATGGCGGATACACAGCAGGTGCGTGCTAATTATAGCAACGAGGAGGAGGAGGAGGAGGAAAGCCTGGAGCCTGAAACGTCACGATCCAGAAGGAGATTTAAGGCCTCAAATATGTCCTTTGGGGAGATGTTGGAGATGGTGGACATCCTGAAGAAGGCCAACTATGATGGAAAGTATGGACCTTACCCCAACCCCAATGTCAGAAAGGCCAAGATAATTGCGAAAGTGGTCAAGAGTCTGCACCGGAAATTCGGGGTACGACGATCGAAAGATCAGCTTAGGAAACGGTGGTCGGACCTGAAATTACGAGAACACAGCAGTACAGAAAGATCCGGAGAGTGCTGCAAAAAAGTAAGTAGTTGTCCTGTGTTCCTATTCTTTATGTTTCTTACGTTCGTGCTGCTCCATGTGCTTTTCTTACAAGTGTACATTTGTAAATGGCAAATTTCATGTTCATGGGTACATTATTCGTTCGTATCAAACATTTTTCTTTCGGCCTATAAAACACCATTGTTTAGGCCATATGCATTTGGCCACAATTTTTGCGCCCTACTTGTCAGAAACTATTTTGGTTGTGTAGATGGCTTTGTTACTACAATGAAATGCAAACTTGATTCTGTGTAAGGAGAGGACACTCAGCAGCTGTTTTCACATCTGGACACTGGAGCACTAGTGTGGGACACAAGAACACCATTTTTATTAGGGGGCCACACAGGTGCTCCAGTGTATACTATAGGGGGGGGCTACATCTGTGAAGCTTGTACCAAACAGGTAAAGTATTGAAGCTTGACAAAGGACACTGAAAATGCTACATTTTGGAATTCTGCCAAAATAGACTATTGTACCCCACTTCCAAGCAATGTTTCCTATTTATAGTTCTGCCATCAAATCACTGTGTGCTAAGTATAGCATTTTTGTTTTACATAGGGGAGAAAAGACTCGGAGGACACCCCTCATCCGAGGAGACCAGAGACCCCCCACCTCTGGAAGAAGGGGAAATACCCCCAACCCAAGAAGTGCAGGAGGAGGAAGAAGACGTGGTGGAACTAGTCACCACAACAGGTGAGTGTCTGCGACCACAGGCTCAGGTAAGAGATGGATGCCGGCATATTTTTGATACCTTTTTTTTTTGGGTTTCTCTCTTTTTAGGTGATCATGATATTGTGGATCCAGATCCTTTCACATCAGAAAGTGCCCAGATCCTGATCGCTGAGAGGAAGGGGTTTCTCCCCCAAAACACGTCCCTTGATCCCCCGTGATGGCAGCTAACACATGTTGACATTGGGAAATTTGTGTGCATCTTCCAATTTTGACTTCAGCCCATCTGAATGCAATATCAAACACAGTTCCTAAATACTCATGTCTGATATTGCCTTCAAGTTCTACCAAATGTGAACTTTGTAAGTTCAAGATTTGTGTCTTTCTTGTTGGTTTTACACATGCCTGTTTTATCTTAAATGGACATTTGTCTGTTTTATAATGCTACCCCAAAAATTGTTATACAACAAACATGTTGGTTTGTTAGAAAAACCTTTTCTAAATGCACATGTGATTGTGCAGGTATTAAAGAGATTGTTAAGCAAGAATGTGTGGATTATTGTGTCAACGCTAAAACACTTTGTTGGTGATGTAATTGGTGTTTTCTATGAAAATGGGGGTTATTTCCTAAGGGCAAATCCTCGTTGCACTACAAGTGCAGTTTCACTGCACTTGTAGTGCAAAGTGTCTTTGCCTTTAGTAAATAACACCCAACAGTGCTTTGTATAAGGTTACACAATCACGCCATTTTCTGGACTCAACACATTTCTGTCAGGGTCAGCTAAAACAAACACAAGCAGTAAATGTCCACAAAGATTTTCTTTTTTTTGCTTTTTTATTTGATAAAGGCTTCACAAATTTGCTGGCATATTGATGGCCCCCCTACCCGCAAAGAACTCCAGGTATCGTAACCGGACATCACGGGCACTCAGGGAGGGCAAGCCAAGACGGCCACTTTCAAGCTCCGTCAGTGTTGTTTCATGTATCATTCCAGCCTCAGGCCCAACTGAGCCAGCATATATGGCCGAATGTTTGCGTAAAAAGTTATGGAGAATACAGCACGCCAGGATTATATGATTAAGTTTATACTCCGCCATATGGATGGGTGTCAGAAATAGGCGGAACCGGCTGGCCAGGATTCCAAATGTGTTCTCCACCACTCTTCTGGCTCTGGCCAGCCGGTAATTAAAAACCCTCTGTTCCAGGGTGAGGGTCCTCATAGGGAATGGCCGCATAAGATGGTCCCCCAGTGCAAACGCTTCATCAGCAACGAAGACAAATGGGAGTCCTTCCACATTGTCCTCTGGAGGTGGCAAGTCCAAGCTGCCATTCTGGAGAGATCTGTAGAACTCCGTCTGGGCGATGACTACACCATCGGACATCCGGCCATTCTTCCCCATGTCCACATACAAGAAGTCGTAATTAGCCGACACCACCGCCAACATCACAATACTATTGAACCCCTTATAGTTGAAATAGTACGACTCCGAGTTGAGTGGTGGGATGATGTGGATGTGTTTCCCATCAATTGCCCCTCCGCAGTTAGGAAAGTCCCACCGCTGGGCAAAGTGGGAGGCCACAGTCTGCCATTCCTGTGGCGTGGAAGGAAACTGTTGAGGAAAACAAAAATAAATTAATATTTTTGCACATAAACATGGCAAGCAGATTAGACACAAACATTCTTGGCCAACCGCAAGATAGCATTTATTAAGGGGAATTTAACAACACCAAAGTATAAGGTACACCTATCATATTCCCCCTTCCCCCCTCTCATGGGCCATTTCTAACATTATGGGGGGTGGGGAAATCTTGGGCAGGTAACCCTCTCCACTTCATTGAGAGATGAATGCCTAAATACAGGGTATTACTTGGAACAGCCCCTCCTTAGTTACACTATTGGCAGCCCACTGGACAGGTAAGAAGTGTCATAATACAAAGATATAAATACACACTGTACACATTTGAGGACATTTGGACATTCTGCTATTACCTGTCAAGATAATAATAGGATATAAAAACTTGAAACAGTACCATTTGAAAGTATACAGGCAGGCCCTTGCACTACATGCTTTGGGTAATTCATCCATAAATCTGAGCACAAAAGAGATGGGTATAGTGTGTATGGGTTTGGCAAAGTCAGCAGATAGATGATTGAGGATAGATAGAGAATTGGGATCAGCTGACTTAGCAGTTGGGGGGAGGGAGGGTTAATAAAAGTGATTTGGGGACACCACAAAAAAAAAGTTTCTGACACTCTGCCTGAATTTAAAGCACACATCACATTTCTAAACATTTTATGGGGTGTTTGGGGTAAAGCACTACTATGGAGCTGATAAAATACATTGTTAAGTGACTACATGAGGTGAATATAGGGGCAGGAGAACATGCTGGGGAGGTTATTGAAGGACAATCTGCATGAAGGACTAAAAAATTAATTACATAAAAATCTAGCATGCATGAGGACAAAGGGGACATTCACAGCATATTTCAATCATGGTAATTAGGGAATGAGGAAAGAAATACAATATATAAAAAATCCTAGGATTTTGTTGTCGGAATGTCCGAACAAAGTCCGACCGTGTGTACGGGGCATTAGAATGTGGGTGGCTATAGATGCAAGCATTTTACTCTGCTGCATGGGCAACCAGGAGTAAACAGATTCCGCTATCTGTTTACACCCAGCCACATCTGATCCATTCCACCTAAACGGAAGAGGATGGAGAGTTCCCTTCTTCTTTTTTTTTTTGCAGACCCAATTGAAATCAGAGGTAGGTGGGTGTAAGCGGACATTTACACCCGCTTGTAAATAGGGGTTAATGGGCTTTCCAATCAGGTCTGCCTGAAAAATTGATAAGAACACCTGTGTGAAAGGGGCCTTACGCTGCCCCCAGCTGTGATAGAGGAATATATAATAGCTGTGCATCAGCAAGTCAGACAACAGGAAACAGCTGTATGTTTTTTTGTTTTTTTTTGGCAGGGGTCAACTAAATACACGACAGATGTACAATGACATATTTTCACTGCAGGCGACACTAAAAAAATAAAGAGATAAATAACAATTTACACATTGCTTGTGACTGATTGTGACTACTGTATACTATTCATCCCATCCTAATATTATTTCATAAATATTATATAAAATTAAACAGCATTGTGTCTCCAATCAGATGTCCTCACTTTATAATTGTCTGGACAGAAAAGGAGCTGTTTTTCTATACAGGATTTTATATACGAACATATTCGAGAGCTGTATCCTTTGCCCCTTGTTATTAAAGTCCAAAGCATGTGGCACTATGTATATCAATGTATATATCAAACACATGGTGGATATCCGCAGCCCTCAGTGATGACAGCTAGCAGTGCAGATGGGTGTTAGTAGTGAGAGAGACACCCTTTTCACAGAGCAGACTGTTCTCCCGGGCCTTGGTTACATACACACACGCACTCAAACATGCACAGATCCATGAGCAAACACTCAGTCCCTTGTCCCGTGTGAAAACTCTGTTTTCTGACACCACCTCCTGGTTTATGTTTACAAAGTGAATCAAGAAAACTACTAGTACTAATGAGACATGGAGTTGTGTAACCTTTGGCTCAGAGTTTGGCTTCATTGGTATTTCTGCATTACCCTTTGAGATAGATTAGAACACTAGTTTTATCCACATAGAAAGACATTTCTTCTGTATTATTTAGCGAGTGTATCTGTCTGAGAGAACTAAAACTAAAGCAATAAACATCTTCCACAGAGCATGGCAATATAAAATGTGTAAAAAAAAGTTTTTATTTATGTGGCCAAAAAAAATGGCCATCAAGTTCAACCTCTCACAAATGTAAGTGGTTTTTGTCTAGACTCTAGATAAGAGGAAGGTAACAAATTAGCAAGTATAGCAAATTTTGCTTTTATTAGAAAACAAAATGCCTTTCTAACCCCAGAAGGTAGCTCAATATGCTTTTAGGAACAAAGAAAAAACATAGCAATTGTAGTATTTAGGGATGAATTTGTGTTTGTTTGGAATTGGGTTCAGAGCCAGCTGCCAATTCTGGACCGATGAGCTGTGGGGGATTCCCACCCTGCAGCTGATGCTACATAGGGGCAGGGATGTTTATGACATCATCGACCCTATATGGCCACATGGTATTAAAAGGAAATAAAGTATATGAAAATGTAAAATCTGTAAATAAACTTTAACAAAAAATCCCCAAAAAACAAAATAGCGATGGTGGTGGAGAAAATGTTATTGTGGGACATGTCCAGGCAATGCATCAGAGGATCAGAGGAAGTTAGTTGTTTTCACTTATTTAACATGTATTATCCTGGTTCATGTAGAAGGAGGAGCAGGTGGATAAGGAAGAAGTGACGGAAAGGAGGGAGGAAGAAGGGGAGGAGTAATAGAGGGGGAAGGAAGTGGAGGACAAATAGAGGAAGAAGGAGGGGAGAAAAAGGTGAAGGAGGATGGGAAGGAGGAGCAGAAGGAGGAGGAGGTAGACAAGAGGAGCATGGCCAATTTTGAGTACCTCCTGCAGGCTTCCCAGAGCCTTTTCTTATGCCATAATCACATAGGAGGAGGAAGAGGTGAAGCAGGAAAGGAGGTGGGAGGGAGATAAAGGGAAGAGGAGAAAGAGGTCACATTAGACAATGCTGACCACTTATTACATACTGTGGACAGCATAAATTCCATTTTTTTGTAGTTTTCTACAGTTGTTATTTGAGGATGGGCAGGCAGCTTATGGTTGTAGGATTCTACAATAATTGTTGCTGCCTGGCATTTCCCTGGCCATAGAATTTCTCTATTTGCTACTTCCTGACCTTCCTGTGGTGTTGTGGAAGGGTGGGCAGCCTATGACCTTAGGTTCCCCCTACAGCTATGTTTCCAGTGCCTTAACTATAATTAAATAAATAATTATTTAAAAAAATATAACTGTTTACTGAGTGCCTAAGAGGAATAAAATGATATTGGCAAAATAGAGAAATTGCAGATATGCCTCCCCACCCTCTGTATGCAGACCAACAACCTCATCAATGCCAAAAAACACAGAGAAAAATAAAAATAAAAAATAAAAATACATTTTTTCAAGTAATACAGTGAGGGGAAAAAGTATTTGATCCCCTGCTGATTTTGTACGTTTGCCCACTGACAAAGAAATTACCAATCTATAATTTAATGGTAGGTTTATTTTAACAGTGAGAGACAGAATAACAACAAAGATATCCAGAAAAACACATTTCAAAAAAGATATAAATTGATTTGCATTTTAATGAGTGAAATAAGTATTTGATCCCCTATCAATCAGCAAGATTTTTGTCTCCCAGGTGTCTTCTATACAGGTAAGGAGCTGAGATTAGGAGCACTCTCTTAAAGGTAGTGCTCCCAATCTCAGCTTGTTACCTGTATAAAAGACAGCTGTCCACAGAAGCAATCAATTAGTTTCCAATCTCTCCACCATGGCCAAAACCAAAGAGCTGTCCAAGAATGTCAGAGACAAGATTGTAGACCTACACAAAGCTGGAATGGGCTACAAGACCCTTGTCAAGCAGCTTGGTGAGAGGGTGACAACAGTTGGTGCGATTATTCGCAAATGGAAGAAACACAAAATAACTGTTAATCTTCCTTGGTCTGGGGCTCCATGCAAGATCTCACCTCGTGGAGTTTCAATGATCATGAGAACGGTGAGGAATCAGCCCACAACTACACAGGAGTATCTTGTCAATGATCTCAAGGCAGCTGGGACCATAGTCACCAAAAAAACAATTGGTAACACACTACACCACAAAGGACTGAAATCCTGCAGCACCCGCAAGGTCCCCCTGCTCAAGAAAGCACATGTACAGGCCCGTAAAGAACATCTGAATGATTCAGAGGAGAACTGGGTGAAAGTGTTGTGGTCAGAGGAGACCAAAATCAAGCTCCTTGGCAACAACTCAATTGCCGTGTTTGGAGGGGGAATGCTACCTATGACCCCAAGAACACCATCCCCACCATAAAACATGGAGGTGGAAACATTATGCTTTGGGGGGTGTTTTTCTGCTAAAGGGACAGAACAACTTCAATGCATCAAATTGATGTTAATCCCATAGAAAATATGTGGAGGGAGCTGAAGGTCAGCCAAACATCAGCCTTGAAACCTTAATGACTTGGAGAGGATCTGCAAAGAGGAGTGGGACGAAATCCCTCGTGAGATGTGTGCAAACCTGGTGGTCAACTACAAGGAATGTCTGACCTCTGTAATTGCCAACAAGGGTTTTTCACCAAGTACTAAGTTATGTTTTGCGAAGGGGTCAAATACTTATTTTACTCAATAATGCAAATCAATTTATAACTTTTTTTAAATGCGTTTTTCTGGATTTTGTTGTTGTTATTCTGTCTCTCACTGTTAAAATAAACCTACCAATAAAATTATAGACTGATAATTTCTTTGCCAGTGGGCATACGTACAAAATCAGCAGGGGATCAAATAATTTTTTTCCTCACTGTATAAGTAAAACAAAAAAGGTGCTAAGAATATGCGACTCTGGGGCAACCCAGGGCAGAAAATTGCAACAAGATTATGTGACAGAGGTTGCAGTGCAAAGAACTTGAACAATGTGAGACCGCTGGACTTAGGGGGGTGGTTACAGAGTGGCTTTTTTGCAACTCTAGATGGGAACTAATGCCCACTGTCATCTGGAGCTGCACTGTCCAGTCACTGTCCAATATTTGTAACTATTGTCTATCAAATAATACATTTTAATTTCTATTTTAAAATAAAAAGTCTTTCTCCCTCTTCCTCTTAACCTTTTACCCCCTCTTAACTAGGCTGCTTACATACTGTCCAGTCTAGCCGCTGATCAATTTTTGTGGCTATTGTCTCTCAGATAATACACAACAATTTTAACTGTGAGATGAAACCACCTTGTTTCTTTCTATTTGCTGCCTATTCAAGTACACACATACTGTTCTAGTGCTATCCAGTTTCTATGAAATGCATACCTGATGTCCATAGTTCGAAAATTTTTGGGATAATTTGGGTTACAGGGATGGGAGAGGGTTCGAGGAATATGGGGTTGTGGTTTTTAAGTGTGTATCCTGTTTTCACATTTTATACTTTTTTAGAACAATGCAGTGTCTTACTGAGGAAAAAGAAACTACAGTATTCAAATTACACTCTTAAACTGCTTTGCCAATGGCCAATTTTCACAGGGCTTTAGCTTTGTTTTTTTGAGTAAACTTTTGTATAGCTTTTAGATCTGTTGTGCCTGCTACTTCCACCATTCAAATCAGGCTTATTACCACTTGCTAAATTAATCAGATGTTGCAGTCAAAATTACTTAAGAAAGCCTTTTTTTCAAGTGGAAATGAATTACCCCCTTTAAGGGGTTTGCTTTGCCGGAAGTTGGGGCAGGGCTTATGGCGGGATTGATTCAGTGACATCACGGATAGGTAGGTACATCAGCTTTTACCTACAACCTTAGTTAAACAGTTAAACAAATGCCTTCTTATTTAAAAGACACCAATGATGCTATCCAACTTTTAGCTGGTATGCATCTCCCAGAGGGTTGTATACTGGTTACTGCCAATGTAGCATCCTTATATACTTGCATCTCCCATCAGTTAGGGTTTAAGGTAGTTCAGTATTATCTATCCAAAGATTTAACAATACCATATAACCAAAAGGAAACCATAATGCAGTTATTGACTTTTGCCACAAGCCATAATTACTTTTGGTTTAATAGCCAGTTTTACATCCAAAAGAAGAGTGTTGCCATGGGGGCCAAATTTGCCCCCAGCCTGGCCAATTTATTTATGGCCAGATGGTAGGAGAACGTCATTTATGCCCACAGGAGTTCGGAGATACTCTTTTGGACACGTTATATAGACAATGTCCTCCTCCTTTGGAAAGGTAGCCTTGACTCATTCATATATGGCCGTTCTCAATGGTAATGATAGAGGCATATTGTTATCCTTTGAAACTAGACAATCAGAGATTCATTTTTCTTGATTTAGTCATCAAGGTGGAGTATAATAAACTTGTCACTAGTACCTATTTCAAACCAACCGACAGGAATTCTTATATTCCTGTTGATAGCTGTCATCACACTAACTGGTTGCGCTCTGTCCCTCAAAGTCAGTTTCTCAGACTCCGACGGAATTATACCAACCTGTGGGATTTTGAAGCACAGGCAATTGTAATAAAAAATACATTTTTAGAAAAGGGTTACTGTCAAAACGACTTAGATCTAGAAATTCATAGGGTGCGTGAATTAGACAGAGATAAACACTTTGAAAATAACCCAAATAAAAATAACAGTTTTAGTGACCCAAGATGGTCCTTTTTACGTCTTTTTTGATCCAACAACGTCAAATCAAACATATTTTTAATAAGCACTGGGATGTTTTAAAGAATGACCGCATTAGAGGACCCTTATTGTCTTATAAAGCTAATAGTATATATAGGGGAGCTCCATCACTTCAGTAAAAAATTGCCCCCAATGTCATAAACCCTCCTAAACTTAAGTCTTTTCACAATATGACTAGTTATAATCCTGTAATGTTTGCCTTCATAACTCTCAAGGCAGAAAGAAATCAGAAATTTTTAAATCAAATATTACTAATCATTCTTATTCTATCAAATGGTTTATTACGTGTGCTACCAACAACGTGGTATATTTAATTACCTGCCCTTGTGGTAAACATTACGTAGTTAGGATTATCCAAAGTTTTTCTGTTAGGGTTAATGAGCATATCTCAAATATAAAAAATGGTATAAAAGAAACACACTGTTATCTAGCATTATGCCCAATTCCATAATAGGGATATAAATGGCACCCAATTTTTAGCAATTGATTGATATGTTCTGCCTTGGGGCGGAGGGGGGGTCTGCTAAAAGGGGAGTGTCACACCTGAAACATACTGTATCTCTGAGCTTAAATCATATTTTCTGTATGGTATGAATGTGGAGTGGGCCATCAATGCATTTATTAATAGGGCTTGATGTGCCCACTCCATGTTAGCTGACGTGGTAATATTTTGCCCGCTTTCAGTTTGGGATACATGTTGCGTGTCTTGTTGACGAATAATTTTGATGTTTTTGATCTACATTTATTTTATCATTATTTTGTCATTTTTAGATCTACATACAATATTTTTGCCATCCAGTCATGGTGGTGGGTGGTGGATGGTGTGTGGCAGAGTTCTTCTCATTATTGGTGGGACATTGCAATTGTGAGGTATAACATGTTTGGTTTAATAACTACTATATACTTTGATTTTAAATATGTAGTTTGCAATACTATTGTACAGTGAGGGTTTGTTCGTTTTTTTTATTTCCCTCTGCTCTCAATTCACCCATTTATTACTATCACTATCATCCCCTTTTTATATGTAGAGATTTGCCGCACACAGCTGTCAAATTTTCCTGGTAAATTTTTAAAGATTTTTTATATTCTTCATGTGTGAGGATGAGGGCACGCTTTGTTGTCACACCGCTGCTCAAGATGGGGCTTGAGCCGCGTTGTGTCATGTGTGAACTCTGGTCAAATCATAATGGGAATGGAAAGCGAGGTGTGGCAGGCACACTGACCCTTCATTGCCATATGGTGGCTCAAAATGAGGCTTGGCCCGCATTTGGTCATTTGTTTGCTTCTGTCACACAGCTGCTCAAGATGAGGCTTGGACCCCACTGTGTCATGTGTGTGCTCTGACCAAATCACAATGGGTACTGAAAGTGAGGCTTGGCAAGTACACTGTTGTTCAAGATGAGGCTTGGTCCACACTGTGTCATGTGTGTGCTCTGACCAAATCGCAATGGGAATTGAAAGCGAGGTGTGGCCAGCAGACTGATCCTTCATTATGGTGTTTCAAAATGAGGCTTGGCCCACATTTGGTCATCTGTTTGCTTCGGTCACACCACTGCTCAAGATGTGGCTTGGACCGTACTGTGTAATGTGTGTGTTCTGACCAAATCACAATGGGTATTGAAAGCGAGGTATGGCAGGCACATTGATGCTTAAGATGAGGCTTGGTCCACACTGTGTCATGTGTGTGCTCTGACCAAATCACAATGGGTACTGAAAGTGAGGCTTGGCAAGTACACTGTTGCTCAAGATGAGGCTTGGTCCACACTGTGTCATGTGTGTGCTCTGACCAAATCGCAATGGGAATTGAAAGCGAGGTGTGGCCAGCAGACTAATCCTTCATTATGGTGTTTCAAAATGAGGCTTGGCCCACATTTGGTCATCTGTTTGCTTCAGTCACACCACTGCTCAAGATGTGGCTTGGACCGTACTGTGTAATGTGTGTGCTCTGACCAAATCACAATGGGAATTGAAAGCGAGACTTGGCAGGCACACTGTTTTTTCAAGATGAGGCTTGGTCCACACTGTGTCATGTGTGTGCTCTGACCAAATTACAATGGGAATTGAAATCGAGGTGTGGCAAGCACACTGATGCTCTGTTATTATACGGTGGCTCAAGGCGAGGCTTGACCCGAATTGTGTCATCAGTCTGCTCTTGTCAAATCATTATGTGATTTGAAAATGAGGCGTGGGACACAGGCCAACACTATATTGGAACACCTTTGATTTGAATATCCAGGTGTCCCCAATCGCAACTTTTGACATAATTCCTCATTAGTGAAGATGTCTATATATATACTGCAGTGGTTATACATGAGCCTCACACCCCAGATGATGTCCAATCGAACATAACGCATCGGATGATGCTCCTGAAACTACTGCACATTGTTTTTTTTTAACTGTTTGTTATCAGCCTTGTATGGAACTTTTTTGGACTGTCGACTTGATATTTTACAATAAACCCACTATACAGTGTTACACTATGTGTGTTTTTTATATTTTTATACGCATCTTTATGGATCACCAAGTTCACCTTTGATGTGGATCACTGCACCTCATGGAGCTCATTTTCTGACAGTGGATCCCCTCTGTCGATATCGGAGGTGACCCATTCGCAGATCATTAACTTCGCATGCTGAATTCTGTTGAGGTTATTCCTCATGTATGCCTGTTTGACTCCTATGCTGCACAGTATACAAGTCCACCAAGTCTGGTAAGCATGCCACCTTATCCTTTGTTTATACACAAGATTCAGTTGGACTTCACCGGGAGGAGCGTGAGAGACTTTTCCCTACACAAGTTCACCTTTGAGCTGCATTTTGTGTTTATTCAAAAACTTTTTTTATGTTTTTGATTCATTCACTTTTGGAACATTCACCTTGGGTTTATTTTGTTCATACACAACATATATTGTTATATTTATTTATATGATATTGTTGCTTCTGGTTTATCTTTTTTCACATTTATATTTTTTGTCACTAACAATTTTTGTCACCATTTTGAGCATCACATTATTTTATTTTTACTTGTGGCCACGTGACCACCGTGATTGGCAGTCACGGCAGTCACATGATCGGAAAACTCACGATTGCAAGGAGCGATGGGGAGTATTCAGTTAACTGCCTGTCACTGTGCCAGGAGTGTGCAAGCGCACGCTTTCAGCACAGCACCTTTGGCACTATTGCACGAAAATATGTGGCTGTTCGGCACCAAGATGCTGCATATTTGCATGAGCTCGGCGCCAACAGGTTAAAATTACTTACACAAACAAAATGTAATGCCAGCATATGGTTTGCTGACGCTTTCAATGAAAATTGTACTGTTCCTAATGCCACATACAAAGTAATGGCATCTATTATGCATGTATTATAAGGATTGATGTTTTTTCCATGTCACCCTCTAAATTGCAGATCCACCCCCTGTTGTATGGTATATTTGATTTTCATTTTGCTTTGATAAATATCCCACATGACATGCCTTTCCCCATGACAGTTCCTGCCCCCATGCCCTTTTTTTCTACTATAGCTGATGCTTGCTAATTAGCCTTAAAGTGATTGTAAAGTCTTTTTTTTTTTCTATAAAAATAACAAACATGTTACATTTACCTGCTCTGTTGCAGTGGATTTGCACAGAGCAGCCCAGATACTCCATCAAGAGGGAGAGTCCCAGGAGGCTGAGACACTCGTGGACATCACTGGACAGAGATGGGCCCAGGTAAGTATTAGGGGGGCCGAGGGGGGCTGTTGCACGCAGAAGGCTTTTTATCTTAATACATAGAATTAATTAAGATAAAAAAATCCTTCTGACTTTACAACCCTTTTAAAAATGGGCATAATTCAGTATCAAGATTTGCCCCCCCCCACAAATTCTAGCCCCCGTCTTCAGGTTTCTCAGACGTTAAGTAGGCATTGACAAACTCCCAGTGACTCAAACCCAGGCAGATTCACTCATCCCTACTTATAAAAGTGATCATATTAGTTAGACACCAATTTTTCATTAAACTATGTTTTTATTCTTTCAAATATATTATAATATAGCATATATAAGAACATCCTTAAATCATTTAACACAAAAGAAGTCAGGGCAACTGATTTAAAGTTTCCTGGATCTAGCTTTTTTACCCATCTCAAAGAATGACAATAGCAGTAAGTCAGTCTGGGGGAACCAACCTAGTTAGAAGAGAGTCTAAGCTCAGCAAAAGTTTCTTTGTGAATGAACCCGGATGGGATTATGTGGTTTATATAATGCAGTAAATTAGGTAGTCTGAATTTTTAACAAGTAAAAAAAGCCTAATTCTACATGGAAAAGCAGTGTAAGCTGTCAGTATTGTCACTTAAAGACAACAGACATCCCATTTCTGCTGCGGCTCCCACACACCCACAAGTGCCTCGTAATCTCCTGGGAATGATCGGTGCAGCGGGGAACAGCTGTGAACACCGATCTCCTTTGTATAGATTTTTAGCTGACAACCGCTTCTCCTTCTCTCCCTCCCGCCACTGTCAACTAAAAATCTATACAAAGGAGATCAGGGTTCACAGCTGTCCCTCCCGCCGCATGGAGCATTCCGAGCTGTTCTGTGTGCTCCTCCCCCGGCCCCCTTCGTGTCCTTCTCCGCCCCCCTCCTGTTCTCCTCCAGCGCCCGTGTTCTCTTCTGCCCTTCCTGTCCTCCTCTGCCCCCCCTCGTCCCCCGCAGCCAGCTTCCCTCCTCTCCTCTCCCGCCGGTTGCGGGGGGAGGGGAACTGTCAGGAACTGGACACAGTTAGCGAGATCACTCCTGTGTCCTGTGATAACTGACCCCTGACATCTCACCAAAGCCTCCAAAAAAAAAAAAAAAATGATTGTAAAATAATTCTAAAAACATGAAAAAGTGTAAAAAAAAAAAAATTAACTACTGACACCACTCTCCCCTGCCCTACCAACACTGTCAACTGCCCCAACCCCCTCCCCCTAAAAAGCATTGTGAAAAGAAATTAAAAACAAATTAAATTGTAAAAAAAAAAAAAATTATGAAAATTAAAAAAAATACTGACACCGTCCACTGCCACATACCATCCCCCCCCCATCCACTTCCTCAGAAGCACTGTGAAAAAAATATTGAAAAGTGATTTAAAAAATATTTGTGGGTGTGAAGCGACACCTCCCTGAAATTTGTTTTTGCAGGTTGGGATGTCTGAGACAAACCCATGCCAACTATAAGATGGACCATATCTTATACATCTAAATTTGCAAAGCCTGCCAGAGAGTAAAGTATATGTGAACCCTTACTTTGTAAAACAAATCTTTCAGTTTAAAGTAGAAATGAAAGGCAAGCTGTTTGTGTATACATATACAGTGAGGGAAAAAAGTATTTGACCCCCTGCTGATTTTGTACGTTTGCCCACTGACAAAGAAATGATCAGTCTATAATTTTAATGGTAGGTTTCAGACGTTTCTTGTAGTTGGCCACCAGGTTTGCACACATCTCAGGAGGGATTTTGTCCTACTCTTCTTTGCAGATCCTCTCCAAGTCATTAAGGTTTCGAGGCTGATGTTCGGTAACTCGAACCTTCAGCTCCCTCCACATATTTTCCATCGGATTAAGGTCTGGAGACTGGCCAGGCCACTCCAGGACCTTAACGTGCTTCTTCTTGAGCCGCTCCTTTGTTGCCTTGGCCGTGTATTTTGGGTCATTGTCATGCTGTCATTGTTATATAAAGTCAAAGTGCAACTGTGCAGGAAACAGCAGTTCAAAAACTGTGCATAAAATTTCATAAATTCATAGTCTGTTCAACTGTGCAAACTAGTGCAAAAAGGAGGGGGAGTGGAAGAAAAAAAGTGTCCATGTGCAAAAACGTGATTGAATGTGACAATGACTTACAGATCCCTTATAGAAATCCACACCCAGTGTGCTTCTAGCTCTTCACCTCCAAAATAGACCCCAATGGGTCTAGTCAAGCATCAAGACAATCACTTGTGGTAAGCTGTGACTCCTTCCTCTCTGTTGTGGATCTTCCAGAAGGACAGGGAACAACTGCACTTGTTTTTGCACTAGTTTGCACAGCTTTTTGACTCAAACCTTTTTTTATTGACAAGGATGATGGGTAACTGTAAAGTACAGTAAAAAGATGTACATAGAAAGTAACAACAGAAACGTATACATAGTGTATATACCCAAATGCAGAGTACGCAGTTACCTGGTACCAAGCTCATATAATATTTTTACTGGAAAAACTTAAAATGAACAGAAAAAAAAAACTTTCTTCGAGCTTGTTTGTAGGCAAATGCATTGAATAATGTTTCATCTACCCGTCATATATAATGTAGGAGAAGCGCCAAGCTCGGGAGGAAACTCAAGAAACAATAAAGGGGTCTAGAACCATAGCAATCTATCCATCCCTAACTGTGGAGGAGCAAGGTTAGGGTTATCCAACCAGTTCTGCCATATAAGGTTAAACTTTTTAACTGCATTGCGATGTCGATATGCCAACTGTTCCCTGAGGAGAAGAGAGTTAACATAAGTAATCCTTTTGGCCCTAGTAGCAGAGCAGATGCCAGCCAGAAGCGTGCTATAAGTTTCCTAGCCAGGTATAGCAGTCTGGTTACCATAATGTAAATACCATTTGGATACATTTCAGCGTCAATCGCTCCTAAGAGGCACACTAATGGGGTAGATGGTATGGGCGTTTGGGCCAAAGTGGAGATAGTCTGCGTGATTTCCGTCCAATATCTGGTAAGCTTTGGACAGCGCCAGATCATATGTATGAAGCCTCCCCTATGGATGGTACACTTTGGGCATAAGGGAGAATTTCTTCTTCCCCAATCATACAATTGAACGGGTCTGCGGTAGGACATATGTAGTATGAATAATTGTGAAAGTTTATGAGATGCCGACACTGACACCACCGGAATTGATTCCAAGGCCATATCCCATTGGTCACCATCTATACCTCCCACATCAGTGGACCAATGAGTTCTACATTTGAGAAGAGCAGGGTTCTGAATTGAGGAAACTAGTGTCAAGTAAGCTTGTGATATTACACTCCTATGGTTAGTTGCCTGCAAAATCTCCTGAAGAAGTAAAGATTTAGCGACAGATAAACCTAGGATGTACAGATGTACCTAGGTTTGTAGTGCATGTCTGAGTTGGAGGTATTGATAAAATTGTTTACTTGTTAAGGAGAACTCCCCGCACAGATGATCAAATGACTTGAGTACACTACCATCATATAATTGCTTAAAAAAACAGATCCCTTGTCGTGTCCAAAGGGAGAAACCTTGCAGTTTAAGCGGTTTTGGATAGTTGGGATTGTTCCAAAGGGGGGTAAACTCCAACGGGCCAACAATAGCTAATGCCATTCTAACTGCCTTCCAGACCCTCTGGAGCAATAATGCTGTCGGAAAAGACGGAGGGACACCAGGCAGACCCAACTCCAGATGGGAGCCAGCTGTTAACACAGGGTTAGTGCGGGACACCAATTGGACTATAGGATCGTCAGAGTCATGGAGATCCCATCCTGTAAGTTGTTGCAGTTGTGATGCTAAAAAGTACATCTTGGAGTGTGGAATTGCCAGGCCCCCCCGTCTCTGCTATATTGTAGTGTAGTCAAGCTGATACAGGCTTGGCCCTTTTTCCAAATAAGATCTCGGAATTGAGAGTCAATCTGTCTGAACCATTTGTTGGAAATCCACATAGGAGAGCTATAGAAAATATAGAGGAGCTGGGGTGCCCAGATCATCTTGATCAGGTTAACCCGCCCTACCACGACACCAGGCTACACCAACCTTGACATTTAGTATGTTGCTTGTTCAATAAGGGAGTTAGATTAAGTTTCAGGTATTCAGTTGGGTCCAGCGATACCGCTACTCCCAGGTATTTAAAGGTGCTAACAATGGCAATTTGGGACGCCTCTGCAGGGAGTGGAGATTCAAGTGGATCAAGGGGCATAATTACAGATTTGGACCAATTGATAGTGAATCCAGAGAATTCACAGAATTTGATGATAGTTGCCATCAGGGTTTGCAATGATTGACCGGTATCCCCCAGATATATTAGAGCGTCATCAGCATAGAGGGATAATTTGTCTTCCAGCTGGCCCCTACGGAAGCCCACAAATTCCTGGATGTTACAAATTAACATGGCAAGTGGCTCCACTGCCAATGCAAATAAAAGGGGGGATAACGGGCATCCCTGATGAGTGCTCCGGTATAACTTAACTAGAAAGGTGAAGAAAGGGAGTTATTGATTCTGATCCTGGCTCAAGGAGCAGACTAGGGAACCCGCACCCAGTTGATAAAGGCGTTCCCCAAGACAAATCCAGATAGAATCTCCCAGAGATAGGGCCACTCGATGCTGTCAAAAGCCTTGGCAGCGTCTAAGGATAGAATGGCCCTACCTCTGGGATTATCCACCGGATATAACATCGGATGTTATCTGCCATGGACCGCGTCGGGATAAATCCAGACTGGTCACGGTGAACCAGCCGACCAACAACCACCGAAAGCCTATTAGCAAGGACCCTAGCGAGCAGCTTGACATCTGTGTTAAGCAAAGATATAGGGCGCTATGAATCTGGTACCTGGCTATTCTTGCCTGGCTTTGGGAGGACTACAATAATGGCCACCTTCATCGAATCAGGTTAAATGACCCGTTCTAGCCACCTCATGTAAGGCCTGCAACAGCGGAGGTAGAGGGATCGACCCATACCTGGAGTATACCTCGACAGGTATTCCATCTGAACCTGGGGATTTGTGGTTTGGTGCGTCTGCCAGCACCTCGGTCAGTTCGTCCATGGTTACTGGAGAATCTAAGGCGGCTTTTTCATCTACGGAGACCTGGGGAAAGGTGCAGTCCTGTAAAAACAAAGCCAAGTCAGAAGGGGTAGCCTGAGTTTTAGAGGTGTATAAATCTGCATAGAATCGCTGAAATGTATCCAAAATGTCAGTGGTAGAGGTACAAACGTCACCATTCAACATCCTAATCTCAGTAATGGAGGTAGATTCTTGTTGTGCCCTAGCAACCATAGCCAACAAATGGCCCGTGTTCTCTTCCTACTCAAAACAGTAGAAAGTTATGTTATATAGGGATTGGGCCTCAGTCCAGGTACTGTGATTGGCTGGGGTGGTATCAGCCACCAGCTCCACCTTCCTGCTTTGCAATTCAATCTGGACCGTATCCTCCCATTCTCTAGACCCTTATGAGGAGACCCCGCAAAAATGCCTTGGAGGAGTCCCATGCTACCCCCCACTAGCAGACTGTTTATTAAAAAGGAGGAATTACATCAGTGCTCCAGGGATGGGGTCAGAAGCAGGGAACAGTGTTAACCAAAATGGATTAACTCTCCACAATGGTCTGACTGTTGAGGTTGCAGTGGTCACACGTCCCCAGAATAGAAAGTGAATTGAAAGGAGGCGAGGTTCGCAGTATCTATAACATGTATAAATATAAAGGGGGGTTGGAAGTCAGTGCAAAAACATTTGGTCGGTCCATTCCATTAAATATAAAAAAGAAAACCTAGTGCACAAGGTACGGTATGACCCCTCGGGACTTTAATTGACAGACCAAATGTAATAGAAAAAGTCAATGTTTATTAGACAAAACTGGAAAAAGGTAAATACAAAGACATGTAAATATCAAAATATGTAATGTTGAACAAGATTGAAATACATGAAAAGCATGAGACTTAGCTGCCCTGAGTGCATATGGTGGGCTAGCATAGACAAATGCCATTTATGACGCCTGACATGTTTCGGATGGGATTGTCCTTCTTCAAAGGCTTTGTGTCACATACAAAAATATGTAGTTTTTCTATAATATAGACAAATCACATATTAGTACAAAAAGTCAATAATGTATGCATAATTATACCTTGCTGTTAAATTCCCATATACGACCCCCCAAAAAATATATTTACATTAAACCAACATATGTGAATTCAAAAAGATGCATCTTTATATTTACAGATAAAGACTGTGATGTTAAAGCCAAGTTCACTTTCTCTGGTACATTTACTCTATCTGGTATCCCTTGTGCTCTTTTTATAGTTGCACATCAATACTGATGATTAAATTCTCATGTTGCAGAGAGTGCGGCCTCTCCTATGTTCAGCACTTATAGATATGACCTTTACAGATATATTATCAGTGCTTTTATTATTAAACTTTGACGGGTTGATCTCTGAACAAGCACATTGATCGACTTTATATTCTTTTGCTGATCACAATTATTGTTATTATTGCAATTAGCTACCATTATATTATGTTTATATTTACAGATCTACATCTTGTGCAGTTGTGGAGTATACATTATACGGCCTAATTATCAGTGCTGATATATGTCCTGCACTGACTGGGTGATCTTGCAGCATTAGATCCCCCTCTTGTTTTTTGCGACCATCTTTTTGGCCCCTCCCTGAGCTGGTTCCATCTGGCTATATATGCCTTTTGATCTCTACTTGTGCTCATCGTTGGCCAACCGCTATTGTAAGTACATTCGGTGCATCTTTTTGAATTCACATATGTTGGTTTAATGCAAATATATTTTTTCTGGGGTTGCATATGCGACTTTAACAGCAAGGTATAATTATGCATACATTATTGACTTTTTGTACTAATATGTGATTTGTCTATATTATAGAAAAACGAAGTATCTTTGTATGTGACACAAAGACTCTGAAGAAGGACAATCCCGTCCGAAACATGTCAGGCGTTATATATGACATTTGTCTATGCTAGCCCACCATATGCATTCGGGGCAGCTAAGTCTCATGCTTTTCATGTATTTTAATCTTGTTTAACATTATATATTTTGATATTTACATGTCTTTGTATTTACCTTTTTCCAATTGTTCTGTTCTCGCTAAACGTTTGCCCCTGGCGTGTATGTAGCTGAACATACAGTTTAAACCTTGAATCCTACAAAAACCAGACTGTCTGTAACTTTGGATCTTTATTACGATGAACAGGTGGTGGTCATATAAGAATAGGATGTATACACGCGGTACACACGGTGAAACTAGGAATAAACAGACAATGAACATATATAAGAATTACATGAACATAACAAATGTCTACTAGGTATACAAATGAACAGTCTTTAGCATACCAGCGATGCTGCCCTATAAGGACTGGGAATTCCTGTGAACATGTAGTACAGGCTTAGCTGGCTCCATTGCAGTCTGCCCTCCTCATGGTAAAGATGAAAGAGTTGCAATGGGAAGTGGGCTAGTTCTTAGTATTATGACAGGAAACGTCTATTAACCATAGAACACTACCCATCAATAGTCCTTTGTTGAGAATGGCATCTTAGTCTGGATCTACTAGTTCAGTAGTGTCACTCTTAGGAACAGTCTTTTCTGCATTGTACAAGAATGCAGGTCCTGTAAACCATGTTGTGTCTTTAAGGTTACATGCATCAACAGCTCTTGTAGCATGGTCTGCAGGATTATGGTCAGTAGGTACGTAGCGCCATTGTGTTGGATGAGTGGATCTCCTAATCCTCAACACTCTGTTGTTGACGTAAACATAGAAACGTCTGGTCTCATTGTTGATGTAGCCTAGCACTACCTTGCTGTCAGTGTAGAGTTGGATATCCTTGAGTTCAATGTCCATCTCTGAGGTTATTAGATCTGCTAGTTCAACAGCTAGTACTGCAGCACAAAGTTCTAGCCTAGGTACAGTGTGCTCAGGGTGTGGAGCTAGCTTTGCCTTGCCCATGTCGAATCCTACGTGACATCGTGCTGTAGTGTCGACAGTTCTTAAGTAGGCCACAGCAGCTATTGCCTTGATAGAAGCATCACAGAATATGCAAAGGTTTTGGCTCTGTGTTTGTGTAGAAGGTATGGGAGCATATGGGCGTGAAACATGGAGATCAGATAAGACTGATAGAGAGTTCTTCCACTCTACCCAAGAGTTTCTCTTATCAGGGGGTAGTGGGGCATCCCAGTCAGGTGTTTCACGAATCAAGTCTCTAAGTAGTGCTTTACCTTGAATTGTAACAGGTGCCACAAATCTTAATGGGTCGTATAGGCTATTGATTGTGGACAAGACACCTCTGCGAGTGAAAGGCTTTTCTTCTCCATTTATTTGGAAGGTAAAGGAATCAGATTTCAAGTCCCAAAGTAGACCTAGACTGCGCTGTACAGGTAAAGAGTCTTTACCTAGATCTAAGTCTCTTAGATCGTTAGAATGGTCTTGAGCAGGGAAAGCTTCCATTACCTCTTTGCTGTTGGAAGCAATTTTGTGAAGCCTGAGATTAGAACAAGCAAGCATTTCCTGTGCTCTTTTAAGAAGACAGATTGCAGACTCACTGGAAGGTAAGGATTTCAAGCAGTCATCTACATAAAAGTCTTTCTCTACAAATTGCTTTACATCTGAGCCATACTCAAGTTCACCTTCTTGGGCGGAATGTCTGAGTCTGTAGATAGCGACTGCAGGTGAAGGGCTATTACCAAAGATGTGTACCTTCATGCGATACTCTGAGATGCCTTTGGAAGGTTCATTGTCTCTGAACCAAAGGAACCTTAGAAAGTTTCTGTTTTCCTCTCTGACTAGGAATCAATGGAACATCTGTTGAATGTCAGCTATGAAGGCAATAGAATCTTTGTGGGAGCGTAAGAGCACTCCCAGGAGTTTGTTGTTGAGGTCTGGACCTGTCAAGATAACATCATTCAAGGAGACACCCTTGAATTTGGCACTAGAGTCAAACACTACTCTGATTTGTCCTGGCTTTTTAGGATGGTACACTGCGAATATAGGGAGGTACCAACACTCTTCAGAGTCTTTAAGGGTGGAAGCTATCTTGGTGTTACCATTCTCAAAGATCTTCCCCATGAAAGAAAAGAAATGTTCTCTCATCTCTGGCTTTCTTTGCAAATTACGTCTAAGGGAAGTGAAACGTTGTAGCACTTGTTCTTGGTTATTGGGTAAGCGTTGTCTCTGTGGTCTGAAGGGAAGAGGTGCGACCCAGCTGTTTGTGCTATCTTTGATTAATCCTTGCTCTATTACTTCTAAGAAGCGTTTGTCCTCAATAGACATTGCTACACGATTGTCAGCTTTAGTTCTTTGAAAGACTGTGCACCCTAAATGGTCTTGGTCACTGTCACAGGCAAAGTTGTCACTAGTGGGGCTTGTGAAGGGACAAGACAAGTGGGTGGTGTAGGGCGATTCCTTAACAAGGAAGTGGTTGTGGCATGTCTGGAAAAGAGAGGAACGCCCATTCTCTAGGGTATTTGTGAGCATGCTGCTAACAGAGTTAGGTTTGTGCACGCTTCCTAGACAGACATCTCCTATGATGACCCATCCAAGGTCTAACCTCTGAGCATAAGGAGCGTTGTTGGGACCATTAATTTGAGCTCTTGATTTGTGGACTCGTAAGATATCTCTCCCAAGAAGTAGGATGATCTGAGCCTGAGGATCAAGTTCTAGTATCAGATGCGCTATGCGTTTCAAGTGTGGGTGATGAGCAGCCACATCTGGTGTAGGAATTTCAGATCTATGGTCGGGGATCTGGTTGCATTCGATAAGAGTTGGCAAAGATAAGCATGATTGTCTGTCAATGGACTCAACTTGGTAGCCGGATGCTCTCCTCCCCGCCGTCTCCACTATTCCTGCACAAGTTTTTAAGGAGTAGGGGATGCTGGGGCCTTTAATGCCAAAGAAGGTTGAGCTGGCTAATGACTTGTTACTTTGGTCATCCAGAATTGTGTAAAGCTTAATAGCTTTGTCTTTTTGGCCTGCTGGATAGACTCTGACTAGGCAGATTTTGGAGCAGGACCTGCCACCTATGACTCCTTTGCAGACCTCTGTACATTGTGAAGTGATCTCTGGTGTAGTTGTAATGGTGTGCTCTTCCTCCCCGCCATGCTCACTAGTGCTGAAAGTGTGTTGTAAAGTCCATGGAGCTGGCCCAGGATGTAAACCTGTGTTGTGATCTGAGCTGTCACATTCTGTGCATTTTAAACTGACCTTACAGTCCTTGGCGAGGTGAGATGTGGAAGAGCAGCACCTGTAGCAGATGTGGTTCTCCTTGAGGAAGGCCTTGCGGTCCTGCAGGGTTTTCTCTCTGAAGGCTCTGCATTTTAGGAGAGGATGTGGCTTCTGATGAAAGGGACACTGCTTACCAGGATCTTTGACCTTTGTCTCTGAGTTAGAGAAGCTGGCAGACCTGTGAAAAGAATCTGGAGGAGTCACGTTAGTTTTGTGTACTGCTATTGGAGGTTTGTGAGGATTAAGTCCTGAAGGAGCAGCACATGACAATGTAAAATCAAAACTTGGATCATTTCTTGTTTTAGCTTGCTGACACATAAAGTCCACGAAAACAGAAAAAGGAGGGAATAGAACATCATACTGTCTTTTAAATCGGGATCCATGTGTAATCCACTGCTCTTGCAAGTTAGAGGGTAGCTTTTGTACAATGGGGTTGACACCTCTGGCTGTGTCAAGGAATGCAAGTCCTTCTCGGATTTAGCTACTTGAAGTTCCATTAGCAAGTCACTTAGCTCCCCAAGTTTTTGGTAGGCTTTGTTAGGTATTCTGGGGAAGTCATCAAGTCTTTTTAACAGTGCGCTTTCTACTGCTTCTGCTGAACCATAACACTCATCAAGTCTATCCCAGAATGTTTTAAGACCAGTGTCTGGGTAGTTTATATTTATTGTCCTGATTTGCCTATCGTGCATTTTGAAAGGAAGACTGCCAGGCTCTGTAGCTTTCAGGGCAGTCATTAAACTTTTCAAGTCCTTTGGTGACTAACTCACGTCGTGTAAAGAACCTTGCAAAGTCTATGGTGGCTTGGTTAGCCTGCTGTGTGTTGCCATGGTGAGATGGCTGTGTGTAGTCATACCTTTTGAGGGTGTCAAGCCGACCTCTGTCGTAGAGTTCTGGCTTGGACGTTGGTTCTGGAGGACGATTAGAAGGCTGTGTTATCTCACGTTTAGGGAGTCTTTCGTAGGAGGCATCACTTTGCATGGATTCCTCCTGTTTGCAGGCTTGAGGCTTGTCGCTGACTTGCGGCAGTACCGTGTAGTGTCTTTGGCTTGTCTCTTTGACGTCATCTTTGTCACTGCTTGGCTTAAAATGTTGATTGATGTAATCTGAAGTTTGTTGTAGAGAATCCTGAGTTTCAGCTTCTGGGTCGAGAATATTGCTGCATTCACTTCTCGGGTATACAGCTAATTCTAAGGCCTCTGCTTCGGCTATGGCAGCTGCTGCTTTTTTCTCTACAGTGAGTTTCTCTAGGGTTACTTCTAGGAAGGCTTCCTCGGCCTCTAACTGTGACTCTAACTGTTGCTGCGCTTTCTCTGCCTTCAGCCTCACTTTCTCGGCCTCTAACTGTTGCGCTTTCTTGGCCTTTAACCTCACTTTCTTCTTTTTAATCTGCTTTTCTTGTTCAGCAAAGGCTGCTCGGGCCTTGGCGGCTTCAGCTTTTGCACGTGCGATAGCGAGTGCATTGCTTGCGGAGGAAGATCTAGAGGAGCTGAAAACTTGGGTGAGGATGCCTGGCTATGTGACATGTTGCTTGTAGGAATGCTTGACTGTGTAGAGACTGCTGTATTGCTGTATGCAGGTGACTGCGCTGACAGGGTAGCAGGCCTCTGTGTAGTCACTGTCCTAAATCCCACTTGCTGGATAGCCGCTGTTTCACTGTTCTGTTCTCGCTACACGTTTGCCCCTGGCGTGTATGTAGCTCAACATACAGTTTAAACCTTGAATCCTACAAAAACCAGACTGTCTGTAACTTTGGATCTTTATTACGATGAACAGGTGGTGGTCATATAAGAATAGGATGTACACACGCGGTACACACAGTGAAACTAGGAACATATATAACATATGAACATATATAAGAAATACATGAACATAACAAATGTCTACTAGGTATACAAATAAACAGTCTTTAGCATACCAGCGATGCTGCCCTAGAAGGACTGGGAATTACTGTGAACATGTAGTACAGGCTTAGCTGGCTCCATTGCAGTCTGCCCTCCTCATGGTAATGATGAAAGAGTTGCAATAGGAAGTGGGCTAGTTCTTAGTATTATGACAGGAAATGTCTATTAACCATAGAACATTACCCATCAATAGTCCTTTGTTGAGAGTGGCATCTAGTGGGCATTGTTGTTATTGCTTGTCCAGAAGATATTATTTTTCCTTTATAGGCCGAAGGCATGACACCAATTTTGTCTAATAAACACTGACTTTTTCTATTACATTTGGTCTGTTAATTAATGTCCCGAGGGGTCATACCTTGCCTTGTGCACTAGGTTTTCTTTTTTATATCTATAACATGTGGGAGCAGAATATCATTTCCTATACCCATATCAATTCTTGAGAGGCCTCCATGGGAGGCAGAATAACAAGAGTAGCATTGTACAGCCCTATCATGCCCCCTCCAGACATCTTGCAGACCCATCCCTGAGAGCAATGCAGCGAAAGGGGTTGCACAGAACATCACCTGTTTTGCTCCAGGATGGGTGGACAATCTGTCCAGATGTGGGTCAATAACATTATTAAAATCCCCTAGAGCTAATACTGGAACCCCGGGATGCAATGCCATGAATTGCGCCAGTTTCTTCAGAGGGTCTGAGGAGAAGGGTGGAGGGATATACATAGCAGAAACAATACATCGATAACCCCCAAGGGTGCATAGTAAAAATATAAATTTACCCTCTCTGTCAACCTGCTTCTCCATACAATTGAAAGAGATATTATTAGCAATCAGCACGCTCACTCCCCTAGAAAAAGAGGAGTAGGTGGAATGGCTCTGCACTGGAAATTTCCGTGAGCGGAGCAGGCGGACAGAGTCAGGTTGTAAGTGCCTCTCCCAGAGACCAATCCCCTCATATTCTAGGAGAGGACAATCCTTTTTCAGGGTCATCAGGCATAATACTGGTAAGTAAAAAATGGGGGAACGCTACAAGCCCTTCCCTCCTCTTGTAAAGCATTAACTACATTGTAAATTAGCAGCCTAAGCGGAAGTATTGCCAAATATATACTTTGGGACTTCCTGTCTCCCAGAGAAAAAGACACGGTTAAAGCGCCCTCTAGTGTCAGATTGCATAACAGTTAGTTGTTGAATAATCCAGTCCAGACCCAGTAGCAGAAAAAAATAATTAAAATATTAATTAAAAAAAAAACTGTAGAGAAAAAAGGTGAAGGAAACTAGGAAAAAAAACAGTGTACATAGTTCCAGGTCAACAGGACCCATGGAGTCATAGCATACCCCTCAATATGAGGGGAGAAAAGTCCACTCGGGACTATTTTGCAGGGGGGGCAATAACGTAGCCCAGGGGGCATACAATCCATACAGCTGGTGTCAAGCGTGACCACTTGAAGAATGACCCATAATGTGGTGTATCAGCAGAGCAGTTCAAGAAGGGAACAACAGGCCATGGGAAAGAGAAACAACCATTTATAACCTACCCCACCACATAGCCCATATCAAACTTAATGCACCTATGAGAAGAATTTAGACTTCTTTTATTAACCTTCAGGCTGACTCTGCACCAGATTTCGTTCCTCCCTGTCCAGCCAGTGCATGCTAACTTTGCCGGGTACAGCATAAAATATTGAACATTCAGGGCCCGGAGCCGTTTCTTAATATCCAGAAATTTCACCCTTTGCCTTTGCACCTCTGCTGAGAAGTCAGAAAACAGAGAGATTTTTGCGTTATCCACTTTGAAGAGGCAGCTGTTCTGGCCTTAGTCAGTATGGTATCCCTGTCTTTGTAATTGAGGAGACGGAACAAGAAGGGTCTTGGTGGTGCTCCCTGTGGTGGGGGATGCATTGGGACTCTATGGGCTCTCTCAATCGCAAACATAAGCCAAAGGTGTCAGCTAGCCACGCTTCTAATGAACGCCACAGGGTTCTTGCCTTCCGCCCTCTCATTGATGCCCGCTGTATGTACATTGTTTCTGCGAAGGCGGTTTTCCATGTCCTCCAACCTAGCTGTGTTAGCAGAACCCACAGAATGAACAGATTTAACATCTCTCTGCAATGGCTGCCAGTCATCCTCAACCATGCTAATAGGCCCCTCCACAGCAGATGTACGCTCCTGCAACTTCTGCATATCTTGCCTCAAGAAAGACAGTTCCATCTTCATACGTTTCACCTGCCCTGCAAGATCTGCAATCGAGGAGTTACAGACAGTGACAGCAGCTAAGATATCCCCAAGGGTTGGCTCAGGATCGGTGCCGACATGCTGGCTAGTCACCGCCATGTCAGATGCCTGTGACTGTGTGAAGCCTAGAGTCACAGGGGACAGACTGCACCTCCTTCTATATGCCTCGCTCGGCCACACCCCGCTAGTTTGCGCAGTTGAAGAGACTATGAATTATTTATGAAATTTTATGCACAGTTTTTGAACTACCCTTTACTGCACAGTTGCACTTTGACTTTATATTAGTCATAATATATTATTATTAGCACCTTATATTATGTTTATTTAGCACTTCTATATTTTGTTGCATATATTGGTAATTTTTGAATGTTTTATATAGCGCTGCTTCACTTAACTGTTATAATTTATCATTTGGTGTTGGTAACACATAAAAAGTTCAGCAGCTTTATACATATTGATTTACACTCTCTCACATATTTTAATCTTTATACACTTTGAGTAGTGCACAAGCACCCCACTTTTTATACCCCCCCAAAGCATAATGTTTCCACCTCGGTGTTTGACGGTGGGATGGTGTTCTTAGGGTCATAGGCAGCATTCCTCCTCCTCCAAACACAGCGAGTTGAGTTGATGCCAAAGAGCTTGGTTTTGGTCTCATCTGACCAACACTTTCACCCAGTTCTCCTCTGAATCATTCTGATGTTCATTAGTAAACTTCAGACATGCCTGTACATGTGCTTTCTTGAGCAGGGGACATTGTGGGTGATGCAGGATTTCAGTCATTCACGGCATAGTGTGTTACCAATTGTTTTCTTGGTAACTACGGTCTCAGCTGCCTTGAGATCATTGGCAATATTCTCCCGTGTAGTTGTGGGCTGATTCCTCACTGTACCCATGATCACTGACACTCCACGAGGTGAGATCTTGCATGGAGCCCCAGACCAAGGGAGATTGACAGTTATTTTGTGTTTCTTCCATTTGCAAAAAATCACACCAACTGTTGTCACCCTCTCACCAAGCTGCTTGGCGATGGTCTTGTAGCCCATTCCAGCTTTGTGTAGGTCTACAATCTTGTCCCTGACACCCTTGGACAGCTCTTTGGTCTTGGCTATGGTGGAGAGACAGGAATCTGATTGATTAATTGCTTCTTTGGACAGGTGTCTTTTATACAGGTAACAAGCTGAGATTAGGATCACTCCATTTAAGAGAGTGCTTCTAATCTTAGCTCGTTACCCTTATAGAAGATACCTGGGGGTCAGAAAACTTGCTGATTGATAGGGGATCAAATACTTATTTCGCTCATTAAAATGCAAATCAATATATAAATGTTTTGAAATGCGTTTTTCTGGATATTTTAGTTGTTCTGTTTCTCACTGTTAAAATAAACCTACCATTAACCATGGATTTGCCCCTTTCCTGAAAAGGCCATTTTTTGGGATACGGCACTGCGTCACTTTAAACTGACAATTGCGCGGCTGTGCGATGTTGTACCCAAACAAAATTGTCCTTTTCCCCCCACAAATAGAACTTTCTTTTGCTGGTATTTGATCACCTCTGCGGTTTTTATTTTTTGCGCTATAAACAAAAAAGAGCGACAATTTTGAAAAAAACACAATATTTTGTACTTTTTGCTATTATAAATATCCAAATTAAAAAAAAAACAAAGAAACTTCTTTATCAATTTAGGCCGATATGTATTCTTCTACATATTTTTGGTAAAAAAAATCGCAATAAGCGTATATTGATTGGTTTGCGCAAAAGTTATAGCTCCTACAAAATGGGGGATAGATTTATGTCTTTTTATTTTTCTTTACTAGTAATGGCGGTGATCAGCAATTTTTATTGTGACTGCGACTTTGCGGCAGACAGATCGGACACTTTTTTGGGACCGTGACATTTATACAGCGATCAGAGCTAAAAATAGCCACTGATTACTGTATAAATGTCATTGGCAGGGAAGGGGTTAATACTAGGGGGCGATTAAGGGGTTAACTGTGTTCCCTAGGTGTGTTCTAACTTGGGGGGGGGGATGGGACTGACTAGGGGAGGAGACCGATCAGTGTTCCTAATTAGTAAGAGCATACGATCTGTTTCCTCTCCCCTGGGAGAACTGGGATTTGTGTGTTTACACACAAAGATTCCAGTTCTCGATCTGTCACCAGCGATCGTGGGTGCCTGGTGGTCATCACACTTCGTGCGCACGTGCGTGCCTGCTAAGGCATCTTAAAGAGCTGATGGTACAGCTACGACAGTTCGCGCAGGGGATCCAACCTGCCACAGTATAACTGCGGCGGCTGGTCGGGAAGGGGTTCAAATTATAGACTGGTCATTTCTTTGTCAGTGGGCAAATGTAGAAAATCAGCAGGGGATCAAATACATTTTCCCCTCACGGTAAAAACATTATAAATACCTTTTTCCCCCTTTTTTTAATAAGTGATCACATACCCCTCAGGTGCACAAGGAGCTCAGAGAGCTAAGGGAGGAGAAACAACAGCACACTGGTCTTCCAAATGAAAGGCTGTGCAGGGGGCACGTCAGTAGATGTCTAATCATTGGAGAAGAGCAGACTGAGTTACCAGCACAGCCAGAAAACTGATGATGCTGTGATTTCATGCCCAGTGTGGTCAGTTTTTAATAGGAAAGCACAGGGACTGACAGGAAAACCAGGGATTTCACACAAAGTAAGCAATACAAAGAGAACATGATACTTTTTCATACAAGGACATGGTACAGCAAGCACAGAAGTAATATGAAATGTTGGGGTAACATATTCATTTTCCACTTCAATACTGTCCACAAGAGAAACAAATCTTGTGAAAACATCCATGTCTATTTTATATTTTTTTGCTTTCAAGTATTGGCTTGTGATCAAGTCACTGGACAGTCGGGTTCTCATTTTCATAGTCAAGAGCCAATCAATGTAGTTTCTGGTCAGTTGGTCCCTGTTCAGGCAGCCAATGTAGTCAATGTAGTCACGGTGAAAATCTAGTTCTATTGCTTTCTGTCTGATAATATTTTCTTTTTGTTTCCATATAAACAAAATAAGCTAAAATATTTGCAACTAAAATGTGAAAGCCTTTCTAAAGATATATGTAAACAGAACAATATTAAGGCAGAACTAAAATCTATCTGAACACCTCATCTATTCATGTCTCCATGCTTTATTTTGTTGAAAAACCACTTTGAAAAACATACCCCTGACATTTCTAGCTGCGTCCATCTTACGTAAGGTGATGATTCATGTTGCAATTACTTCCTAGAATCCATCTGCCCTTAGCTCAATTTTGCAACTGAGAAAGCCTCTCCTCCTATCTTGAAGACTCCTGGGATGTATGACATAATTTTGCCTTAGGCCAAAGCCAGGAAGCAACTGAAGAAAAAAAAAAATCAAAATATGTAAATATAATATATCTTCCTGTCTGTTTACTAATGCTAACAGCATAAGGATTAAAATAGTTAATGTTGATTAAGAGAGTTTGGTTCTGCTTTAAAGTGCTACTAAACCCATAACAGTAAAATCAGTCTGTATATGCAGTAAAGCATGCTTGTTATACTCACTGTGCAACCTAAGGGGCTAATCCTCTGCATTGTGTAAAAAGGCTGTTTGATCCTGTCTTCTCTCATCCTCCCCTTTTACTGTCCCCAAACCATCTCCTGATAGAACAGAGCCTTGGGGGGCACTCTGCACATGCTCAATTTGGTGTGTATTGCTAGAGTTTTTTTTTCCTTTGGGAGGGTTACATAGTTACATAGTTAGGTTGAAAAAAGTCCATCCAGTTCAACCAAAAAAAAAAAAAAATACAATCCCATATACACAATCCTATACCCACAGTTGATCCAGAGGAAGGCGAAAAAACCCCAGCAAAGCATGATCCAATTTGCTCCAGCAGAGGAAAAAAATCCTTCCTGATCCCCCGAGAGGCAATTGAATTTTCCCTGGATCAACTTTACCTATAAATGTCAGTACCCAGTTATATTATGTACATTTAGGAAAGAATCCAGGTCTTTCTTAAAGCAATCTACTGAGCTGGCCAGAACCACCTCTGGAGGGAGTCTATTCCACATTTTCACAGCTCTTACTGTGAAGAAACCTTTCCTTATTTGGAGATGAAATCTCTTTTCCTCTAGACATAGAGTGCCCTCTTGTCCTCTGTGATGACCTTAAAGTGAATAACTCAACACCAAGTTAACTATATGGGCCAATTATGTATTTGTACATGTTGAGCATAGACGTGTGCAGAACTAAAAAATCTAATTAATTTCGAGTAGTTTTCGAATTTGAAAAGTTTTCTAATTTCCAAAAAGAATAAAATAGAATAGAAAATAAAGCAATGTAAATATTTTTTCTATTCTATTCCTTTATTTTCTATTCCAATTATTTCTATTTGGAAATAGCGCCTGTAAAGCGCCTGAAAAACGCCTCCCCTGCAGCCCCAGTGTGAAAGCCCGAGTGCTTTCACACTGGAGCGGCGCGCTTGCAGAACGTTAGAAAAAGTCCTGCAAGCAGCATCTTTGGAGCAGCCTCCACTGCCCCTACCCATTAAAAATGAATGGTCAACTTTTTGGGCGCATTTAACCCTTTCTTCAGCCGCTAGCGGGAGTTAAAAGTGCACCGTTAGCGGCCGAAAACTGTGGTAAAGTGGTTTTAGTGGCGCTTTACCGCTAACGCTGGGTGGTGCCAGTGTGGAAGGGCTCCTAATACAAGAAAGAACATTGCGCGCTTTGGAAACCGCAGCTTGGCATTGCATGTTTTTATTGAGCTTATGATCTACTAAAACCCCCAGATCCTTCTTCACTATTGATTCTCCCTGTTGTACTCCCCCTAGTATGTATGATGCATTCATATTCTTTGCCCCAAGTGCATAACTTTACATTTATCAACATTAAACCTCATTTGCCACTTCGTTGCCCAATTAGACAGAGCATTGAGGTCGGCTTGTAAATTGGAGACATCCTGAAAGGATGTTTTTCCACTGCATAGCCAGTTTTCTATCCATTTACAAATTGATCCTTCCAAGCCTGTAGACTTTACCTTTACACATTAGCCATGTATGGGGAACTGTGTCAAACGTGCACAGCCACCCCTCTGTCCAAACTTTTACTTACCTCATAAAAAGAAATCCGGTTTGTTTGACAACTTCTGTCTTCCTTAAATCCATGCTGTCTGTTGCTTAAAATATTTTTTTCCAGCAATAACTTGTCTATGTGGTCTTTTATTAAACTCTACAGTATCTTCCCTACGATAGTAGTTAAACTAACAGGTCTATAATTACTTGGCAAAGACTTTGATCCCTTTTTAAAAATGGGCACCACATTGGCTCTGCACCAACCCAGTGGTACCATTCCAGTCATTAACAAGTCCCTAAATATTAGAAACAATGGCCTTGAAATGGCAGAGCTCAATTCTTTTAGCATCCGTGGGTGGATGCCATCTGGTCCAGGTGCTTTATCCAACTTTAGGGTGCATGTGATCAGCACAGGGCCAATCAGCACTGTCCAGACAGAGGGTCAGGGGTCCTGCAACCTCATAGAGCAATCAGGGGAGAATGAAAACTCCTCCTACAAGCTTTAACCAGACACTGATAGAAGTCACAAGACTGCTATATACTGCTGAGGAGAAAAGGTATTTATCAGTTTATATTTACCAAAAAAAAAAAAAAGGAATTTCGATGTTGTGTGTACTGTGGGAGATATACCTCACCATTTCCCAAAACATTACCACTTGGGTTACCAGAGGGTGTTGTACCTGCTGGGCAAAAAATGATTGCATTGAAATGCAATATTTTTCCTTTGGCTCTTAATTTATCTCTGATCATAAATAAGGATTAAAGCAGGCCTTGCATCAAAAATCAAAGTCTGCCTATTAATTAACTCCCAAACACTGAATGAAACGAAATAAGCATTTTTTTTAAACTGTCATTAAACCCAAAACCAAAAATGTAATATGTTATTACCAATGCTTAAATGTGGTAGCTGCATGTTGTTTTAGGGATCTACCCCTTTATTTTCACATGGTGATCCTGTCATAACACACTTCCTGTCTTAGGGTTTCTTCGCTCTGGATGGAAGAGCAATGGAGTCACCCTTGGACAGCAGCATTGTCAAACTGGGGAGAGAGTAGTATTGGATGCGCTAGCAGATTTATTTAACTAATGCAGGCCACATACTAAGTAAATTCCTTTAAGAATTTAGCTTGATTCCCTGATCAACATAGACAGTGTGACAGGGGAATCCCTCCAGCCAAGCCATTGTATTCTCCTAACATGGGGGCAGGGAAAGCTGTCCCTGCTGGGAGAAGACAGTGATTATTGCTAGCAGCTATACCAACCGCTAGCGAAAATGTCATGTAAAATCCTGCAGCCTGGTTGTACCCAAGTTGTTCGATCGATCAACTTGGTACATTCAGCCTACCCATACATGGTTTGATTCTCGGACGGTTCCTGCTGAACTGGTCGAGATTCGAATCATCTATGGCCAGCCTAACAAATGAAATCTACTCCAACTAACATGTTTTTGACCAGAACTAAACTCTTCTATCCTGTACAGCCAATGAACTGCCATCTTAGCCACTGTTCGTTGACATGGTGCTGCACGTGTGATCAGTTATGCTTCCAGCAATTTGATGGCTTGACGGTTTGGTTGAGAGCAGAAGCAGCCATGACAGTTTTTTAGGAAATAGTTAAATCAATGGGTTTAGTTCCGCTTTAAGCAGTTACAGCAACAGTATTTTTTTATTTTTGGGATAAAGATTTTACATTATTGAATAAAAGCTGACTATGTCAGTATTAAATGGTATTTCTCAACCCTCTAATTGCCACTTTTACTGGACAGCTTGGTTTCTTAAAGGAAGTTGAAAAATATCAAAAATGTTCTTAAAGGAAGTTGAAAAATAAACATAATGGTTTTTTTATACCATGATGGAATGCTATGACATGTACCATGTGTTTTTTACTGTGGAATGTTGACAATTACAATGATGTGTATATGTACTTTTTTATTGTACTGTGGAATATGAACTGTGATGTGGGATTAGATCCGGTATTGTACTCTATGCAAACCAATCAAGCCATGTGGTTGGCCTTTAATTAATTTTTATGAAAACAATCGTTTACAACTAATAGACTACTCTTTTGACCTTTGCATTTTGCTGTTTTAAAGCCCCACTGGGGAAATTTTTCCAAAAAAACCTAATATGTATTTTCGGGGTGTGCAGCTCTTCTTGTCTCTTCCATGTGTGTCTTTTTTCTGTTTTGTATTCTTTTTGGGTGGTTAAACACCCCTTCGCCAGTATGACACAATAGAGACAAGACATGAGCCGTGTGTGTTTCCCGGGTCGCCGAGATGGGCTCTGCCTTGCCGGCGGCGTCCCTTGTTCATATCCAGACGTTTCGTGACGTGGTGCCCATGCACGAGGCTAGGCATGCGCGCGGTGTCATGGCGTCACCCACATTGCAGCGGATATGACGACAGCGGTCAGGGCCTCGGGTCTTCCGGGACACCGAGGGAGCCACGCGTGTGCCACTTCTTTTAGCGGCCCGAGCGTCATTTCCATGAGGGGGAGGGGAGCATCGGCACCTGTGTGTGACTACCCATCCGCCCATTTTCAGGTATATAAATAGACTGATTATTAAAAAAACAATTTATTATTCCATGCAAGCCAGGATGGATGGCGTTGCACTTTATTATTTTTCTTCTTTTCGGTATTGAGCCCTCGTTTTTCCTGTACAATTGGAGTCAGGCTTTCAACGCCCTTAAATCTACAAAGTCAATATATTCTACAGCTCATATGGACTACAACACTTATAAGGTACACTACACTTTTTTCTACATCACATTATTCCTCATCACATCACATCCTTATACACACACTCATTTATTTTGATTGTTTCACTATTTATTGTTTACACTCACTTTTTCCTTCTTCACTTTTCAGTTGTTCATACCATCACATTTTTTTTTTTTTTCTTATTTTTTTCTCACTCAACATTCACGTTTTTTCTCTTTTTCATAGCACTCCAATGCCCCTATTTAAATCTGGTTAGTCATTTTCATAGGACTCATTACCTTGATACTTTGGAATATGATAACTCATCCTATATCAGTCTCAACACATATTTTGGAACACTTGTAATAATTATTAATACTTTTTATAAATAATGATGGCTATTATGGATGTCCATTGCAGGTGCATGCTCCTTCACCAAATGGGGGGCTTGTATCAGTGTGACTCCTTGCAAGCCCCTTGGGGTCGGCTCACTCTCCGTGGGGGGGGTTGTGGCGGCCCTCAAGCCCTCCGGTTCTTCCAATGGTTCCTCCCATCCGGGATCATCCAACATCCAGTCCACCATTAAGCGGTAAATACATGCCACCACAGTCTATTTAAAGTGATGAAGTATGACATATTTTTTTCAATTTTGAATTCATGTATTATATATGTTTTTAGATCCATTTGTCCCCCTGAAGAGACCGAATCCAGGTCAAAATGCGTTGGGTCTCGTATATATATATATATATAATCATTTTTTTATACCATGATGGAATGCTATGACATGTACCATGTCTTTTTTACTGTGGAATGTTGACAATTACAATGATGTGTGTATGTACTTTTTATTGTACTGTGGAATATGAACTGTGATGTGGGATTAGATCCGGTATTGTACTCTATGCAAGCCAATCAAGCCATGTGGTTGGCCTTTAATTAATTTTTTTTAAAACAATCGTTTACAACTAATAGACTACTCTTTTGACCTTTGCATTTTGCTGTTTTAAAGCCCCACCGGGGAAATTTTTCCAAAAAACCTGAAAAATAACAGACTTACTGGCTGGATTACCAAGAGAAAATAAAGGAAAAAAACAAAGAAAGAAAACTAAAGCAGCTACCACATATAAGAATTGGTAATCTGCAATTTATTCCATTCTATATTTTCATTTAATACCGTTTTTGGAAGAAACCTGAAAAATATACTTGTCCTACATCTCAGCTCCTCCCACAATGGCTAAGCAAGGATGAAGTCAAAGACAATTCAAATGATCTCCGTAAGTAGAGTGATGCTATACTTGCATAGGGACCACACACAACACTTTGACGTTTTCTCCTGTGTTTTTTTCATGGTGAAGGGGGGGGGTCTAACTAATAAGCACACCTTACCTTAAGATGCAAGGTCCACCTTATGTATAAAAATTAAAAAAAATATTAGCTGTCATCATTGGAATATTAATATTCCTTGTGATGGAAATAAGACATACAGATAATATATATTGTAAGAAGGGCCTACCGTGCTTTGCAGTAGTGTAATGGTTGGTAGGCTTTATGGTTCCTTTTAGCCAACCTGACCATAAATCTACCTGTTATGCCCCGTACACACGGTCGGACTTTGTTCGGACATTCCGACAACAAAATCCTAGGATTTTTTCCGACGGATGTTGGCTCAAACTTGTCTTGCATACACACGGTCACACAAAGTTGTCGGAAAATCGGATTTTCCGATCGTTCTAAACGCGGTGACGTAAAACACGTGCGTCTGGACTATAAACGGGGCAGTGGCCAATAGCTTTCATCTCTTTATTTATTCTGAACATGCATGGCACTTTGTCCGTCGGATTTGTGTACACACGATCGGAATTTCCGACAACGGATTTTGTTGTCGGAAAATTTTATATCCTGCTCTCAAACTTTGTGTGTCGGAAAATCCGATGGAAAATGTGTGATGAAGCCTACACACGGTCGGAATTTCCAACAAGGTCCTATCACACATTTTCCGTCGGAAAATCCGACTGTGTGTACGGGGCATAACATTAATGCCGCGTACACACAACCGGTTTAGCCATCGGAATAAACTCTGAAGGTTTCTCCGACGAAACTCCGACGGAATTCCATTCAAGAGGTCTTGCCTACACATGGTCAATCTAAAGTCCGACCAAAGTCCGACCGTCCAGAACGTGGTGACGTACAGCACGTACAATGGGACTAGAAAAAGCCAGTAGCCAATAGCTTCTGTGTCGTACTTGCTTCAGAGCAAGCATCGTTTTTGGTCCGTCGGAACAGCATACAGACGAGCGGTTTTCCCGATAGGAATTGGTTCCGTCGGAAATATTTAGAGCATGTTCTATTTCTAGGTCCATCAGAACTTTTGAAAAAAAAAGTCAGATGAGGCATACACACGATCGGAATAGATGATGAAAAGCTTCCGTCTGACTTTTTCTGTCGGACATTCCGCTCGTGTGTACGCGGCTTTACAGCTAAATCACAGAAACTACTCAGGTTATGCTAATGAAGCCTGACCCTCCCATTCAGAAGCCTGTTGAGAAAGGGCATTGTAAAGCAAACATCTTTTTCAGTAAATGGAGAAATGTGTGAATATGGAGAAAAAAGTTTGCTAAGATCCTTGCAATTTAATTGACCAGGAGGATATTGTTTTTTTAACAAAAGTGGTCTTTTGTCTTTAAAATTGCTGTACAGTATAAGAATTTTACAGTCTTGTAACCTATCTTGAGCAGTTCTGGCACAAGACTGTTCTCGCCCTCTCAAGTACTGTAAAGCATCCCCACCTCGTAGGCTAAAGGTTTTTTTTTTTTTTTTTTTTTACTTTTTAACATTAAACTATGTTTTATTACACAAAGATATACAGAATACAAGAGAACACATTCTTTGCAATCTGTACAATCTTGATCTCAAATACAATAATAGCAAAAAAATTTGTAATTTTCTACATGAAGCTATGATCTTGCATTCATATCTAATGGCAGTATAACAAAGTACAGCATTCACAATGCCTATGCGGCTTTTTTTTTATACCTGTGATAGAGAAAGATGACTAAAAAACAGAGGATGCACATTTATATCAATGAGTGTAAACAGGATGCTCAAATGAAACCCAACACTGGATGAGCTCAAAAGATAACTTAAAGTACACCTGTGCTCTGCCAACACACAGCAAAGCAACAAATTCACCTTAATGCCAAGCCTAACAGCTGTCTTTTGCCTCCTTGTTGCTGCATTTTCATGCATGAGTGAAGAAAAGAGGCTTTATGTAAGCTTCAGTTTGGCCTAGTCATAGCTTAGCAGAGCTAAAGAGTCATGTCTCATACCTATGTGCCTGAGCTGCCAATCACCATGTACTAGTGATGTCATGTGGGAGGAAGAGGCGTGAGTCCCCATGCCCCCATGTATGTAACCTTGCTTGTGTGAGCAAATGGGGCATTAATGAAGGTATGTATAAGCTGTGGGGGCTGGCACTAGTGAACCTGCTGCTTTGCCCTGCACTATTAGTGGTAAATCTGGGTCTAAACTAAAGTATAGTCAAAGGCTAGACTTTCTGGTCCAGGTAATTCAGTGTTTATTCCTGATTTATTCTCCCTTGGGATGCAGCGATCAATACTTTTTCAGATCTTGAAAAATCTCTGTGATTTATTAACTAGCAGGGTTGCCAACCTCCCAAAGTGACATTTACTGACACGACACCAAAAATTTACTGACAGAGCCAATTTTTTTACTGGCATGACATATAAAATTTGCTTACTGACAGTTCAAAAAGGTATCCAAAATGACCGTTTTCAGTGCAAATATTAATATTTAAGCTACAAACATGTAGCTAGTGCTTATGGTATAACAAAAGGCAAAAACATATTTCTTCTTTTACATGAAAGTCAGGTTAATATAACCTAGCACAGAGTTCCCCCTTACATCAGAGCTTGCAGAGTTCCCCTCTACAGTGCAAAGGAGAACTCTGCAGACTCTGATGTAAAAGGGAACACTGTGGACTCTATTGTAAAGAAGAACTCTGAGGACTCTGATGTGAGGGGAAATACTGTGGACTCTTGTATAAAAGAAAACGGATGTAAAATGGTCTTTGATCACCAGAGCCCCCCTTCCCCCTTTACAAAAGAGTCCACAGAGTTTCCCCTTACATCAGAGTCTGCAGGATTTACCCTTACCGTGCAAGGGGGATCTCTGCAGATCCTGATGTAAAGGGGAGCCTGATGTAAAGGGGAATACTGTGGACCATGATGTAAAGGGAGATGCTGCAAATGCTGGTGTAAAGAGGAACTCTGAAGTAAGGTGGTCTCTGGTCACCAGAGCCCCCACTTACACCAGAGTCCGCAGTGTTCCCCTTTATATCAGAGTTCCCACTTACAGCAGGGCCTGCAGCATTGCCCTTTACATCAGAGTTCCCCTTTACACCAGGGTCCGCAGAGTTCCCCTGTGCACTGTAAGGGGGGAATCCTGCAGACTCTCATGTGAAGGGGGACACTGATTTAAGAGGAAAAGCTAGGAATTCTGAGGGGGGGGGGGTGAGTCTGGTGACCATTGGCCACCTTCCACAGAGTGAATACACTAAGGTAGTGGGGTGTTACTGATATAAGGGGGAATCTCTATATCAGTATCTCCCTTTAGCTTAGTGTATTAGTCACTCCACCCTTACATCAGTGACCCCCCAAAAACTTTGTACAGACTACTCCATGGCTCGCTCAGGTGCAGCTGGGGCATGCAGTCAGATATAGTTCAGACAATCCAGGTGGCTCAGTATCACCACCTCTGAGTTTGGCCTCTTCTCCTCCAAAGAACAAAGTCTGGCACTGCTGTCTTAGGAGGATAACACTCCGTACTCTTAATAGAGTGATTCCAAACTCCTACTACTCTTTACAGTGCATCTGGAAAGTACTCACAGTGCTTAACTTTTTCCACATTTTGTTATGTTACAGCCAGGGGCGGACTGACAACTCATGGGACCCCTGGGCAATAGAAGATTATGGGGCCCCCAGGCTTACAGGTGGCCGCCATGCCAGGAGTAAGTAACAAACAAAACAACATATAGAGTACAGCAGTCAGGATGAGTGCCACACTCACATCAGAGTCCTCCCTTACACCAAAGTCCCAACATTCTCCCTATACATTACAGTCCGCAGAGTCCTACCTTATGGCAGAGCCCCCCAGTATGTCACCTTTTATCAGTGTCCCCTTACACACACCTTTGCACCTTAGTGCTTGGTGTGGCAGGCAACTGGCAGGAAAAGGCCTTTAAATTATAAAAAAAAAAAAAATCACTTGTTGCAGGCTCTGAACTGCGCAAGTGAGAATCTTAGAGCCAGCAAAATAGTGAACTGCTGTGGTTGGCCTCAGATCTGGCAGTGGGGCGTGTAAATAAAAGCCATGCTTGATGTGTGCCATATCACCGCACAGGCACGCACCCAGACCTGCCCTGCTGCCTGATCCGAGGCCGGGCTCAGCAGTTCACTATTCAGCTGCCTCCCAATGGCAACAAGTGGATTTTTCACAGGCATAGGATTGTTAGATCGACTTCTGTTTAGCGGCAGTAGGCACAAATGAAACATACAGTATACATACACATAGACACACACACATTATACATATATACACAAAGACACCAGTGGCGGCTGGTGCTCAAAATTTTTGGAGGGGGTGCAAACTGAAAAAAAAACATCAATTGCAGCCACTGTGCCCATCAAACGCAGCTACTGTGCCCATCAATTGCTGCCACTGTCCCCATCAATTGCTGTCACTGTGCCCATCAAGCGCAGCCACTGTGCCCATCAAATGCAGCCACTGTGCCATCAAATGCAGCCACTGTGCCATCAAACCCAGCCACTGTACCCATAAATTGCCACCACTGTACCCATAAATTGCTGCCACTGTACCCATCAAATGCAGCTACTGTGCCCATCAAATGCAGCCACTGTGCCATGAAACGCAGCCACTGTGCCTATCAAACGCAGCCACTGTGCCATCAAACGCAGCCACTGTACCCATAAAATTGCCGCCACTGTGCCCATCAAACGCAGCCACTGTGCCCATCAAACGCAGCCACTGTGCCCATTAATTGCTGCCAGTATGCCCATCAATTGCCGCTACTGTGCCCAACAATTGCTGCCAGTGTGCCCATCAATTGCTGCTACTGTGCCCATCAGTTGCTGCCAGTGTGCCCAACAATTGCTGCCAGTGTTCCCATCAATTGCTGCTACTGTGCCCCATCAAATGCTGCCAGTGTGCCCATCAATTGCCGCTACTGTGCCCCATCAAATGCTGCCAGTGTGCCCATCAATTGCTGCTACTGTGCCCCATCAAATGCTGCCAGTGTGCCCATCAATTGCTGCTACTGTGCCCCATCAAATGCTGCCAGTGTGCCCATCAATTGTCGCTACTGTGCCCCATCAAATGCTGCCAGTGTGCCCATCAATTGCAGCTACTGTGTCCCATCAAATGCTCCCAGTGTGCCCATCAATTGCCACTACTGTGCCCCATCAAATGCTGCCAGTGTGCCCATCAAATGCTGCCAGTGTGCCCATCAATTGCTACTACTGTGCCCCAACACATGCTGCCAGTGTGCATCACCCAGCACTTACCTGTCTCGCAGCAGGTCAGCGGCGGTGTCCTGCACGCTCCTCAATGTCTTCTTCCGTCCTCTCTATCAGGCTTCCAATCACAGCGCCTGACGCTTCAGCCAATCTGGTGACAGGTAACAGACCTGAGCACCTGATTGGCTGAGAGGTGGTTCAGTGTTAGCAAAGTGAATTCCTTTGCTTTGCTAACACACAGCTGAGTGAACACGAACGCCCAGCATGGTGCCCGCTGTTCACCTTTTTGGGCGCCTATTAGAGCCTACGGCTCTAATCAGGTGATTCCCAAAAACACCCCCACCACTGTAATTCAGGTGCCCAGTGCCCGAAAAGGGGATGGGCACCTGAATAGGGGGTGTCAGCGGCGACCATAGATAGATTCATGCAATGCATGAATCTATCTATGGTAATAGAGAGGTGCCAGGAGAGAGGGGGCAGCACCCATGCGCCCCTTATGGACTCACCGCCACTGATAGACACACAGTATACATATACACATACACATAGACACACAGTATACATATATACACATAGACACACAGTATACACATAGACACACAGTATACATATATAAACATAGACACACGGTATACACATAGACACACAGTATACATATATAAACATAGACACACAGTATACATATATACACACAGACACACACCATACATACACACGCACACACACAAGCACCAGCACTTTTCACCCAAAAATCAGCCTAAAAGAAACCCACTGCTGCCCCCATCTCCTGGCATGCTGGGACTTGTAGTGCCCCAGCAGCTCACAGACACTTTAGGTTGTAATACGGGAGAGGAGGGGACTGTGTCTGTGTATTGGTGGGCAGGTAATGAGTAGGCAGGGTAGCAGAGATTGGGGGAGAAGTTCAGAACTTCCTTCCTCCAGAAGCATGGCACTTCTCACACAGAAAATCGATCTAACAGCTTCAGAGACAGGAGGAGCCCTGCTAGAGGAAAAACACTCCCCCCCCTTCTCTTCTGCTCACCAGGGTAAGCCACTGACAAAAATGCAATCAGTTCAGCTCAGCAAGCTTACCTTCTAGCAGGTTGCAGCCCTTCCAACACTGCAGGCTGTGTCCCCTCCTCCCTCTCCTCTCCTCCAGCAGTCGGCAATCTCCTCCTCTGAAATTAAATGAGTCGCAGTGAGGAAGGGGGCGTGTACACTGTGTTCCCATTGGCTGAGGAGGCAATACAGAGGCAGGGCAGCTATAGCCTCAGTTTTTTTTACAGCAAAATTATGTCAGCAAGGGACATTTCAGGGACAAATGTAAAAAAACACAGATTCTTACATACTGTCCCTGCTTTTAGTGAGGCTGGCTACTCTTATGGGGCCCCCTAGTGGCATGGGGCCCTCGGTCCATGCCCGAGTGTCCGAATGGTCAGTCCACCCCTGGTTACAGCCTTATTCCAAAATTGATTAAATTAATTATTTTCCTCAAAATTATACAAACAATACCCCATAATGACAATTTGAAAGAAGTCCAAGGAAGTGTCTGTAGACATCCGAGACAGGATTGTATGGAGGCACAGATCTGGGGAAGGGTACAGAAAAATTTCTGCAGCATTGAAGTTCCCAATGAGCACAGTGGCCTCCATCATCCGTAAATGGAAAAAGTTTGGAACCACCAGGACTCTTCCTGGAGTGGGCCTCCTGGCCAAATTGAGATTGGGGGAGAAGGGCTTTAGTCGGGGGTGACCAAGAACCCGATCGTCACTCTGACAGAGCTCTGGCATTTCTTTGTAGAGAAAGGAGAACCTTCCAGAAAAACAACCATTTCTGAACTCCACCAATCAGGCCTGTATTGTAGAGTGGCCAGATGGAAGCCACTCCTCAGTAAAAGGCACATGACAGCCCACCTGGAGTTTTCCAAAAGGCACCCGAAGGACTCTCAGACCATGAGAAACAAAATACTCTGGTCTGATGAAACAAAGATTGAACTCTTTGGCCTGAATGGCAAGCATCATGTCTGGAGGAAACCAGATGCCACTCATCACCTGGCCAATACCATCCATTACAGTGAAGCATGGTGGTGACAGCATCATGCTGTGGGGATGTTTTTCAGCGGCAGAAACTGGGAGACTAGTCAGGATCAAGGGAAAAATGGATGCAGCAATGTACAGAGACATCCTTCATGAAAACCTGCTCCAGAGCGCTCTGGACCTCATATTGGGGCAAAGGTTAATATTCCAACAGGACAACGACCCTAAGCACACAGCCAAGATAACAAAAGAGTGTCTACGGGATAACTCTGTGAGTGTCCTTGAGTAGCCCAGCCAGAGCCCAGACTTAAACCCGATTGAACATCTCTGGAGAGATCTGAAAATGGTTGTGCACCGCTATGCACCATCCAACCTGATGGAGATTGAGAGTTCCCGCAAAGAAGAATGGAAGAAACTGCCAAAAAATAAGTGTGCCAAGCTTGCAGCATCATACTCAAAAAAGACTTGAGGCTGTAATTGGTGCCAAAGGGCTTCAACAAAGTATTGAGCAAAAGCTGTGAATACTTATGTACAAGGGTTTTCTTCTTTTTTTATAAACTTGCTTAGAGACTTCAAACAAAAAACTTTCACGTTGTCATTATGGGGTATTGTTTGTAGATTTTTGAGGAAAATAATGAATTTTAATCCATTTTGGAATAAGGCTGTAACCTAACAATGTGGAAAAAAGTGAAGCGCTGTCAATACTTTGTGGATGCCCTGTAAGTGAACCACTGGATCTGATAGTCTTTAGGAGACAAACTGAACACCAAAGCGCACAGAGTTTTTTTGGCCCAGTAGATTTGTTCTTCGCTCACCTTTGCTACTAATATAATATGATTAAATCGTAGGAGCTAAACCCCTCTGCCACTTGGTTATGGTGCCCATAAACCTTTGCAATGATAGAAAGTCTGCAGAGTAGCATCGCGTTTATTGGAAATCTCCACTATATTGTAAACACAAATTAGTTAGTAGTAGTCAGAAGCAAAAAACTTAATGCTCACAGGCTATTCCTGGAATTCCAGAAGTCCCATGAATAACATGAGAGCCTTAAGTTTTTTGCTTCTGACTACTACTAACTAATTTGTGTTTACGATTAAATGGACAATAAACCTGATGCTGCTACATGGACTTTAGCGCCTACGATTTTATCATATTATATTCGTACCAAAGGTGGACGAAGAACAGTCAGCTCAGTTTCTATTGGAAAACCTGTCTGGGTTTATCTGCCTTCCCTCTAAACCTCTGATGAAAAGCTCCGCTCTTACCTGCATGAAGGAAGAAGGGGGCACAGCGAGGGGGAAGAAGGGGCCTGCGATTTACAACTTTACGTGAGGGTGTCAGAAACATCATCTGCCCCATACCTGACAGCCACAGGCCTTTGGAATGAGATTTTTTATGCACCATGGGATCTCCTTGACGTTCTTGGAGCCATACAGTGTTTCCTCATACGCATTCCCTCATCCTCTGTTATGGGGGGTCATGGAACTCTGGTAAGAGTTCATTTCTGCTGATTTGGTGGTGGATTCAACACAATTCTCAATCAACGCTTTTGAGGAAGCCTTGTCTGCATTATATGGACTTTTTATTTAATTTTTTTGCACGGATGATCTTTTGCTCTTTTCTCATTATTCTATTTTTTATATATATTCGTTCACCAGATTTTTTTCACAGTCACTATCTGAATGTATTATGGACACATGATTTATATATGTTTATATTGACGTATATTATTTTTCCAATTTATTAACCACGGATTCATCAATGCTTGTTTAATCATTAATGTGCATATGCACATTTTTTTGGGGAATAGTTTTGACTTCAATGAATCTTTATGATTTTCACTATTAGATGCACTTATGAGATCAGTTTTTGATTTTTGGTCAATAGTTTAAGATTAGCGTGATTCTACGTTTCCAGATTTTCCTTCTTGTAATAATGTTTACATGAGAATTGCAGCTTCTGAGGGGTTACATTTTTGGATATAACTCCTCTCAAATCTAATTTATTATATTTGTCTTAGCGCAGTTTCTGACACTTTTTTCCTCAATTTCTATTGGACCTAAGGAGCTCTGTGCATTTTTGGTTTGTCTCCTCTTCTTCTCCAGAGTCCTTCTCCAGTGACAGACACAAGACTCCTGGGCTATCCTGCCTCCCCCTTCAGTCTTGGCTGCTGTGATCCATAAAGGACGCCAAGTGGCGTCATGATGTCACCGTTGCTCAAGCCCGGCCAGCTTCGGAGATGCACATGCGCAGTTCCAAAGTCACCCTAAAGCTAATCTTTTTACAGGCAGCCACTGTCCATAATTGACATTTATGGACAGCTTGTAAATCAGCTGATATTTACAAACTGTCTGTAAATTTGCAGATGGTTGGCAACCCTGCTAACTGTATAAAATTAAGAGTGATAACCTTTTAAAGTTACTCTTTATCACTCTGCAAGGGGCTAATAAATACAAGGTCTGAGTGTCAGTCACAAATGATGTTTGAATTGCTTTAAGTGCTTGTTAAAAATCCACCTATGCTCAGAATCATCTTGAAACTATGGCTCTGGTGTGACTTTGGTTAGCTGATTTTCATAGATTTTGTATCCATGTTGAAAACTGAAAAATGTGAATTTTAAACTGTAGGCTAATTTTTTTTAGATCCCACAGGACCAATGGGAAAATGTATGATAAATACATAAACTGACAAATGCAAGTCAAATAACAGGATAATGAACATTTAAATGGTTGCAGATTTCCCCTTATATTCTCAGCCATTATTGACAAGTTCCCTTGTCATTGACAAGTTCCCTGCATTGTAAACTATTTTTATATGACCAAATGTATAGATTATCTTTTAACATTATTTGATTCAAGTATTCAACTATATAATTGACAAAGCACAGTTTTTCATAATTGATATTTAATAAAATCATTCTATTTTTGATTGCAAGTACTTGAATAAAGTGATGACCCTGTGGGTTATTTCTAAATCCTGTGTCCTGTAAGAAAGAAATCACTAAGGGCTAGTAGTTTAACCCAGTGTTTCTCAACTTTTTTTCATAGAGGTACCCTTGAAATACCTTTGCAGTCTCAGAGAACCCCTGTTAAATATTACTACATCTGCAGGTTATGGTACATTAGCGTGATGGCCACTGGAAAGAAAGCTCTTTACATTTGTGGTCATTGGTAAGAATTCCCCCATAAAGATAGCTAAAAGAATGTTGTTGCCATTGGTTACTTAGGGTATGGAAAATACCTTACCAGTCTCAAGGAACCCCTGCTAGTAATTACTACATCTGCAGGTCACAGTAGTTGAGTGATTGTCACTGGGAAGATTGCTCCTTACATTTGTGGTCTTTGGGAAGTATGCTGCCTCAGCCCGGGTTCACACCTATGCGAATTAGATGTGCATTTCCGCACATCTAATTCGCATAGCAGGAGAATGTGACTGGCTCCCTATGGAGCCGGTTCACATATCTCCGGGGCGGCTGCGGTGCGCACTGCACAAAAACGCTGTGCGTCTTTGGCTGCGTTTCAGGGCTGAATTCAGGCATAGAATCGGCCCTGATTCGTCCCTGAAATGGTGAACAGGGACGCACAGCGCTCCTGTGCGGTCCGCAGCGAATTATGGTGTGAACCCGGGCTCAAAGTTTGCTCAGGAATATTGTTCCCAGCAGTTACTTATCTGTAATGCTAAAATTGCTCATGGAGCCTCTAGCAACCTCTGCAAGAACTCTTTGGTTCCACTGAACCCTGACTGAAAAAAAGACTGGTTTAATCTGCCAGAGGCAAAGCAGTGACTATTTGATTTTTCTATGGTAGAACAAGACACATAAATTATGACTGTTGCAAACAGTAGGGAAGCCCTCCTTAGACCAAGACATTGGCCTAGCAGTTTATTAATGCCAAAGCCACTTTAACACTTCCCAAACTTTTACAAAGAAGGACTGCCAATGTACTTTGCAAGAAGACGTTACCTCTAAAATGGAACTGCTGTGAAAAATATAGTAGCTAATTTCCTTTTTGGCAAATACAAAAATGCTAATGCAAGCCAACACTACCATTATTTCAGTATTTCCAGTTGGCAGTGAGGTGTGTGAAAGTGATGGCTAGGTTGCATACGATTGTATAATCTTGTACTGGCACATGTAACTAGTACTATAAAAAACACTGAAAATTATACTAAACACAAAGTCACATTGAAAATGGCATGCCAGCAATTCACCTCGGTAACAGCAGTTGCAATAAATGGGAAAGGCCATCTTATGTGCTAATGCGGAATCTGTTTTTATTTAGTTGAGTTTATAATAAATACACAGCCCTTCCCACAAACTTTTTTTTGTAAACAATAAAAAAACCATATCATTCTCTTTGGACTGCCTTTGTTTGGTTTGGCACATCAGGCGATACACCCTAACATGAAAAGGGAATATCTTTCCTGAAAGGGTTAGACCAGCCTTCCCTAGACTCTCTTCCTTCCCATAGTTCGAAATAACATATACAAGACGTGTTAAAGCCCAAGACAGTCAGACTTCATCAAGGAAAATGTCAACTGAATATTTGATAATGTCCCAGTAAGAGGGCAGAAATTGTTGCTCTTTCCTTTTTGTCCCCAATTTGTTTTTAGGAATAGTGTGTTCCTCATAGTCCATTCAGCCACACATACAGGGGACTTCACGTCTTCTTAGGTTTGGACAGCAGAACTCGTGTCCATCAGTATAATATCTGTCCTAAGGAAGAAAAAGTAATTATTAAAAGAATGATCTTGATACTATATTTCAGCAAAAGAAAATATCTGATAAAAATATTGCTCCTATCATTGTTGAAGATCTTCTAAACTCTCAATGTTCCATATTAACCTTATGCAATTAAAACATCTATTAGAATACGTAATGCCATTGTTTTGGATAAATATATAGATATGAGACTTGTTTTGTAATAAGGATGCATATAATGTAACCTCAGTTAAAGGGGTTTTAAAGGCAGTGCTCACAATCACTGCCAGCCTCTCTTTCAGGATTTATTTTATTTTTATTTATTTATTTGAGGTACTTATATAGCGCCGTCAATTTACGCAGCGCTTTACATACATATATATATATATATATTATACATTCACATCAGTCCCTATGCCCTCAAGGAGCTTACAATCTAAGGTCCCTATCTCACATTCATACCTATACTAGGGCCAATTTAGACAGGATCCAATTAACCTACCAGCATGTCTTTGGAGTGTGGGAAGAAACCGGAGTACCCGGAGGAAACCCACGCAGACACAGGGAGAACATGCAAACTCCAGGCAGGTAGTGTCGTGGTCGGGATTTGAACCAGCGACCCTTCTTACTGCTAGGTGAGAGTGCTACCCACTGCACCACTGTGCCGCCCAAGGATAACATGTACTATACAGTGTATGTCATTTTGTAAAATTCTTCTTCTAAATACCTTATTTCTCCTCACCGATCAACAGTTGGGTAACAGCCTGTTGCTCTCTTCCTCCAATGTATGTATTACAGAAGGAGTGACCGCTGATCCATGAGGAGAAATAATGTATTTAGAAAGAATTTTACAAAACGACATACAGTCTATAGTACAAGTTACTATAGCAGAGGGGCTGACAGTAATTGTGAGCAGTAATTTTTATACTGCTCAGAACGTTTCTGGAAGCGGAGGGAAGAGAGGGCTCACACACAGGAGCTGACAGGCAGGGATGGGAGGGGGGAGAGGATTGGGGAGAGGAGGACAGAGGAGAGCTGCAGATGATGGAGGCACGTAAACTGACCACGGTGTCAGGGCTCAGCAGCCATGGTCAGTTTACAGGGGGGAAGGCAGAACCAGGTATTTTAGGTGATAGATGTAGCCAAATTACACAGCACAAGCACTGTGCTGTATAACTTGCTTTAAAGGGACAGGATTCTTTTATTTTTTTATTTTTTTATTTTTTTTAGGGTAACAAACCCTTTAAGGCCCGTACACACAATCCGAAAATCGGACAACAAATAGCGCTTAAGAAAGCGATTATACGATAATCTGATCATTAGTACACAGTTTTCAGGAGCTGATCATGACATATAGTTACATGGTTACATAGTTACATAGTAGGTGAGGTTGAAAAAAGACACAAGTCCATCAAGTCCAACCTATGTGTGTGATTATGTGTCAGTATTGCATTATATATCCCTAATACATTCAATATTATCCGAAGGGACAAACCCGAAAATGTTTCTTGTATGATACCATATTGTACGACTTTCGTTTAAGCAGCACAGTTTTTGTCTGAAAATACAATACAACATTATATCACTTCCGATTTTTTTTATCCTGTCATACGAGAAATTTCGGAATTTTAGTAACCTATTCAGTTTCAAAATGCGACTAGCAAGCGAAAGTCAGACGATCTGCTGTCCGATTTTCAGATCGTGTATGAGGCCTTAGAAAAGCACAGCAATGGATCCTCACGTGTGCACATCTGAAGCCTCCATATGTTATACTGCTACTCATACCTTGGTTCACTGCAATGTAAGATGAGCAACGCTATCACTTATCAAATGATCTAGTGCATTTTTAGACTGTCAGCAAATAATATAGGTTATCCTCTTATGTAGTTTAAAGTATTTTAAAACGAAGGCTATCAGAATTTTAAAATAGTTGTATATTTCTTAAAAATGATTAAATCTATTTTTTGCACACAACTAAAATATGTGTAGTTTAAGTGATACCTCTTATTGGCCAACCCAAATTATTAAGAATGCAAACTTTTGGACCCTGATGAAGATATTTTCGAAACACGTTGGATGTCCCATTCCATATTTAAACTGTCATTGAAACTCACGTGTTGTGCAGTGTTATATGGTAATCGGTATCACCACTGTTGAATCAATGTGTGCTATTATGTAGTGAAGGCATACCCCACTTTTAAGTACACAATGGGGTACAATAAATAAATACAGTGTCAAAAAACAGTGCGCACCATTGACCACCAATGCCAGCATACAGTGCCCACCAGTGGCAGCAATCAGTGCCCACCACTGCCCACAAGTGCTACCAGTGTCCATTAGCAATGCCAGTCAGTGCTGGCAATCAGTACCGCCTATCAGTGCTGCCCATCAATGCCCATCACTGCTGTCGATCAATGCCCATCAGTGTCACCCATCAGTGCCACCCATCAATGCCCATCAATGCTCATCTGTACCGCCTACCCATGCCGCCTATCAGTGCCCACCAGTGCCGCCTATTAGTGCCCATCAGTGCCGCCTATCAGTGCTCATCAGTGCCACATATCAGTACCACCTATCAGTGCCCATAAGTGCGGCATATTAGTCCTGCTTATCAGTACCACCTCATCAGTGCCCATAAGTGCCACCTCATCAGTGCCCATAAGTGCCACCTCATCAATACCCACCAGTTCAGCCTATCAGTGCCCATCAGTGATGCCTCATCAGCGCACATCAGTGAAGGCGAAAAATTACTTAGTTACAAAATTTACTGATAGTAAAAAAGTAAAAAACATTTTTTTTCAAAATTTTTTGGTCTTTTTTTTTGTGTAAAAAATAAAAAACCCAGCAGCGATTAAATACCACCAAAATACCAAAGCTCTATTTGTGTGAAGAAAATGATAAAAGATGTCTTTGGGTACAGTGTAGCACGACCGCGCAATTGTAATTCAAAGTGTGACAGCGCTGAAAGCTGAAAAATAGCCTGGGCAGGAAGGGGGTGTAAGTGCCTGGTAGGCAAGTGGTTAAACGAAGTTGAGCCTCCTGGAGGTTATTTTTAAATGTGATAAATAAAAGTTTATACTTTTTACATAAAACCATTTGGTGGTATAATTTGGCTGCCGTTTAAAAGTCCTACAAAAAGAGGAATTGTTGTTTACCAGGTTATTCAAATGTAGCCTTGCGTTAAAATACAGGTGTATGTATGACTACACTTTAGCTAACCCACTACCCCCCCCCCACCAAGCTAAACCGCATCCGACTCCCCCACCCAAACTGCTTACTTACCTCTATTGCGGATCAGGACATGGCACCCTTTGTGTTTATTGCCTGCCCCACAAAAATCTTCTTAGTTCCCATTGACTTGTATAGCCTATAAATCAAGAGTTGGGATTTTTGTGGAACAGAGTATAAACACTGGAGGAGGCTATAAGATTTTAAATTACAAAGTTTAGGCAAGCTTTGGAAGTACAGTATCTCACAAAAGTGAGTACACCATACATTTTTGTAAATATTTTATTATATCTTTTCATGTGGCAACACTGAAGAAATAACACTTTGCTACAATGTAAAGTAGTGAGTGTACAGCTTGTATAACAGTGTAAATTTGCTGTCCCCTCAAAATAACGCAAATCACAACCATTAATGTCTAAACCGCTGGCAACAAAAGTGAAAATGTCCAAATTGGGCCCAAAGTGTCAATATTTTGTGTGGCCACCATTATTTTCCAGCACTGCCTTAACCCCCTTGGGCATGGAGTTCACTAGAGCCTCACAGGTTGCCACTGGAGTCCTCTTCCACTCCTCCATGACGACATTACAGAGTTGGTGGATGTTAGAGAACTTGTGCTCCTCCACCTTCCGTTTGAGGATGCCCCACAGATGCTCCATAGGGTTTAGGTCTGGAGACATGCTTGGCCAGTCCATAACCTTTACCCTCAGCTTCTTTAGCAAGGCAGTGGTCGTCTTGGAGTTGTATTTGGGGTTGTTATAATGTTGGCATACTGCCCTGCGGTCCAGTCTCCGAAGGGAGGGGATCCTGCTTTGCTTCAGTATGTCACAGTACATGCTGGCATTCATGGTTCCCTCAATGAACTATAGCTCCCCAGTGCCAGCAGCACTCATGCAGCCCTAGACCATGACGCTCCCACCACCATGCTTGACTGTAGGCAAGACACACTTGTCTTTGTACTTCTCACATGGTTGCCGCCACACACGCTTGTCACCATCTGAACCAAATAAGTTTATCTTGGTCTCATCAGACCACAGGACTTGGTTCCAGTAATCCATGTCTTTAGTCTGCTTGTCTTCAGCAAGCCTGTTTGCAGGCTTTCCATCATCTTTAGAAGAGGCTTCCTTCTGGGATGACAGCCATGCAGACCAATTTGATGTAGTGTGCGGCGTATGGTTTAGGCACTGACAGGCTGACCCCCCCCCCCCACCCCTTCAACCACTGCAGCAATGTTGGCAGCACTCATACGTCTATTTCCCAAAGACACCTCTGGATATGATGCTGAGCACATGCACTCAACTTCTTTGGTCGACCATGGCGAGGCCTGTTCTGAGTGGCACCTGTCCTGTTAAACCACTGTATGGTCTTGGTCACCATGCTGTAGCTCAGTTTCAGGGTCTTGGCAATCTTCTTATAGCCTAGGCCATCTTTATGTAGAGCAACAATTCTTTTTTCAAATCCTCAGAGTGTTCTTTGTCATGAGGTGCCATGTTGAACTTCCAGTGACCAGTATGAGAGAGTGAGAGCGATAACACCAAATTTAACACACCTGCTCCTCATTCACACCTGAGATCTTGTAACAATAATGAGTTACATGACACCAGGGAGGGAAAATGGCCAATTGGGCCCAATTTGGACATTTTCACTTAGGGGTGTACTCACTTTTGTTGCCAGTGATTTAGACATTAATGGCTGTGCGTTGAGTTATTTTGAGGGGACAGAAAATTTACACTGTTATACAAGCTGTACACTCACTACTTTACATTGTAGCAAAGTGTCATTTCTTCAGTTTTGTCATATGAAAAGACATAATAAAATATTTACAAAAATGTGAGGGATGTACTCACTTTTGTGAGATACTGTATCTATCAAGAGAGAAGTATGGGCAGCTGTCTGTGGCCTCAGGTCGTTTTCATTCAAAAACCTGTAACATCCATAATGTATGCAAGTATCAGAATTTCCTATCTCTATACATGTTCCTTTAAATCCAGTGCAACAGTATGACAGGTAGGGAATAACATTCTCAAAAGGAGAGGTCAGCAATTGCATCTACCATATTTCTATGCTGACTGTTTCACTTTAAACTTTTAAAGCAATATTAAAGGTTGCTTTTTTTAAAATATAATAATAAACACGTCATACTTACCTGCTCTGTGCAATGGTTTTGCATAAAGCAGCCCCCAGCCTCTTCTTCTGGGGTCCCCCGCTCCTCCTCTTCGGCGAGTGCCCCCCACTAATGCGGGCTTGCTCCTGTGCCGCCTTGTCTGCGCCCGTTAACAAGGATCGAGGGGCTTGGCCCCACCCATCGGTCCTTATCACAGCATTTGACTGACAGCAGCGGGAGGAGGAACAAATGCCGGGAGAGCCTCGGCTCTCATGCACAGCGCTGGATCGGGTAAGTATAATGGGGGGGGGGGCGATAAGCAGATCATGGGTGCAATGCAGGCCTCTTGCAGGCCCTGTGATTAAGCTGTTTGGTTGTACATTGTATGGCCAAGCAGTTACACACTAACAGGAAGCATCAATGAACTACCACAGCACCATGGTAGTTCATTAGTTGAGAACTACAAGCTGACAGCCGCAAAGACTGCCGAGCCCTGTAGTTTTGTAGAGAGCGAGGGGAGAAAGGGTTCCCCCACTTCCTGCCACATCTGGGAGCCAGGGAAATGCAGGGGCCAGTGGATTTATAACATGTTGCATGTTACATCCTGAACTTATCCTAGGCTCTGTTCACATCTAGGCATCCCGCATGCCGTATCGCAGGCTGAATCGCCACGATCCCGAATAACGGCTAATTGCGGGACCCGTCACTTCCAATGGACCCTCGATCACTGCGTGATTTTGACACGATTGTCATCTGACAAATCACAGCAAAATCCTGCAAACAGAATCGCGGTAAGCCTGTCGCCCAAAAGAAGTTCTGTTTGCAGGATTTTACCACAATTCCTCAGGCAACAATCGCGGCAAAATTGCGCAGTGAGCAGGATGCCATTAGAAATTACGAGGATCGCAAAGGTGTCGTGATTTGCCATGATTTGGGATCGTGGCCAGAATCTCAGCGATTCCGCCCACGATCCTGGGTGCCTAGATGTGAACGGAGCCTGAAGGTAAAAAACCTTTAGGCTTTGGAACCACTTTAAAATGGTCTCTAAACAGCACTGAGTGGGTAATAAAGGTGTCTACAGACGATAACATTGCCCAGTCTAGAAATTTTCATTTGGAACTTTGAACACTCTTTGGAGGAGATTTACTAAAAGTGGTGCACACAGAATCTGGCGCAGCTGTTCATAGTAACCAATCAGCTTAGAACTTCAGCTTGTTCAATTAAGCTTGGACAATAAAACTTGGAAGCTGATTGGTTACTATGCACAGCTGCACCAGATTCTGTGTGCACCAGTTTTAGTAAATCTCCCTCTATGTGTCTATGACTAACCTTTATATTCTGCAAGAAACCCTGGGCCAACAGAACTCAGATTATGTGTGCTGGGTAGCTTTAGTGGACTATAGGTAAAACAGAGCTGTGCTAATCAAAATATGTATACTATCATAATGCAATTCTGCGCAGTAAAAACAGTTGATAAATATAAGAAGATGTATCAACATGAAAAAAAAAATTTATACAATACTAACAGTGTCACAAACATAACAAAACAAGTCCATTCTCCATACAATAGTGAAAAAAGTCACATAATAATAATCTCAGTGCAAAAAACAATGTGCAAAGATGAAATGGATTCACTTTGATGTCATCCACACCACTCCCATGCTCCTCCATCTTATTTCACACAAGAGGCTTACCACAGAGCCATCATCCCTAAATCAGAGAAGTCATAAAGCACTTAGGTTGATGTAACCATCCAGCAAAAAAGATGAACCCAGGATCTTGTAGCCTCTCCTCACTAGACAACATGGTCTCACAATTCACAGGGTGCTTTTTGACTTATCTGATTCAGGAGGTCATGGCCTTGCGGTAAGCCTCTTGTGTGAAATAATGTGGAGGAGAGCACACAGGATGTGTGGATCACATCCAATTGAATCCCTTTCATCTTTTCACCTTGTATTTTGCACTGAGCTTATTAAAATGGGACTTTTTCATGGACTTGTTTTGTTATTTTTGTGACACTATTGTTAGTATTGTATACTTTTATACTTTTTTTGCATATTGATTCATCTTTACTTATATCTTTATCAATTGTTTTTACTGCACAGAATTGCATTATGATGATATACACATTTTCAGATTTTTCTATGCTCTGATATTTTGATATACATATGCATATTTTGGTCGGATTTCTATGATCATATTCACAGTTTTTTCTATGCTCTGTAGACCATTTGTATCTTGTGGTGTACTAGCTGCTTTTCTTCTTGAAAGGACCTTAATTGCTATTCCATTTTACCCTGAGGTAAGTGAGGCATACTTGAGTGATAAGGATATATACTTAGGCACCTGCATTTAAAAAATACATCTTTCTGGGCAGTCGAACTGTGACTGCACATAAGGTTGATGTTTTATATCCATAGGCACCTTTAGAGGCCAGCATTTTTACAGATACATTTAAATATTTAAGTTACATACTGTTTTATGGTTCTTCTTTTTATTTGCATTAGCAGTTCATTTTTTTCAGAACAAGCTTTCAGGAATCTATCCCTTTCTTCTAGGTCCAAGCAGTACTGATACTCAAATGTTCAGAAGCACTAATTGGACCTAGAAGAAAGGGGTAGACCCCTGAAAGCTTGTCCAGCAACAGTAACTGTGAATGCAATTGGACAAGTATTATGAACAGTACCTAAATGTGGTGTTGCTAGTGCAGTAATATGGCTATCATCACCTTAACTAATTGTCCCTAAAGCCCCGTACACTCGGTGAGAAAACCAGACGCAAAAATTCAGCTTTATCGACGTGATCATGCAACAGTTTTCGAGGGCCGATCAGGACAGGTTGTGCGAAATTAGCCAAAGGGACATGCACGAAGATTTTTGGTGTACAATTTCTGAACAAACGATATCTGTGTAATCGGTACAGGAATCGTCCGAACAAAAATGTTTTACCAATACAGCACATTATCGGAAACAAAAAAATAACCCAGGATGAAAAAAGACCCTTCGTAAACAATATTGCTAAGCACCAAAGATGCTCCAAAAATAACAAAAAAAAAGTCAATACACCATTGAGATTTTAAATGCTATAATGGCTCCCAAAACTGAAACTGCAAGTGCTGGCCCATTAATATCTTCTGTCCAGTACTCCATTTGGAATATGAGAATGCACAAATGGATGTGAGAACAAATGGAGGTGCGCAGAGCATTTCAACAATTATACAAGTCACAATGAAAATCTGTATGTATAGAATATAAGGAAAAGGCATGGGCAAAGGGTCATATGCACATGACATTACTTCCGATACATGCTACAAGGAAGGCACGCAAAAGGGGAAGTTTTTAGGGATCATCTGAGAAATTTTGTCTGCTTAAGTAGCATTCTCGTTTGTGACTATGAAATGGCGTGCAAAACGAAAATTCTGAAAGATCAGTCATACAATTTTCTCATCTTGTATACGGGGCTTTAAGGACAACTGTGCCTTTGGTACAACTGTCCTTTTTATTACTTGCTCCCTGCTGACATAATCTAACACTTACCTTGGCCCGCATTCCAGTGATTTTCACTGTGCTGTTGTGCCTGCAGCCACACAGACTTTCTGCAGAAATCATCCCTGCTGGGTCCTCTGCTTTCTGTGCATGCGAGCAATGGCTCCTTTCACTCCATCTCATACTCATGGCTGCCAGGAGTGGCCCTTCAAAGTACTGCTCTGTCCATAGGAATGAATGGATGCACATGCTCAGGAAAAGGACACTCTTAGGAGAAAGTTTGTGCAGGCCTAGGCAGAGCGACATTGTAAAGATTTCTGTAATGGGGGCCAAGGTAAGTGTTAGACAGAGTCAGCAGCACTCAGGGTGTGTGTGTATGGGAAGGGGGGGGGGGGGGGTATACCAAAAGTTCAGTGTCCTTTAAAAACATTCCTGTGTTTTACTCATTTAATAAAAAAACTGTAATGTTTGAAAGCACACAGACTGATATCGCTACAGCTAAAATGTGTACAAGCTGTGGGCCACAAGCACTTACAGCAGTATATTCACAAGTATTACTACATGGTAAATCCAACAACTTTAACTGTAGATTGCCACCCACCCAATCACTGTGATGGGGTCCTGAAAAAAGCTGCTTGGTGTCTGTGAGTTCTCCATTTGCGCTTGTCCCAGCGGCAAAGTAGGAGCATTTTGAAGGTACGCCTGAAGGAGCGATTGCAGAGTGCATAACACATTGGGTTGACAGTACTGTTCACATAGCATAGCCAGTAACCCAACTCCCATAGTTTAGTTGGAATGCAGTCCTTGCAGAATGTGGAGACTAGCACCATAATATTATAAGGAGTCCATGTCAAAATAAATGCCAACAATATAGCACTTAGAGTCCTTGCTGCCTTCTTTTCTTTAATGAGTGAATTACTTTTCCTCTTTCCATGTCGGGTTTTGTCAATCTTGGCTTTAATAATAGTTGATGGTAAAGCTAAGGCCTGGGACTTGGATGGTTTCCTAGATACCTCCTGCTTTCTTCCATTGGCTTCATTTTCAGTGTCCTCTCTTCCAAGAGTATCATTAGAACCACGAGAACCTGTGGGTGTCCCAACTACAGAGCTGACCATAGGTAATCGCATAACAGCAGAGCAAATGCTTTTCATTTCATAGGGGTTGTCATCTCCATCAGAGGAAGAGGACACAGAATCTGCAGAAGCAGCATCTTCCATAGTATTCCAGCTTCCATTACTTTTATGCTGAGGATAGCTTCTGAGTGATGGGCTGGCAGCAAGTCTATTAGGAAAACAGCAAGTTCTCCTCACCCTTGGCACAGATGTCTGTGATCTTGGTAACCGTTCCGATTCTCCCATGCCACTGCTACTGCCACTTCTGACACTACCCACGGGCCGGACAATGTTTTCTGTCTCAGAACCCTGTAGGCCTGCCAGTTCCCTGCTTCTGTTCTCTGTCTCTCTATAAATCCTCCAATACAGTATAATCATGATAGTAACTGGTAGATAGAAGGCAGCGATGGCAGTGCCAAATGTAATAGTGGGTTCTGACAAGAACTGAATGTAACATGCATCAGGCTCCACTGTCCTCTCCCCCACAATATACTGCCAGCATAATATAGCAGGTGCCCACAAGATGAAAGAGATAATCCATGCTAATCCAATCATGATGGCAGCTCGTCTTGGTGTTCTCTTAGCCCTGTATGTTAGGGGCCGAGTTATAGAAAAATAACGGTCAAAGCTAATAATGAGCAAGTTCATTACAGAAGCATTGCTTGCAACATAATCTAGTGCCAGCCACAGGTCACATGAAACATTGCCAAGCGCCCAGCGTCCCATTATAATGTAGGTGGTATATAAATTCATTGATATTGCACCAATGATGACATCAGCACACGCTAAACTAAGAATGAAGTAGTTGTTGACAGTTTTTAGGTCACTGTTCACTTTGAAAGCCAGGAAAACCAGTACATTTCCAACCACTGTGATGAATGAAAGGATTCCTGTTGTAATGACAATTAGCACCACCTCCCAGATGGCATGTGCTCCAAATGGGTTATGGTATGGTGGCTCTGTAGAATTTGTGGTCAGTGGGTCAATAGTAGTATTGTTCATGATTAGAAGCCAGGTAGTCACCGATTCTTGCCCAGCATTCTGATGAAAGGCTAACATGACATCTTCCAAATAAGCTTGGTTGAGGGCCACTTTTATCCCAGCCTTTTAAATCCACACCACAGCAGTGAAATCCTGCAAGAAAAATAAAAGCAGAAGTCAGGATGATACAGGGACATGGATTATGAATCGTAAAGCTGTAAAACCTTTTAGAAAGAACATGGGAGTTGTCAGTAAACTGTAGGCTTCTATGAGGAGCACAAGGTATACACATTACAGGGAAGCATACTGAAGAAACCTAATAACCTACTATGTTCACTTTCATATGTGTAGTGTAACTGTATAGAGTTTTGCTGTATTTCACCTGCATCTTACTCTCATCTTTACAACTTTGGCTGTATGTCTGTCTCATTACTACATTCTGTGCTTCTCACCCGCCTCTCTTTCTGCTACCTGTGTCCCTGTAATCTGTAACTAAACAAAGCCGCATTTATGATCTCTGTTGTTTGAGTGTTGGAGGAAGGAGTTGTGTTGCTGAAGGAATCACCTCCACCCCTTGTACCAGGAAAGTAGGGGAGACAGAAGTGGTTAAACAGGTTTACTTTTAACAAGAAAAACAATCAAAGAAGGCGGAAGCAAAAGAAAGAGGGAAAAAAAAAACGATGTAGTTAATACTGTATGTAGTACGCAAACCATATGTTACCGATAGACCTCCTTTCCTTGGCAGCCACTTCCTGAAAACTCCTCCTACCATTTAATCTTTCCTACCTGTGTATCTTTTTATGGCTCCACCTGTCTTCTGTTGGTGAAAATGTTTTTCTTATATCCCTATATCTTCTGCAAATTTTAGATTCAGATTATTGCACAGAATTTACTCTGCAACCTCCAAATATATATACAATAGCATATCCTTTAAGTTAAGGATATTAATAAATAAGCTGACAAATGTAAGCCATGGCAGCAATCTGAGCATCTCTCACAACAACTTGACCAGTTAACCACAGATCAATAGCACTTAAAAGTACTGTACTTGTATCATAAAGAAATGTGTTCTGTTACACTGGCAAATCCCTGAAGTTTATTGCTGACAGTTTCATAGAAAAGGGAATGAAGGGCATGCTGTTTGAGTTAGGATGGGAATGGCTCTTTCCATCCTTCCTAGTCATGGGAGATTTGCCCTTAATATCTTCAGTCAGTTTTCATAATTGTTTCAAAAAGTTTCAGAACTACTTATTCCTGTATGGATTTTCAATGAAATTTACTCCAGGTGTATCTCATTACCTATGTTTATATATACATTTGACATTTTGCAGGTTCTTACTATCCATTTTGCCCTTTTCAATTTCCCACACTGGTAACTGACCTATCTACACACAATATGTTGTGTAGATTGCAGAGGAGATAGGGCAAGAACATGAATAATTTATGGCCTAGCTTAATAAGTGTCTGTAGGAAAAAATTGAGGAATTCCTGGTCTAAAGAATCAAAGTTTGATGATTACAAGTTCCTGGCATCTAGAGTATGGCTCACGCAGGCAATACACAGGCATTACACAAGGGAATGACCTTGCATTTTCAAATAATTCTACAAATAGAACTCTGGTAGGTTGTATGCCTCATACTATGTTTTGCTGTACTTTAAGTCGATGCTCACACCCAGAAGTAGCAATCAACCAGTTAAAAGACTGATGCTTTATAACAGTACACATATCTGCATTTGATCTGTTCTGCATTTATACTGGTGATGGGTGATCAACTGATCACTGAGAGCTTCTGCTATAGTACACTTTGTACACTCGTGGAATTGAAAGAGGCCACATCTGTGCTCAGACTGGACCTCAGCAATGACTGAGCCTTATGGGTAACTGGCTGTAGTCATATTATTCATTTAGAGGAGAGTTTTTAATTTCGTAGGCCTGTGTAAAAGTTTACGAGGACACTATTAAAGTCTGTAATCACATAATGGGGCTGTTTTCCCTCTTATTAGCTTACTGTGGAAATAACAGACTTTAACCTCACATCACATACACCTGCTGCGGGCCTAGGGCATGTTAAACTTAAATCACAGTAAGCTGAACTGAATGGAAATAAGCCTTCAGTGAATGACATTTTATTTACTATGGGACACAGCTACTTGAAGCCCAATTCTGGAAAATCACTATAGGAGGTGAAAGGGGGAGTTAGGCTTTCATGACAGAAAAACATTATAGAAAATATTGCAGCCTGTGGAAATCAGCTGCAAAATCATCTAAAACAGTGTAGCCCTTATCAACTGGAAATATTAAATCTAAACTGTTAAAACACTGAGGCATTAAAGAAATGATAAAAAGGGATTCAAGTAGCCCAAAATTCACCGATTTGATGTACCTGGCCCAGAGATCCCTGGAAAATTGTCTGGTTCTCTTCAAATAAACTAAGACAATATTCTGTTGTTTTTTTTTTTCATTTTGGATAGCTTAAGGGAGGGTGAGAACCACAGTTTTTGCCATCTGCGTTCCTTTGGGGAGCTTCCATTCACTTCCTCTCTAATAGCCAAAACAGGAAGTGAGAAGAAATCCCTCCAAAATCAGGGAATTCTTGGTTGTCACCAGGGTCACTAGAACTAGTGTCCCCATTGGAAAATTGCTCCTCTAATATTGTTCTGGGGACAGCCCAAGATGTGGGACTTTCTTTCACTTTCACTCTTGATGAAATTGTCAGGGCCATCTTTAATATTAATTGGAACCTGGGCAAAAAATTTCTAGGCCCCCCCCCATGCAATTACACTCTCCATCTGCTCTGAGGCAAACAATAAATAGCAGCTAGACTTAAAATCAGTTTACTGTATCAGATCAGGCAGCAATAGCGATTGGTTGCCAGTGGATACAGCATATCATTACTGCTTACTGACTGGTTGCTAGAGGTTCCAGCACACATTGTGGCTCACTGATTAGTTGCTAGAGGTTACAGCAAATGATTTCTGCTTGTTAATTGGTTGCTAGAGATTGCTGTACAGTAATACTGCTCACTTATTTGTTGCTAGAGGTTACAGCACATCATCTCCTCACTGCAGGGGGGCACGATATACATATGAATGCCACCTTTATTTACATATCAATGCTGCCGGCTGCAGCTATTTACTTAGGAGTACCACCGCTATTTACATATGAATTCTGGTTATATACATGTAAACACAGGGTCTGCAGGTGAGTCATCTGTACACAACAATAGGGCAGAGCTGGGCAGCATTAGTACCAGCACTTCACACTGAGATATCAGGACACAGCACAGGACTAAAACTTCAAGGGACAAGGGAATTTAAACTGGGATAGTTGGCAAGTATGAGGCAGTTGCTTTGGGCCCCACAACAATGACAGGGCCCAGGGCAGCTGCCCCTTTTGCCCTGCCTTAAAGACGGCCCTGATAATGGTAAACAGAACAAAACAAGAGGGTGAGGGTACAGAAAGCAAAAAACTGACAGGTGTTCTGATCCCTATCCACTGTGTCAAAAAAACAAAACAAAAAACATTTTGCCATTAGTTATAATTCAGGCCCCATTCACATCGGCATGATTTGACATGTAATTTTGGGCCTATTACCGGCAATAAGAGTGTCCCAATCATCGCTGACTTTGTGGCACCGCACCGATTTCCAAATGTAGTTCCTGCACTACTTTTGGCAACTTCAGGAGCGATTTCAATAGACGTATGTGCATTAACCTGCACAGGTGTCTTTCAAGTCGCCCCTGAAGTCAGACTGAAATGCGGCTTTGAAATTGTGCTAGTTCAGATGAATTTGCATAATTTCAAAGCCATGTTCAGTGTGAACGAGGGATTAGGGAACTTGTGGCCAGATATGGACATTCAAGTGCTTACATATTAAAGCTAAACTCCAGGAATTCAGCTCCTTTGTAAAAAGTGAAGGCACACTATGAAATAAGTCCAATGGGGTGCATGACACCTCCTGGACTTATCTCTATTATTTACATCTGACAGGCTTATTGCACTCCCAGAAGACAGCTAATGCTGTAGCTTTGGAAGCCTGATGCAGAACCCTCTGGTTTCTGACATCTTCAACAGTAGAGTCACTGCAGCTGCTATACCTGTCCCTCTCCTCCCCCTGCCCAATTACAGAATTCTTTGTATTATGTGAACTCATTCACAAAATACAAAGACTTCCGTGAATGGGCAGCAGTGGGGAGGGTTGGGGGCGAGAGCTGCTCTGTGTGCTTCTCTCTTCTCACAGCTCACAGTGTATCTTCCAGGGGAGCCATAAACATGCCAGATCTAAATAATAGAGACAAGCCCAGGAGGTGGCATGCACTTACTTGGACTTAACTCATAGTGTGCCTTCACTTTTTACAAAGTGGCTGAAATCTTGGAATTCAGTTTTAAAGCAAGCACTCACTGATCTATGTAGGGTCAGAGGTCAGTGAAAAGTTGTTTTTAAAGCTTATTTGCTAATTTGTAAGATTTGTAAATACTTGAATTAAGTGCCCATAGTCCAGCTAGGTTCACTTTAAGGGTTCCAAAAATCATGACCGGGGGCCACCAACTCATCAATTTTGGTCTACCTATTGACAATGGGCAGGTGACAGGTAGACCATAAACAGGTCCCTGCCTTCTAGGTGCTGGCCTCCCCCCCATCAGACTCCTCCACCATGCCTCCTCTGTTGTCATCAATGCACAGTGGAGAGTGGGAGGCAGCATAGCTCAGGAGGGAGGGCGAGAGGAGGAGCTGGCCAAATTAACTTTTCAAGTTACCTGCAGGTGATTGGTTGCTAGAACACAGGGCGGTTCTAAACAACCAATTGTCAACTTGTTAATATGAAAGGTCATTCTGGAAGCTCCCGCTCCCACCTCCCATCCAGAGCTGTGCTGCCTTCCACTCTCTCCTCTGTGTACACAGGGTAATGTTAAGTAAGCAGAGGACACTGCTATGGGACACTGCTATGGGAGGGAAGGGGGGGCAGAGGACATTACTATGGGGGAAAGAGGGGGGGCAGAGGACCCTACTGTGTGTGTTGGGGGGGGAGATGTGCTGGGTGGTAGAGGACAATGCTATGGGGGGAAGAGGACACTACTGTGGGCGGAGGTGATGTGAAGGGGGCAGAGGACACTGCAATTGGCAGGAGCACCCCATAGCAGTGTCCTCTACCACCCTGCACATCAACCCCCCACAGTAGTGTCCTCTGCCCCCCTTTTCCCCATAGCAGTAACCTCTCACCCCCATTCCCCCCTCTTAGCAGTGTGCTCCGCCCCCTCTTCCCTCCCATAGACAGGTATTTAAAAAATCTGAATTCCCAGCAAGTGGCTGGGGATTTGGATTATAACATCCCCCCTACCCTGGTGCCCTAAGGTGGTTGCCTAAGCAGCCTTATGCTGGCTCCCAGCATAAGTCTGCTTAAGCATCCGCCTTAGGGCGCCAAGGTAGGGGGGTGAGCGGTAAAAGCAACTTGCTGGGAATTCAGATTTTTAAAATACTTGCCTTCCGATGATCCCCTTTATTTTCCTCCTGGAAGCCAGCTTCTCCTCCTCTCCCTCCCACCAACATTCAGCTGCTGCAGGAGGAAAATCCAGGGGATTAGTTCCAGGAAATGCCTCCCCCACTGCCCCTCCTGTCCTTGTTCCCCTTTTTTTTCCGCTTCCCGGCCCTCTGTGTGCTCTCCTTTCAGCAAGGACAACAACCAACAGGGCTCCTAAAAATATTGTAAAAAATAATAAAAAATAGAATTGTAAAAAATAAAAACTAACATCATCCACTGCCCTACTGACATCGTCCACTGCCCTACTGACATCGTCCATTGCCCTACTGACATCGTCCATTGCCCTACTGACACTGTCCATTGCCCTACTGACACTGTCCACTGCCCTACTGACACTGTCCACTGCCCTACTGACACTGTCCACTGCCCTACTGACACTGTCTACTGCTCTACTGACACTGTCCACTGCTCTACTGCCTGACACCATCCACTGCCCTACTGACTGTCACCATCCACTTTTAAGGTAGGCTAAGTTTGTATTTTTACAGTGACATTTGTTTTATTATATTTTTCTATGTTTTCCTCACTATTTAGTTAGGCCTTGCAAGTTAATTTCTTTTAAAAAATGCCACCGAACCTCAGTGATCTTTGATCTCTTTCATGTTGTTCAGGTACACCTCCCTCTCTCAAAGGTTGCCTACCCCTGATCTAGACTGTTCTGCCAAAATAAGAGCATACTGGGAAAGTGTTACATAAAAATACATTTCAATTCCAGGACTACAATAGAGCCTCTCTGAAACTTTCATCATTCTTTCTTGCCCTCAAATACTGTACCAATCTGCCGACAAATTTTCAACGTAGCAGCCATCGATGAGTGCATATTTCTGCTTCGTTCTTCCCTGGAAAGTGAGTAGCAATGTATAATGACTTCCAAGGCATACTCATTATGTCAAAACTTTCTGCTGCTATGCATAAGGTCAAAATTTCGCGTCAGAATGGTAGATATCAGCTTCCTTTTATTGTTCTAAGAACATTAATCAAACAACTTCTCCTCAGAAATAAGCTAGTTAAGGTGAATAGTGTATTATATTCCCAGGTCTCCTAGGCAAACAAGAGGTTACGAAGTGTTCTGGCTCTGTGGAGTTCTGGTTTACTCTCTCTACTCCCCTCCCCCTTTTACCAGTGTAGGTAAACAGGTGATCTTGGGGCAAACAGCGATAGGAGACAGGTGTACACAGGACAGGCACGCAAACAGCTAGTAACTACAACACTGAAATCTATAGAGCGTTGCATCGCTTAACCTTTATTATGCCAAAGTCCTGGAGACATTCCATTAACCTTTACTGTCCCTAATGTCCCTGAGTTTGGCTAGTTAATACACAAGTTATGCCTTGTAAATTAATCTTGCCTTTCATAGCTGTAGTTTACGTTATTTCATATGCATGTAGTTTTAACTATAACACTCTGTCATTTAAAGCTAAAGTTTCTGTGTGATTTTTTTAGCATAGTTACATTGGTACAGCTGTGACTAGAGTTGCACAGAAACCCCTTTTTTAGGACCGAGTACAAGTACTGATACCTTTTTTCAAGTACTCGCCAATACTGATTACCAATACTTTTTTTAATGTCATGTGACAGTGGACTCTGTCAGTAGTTTTTTTATTTAATTTATTTTACACTTTTATTTTTATTATTTTTTACATTTTATATATTTTTTGTTTTACAATGCTTTTTTTTTGGAGGGGGGGGAGTAGACGGTGTCAGGTTTATTTTTATTCTATTTTTACAATTTTACCTTTTAAATATTTATTCCAATTTTATCATTATTATTCATTTTTTTTAATCAGCTCTGTTGGGGGGGGGGGCTTTGGTGAGATATCAGGAGTCTGAACAAACCCCTGACATCTCCCCTTTGAGACAGAGAAAGGAACTGAGGGCCCAGATTCCCCAGTCCCTTTCTCTGCAGCCTCAGCTGCACTGAAAATTAATGGACAGGAGACAGCGGCTCCTTCCATTCATAGACTGAGACATCGTAAATACAGATGTAAATTCAGTTATGAATGAAGGTCCAGTGCTGAGTGGCTGCTCCTCTGTATGGTAACCACAGGGGGGCACTTGCTCAGCACTGTCACCATTTAGAGAAAGCCTTGAATTTTTTTCATAGCATGCAAGGCGTTTTCTAATTGGTCCCCACCCACTTCTCTACCTTGTCCAATCAGAGAATGCCTTGTGTCCTGTAAAAAATGCAAGGCTTTCTCTGTATGGTGGCAGTGATGAGAAATAGACCCCCTGTGATTACCATTCAGAAAGGGAAGCCACTTGACACTGGACCCAGAAAGCTGCTGCTATCTCTGTAGTAGCCCTGTAGTGCCCTGTTTATACCACAACGCTGGTGTTATGTGCAGTGCATTGCAGTGCAGAAAAATGCAGCATGTGCTGGCACTGCATGTCACTGCCCAGCAGCGCCATGCACTGTACTGCAGTGCAGTGACATTAATAAAGTGCCAGTACTTGACACACTTTAAAAAAAGTTGAAAAAACAAAGTGAAAAAACACATGGGCTGCCATTGTTGAACTTTCCTTTTAAAAATGCTAGTTGCCGGCGGGACTGTGTCGGGGGGGAGGGAGGTGGCTGGCGCGGACACGAATAGAGTGTTGGAAGCCATCTCTGCACTACAGGCTGCCCTCACGACCAAAATTGAGGAGGTGAAGGTAGATGTCTCCCTGGTCCGACAAGACCTGCATAAGCTTAAGGAGCGAGTCAAGACATCTGAGACCAGACTAGGAGAGGTGGAGGATGCAATCCCACCATTACAGACTACCTCTGAACGCATGCAATACCAGATCAACCAACTTCTAGCAAAGCAAGATGACATGGAGAACAGGCTTCGCAGATGCAACCTTCGCTTCATTGGCCTGCCGGAGGGGACAGAGGGAAAAGACCCCACCACCTTCCTGGAACAATTACTAATTACAACATATGGCAGGGAGGCCTTTTCGCCCACGTTTGCTGTCGAAAGAGCGCATCGTATGCCCGCTAGGCCGCCGCCACAAGGTGCCCCGCCCCGTACATTTATCGCCAAATTACTAAATTATAAAGACCGCGACACAACGCTGCGCATGGCAAGGTTGAAAGGTAATATACCCATTGGCAACGTCAAGGTAGCCATCTTCCCTGATTTTTCCACTGAAGTACAGAAGCGGAGACAAAACTTTACCGAAGCCAAGAGGCGCCTGCGCATCAAAAATCTGAAATATTCAATGTTATTCCCCGCACGCCTTCGGGTGGAGGACAATGGCCGAGCCGTTTTCTTTGAAACCCCTGAAGATACCATCGCCTGGCTAGAGCGCCGAGACAACGGGAAAGAGAATGAATAACTCAACATATAAAGTACATGGCCGTGCACTGCAGCAAGAGATCACAGGCCTCTTTTCTTACAACATGAGGGACTTTGCCCTAAATACCTCAGGGGAAACTATACACTATCACTTATTATTTTGACGACTGGAGCCTCGGGTCAGTAATAGTCCTACAGAACACATGTAAGGTGCAGCGTGACTTTGCCCCACGCATTTTTAGGGAGATCAGTCACCGAGTCTGGAATGAAGCCGTCCAACTACAATTATACACAATTATCCATCCCAGAGACTACACGCAATTATTTTCTTTATACATGATTTTGTGGGATTTGTTTACCCTGGGTTCTAAAACCCAACGGCTACCCCGGTTTTTTCTTCTTTTATTTCGGATGCAGCTGACTGTTTTTTCCCGGATTTCAATTTCAGTTCTGTTTGGGAAGTATGCCCGCACAGGTTGGGGTCAGTGCAGGGCTGGGAGGGGGAGGGGAGGGAAAATGTTTAAGTTACTTTTCAAAATGCAAGAAGTTCTATGTACACACTTTTTGAATCAATATAGATTTTTGAATAATATTGAGAATTTGATTTTACTACTGTTTTTTGTAGTACGGTACAAATTAATGCATAATTTTTGTATAGAGGTACTGGTGAGACTCAGGATACACATCTTAACACTGAAATTAATTGGTGAGAACAACATATGGCATCTATAAAATTTCTCACTTGGAATGTGAGGGGCCTGCGTGAACCGCTTAAGAGGTCGGCAACCCTCACATTCCTTAAGAAACAGAGAGCTGATATAATAGCACTGGTGGAAACCCATATAGATGGAAAGCTACAGATGGCCCTGCGCCGCCCATGGGTAGGATGGGCATTTCACTCGACGTTTACATCCCATTCCAGAGGTGTATCTATTTTAATTGCAAAATCCATACACTTTGAACCAGGAGAGATATGCACAGACCCTCAGGGCAGATATGTCTTCATATCTGCTAAAATATACGGAGAACCCTTCCTAATCTTAGCGTTCTATGTCCCCCCTCCGTTCTCTATTACTATAATACTGGAGGGTGTCTCCTTCATGGCAAGATTCCCCACGGTGCAAGCAGTATGGATGGGGGATTTTAATTCTACAATGAACGATACTCTAGACAGACTTCGCCCACTGACAGTAGCTGCAATGAATACAAATGACACTAAACTACATAAAATAACCTCATCCATTCATCTAATTGACACGTGGAGAAATAAATTTCCGCACACTAATGCCTATTCATGTTTCTCTTCCACGCATAGTTCGATGTCCCGAATAGATTTCATTCTGATATCTAAACAACTTTTACCTAGATTATTGACAGTGTCCTTTGGACCTAGACTGTTGTCTGATCATAGCTTTTACTCTATTACCCTTGGCGTGTCCCTTGCTAAGCAGAAGCGGGCCTGGCGCTTGAACCCATTCTGGTTGTCCTTGCTGCCAGAAGATGATATGCTTGAAGTAGAATGGACTCGGTTTTTTACTGACAATGAACACTCTGCTCCCGCGCCAGTAGTGTGGGACACGTTTAAGTTGCATGCCCGCGCGATCCTGACCTCACGCATTAATCAAATAAAACAAACTCCGCGGAAGCCCTAGATAAAGCAATCATAGAATTATCCTCTTCAGAACAAGCATATATAGCTGACCCATCCATAACAAATGCTAATACTCTTAAACTACAGACAAGAGTGGTGTCTCAGATGCAATATGAAAAAGCCAAGCAGAAATTATTCTTCAGTAGACAGCGGTGGTTTGAACATGGAGAAAAAGCAGGTAAATTGCTTGCATATCTTGTTCATAGTGAAGACAAACCCCCAATTGTAATTACGCTTCACGATAGAGATAGACAGCCGATCACGGATCCTGTTGTCGTGTCATCCAAGTTTAGAGATTTTTTTACAGAACTTTATACATCAACAGTCTCGGAGGATACGACGATAATGGATCAGTTTTTGAGCAACACCATACTTCCACAACTCACGGAGAGTCAAATTGAACTTCTTGAGGCACCTCTCACGATAGAGGAAATAAATATTGCTATTGCAGACTTTGCCAAGTCCAAGTCCCCGGGGTCTGACGGATTGCCCATTGAATTTTATGCACACTATTCTGAGATACTTACACCCAAACTGCTGACTCTGTATAACACTATGTTCGAAACCTTAACACTACCTGCATCCATGAGAGAGGCCACGATAGTACTTATACCGAAACCAGGGAAAGACCTAGGATACCCTGAGTCGTACCGCCCCATATCTTTACTCCAAGTAGATGTTAAAATATTGGCCAAAGTACTCTCCAAGCGTCTAAACCAAGTAATATTATCCCTTATACATGTGGACCAGTCAGGGTTTATGCCGGGCCGTAACACCTCCTTTAATTTAAGGAAGCTATTTATCAATCTCCAGGCCAAACATGATAATGTAGGCACAAGGGTAATAATAACATTAGACACAGCCAAGGCATTTGATTCGGTTGAATGGAGTTATCTCTGGAAATGCATGGAGGGATACAGATTTGGGCCCAAGTTTATTAGATGGGTGCAACTGTTATACCAGCAACCAACTGCTCGAGTGGTGGCCAATGGATGCCCCTCTCAGGAATTTAGCCTAAGCAGAGGTACGAGACAGGGATGCCCGCTCTCGCCTTTGCTATATGCTCTGGCATCAGAACCCCTCGCCGTGTCCATCCGTACTAACCAGGAGATAATAGGTTTAACATTCGGATCCCTCACCGAGAAAATTAGCCTTTATGCAGATGACACTCTCCTCTATCTAGCAGACCCTGGCCTCTCTCTACACACAGCTCTTAACGTAATTGAACAATTTGGGAAATTCTCGGGCTTGAGGATTAATTGGGGAAAGTCACAGATATTACCAATCGATAGTTTCCCACCTACAGAATCACAGTCTAATTTACCTCTTCAAAGGGTGGATATAATAAAATACCTCGGCGTTAAAATATCCAAGAATCCAGTAGAATATATTTCTTTGAATATTGAACCATTATTCTCCCTAATTAAATCTAAGATCCAGGTCTGGTCCCGCCTCCCCCTGGGAATATGGGGCCGGGTCAACTTAATAAAGATGGTACTACTGCCTAAGGTACTGTACGTCTTATGGCATACTCCAGTATACCTACCCCTTAAGTATTTTAAACTATTAGAAGCACTACTCAAACCATTTATATGGGGGAAATCTAGACACAAACTCTCATGGCAAACACTTAAAAACCCAACGGATATGGGTGGAACAGCACTACCTGATTTTAACCATTATTATATTGTGTCACAACTATCCCAACTATTTCATATTGACAAAACTGACAAGGAACGCTTTCTCATCCTACTAAGCCCCCGTTGGGCCCAACATACTGGGGACCCAATAAATGGGATAGCAGTGGGTGTAGGGAATACACAGTCAAAAGATTATAGACACTCTTTGCTGTATCATTATAGACGCATATGGGAATTAGCTTCTTCCAAACTAGAGACACCATCACCATCATCACTATACACCACTTTGGCATAATAACAAGTTGCAGGAACTTAATGGAATCCAGAACTCCGATTTATGGGCAGCCAAGGGCATATACTATTTACATCATCTACTCACGAATGGAACTTTTAAAACGTTTGAGACACTTAAGATGGAGTTCCAGATCCCGAATCAAATGTTTTTTTGTTATCTCCAGATCCGTCATGCGATTCATACGCAGTTTGCACAAGGTCTTCCACAGCCCACTCCTAACTCTATTATAGCCATAGTCAAGGATACAGACTCAAAAAAATTAATCTCCTGTTTTTACAACATGTTATCCGCCCCTACCTCTGCAAAATTAGCTTACGCGTTAAAACCAAGATGGGAGAGGGAGGTTGGAAGGATGGAGGATGAAGAATGGGAGGAGGCTCTGGAAACATGCAAGTTGGTTTCACCCAAACTTTCAGACAGACTGTCCCAGATCTTTATACTTCACCGCGCATACCTCACTCCTCTTAGGGTAGCTAGATATAAAAGAAGTCAACCCACCACATGCCCAATGTGTGGAACTGAAACAGGCACATTCTTTCACCTTATATGGTCCTGTCATAAGATACAAGATTACTGGAAACAAATAGTTACCTTCTTACACGACGACATGGGGTCTCCATTAACCCTTGACCCAAAGCAATGCCTCCTAGGGATTTTTCCAGATGTACTAGATAAATTCACATTAATATTCCTACATGAAACTTTATTTTCGGCTAGGAAAATTATTGCCAGACAGTGGATGAGATCTGAACCCCCTCACTTGGTGGACTGGAAAAGAGACATTAACACAACCCTTCCATATAAAAAATTCCTTTATATTAACAGAGGTTGTCCAAATAAATATAACAGAGTATGGGATAGATGGTTACAAGAGTCTACAACATGCACATAAACTGTGCTTATCCTGATACTTACTAAGTATGAGTATGGAAGTATACGGATTATGCCAGAACCTAAAGAACTAACTATATGATAAAAATATAAGTGTATCATGCTCTTTGTATACAGAACACCTCGTATATGTGGTTAAACATGTGTACCAATGCTTTCTATGTTTTTTGTACAATCTTGCAAATAAAAAGTTTGTTATAAAGTAAAAAAAAAAAATGCTAGTTGCCTGTGCCTGTTAATCCAATGACTTTGGTACTTCCTAAATCACTGACCCAGAGCAAGTATGCAGGATAGTATTCTGACTAGAATGATTTTACTAGCCACATACATGTGACTCAAAAAGTATACATTCTAGGGCCAGCTACCATTTCAGAAGGCCATTACTGACAACTTCCATATTTCTGTTAGTACAACTTTCCTTTGACCCCTTCCAACCCAGCCCCTTTTAACCTCCCTGGCGGTATGATTATTTCAGATTTTATGTGCTGAAAGCGGTACAATTATTTTGCATGGAAATTTGGCGTTTTATATTGTAGACCTGTAATTCTTAGGAATAATTCACTTAAATCTGTCCAAACCAGAGTCTAGTAGACATCCCGGGTATGATAAAGTTTGAAAAACAAAATCATAAATTATAATATAATAAATAACTATAAATAATTGTACCAAATAATAATATAATAATAAAAAAAAATTAAATAATGTAATCAAATCAAAAACACTGAAATTTGCTCAGTTGCAGAATTGTCACTGTCATTACTTTTCAGTGTTTGATGACGGATTTTCCCACAAATCACTATCGCTCAATTCTGCGAGTGATTCTAATTTATTATCGCTGTTTTCTAGCTAGTCTAAAACCATTTTTGATGTAAAGGGATGGTGTTGGTTGCTATGGACAATCTATCTCCAGTTTCCAGGCAGAAATCTGTCCCTGTGCGTCGCATCGCTCGCAGGGAACGGAGCTCGGCACTGTGAATCGAGCGATCACAGCGGGGAGACATCGCAGGATCCAGGGGACAAGGTAAGTAACCTCTACATGGATCCTGCGATGCAATCCCGAGTCTGGCTCGGGGTTACTGCTTTTGGTACTGAAAATCCACCCTGAGCCAGACTCGGGAATACCGCTAGGGGGGTTAATAGTGTTTGTATGCACGGGGGACAGGAAGGATTGGTGATCATGTGACCACTGTGATTGACTGTCACAGTGATCACATGACTGGGAGCCGGTTCTGCTGGTTACTGATCCCTAGTGAGGGCCGAAAGCTGTTTTTGACAGCTCGGTCTCTGTGCTGGGAGCGTGCAGTAACTGCATTCTCAGCACAGAAACACTGGTCACGCATATGTGCAGCATATGGATGTTAAACCCCATTCTTTTGCCACTCCCCATATGTGTTACATGGGTGGCAACAAGTTAAGATTGTGCAGAATCAGAGAAAGCTAATATAATGCCCTTTTTTTCATTTGTGAAAGTCCTTTGAGTGTCTACTATGTCTGTTGCCCTCTCTCTATTTATATAAATCTCAGAATAATTTAAAAATATTCATTGACCCAAATCCTCCTTTATAAGCACAGTGGAGTTGATTTACTGAAGGCAAATCAGGTATTCAGTTTGCAAGGGAAGTTTCCCTAGAGCTTAGTAAATGTGGGGAAATGTCACAATGAATACCCAATCACATGCAAGGCAAATTATTATTATTATACAGGATTTATATAGCGCCAACAGTTTACGCAGCGCTTTACAAATAAAAAAACAGCATTTTTGCTCGCCATTGATTGGATGATGGAAGTCAGCTTCACTTCATTCACTAAGCTCTGGGGAAAACTCCCTTGCAAAGTGCAACTTTTCCTGCAAAATGAACAGCCTATTTACCTTTAGTAAATCAACCTCACTGTGTCCTCCATAGATGGCGAATCATTGACTGTTGAAAATTGCCATTAGTGACAGGACTGCTAAGAAAGCAGAGAAAACCTTGGCCAAACCAACAAGGTGTCACTTCATTGCTGCTACCCCATTGGTAAGTGAGATTTTGTATTTGTTCCAGCTAGTGAGGGATGGATGGTATAGAAGCAGATGAGTATTCTCTAAAGCAAGCCTGTTGCTGCCAGGGAGTGCCATGAACCTTTGTTTAAACCTAAATGTCAAGTTAAAAAATGGAAGCTCCAGATGTTCATTAAATGGCGGCAAATTGGAGTCAAACCTTTGGGCAGTGAATGTTCCTTGTAACTAGGGCAAATGGCCCAACAGATGAATGAGCGGAGAATGAGAGATGAAAAACAGCAAAAACGATCATTTGCTGCATTACAGTCCACCTCTTTAATCCGTTCTTTTCATGAGCTGGAAAACTTCTGAGAGGCATAACTGGTTGAATTATTCATTGTTTACCATCAGAGAAATAGGGTCATTTGTTTCCAGCTGAATATTTGAAAATCAGTGGCCGTATGAGAGTTAAATTCACTCTTTGAAGGAACGTTTAAATGACAGTCACTGATGTTTGGGATCAGAAAGGGTTACAGGATATTCTGAGCAAAGAAAGTGAATGATCTGCAGCAACCATGCAGAGGAAAAGGTGTAAGTGCTCTGCGGCCTTTGGAACTTGGTGGGCTAAGACTCATAAACCCTGAGCACAAACTATAGGGCTCTTTTCAACCTGCTGGCTGAAAAGATAACCTGGTGCTCCAAACAGCCCAGTCTGACAAAGGGTTAAATAGGGAAGGGTTAAGTAATGCTCTGTTTCACACAATGACACAGTTCTGCCAGAGCATATCTTGTTTTACATGACAACCCATGTCAGCTACAATAAGATGCAAAGCCAGGGAGAGGGACAGTCACTCTGTCACCCAATAGAGGGAGGAATTTTCTCAGCTTCTTATGACTGCTGGAAAGGACCTAGTTTCCTATTCACTGTGTCACTGTCATTCAGAATCAGAGCATCACCAGATTTCCAGCCATCACCACCTTCTGTCTGTGATGCCCTGTTGCGGGAAGCACTAGTGTCAGTAACCCTGCCATGCGAAAGTCACATTCCTGACTTTCTGTTCTGCATATCTCAATATTGTGGTGTCCTCAGCCTGTGCCAAAGGGGTTAATCCATTTCTCTTGCCGCACAAACTCTATCTATAACTTATTAATGAAGATTTCAGTTCATATCAGCCTTCGCTTAGCTGCACCGTGTAATAATGCTGTTCTTTTCAGATGTTATATGCTAAGCAGAGACTTAACACACTTACCAGCACTCCTTTAGAGCACTCGGCCATGCAACAGCTACACTGACATCCTAATGGTTTTTTCATTATTCAAGACCAAGCAAGCCGGAGCAATGCTTTTACAAATAACCAATACTGTTGTGTGTGTGTGTTTGTGTGTGTGTGTGTGTGTGTGTGTGTGTGTGTGTGTGTGTGTGTGGGGGGGGGTATTAAATGCAAATGCAAAGGGTACAGTGCAAAATTACAAAATTTAATGACAAACTGGTAGTATATACGTGGCATTCATATTCTTTATTTAATGGACATGCAAAGCCACCTTTGGTACAATTGTACTTTTGTATGACAAAAGTGATCCTTTTATTTGATATACAGTGTATGATGCTCTGGAAAAGATTTGATTTCAGCTCACAAAAATTATATTTCCTGGTTTTGAATGGGAAATTCTATGAAGTTGATGCTCTTTGTATAGGGTGTTATGTTCTGTACTCATTCATCAAATAATTTTTTTTAGCAGTATTTAAGTGGCTAATGCCCCTTTCTTAAACTGATTTGCAGCAAAACTGCTGACAGTATATCTAATTGAACATAAGAAAGTATTAGCGCCTGTTTTGCGGTTTCCTCAACCGCATAAAATAAAGCCCAACTTATATTGTGTCCTGTTTAAAGCTGAACTCCTGGCAAACAACAATCAGGCTACAGCTGGCTGATCAAGAAAAAAATTCTAAGACCCCTTTCACACTGGAGGCGGTTTCCAGTCGCTTTAGCGCTAAAAATAGCGCCTGAAAAATGCCTCCCCTGCAGTCCCAGTGTGAAAGCCCGAGTGCTTTCACACTGGGGCAGTGCACTGGCAAGACGTTAAAAAAAAGTCCTGCAAGCATCAACTTTGAGTCACTTTAGGAGCGGTGTATACACTGCTCCTAAAGCGCCCCTGCCCATTGAAATCAATGGGCATCGACGCCAAAGCACCTGCAAAGCCCCTCGGCAGCGGTGCTTTGTTTGCGCTTTTAACCCTTTATTCAGCCGCTAGTGGGGGTTAAAAGCACCCTGCTAGCGGCTAAAAAGCGCCTCTAAAATGACAGTAAAGTGACGCTAAAAATAGCGGCGCTTTACCGCTAACGCGGCCGCGCTGTCAGTGTGAAAGGGCTCTAACAGCCCTGTTTGACATAAATTGAACATTAGAGCAGGAACAGCCATAGATTGTTTGAAATTCGGCTGGTCCCTGCTGAACTGGCAGAATTTCGATCCATCTATTAAGCAATACAACCAAGCTGCCTCCCTATCCCCTGATAATTAGACAATAACAGAGTAACAACAGACTGAGGCGCTAATGCAGTTGTAGCCGGGTGCCGCTGGCTGTGTGATCTCCTGCCTACCTGCTTGCCCCCCTCCCCCCACTATAAACAGTAAACAGCTCTCTGTCTGTGCTGCTGGATGAGGGGGCTGTGTGCAGATCCCCTGCTCACCCCCTTCTCTGCTAGTGGCAGTACTAAGCAGGTTGGCATACAGAGGGAGAAGAATGCAGCCAGTGTCTCTCCTCTATCTCACTGCAGCTGCCAGGAGCAGGATTTGTCCCTTCTTGGCAATGAAGAGCCAGTCAGAGGGTAGTGGAGTCAGAGGCAATGGGAACATTAAAGAGGGGGACTTGCTGTGCAGAGCATCATGAGAAATGTAGTCTTAAAGAGGCACTGTATAATGGAATTGAATGACTACAGGAAGGACCAAGAAAGAACTACAGGAGCCAAGATTCCTCGCACACAACGGAGAGAAAAAAGCTTTCCCAGATTAATCTAGAGAATGTGAAGCTGCATGGACATGTTGCCTTTGCTGAGCCTGTAGAAAGACTGGGTGCTCTTGCTGTGTCCAAAAGAGCCTGAGGACTGAGCTGCAGAGGGATCGCTTGCCGTGCCTACACCAGAGCAGAGAAACTTTACAGCTGCCAACATTGTTAATCTTTTCCAGAGCATCATACACTGTATCTCAAATAAAAGCATCACTTTTGTCATACAAAAGTATAATTGTACTAAAGATGGCTTTGCATGTCCATTAAATAAAGAATATGAATGCCACGTATATATACCACCAGTTTGACATTAAATTTTGTTATTTTGCACAGTACTGTTGCATCTGCATTTAATCCCCTCAGACACACACACAAAACTATATGGTTATTTGTAAAAGCATTGCTCCGGCTTGCTTGGCCTTGAATAATGAAAAAAACCATTAGGATGTCAGTGTAGCTGTTGCATGGCCGAGTGCTCTAAAGGAGTGCTGGGAAGTGTGTTAAGTCTTTGCTTAGCATATAACATCTGAAAACAACAGCATTATCACACGGTCCAGCAGGAACCAGCCAAGACCGAATCGTGTGTGGGCAGGCTGAATGTTGATCGATCGACTTGGGTACAACAAGCATGCCGGATTCACTCACAATTATCACTAGCGGCTCTTCTTCTTCTTTCAGGGTCGGCTTACTTCGCCCCTGCCCCCCCCCCGGCGCGGACATTTGCTCGGCAGGAGGGATTCCCCTGTCAACAACGACTGGGGGAATCGTGCACAGAATTCGCACCGTCTATGGCTTGCCTTAGACATGTCAAAAACGTTAAAAGTAAACTTTTTGTAAAATTGCTTAAAATGTTGTGCACTTGTTGGAAACTACTTCAAGAAAGTACATTTCTTTTTTCCTTGTCAAAAGAAGTTTATTGAGTATACAATGTTATAAAGATACATAAAGTAAGTTTGCAAGGATCTATAAAGTAAGCTTATTGTTTTACAGTAGGGTTTATATAGGTAAATATCATGAAATTTCAAATATTAAACATTGGGTTCACGTAAACCTAAATTAAAGATATATATATCATTTCCTTAGTTACTTTTGTAGGTATTTAATTGATTTATACCTACTATACATATTGTTTACAAGTAGAGTGTATATAGGTCAAATAAATTCTGATAATGAGCTTTAATCGTAAGGTGGAGAAAAGGAAAGAGAAAGAAGAAAAAGGGTTGAAAGGTAGAGGTATGGTCCACAAGGTTGTCCCGCTCGTCAGTTTATTATTCTTTTTAGTTCTCTTTGAAGCCTTAGAATGGGTGTCTCTGTAAGTCATTTAATCTGTTACCATGGCAACAGGACAGAGTCATTGAAGTTTGACAGGAACTGTTGTTTTATCCAAGGATGCCAAAGTTTTTCAAATTTTGGAATTTGATTTTGATCGATGGCTACCATCTTAGCATGGGACATTGTATTATTCATTCTGTGAATTGTTTCTGCTAGTACCAATGTAGGAGATTTCCATGCCTTGGCCACTGTTTGTTTTGCAGCCGTTATTAGTTGGATCATAAGTTTGAATTGAGAGAGTGTTAACCATTCCGGTTTTAGATTAAGTAAAGTTAAATATGGATCTGGTTGTATTATTTTTTTAAATATTTTAGATGCAATCACGAAGACTTCCTTCCAGAAGGTTTGGATTACTGGGCACGTCCACCATATGTGTAAATATGTGCCTATTTCTGGGCATCCTCGAAAACAAAGAGCTGAGGTATTAGGTGAATATTTTGCCACTCTAGCGGGTACAAGGTACCAGCGAGTTAGGACTTTATAATTTGTCTCCAGTGCTAAGATGTTGGGTGAAGAAGACTTAAATGTGAGCCATATGTTAGACCAGTCCGTGTCTTCTAAAGTTCGTCCCAGGTCCTCCTCCCACCTCTGAACATAAGAGGGTCTATTAAGATTTGCTACTCCATATAATTGATCATAAAGTGATGAAATTGTACCTTTAGCAAATGGATCTTTTGTACAGATTGATTCAAAAATGGATAATTGGGATAATGGTGTATCCCCCTTTAGGAATGGTGTATAGAAATTTTTGATTTGGAGATATCTAAATATCTCAGAGTTTGGTAGATCATATTTTTCTCTAAGCGATGGGAATGAAAGGAATGATTTAGATGCTATGAAATCATTTAGTGTCTGAATGCCTGATGTTGTCCAAGCTTTAAAAGAATTTGGGTAGATCCATGCCGGATAAAAGGCCGGATTTCTGATAAAAGAAAGGAGAGGATTGTGTGGAGATTGTAACTGATATTTGGTTTTTAGTTTATCCCAGAGAGATAAGAAGTGTTTAGTTATGGGATTATGAATTTTAAAGCGGTCTTTAGGATCAAGCCATAATAAATTTGATATTAATAGAGGGTCATTTTCTGAAGCTTCTATAAATACCCATAATGGGATTTCCTGTTTTGCATGGTATTTGGACAGACTGGCCAAATGTGCTGCTCTGTAGTAGTTAGTAAAATTAGGGTATCCCAGGCCTCCTTTATTTTTGGGAAGATGTAGTGTGTGTATAGGTATACGTGGTTTAGAAGAGCCCCATATAAACGAAGTTGCTCTTTTTTGTACTATTCTCAAAAAATAGGAAGGAATTGGAATAGGGAGGACTCTGAATAGATAAAGCAATTTGGGTAGAATAGTCATTTTGATTGCATTAATCTTCCCTATCCAGGATAAAGGAAGTTGCGACCATTGTTTTATTAGATTTGTGATCTGTCTTAATACAGGAGGATAATTGGTTGAGAATAAGTCAGAATGAGATGCTGTTAAATGAATTCCAAGATATGGGATTGATTTTTCTGCCCATGTGAATGGGAGTGCAGCCCTAGCCGGGATCAATTCCATGTTTGTGAGTGAAATATTAAGCACTAGGCATTTCTTAGGATTAATCATAAGGCCGGATAGGGCTGCAAATCCATCAAGAGCTGGTATTAAGTTAGGACCAGAGACCTGTGGTGATGATAGAAAAAGTAATATATCGTCTGCAAATATACATAATTTGTGTGTAATACCTCCTACTTCAATGCCAGTTATAGTTTGGTTTGTTCTGATGTATTGGGCCATGGGTTCGAGTATAAGGGCAAATAATAAGGGAGATAATGGGCAACCCTGTCGGGTACCTCTTTCGATATTAAAGGCTTCAGATTTGTATCCAGCATATTTTATATAGGCTTTGGGTTTATTATATAATGCTTTGATCCATGTTAAAAAGTGGGGTCCAAAACCCCATTTTTGTAATGAATATTGCATATATTGCCAGGATACTGTGTCAAATGCCCTCTTAATATCGAGAGATAGAAAACATAAAGGGATTTTCCGTTTTTTAGTAATATGTGCCAATAACACTGCCCTGCGTATATTATCGCCTGCCTGTCTATTTGGCATGAAGCCTACTTGATCTCTATGTATTAATTTTCCTATAATGCTATTGAGGCGTTTTGCTATTATTTTTGCTAATAATTTAATATCGAGGTTTAACAGAGAGATAGGCCGATAATTCACACAGGAAGTATCATCAGAAAGGGGTTTTGGGATCATACAAACAATTGCCATTAGTGTTTCTTGCCGAAAAGAATGTCCATCTAGAAGTTTGTTAAAAGTTTCAGTGAGAATGGGAGAGAGTATTTCTGAGAATGTTTTATAGTATAAAGCCGAGTAGCCGTCTGGGCCTGGTCTTTTGTTAAGTTTTAGGTCTTTTATGGCGTTAGCAACTTCATCTATAGTTATAGGCTCATCCAAACTGCTTTTTTGATTCTGAGATAACTCAGGTAAGGTTATTTGTGAGAAGAAGGATTCAGCCTCTGTAGGATTAAATTCATTGTTTGTCTTGTATAAAGTTGCGAGATGTGAATGAAATTTATGGACTATTTTAACTGGATTACAAGTGTAAACATTTTTTGATAATTTCAAACGTATTGGTTTGAAAGATTTGTTAGTTGAATTGAATGCCCGAGCCAAATATGTACCTGGTTTGTTTGTATTCATGTAGAAATTGTGTTTGGAGCGTTTGAGGGATTTATCAACTGACTCAGTGAGAAATAGATCGTATTCCAATCTAGATTTTTCCAGATGAGATTTTGTACTCTGAGATGGATTATCTTGAAATGATATGTAGGCTGCATTAAAATTGAGTTCTAGTTTTTTTGCTAGATTTTTGCGTTCCCGTTTAAATAGTGCCATTTGTCTTTGTATTGTACCACGCAAGACAGGCTTATGAGCTTCCCACAGTGTTATTGGGGAGATGTCTGTTGTATTATTAATTGATATGTATTCCTTTAAAGCTTGTTCAATGGCCATCTGATGTAGTGGGTGTTTGAGCATTATGTCCGGTAAGTACCACGTTGGGTCATGCGCTTTTGGTATGGCTGAGGCTATAGTAGTGTATACTGCATTATGGTCAGACCACGGAATCGGAATTATATCTGATGCAATAATTTCTGGTATCATTCCTATTGTTAGAAAAATATGATCTATTCTGGTGAAGGTTTGGTGAGGGTGCGAGAAATAAGTGAATTTCTTTTTCATTGGGTTACTTTCTTTCCATGAATCTACCAGATTGTATTTGGAAAGAAGTTGAGAAAAAGGTAATCTAGAGGTTATTTTGGATGGTGTAAAAGGTGATTTATCTAGAAATGGGAGGAGGACCTGGTTCGAATCCCCACACATTATCACTGTTCCTATTTTGTGTGTATTAATCACTTGTAATATATGTGAGAGGAATGGTGTAGGTTGTTTGTTAGGAGCGTAGTAGGAAATCACCGTGATTGCTGTATCCATTATATAACCCATGAGTATCAGGTATCTACCTTCTGGGTCTTTAATTTCTGATGATAAGGTGAATGGTGTGGATCGGTGAAATGCAATTAGAGTTCCCCTTTGCTTGGTACAGGCAGAAGCCGTGTAAATTTGTTGATAAAAAGGAGAAATATATTTTGGAGTAGAATCTTTGGTGAAGTGTGTTTCTTGGAGGCATACTATGTGAGCCTTCTTGTTATGGAAAGTACGGAAGGCTTTGGTCCTTTTTTGAGGGACATTTATTCCCTGAACATTCAGGGAAAGTATATTCAGTGGTGCCATGGCAACAGATCAAATAGTTTTGACTTACTTTTTGTTATGCAGAGCTGACTGCGCAGATCAACCTGTGTGGACTGAAGAGATGAATAGATAGAAAAGAAACCAGTGAATTCTGGAGTAAAGAGTAAACAAAAAACATATGAGATTAGATGATACATTGTATAAATTATTTTTTGCAGGTAATCACAATTTACCCGTGAAAGAGAATAAATATCTCTCTCAGGGGAATAAGTGCCTTCGTCACACTCCCACATAATATGGTTGGGAGAATGAGGAGGGCTAATGGGGGTACACGGATCTTCCGCTTACAGGAGAGAAGTGCTATGTCAAAAGACATCAAAATGATGTTTCATTAATTGGAGTGCAGAATATAGTTTTTGATGAAATTATTTATTCCAGGGTGGTTGTATATGGTTAGTCTTGCCCTAGGCTAAATAATTCAGTTAGAAAGGTACTGTTAATAACATTGGTATTGATGAAGATAGTTTGAATTATTTTGGGATTTTAACCCTTTTAGAGTAAACAATTACATATTTTATTCATATGCAACTGTTTAGAAATGTTAACTCATAAAATTGAGGTTGTATTGCTTCAGATTAGAATAAACAAAAACATAATTCTAGGAACTAGTATATAGTATAAATATAGTACTAGTATATATTTGTTTTAAGAAAAGAAAGAAAAAGCTTCCATTACTTCTGGGTTATTGAACATATTTGTCCTAAAAAGTAATAAATCTATTGTTATTACCTGATAATATATAACTGAACAAGAATTTCCTTATTTCACTTATATATTCTAAGGCTATATGAATCAGAAGTAATAAGAAATATAACTGGAATGTAACATGATCCCACACAGTGTGTGACTATCAGAATGCAGTTACATTCAGTTATAAATATAGGTTTTTTATAGAGAACCATCTCTTAGTATAATAAATGAAGAGATATCAGGAATTTGGATGTCAGTCCATTGAATCTTCTTGGTCCATGGATGATGTGGCATAACGGCCTCTTTTGTGAGAATGATGATTCCCATTTTGTTCTGAAATTTTCTGGGTGCTGCCTGAAGGTGGAGATGATGCCATTCTTCTGCGTGTGGGAGTGTTGCTGCTTGTGGGTTCTGTCAGATTTAATTTTAAAAGGGTTTGTTGTAGTTCATCTGCTGATCTGCTTCTGTAAATTGTACCTTGGTAGTTAAATCTGACTGAAAAGGGGAAGCCCCATTGATACATAATGTTGTGGCGTTGCAGTTCCATTAGTTGGGGTTTCATGGATCGTCTTTTAGTAATAGTAAGTTGGGATAGGTCAGCAAAAATTTGATAATTGTGTCCTTGAAAATTAAGTTCCTTTTTTTCTCTTGCAGCAATTAGTATTTGTTCTTTCGTTCTGTAATAATGGAATTTTGTGATTATATCACGTGGGGGTCCATCTTTCTTTTTGGCTGTGAGGGCTCTGTGTACTCTGTCCAGTTCTAAACGTTCAATAGGGATATCTGGCTTTAGTTCTTGTAATAGAGCAGTAATAGTAGATTGCAGGTCTGTCACAGTTTCAGGTATTCCCCTTATGCGCAAGTTTGAACGTCTGGCTCTATTTTCGTAATCTTCGAGCTTAGTTTGAAGTATTAAATTCTCTTTTTTTAATTGTTCCAATTCTGTTATATTTTCTTGGGTTGTAATTTCAATTTCATCCATTTTTATTTCTAAGGCTGCGGTGCGGTTTCCCAGCTCTCTTATTTCTTTGGTTAGGCTTTTTGTTATTTGGTCTGAGGTTTGTTTTAAAGCCTTATGAAGCATCTTTTCAAATTGTAATAATATTATTGGGGATACTGAGGAGGCTTGTGGAGAAGTTTGTGAGAGGATTTGTTCTGTATCTGACTCAAATGGAGAGTCTTGCTGTGACATTTTCTGTCTGTGAGAGCGCCCTGATGCTGTATCTTGTGAGGTGACTGGAGCTGCTTCAGCTGCAGTGAGTGCCTGTGAGCTCTTTGTGAGGTGATTTTTATTTCTGCCACGGTTTCCTCCCAGTACCATATTTCCTGCCCAAACTTTCACAGTTTGTTCCCTGGGGCAAAAAGGTTCAAATGGATACCTTTTGAGCCTGCAGGCTCCGCTTTGTCCTTCTCTTCTCTCCTCAGCGGTGTGGAGCTCTAACAATGCATGTCTGCTCCGCTAGGCTCCGCCTCCTGTCCCCCGTACATTTCTTTTTTCAAACCAATTAAAATTAATTCAAAATAGAAACAGATCCACAAAAAGCAGACAAAGGAAAACACCAATGTGAACAAGCTTATAAGGACCACAGAGATTTTCTGTTGAACCTACACTGTTATGTGTTTTTGCAGGGATATGCTGACAATGTGGTGGCAGCTGACAGCTAGTGACAACTTCTTAGATGCTCATACTGGGTGAGAGAAAGACCTGATCATTCTCAGATAAACAGCAACCTTAGTCTGGTTATTGTAAGCACTAAGTCACATGACCGTGATTTATGAACTCTTCAGAGAGAGACCAAGAATTTGATTTACTAAAGGCAAATAGGCTGTTCACTTTGTAAGGGAAGTTGCACTGTGCAAGGGAGTTTATCCCAGAGCTTAGTGAATGTGGTGCAATTTCACTTTGCAAAGAATACCCAATCACGTGCAAGGAAAATAAAAACATAATTTTTGCTTGCACATAATTGTATGATGGAAGTCAGCAGAGCTTCATACCACTCACTAATCTCTGGGGAAAATTCCTTTGCAAACTAAAACTTCCCAAATGTCTAATTTAGAAAGAAAAACTATGGTGTTTTTATATAAAAAAAATAAAATATCGAATTAGTAAGGATTATATCTTTCTAAACATATTGCCAACAGTGTTTGATTCTTTACTGTGCAGTAACATTCTATTTCCTAATAATACCTCAAGCTGCCAATCAAGATAACATTGAATCTGTGGCCTGAAATAGATTGTACTAGGTTCTTTATGTCATCAAAGACACATCAAAATGTAAATGTAGTTTATGTGGCAAAAAGCTGTTTCTATTTTTATTTTTGCTGTGCTTCAATTACAAGAGATATAGTTATGTCCAGCTGTGGTTTGCTGTCAGATGAAAAGTAATTTGAGAGAGCTGAAAGTTTTGATTGACTGCCTGTTCTCCAGAGAAGCCCAATGCAGCAGTTCCCAGCCAATAAGATGCTTGGATGTCATATTCATAGAGTTGTTTGAATCAGACTAAAGAAAAATTCTATAGTCTGTTTTAATGTCCAAAATTACAGTGGAAGACTAAGTGCATCTCTAATAAATATACACCGATCAGCCATAACTTCATGACCACTGACAGGTTAAGTGGGATATACAGTATTAGGCAGCAAGTAAACATGTTGTTCCTAAAGTTGATGTGTTGAAAGCGGAAAAAATGGGCATCGCAGTTTTTTGTGTATGTGGCTGCGTAGCCGCAGACCGGTTAGGGTGCCTGTGCTTGTGCGTGTCCATAGCCAAAAGGGCTTACAATAGGCATGTGAGCATCAGAATCTGACCACAGAGCAATGGAAGAAGATGCCCTGATCTGATGAAGCACATTTTCTTTTACATCATGTGGATGTCAGGGTGCACATGCGTTGCTTACCTGGGAAAGAGATGGCACCAGGATGCAGTATGGGAAGAAGGCAAGCCAGTGGAAGCAGTGTGATGCTTGGGGAAACCTTGGGTGCTACCATTCACTTAAATGTTACTTGACATGTACCAACTCCCTAAACATTGTTGACCAAGTTCACCCCTTCATGGATATTAAAGCGGGATTCCGGCCGTAAAAAAAAAAAAATTAAAAGTCAGCAGCTACAAACACTGTAGCTGCTGACTTTAAATAAGCACTTACCTGTCCTGGGTGCCCGCGATGTCGGCTGCCCGAGGCCGACCCGTCCCTCGGCTCTCGGGTCCCGGCACCGCCATCCTAGGTAAGGGAAACAGACAGTGGAGCTTTGTGGCTTCACTGCCAGTTTCCTACTGCGCACGCGTGAGTGGCGCGGCGCTCCGTGAATGGCCCCGTGGTGTTCTGGGAACACACACAGTTCCCAGAAGACAACGGGGCCACTCACCGAGGAGCAGAACAAGCCGCAGAATAGAAAGAGGCAGATTAGGAAGACTGCCTAGCAACAAGGGTTTAGGTAAGTTTACATTTTTTTTTTTCCAAATGTTTTTTTTTTTTTTTTTTTTTTAGGATTTTTGGTGAATTTTTTTTTTTTCAGGGTGGCCCTCCACTTTAAGGGGTGAACCTTCCTAATACTCTTGAACATAAAGTGCAGTTGTGTTGATAATGAGGTCTAACAAAACCCAAATTGTGCGGAGAAGCAGTACTGAACATGATATCACCTCAATTTCCCCAAAAGGCACAAGTCAGTAATACAAACAATAAGATTTAAATATTAAGTTTATGCTTCACAGCTGTGCTTAAAGTGATTGTAAAGCTTTGATTATTTAAAACAAAAAAATAACAAACATGTCATACTTGTCTCCACTGTGTAGCTTGTTTTGTACAGAGTGGCCTTGAACCTGCTCTTCTGGGGTCTCTCGGCGGCTCTCACGGCTCCTCCCCACATCAGATAACCCCCTAGGAGAAGTGTTCTCCTGGGGGGTTACCTTGCGCGGGCGCTCCCGAGTCCATCATTCAGCGTCCATAGCTGCCAAATTTATGACTTGGCCCCGACCCCCAGCACCCGCATCACCAGAGAGCCAATAGCTGCACTGCTATCAATCTATCCAATCAAGAGCCGAGAACCCCGGGCAGAAGGACAGCATGTCCCCGCCGGGTGAAGTTCCTGGGCTCAGGTAAGTAAAATGGGGGGCTGTTCACAGCCAGGTGTTTTTTCACCTTAATGCAAATGATGCATTAAGGTGAAACAATCACAAGGATTTACAACCCCTTTAAGCCAGTTTAAGACACATTTGACAAACAGCAGGGAAGTTAACTGAATTCAGAGAAATTAGGCAAGGGTCTTGCCTAACCTCCCTGGCGGTATGATTATTTCAGATTTTTGATGTTGAAAGCGGTACAATAATTTTGCATGAAAATTTGGCGTTTTATATTGTGGTCCTGTAATTCTTAGGAATAACTGTATAAATCTGTCCAAACAAGAGTCTAGTAGACATCCCCGGTATGATAAAGTTGAAACATGAAATCATTAATTATAATATAATAAATAACTATAAATAATTATATAGAATGTGAAAGTGTTCCTCGCGCTGCTCTGAGTAATAGATAAATGTATATTAACACAAAGTGAATAAATTAATCTGCAGCAAAACCTATGAGTGTCCACAGTACACAAAAATGAGGATAATGCTTATAAAGTGATCTCGCGCAGAAATAATGAAACAAATGATAAGAAATAAACAAGAAATAAGAAAGAAATAAACAAGAAATTAAAAAAAAAGTGCAATGTGCAAACAATGGAAATAATGAAAGTCTCAAAGGATATGTAGGTGGCTCCAGCAAGGAGCATCAAAAAAATCATAAAAAAGTGGTAACAAATGTCCAATACATTTACAAAAAAGTGGTAACCAGTGTCCAAAGCATAAGTAAAATGCTGCAAAAATACAGCATATATTTTAAATAGTAAGCCACACAAAAAGAAGAGGTCAAAAAGTCAATGGTGAAAGTGTCCAAACAAATTGGTAAATGTGGGAGAAATGGATGTTCATAGGGTGGTAAACCGGGGTGGTGTAAATATAGATGACCCACTCAGTACTCCTCAGTATCCATATATAGCTTCATATAGTATTTCTCACACCACCAGTTTCCCAGAACTCTCACCTTATATAATGTAATAAAATGCATGTTTGGAAAGGTATAGCGCTCCACTGCTTCCCTTTAGGTCGTTCTCCAACTCCAACATACACTGGTATTGGGGCCAGGAATAGCTTCTCCAGCTGTATTATCCTCCGCTAGGCGCCCCAAAGCACTCCAGTGCATCAGTACCACAATAATGGGGGGGAGAGAAGAACAAAGTGCCTCCAATAGCGTAGTAAGGTTTTTAAAAGAAGGGGTACATTTATTGGTAACATAAGGGGGGACTCTTACACGTAAATAGATAAAATCAGGCAAGAACAGTTAAAACCGGCGCTCTCAGTCACTTCCGGTGCACGTCTGACTCCAGCCACTCCCAAGCACTTTACTTATGCTCTGGACACTGGTTACCACTTTTTTGTAAATGTATTGGACATTTGTTAGCACTTTTTTTTATGATTTTTTGATGCTCCTTGCTGGAGCCACCTACATATCCTTTGAGACTTTCATTATTTCCATTGTTTGCACATTGCACTTTACTTGTTTAATTATTTCTGCGCGAGATCACTTCATAAGCATTATAAATAATTATAACAAATAATAATATAATAATAATAAAAATTGTTCAATAATGTAATATCAAAAACACTGAAATTTGCTCAGTTGCAGAATTGTCGCTGTCATTACTTTCAGTGTTTGATGATGGATTCCTCCACAAATCACTATCTCTCAATTCTGCAAGTGATTCTAATTTATTATCGCTGTTTTCTAGCTGGTCTAAAACCACTTTTGATGTAAAGGGACAGTTTTGGTTGCTATGGACAATCTCCAGTTTCCAGGCAGAAAGAACAGTATTTATAATATAAAACTGCACGCAGGGCACTGGACAAACCACTAGGGACCAAAGGGATGTGAAATAATTTCATACAGTAATGTAATCTGTAAGATTACAGTGTACTGTATATGTATTGTGTTTTTTACTTTTTGAGGTAAGTTTGCTGTACCTGGATCCTGCGATGCGATCCTGAGTGTGGCTCGGAGTTACCGCTTTTTTTGCTGAAAATCCACCCCGAGCCACACTCGGGAATACCATCAGGGAGGTTAAAGGCCATATAATGAAGCCCTGTCATTATCGGCCAAGTTATAAATAATTTGGCTGTAGCACAGGAATACAAATCTATGGTGCTAGAGATACGTTTAATGCAATGTCCATTATTCTTACTGTAACAGAGATACCTCTCTAAAAACAGACTACAGTAATGTATAATAAGATACCAATCAGACACCAAGCACGCTTAATTTACAAGGTCTAGACAGCTAAAAAAAAGACACATTAGTCCTCCTAAGAGAAATATACATCAAACATATCATACTTGGTATCTAACAAATTGTCACATGGAAATTTAGATGTGCCCAGAATAGTTGACATTAGGGCTGGCCATACATTATACAATTTTCTTATTCAATTTCCTTTAGATTTACCTTCAACTATGTAGTGCAAGGGCCTACCTGATTGCATACAAATTAAAAGTGTTTAGGTTTGACCTCATATTATATGGTTTTGGTACATCTAAAGGAAAATTGTATAATGTATGGCCAGCCAAAGGGTGTGTCTGCTGAACAAATAAAATACTTTAGCAGACCTACAGCACACCACTCAGACCCTTTGATTGGATGGAGTTAATTCTGCACAACACCCTCTCAAGGGACAAAAAAAGCAGTTACACTTGGCAGCTCAGCTTTCTTTTGACATAACAACCACCAAAGATGCTGAGAGTCAAGTTTCTGAGGGCTGCTAACCCTGCCAAAAAAATGTTTTATGTCACTTTCACTTTTAAATTCTTGGGCCACATTTTTAATCACACTTAAGACATACAGGCATACCCCACTTTTAAGTACACAATGGGGTTTATTTACTAAAGCTGGAAAGTGCAAAATCAGGCTCACTTCTGCATAGAAACCAATGAGCTTCTAACCCCAGCTTGTTCAATGAAGCTTTGGTAATAAAACCTGGAAGCTCATTGGTTTCTATGCAGAAGTGAACCTGATTTTGCACTTTCCAGCTTTAGTAAATAAACCCCATTGTGTACCTAAAAGTGGGGTATGCATGTATCTATAACTTAAAACAAAATTATAATATATTGAAGCATGTGGTAGCTATGTTTATTTACTATTCTGTGTTTTTTTTTCTCTTTATTTTCAATTGGTCATTTTTCAAATAAGACATATTTTCTGTCCCTTCATATCTACACATTTCTCCACTTGTTCTATAAGGGCTTGATTACACCTGCTTGGCTCTTTGAATAGCGGTTCGTGGTGGATTACTTTTCAGAGAGCAAAGCAGGTGCAACTGAAAGGCATCAGGAGGCGATGCTGCAGTCTCCTGAATGCCTCTTTTGTGACAGCTGAATGGGCATTTTGAATGGGACTACCACCCTGCAACCATGTGGCTAGCGTTTGGCTCCTGGTTGCAGTGCAGCCCTATTCACTTGAATGGGTCTTGTTCAAAGGCAGTACTGCCCACTGAGTGTGACAAGGGGATATTTTTTGCCGCACCGTGAAGCAAAACAATGTGTACAACCTGGTCCGGCTGCGTTTGCAGCTTAAGGAGGGCAGTTGGTGGGCAGAACAATGTAGCTCCCCCCAACTGCAGGTGTTAACTAAGCTTAAGAGGGAGCCATGGTTGCCACACAGGTTGGACTCTAAATATGTTTTATTTCGGGCAACAGAACAGTGTTTTCTGTATTTTCTACAAATGTTTTTTAGCATAAAAAATTTAAATGAATGCAGCCGGAGAACTAGTAAGCCTCAATATATTACATTGTTGTTTTTGAGTCCTATATGGATTTTAATCCTCTTACTATGACCAAAAACCTCATGTCCACAGAATTTACACATAGTCCTGGCTTCTGGCTTTTATTTGCACACCATGTTCTACTTTAAACGCCTAGTTTTCCCTAAAGCCTCATACACACATTTGGATTGTTGGCCAACAAAACCGTGGACTTTTGTCCGAAGGGAGCTGGCCCAAACTTGTCTTGCATACACACGGCCAATAAATACGAACGTACCCTGTTTCCCTGAAAATAAGACCTAGCGTGATTGTCGGTGATGGCTGCAATATAAGCCCTACCCCCCAAATAAGCCCTAGTTAAAGTCCTTGTAGGTCTTATGTTGCGGAATCGGAGGAGATAACGGGTTATTTATTATTGGCCTTGGAGTTATTGCTTTGACCCAAGTTCAGTCCAGGAACAGAAGGAGGAGGAGTTTTTGGACCAAAAATTGGTTGCTTTATTAATCGTGACCAATTATGTCATATGCCTTTGCTGCGGGAGCTCCAGGAGAATAATCCAGATGTTTTTCGGAATTATCTCCGGATGACGGGCCCCTGCTTACACCAACTCTTGGCATTGTTAACCCCCTATATTAAGAAGCAGGACACATGCATGAGAGTAGGCAGTTACATTTAAAAAAATACAATGTAAAATTAACAAGGGACACCAACATAGTTGTATCTTTGATCTTAAAAAATACGTGATAATGGTGTTGTGGTAACTTGCCCAAATAAAAATAAACATAATAATATTATTCTTGATATCACTAGAAAAAAAAGCCTTTGAAAATCTGTTTGTAATACCTCCATCAGTGTCACCAGCAAAGCAGCTTCATTATTATCCCATTAAAGAAGAAGAGAATTGTGCGCTGCATTTCGATATTTCATAATTTGCCACGTCACGAATGGTAATTCTCTATTACAAACGCTAGTTTACAAGACCGGCCACTTCTGGCTTGTCCTTGCTTCCGAGCATGCGTGTTTGTACTTTGGACTTTTTGGACGCTCGAAAAATCCGACAACAGACATTTGTCTGCGGAAAATTCTAAAACCTGCTATCCAACATTTGTACACGGAAAATCTGACAACAATTGTCCGATGGAACATACAAATGGTGAGATTTTCCGCCAAAAGCCTGTCATCACACATTTCCCGTTGGAAAATCTGATCGTGTGTACGAGGCTTAACTGTGAAAGCAATCCAAACTTGACATTGGGTTCCCCTAATTTTCTTAGTAGCTAAAAGCCATTAAACTATACTTCTTATCTTGTGTTTATTGACATTCTCATACCTTTAGAAATACTTTAACAAATGATAGATTTAATTTAAGGAATCCAAGGACCACAATTCATGCAGATTGTATAAAAATCTGTGTATAGAGTGAATAAAATCTATTTTATCCAGTTTATTGGATAAACTTTGTTCACTAATGAGTACAGTGAAAGAAAACATATGTTAATAATTGCAGGTACAATTTAGCTTTGAGGTGTTTAACTATGATGGGCCAAATCTGCAAAGTATTGGTGAGGACAAAATAAATTTAGCTGGTAGATCTGACACAGACTTTTTCACGTAAATATTCTGATAGAATCAGTTCTTTTCTTGCTTATACAGTGGGGACGGAAAGTATTCAGACCCCCTTAAATTTTTCACTCTTTGTTATATTGCAGCCATTTGCTAAAATCATTTAAGTTCATTTTTTTCCTCATTAATGTATACACAGCACCCCATATTGACAGAAAAACACAGAATTGTTGACATTTTTGCAGATTTATTAAAAAAGAAAAACTGAAATATCACATGGTCCTAAGTATTCAGACCCTTTGCTCAGTATTTAGTAGAAGCACCCTTTTGATCTAATACAGCCATGAGTCTTTTTAGGAAAAAGATGCAACAAGTTTTTCACACCTGGATTTGGGGATCCTCTGCCATTCCTCCTTGCAGATCCTCTCCAGTTCTGCCAGGTTGGATGGTAAACATTGGTGGACAGCCATTTTTAGGTCTCTCCAGAGATGCTAAATTGGGTTTAAGTCAGGGCTCTGGCTGGGCCATTGAAGAACAGTCACGGAGTTGTTGTGAAGCCACTCCTTCGTTATTTTAGCTGTGTGCTTAGGGTCATTGTCTTTTTGGAAGGTAAACCTTTGGCCCAGTCTGAGGTCCTGAGAACTCTGGAGAAGGATACCGGATATCCCTGTACTTGGCCGCATTCATCCTCCCCTCGATTGCAACCAGTCATCCTGTCCATGCAGCTGAAAAACACCCTCACAGCATGATGCTGCCACCACCATACTTCACTGTTGGGACTGTATTGGACAGGTGATGAGCAGTGCCTGGTTTTCTCCACACATACCGCTTAGAATTAAGGCCAAAAAGTTCTATCTTGGTCTCTTCAGACCAGAGAATCTTATTTCTCACCATCTTGGAGTCCTTCAGGTGTTTTTTTAGCAAACTCCATGCGGGCTTTCATGTGTCTTGCACTGAGGAGAGGCTTCTGTCAGGCCACTCTGCCATAAAGCCCTGACTGGTGGAGGGCTGCAGTGATGGTTGACTTTCTACAACTTTCTCCCATCTCCCGACTGCATCTCTGGAGCTCAGCCACAGTGATCTTTGGGTTCTTCTTTACCTCTCTCACCAAGGCTCTTTTCCCCTGATAGCTCAGTTTGGCTGAAGGGCCAGCTCTAGGAAGGGTTCTGGTCATCCCAAACGTCTTTCATTTAAGGATTATGGAGGCCACTGTGCTCTTAGGAACCTTAAGTGCAGCAGAAATTTTTTGTAACCTTGGCCAGATCTGTGCCTTGCCACAGTTCTGTCTCTGAGCTCTTCAGGCAGTTCCTTTGACCTCATGATTCTCATTTGCTCTGACATGCACTGTGAGCTGTAAGGTCTTATATAGACAGGTGTGTGGCTTTCCTAATCAAGTCCAATCAGTATAATCAAACACAGCTGGACTCAAATGAAGGTGTAGAACCATCTCAAGGATGATCAGAAGAAATGGACAGCACCTGAGTTAAATATTTGAGTGTCACAGCAAAGGGTCTGAATACTTAGGACCATGTGATATTTCATTTTTTTTCTTTTAATAAATCTGCAAAAATGTCAACAATTCTGTGTTTTTCTGTCAATATGGGGTGCTGTGTGTACATTAATGAGGAAAAAATGAACTTAAATGATTTTAGCAAATGGCTGCAATATAACAAAGAGTGAAAAATTTAAGGGGGTCTGAATACTTTACATCCCCACTGTATGTAAGTTTGAAACAAAGCTGTCCCCTTCCTTACATCCAATCCAAAAGGTTTAAGGCTGATCAAACATAAATAGGAATAAAATAAAGGTCTGGTGTCACCAGTAACACACCCCCATCCCTAATAGTACAATAGAAACATGGATGTCGCCCTTGGGACTTTAAACAAGGTGTGCACAATTGGCCGATAAAATTGACAAATGTAAATGCAGTAAAATATTTATTACAGTAGCTTGCAGCAGCAAAATGAGCTGTCCCATGTGAAGTAAAAACAGTAAGGCTATGTTTCCACTAGTGCGTCCCCAAAGTCGCGCGATTTTGCCGCGATTTTTTACCGCGATTTTACCGCGACTTTTTACCGCGATTTGAAGCAATGCCTGTATCTATGGACCTCAAGTCGCATCAAAGTGGGACCAAAGTAGTGCAGGGACTACTTTGAAGTCGCTGCGACTTGAAGTCGCACAGATATGAACGGTACTCATTGGAAATCATGGGATACAATTTGTCATGCGACTTTTCAGTCCCAAGTCGCATGAAAAGTCGCACTAGTGGAAACAGAGCCTAAAATAAAAAATAAAAAAATGTGTTATAAAGGAAAAAACTTGCACGCTACTATGTGTAATTTTTTAAGAAAATATAAACCATCAACCTACGGTGAATATAAAAATAAACTCAGAAAAGAAAAAATATATAATAAATTAATAGTGATCGTGAATTAGCTGCAACCACTTAGTAGTGTACTCAAAAAACACTGTGTAATCAAATGTAAAAGGAAGAAATAAGAGTGGTGCGCTTATTCAGTAACGTGTCATGGATTAATATACTTAAAGAATGAACATGATAAGTATCCAAAACGTACAAATAGATGAATGTGAATAAAAGTCCAACTAAAGCCCCATGGTAGGAGTCAGTTCATATAAAAGTAAAAATCCCATAGGGGTAACTTGATAGAAGAAAAAACAGACAACCCATCAATCCAAATATCGACTGTTATATTTATGAATTGGCTGCTCACCTCCAGCAATAACCCAAAGGTCAAACAAGGCTCATCATACGTCCAGATCTTGGTATCAAAACATCTTGGGAAACTCCTGTACTCCTGTACTAATGTTTTTATACCAAGATCTGGACGTAGTTCTTCGTCTTCACTTGGGACCTGGATATCTTTACAGATCCATCAGCAGGATTCCTTACCTGACTGTCTGATGAGCCTTGTTTGACCTTTGGGTCATTGCTGGAGGTGAGCGGCCAATTCATAAATATAACAGTCGATGTTTGGATTGATGTGTTGTCTGTTTTTTCTACTATCAAGTTACTCCTATGAGATTTTTACCTTTTATATGAACTGACTTCTACCATTGGGCTTTAGTTGGACTTTTATTCACATTTATCTACTTGTATGATTTGGATACTTATCATGTTCATTCTTTAAGTATATTAATCCATGACACGTTACTGAATAAGTGCACCACTCTTATTTCTTCCTTTTACAAAAAATAAAAAATGCCAGCCATGTGTGCTCTCCCATTGATATCTCCGCAGGGGCTCCAGCAGGCTCTGCCCCAACGCCATGTATGAGGTGGAAGGACTTTTTTCTGTGAGGCCCCTCTTACCATTTGTCCATCATTTATTCATTTGTTACATTACTTTTTGATCATTCATTTCCAGATATATCCCACATGCATCCACCCCTGAACAGCGAGCCACATCTCGTGAAATGCGTCGGGTGCTATAGATGTCATACTTTAAATGCAATGCAATCTTTAACCATGTGCAATATTGTATTGGCTTTGCCTTTGTTTATGTTACTTTTTCATGTGACTATTTCTGTTATTTTACTGCATTTACATTTGTCAATTTTATTGGTCAATTGTGCACACCTCATTTAAAGTCCCAAGGGCGACATCCATCTTTCTATTGTAGTATTAGGGATTGAGGTGTGTTACTGGTGACACCAGAACTTTCTTTTATTTATATTGTCCCCGGGTGGAAGACACCCGTTTAGCCCAACCTGGTCTGCTGCCACCCTCAGCCAGATAGATATACATCTTATACCACATGTTTTAGTCCAGCATACTCATACACATAGGCCACTTCCTTCCTGGTTCATGCCTTGGCTTTTTTCTGTTCCCCGCGGCTGGCGGTGGTGGCCTATTTTGTGTGGGGAGCTGCGATGTGCACCAAGGGAGGTTATTCATATCTCCTGCTTTCCTCCCTTGCCCCTCGGGATGGGTGGGGCCACCGGGACATCAGTGCCATGTTTCCATGCCCAACGCTTGCGTCAGCAGCATCAATGTGTATGGGTATGGTCTGTCATCTAGGATGGCTGGGGGTAGCTATACGAATGCACACCCATTCGGCGGCTGGCGTTTCAGCGCCAGTGTGTCCTGCCACCTCATACATGGCCTTGGGGGCAGAGCCTGCTGGACCCCCTGCAGGGATATCAATGGGAGAGCACACATGACTGACATTTTTTTTTTTTTTTTTTTTACTGTTTTTACTTTACATGGGACAGCTCATTTTATTTCTGCAAGCTACAGATCTTACACAGGTACTCTTCACACAAAGCACTCCAATGTGCCTGGCTATGTTTTTAATATTCACTTTTTCACATTTTCACTTTTCCTCTATTGAATGCTTCTTTGACATCCCTGTTCACATATCTGCAGTCTTGTACACACTCTTCCCTGGCCTTACTATCTGCCTTACCATCGCAAAAGGTTGGTTTATATTTGCTTTTATGGAATCCATTATATACTCCATGATCATTTTTCTAATTCAGCAATGTTTGTTCATACACTTATTATACTATAGTTGACACCTTATCTAGGAGCGGAGTCCACTGGAGCCCCTGTGGGGCTTTAAATGGGAGAGCACACATGACTGGGATTTTTCATTTGACTCTTTCACCTCACATGGGACAGCTCATTCTGCTGCTGCAAGCTATTGATCCTACACAGGTACAAATCTTTATCCTCCACATTGAGCACTTCTCTGTGCTTGGACATGTTTTCTATGTTTCTTATATTTCACGTTTCCTCTTTTACTTTTTAGGTATTGCCTTTTCTGACATCCCTTTTCACATATCTGCAGTATTGCACAGATTTCTCCTTGGACTTGTCCATTTTACCATCTCAACAGGTTTGTTTATGCATGCATTCTATCATATACTCTGTTACTATTTTGCTAATTTAGCAATGTTTGATTATATACAGATCACATTATATTTCAGCTGACACTTGAACAGACTATTTAGGATCTCCAAGGTCACTCATTTCTATCCATGCCATATCTGCCTTCTCATTATTCCTTGGCCGGGAGTTATTTGATTGGCACCGATTCCTCAGCTCCCTTCCCAAGCACATATTGCTGCCATCCTCAGGGAATATAGCCACAGGCACCTAGGCTTTGCCGATTGGTGAGTATAGGGTATTTCTTTTTTTCTGTGAGGCCCCTCTTACCATTTGTCTATCATTTATTCATGTGATACATTACTTTTTGATCATTCATTTCCAGATATATCCCACATTCATCCACCCCTGAAGAGCGAGCCACATCTCGCAAAACAGATCGGGTGCTATAGATGTCATGTATACTCATGTACTGTAGCCTCCCTGGCGGTTTTCCCGAGTGTGGCTCGGGGTTAAAATTCAGGACCATTAGCGGTAACCCCGAGCCACACTCGGGATCGCATTGCAAGATCCTGGGGCGGCGTTACTTACCTTGTCCCCGGGATCCTGCGATGTCCCCCGCTGTGTCTGCGGGCTCCGTCCTCCTCCGAAGCCTCTCCGTGCCAGGCTCCGTTCCCTGCGAGCGGCGCAAAGCACGGGGGCGGAGCCTGGCGGCAAATTAAAAAGAAAGTAAAAATCATAACACATACAGTACTGTAATCTTACAGATTACAGTACTATATGAAATGATTTCACATCCCTTTTGTCCCCAGTGCTTTGGCCCATGCCCTGCATGCAGTTTTACATGATATACACTGTTCTTTCTGCCTGGAAACTGGAGATTGTCCATAGCAACCAAAAAGTGTCCCTTTACGTCAAAAGTGGCTTTAGACCAGCTAGAAAACAGCGATAGTAAATTAGAACACTTGCAGAATTGAGCGATAGTGAATTGTGGGGAAATTTATTTTATTACTATTTTTTTAAATTTTTTTTATTATTTATTTTTATTTATTATATTATAATTTATGTTTTTGTGTTTCAAACTTTATCATACCCGGGATATCTACTAGACTCTGGTTTGGACAGATTTAAGTGTGTTATTGTTAAGATTTACAGACCTACAATATAAAACGCCAAATTTCCATGCAAAATAATTGTACCGCTTTCAGCACCTAAAATTCGAAATAATCATACCGCCAGGGAGGTTAAATGCAATGCGATCTTTAACCATGTGCAATATTGTATTGGTTTTGTCTTTGTAAATTTTACTTTTTCATGTGACTATTTCTGTAATAAATATTTTACTGCATTTACATTTGTAAATTTTATCGGCCAGTTGTGCACATCTCAATTAAAGTCCCAAGGGTGGACATCCATGTTTCTAAAGCTGATCGAACAGTATTAGTTTAACTTGTCAGACGTCGGTAATTTTTTGTTTCTGAAATGCAAAGACGTGTACATCTGTATCCTATGACAACACTTGTCTATATACTCAGCAGACACCTAGAGCATTATCTCAGCTGAAGGATAATAATTGGATAGAAGATTCCACCTTGCCAATGAATTTTCCCCCGAGAGCTGCTAATAGAAGTTTCGACTCAAGCCAAACACTGAAGATGACCATAAATGTAACTATTTTCACTTGATCTGTGAGCAATCAGCAGGATAGGATGACAACTTTCTAACGGCCATGTACCTTTAGTTACAGGTGTTTATAAATCTTCATTGATGCAATTTTGCTAAAGTTCTATTTAACATAAAAGTCAAAGCATTAAAAGCCATTAAACATCAGTTAGCTACACTGGTTGTTAGTCATTAGCTGATTGAACCATGCAAAGCAATTTGTTTAAATATAGAAAACAATTAGTTGTATGTATATACAATCCACAATCATTTACAGAGATAAGCATTATGCTGATTATTTGGGTTTGCAGTTTCATTTATTTCCTCTTTAAGCTGCCCAGAGACATGAGAGGGTGATTGATCATGCAGCACAATCAAACTTGCTTAGGGCAAGATATCATCAGAGCACTACAGAGTGCTCTGTTAACATGTAAGCTTGGCTCTGTTGAGCTTACAACACAGAGGAATGGGGAAAAATGGCTAAATAGGTAACTGATGTTTCATGCATATGGCCGCTTATACACGTATGCTGCTTATACACTTGACAAATTTGTTGCAGTTTTGGAAGCTTTCCATTAGCTGTTGAGGACCTCCGTAGTCTACTTTGATCATTTTCCAGTTTTAAAAGAATACATTTGGGGTGGAAATCAAAATGCCTTTTAAATGCAGTAGTTTAGATGGTCTTTCACTGCAGTTTCTGTAGATTTCTATGGCAAATGACACTGGAAAATTGCTGTGGATATTTCAACTGCATGTGATATTTTTTCTAAAGCTGAAAGAAAACCTACAGAATTGTTACAAAATTGCCAAGTATTTGGGAACTGGAGCTTACGATAAGGTGGTAATCCTCTTAATCACCTAGAAATTGATAGAAGTTTTATCTGCATTAGACATTGATTAGTACAAGGAAACTAGAAAAATCATGTCATCAGGATGTAGCAGCTCTGACCGAGGAGACTATTCTAAAGGTATTCAACTGTTCTGTCAACTTGGCTAGAAGTTTAAACTGACAGTTTAAATTCTTCTATTGTGTGCTATACCCTTGCCAAGCTCATAAGACTTTACCATTTGGGATCTTAGTCTGTATGTCACATTTAAAGTACAAATCCTGCTCATAATAGTTAATTATTTTTAACCTGCAACAAGGATCTCAATCTGTTGTCTGTTTCCCTGTTTCTCTGTGGAAAATTGCTCATTATTTTTTGTGACAGATATCTAACAGAACATGCTCTAAAGTAAGAATGCTTTTACAAATATATATTTACATTTTTTATTTTTATCAATGTACAAAATGCAAAGAGAGCGAACGGAAGAAAAATCTAAATCAATATTTGGTGTGGTTACCCTTTGGCTTCAGACCAGCATCATTTCTTACACTTGCACACTTTCAACGTGCACAAAGTCAGGGATTTTGTAGGATTAGTGTCAGGTGTATGATTAACCAATAATACCAAGCAGGGGCTAATGATCATCAATTTTATAGGTAGGTTGAAACAGTCATTACCTTAAACAAACAGCTGTTTAAGAGGTTTAAATTTGAATGGGGAACAGCCAAACTCTGCTACTAAGGTAAGGTCATGGAAGACAATTTTATGTCACATGTAATACACCATGGCAAGACTGAGCTCAGCCACAAGACACAAGGTAGTTTATACTGCATCAGTAAGGTCTCTCCCAAGTGAAGATTTCAAAGCAGACTGGGGTTTCAACATGTGCTTTTCAAGCTCTTTCTAAGAAGCACAAAGAAACAATCAGCTTTGTGGACTGTAGACGCAGTGGTCAGCCAAGGAAACTTAATGCAGAAGATGGAAGACATATCATGCTTACTTCCCTTCGACATTGGAAGATGTCCAAAAGTGCCCTGAGCACAGAAATGGTGGGACCCAGGTACATCCATCTTCTGACCAGTGACACCTGGCCAGAAGTGGTCTTCATGGAAGAATTGTTGAAAACAGAACTGAGGTGCCGAAAATGAGTCAACATGTTAAATATTTGGCTTTACCAGGAGGCAGTTTGTTCACTGAAGGGCTGAAGAGAGGTACAATAATGAATATCTACAGACAATAGTGAAGTATAGTTCCTTGCAAGTTTAGGGCTGCATTTCTGCAAATGGAGTATGAGATTTGGTCAGGATCAACAGTGTCCTCAATGCTGAGAAATACACACAGATATTTATCCATACTGCCATACCTTCAGGGAGGCAGGAAATTGTCCCAAATTTATTCTGCATCAGGACAACAACCTCAAACATACAGCCAATGTCATTAAGAACTATCTTCATAGTAAAGAAGAACAAGGAGTCCTGGAAGTGATAGTTTGGTCTCCACAGAGCCCTGATCTCAACATGAAGAGACAAAGATTTGAGGCAGCCTACATCCACAGAGGATCTATGGTTAGTTCTCCAAGATGTTTGGAACAACCTACCAGCCGAGTTCCTTCAAAAACTGTGTGTAAGTGTATTGATGCTGTTTTGAAAGCAAAGGTTGGTCACACTAAATATTTTTATATTTTCATTTACTTTACATTTTATTGGCAAAAATAAACTATTGACTCTTCTATTTTTGAAAGCATTGTTAATTTACATAATATATATATATATATATATATATATATATATATATATATATATATATATATATATATATATATATACATATATGAATGTTATGACCTCCATCAGGATTTTAGGTTTCAGCTGGTGTTGAGTTGCTGTGGTGCCCATCCCACCATCAACCAACCAACAACCATATTGCTGGGATTTGATTGTTCAATATCTTATTTAGTACAAAAGTTCAAACAAACTCAACCGTGTCATTAAGAAAATACAAACATCTGTTTTGAATTTTCTTTAAAGAAATATTAAAAATAAACAGTAGGTGATTGTGCTGCCCAAATAATATGATAATATGACTGTTGTTAACCAATAAACATCAAACGTGCCAGGTAAATAAATGAAATATTGGTGAAAAAAAATATAAAAGTCCAAATTAAAAAATAAAAAGGAAAAAAATAAAGAAAAAGAGTCCCAAAAATCCAAAAGAAAGTTCTCCAATATTGAAGAAACAATATTGGCGCACTTTCTTTTGTATTTTTGAGAATCTTCTTTTCTTTATTTCATTCCTTTTGTTTTTGATTTGGAATTTTATATGATTTTTTTTCACCAAGATTTAATGTATTTACCTACCATGTTCGATGTTAACTGTGCATTATTGATTGATGGTTAACATATTTTTGTATCATTTGGGCAGTGCAATCACCTACTGTTTATTTGTAATCTTTATTGTATGTGGGAACACATATTGTGATAGCAGCAGCCAATAGTTAGATTTTTTGGTTAGGTGGCAGCGCACAAACATTTTTTATTCTTTTTAAAGAGTAATTGGCATTTATTTAACACAACATTGTAATAAGAAGCATTCTAATATATATTCAAGGGCCATTTTATTTAAATAGTATATTTTTATAAAGATTTTCATCATAAAAAAGAAGGGAACAAAACTTAAGTATAAAGTAGAGCCTGTAAATGCTAACAAATACACTTAACAACAGGTATAGATTGCTTTCCGAGAATTAAAACAGCATTGCAAATTTGAAAGAAGTAAGCAAGTTGAGACATATATGTCCAGAGAAAAAGGTAAAAAAACTTATATAATTGGGATGTTAAAGTGGTTCTAAAGCCTAAACATTTCTTACCTTAAAATAGGAAAGATACAGACAGTGCTATCCGAGACTCAATGGGGTTCTGGAGCCACCAGCCAAAACAATGCCAAGCCGATGTGAAGGCTAAACAATTTATTATTACATTTGTGAAGTACGTACGATACCAGGCTGGTATGGAAGGGTGAAGATGGGTTAATGTCTGCTTGGTCTGGTAGGCAGAAGAAAGGAGATCATCCGCCATATACCTACAGCACAACAATGGTGTGGAGCTGTGGATGCTGGGAGCCGAGCCGGAGGCCAGCGGCGCTCCCGTGTGACGTCACTGCGATGTCAGGGCGGAAGGGCCAGAACCAAGGGACCTACCAATCAAACCAGCGCGGAACGCAGGAGAAGCTCCTTTAATCTAATTTAATTTAATTACATTTTTTTATTATATCCTTTTTATTTTTATTTCTTGAACCTATTCCAATTTTTTGGTATTTTGTGTGTATGTTTTCTAATTGGTATTACTAACATATTATCAGTTTTAAAATGAATTTAAAATGAACTTTAAAGGTTTTTACATATATTTAATGTTGTACCACATAAGTTCAATAGCCTTTTGACTGAGGGCTAAAGATGGGTTAATCTCTGCCTGTGTTCAGGTACTGCCCCACTCACTCTTCATCCTCATCTGCAAGGGCTTTAAATGTTCTAGTTGCCGTCACATCCGAATGCGTGCAAAACTCGTAGTCACGGCAATGAGCTACTCCTGCGTTCCATGCTGGTTTGATTGGCAGGTCCCTTGGCCCCGGCCCTTCCGCCCTGACATCGTGGTGACGTCACACAGGAGCACCAGTGGCCTCCGGCTCGGATCCCAGCGTCCACGGCTCCACACCATCGGTATGCTGTAGCTATACAGCGGATGATCTCGTTTCTTCTGCCTCCCATACCAGCCTGGTATCATATGTACTTCACAAGTGTATTAATAAACTGTTTAGCTTTCACATCGGCTTGGCGTTGTTTTGACTAGCTGCTCCAGATCCCCATTAAGTCTCAGATAGCGCTGTCTGAATCTTTCCTATTTTAAGGTAAAAAATGTTTAGGCATCAGCATCCTTCCTCACCCCCCCTTTACTTACCTGAGCCTTCATTCGATCCAGCGCTGTGCATGTCTGCAGCTCGTCTCTCTCCTCACTTCTCGCTGGCTTTGCTGTCAATCAAAGCCAGTGACGAGAGAGCGGGGGGTGGGGCAGTCTCACTGTCTTTGTTAATGGACGCAGCCGCGGAGCTCGGGAGCGAGTATGCATGAGTACCCCCATGAGAAGCGGCTTCCCATCGGGGCGCTGAACAGAGAGGAGGGTACAGAAGAGGAGTTTCCTGACCACTCTGTGCAATTCCATTGCACAGAACAGGCAAGTATAGACATGTTTGTTGTTTTTTTTTTTTTTTTTATTTACCTTTACAATCACTTTAAGCAACAAATTAGTCACAAGTTGAATATACAGGGATTCCCGGTCTAACCTTATTAAAGAGCCATTTAAAAATTCATAGGATTTTATTTCTTCTACTAGCAAAACTATTTCACTTATGTGAAGCCATTGTGGCAATATGTGTTTTTGTATTTCCAATTACATATATTCTTGTTTCTGTTGTTTCTATATTTTGTAAAATCTTTAAATAGTCTGCAAATAAGTTGAAGCTTACAGCTTTGGTGGATAGGATGTTGGCTGAATTTTTCTAAGCAACCATCCTTGCCTCAGCTACCCATCCTTTTTATAGTATCTACAGCATATGTATTATTTAGGATTCTAAATTTGTAGAACTCTAAGGTATTTTACCAGTGTATGGCAAACTGTTTTATAAAAACATGGGAAACTTACATCCCTCTACAAGACATGTAATTGTTTTTTGCCTCAAAATATCTGGAGACATTCTTTGCAAGAAGAATATATCATTCATTTGTATGGAAAAGAAAAATGTAAGTCATGTAACATGTTCAAAAAAACAGATACTATTATGTCTCACTACTATAGCCTCAGTTGAACGGGTCTTAATGGTTCCCAGTGATACATCGTGGCTTAGAGATACAAAGAAAGGCGCCTCTAGAAATAAACACCTATTGAAACAGGCACAGAAATTCCTAGCTTGGCACTTCCGAGGAAATATTGCTTTGGAACTGGGCACAGTGACAAGGAGCCTGGCACCTTCCTTGTTATATTAGCACAGAAAGGCACTAAAATCATACTTCTTACTTTAGGCTTGGCTGTGCACTGGGTGCTTGTTACATCCTACATGACATCTTGGTCATCACCATTCTTGGAACATAACACCAGCCACAGCCAGAATTCTGCCATTTGTTTGTCATAAAGCTTTAAAGTGTATCTTTAGTCCAAACTTTTTTATGTTTGGATAGATTGCAAAAGGGTTAAAACAATATATTTTATTGCTGTCTGTGTCTCCACTGAGGAAATTCACCCTCTATATGTGTACTGGTGATCATTGCCATGAACTGAACGTAAATCCGACATCTTATGGTTGATATAACAGGAAGTGAGGGGAAATCTAATTTCCCGGAGTCTAACTGTCTAAGAGGGGATTTCCCATTACTTTAGGGAGATTTCCTTTCACTTTCTGATGCAAGAAATTGAAGGGAACTCTCCCCATAAAGACAAACACAACAAACAAAAAACAAACATCATTGTTTTCTGTTCCCTAAGCTTTCCACGACTAAAAAAATATTTTGGGCTAGCCATACACTTTAACGTTTTGCTATAGTTGTGTAAGAGAGATGGTAGTAATCAGTTAAAATTACTGTGCCTACAACTGGTCAAAAACAGATGCTCAAGTTTGTTACCAGAATGCTGCCGTCTTACTGGTGGCGGCATGTTATACAATTTAGGGTGCAAGGACAAATGGTATTAATTAAAGAATTATATACAATAGTTTTACTACTATTTACAGAATTCACACAAAACACATAAAGACAGTCCATGAAGACGTGTTCAAAAGTAAGAGCTTTGTTGCTTTAGTTCATTGAACAATTCGTCACTTGACCCCTCTGCTCACCTCATGCTCAGATAGTCAGCTCAGACCAGAAGTTGTTGTTTTATATGGTCCAGGTTGTGGACTGACAGTTGTGCATGTAGCTTGGTGCAACTAGGAAGGAATGCAGAAAAGGACATGGAGGAAATGGCTTGTCAGTTTGTAGCAACATTATGGCTATGTGCTAAGAAACATACTAGCTGATGTGATGGTGATATAGGACAGACTGTGGACTTACCAACATGGTAAGGACTCTTAATTATTCTATTTTCACATGAGTTTTTACATATTAGGCTGGTGAAATACCATCTGGGTGACCACCTTAATGAAAGATGATATGGAATGCTTTAGTACAATTATAATTACTGCTTTTATTACCAACAAGACTAACGCATTCTGTGGCGAATTTAAGTCCTTTATATAAAAAGGTAAAAAACATCAGTGCAAAAACTATTACCAGTCGATCTGTGCACACCCACCTCTTTACCACACAATAAATGCGTGGACAAGAGTTTTATGCATGTTGAAGGTTGAAGTGGGTCTCTCACAGGTCACCCAAGCTTTAAATCCTAATTTACACCAATTAAATAACTATAATAGTAAACATCAGTCAAATAAAGTTAAAACTGTAGGCAGTCTAATTTAATCTTAGTTGAAAGTTTTATGAGTGGCTGGCACCACAGATCTCTTGGATACCTACTCAACTCAAATATAAAACTTGCAGTAGACACTGACAATGTTATTAAAATATGAATAAAAATACACCCAGCTGCAACTTTATCCCAACCACAGATATAACGTTTATAAGACATTATTTCCCTTTTTAAAATGTATTTTAATTCATTTAACACTTAAATAGCTCAGCATAAATATCCTAACCAACCAATATATGTGTAAATGGGTCTCTGTAGCCATAGCAGAACATGTGACTTTTATGTAAAGTACAGGCTTACTCAGCCATGTCTAGCTACAACTGCATCCCTCCCACCTAACTCCCCCTCCCCACTCACAGCACCTCCCTCCGATAACCCCCACACACACACACACACACACACACAATCTCTAGTCGACCATCTTCTTGAAAAAGTCTGAAAAATTGTAGTAGAAATTAGGATCAATGAGCTCAACCGGCCATTCAAATGGATGCAAAGATGCTTTATTTAGCTTTGAAAAGACTGTTTCTATTAAACGAAAATAAATTGGGATCCCTGTATCCATTTGAATAGCAAGTGAGCTTCTTGGTCCTTATTTCTACTTTAGTTAGCATATTTCTAAAGCTATAGGAATTACTTATGCTTTGGAGATTAAAGAGGTAAGAGGGCTTGATACTTACACCCATTCCATGAACAGTGTCATTGAAATGTTACTATATGCTTTCCTTTTAAATCAATTACTTTTCTGTCCAGAAATAGTTTTAATTTTCTGCTAAATGAATTTTGTGTGTAGCATGTTCATAATTCTTCATCTAAAAGAACAAAAATACATGCTTCAGGTCTTAAAGGCTTTGTTGTAAAGGTTATGTTGCCCAGTAAAGTTGCCATTCTTTGCAGAAATTAAATCAACATTGGCAGTCTCATATCACATGGCAAAAATTAATATATCCTGGGAACATCTAATGTATTGGAGTGAATTTACTTATATCAAAGCGAGCCTGTATCACAATGAGAATACATAGCTGGCACCAATAGGAACATTTCTCTGCTTCCACCAATCTCAGAGACTCCTGAAAATTCTAAGCAAACAAAATATTTCTAGTACTTTCCCTTTATACAGGCCTCAGTGTTTCTAATGTAACAGCTACTGGCTGCTCAGGTACCAAGCTTTACATTTTGGGAGGCAGGAGAGTGCTTTACTGGGGCAGTATGCACAATATTGGTACCTGTTTTAGATCCTTAGGTCTTGCGTCATTGGGCAAATGTAGGTTAATTTCATATACTCTATTTATCTTGCATTTAGTATCACTTTGGGATCATTCAGTGTTAATTGATAGGTCATTGGTCCTGCATTTGACCTTTTTCTGGGATGTATCAGCCTGGTCTAAGCTGCTTTTGCATTACCATTGATTGTAGACAGTTGGAGAAAGCAATCCTGAAGTAAGCAAAAGCTTGTTGACACAGGCCCCTACTTTTACTTTATTATGTTTCTCCTCAATACAGGTTTGTTTTATATTAACCAAGTTGGAGGAAGGTTTGACTGATGAATTATATATAATTTTGTCATTTTATTATTTATTGAACAGAATACATAGACAATGAAGCTGATGTTATGTCTAGGAGGTCATCTCTGTCTAGTGTATGTATTAAACTTTAGTTGAGCAGAGGAAAGAGTATTAAACATTTTAACTTGTAATAAATGTATATGCAGTTTGGAGGGTGGACCTTGTGATCCTGATGGTTTAAAAAATCAGGTATTGATGCTCTATTGTTCTGAAATTCTGAGTTCAATGCATGATGTACCTGAACGTATCTGAAGAAAGATGGATAAAGTTCTTGTAATTATAAAAATGAGCATGAGGTTTAGATAGGACATATTAAAACCTTTCATTACCTGTTTGTAATCATGGGAGTATAGTGCCTATAGTATGAAAAAAAAAAACATTTGTTATGATTTAAAGCGGCTCTAACGCTAGAATAAAAACCTGAAAAAAAGTTAAGCCTGTAAAGAAAAGCTGTAATACCGCACACACTACTAATCTTTGCTCTCTCAACAAACCAGGCAGGATTTACATAGCTGGATGATGTACTTGCTGTTTGATTTACATTGTGGGACATTGTTTTTTTTTTAAAGGACTTTTTCATGATGTAGGGGTTTTTATTTACTTTTTCACTTATTTTGTGAATAAGTAACAGGGTTCTTATTTACCCAGTTATCATTCACCTGGGGGGGGGGGGGGGCTCATGTCTGGGGCCCCACTTATTCCAAAAGAATCTTCTAGATTTCAATAAGAGACCCCCACAAACTCCCACATCCCTGTTAGGGGGCAGGATGTGTAGATGACAACCTTAACCCTTCATTTTTTGCAATGGAAGTAGCGTTGGGCACAGAAGGTTGTTGTGTTAGCGGATCATTGTGATTGACATGCATCTACATTGCTGGATGACATAATTGATGTTGGGTTTACATTGGAGGACATCGTTTTTTTTCATAAAAGTCTTTTTCATGGTTGTTTTAATATACTTTTTCTCTTTTTATTTTGGGAATCTGTACCTTGTAATCCTTCACCTAGGTATTCTAAAGGGGGCTTCCAGGTTATGATAAGCCCTCCTGATATCCCTTATGGGAGACAAGATGGGGGTAGGGGAGGAGGAGGAGCGAGTGTACACATGCTGCCCCCCCTTTACTGGCTACCCTGGCTGTATGCCTGGGTAAGGTAATTTTTGGGATTTTAAGGGGGACCCCATGTGGTTTTTTGTTTTTAGTGGGTTCATATATGGCCAGTTTTTTGGCCTATTTGCTGAACTGTAAACAGCTTTAATTCAGGTCAAACTTAGGTGAGGGGACATCTTTTGGTATATCTGTGGAGGTTCATTTCTTTGGAAGAATACACTTTTCCTTGCCTGTATTGGAAGCATTGCAATTGGATGGATGAGTTATAACAGATGGACATTTTTCACTAATTGCTGTATTTGGATGTTTTGTTGTTCAATTGTGGTGATATATACCAAATATTATTTTGTGCTAATATATCTCGAACATATTATTTTGTGGTTATACAGTATACACTATTTACACTATATAAGTCATACACTTATTGTGGGTAATATATACACAGTTGATTACTTATTTATACACACATTTTATATACTGTATATTGTAATATAAGTGCAGCATAGTTTATTTATTATTGAGTATAAGATGGGTGCAAACTGTGCTATCGATTTCTAAAGGAGTTACAACCAGCCTAAATATCAATTTCCTCTTATTGGATTGATTCTTAAAATAATTAAAATTAAGATAATTAAAATGAAATTAATTAATTCTCTACAGCTCTTTCCTTCATGAAGAAGCAAGACATCCTGTGCGGCACCGCAGCAATGCACCCCTCGTGACTTTTGTCAATCAACTGTGAACTAGCTTTTAGAAGCATGCACATACAGAGGATCAAAGAAAAGTCCAAACTTCACAGGAACTTTTAGCTGATTTTGTGCAATCAGTATTCATCTGTAAATAACTGTTCCAACATGTACCACACTGAATCACAACACTAGACAATGGTGTGTTGCAGCAATTGCCACTGACCATCCACCAGTGATCACATATGGTGGCACAATGCTACTAATGAGTGTAATCATTCACTGGACATACAATTAACTGGGGAGAATGCTAGGAAACTCATCTGTCAAATTAGCCAGCATTCAATGACTGGAGATTCCTACTCCTGTACATATCTACAAATTGGCTATATGATTTAGCCTTTAGAAGAAACAACTTTCTAATTGTAAAATATATCATAATACTAGATGACTGAACACCTGTGTAATCCTGCAATTATCATGTGATTGATGAAACACATATGTGGCATTGCGTGCTCATTTAAAAATGGCTGTAACAGTAATCAGAACACAAGTAAACAGGGTGCATTTGGAGTGACAGATAGTAAAGCTTGCCATACACTGATTAAAATGTGTTTGTTTCATCAGGGACCAGCCAGATTTTGTCAAGTGTCAGGCCATCCCCACCCAACATAAGTCGATAGACTGACTTCTATCAAAGGGACTTGTTGGAAAATTTTCCATTGATCAGCAGCTACATCCTGTTTATTCTAAAAGTGGCAGGTGCCACTGTCAGACTGAAATTATCGGGAGGAGGGATTCCTCCATCCATCTCATTTGTATGGATGGAGGAATCTAGTACAGTCGTGTATGGCCAGCTTTATATACTGCAGTCAACTGGTGGCATGAATGTTCATCTGAAAATCACATATGAATCCTATGCGCATGTTGGGTTTTAGACCAGTGTTTCTTATCCATGGTCCCTTTTGAACTTGCTAGGGGTTCCACAAGCAGTAAGAACCAGCAGAAAAAAATAAGTGTAGGGGACACAAGACATTCTCACGCCTGGAATGCTGATGTTTCTTAAGTCAGTGTAGCTCTGCAGGAGCGCAAACATAATGGTCACCAACAACAAGACTGGTATTACTGCATTTCAATTTTCTTTTCACTTTACTCTTTTCTGCCTTTTTTTTGCTGTTTCCTTTAACCAACTGAATGTACACTATGGTTAAAATTGGATGGTGGAAAGTTTTGCTTTAAATATGGACAATTTCACTTTAAGGAAGACCTACCCTGGACCAAAAGCAGTAAAGCCTCAAAGACAGTTTGATTTTCACAGAAATCTTCTGACCACTATTCTGTACTCCAGTGACTCTGAACTGACAGTCTGGTTGGCTCTACAACCACCTGTGTGTACATTTCCTAGTGTACACATAGTTGGCAAAATACGAAAGTAGTGCATATACTGTCATGTTGACAGAAAAACTTCTAGCATCGCAGAAAAAGCCATATTTAATGAAATCGATAATGAGACTGCAAACAGTACAACATTGAAAAACGTAGAATTGAAGCGTCTAAGGAGGCTACAGATAGCAACATTTACACAGTACTGCAGTGCTTGCTAAAATCCATAATCCTAATTCTATAGGAAAGTAACAAACTATATGGTCATTTTACAAGAAAAAGTAAATGTAGCTACAAAATTGTTACATTTTGTGCAAGCGGGAGGTACTAAATCTAGTAACTTGGAGGTTTATTTACTACAGCTGGAGTGGTCAAAATCAGGCTAACTTCTGCATAGAAACCAATCAGCTGCTAACCTCAACATGTTCGGTTAAACTTTGGCAATAAAACCTGGAAGCTGATTGGTTTCTATGTAGAAGTGAGCCTGATTTTGCACTCTCCTGCTTTAGTAAATAAACCCCTTTGTGTTGCATAGGGTATCATGTTAATTGTGGAGAAAAAAACAGTGTTGCCATCTGAGTCCTATTAGTGTTTCTCTATTTTGGACAGGTCTCAGTTCCTTATCTTATACCTTTTAGCATTCCTAGTCTACCCTAAAGTATGTTGTATTATACACCTTTACAGGACAGATAGGGGCTTGGTAACACATTTTTTTTCCTAGGTTTGTAATGGGAAAAAATAATGAAATATTGGAAAATGCATTTAACTGTAATTTTTCCCAACATAACCTCTACATACAGTGGCAAGAAAAAGTATGTGAATCCCTTGAAACAATTCTAATTTCTCATTTCTTTTTTGAACACGTCCATTAAAGATTCACAGTGCTGGATGCTGAAAATAAGAGAACCCATAGACTTCAAAGAAAGCTTATTTGAGTCAATAGTTTGCAGACCTGCAGTCCAATTATTGAAATTAGTTTGGAGGTGTGGTATAGAGCTACTTTGAATGATAAAAGACACTTAAACATTTAAGATCATTATTCATAAGAAGCCTCAGTTGTTGTGAACAATGCCTAGAAAAAATGAGCTCTCTGAAGACATATGATCAAAAGTAGTTGATCTACATAGGGCTGGAAAGGGATACAGAGTAATCTTAAAATGGATGTAAACCTGATTCATGAAATTTGAGCTGGGCACATATATCTGCAGTGTTTTCTAATCTCTCTTTAAAGCACTGAGTCCCATGGCTTTCTCCTGCTCTGTAGCTCTGTATCAGCCTGATAACTTCTGACAAGTTCTCTGACACATGAGATAAAAACAGCCTTAAATTTGTGTTGTGGGAGGTTGCTCTAAATAGAGTAGACTAGAGAGCTTGACTTGTCAGAGCACAGCTCTGCACATTCTTTCCTTCCTTTGCCAATGTGGAGTGGGGGGTGTGTGCCTTTCCTCCAATCAGCTGTCTTGGCTGTATGCCCAGACTTCACACTCAGTGTTGAACAGGAAGCGAAAATCTGTAACACAATGTAAACATTCTAAAGAATATATAAAGCTGAAGACAGCAGATATACGTATATATGTAAAACTTATGTAGGGAGTTTTGTTTCATCCCTGTGTATCATCAGGGGCTGTACACTTCACTGGGTATATGTAAGGTTTACATCCACTTTAAAGTGTTTGGGCATCCATCAGTCAACAGTTAGACAAATTGTTTATAAATGGAAACAGTTTAGTACTCTGGCTACTCTTCCTAGAAGTGAGCACCCAGCCAAAATGACTCCCAATCCACAATGCTGAATCCTCGATGAGGTGAAGAAGAACTCACGAGTAACAGCTAAAGGCTTGAAGACATTACTGGAACTTGCAAACCTCCCTGTTTATGAGTCTGCCATATGTAACTCTTTGAACAGGCAGGGTGTCCATGACAGAACACTATGGAGTAAGCTGCTGCTCTCCTAAAAACATGGCTGCATGCCAGTAGTTTGTCAAAGAACACTTTAGCAAACTGCAGTGCCACTGGGAAAATGTTTTGTGGACTGATGAAACAAAAGTTGAATTCTTTGGGAGGAATTCTCAGCACTATGTATGGACCAAAAGGCCACAGATTTCCAGCATCAAAACACCATCCCAACTGTAAGGTATGGTAAATTTCATGATTTGGGCTTGCTTTGCTGCCACAGGGCCTGAACTACTTGCCATCATCAAGGAGAAAATGAACTCCCATATTCAGCAAAATATCCTACAGGATAATGTCAGGGTGGCTGTAAGCCAACTGAAGCTTAGATGTTGGATAATGCAGCAAGACAAGGACCCTAAGCATCAAAGTAAATTCACAACAGACTGGCTTCAGAAAAAAATGTGCCTTTGGGCGTGGCCCAGTCAGTGCCCAGACCTTAACCACATAGAAGTTGTTGTGCAGACCTTGTGCAGGTCTGATCTAGAGCTACCAAAGGTGCTTGCTTGAAGTCATTGCTGCCAAAGTAGGTTGAACCAGCTATTAACTCCAAGGGTTCACTTACGTTTTACTCCAGCACCGTGAATGTTTAATGGGTGTGTTCAATAAGGACACAAGAAATTTGAAATTTTTGTGTTATCAGCTTAAGCACATTGTGTTTGTCTATTGTTGTGACTTGAGCCTGGTACACACTATTTGTTTTTTTCTGTTCAACCCAGTGGGTTGAACAAAATAAATCTGTCAGCTCCAGTCAGAGCCACTATACTAACTATGCAAAGTTAGTAGAGCGATCTCTCCTGCTTAGCTATTGAGCTCTGACATGGGGATGGCCCCCTCGCCAGAACACTCCGATCAGCGATCTTTGCCATTGGCCAAGAGCGCTGATTGGGAGTCGGTCGGCTGCTGGTTTTCCAGCATGCACGTCCGACAGAAGCCAGCCAAATGCCTGGCTTCTGTCAGACAGACTGACATACACAGTGTCCGAATTCGACCTGTGTGTACCCGGCTTTAGATGAGGATCGGATTACATTTTGTGGCAAATTACTGCAGAAAATCAGCTAATTCTTTTTCTTGCCACTGTAATTTGCAGAAACCCATATATTTGCCCTAAAATATAATCAACAGTGTTTCCACTCAGGAAATTTCCCCTTGCCATGGTGATGATTTACTAGTTATAGATAGAGCATGTTCACTTTGCAAGGAAATTATTACTTAGCACCCACAAAATCACAATTCTATTTTTATCACTCAATCAAATGATCACAGCCTTTTGTAAAAAGAGGCAGAAATTCAAGGTATAAATACAAAATAATCAGATTTTAAATAACAGGAACCAAGATCACAGATCTGGCTGTCATGGTGCACATTTGGCACCAGTGACAAAGTCAGAGGAAGATGGAGTGTCCTAAACGATTTTAGAGATAAATTGAGGAAAAGGACCTCCAAGGTAGTATTCTCAGAAGTACTATCAGTACCATGAGCCACACCAGAAAGGCAGAGGGAGATTAGGGAAGTAAACCATTGGCTGAGGAGCTGGTGTAGAAAGGAGGGGTTTGGGTTCCTGGAGAACTGGGGTGACTTCTCAGTCAGTTACCAGTTCTATAGAAGGGATGGGCTGAACCTAAATGGGGAAGGTGCAGATCTGCTGAGAGTGAAGATGGCTGTTAGGGGGGCTTTTAAACAAGGCAACAGGGGGTCCAGAGGTAGAGAGAGTCAGTGCGGAACATATTCCAGCGACATAGCAGCGACAGCGCTGAAAGCTGAAAACTGGTTTGGGCAGTTTGGGGGAAGTGCCCAGTATTGAAGTGGTTAAGAGCATATTAAATAAGGGCATTAGCCAGTGCATCCCAATGGGAAATAAATTTAAAAGAGCTAATAAAAGTCCTGGGTGGCTTAACTCCAACGTAAAAATGCATAGAAAAGCAAAGGAGAAGGCCTTTAAAGAATACAAGGCTGAGAGATCATCATCAGCATTCCAACTCTACAAAGAATGCAACAAGAAATGTGAAGGTTGCAATCAGGGTGGCTAAGACAGAACATGAAAGGCACATAGCAGACATGGTGTATCTGGATTTTGCAAAAGCATTTGATACAGTTCCCCATAAACATTTACTGTACAAAGTAAGGTCCGTTGGCATGGACCATAGGGTGAGTACATGGATTGAAAAGTGGCTACAGGGGCAACTTCAGAGGGTAGTGATAAATGGGGAGTACTCAGAATGGTCAGGGTGGGTAGTGGGGTCCCCGAGGGTTCTGTCCTGGGACCAATCCTATTTAATTTATTCATAAATGGCCTGGAGGATGGGATAAACAGCTTAATCTTTGTATTTGCGGATGACACTAAGCTAAGCAGGGCAATAACTTCTCCGCAGGATGTGGAAACCTTGCAAGAAGATTTGAACAAATTAATGGGGTGGGCAACTACATGGCAAATGAGGTTTAATGTAGAAAAATGTAAGATAATGCATTTGGATGGCAAAAATATGAATGTAATCTACTCACTAGGGGGCGAACCCCTGGGGGAAGCTAGGATGGAAAAGGACCTGGGGGTCCTAGTAAATGATAGGCTCAGCAATGGCATGCAATGCCATGCAATGTCAAGCTGCTGCAAGCAAATAAATCAGAATATTGGCATGCAATAAAAAGGGGATTAATTCCAAAGATAAAATAATTCTCCCACTCAAGACTCAGGTCTGGCCGCACCTGGAGTGTGCTGTCCAGTTCTGAGCACCAGTCCTCAGAACTGGACTTGCTAGAACTAGAGAGAGTCCAGAGAAGGGCAACAAAACTAATAAAGGGACTGGAGGACCTTAGTTATGAGGAAAGGTTACGAGCACTGAACTTGATCTCTCTGGAGAGGAGACGCTTGAGAGGGGATATGATTTCAATGCACAAATACCATACTGGTGACCCCACAAAATGGATAAAACTTTTCAGCGAAAGGGAATTTAATAAGACACCCGGCCATTCACTAAAATTAGAAGAAAAGCAGTTTAACCTTAAAATGCGTAGAGGATTATTTACTGTAAGAGTGGTTAGGATGTGGAATTCTCTTCCACAGGCAGTGGTTTCAGCGGGGAGCATCAATAATTTCAAAAAACTATTAGATAAGCACCTAAACAACCACAACATCCAGGGATGTACAATGTAATACTGACATAAAATCACACACATAGGTTGGACTTGATGGACTTGTGTCTTTTTTCAACCTCGCCTGCTATGTATCTATGTAACTATGTCAGATATGCATGCATAGTTAGGAGGAATGCCTTGAAGACCAGAAAAAGGAAAATGCCCTCTGAACCCCTTTTCGAGTTGGTAATAAGGCAGGTGTGGCTTCATGGTGTATGGCTTGTAGTTATTGGTAGTAATAGTAACCCTTGGCATTGATGTAGGTGTCTGCAATATCCCCCATTCATTGGTGGTCAGTGGTAGAAACTTCAACCCCCTTCAGCAATGTTGGTCAGTGGCAGGCTGTAAAATGAACCCCCCTCCCTCCTACCAAAAGAAGGGCAACAGCAATTATGTAAGTCCCCTGGTCCCACCTACCATCGGTTCCCTCTGAGTTAGCCTATGTAAGTTCCCCTACTTCCCAACATCTTGCAACGCTCACACTCATGCTGCATTCTTTTTTTAAATTTGTGTAGATATATGGTAGGTTGAATAACTCACCGGCATCTTATATCTCTCTTAAGGGATAACACAGCAATATCTCTCAATGAGTTTGTGTCTCTGCCTGTCTTAAGGTGTAAGCAAACCCTCCTATTGTTTTCAGCTAAGAAAGCTGCCATTTTGGCCTCTGATCTGCAACTGCCATGATGCTGCACATGTGATCAGTTATGACACCAGTCATTGGATGGTTTGACAGTTTGGTTGAGAGCACAACCAATGTGACAGTTACATTTCCGGCATGTGGCGGGAAAGTAACAGTTTTTTTAAACTGTGAAATCAATGGGTTTACTTCCACTTTAACCACTTGCCGCCCGCCTACTGTCAAATGACGGAGGAGCGGTGCGGCTCTTGTTCTGGGTGGACGTCGCCCCAGAACAGCTGCTCTCGTACGCCTGCAGGGGTGTGCAGTGCCGCAATCGCAGCCACCCCATGTTCCTAGGATATGGCACAACCCCGATCTCTGTAAAGACCTGATGATGCTGCTCCTAAACCATGTGATCGGCTGTGTCCATTAAGGCCCCTTTCACACTGGGGCGGTGGGTGCATCAGCGGTAAAGAGCCGCTAATTTTAACAGCGCTTTACCGTCAATTTGGCAGCGCTATTCGTTCACTAGCGGGGCGCTTTTACCCCCCGCTAGCGGCTGAGAAAGGGTTGAAACCACCCGCTTTGCTGGCGGTATAGCTGTGCTGCCTATTGATTTCAATGGGCAGGAGCGGTGGAGGAGTGGTATACACACCGCTCCTTCACCGCTCCAAAGATGCGGCTAGCAGGACTTTTTTTAGCGTCCTGCCAGCGCATCGCTCCAGTGTGAAAGCCCTCAGGCTTTCACATTGGAGAGACAGGAGCGGCTCTTTCACGGTGCTTTGCAGGCGCTATTTTTAGCGCTGTAGAGCCTGCAAAGCACCCCAGTGTGTCACAGCCGGTCACATGTAAATGCGGAAGTGTCGGTAACCGGCTTTTATCGCCCCACACTGACAGCGTGTAACAAGGAGAGCTGACCAGCGGCATCTCCTCGCTGGGGACACCAGACAGGTAATCAGGGCCCTAATGATCATTAGCGCCCCAGATGAATGGTGCCCATCAGTGCCACCAATCAGTGATGCCAGTCAGTGCTGCCTTTCAGTGCCTGCTTATCAGTACCACCCATCAGTGCCCATCAGTGCCGCCTATCCTTGCCACCTATCAGCAGACCCGGACTGGGACAAAAAATAGGCTCGGGCATTTTGGATTGAGCAGCCCATGACATGTTAACTGGCCCCTTCCCCACTCTCCACCCTGACAGATCCCCTGAGAGAGGGGAGCGGGGAACCCAGCAGAGGTGTGGGGGGGGTGAGGTGGGACCAGGAAAGAGCATGGGGGGATGGAGAGCACAGGGAAGAACCTTGAGAACATGGGGTGGGGCAAGAGCACAGGGGAGGGGCAGAGAACACATGGAGGAAGAGGAGAGCATGGGGGGAGGCGGAGAGCACAGGGGGCAGCAGAGTGCATGGAGGGAAGTGGAGGGCACAGGGAGGGTGGCAGAGAGCATGGGGGGAGGTGGAGAGCACAGGGAGGGCGGTGGATAGCATGGGGGGAGGTGTAGAGCACAGTGGGGGCAGCAGAGAGCATGGGGGGCAGCGGAGAGCATGGGGGGTTGTGGAGAGCACAGGGGGGAAGCAGAGAGCGTGGGGGTGATGTGGAGAGCACGGGGGGCAGTGGAGAGCATGGGGGTGATGTGGAGAGCACGGGGGGGGGGTGGCAGAGAGCATGGGGGAGGTGGAGAGCATGGAGGCAAAAAATGGGGGGTAAAAAGTCCTTGAATCCACACTCACCAAAGTAGCAAACAGCAAATGGAGTACCAGCCGATTCGTCAATATGTGACGGGATACCTGCCCTAAAAGCAATGGCACTATATCAACAACAGAAAGAGGAGACAAGGGAGTCCCCAGAAAGCAAAAAAGGGGAATGGTCAACTACGGCTTATGGTACAAAAATTCAAAAAGGCTTTATTAAGGGTAGGGGGGGTGGGGGTATTTACATATACAAAAAATTCCAAATATATGTAGGATAAACAATGTATCTAAATAACACAGTCCGTCTCACTACACTAAACCAAAATTAAAAACCATGCTGCAACATTGATGAATAAAACTGCAGAGCGTGCCTGCAGGCCAAAAACGCATGCAGTGTCCATTTGAATCCAAAGAAAAAAGTATTGCACCAAACATTACATGGAGTAAGCTACTGATGGGATATCAAGTCTTATGTGGTCTAGTATTAACTGTGCATCAGATTGAGCAGTACTGAGAAAAAAAAAAAAAAAAAAGTACTGCTCAATCTGATGCACAGTTAATACTAGACCACATAAGACTTGATATCCCATCAGTAGCTTACTCCATGTAATGTTTGGTGCAATACTTTTTTCTTTGGATTCAAATGGACACTGCATGCGTTTTTGGCCTGCAGGCACGCTCTGCAGTTTTATTCATCAATGTTGCAGCATGGTTTTTAATTTTGGTTTAGTGTAGTGAGACGGACTGTGTTATTTAGATACATTGTTTATCCTACATATATTTGGAATTTTTTGTATATGTAAATACCCCCACCCCCCCTACCCTTAATAAAGCCTTTTTGCATTTTTGTACCATAAGCCGTAGTTGACCATTCCCCTTTTTTGCTTTCTGGGGACTCCCTTGTCTCCTCTTTCTGGAGAGCATGGAGGGGAGGTGGAGAGCACAGGGGGGCGGCAGAGAGCATTGGGGGAGGTGGAGAGCACTGGAGGGGCAGCAGAGATCATGGGGGGGAGGTGGACAGCACTGGGGGGGGCGGCAGAGAGCGTGGGGGGAGGTGGAGAGCACAGAGGGGCGGCAGAGAGCATGGGGGAGGTGGAGAGCACGAGGAGGCAAAGAGTATTGGTGGGGTGGAGAGCCCAGGGAGGGCAGCAGAAAAAGGCAGGATAGGCAGGTTATTCAGTTAGTGGCAGTGTATTTAATATATACAGTATCTCACAAAAGTGAGTACAACCCTAACATTTTTGTAAATATTTTATTCTATCTTTTCATGTGACAACACTGAAGAAATTACATTTTGATACAATGTAAAGTAGTAAGTGTACAGCTTGTATGACAGTGTAAATTTGCTGTCCCCTCAAAATAACTCAACACACAGCCATTAATGTCTAAACCGCTGGCAACAAAAGTGAGTAATGTCCAAACTGGGCCCTATTAACCATTTTCCCTCCCCGGTGTCATGTGACTCATTAGTGTTATAAGGTCTCAGGTGTGAATGGGGAGCAGGTGTGTTAAATTTGGTGTTATCGCTCTCACTCTCGCATACTGGTCACTGGAAGTTCAATATGGCACCTCATGGCAAAGAACTCTCTGAGGATCTGAAAAAAGAATTGTTGCTCTACATAAAGATGGCCTAGGCTATAAGAAGATTGCCAAGACCCTAAAACTGAACTGCAGCACTATGGCTAAGAGACCATACAGTGGTTTACTAGGACTGGTTGCACTCAGAACAGGCCTCACCATGGTCGACCAAAGAAGTTGAGTGCACATGCTCAGCGTCATATCCAGAGGTTGTCTTTGGGAAATAGACGTATGAGTGCTGCTGGCATTGCTGCAGAGGTTGAAGGGGTGGGGGGTCAGCCTGTCAGTGCTCAGACCATACGCCGCACACTGAATCAAATTGGTCTGCATGGCTGTCGTCCCAGAAGCAAGCCTCTTCTAAAGATGATGCACAAGAAAGCCAGAAAACAGTTTGCTGAAGACAAGCAGACTAAGGACATGGATTGCTGGAACCATGTCCTGTGGTCTGATGAGACCAAGATAAACTTATTTGGTTCAGATGGTGTCAAACGTGTGTGGGCGACAACCAGGTGAGGAGTACAAAGACAAGTCTGTCTTGCCTACAGTCAAGCATGGTGGTGGGAGTGTCATGGTCTAAGGCTGCATGAGTGCTGCCGGCACTGGGGATCTACAGTTCATTGAGGGAACCATGAATACCAACATGTACTGTGACATACTGAAGCAGAACATTATCCCCTCCCTTCAGAGACTGGGCTACAGGGCAGTATTCCAACATGATAATGACCCCAAACACACCTCCAAGCTGACCACTGCCTAACTAAAGAAGCTGAGGGTAAAGGTGATAGACTGGCCAAGCACGTCTCCAGACCTAAACCATATTGAGCATCTGTGGGGCATCCTCAAACGGAAGGTGGAGGAGTGCAAGGTCTCTAACATCCACCAGCTCCTTGATGTCATCATGGAGGAGTGGAAGAGGACTCCAGTGGCAACTTGTGAAGCTCTGGTGAACTCCATGCCTAAGAGGGTTATGGCAGTGCTAGAAAATAATGATGGCCACATAAAATATTGACACTTTGAGCCCAATTTGGACATTTTCACTTAGGGTTGTACTCACTTCTGTTGCCAGCGGTTTACACATTAATGGCTGTGTGTTGAATTATTTTGAGGGGACAGCAAATTTACACTGTTATACAAGTTGTACACTCACTACTTAACATTGTAGCAAAGTGTAATTTCTTCAGTGTTGTTGCATGAAAAGATATAATAAAATATTTACAAAAATGTGAGGGGTGTACTCACTTTTGTGAGATACTGTATATATATATATATACACTCTGCATCCAGTCAGTGTAGCCTAAAGATCTACATTCTACAGTACATTCCGTGGTGTACTATTTCTAATCAACTTCAGGCAGTGTATTTGATATATATATATATACAGACAGTCTAGTATATATATATATATATATATATATATATATATATATACACATACATATATATATATATATATATATATATATATATATATATATATATATATATATATATACACTCTGCAGCATCCAGTGTAGCGTATATCTACAGTGCAGCCGTAGTGCAGTTGCTACTATATTCTGGTGGTATACACATTACACAATACAGTGCAACCATAGTGTGGTGTTGCCAAACAAAATATACATCATGTCTGGAAGGCCACCAAGGAGAGGCAGACGCTCACAGGCCACTAAAAGAGGGCAAGCAAGCTCTGTGTCTACAGTCAACAGTGCTGGCCGCGGACATGGTGCATCCTCTGCAGGTGGCCGTGGGGCACGCTTGTCCTTTTTTTCTGCTGCTGGCCGTGTTATTGAGCCAGAAGATGCAGAAGAGTTGGTGGAGTGGATAACAAAGCCGTTCTCATCCTCCTCATCCTCTGTCACCTGGGCTCAGAGTAGTTTGCCTTCTAATGCAGCTGCCAAAGCAGCCTATTCCACCAGCTCCTCGTCCACAGTCACTCCTTCCATAGCCCCACCATCATGAACGGAGGAGTCCCCCAAACTATTTGACCATAGTGTCGGGTACATGCTGATGGAGGATGCGCAGTGATTGGAAGGCTCCGATGTTGGTTCCCAGGTTGAGGAAAGGAGTAACGTGAGCCTAGAGATAGGGGGTGCCCAGGAAGGACTAGAAATTAGCAGTCATGTTCCCCCAGCCACAGCATACTGCCAAGTTTGCTCCAGTGATGAGGAGGGAGGGGATGATGAGGTCACTGACTCTACTTGGGTGCCTGATAGAAGAGAGGAGGAGGAGGAGGAGGCACAACTTCAATGAGGCAGGATGTCCACTAGGGGGCAGCTTAAGGGCAGCCACCCTACTGCATCACACCGCAGGGCGCTGCTGACTCCCCGCTGATTTTGAAAAGTTCCTTGGTGTGGGCCTTTTTGGACACGTGTGCAGCAGATTGCACTGTTGCTGTTTGCAACCTATGTCTGAAGCAGATCAAGCATGGCCAGAACAGCAGCTGTTTGAGCACCACATACTTGACCAGACATATGACGACCTCCCATGCAGTCCGTTGGCAACAGCACTTGAAAGACCCACATCAAAGAAAAAGGCGGACTTCTCCTTGCTCCTCATCTGGGATCTCCAACCCCACTATACCTCCAGTCCTCTCAAAAACCTGCACTGAAGTGCAATGAAGGTATAGCAATAGGTGTCCCAAGTACTTGCAGCCATCAGTATCAGTACACCTCCATCTGATTTTAGCAGGCAAATTTCCCTACCGCAGTTGCTAAACCGGAAAAAGAAATTTGGTCCCAGCCATCCACATGCTCAGCATCTGAATGCTAGCTTGGCCAAATTGCTAGCACAGCAACTGCTGCCTTTTCAGCTGGTAGACTCTGCCCCCTTTCGTGAATTTGTGGAATGTGCTGTACCTCAGTGGCAGGTTCCAAAACACCATTTCTTTTCACAGAAGGCCATTCTGGATCTCTACCGGCATGTGGAAGCAATATTTTGGCCTCGTTGGACAGGGCGGTCAGCAATAAGGTGCATATTACCGCTGACTCATGGTCCAGCAGGCATGGGCAGGGACATTACCTTTCCTTCACGGTGCACTGGGTAACTCTGCTGGCAGCTGGGAAGGATGCAGGACAGGGTTCAGTATTGTTGCAGCTTGTTCCGCCACCACACCTCCAAAATGCTAGTGGTCATTCTGCCACAGCTCTCTCCTCCACCCCCTCCGCTTCTTCTTCCTCTATGGCCTCTTCTTCTACTGAAGCGGTCAAGGGCCTATGCAAGCACTCAGGCAAAAAGATGCCATGCAGTGCTTGAGTTGGTCTGCTTAGGGTACAGGAGCCACACTGGGGCAGAGATTCTGTCAGTTCTGCAGGGGCAGGCCCAGAGGTGGTTGACGCCACACCAGCCTTAGCCAGGAATGGTTGCATGCGACAATGGCACCAACCTTCTCTCTGCCCTCCGACAGGGACACTTGACCCATGTCCCATGTTTGGCACACGTCCTGAATTTGGTGGTGCAGCAGGTACCCAGGATTATAGGATCTCCTGAGGCATGCCAGAAAAGTTTGTGGTAATTTCCGCTGGTCATACAATGCCAGTGCTCAGCTGGCTGCAATTCAAAAGGGAATGCAACCTGCTCACCAACCGCCTCATTTGTGACATGCCCACCAGGTGGAACTCAATGTTGGCAATGCTGCAGCGGCTGCACTTGCAGCAGAGGGCCATCAATGAGTACCTGTGTGAGTATGGCACCAGGACAGGGTCAGTGGAGCTTGGCTTTTTTTCACCCAGCCAGTGGCTACTGATCAAGGATGCATGCACTGTCTTGCCACTATCTGAGGAGGCCACGAGAAAGGTGAGCAGCGACAATGCATGCATCAGTGATACTGTCCCTCTTGTCTTCCTGTTGGAGCACACGCTTTGTGTAATAAGGGACAGGGCACTTGAGGCAGAACAGCGGGAAGAAGAGGAGGACTTCCTTACCTCTCAAGGCCCCCTTTATCTAGATAGCATTCCTGTGGGCCCGCCAAACACACAGAAAGAAGAGGAGGAGAAGGATTGTGTTAGCATGGATATAGAGGATAACACTCAGCAGCAGTCTCCAAGGGGTGGTTTTCAGTCCCCAGAAACCCAAGGAGTTGTAAGTGGTTGGGAGGAGGTAATTCCTGACAACGTCATCCTTAGTGACCCAGAGGACTCACAATCAAATGCGTCTGCAAACTTACGCTGCATGGCCTCCCTGATTCTGCAAAGCCTGCGAAAGGACCCTAGGATTCGTGGTACTGTATCAAGGAGAGGGATCATTACTGGCTGGCAACCCTTCTTGATCCACGTTACAAGGGTAAGGTTGCAGAATTCATCCTGCCTTCGCAGAGGGAGCAGAGGATGAAACATCTTCAGGAGGCCCTGAAGAAAGGTTTGTGCAATGCGTTTCCAGACCCTGGGAGGTTACAATTACCTGGTGCTGGACAACGTGTTGCTGAGCCTTCGGTCAGTCAGAGGAAGATAAGGTGGAGAAGGTGGCCGGCTGACCGATGCCTTTACACAATTTTTTAGTCCTCAGTGTCAAGGTCTGATCTGTTCAGGCAACCATCACCAGCGTCTGCATTACATGGTCCAGGAATATCTTGGGGCAAGAGCAGACTTGGAGACCTTTCCAACAGACCATACACTGGGTAACTGGGTCTTGAGGAACTTGCTCAATATGCAATTGAGCTACTGGCCTGTCTTGCATCCAGCATTCTTTCTGAACGCACATTCAGTACTGCTGGAGGGTTTGTAACGGATCATAGAGTATGCCTGTCCACAGACTCCGTTGATAGGCTCACATTCATAAAAATGAATCAGTCTTGGATGTGGGATCCCTTGAAGACTGCCTATGCTGAGTGACTATCCTATTCCTCCTCAATCTTGATGATGCTAGCTTCCAATATTTTTGGTTTAGGCACCACCACCACTGCCTAAGGCCCAATTTTTCTGCCCCTGTTTAACAGGGGCATGTAATTACAATGTTTGATCAAATATTTCATAGCAGGGCCCGTTCCTGCGCCCAACAAGCGTAACTGTAAGGGGTTACTGTGTTGTGGCACCAGCACCACCACTGCCGGGATGGAGGCACAAACATTGTGCCTCATTTAATATCCCAAATCCCCCCCTCTTGGCTATATGCAACAGGGATGGAGGCAATTGATTTTTTGGATTGGCAGTGTTCCCCTGCCGTCCATGTGTGAGGTCTGTCTTGGTTGTTAGTGCACCTCATTTAGGGTCCACAAACTCGAGACATCTACAATGCTATGGCACATGGCGGTATACTTGACACTGTACTATAAGTATATCTGCATTTGATTAAATAAACTTATACAAAACAATGACATATGCAATATCTGTATTAGATATACTATTTGATACCATGCAGAATTTTTCCAATTACAATTGAAACGCGTTAGTTCTTCATTTTAATGTCGCTCTGATGTAGTCAATACATTTTGCAATATGGACTACAGTGTTGCGGGTGTTGTGACAAAATGACCAACCTGGCAGAATGTGCAACCTGTTTCAGCTGGTATTCCAAAACGCGTGCGGCTGACATCAGTGCACCGAGGAATTTGCCTGAAATAATGCTCAATTGAGTACTGCGCATGGCGGAAGTCAACCAACACTGACAAAATTTATGTTCTTAAGGACATCTTGCTACACCTTACACTCAACCTCATCACACCTACAGTAAGCAGGCGGGGCAGTGCTTACAGTAGGTGCAATGAGGTTTCGGTAAGGTGGAGCACGATGGCCGTGCGCATGCACAGTAGTCGGTCGAGCATTTTGTCAGAAAAATTTCTCTGTCCACTGACGTCAGCCACTAAAGGGATGCATGACACGTTGCACGCGGTTTGGAGCTCCAGCTGATTCAACGTCACAGGATGTAACTCAGGTTTTACATTCTGCCAGGTTGCTCATTTTGTCAGAAAACCGGCTCTCCTTTATCTGTTAAATTTTTTTTTATAGTTTCAAATGAAAACGGTGCTTGCCTCTTTCAGGAAACCTATAAACGGTTTTGTCACATTTTCTGAAGCTGAAATGGCTGCAAATCCGCACGTTAGCTGCACTGTAATCAGACTCTGAGCATAAATACATAAGAATTTGCTGCCTGTTCTGCTTATAATCATTAAGAATCCTGTGCCCATCCCTGTCACTACATCAACATGGCTGACAGATGAAGTTGTTACTGGCTCATGGCAACACAGCTTTGTTTGGTTCCTGCATCTGTCTTGCTCAGAAAATGAGAATTGTTATAAGCAGTTCAGGGGCTTATTTTTTACAGAAGGATTGTTGTTTTCTGAATTGAAATGGCATTATGTTATGTGGCTGGGTTTTATACTGTTGAATAGAGTTCTTCCATAAATGTTATCAAATATGCATTATTACCTATGTGTTGCACCAACAACATATCTTTTAAGGATTTATAAGCTACCGTATAAGCTACCTTAGTTTCCAGAGGGAAAGAAAAATTCCCAATTGAACCTAGCTCTTTTTTTCCATTCTCCTTATGACTAAAGCACACTGGTTTAAAAAAGAAATATGACCAAAGCTTTTTTGGCCATACTTCTCTTGTGAGTCACAGGAGTGCACTTAATTTTGTTCTCCTGTGATCCACAGTTAGCTATTGTCAGTTGACATGGCAGAGCCGTGCCAGACAGGAAGGATCCCAACAATATTGTTGGGATCCACCCAGCTGCCTGATAGACAGCTGGCTTTGCCTGAGCACACAAATCAAGCCCAGAGCCAGCTGTGCCCACCCTCTCCTCAGCCCAGCTCTCCAGTGAGCAATAGAGGAGCAGAGCAGAGAATGGTGACTGACAGTCACAGAGCAGACCGAGAACTAGGCGTTCAGTGTTCATTTGGTCATTCAGCTCAGCTCTCAGTCTTAGAGCAAACGTGGGACAGTTGTAGCGTAGAGGTGAGTATGGGTGTTTATTTAAAGGCTAAGTTCACCTTTGTTCACGTTTTTTCTTTCTAAATTCCAGCTCCCTTATGTACCAATATAGCATTAATGTACTTATTTTTCAAAAATATCAAAGCTTTCCATGAAATCTACAGACACTTACTTCACTTGTCCTCAATAACGTTTCCAAATATATCCATTAGTAATGTCTTACTTCCTGGTCAGACTATAGATCATGACACAGGAAGGAGTTGACCAAATGACCTCACTAGCATACACCGTGCATCATCCACCCTCCTACCTACCTGTCCATTCCCAGCTGCACATTTTTTTAAATGAAATGCAATCAGTGATCACCCTTTTACTAAATACACAATATACAATCAGATTGCATATTGTATGGCCATCTTTATGCAAGTACATAGAAGGGAATGGACAGAAACACTCAGCTGTCAAGCCCCATTCACATCTCTGCATAGCAGGAACTCGCATTCTCACATGCTTTTTTTTTTTTTTTTTTTTTTTTTGCGAGGGGGGTGGGGGGGTGCTTTGGAACATTTGAGATAGGCATTTGCTTTTAAAAAGTGGTGAAATTGACATGTACTGCAGAGATGTGCTTTTATATATTGCCCTGGCATACACTTTAAAATAAAAATAGATAGTAAAGAATGACCTAGCTCAGACATAATCAGAAGTTGGAAATAAATTGACCCAACTATAATGCAGTATTACTGTTTAATCGCATTCAATGTACTTTTGTTGCAAATTATACTCTATAGAATTTAAAGGGACAGGCTATTAATCACTGGTTGCAAAAGATATTGGTAAGTTATTATCTTAAACACACAAAACACGTCAATTTTTTTCTTCTGTTCATGACTTGCTTTTTTAATCACATAAAATCCACTAAATCACATTTTTATCTAACAGATTAATCTTATGAAATCATTTTATATTAACAAAGGAATAATCAGATGTGTGGTGATGCCAAAAGCAACATTCAGAGAGTCACAATACAACGTTTAAAAAAAATGGGTTTTAGGTGGATCAATATTGACTCCCAAGGGTTGATGAAACTATGCAAGGGGTCAAAATAATGACTGGAGATCAAAAGGGGGATGTGTCAATAGTGATGAACCCCAAACTGTGTGGAGAGAATAGGAAAGTGATACTGAACACAATGTCAGGCTCACTTTCTCCAAAATTTACAAGTCAGTAAAGACAGATCAAAATCTCCTGCCTGTGCTGGGCATTCATGGATGGTGACACATTTGATAAAACACAGTTGAAGCTAAAAGGAACCAGAATACTACCGATAAGGCCCTGCCATGAATGGTCAAGTGTAAAGTTATTTGGAGTACAGTGCATGTGAACTCACAAAAATACATTTCTCTTATTTGCTTCCATTGGGTTGTAAAACATACCATTGAAAGTGGTTTACAATATCTGTTTGACAAGTGCAAAAATTAGCTGTTTATCCAGTCAGAAACCTTATGAGCTGATAACTTCCTATATACTCTACATCTACACTGTTATCGGTAAGTATTGTTATCTGCTATCTATGTGCATTACAAAACTCCCCCCATGTTAGGGAGAAGAGAAGTGCCCTACAATTTAAATACATTGACATTATGACCCTAGTGGGTTTTTTTTTCACCCCGTGAGGAGAGCAGTTTTTTCCCCTTCACTTTAGCAGCATCCTCTGTTGCATACTGCTTTTCAGAAATGTGCGCATTTGTGTGAACCTAGTCTAAGGAAATTCCTTTTCACTTTAAAAAATATTTCTATAGGTATATGGTGGTATGGAGCTCCCCCTCCCAGTATAAACATTCAAACCATCCACAGAACTACCTGAATTATGGGCTCAACAGGTCACCTTTCTCCGAATGAAGATAAAATAAAAATATATGAAAATTGTACATTCTTAAAGTGATTGTAAATGATCACCTTGTAAAACAACCCACTCAGTGTAAAACAAAAATTAAAGGCAAAACATTTTTTGCCTTTTTGCAGCGGTGGGAGCAGTTACAAGCACCAGTCCCCCCCCCCCCGTATAGCTCTTCAATAAAGCAGCTTACAGCCACCAGAGGGAGAGGAGGAGAAGCAGCTATCAGCTGCTTTATTGAAAGGCTATACAGGAGGATCGGTGCTTGTAACTCCCCCCACCGTCACACCGATTACCTGTGAAGCTGCCCGGCCCCCCCGCTACACTGAGAGACTGTGCAAAAAAATTCAAAAGTGACAAGTGAGCGCTCAGTGCAAAACCAATACTGATAATTAAGCCGCTAGCACTAAAAAGGTGAATATACAATCCTCAGACATAATGTAAAAGATATAACAGTGCAACGCTAAATAACTTATAATAAGTGAATGTCCAAAAATCAAAAGACAAAATACAAAAAAGCAGTCAGCATTTGGTGAAAAGAGATTGCTTGTGGATACGTTGGGTGAATCACTGGATAGTTCTTTATCCAGATATAGAAGGAGTCAGGACATATGGTGACCCACAGTAGAACTTAAACCTCCTCTTTAAGGGAAAATAATCCACCACTCTGTGCAATGTAGTAAAACTTTGCAGTGAATGCCCACCACCAGTATACAGTGCACTCACTGGAAACTGGATATGAACCAGCCTTGCATGGGTATCCTGTGTCTGTGCACTTATCAGTGCCCTGATTACAGTAAAGCCCCCCCAGTGCCACTAGTCAGTGCCACCAATCAGTACCCATCATTGACACCAACCAGCGTTCATTAGTAATGCCAGTCAGTGCTGCCTTTTAGTGCTCATCAGTGCCTGCTTATCAGTGCTGCCCATCAGTGCCTCCCATCAGTGCCGCCCATCAGTGCCCATCAGTGATGTCCATCAGTGCAGCCTATCCGTACCACTTATCAGTGCCACCTACTAGTGCCCACCAGTGCTGCCCATCAGTGGCATCTATCAGTGCCCATCAGTGTGGCATATTAGTGCCTCATCAGTGCCACCTAATCAGTGCCCATAAGTGCCGCCTCATCAGTGCCCATCAGTGCAGCCTATGGATGCCCATCAGTGCAGCCTCATCAGCGCACATCAGTGAAGGAGAAAAAAATACTTATTTACGAAATTTACTAACACAAACTAAGAAAAACTTTTTGTTTTCAGTATTTTTTCTTTTTTTACTAAAAAATAATCCAGCATTGATTAAACACCACCAAAAGAAAGCTCTACTTGTGTGAAGAAAATGATTAAAAATTAATTTGGGTACAGTGTTTCATTACCAGTGCCCAGTATTGAGGTAGTTAATATACAATTCCACACTACCCTCTTCAGACAATGCTGTTATCCAGGGTGACTCTGAGTTCAGAGCTTAGAGACCCCCTGAGTTCTGACAGTTGCTGACTTATCAGATGCCTGGCCACATGCTGATAACATACTATGTTATGGATAGATAGATAGATAGATAATCTTTAAGATGCTGAGTGAATATTCAGGTTTTGGATGAACCTAGTTGGAACTCTGGGTCAACGGTGGGTATAGAATTGTGTATATGGGATTGTATGATTTTTCCCTATTTATTGGTTGAACTAGATAGCCTTGTGTCTTTTTTCAACCTGACTAATAATGTAACTATGGAACAAACACCCAGGAACCCAAATACACCTTATGGAATTATGCTATTTATTGAGTTGTTATTTATGAGTCCATTAATATAGCACAACATTTTTTTAAAAGGTATGGTCCTTTTTTAGGTATTCAACCAAATAAACAAGCAAATACACATATTTAGTATATAATGAGACACGCCCAACAGTGGTGGGCACAAAGAATTTACATCAAACCTTCAACTCTTTAAACTGGCCAATTATGAAAACAGTAGGCCATACCATACAAAATCTTTTAACATTTTCTGGATGGATATACAGATTAGATATATTCAGTTGAGTTGTAAGTTGCATTCATTGCTTTCCTACAAACACAATATTTTTTTTTTTTATAGAAAAGAGGCTTCCAATTAAATTGCCAATTGCCAATATTGCATCTGATATGACATCACAAACCTGCCTTTTGAAAAAAGTCCCTGAACGTGCCACCGCATTGAACAAACAATGAGAAGGGTAAAACTATGAGATGGGAGTGGTCACGCAGACAGCTATTATTAAAGTATTAGGAAGTTCAGCAATCATATACCAGAATTGTTTGTGAATAGTGACGTCCATATAAAGCCAGCACTAGCAGTATCTGTTTTATGAGCCTGCATCGTTTAGAATAGGGGGGGAGGCATTGTGGGTAGCAGCCAAAATAACACCAGGGTACTAATAGAGAAAGAAGCCAGCAAATATAACTATTCAAACAATTAAGAGTTAAACAATGATGGACATTTGACATAAACGAATTCCAACAACTTCTAAGATATAACATATTACAAAGGAAACAGTGAATTCTTTACATGTTAGGTTTTTGTAAGAACAAACTGGCACACAAGCAAACTGGCAAAATAAAATAATATAATTCCTATTATTTAATATATATATTTTTCGTAAACCTGTTTGTTACAAAAATTATTTTCTGTAAAAGTAAACTATATCGCAATTTAAAAATGTTATAAAAGCATACTTTTAGGAGAGAAGTATAGCCAAAGCTATTTTGGCTTTACTTCTCCTATAGATCACAGGAGTGCAGTTTGTTCTGCACACCTTTGACCTGTTTTCAGCTGACAACGCCTAAAGCTGCTGTCGGCTGACAGCCTAAACCAGCCTCTCCCACCCCCTCCACAGGGGTAGAGCCGGTGGGGGACAGCTGCAGCTGGGATCAGTGCTGCAGCCATCTTATTTATGAACATCACATAACTTTTAGGTTTGAAATGGCACAAGCTTTAGTTAATCCCTTGGCGCCAGCACTTGAATCCCCTTAAACCCCTTAAAGTGCCAGGGTTTATGATCATGGTATCGCCATGATTTCCTGTCACAGCAGTCACAGGATTGGAAAGCTCCTTTCTTTGTGTAGCCGCCGGTAACTGTGCCGGGAATGAGCACACTCTTGGCACAGCTGGTTTTGCAATGTTGCGCGCAAATATGCGTCTGTTCGGCATCAAGGTCCACCTGCCGAGAGGCCCCATATCTGAGTGCTGACGACATCAAGAGGTTAAAAATAGCATAACAGAAAAGGTTACATTGCTACATTCCCTTACTAATAATAAACTAACTCCTTCATGGTCCAGCTGGTTGTTATCCCATGTACCGTTTCTGGCCTTGTTTCCACAAGTGCTTCCCTGTGATATTACTTAGGCACAAACTTTAAAATCTGTCTATTGTACTATTGTACTAAATCAGCAAAGGTTCATGTCAACTTTCTGTCCTTTGATAGAGCTTATTTGTTATGGTTTGACTCAGCCTTGCCCTAGGGCAGCTTTGTTGTCTGTGTGCCACCTGTCCTGATTTTCCACCTGATTTCCAACTGTGCCTATTCACTTCCTGACATGATTTTCTTTGTGGTCTCTGACTATGCTTGTATGCTGCATATTCTGATCTACCTGGATTTGAAGTATCTCATTTGGAGGAACTGTCCCTCTTATGAAACTAAATCCCTCTGTTCCTCGTTTCTACTAGGTTGTGACTTTTGGTATGATGCATCAACCTCTTTAAAAATGTATTATTTGAAGTATAACTAAAGGCAACATTTTTTTAAATGTATTATTTTGGAAAGAGTGGAGAGGGATTAGAACACTTGTCAAGGAGATTCACTTTCTCTGTTTGTCCTGTTTACCATTATCACCAAGAGTGAAAGTGACAGAACTTGTGAGATTTGGGATTGTCCCCTGAACAGGAGTAGAGTGGCAATCTTCTGCCTTTAGTTGTACTTAAACTAACAAGAGTAATATTCAAAACTTCATCAAATCATTTAATCTAACCTATAAATTGTTGTATTAAAAATTGAGAAATTGGTATAAAGTGCTGGTAATGAAAAAGCACTTGTGGATTTAACAAATCTTTTATTTCATGTTAATACTACATGGTCTGGTTAATGGAGGCATAACAATGAGCCAGTCTTTTGCCTACATACTTTGTGCAAAAATATGTCTTTTTTTCCAATCTTAGAAGGTTGGGAGGTATGCTATTTTTATACATAACTCCCAATCTTCTGTTTTAGTTCTCTGTCTGGTCACCTGTTGCCTTTTTGTTGGCTGCCGCATGTGGAGTAATTAAAAAGGCCCAACCCTGAAGCTGCCACACTGCCAAGATCCAACCCTCAGCAGAAGGGGCAGTTGTGAGTACTGTATATACTGTACCTAGATCCTGCACCTTAGTGGAAGTCTATAGCTTCTACTGCCACAAAGTATTCGCTGCTACCTGTGAAACTATTTGTGTCATGGTCAGGGGTGAGACTCGGATGCCAGTAGCTTGAGCAGTGAAAAGGCTCACACAGAAACCAGCAGGATAAATACACAAGCAGGTCCCCCTGGCAGATGACTCAGGCTCACTCGAGGCATTGAGTCTAAGCACTAGCTGGTATTCACCAGAGCTCCCAATGGCAGAGATGGGTTTTAGTACATACTAGTACCAGGTCACTGTCCTCAGGATTGCCCACCAGAAGATGAGCAAGCTGGGATGTGGTAGCAAATATAGCAGGCAGGGATCAAGCAGCAGCATAGTTGGTAAACAAGCAAGGTAGGTAACAAGTGGTGGTGAGATACATATGGCAGCAGGGGCTCAAGGAGCAGGATATTGGCTGAAGTAATAATAATAATCTGGCAAACAGGAAGTGCAAATGCATGACTTAAATGGGAAGTACCTGGTCCCTGTCCTTAGGATCTCCCACCAGGTGGTGAGGAAGCCGGGGGTGATAGTAGCGGCAGGTTAGGATCAAGCAGAAGTGTAGTTTTAATACAAGCCAAAGGTTGGTAACAAGTGATTGCATGTTCGGATTAAGCAGAAGCGTAGTCGAGGAACAAGTGTCAAAAACCATAAACCAGACTGAGAGAGAAGTACAGTTTAATCTCACTTGTTTAATAATAATAAAAAAAAGGTAAACAGAGTAAATGTAGTCAAAACATAGCCAGAGTTCAGGAACCGGAACGATAGTCAGACAAGTCAAAACATCAGGGAGCCAGAGATGAGTGTAGTAGAACAGCAAGCAGGATCTGGAGCCAGAAGGAATGTCAGCCAAGCAAGTCTTTACCAGGAACACAGGAGAGCGTCTCTAGAGATGTGACCAAGGCGAATGCAGAGATCATCTGGACTGGATGGCTTAAGGCAGGACTGAAGAGCAGGATATCATCAACAGGTGAGTCACTGTGGAGAGATAGGAGCTGGCAATTAGCCGACAGCTCGACGGCCAGCTTTGAGAAGGAAGGGCTGAGCCCAGCCCTGACAGTACCCCCTCCTCAATGACCCCTCCCCCTCAGAGGAACACCAGGCTTGAGGGGAAAATGTCTATGAAAATCACGGAGGAGGACAGGGGCATGTATGTCCGAGGATGAGACCCAAGAGCGTTCCTCTGGACCGTACCCTTTCCAATTCACCAGGTACTGTATGCGCCCACGGAACCTACTGAAGTCAACAATGAACTGTACTTCATACTCCTCATGGTTCTCAACCTGTACAGGGTGAGGACGAGGCACCAAGGTGGTAAAGCGGTTGCAGACCAAAGGTTTTAATAAGGAGACATGAAATACATTTAAAATGCGCATATTAGAAGGAAGGTCTAATGCGTAAGCCACTGGGTTAATCCTGTGAAGAAAACGAAAAGGCCGAATAAACTGAGGTGCGAACTTCAGAGAGGGAACACGAAGTCGGAGGTTGCGAGATGACAGCCAGACCCTGTCCCCAACCTGGTAGAAGGCACAGGCAGGCGTCTGCAGTCAGCATTGAGTCTATACCTATCATTAGCATGTTGCAAGGCCTCCTGGACTTGTGCCCAAATGGAACGAGACCACAGGAATGCTCCTCTAATGCAGGAATACTCTGTGAAACAAATGAGTCAGGCAACATGGAAGGTTGGAAACCATAGTTTGCCATAAATGGGGACAATCGGGAAGCAGAATTCAAGGCACTATTGTGAGCAAACTCTGGCCACTGTAAGAGGTCTGACCAGTTGTTATGATGGTCAGAAATATAGCAACGTAGGAATTGCTCCAAGGACTGATTTTTTCTCATTCTGCGGCCCCATTAGACTGCGGGTGATACGCAAAGGAGAAAGCAAGCTGTGCACAACAAATTCCCAACTGTGCACAAAAGGCTCACCAGAACCGGGACACAAACTGACTACCCCTGTCCAAGACAATCACCTTGGGTAGCCCATGTAAACAAAAGATCTCCCGAGCAAAAATGGAAGCCAGTTCCTTAGAAGTGGGCAACTTCTTAAGTGTAATACAATGAGACATTTTCGAGAACTGGTCAACCACCATAAGGATAACTGTGTTGCCCTGGGAGTTGGGTAACTCCACAATGAAATCCATAGACAGGTGGGTCCAGGGTCTCTCTCCATTGGGCATGGGTTGTAGGAGGCCCACTGGAAGGTGTTGTGGAGTCTTACTCTGAGCACACAGGGAACAGGCAGCTACGAAGGCGGTTACATCAGCATGTAGACTAGGCCACCAGAATTGTTGGGAAATGGCCAAAAAGAGTTGATTCTTCCCAGGGTGGCCAGCAGCCTTGGGAGAATGGTAAGTCTGGTGCACAGCAGTACAGAGACTCTCTGGGACAAAACAGCTGTTTCTCAGGAGGAGCATGGACCTGAGAAGCAAGAATTTTGTCATCCAAAGAAGTGAAACTGATGCGAACTGTAGCCAGAATACGATCAGGAGGAATCACAGGAACCGGAACCGACTCCATCATGGAAGTGGAGGAAAATTGTTGTAACAAAGTGTCAGCCCTTACATTGTTAGTACCGGGTAAGAATGAAACAATGTAATTGAAACTAGACAAGAAAAGAGCCCATCGCGCCCTTCTGGGAGAGAGGCGTTTAGCCTCAGACAAGAATGTGAGATTCTTATGGTCAGTAAGAATGAGAACCGGCAGAGAGGTACCTTCGAGGAGATGTCTCCATTCTTTCAGGGCTAAAATGATCGCTCTCTGTCACCAATCTCGTAATTGCACTCCTCAGGTAACAATTTCTTGGAAAAGTAACCACAAGGATGCATAGCGCTCTCAGAGGTAGGACGTTGAGACAGAAGGGCGCCAACTCTAGTCTCAGAAGCATCAACCTCAATGATAAAAGGTAATGTAGGATCAGGATGTGCCAACACAGGAGCAGAAGCAAAGGCAACCTTGAGACTCTTAAAGGCCTTAATGGACTCCGGAGACCAACTGTGTGGGTTACCGTCCTTTCTGCTCATATCAGTCAGGGACTTGACCAGAGATGAGAAGTTACGAATAAACTTCCGATAATTTTGGGCAAAGCCAAGAAAAAACGCTGCAGAGGATGTAAACCCACGTGTCGGGGCCACTGTAGGACTGCTGAAAGTTTCTCTGGGTCCATTGAAAAACCAGCAGTGGAAATTATATAACCCAAGAATTTAACCTGTTCATGATAGAATTCGCACTTCTCCAATTTACAATAGAGATTGTTCTCTCTTAGTTTCTGAAGCACACGGCAGGCATCTGTGTGGTGGCTCTCCAGGGACTTGGAAAATATGAGGATATCGTCGAGCTAAACCACCACACATAACTGCAACAAATCTCGGAGGACATTGTTAATAAATTCCTGGAAAACTGCCGGGGCATTACAAAGGCCAAAAGGCATTACGAGGTACTCATAAAGGCCTGTTCTGGTATTAAAGGCAGTTTTCCACTCGTCGCCCTCCTTAATCCTCACAAGATTGTATGCCCCTCTCAAATCAAGATTTGTGAAAACCGTTGCTCCCTTGAGGCGGTGAAATAACTCCGTAATCAACGGAATCGGATAGCCATTCTTAATCGTGAAACGATTGAGACCCCTATAATCAATATAAGTCTCAGTTCACCACTCTTCTTCTTCAGAAAGAAGAAACGAGCACCAGCAGGGAACCAGGATTTGCAGATGAAACCTCGAGGAAGTGCATCTGCAACATACTCCTCCATGGCCTTATCCTCCAAGACCAACAAAGGGTAAACCCGGCCACGAGGGGGTATGGCACCAGGTTGAAGATCAATTGCGCAATCATATGACCAGTGTGGAGACAAACTACCGGCTTGACCTTTGTCAAAGACATCGCTAAGATCGCGATACTCCTCCAGCAGGGAGGAGAGTGAAGAGGTGCACAGGACCTTGGGTACCTTCTGGAAGCATGTCTTATTGCATTGTGGCGACCAGGAGAGAACCTCAGCACGGAGCCAATCAAAAGAGGGGTTGTGCCTGTGTAACCTAGGATAAACAATAACCAGTGGAAACTTAGGTGAGGAAATAACTTGGAATTGGATTATCTCATGGTGAAGAGCCCCTACAGCCATGGACAATAGAACAGTCTCATGAGTCACATGGGCAGGCTGTAGAGGTCTTCCGTCAAGAGACTCAATGGCAAGTGGAGTGTCACGCAGCTGTAGTGGAATCGAGTTCTTCGATACAAAGGCAGCATCAATGAATAGGCCTGCAGTCCCAGAGTTGATTAGAGCCTGTATCTTGATGGACGACTCTGCCCAAGAAAGGGTAACCAAAACCAGGGGCTTATCCTTCTGTATAACTGGGGATGAAACAACGAAGGTCTGTTCATAACAGGACCTCAAGGTTCAGGCGTTCCCTGGACGGGTAAGACAAGACTTCAAAAAGTGACCTGCCTGGCCACAAAGGCACAATCTCTCCCTCCTCCTAAGGGTTCTCTCATCCGCAGAGAGACGCGTGAAGCCCAAGTGCATGGGTTCATCTTCACAGACTGACTCGGTACCAGGAGGCATGGAAGGTGAGAGAGGCAAGGGTGGGACTGCAAAGTTCAAAGACAAATATACAGGAGGCTTCTGCAAGCGCTCCTTAAAAGGGAGTCTTCTCTGAGTCCGGATTATATCTTGGGCTACTATCTCATCCTTGATGGTATCTGAGAGACCATGAGAAAAAGAAGTCACGAGGGCCTCATTGTTCCAAGCAACCTCTGCTGCCAGAGTATGGAATTAAATGGCGTAATCGGCAACAGTTCTCGTAGCGTGCGGGAACGTCACATACCCTTTTAAAGAAGTCATAAACTCAGGGTAACTCAAGACAACAAAGAGGGTTTGCCCAGGCCAAGGCTCTCTCAGAAAGCAAAGATATCACGAAACCTACTTTGCTTCTGTCTGTGAGAAATGCCTGTTGCAGCATCTCAAAGTATATCTCAACCTGGATGAGAAACCCTCTGCATTTGACTGGATTGCCCCCAAATCACTGGGGAAGTGGAGCGGAACCAGACAGTACATACACTGCAGAATAATCCAAAACAAAAGAGAAAGCTGCATAGATATGGACTCTTACCAGAAATGTCTCTGTGGCTTAATCAGTGCAATGTGGCTCCACAGTATAGTCCCTTTTTAGACTCTATAACAACAAAGAGTCTAGCTGAGAATTATGCCCTGTACACACGGTCGGATTTTCCGACGGAAAACGTGTGATAGGACCTTGTTGTCGGAAATTCCGACCGTGTGTGGGCTCCATCACACATTTTCCATCGGAATTTCCGACACACAAAGTTTGAGAGCTTGCTATAAAATTTTCCGACAACAAAATCTGTCGTCGGAAATTCTGATCGTGTGTACACAAATCCGACGCACAAAGTGCCACGCATGCCCAGAATAAATTAGGAGATGAAAGCTATTGGCTACTGCCCCGTTTATAGTCCCGACGTACGTGTTTTACGTCACCGCGTTTAGAACGATCGGATTTTCCGACAACTTTGTGTGACCGTGTGTATGCAAGACAAGTTTGAGCCAACATCCGTGGGAAAAAATCCATGGATTTTGTTTTCGGAATGCCTGATCAATGTCCGACCGTGTGTACAGGGCATTACAGTACTATTTCAGTAAGACAGTTTAGAACACAAACAGCAACTTGTAATTATCTTCATAAACATTATCCCTCTCAGTAAAGTCCTGGGTAGCTTTGGTAGCATAGGCGTACATCCGGAGGGAACCGAGGAAAAAAAGGGCCACCTCACTTGAAGTAAAGTACTCTTTAGGAATAGGTGAGAAGCTCTCCACAGAAGCTGGGTCTTTTAAAAAAGCTCTGTACTCTTAGACACCTGTCTAGTTTTGAAAGAAAGTTGATGGTTATCTATTAGGGGGACAAAAGTCAGAGGTAAAATGTAGGCCTTTGCACCCTTCAACCCTGAACAAATAGCGCCAGCCAATTTGTTCCACCAGTTGGAACAGACTCGCACACATGGCTTGTCTCTTGATCCAGGTGAACACTTTGTGGACAACCAAGTGTTCCACTTCCACATGGATTCTCTCTGCCACCTAGAGGGCCCGGGCCTTTAACAGTATGACCCACCAGTTCACTGATGAGTCATAGGGGAACAGTATTCTGTGGTGGGAGTATACCACCCTTCAAGATGAGATGGGACCACTCTCTCATGAGTTTGTTTCTGGTAATAGCTTTGATCTTTCTCTGGGACTAGGCCGCCACCATAACCATATTTCCCCTATTAGAGGGCCAACCACTAGATCTTCTTTCTGTGTCTCTGCCCAGTTAATTTTTCGAATGCTTTCAATGAATGTAGATGTTGCCTCTTTTTTTTAGGTGGGTTCAAACATTCACAGCCAAGATCACCTGCACCACCCCCCTTAAGGAGGTATGTGGGATAACTACAAGCTTCTGGCTGAGAGAGAGAGGGAGACCAGAAGCAAGTTTCAGTAAAACTAGGAAAAAACAAGGAAAGGGGCGCCTCTGAGTATATATATCATAAACAATTTATTATAAAAAACAATATCTACTCACATGGAAAGAAGTAAAGTTGAGTTTGGGTGCATCTCTGGGCTGAGGAGGTGGAACTACAGGTCACAGTGAGTCCACTTCTGACTTGAAAGATGAAGCACATCAGATCCCAGGGAGGATAAAGTGGAACTTCAGGTCACAGCGAGTCCTCTTTATAGCTGACAAAGTGCAGCACATCGAAACCCAGAGAGGGTGAAGGGGTATCACAGAAAATCTGCTTTGCATGGTGTAGATTCCAGGAGGATTAGGGTAGTGAAGCGCCAGAGCCTGGGAAAAGCCGCGCTGCAGCTTCACGATTCCCGTCCGGTGTCTGCAATGATGGGAGATGGCCATCAAGTATGCTTGAGAAAGGAGCACGGCTATTATACCATTCATAGCAAGCACACTCAGAAATGCGTTGCATTATAGTGACGTCACATCCCGGCGCCATGCTGTTTGCCTTCCAAGCCTCGTTCTGGATCCTCACCGCACAGCCGTCTCCCATCATTGCGGACAGGAATCGTGAAGCTGCAGAGCGGCTTGTCACATGCTCTGGCGCTTCACTACCCTAATCCACCCTGGAATCTACACCCTGCAAAGCAGATTTTCTGTGATACCACCTCACCCTCTGGGTTTCAATGTGCTGCACTTTGTCAGCTATAAAGAGGACCTTATCCTCCCTTGGACCTGATGTGCTGCATCTTTCAAGTCAGAAGCAGACTTACTGTGACCTGTTGTCCCACCTCCTCAGCCTGAAGATGCACCCAAACTCAACTTTACTTCTTTCCATGTGAGTGGATAGTGTTTTTAAAATAAATTGTTTATGATATATACTCAGAGGTGCCCCTTTCCTTGTTTTATCCCTTTATGAATACAGTGCATCCATCTTCTTATGGCTACTTCCAGCAGGATAATGTCACAAAGCTCAAATCATCTCAAACTGGTTTCTTGAACATGACAGTGAGTTCACTGTACTCCAATGGCCTCAACAGTCACCAGATCTCAATCCAATAGAGCACCTTTGGGATGTGGTGGAATGAGAGATTTGCATCATAGATGTGCAGCCGACAAATCTGCAACAACTGTGTAATGCTAGGATTCCAATATAAACCAAAATCTCTGAGAAATATTTCCAACATCTTGTTAAATATATGCCACAAAGAATTAAGGCAGTTCTGAAGGCAAAAGGGGGTCCAACCAACGCTGTATCTTGGCCTAGGCCGACAAGGCCCAGGCCTAGGGCAGCACTTTGCAGGGGGGCAGCGTGGAAAGAGTCCCTGCCGGCTTGCGCTACACTGTTAGTGTAGTGCCAGTCTTATGGGGCGGACTAGGCTGGGAAGCAAATCAGTCTAGCGCCCCCATAAAGCGGCCGCACTGCTTCTGGTATGCGGGCGGCCGGCATTCCGCAACTTCTAATTTTGACTGTCTCATTATCCTGGACCACAAATCTTCCTCACTGTGCTATGTTTTCTGCTGCACCATTGGCATGGTTATATCTTCTTAGTCCTCTCCATAAAATTATCAGAAATTTGTGCTTAAAGTAGAACTATAGGCAATACTTTTTATTTCTTTATTTTGGATAGAGTAAGGGAGGGTTATAGCCCCTGTCATTTTATTTTTTACCATCCCTGTCCCGTCCCATTGCAGAGATAGCCCTTCACTTCCTGCCCCATAGCCAAACAGGCAGTGAGAGGAAATCTATGCAAATTAAGGGAATCCATTGCCAACCCCCCCGAACTAGTGTCGCCACTCAAAAATTTCAGGGCAGATCTTTAACAGCAAGGGGTGTGGCCTTGACAGGAATCGGTGAGTCATATTTAAATTAGGGGGTACACGAGTTTAGTCAGGCCTAGGACAGCACAAAACAAAATACACTACTGGGTTCAACCCAGTACTAGCAAAGTATACCTAATAAAGTGGCCGGTGAGTGTAGATCGCAAGACTGACCAGATATAATTACAAATCCCCTGTTAAGTAAAACAGTTCAAAACTTTTTCCACTGTGTTTTTTTGCTGTTTTTTTGAGGTTTAGCTATAACTAGGATATTTAAACTACAACCACGCTTTGACCATTACCCCTTTTGCTGTGTTGTACTACACACTTTTTGCATAAAAAGGGTATCTACAAGTACCCCATGGAAACACCCATTTCCCTGCTAAACAAAACCGATACCTTTTGCTGAAATATGATGCTTTGCCAGCTTGCATGACTACTCTTAAACGCCGGCACCTTATTTTAAATGTTTTACATTTATTGGTATAAAACTCTTTTTGTTTTCATGTATTTGTGCATGGCTTAAGTTATCCTGTAGTATTATTATGCTTTGGCTTAGTTATATCATAGACGTTTGGCTGACTTAAGTGAAGAGTGATATGGTGCCACTTACAGTGATTCACACAATGCCATGTTTTTTAGTAGAGTAGAGCAGTCTGCCAGAAGCTAATATTGTTCATGCTAGATTAGGCAGGACAGGAAGCTTAGCTTTAGTATTTTCCAACCTGATGTGAAGAACTTAAATACGGCAAATTTTTTAGCTTTCTAACATTACATTTGTGTTCCTGCTACCCAAAATGTACAGTGCAACAGGTAAAGATTATTCTTTAGCACATAACTGTACTCATTTAGGTTACATACATGATTCCCAACTGTCCCTCATTTGGGGACTGTCTCTGTTTTGGAACCAAATCCCGTTGTATCTTGTGAATTACTTATATCAGAAGTGTTTTACTACACTGAACCTTTCATTCAACCTCAAAATTATTGAATTTGCTATTTTAAAGACCAAGATAAAGGAGAAGTAGCACAAATAAAAGTACTTGTGGATTTAAGCAATAATGTATGCACATCAATTCTTCATTCTAACAGGGGCATGGCAAGGGTATGTCCTTTTACTAAATATTTTGTGAGTCCCTCTTTCTCATATCAGAAAGTTGAGAAGTATGTACATATAGATTTCTCAAATACAACTGTAAAAATAGCCATTATAATGACTTTTCAGTCCTGATGTATAAAATAAAACTTCAGTCTGAATCAAAAATATTCTGCTCATTCAGAGGTGTTTAGATTGCTTTTGCAATGCTGTCTGTTTCTGAACCTACTGTATAATAGCTGCAAATAGTCTGTATTTCTGATGCTAACGATTATTCTTGTCTTTGCCTGGCCTGCTTAGAGAGCAATGGGAGGCAGTAAAGTGCATTTATTGTGTATGTTCTTGTTGAAGAAATATGCCCCCCCATATCCTTTCTTGGTGACACCTATTATGGAGACCTACACCAATCAGTGATTGCTTTATGATCACCCACCTAATATTGAGTAGGTCCCCCTTTTGCCACCAGAATAGCTCTTTTTGCCTCCAAAACAGCCCTGACTGGGTGAGGCATGGACACCACTAAACCTCTGAAGGTATGCTGTGGTATCTGGCAACAAGCTGTCAGTAGCAGATCCTTTAAGTCTTGTAAGTTGCAAGGGGGGGCCTCCATGGAGCAAACTCGTTTTTCCAGCTTATCCCACAAATGCCTGATTGGATTGAGATCTGGAGATTTTGAAATCAACAACCTGAACTCTTTGTGTTCTTCAAACCTTTTTTTGCAATGTGGTACTGTCAGGGCTGGGCTCAGCCCTTCCTTCTCTAAGCTAGCCGCTCAGCTGTCGGCTAATTGTCAGCTCCTTTCTCTCCACAGTGACTCACCTGTTGATGATATCCTGCTCATCAGTCCTGCCTGCTTAAGCTGTCCAGTCCAGATGATCTCTGCCTTCGCCTTGGTCACATCTCTTGAGACGCTCTCCTGTGTTCCTGTTAAAGACTTGCTTGGCTGACATTCCTTCTGGCTCCAGATCCTGCTTGCTGTTTTACTACGCTCATCTCTGGCTCCCTGACGTTTTAGCTTGTCTGACTATGCGTTCCGGTTTCTGAACTCTGGCTATGTTCTGACTACGTTTACTACTACGTTTACTCTGTTTACCTTTTTATAATTATTATTAAACAAGTGTGAATTAACTGTACTTCTGTCTTTGATTCATGGTTTCTGGCAGGCACATTATCTTTCTGAAAGGGGCCACTGCCATCAGGGAATACCATTTCCATGAAGGGGTGTACTTGGTCACCACCAATGTTTAGTTAGGTGGCACAGTACATGTCAAGTAACATCCATGTGAATGGCAAAACCCAAGATTTCCCAGCAAAATATTGCCCAAAGCATCAAACTGCCTCCGATGGCTTGCCTTCTTCTCATATTCCATCCTTTTGCCATCTCTTCCCCAAGAAAATGACGCACCTGGCTATCTACATGATGTAAAAGAAAACATGATTATTCAGACCAGACCACCTTCTTCCATTGCTCTGTTGTGCAGTTCTGATGCTCACTTGCCCATTGTAGGTGCTTTTGGCTGTGGACACAGGTCAGCATAGGCATTGTGACGGTCTGCGACTACGCAACCCCTTACACAAAAAACTGCAATGTCTACTTTATCTGCTTTCAACATATCAACTTCAACATGTTCACTTGCTGCCTGATATATCCCACCAACTTTCAGATGCCATTGTAACAAGATAATCAATGTTATTCACTTAAAGTGTTTGTTACCCCAACATTTCATATTCCTGATATGTGCCTGCTGTACCATGTATTTGTATAAAAAAAATATCCTGTTCTCTTTGTATTGCGTCTCTTGTGTGAAATCCCTGGTGTTCCTGCCAGACCCTCTGCTTTCCTTTAAAAAACAACCACAATAAGCAGGAGAACACACCATGGTCAGTTCTCTAGCTATGCTGGGAACTCAGGCTGCTCTCCTCCAATGAACAGGCTTGTCCTGGCACACCCTTCCTGCACAGCCTTTCACTGGGAAGATTTGTGTGCTGCTACTTCTCCTCCCCCCAGCTCTTATGCAGCTGAGAACAGAGGGAATATGATCACTTATAAAAAAGGGAAAAAAGATATTTATAATGTTTTTTATACACAAATGTTTTGCCTTTAATTTCTATTTTAAACTCAATGGTTTGTTTTACAAGGTGACCATTTACAATCACTTTAACTTATCAGTGGTCATAACATAATGGCTGATCAGTGTATAGTAATAGGATATCTAGCCAAGGGTCACAAATACAGATGTTAAAAAGATATAAGCGCTAATTGTTTATCACTCTTCTAAAAAAAGTGATTTTTATTGCTGTCTTTAGTTTTCTCAATCTTCCTATGCTTGTTTGTGGCACCTGGATCCCATTGTCAGCATGTATTGCAAAAATGTGCTAACTGCAATCCACGATTAATTTTATTAAAACATTACTTCCTTTACCATGGAAGTATCACAGGTTTGTTTTTCACAGACGTTAAAACCACCAAAGTAGTGTTGACTTTCATTCTACCAGAATGCTGATTAAACCGTAATGAATCATGATTATGTAACGTGATCAACACAAATAGCAATGGCTAACCACATATAACATTTATAAATTAATCAAATCCTCTGCAGCAATGTTTAGCTGTAGCGTATTATTTACATTGGTCATATCCTGAGAACAAATGATTTCTACTTGGAAAAGGTAGCTAAAAGGGGTTAATGGCACATTTCTTCACCTGCACCAGTAAAAGAAATATAAAGTCAAGGAGCCAAGATTCAGCAGAATTTATCAGGATTAAGACTGCATACAAACTGCTGCCTGGATCAAGTAAAGGCCTCTAGCTCCTAAACATCTTGGTACCTGCCTATGGCCCTCCTTCTCAGAGTATATTTGACTATCACTTTGTACAGTATGGATACGGCTGAGACGCTCTATACAGATACTAAGGTACATACAGCATAAGTAAAATATAACACTGACACTTGCATCCACCACATATATCTGCCATCGAATTCCGTGGCTGGATGTGCTATGCAAAGAGGAGCTTGAATGCTCTCTAGAGTCAAGAGTGTCCTGTTGTATTATGTCCATCACACTAATGCCCGGTTCACACTGAGAGTTCAAAGTCGCATGACAAGTTGTGCCCCATTAAATGCAATGGAACCCTTCCAATCAGTGCGACTCAAGTCTTTCCGACCTAGAAAAAGGTTCCTGCACTACTTTTGGTGTGACTTTAATATGACTTGCATTGACTTCTGTTAAGGATTTAAACCCAATCTAATGCTGGCCTATATGAAAAATCGGCTGAACCCATTTTCGAAGAACGAACAGTCGAATATGAGCACAAACGATAGTGCCATCATGTAATGACTGATAAATCATTCAGTGGACATAAATTATTGCATTTTTTGTTCGTTTTTTTTTTACATATACCTAGTGCAGACAGTTTGGATGGGAAACACATTAACCTTTCAATTTATCGTTCGTTTGGCAGAAAATTTCCAAACTCTTCCTTCGTTTTTTCGGCTCAAAAACGTCCAAACAATTATCAATTTTGTGTCCATTAACTGGCCGAAAAACGAACCAACTGTCTAAATTAGCGAATTTCAGCGGATTTTTCGTATAGTGTATGGCCAGCTTTAGGCTTAAACTGTCAATCAGATTCCTTCCTCCACACAAGCCAGGTGGCTAGAGGAATCCTCCCCGCTGGTACATTGCATTCTGACAGTAGGACTCTCTGTTCTCAAAATACACTGATTAATGGCTGCAGCTTTTTGATAAAGAAAACATTTTGAACAAGTCTGTTCAACAAAAGTTGATCTAATGATCGACTTGTCAAAGAAGCATGGCTATGCATGGATCAAAATTTGGCTAGTCCCAGCTGAACAGAACAAATTTTGAATCACCTATAGCCATCTTTAGTTTACAGTAGGACTGCGGATAGCATTTCACAGACTGACGCAGTCCTAAATGTTTATAAACCCTTAGAAATGTTGTAGATTTCATGAGAGTATCCTAAAATGTGGTCTGGTTTTCATCTATGTCATAAACCAAAGCAAAAAATTACCTCAAATTTTTTTTTACATTTCCATCTGAGAATTATCAGCTCCGCTGACATTGGTAACGCAAAAATGTATAAAAAAATATTTGATTTAAAAGATTTGATAAAATAATTAAAAAATAAAAACATTAAAAACTACTACTGACTACATGCGCATACATGCACACATGAAAAGCTAGGATGCACGTATATATAACATATAAATGCCTATTAAACTTTAGACATCCTCATAATTTTAGGGCCATCGATTGTGAGACCATTCTGAATTGTTGGGCTTTAAGAGCGTTTAATGTTTCTCATATTTACAGTGACAAAGTATCTGTTTTTCACTGTTTTGTGCAAGTGCAAGCTTTTTTTTAACCTAGATATATCAGTTAGTTAAGTTGACACAGTCCTATCTTTTTAATTTAACCCATATATGACAGCTATACTGCAAATTAACAGGCACTCACTAAATTACAACCTTTGAACTAGAAAATGCCTATTTTGGAAATAGAAGGCCTATTGAATATGGGTGCTATAAACCCATGCAAAGTATGTTACAGCATATTTCCCCTTCCTGGAGAGTTCAGGTGCTGAATAGGAGAAAATAATCTAGTGAAAATATTTAGAAGAGTATTAGTTATAGATATAATAGACATTACCTCTTGAAGACAGGACTGTTTCACCACTTTCAAGTCTAGGCCATTTTTTAGTTTAAAGTGTAAGTTCACCTTTACAGAAAAATCTGTAAGGTTAACTTACACAGGACCCCCTCCTCACCACCAACCCCCCCCCCCCGGTCCCGCTGACCAGCATGGTGGTGATCTCCCGTTATGAGCCCCGGTATAGTCGCCTCGGCTCTGGCGCTTAGAAATCCCCTCAGCTTTCTCTCTCTTTCTTCCCCGCTGAGGGGATGGGCTATGCAGGTTCTGATTGGTCGGCGCCGCCCATTAGAATGCCCTCCTGACAGGGTACGTTTAGGAGATTAAGTTCCGGGGATTTCTAAGCCCTGGAGCCGTGAGGCGGCTATAGCAGGGCTCAGAACGGGAGATCGCTGCCATGTAGGTCAGCGAGACGGGGGGGGGATTGAGGAGGGCATCTTGTGTAAGTTCACTTTACAGATCTTTCTGTAAAGGTGAACTTACCCTTTAAGGCGCTGTCACGCTTGCTGCGACACTGTACCCAAATGAATTTTATATCATTTTTTGGAGACAGATAGAGCTTTTTTGGTGGTATTTAATTACATCTGGGATTTTTACTTTTTACTATATAAAGAAAAAATACATTTTTTTTCTTTGTTTTAAAACTTTGCAAATAAATAATCTTTCTTAAAAAATGTGTGCCAAAATATATTCTGCTACATTTCTGTGGTGATAAAAAAACAAATCAGTGTTAATTATTTAGTCTGTGTGAAAGTTATAGAGTACAACCAATAGTATACATATTTAGCAATCCTGAGGCCCTGTCAGTACAATTACCCCAAAAATTAGCCCTTTTTGGAAAGTAGACAATTCAAGGTACTTTAGCATAGGCACACTTGCAATTATACCTTAAAACACATTCTGTTACTTCTCCCATGTATGGGGATATCACATGTGTGAGACTTTTTCACAGCCTTGATGCATAGGAGGGTCCAAAATCCAAGGAGCACCTTTGGGCTTTCAAAGAGCATGAATTACATGTCTAATTTCCTGACTACCCATCATATTTCTTGAGTTTCAGAAATGTGAGGACGGGAGAAACCCCCACAAAATTACCACATTTTTAAACAAAAACACTCCAAGGTATTTTCTAAGAGGTATAATGAGTCTTTTGATAATATTTTTTGCCACAAGTTTTTGGAAAATATAAGAGAAAATGAAACTTGTATTTTTTTTTTTTTTTTTACACAAAGTTGTCAATTAATAAAATATTTTTAACACACAACATAGGCATACTTGGAATTACAAAAGTAAGGGAAGGGAGAAAACGGCGCAGACCTCTGGTGTGGTAAAAAGATCAAAGAGTTTTATTAAAAACAACATATTATATACTCACAAAAATAATAATGATAATAGTAAATAAACACAACAAACTATATAAACGTCAATAAGCAAAAAGTGTATACCACAGGATTTGGGAAAGAATAAAAAAGGAATGAAAATATATACTTGGAATTACACCCCAAAACACATTTCACTACTCCCGTTGAGTATGTTAATACCACATGTGAGACTTTTTTACAGCCTAAATACATAGAAAGTGAATAAATCAATCTGCGCCACAGAAGACTCCCTAATGCCCCATACACAAGAGCGGATTTTCCGTCGGAAAAAACTTGGATGGTTTTTCCGACGGAATTCCACTCAAGCTTGCCTTGCATACACACGGTCACACAAAAGTTCTCTGAACTTTTTACCGTCAAGAACACGGTGACGTACAACACTACGACGAGCCGAGAAAATGAAGTTCAATGCTTCAGGGCATGCATCGAATTGTTTCCGAGCATGCGTAGAAATTTTGCGCGCCGGAATTTGTACAGACGATCGCATTTTCGGATAGGAACTTTTCCAGACCGAAAAATAGAGAACATGCTCTCAATCTTTTGCTAGCTGGAATTCCACCAGCAAAAGACCGATGGAGCATACACACGGTTGCATGTTCTGACAAACAGCTCTCATCGGAGTTTTGCTGGCGGAATTTCTGATCGTGTGTACGCGGCATAACTCTCATGTGCAGCAGCAGTATTTAATAAAAGGCATGGTGAGTTTTTTGAATTTGTATTTTTTTACAGCTTTTTACACACTGATCATCGGCCCAGTGTCCCCACACATCCCCACACAGTGTCCCCACACAATGTCCCCAAAATAGTGTCCCCAAAACACTGTCACCACACACATGTCCCCACACAGCAAAAACACCTGTCCCCCCACATATGTAACAGTAAAATCATATGTCCCAATGATCATCTGCACAGATATGTTCGTGATCATTCCCGATCGGGCCCCCCGGTGCCTGTGGCGGTCGGCATTGTTGCAGGAGTGATGTGCTGAGGGGGAGGCCACTGATTCATGGCCACCCCCTCGCGATCGCTCCTGTTGAATGAGAAGTTTCCTCTGCTTCTGAAATGTAAACAGAAGCAGAGGAAGTGATGTCATCTCGCCTCGTCCAGCCTTTTCATTCCGGCGCCCGAGGAGAGAAGACATCAATGTGAGTTGGACCAACTATCACTAACACTAGTACACATAGGCACATAAATCACCCCCCAATCACCCCCGATCACCCCCCCTGCACCCCCTGCCACAGTGACACCAATAGCAGTTTTTATTTTTTTACTGATCACTGCATTGGTGTCATTTCGTGACTGTTATAAGTGTTAGGGCAGTTAGTCGTAGGCCCCTTTAGGTCTAGGGTACCCCCCTAACCCCCCCTAATAAAGGTTTAACCCCTTAATCGCCCTCCAGTTAAGTGTGATGCTAGTTAGCCTGTTAGTTATTTAGGGTCACCGTTAGCTTTTTATAGCGTCAGGTACCCCCATATACTACCTAATAAAGGTTTTAACCCCCTGATTGAGCCCTAGTTAACCCTTTCGCCAGTGATCACCGTATAAGTGTTACGGGTGACACTGGTGAGTTAGTTTGTTTTTTATACCTGCCATTTATTACCCAATAAAGGTTTAACCCCCTGATCGCCCGGCAGGTTTTAGTGTCAGATAGGGTCTGCGTCACCCCAGGCAGCGTCAGATTAGTGTCAGTACTGCTAACATCCTTGCACGCACCATACACCTCCCTTGGTGGTATAGTATCTGAACGGATCATTATCTGATCTGATCAGATCTATACTAGCATCCCTTAGCAGTTTAGAGTTCCCAAAAATGCAGTGTTAGCAGGATCAGCCCAGATACCTGCTAGCACCTGTGTTTAGCCCCTCCGCCCAGCCCAGCCCAGCCCACCCAGGTGCAGTATCGATCACTGTCATTAAAAAAACATTAAACACATAACTGCAGCGTTCGCAGAGTCAGGCCCGATCCCTGCGATCGCTAACAGTTTTTATGGTAGTGTTTGATACAGTTGCTAACAGCCTAGGAGCTTTTTTTCCTGTGAATCTCACTACTATACCAGTAAATTTAGAGCCCAAAATGTCAAATCGAAGGTACAGTAGTGAAGAGGCCTACACGTTTCTGAGCATGACAGATAGTGAAGAGGAAGTCACTCATCTGTCAGATTCAGGCTCAGAATACGAACCTGTAGACGACAACAGCTCCATGACAGATAGCTCTGACGACGGAGTTGTGGTCCCTGCCAAGGTTAGGCATACCAGACCCTAATCTTCTTCTGCTGTTGTTGAGGTGCAAGAACCGCAGGGCTCTCGACTGGAGCAGAGAAGTACTAGTGCCGCTTATCCTTCTGGTGAACTGGCAAGCACCAGCGGCCTAGTACACCCTGGTTGTACATCCAGCACTGCAGTATCACGTGGTGACGTGGCGAGTCCCATAAGTGCAGTTCAAGCTGGCGAGGTGGCAAGCACAAGTAGTGTCCCGCTACCACCAAGAAGACAAAGACAGGCCCGTCGTGCCCATAGTGTCCTTCCTGCAGAATTCGTCAATCCTAATTGGGAACCCATCACTTCTGCAGCACCCGTACTTCCCCCATTCACTGACCAACCTGGAATTCAGTTGATTTTACGTCACTTTTTATTTGCTGTTTTTCACGGAAGATCTCTATAGATCTATTGTGGACCAAAGCGAATTTGTATGCTGGTCAATACATCGCCACTAATCCCCAGTCCTCCCTTGCCAGAGATTGGAAACCAATTACAGTTTCCGAATTTGAGACCTTTCTGGGCCTATCCCTTGACATGGGCATAACTAAAAAGAGTGAGTTGCTGTCATATTGGTCCACTGACCCAATTCACCATATGCCCGTGTTCTCTGCCTCCATGACCAGGGCACGATACGAGCAGATTTTGCGGTTCATGCACTTCAACAACAATGAACTCTGTCGTCCTCATGGAGACTCTGGATACGATCGGCTCTACAAAATTCGGCCCCTCGTAAACCACTTCAACCAACATTTTGCAGCCTTGTTTACTCCCCATCAAGTTGTCTGTGTTGATGAGTCCCTGATTACATTTTCTGGACGCTTGTCTTTCAAACAGTATCTTCCTAGCAAGCGTGCCAGATACAGGGTCAAGATGTATAAGCTCTTTGACAGAGCCACAGGCTATACAGATAGTTTTATGGTTTACGAGGGAAGAGATAGTCACATAGAGCAGGAGAACTGCCCAGATTACATAGGGAGCACTGGCAAGATTGTGTGGGACTTGGTGTCACCCTTATTCGGAAAGGGGTGGACAATTATTACACGAGCGTGCCACTTTTTAGTCACTTGTTTGATCAGCAGATTGGCGCATGTGGCACTGTGTGACCTAATCACCGGGGCTTACCCCAGAGGCTTGTAGTTTCCCGTCTTAGGCCGGTGGGCGAGAGCCTGCTTCAAGTGTAATAATTTGCTCACTGTGAAGTGGAGGGATAGTAAGAATGTTTTCGTTTTGTCCTCCCTTCATGCAGACACGACGGTCCAAATTCGTACGGCGACTGGTGTTGTGGAGAAACCCCTCTGTGTCCACGAATATAACCTTAATATCGGAGGGGTGGACCTCAACGAGCAGTTGTTGGCGCCGTACCTAATTGCCTGTAAGGCCAGATGCTGGTGTCTGTATGCTTATTTCAATTGGCTTTGCTGAGTGCTCATGTGCTATACAGAGCTTCAGGACGGACTGGATCCTTCCTTAAATTCCAGGAAGAAATCGTCAGAGAGCCCTTCTGTTTCCAGATGGTGCTCCACCTCACCTTCCCAATCCAAATGCAGTAAGCTGACTGCATGAGAGGTATTTTCTGTATGTCCTCCCTAGTACCCCTACTCAACGAGCCCCCCAAAGGAAATGTTGTGTCTGTAGAAAGCGCGGATAGAGGCGTGACACCCGCTATTTTTGTCCCTCCTGTCCTAACAATCCTGGTCTTTGCATTGGTGAATGTTTTGAACGCTACCATACACTAGTGGAGTATTGCACAGATTAGGACACACTTTCACAGGGTCTCTCAAGATATTTGCTGAGAGATATGGTGAGTATTTTGCAGAACTTACTTTTTGTCACAAAGTTTTGAAATTTGAAAAAACAAAAAAAAAAAAATTTTCTTTTCTTTCTTCATTTTCAAAAACAAATGAGAGCTGTAGAATACTCACCATGCCTCTCAGCAAATAACTTGGGGTGTCTACTTTCCAAAATGGGGTCATTTGGGGGGGAGGGTTGAGTGAAATCCTGCGGCTAGGCTCCCAAAAAGTCCCACACATGTGGTATCCCTGTATTCAGGAGAAGCAGCAGAATGTATTTTTGGGGTGTAATTCCACATATGCGCATAGCATGCGTGAGCATGCTTTCTGCTCTTTTTTTCGTTTATATCGCACAAAAAAAAAAAAAAAAAAAACAAGTCGTGAATAAATACCACCAAAAGAAAGCTCTATTTGTGTGAACAAAATGATAAAAATTTAATTTGGGTACAGTGTTGCATGACCGCGCAATTCTCATTGAAAGTGCAAGAGCGCTGAAAGCTGAAAATTAGTCTGGGATGGAAGGGGGTGAAAGTGCCCAGTATTGAAGTGGTTACATAAAACATTTTTCAAATTTTTTTTTTTTTTACATACTGTCACCAGTGCAGTACAGAATCATCATATGACTGGTGTGACAGTGATCAGGTATACTGTGCAGGCCAGTCAAGTTCCTCCACCTCAAACTCGCTCATCCATGTCTTTTTGGACCTTGAGGCAGGCGTCACAATACTTTTGACAATATAGTGTGTGTGTGTATATATATATATATATATATATATATATATATATATACATATACTGCCTACAGTCTGCCTACTGCATATATTGCCTACAGTCAAGCATGGTGGTGGGAGTGTCATGGTCTGGGTCTGCACGAGTGCTGCCGACACTGGGGAGCTACAATTCATTGAGGGAACCATGAATACCAACATGTACTGCGATATACTGAAGCAGGTTGGCTCCCTTTGGAGACTGGGCCACAGGGCAGTATTTCAACATGATAGAGACCCCCAACACACCTCCAAGACGTCCACTGCCTTGCCAAAGAAGCTGAGGGTAAAGGTGATGGACTGGCCAGGTCTCCAAACCTAAACCCTATTTATCATCTGTGGGGCATCCTCAAATGGAAGGTGGAGGAGCGCAAGGTCTCTAGCATCCACCAGCCCCGTGATGTCGTCATGGAGAAGTGGAAGATGACTCCAGTGGCAACCTGTGAAGCTCTGGTGAACTCCATGCCCAAGAGGGTTAAGGCAGTGCTGGAAAATAATGATGGCCACACAAAATATTGACACTTTGGGCCCAAGTTGGACATTTTCACTTAGGGGTGTACTCACTTTTGTTGCCAGCAGTTTAGACATTAATGGCTGTGTGTTGAGTTATTTTGAGGGGACAGCAAATTTACACTGTTATACAAGCTGTACACTCGCTACTTTACATTGTAGCAAAGTGTCATTTCTTCAGTGTTGTCACATGAAAAGATATAACAAAATATATTTACAAAAATGTGAGGGGTGTACTCACTTTTGTGAGATACTGTGTGTGTGTATGTATATTTTATATATATATATATATATATATATATATAAAATAATTGACTAAATATGTCTATTTAATTGCACTTATTTGATCACAGCTTCTTTCTTCATTATAAGTGTTTATAAAAATTGTTGACTGTCCATTGGATTGCACTATTACAATGACTTATGACTTCCAAAGGTGTTGCCCTTATATACATAAACTCTAACGTAAAAGGAACAGTATGCTGTTAGTGTAAACTAACAATGAATAACCACTGGCCACAACGAGTATATATTTCTGGTATATGATGCTGAAGGTCTCTAGAATCTAGGATGACCAACATGTCTGGATTTGCTGTGTCTGTGTGTCTGTCCCAGTACTGCTTGCCTTCCTACTTTGGAACTAATAACAGATTTCCATGTAACAGAATCTATAGCTGTGCAGGAGTTGCATGCACTGCTATACGTGCTCATAGCACAAAAAAAAAGTATATATCTGTTTAATCTTATGCACATGCATCTCTGCATTGTGGAATTCAGGCTACAAACTTTTAGCGCTATATATAGGCAGCAAGAATGCTGCATACGTACTAACAGGTGCATATTGTTGTATATATAGCCTAGTCTCTGCTCTGTGTATTCACTTGCTATGACCCAGTCACACAGATAACAATCTTATAAACTCATCTTGTACCAGAGAGTCCGGATAATAATAATAAGGAGATTATTTCCAACAGATGGAGATGGGTGAAATACAGACATAAAATGCTACTGTGCCGAACGGTGATAAAAATCACTGGCACTAACTTGGTGCTGTGAAATGGGCTTTGTCATTAACTAATGTGACATGAAGTCTGTTTAATTTGTATGAACAGAAATGATGTTTTTAGGGATAGTTTACCAATCATTAAGCATGGTACTGAAACTACAGAGATTTAATTTTTTAATTTAAAGGTTATGTAGATATAAAACATTTCCTTTTATGATTTGGATATAATAGAGAAGTGGTGACCTTTGTCAATTTTATTTTTTTTTGCTATTTTTGTCAAGTAGAGGAGATTCCTTTACTTCCTGATCCAGAGACACAACAAAGTCTCTACAAAGTGGGGGAATTCCCCTCTAAAACTCATTACACATTTCACAACCTGGCCGTACAATCTTCTTTGGATCTACCAACAACTATATAGTACAAGGGCATACCTGATTGTATACAGATTTATTGGACAGTTTACGTAGGTCCTCATATTATATAGTTTTGGTGTAATTGTGTGTAATTATGTGGTCTGATGAACCCCAGACTGAGGAAGGGGATTTACACTGAGCATAGCGTCACTCTCATTTTTGCCAAAGACCATGCCATCCTAAGCATCTTGAACTAGGGACTTTAATGAAGCCCACTGTAATGTAGTCATGAAATTTAAAGCAGTAGTAACATAAGCAGTAGTTAACAGTAGTCAAAGCACTGATAAGTCATTGTAAAACAGAATAAACCACTTTTTTTTTTGCTAGAAAATTACTTAGAACCCCCAAACATTATACATTTTTTTTCTAACACCCTAGAGAATAAAATGGTGGTCGTTGCAATACTTTCTGTCACACCGTATTTGCGCAGTGGTCTTAAAAGCGCACTTTTTTTTAAAAAATACACTTTTTTGAATTAAAAAATAAGACTACAGCAAAGTTAGCCCAAGTTTTTTATATTGTGAAAGATAATGTTATGCCGAGTAAACTGATATCCAGCATGTCATGCTTCAAAATTGCGCTCGCTCATGGAATGGCGACAAACTTTTACCCTTAAAAATCTCCATAGGCGACGTTTAAAAAAATTCTACAGTGTAATAATATGACCAAACCATTGTGACTCCATGAACTCATGATAATTTATCTTAAAGAGGAAGTAAACCCTGCAATCCCTATGGTGCTTTTCATCTATTTTGTTCTAATAACTTATTAGCAAACATCACATAACCTAATCCAGCCACAATCGCCTATTACTTACTTTCTTTTTAAGTTTGAAAAATGTTTTCTTCATTGATAAGGCGGCACCATCTTCAGTACTGTTATCTGATTCCAATTTCCGCCCTTTCATGTTTCCCTTTGCGGCAATCTCGCACCTGCGCAATCGTGTTATAGCCAAGCCTCGTTCTCAATCCGATGTTCCCAAGACAACCGCCGCTCATTGCCGAGTTTGCTGAGTTACTTATAATAGCGAAGCACGATTGCATGTGTATGCCTGTCAGTCCTGCTGCAGCTGATCGCTGCTCTAGAATGCAGCATAATTGACAAGGTTAACCTCCCCATGTGACATCACACGGTCACATGGAGAGTACCAGGAACTAGAAAACACTGCAGTCTCGCAAGCTTAAATGGCTGTGTCGCTGGGAGAGGAAATCCCATTCAGGGCACCATGTCAGTGGATGGACTGTACACAGAGCGTGCCGTAAATCAAGGAAAGGGAAGCGCATGCGCTGGTGATGTCATTAATCAAAACGGGACAGGTTACAGCAAAACAAAACAAGTAAGGAGACAATTATTAGTAGCAATCATGAGTATTTTTTATGAGGCTTACAATGCAATAAAGTTGTTAGGGAGGGTTTACAACCACTTTAAAGGGTCACTGACTTGTATTATATAACTATATATTTCTATACAAATACATAATTTACCAACCACTACCCCCTCCCCTCTTTCTATTGGTAAGCTGAACCATATATAAGCTGTATACACACCTAATAAAAGTAGACATTTTACAAATGCACAACCTGCCTCTCATTTCATTCGGTGTCTCCAGATATCTGAGGGCCCTGTTGGTGTACCTATAAGGGTGGTTATCCAGAATACCTACTATTTCCTTTCAAATGGGGGCTCGTCCGGGATAAGACAATCATCCATGGTGAGTAGACCTTTGTCAATTTTGACAAATTCTTTCTTACACTGGCTCTGATAAAGTGTTAGTCTTTTAAATTTAAAGAGAAAGGGAGGACGGACCACACCTTAATAGACACACTCACAGGAGTGTAACATTGTAGGGTCTTTGGGAGACCCGAGTCTTTATTTAAGACTCAGTTCAGTATCCTTTTGGGAAGGGTATTTAGGTAACCAACAGCACCCACTAAATCTTTGCTTCTCTTTATGTTGCATAGAAGTAATAAGATAATTTGTTGGGTAGATACACTGACTCTGTCACTTAATATGGTCCACAGGATCACCGCCCCCTCCTATGTGCCAAACGCTGCGCTCACAGACCTATCCCTCACTGACAGCTGTTGCTTAAACTCAAACAGTGCAAAAAATATTAATAAATGATTCACTAAAACCTGCCCTTACCTCAAGTGAAATCAAATAGCAGCGCTATATAAAAAATATGTGTACATGTGTAAGTATACCACAATAAACTAAAAGGTGACAACCTATTAAGTATCACTCAAAAATAATCTAAAAATATTCTCGTGTAAAAAAATGCAGTGTATGTTTAAGTAGGTAACATAAAGTCCAATAAGTAGTGACGTAGTGATGTAAGTGATGATTCATAAATAATACAGATCTTCAGTGAATAAAAATCTTCCACCACACCGCTGTGAACTGTGATTTCCACTCCCCTTCAGCGAGCAAACTCACCAGCTACTTTTGCCTTACACTCTCGTGTTCGGCTCACAGGCTATTCCCACACAGTAAGGGATACAGTGATAATTTCCACTCAATTCCTGTTGGATGTCCAGAGCATATACAAGCGTACTCTCCACATGAAACAAAGAAAAGCGAACCAATAGTGCAGTAACGCAATGAACTTTAATAAAAGCAACACTCTCCTCCACCATTGAACTCACATTTCGTAAATTTGAATCAAGCAGAACAGCACAGCAAACATGGTCATCACCAAAAAACACTCTCCAAATAGTAAACGGACGTATGGTGGTCACGGCGGACTCAGGCAGCTAGGTGTTCGGAAACACTCTCACCCGTTCCCCGAGTCTCCTGGAGCCGCTTCCCCGCTTTCCCGTATGGCGCCTCCTGTCACAGCGTCCTACGTCTAGCGCGTCAGATTGCCTCGTAGCCACGCCCCGACATGTTTCGTCACAAGGGACTTATTCATGGGATTGGCTGCGCTATCTGGCAATCTTTCTTATATATCCTCCTCTCTCGTATGACGCGCGGTAATGATGACACCGCGCCTGCGCACTCCCTGTGTCTCCGCTCGCACCATACGTGTACAATGCTTTGTGTGCGCAAGTCAACATACATTTTAAAAACTTCTGTTACGGCAAATGTTGAGTATGAAACTGTATATCTGCAAGAGAACTGTTCGGTAATCCCGTAAGCCCATCTCATAGGCATTGCAGATAACCAGTCATCTTTACATGTGTTCTATATTGCAGGTATAGAGGGTCATCTCACAAAAACATTTAAAAAAATTTCTTTTAAAAAAAATTCTTTTAAAAAAAATCTTTTTTATTATGACTATAAAAAGCTATAATTAACATTAAAACTGAATGGTTGAAAAAGTAAGTAAAATGAACACGAAAACTTAACCCATTACGGTCCATCCCAGGTACTCCTGGGTGTCCTAAAAGAACCCTACCGACACACATTTTTTATTATTATCTCTGATCCACCTTCTAAGGTTACTAAAGTGCAATATGTTATCATCCAGTCTATCCACCCTCCCTATCACTCCCACTAGTAGGTAAATCTCATAATTGCGTTGGTGTTATAGATTCTCAACCTCTCTATATCTAGGATCAGGGTAACATGTATAGAAGGACCTCAACCGCTTACTCATCACTACCCAATAATTATTAATAATCATTAATGAAACAGTTGAGGTCCAATTCTATATTTAAACCCCCCGGGAAAAGACATCTAAAGAGGTATATCCACCGGGTTTCTCGTTGAGACAGATCCCTTATTCTGTTTGAACCCCTCCACGATGGATATACAATATCTATCCCGCAAAACTGTAGTAGACTGGGGTCCTGGTTATGGTATTCCTTAAAATGGAGGGACACGCTGTGATACTTGAAACCATTTTTTATATTGGTTAAATGCTCAGAAATACGAACCCTTAGTAGTCTTTTCGTGCGTCCTATATAAAACAGGCCGCATGGGCACCACATCAAGTACACAACAAATGATGAATTACATGTGATGAACTCTTTAATCTCAAAAGTTTCATTTGCTCGATTAGTGATACTCTTCGTGCTCCTACTTCTGTTACTCACTGTTCTACAGCATATGCACTTATTGCATGGAAAAAAGCCTTTAAGATTAATTTTAATTGATGGTTGAACTGGAGGGTCAAGAATTTTTTTTACCACCTTGTCTCCAAAGTTGGGGGCCCTCCTATAGATGAACTTAGGGGTTTCTGGTAACATCTCTCCTAGATGTCGATCCCTACGGAGTATGTACCAATATTTTTTAAAAATGGTCTCTATCTCTCTATATTGACTGTGATAGTTCGATATGAAGCTCCATTGGTGTTTTTCCTCAGATCTAATCCTTTCTTTCTTTTTCAAACAGTCCTCCCTTGGTATATTAGCTACCCGTTCTATGACGTCATCCATGGATTTTTCTGAGTATCCTTTCTGGAGGAATCTCTCTTTTAAAACATTTGCCTGCGTATAATACTTCCCTTGTTCAGTACAGTTTCGGCGGACCCTCAAGAATTGTCCCTTCGGGATATTCTTTATCCATACAGGGTGATGACCACTCCTGATGGATAAAAAACTGTTCCGGTCCGTCGGTTTGAAGTATACACTAGTCATCAGAGACTGTTCCTTCCTTTCAATGGACACATCCAAAAAATTGACGCATGTTTCACTAATCTGAGCCTCCAATTTAATGTTGTTATTATTAGTGTTGAGGTATTTTAAAAATTCATCGACGGAGTCTCTAGATCCCTCCCAGATGAACAGGAGGTCATCTATGAACCTTCGATAGAATTTCAACTGGGAAAAAGACTTACTAAAAATGAATCTGTCCTCCCACTCAGCCATGAACAGGTTGGCGAGGCTGGGGGCAAACTTAGCCCCCATAGCCACGCCAACCCGTTGGGAGAAGAAGTGCCCATTCCACCAAAAATAATTGTGTGACATGCAGAAGTTTAGGGCCTGGCCCACAAACCTCTTCTGCATGTCAGGAATGTCCTCTCTCCTGCTCAGGGCCCAATTCAATGACAGGGAGGCGTCCTCATGTTGAATGATCGTATATAATGAGGACACGTCTGCTGTCACTAGAAAGATGTCAGCGGTAGGATTCAAACAGACCTCCCCCAATCTTTGGAGTAGGTCGGTGGTATCTCGTAGATACGCCTTAGTGATTTTTACACTTGGCTGGAGAAACCTATCTAGGTACTCTCCCAACCTCGCCGTGACAGATCCTATCCCGTTTACAATCGGGCGCGCTGGAGGTAGTTTGGCATCCTTGTGAATTTTGGGAAGTGTATATATAACTGGGATCCTACACGCACTAGGGACAAGGTACCTTCTTTCTCTGAGATTCAGGGCGTTAATGGCATATCCCCATTCAACCAGTGAGTTTAATTGTTCCCTATATTTCTCAGTAGGGTCAGTGGTCCGAGGAGGGTGCTAAATAAATTTGGAGTGTACATTGACACTCATAAGTTTATTAGATCCCTCAACATCAAAAAATATTTTCTCAGTCACCCAGTAGTTTCTGCCTATAATGCCATGTCTTCTTCTAATAAAGTTGATAGCGGCCTGAGGAACAAGTCGCTATTTAATCCCCAAAACTCCAATAATCATTATGTTGAGGTATTCAAAAATCTAGTTTTGAAAGATCTAGACACCATTAAAGTAAAAGAGGAAGTGAATCCAAAATATATTAATGAAGGAATCAGGGCACTAGAGAAACGGAACAATATCATTATACGTCCGGCTGACAAGGGAGGGGGGGTGGTCATTCTAGATAAATCTTTTTATCACGGACAACTTTCTAACATGCTTAATGACCGCTCCACATATGAAAGATTAACCACTGACCCTACTGAGAAATATAGGGAACAATTAAACTCACTGGTTGAATGGGGATATGCCATTAACGCCCTGAATCTCAGAGAAAGAAGGTACCTTGTCCCTAGTGCGTGTAGGATCCCAGTTATATATACACTTCCCAAAATTCACAAGGATGCCAAATTACCTCCAGCGCGCCCGATTGTAAACGGGATAGGATCTGTCACGGCGAGGTTGGGAGAGTACCTAGATAGGTTTCTCCAGCCAAGTGTAAAAATCACTAAGGCGTATCTACGAGATACCACCGACCTACTCCAAAGATTGGGGGAGGTCTGTTTGAATCCTACCGCTGACATCTTTCTAGTGACAGCAGACGTGTCCTCATTATATACGATCATTCAACATGAGGACGCCTCCCTGTCATTGAATTGGGCCCTGAGCAGGAGAGAGGACATTTCTGACATGCAGAAGAGGTTTGTGGGCCAGGCCCTAAACTTCTGCATGTCACACAATTATTTTTGGTGGAATGGGCACTTCTTCTCCCAATGGGTTGGCGTGGCTATGGGGGCTAAGTTTGCCCCCAGCCTCGCCAACCTGTTCATGGCTGAGTGGGAGGACAGATTCATTTTTAGTAAGTCTTTTCCCCAGTTGAAATTCTATCGAAGGTTCATAGATGACCTCCTGTTCATCTGGGAGGGATCTAGAGACTCCGTCGATGAATTTTTAAAATACCTCAACACTAATAATAACAACATTAAATTGGAGGCTCAGATTAGTGAAACATGCGTCAATTTTTTGGATGTGTCCATTGAAAGGAAGGAACAGTCTCTGATGACTAGTGTATACTTCAAACCGACGGACCGGAACAGTTTTTTATCCATCAGGAGTGGTCATCACCCTGTATGGATAAAAAATATCCCGAAGGGACAATTCTTGAGGGTCCGCCGAAACTGTACTGAACAAGGGAAGTATTATACGCAGGCAAATGTTTTAAAAGAGAGATTCCTCCAGAAAGGATACTCAGAAAAATCCATGGATGACGTCATAGAACGGGTAGCTAATATACCAAGGGAGGACTGTTTGAAAAAGAAAGAAAGGATTAGATCTGAGGAAAAACACCAATGGAGCTTCATATCGAACTATCACAGTCAATATAGAGAGATAGAGACCATTTTTAAAAAATATTGGTACATACTCCGTAGGGATCGACATCTAGGAGAGATGTTACCAGAAACCCCTAAGTTCATCTATAGGAGGGCCCCCAACTTTGGAGACAAGGTGGTAAAAAAAATTCTTGACCCTCCAGTTCAACCATCAATTAAAATTAATCTTAAAGGCTTTTTTCCATGCAATAAGTGCATATGCTGTAGAACAGTGAGTAACAGAAGTAGGAGCACGAAGAGTATCACTAATCGAGCAAATGAAACTTTTGAAATTAAAGAGTTCATCACATGTAATTCATCATTTGTTGTGTACTTGATGTGGTGCCCATGCGGCCTGTTTTATATAGGACGCACAAAAAGACTACTAAGGGTTCGTATTTCTGAGCATTTAACCAATATAAAAAATGGTTTCAAGTATCACAGCGTGTCCCTCCATTTTAAGGAATACCATAACCAGGACCCCAGTCTAATACAGTTTTGCGGGATAGATATTGTATATCCATCGTGGAGGGGTTCAAACAGAATAAGGGATCTGTCTCAACGAGAAACCCGGTGGATATACCTCTTTAGATGTCTTTTCCCGGGGGGTTTAAATATAGAATTGGACCTCAACTGTTTCATTAATGATTATTAATAATTATTGGGTAGTGATGAGTAAGCGGTTGAGGTCCTTCTATACATGTTACCCTGATCCTAGATATAGAGAGGTTGAGAATCTATAACACCAACGCAATTATGAGATTTACCTACTAGTGGGAGTGATAGGGAGGGTGGATAGACTGGATGATAACATATTGCACTTTAGTAACCTTAGAAGGTGGATCAGAGATAATAATAAAAAATGTGTGTCGGTAGGGTTCTTTTAGGACACCCAGGAGTACCTGGGATGGACCGTAATGGGTTAAGTTTTCGTGTTCATTTTACTTACTTTTTCAACCATTCAGTTTTAATGTTAATTATAGCTTTTTATAGTCATAATAAAAAAGATTTTTTTAAAAAGAATTTTTTTTAAAAGAAATTTTTTTTAATGTTTTTGTGAGATGACACTCTATACCTGCAATATAGAACACATGTAAAGATGACTGGTTATCTGCAATGCCTATGAGATGGGCTTACGGGATTACCGAACAGTTCTCTTGCAGATATACAGTTTCATACTCAACATTTGCCGTAACAGAAGTTTTTAAAATGTATGTTGACTTGCGCACACAAAGCATTGTACACGTATGGTGCGAGTGGAGACACAGGGAGTGCGCAGGCGCGGTGTCATCACTACCGCGCGTCATACGAGAGAGGAGGATATATAAGAAAGATTGCCAGATAGCGCAGCCAATCCCATGAATAAGTCCCTTGTGACGAAACATGTCGGGGCGTGGCTACGAGGCAATCTGACGCGCTAGACGTAGGACGCTGTGACAGGAGGCGCCATACGGGAAAGCGGGGAAGCGGCTCCAGGAGACTCGGGGAACGGGTGAGAGTGTTTCCGAACACCTAGCTGCCTGGGTCCGCCGTGACCACCATACGTCCGTTTACTATTTGGAGAGTGTTTTTTGGTGATGACCATGTTTGCTGTGCTATTCTGCTTGATTCAAATTTACGAAATGTGAGTTCAATGGTGGAGGAGAGTGTTGCTTTTATTAAAGTTCATTGCGTTACTGCACTATTGGTTCGCTTTTCTTTGTTTCATGTGGAGAGTACGCTTGTATATGCTCTGGACATCCAACAGGAATTGAGTGGAAATTATCACTGTATCCCTTACTGTGTGGGAATAGCCTGTGAGCCGAACACGAGAGTGTAAGGCAAAAGTAGCTGGTGAGTTTGCTCGCTGAAGGGGAGTGGAAATCACAGTTCACAGCGGTGTGGTGGAAGATTTTTATTCACTGAAGATCTGTATTATTTATGAATCATCACTTACATCACTACGTCACTACTTATTGGACTTTATGTTACCTACTTAAACATACACTGCATTTTTTTACATGAGAATATTTTTAGATTATTTTTGAGTGATACTTAATAGGTTGTCACCTTTTAGTTTATTGTGGTATACTTACACATGTACACATATTTTTTATATAGCGCTGCTATTTGATTTCACTTGAGGTAAGGGCAGGTTTTAGTGAATCATTTATTAATATTAGATACACTGACTGTAAGGTAGGACAGTCAAAGTGGTCTACAGTATTTTGAAATTTGTGAAAATTAGTATTGCTACACTGGTAACATAACTTGTGATTGCTGGTTGGTATTGCTAGATTACTTGCATGTTTAAATTTTGATAGCAGCTTGGGGTTTCTATAATGTTATGCCCAGGTTGGCTTTAAGCGTTTTGGAAACACTGTGGAAAAGTGTACACTCCTGTTGGAAGCTTGGTGCTCGTGGGAATAAAGGTGATCGATCAGGTAGGTAGGAATTTTAGTCAGAAATAGGAACAAAGTAAATTAGAAATCTCCCTTGCTTATATCCAAATATCGTGAGAGTGGTAAGTACTTTAGTATGTATGTTCATATAATTTGCTAAGTTTTTAAAGAATGAAAGAAGGTAATTCAAATGTGTGTATGTCATTACTTAAGGTGTTAAAAACACTAAAGAAATTAAGAAATACTGTTGCTGTGGTGCATATGGGAAAAACGGGTTTTGGCTATGCGATTTAAATTTGGAACGGATATTTATATTTTTGCTGAGTGTCAAAGGTCTCCCCTTTACTAATATTTGTTTATAGAATTGTAATTATAAGTGCTTAATTTGTTTGCAAGATGTGTAATTGTTTGAAGTACATGTTTAAATACATGTTTAACGTGTTTTGATGACTCTTTGAAGGTAAAAAGAATAGTATTTTGAAGGTTGCAAAAGAATGTGTTAGATGGGCTGGGGAGTTGTGTAAAGAGAGGGAATGTTTTGATGCAAAAACCCTAGTGGTAAGGATAAAGTAAATGAGTTTAAAGGTGTTTTTAATGAAAACATCCTACATTGTGGAGGGTAAAGCAAGTTAAGTTTTGAAGGTGAAGAGTAATGCCGCATACACAGGTGCAGACTTTTCGACCGGACTGGTCCGACGGTCTTTCCGACTGACTTTTGACGGCCTTCCGACAGACTTTTGAACGAACGGACTTGCCTACACACGATCACACCAAAGTCCGACGGATTCGTACATGATGACGTACGACCGGACTAAAATAAGGAAGTGGATAGCCGGTAGCCAATAGCTGCCCTAGTGTGGGTTTTCGTCTGTCGGACTAGCATACAGACGAGCAGATTTTTCGACCGGACTCGAGTCCGTTGGACAAATTTGAAACATGTTCCAAATCTAAAGTCCGTCAGATTTTTGACCGAAAAAGTCCGCTGAAGGTCCGATGGAGCCCACACATGGTCGGATTGTCCGCCGGATTTGGTCCGTCGGACCAGTCCGGTCGAAAAGTCCGCCCATGTGTACATGGCATAAGAGAGGAGTTATTTATGACACTACCTGCCTGGAGTTTGCATGTTCTCCCTGTGTCTGCGTGGGTTTCCTCCGGGTACTCCGGTTTCCTCCCACACTCCAAAGACATGCTGGGAGGTTAATTGGATCCTGTCTAAATTGTCCCTAGTATGTATGAATGTGAGTTAGGGACCTTAGATTGTAAGTTCCTTGAGGGTAGGGACTGATGTGACTGTACAATGTATATGTAAAGCGCTGCATAAATTGACGGCGCTATATAAGTACCTGAAATAAATAAATAAATAAATAAATGTATTAATAAAAGTATTAATGGTCTTGGGATTGCAGTGGAAAAGTTAACAGAACTTACCACTCCTGGGGCCAGGTAGAGCTCACATCTAGAAACTTAGAGACACTGTGTCTGCAGTTAAATCCATTATCGAAGGTGAATTAGTATGCTATTGATATTTCTGCCATACAGGTCAGAGACAAGATACACAGAAGTAAAATTCAGTTTTAAAAACAGGAAGTAACATTACGGAGCTTTTAGAGGTTTAAAGGGACATTGGAAAACATTAATGGTGAAGCGTACCAATGCTAGCAAAGTGTTCATGTTTGCTGTAGCACCGCGGTAAAATTCATTTTCATGTATTTATTGATTATGAAGAATATTTGAACCAAAGGATGGTCAGGCAAGGACTTTCTAGATTGAATAGATGATAGCTGGTTTAATATGAGGAAGTTAATTTTTTTGCAGCCTGTCTCAAATCTCTAATCTCAGTAGATATTGAGACACTTTGAGATATGTATAAGCCCATGTATTAATATAGAGAAAAAAAAGGGGGAACTTGCCATTCAGCATAATATTGTTATATTGTTACTTGTTTTAAATGATTAGCCAAATACAAACCAAGTGTTTTAACACATATAACATTGCAATCTTGGTTCTGATAATTCAACAATAAAGGTCGGAACAGAAAGGTAAGAGTTAAGAGGTTAACCCAAACATAGCTTACATGAAGTATTGTATAGCAGAGTTTTGGAGTGTGTATGTGTGGTACACACAAGTGGTATCACTGGTAGCATTTTTTGAAGCTCATGAACAACTGGTGAACTACTGGTTATTAGTTAAGGGAAAGTTGTGATTAATAGAGAGAAATGCTTAATTTTATGTGTATGTGAATTTTTGTCTTGTCTTGGAATTCCAATTTAGAGTATAAGTTGTTTTTTCTTCTGAATGCAAATGGTTGTTAGGTAGTTGATATATGTCCTATGATCCTGCCAAGACAGAGAGCGTTGCTAAAGTGGGCAGGTGAGAGGGTCAGAGTAGGGTATTCATCTGTGTGTGGTGCTTTAAGAGGATTTAATCATGGATTTGGACAAAGGACAAGTTACTATTTGAGTGATTGCTCCTATCTAAGGTATTGTTTAGCACAATACACAGAGGTACCTATCCACTTGCATAGATCTGCTATGTTGCTTCAAGTGAAAAAAGGGATTAAGCCGCCGACCATGCCTTCGTCATCACTCTTGCGCAAAGCATACTGGTATATATGCATTACATATTCAGCAAGTCCAAGAGACTTGCTGAGGTGGAGAGTGAATGTTAAAGAAGGATATAATTCAGAAAAGTTATCTATAAAAATACATGTTTATTGTTAAAATGTTGCAACTATTAACAGTCTATTCATGAAATGTGTTGGGCACATATTAAGCCCATGCCCAATGCATAGTTACAGTGGGGCAAAAAAGTATTTAGTCAGCCACCAATTGTGCAAGTTCTCCCACTTAAAAAGATGAGAGAGGCCTGTAATTGTCATCATAGGTATACCTCAACTATGAGAGACAAAATGTGGAAACAAATCCAGACAATCACATTGTCTGTCTGATTTTTGAAAGAATTTATTTGCAAATTATGGTGGAAAATAAGTATTTGGTCACCTACAAAAAAGCAAGATTTCTGGCTCTCACAGACCTGTATCTTCTTCTTTAAGAGGCTCCTCTGTCCTCCACTCATTACCTGTATTAATGGCACCTGTTTGAACTTATTATCAGTATAAAAGACACCTGTCCACAACCTCAAACAGTCACACTCCAAACTCCACTATGGTGAAGACCAAAGAGCTGTCGAAGGACACCAGAAAAAAAATTGTAGACCTGCACCAGGCTGGGAAGACTGAATCTGCAATAGGCAAGATTAACTTTTGATATTGACAAAATACTTATTTTCCACCATAATTTGCAAATAAATTCTTTCGAAATCAGACAATGTGATTGTCTGGATTTGTTTCCACATTTTGTCTCTCATAGTTGAGGTATACCTATGATGACAATTACAGGCCTCTCTCATCTTTTTAAGTGGGAGAACTTGCACAATTGGTGGCTGACTAAATACTTTTTTGCCCCACTGTAATTGGGAACAATAAAAGGGGAATGTGACACGTCACTGATAAATTACATGTATGCGCTGGTACCAAATGTTTTTTTTTGAGGAATCTGATCAGATACAAATTTTTAAAAGTAGCATTTCAATTTATGTATAGGGTATTTTGATTATTTCAGTTAGAGTCTGACTTTAAGGACTGCTTTAATTGTAATTGCCTATCCTTACATTATTGAAGTTAAAAGGTGTTTTTTTTTTTCAATATCAGCAAATGTGCTATATTTGTGCAAATGGTTTTAATTGTGTTTGGGCTATATTAACAATGATTGGGGATTTTAAAATGTTTGATTTTATCTTTTTTTGGTTAAATACAAGTTTAAGAATATTATAATTAAGAACTATATATCTATGTTATGGAAAGAATAAGGAAGTTATGTATTCCAGGCTCTATGCCAGAGGAATTGTGGTTAGTGAAGAAAAAGAGAAGTAACTGTGTTGTGTAATCCCAGGGCTTTTTTTCTCAGACAATAGGTGCAGGAACTCCCCTTTTCCAAGTCACCCCTTTTCCCCTACCCACCTCCGAGCACTGACCCTTGGTTCCATCCCCTACCCACCTCCCAGTACTGTCCCTTTTAGACAATACAGAACCAAGTATCATTTTGTGGTGCTAAGTAATTTGTATGGAATTTGGTAATAGTATCAAGAAAAGCAGTAAAATAGATCCCCTTCAGCCAGCAACAATAGATCCAACAATGTACCACCTACAACAAAATCCCCCCCCCAGCAGCAATAGACTCCCGGCAGCATCAACAGATCCCCACACAGCCAGCATTAATAGACTCTCTGGCAGCCATCAACAATAGACCCCTCCCCCAACAGTAGATCTCCTTCAGCAACAACTGACCCCCAGCAACATAAGACCCACCCCTAACAACAATAGGTCCCCCACCAGCAACAATAGACCTCTTCAGATACAATAGACCCCCCAGCAAAAATAGTTCCCCTCCAGCTACAATAGATCCCCCAGCAGTGAGCATCAAAACCCTGCAGCATACCCCAGCACCCCTTGCCATTACATAGTCAGTCCAGGAGGTGCCGGAACTGTGCTCCCCTGTGTTCCAGCTGAAAAAAAGCCCTGTGTAATCCTATGCACTAGGGAAAATATATACTTCGGGGTGAGATAAGGATTTAAAAATATGGAAAAATGTGTTCAAAGGTGTTCATGTTGTGTTTTCTTGTTTTGGGAGTAGAGGTTTTTAGGCCCATGTTCCTGATAATATATATTTCCCTAAAAGTTTGGGGTTAAATTAAAATTGATACGGGGATTTTGGTAAAAAAAAAAGGGTGAAGCTACAAATGTTTGAAGAGTTACTGAAATCAAGTAACCAGGACCAAAATAAATTGCTGCATGTATTGAGTTCATGAGATACTAAAATATTGAGGGGAAAGTTTGTTTAAATAACAGTCAAAGTGACTACTCTGGATATATTTACCTTTTGAATTTCCAGAGTGTCAATCGTGAAGTGTTAATGATGTAATGTTGTTTATCCATCAATGTTTTGTTTGTGGCTGATGATCAGATATATTTGCAAAGTTGGGAGGCTGACTTCTGAGGCAGAATATGTGTTTGGGTAAAATGTTCTGTTCAGAGACCCTCGGGTCCACTTGGGTCCTGGGTAGGGATGAGCTTCGAGTTCGAGTCGAACTCATGTTCGACTCGAACATTGGCTGTTCGCAAGTTCACCGAACAGCGAACAATTTGGGGTGTTCGCGGCAAATTCGAATGCCGCGGAACACCCTTTAAAAGTCTATGGGAGAAATCAAAAGTGCTAATTTTAAAGGCTAATATGCAAGTTATTGTCATAAAAAGTGTTTGGGGACCTGGGTCCTGCCCCAGGGGACATGGATCAATGCAAAAAAAAGTTTTAAAAACGGCCGTTTTTTCAGGAGCAGTGATTTTAATAATGCTTAAAGTCAATCAATAAAAGTGTAATATCCCTTTAAATTTCGTACCTGGGGGGTGTCTATAGTATGCCTGTAAAGGGGCGCATGTTTCCTGTGTTTAGAACAGTCTGACAGCAAAATGACATTTTGAAGGAAAAAACTCATTTAAAACTACCCGCGGCTATTGCATTGCCGACAATACACATAGAAGTTCATTGATAAAAACGGCATGGGAATTCCCCAAAGGGGAACCCCGAACCAAAATTAAAAAAAAAAAATGACGTGGGGGTCTCCCTAAATTCCATACCAGGCCCTTCAGGTCTGGTATGGATATTAAGGGGAACCCCGGCCAAAATTTAAAAAAAAAAATGACGTGGGGTTCCCCCTAAATTCCATACCAGACCCTTCAGGTCTGGTATGGATTTTAAGGGGAACCCCGCGCCAAAAAAAAAAAAAAAAACGGCGTGGGGTCCCCCCAAAAATCCATACCAGACCCTTATCCGAGCACGCAACCTGGCAGGCCGCAGGAAAAGAGGGGGGACGAGAGTGCGGCCCCCCCTCCCTCCTGAACCGTACCAGGCCACATGCCCTCAACATTGGGAGGGTGCTTTGGGGTAGCCCCCCAAAACACCTTGTCCCCATGTTGATGAGGACAAGGGCCTCATCCCCACAACCCTGGCCGGTGGTTGTGGGGGTCTGCGGGCGGGGGGCTTATCGGAATCTGGAAGCCCCCTTTAACAAGGTGACCCCCAGATCCCGGCCCCCCCCGTGTGAAATGGTAAGGGGGTACATAAGTACCCCTACCATTTCACGAAAAAAGTGTCAAAAATGTTAAAAATGACAAGAGACAGTTTTTGACAATTCCTTTATTTAAATGCTTCTTCTATCTTCCTTCATCTTCTGGTTCTTCTGGTTCTTCTGGCTCTTCTGGCTCTTCTGGCTCTTCCTCCGGCGTTCTCGTCCAGCATCTCCTCGGGCCGCTCCGCACCCATGGCATGGGGGGGAGGCTCCCGCTCTTCTCTTCTTCTCTTCTTCTTTTCTTCTCTTCTTCTCTTCTTCTCTTCTTCATTTTCTTCTCCGGGCCGCTCCGCAATCCATGCTGGCATGGAGGGAGGCTCCCGCTGTGTGACGGCGCTCCTCGTCTGACAGTTCTTAAATAACGGGGGGGCGGGGCCACCCGGTGACCCCGCCCCCTCTGACGCACGGTGACTTGACGGGACTTCCCTGTGACGTCACGGGGAATGCCACAGGGAAGTCCCGTCAAGTCACCGTGCGTCAGAGGGGGGCGGGGTCACAGGGTGGCCCCGCCCCCCCGTTATTTAAGAACTGTCAGACGAGGAGCGCCGTCACACAGCGGGAGCCTCCCTCCATGCCAGCATGGATTGCGGAGCGGCCCGGAGAAGAAAATGAAGAAGAGAAGAAGAGAAGAAAAGAAGAAGAAGAGAAGAAGAGAAGAGCGGGAGCCTCCCCCCCATGCCATGGGTGCGGAGCGGCCCGAGGAGAAGACGCCGCGGAGGAGATGCTGGACGAGAACGCCGGAGGAAGAACCAGAAGAACCAGAAGAACCAGAAGAGCCAGAAGAACCAGAAGAACCAGAAGATGAAGGAAGATAGAAGAAAGAAGAAGCATTTAAATAAAGGAATTGTCAAAAACTGTCTCTTGTCATTTTTAACATTTTTGACACTTTTTTCGTGAAATGGTAGGGGTACTTATGTACCCCCTTACCATTTCACACAGGGGGGGGGCCGGGATCTCTCGTCCCCCCCTCTTTTCCTGCGGCCTGCCAGGTTGCGTGCTCGGATAAGGGTCTGGTATGGATTCTTGGGGGGACCCCACGCCGTTTTTTTTTTTTTTTGGTGCGGGGTTCCCCTTAAAATCCATACCAGACCTGAAGGGTCTGGTATGGAATTTAGGGGGAACCCCACGTCATTTTTTTTTTTTAATTTTGGCCGGGGTTCCCCTTAATATCCATACCAGACCTGAAGGGCCTGGTATGGAATTTAGGAGGACTCCCACGTCATTTTTTTTTTAAATTTTGGTTCGGGGTTCCCCTTTGGGGAATTCCCATGCCGTTTTTATCAATGAACTTCTATGTGTATTGTCGGCAATGCAATAGCCGCGGGTAGTTTTAAATGAGTTTTTTCCTTCAAAATGTCATTTTGCTGTCAGACTGTTCTAAACACAGGAAACATGCGCCCCTTTACAGGCATACTATAGACACCCCCCAGGTACTAAATTTAAAGGGATATTACACTTTTATTGTTTGACTTTAAGCATTATTAAAATCACTGCTCCTGAAAAAACGGCCGTTTTTAAAACTTTTTTTTGCATTGATCCATGTCCCCTGGGGCAGGACCCAGGTCCCCAAACACTTTTTATGACAATAACTTGCATATAAGCCTTTAAAATTAGCAATTTTGATTATTCATGTTCGTGTCCCATAGACTTTAACGGTGTTCGCATGTTCGAACAAACTTTTTTCCTGTTCGCATGTTCTGGTGCGAACCGAACAGGGGGGTGTTCGGCTCATCCCTAGTCCTGGGGATAGAAGGAACTAAAAGGTGTTTAAGTTTTGTTGAAATCCTGCTGAAATGAAGGGGGAAAAAATGTTTAGTTAAATATATCGAATCTTTATAATGAAAACTCTTGCTGAGAAACATTTTTATTTCTGCATGCTTTACATATGTTTGAATCAATAAGGAATATTATTTTTAATACCTCCAATCGTTAAGACCTGAATTGATCAGGTAGATTCTGTGATTATTAATGTTGGATGAGGAGTATCTGCCCCAGCCAGCCAGCATTCACCCCTAGCCCCATGCACATGAAGAAATGCCCACCCCATTCATACCCTATACCCCATTCACACCCTGCCCTATACCCTATACGGATGAAGAGATGACTACAGTTTTTACATGGAAATCTTTGTTGTTCATCTTTGTTGTTCAAATAGCATAGGAGGTGCTGAGAAGAGTAAAGGCGGACTCCTGCTGGAAAATGTTCCTGGGAATGACACATTGAGGGTTAGCCAATGACGCAGGCCCAAGGTCTAAGAAATTCCAGTGAGCATCACAAGAGAGAGATTCAGATATGCCAGCCCGAAGACCCAAGTCTAGCCCAATGCATCAGTTCCAGTCTGTCTGTGGATATTGAGTTCTATCCTTACAAAGAGAATCAGGGTTTTTGGGGTGGAGGATTTCTGCAAAATATGGATGAGCACAGAATCAAACCAAACGTTTTGGGAAAAGTTTAGCAGAATGAGAATTATAATGTGGACATTTCATTTTCCTTCCTTTTTATGAGTCACATGGACATTCAGAAGCCATACAAGAGACTTTTTTTTTTGTGCTGGTCTTTGGGACTATTTTTCATTTGGTCTAAGGGCTGTCATGCCTCCCCCACTTGCTTTTATGGACTGTCACACCCCTTCCCCCTTTATATTTCATGGACAATTGCTATGCAGCTGAGATTAAATGTTTACTGTTTTGTATTTTTACATGCTTAGGATGGTGGAGAGGATTGTAATACAAAAGAGAGGATTGTAATACTATTCCCAAACCATTGTAACTCCATTTTAGATTTTAGCACAACAAAACTGCTTGCACAGCACTATACTTATATATATATATATATATATATATATATATATATATATATATATATATATATATCATTGTGGTTTGGTTTGTCCTTTCCTGTTCCCTGTTCTGTAGGCCATGGGACAGGATGCATGACTAATGACTCATAACCAGATGGTCTGTTGATCCGTGTTAACTCATGATAATGTATCTTAAAGGGTCACTGAATACATAATTTACTAACCACACCCCACTCCCCTCTTTCTTTTGGTAAGCTGAACCATATATACGCTGTATACACACTCTAATAAAAGTAGACATTTTACGAATGCACAACCTGCCTCTCGTCTCATTCGGTGTCTCCAGATATCTGAGGGCCCTGTTGGTGTACCTTTACAGGTTGCATGTTTTGAGGTGCAGAGGAGGTCTAGGGCTAGGATTATTGCTCTTGCTCTACCGATTGCGGCGATACCTCGCACGTGTGGTTTGAACATCGTTTTCATATGGGGGCGCTACTCAAGTATGCGTTCGCTTCTGCACGCGAGCTCGGAGCGCATTTAAAAATGTTTTCTTTTCTTATTTATTTTACCTTTTATTTATTTTTTTACACTGTTCTTTTAAAAAAAAATTGTGCCGCTTTTATTCCTATTACAAGGAATGTAAACATCCTTGTAATAGAAAAAAAGCATGACAGGACTTCTTAAATATGAGATCTGGGTTCACAAAGACCTCAGATCTCATATTTACACTAAAATGCAATTAAAAAAAAAATTGTCATTTGAATAAATAAAAAAAAAAATGGCCCTTTAAGAGCTATGGGCGGAAGTGACGTTTTGACGTTGCTTCTGCCCTGCAATGGTATGGAGACGGGTGGGGGGCATCTTCCCCTCACTCGTCTCCACACCCAGGAAGGACAAGCATCCGATCGCCTCCGCTGCTACCAATGGCTCCGGTAAGCTGCGGAGGGCACCAGAGCATGACAGGGGGGTCCTCTCCGGCCGCCAATAAAAGTGATCTTGCGGGGAATCCGCTGCAAAGACCACTATTATTGGAAACCGGAGCGCCCGCCAAAGAAGAGGATACCAGGGTTATGGCAGCTAGCTGCTGCTTTACAAAGATATCCCTCTTCAAATTTAGGATGAATATTGGCATGTGGTGGTCTGGAAGTGGTTAAGTAATTAAGCAGAGACTTTTAATTAAGTAAATTCTAAAAATTGCTAGGTCATATAAGACCCTTAACAAGTTTTCCTGCCAGTCATAAACAGCTTTGCAGGCAGTTACAGGAATCTACATTCCTGTTCAAATTTTAACTGCCTGCTTTAAAAATTATTTCATAAATTGTGATCTGATAAAATTACACTCATAACAAATATCTCTTTGATCTCACCCATGACTATGCTTTAAAATTGGTCACATTAAGAGTCTTAAAAGACATAAATACTGTATATATACTGTGTACAGCCCTCAAAAATTCCACTTGCCTGCATTTTGCGAGTGGATTTTGAGGGCTGGAGAGGAAGGGCTGCCTGGGAGCCGTGGGGGGAGTGTTTGTATGGGAGCCATTCTCCAAGCGATTGGGGGGGGGGAGAGAGAGGAAAGCCCCTGCCCGGATGATCAGGGCGCAGGGAACATAACAGCTTTCATTAGGTAGGCTGCATTGGTGGATACAGGCTGCATTGGTGGATGGTGGTTGCATTGGTGGCACAGGCTGCATTGGTGGACACAGGTTGCATTGGTGGATACAGGCTGCATTGGTGGATACAGGCTGCATTGGTGGCACAGGCTGCATTGGTGGATACAGGCTGCATTGGTGGCACAGGCTGCATTGGTGGATAAAGGCTGCATTGGTGGATACAGGCTGCATTGGTGGCACAGGCTGCATTGGTGGCACAGGCTGCATTGGTGGATACAAGCTGCATTGGTGGCACAGGCTGCATTTGTGACTACAGGCTGCATTGGTGGCATAGGCTGAATTGGTGGCACAGGCTGCATTGGTGGATACAGGCTACATTGGTGGCACAGGCTGCATTAGCGGACACAGGCTGCATTGGCAGACACAGGCTGCATTGGCGACACAGGCTGCATCGGCGGACACAGGCTGCATTGGTGACACAGGCTGCATTGGTGGACACAGGCTCCATTGTTAGGCATGGGCAGGCTGCACTGGTGGACACAGGCTGCATTGGTGGACAAGGGCAGGCTGCATTGTTGGGCATGGATAAAGTTGTTGTTAATATTTATTTTTATATATTTTTATAACTTAATTCTGCATAAAACTTTTAAGTGTCATTTCATGAGATAATTTATAAGGGCGTAACTAGGGACGCGGCAGGGTAGGGGTTGGGCGGGGCAACTGGTGGCGAGTGACCCTTGAGGCCTGGCTAGTAGCCCAGGACTTGAAGTTTTGATATATATATATATATACACATATTTATTTATATTTATTATGTGTATAATTTACACACTATATTACCAGTCTTAGTCCGTAGGGTTCAATATTGAGTTGGCAATTTTTTATTTTGAGAATCTTGAAAACAAGAAACACATCCCAACTTTTTTTTTTTTTTTTTACAAAAATACAAAAAATAAATATTAAATTTTTTATGTATGCATAACATATTGTATAAACGACTAAACATAATAATAATAAAGGCTTACGTCAACCTATAATATATGAACAAATGTTTTCGTTTTTTTTTTCAACTAAGAGCAATATCACTATATATATATATATATATATATATATATATATATATATATATATATATATATATATATATATATATATATATATATATATATATATATATATATATATATATATATATATATCACTAAATAACACAGACATCTTCACAAATTCTACACATTACTCAACTTGATTAACATTCAGATTAACATTCAGACCAAGAAACATAGATTATCATGTGTACGTAGCCTTTCTTCAAAATTTTGTTTTGAAAATCTATTAGTGTCCAGAGAGAAAACAGGGAAAGAACTCAACACCCAGAGATCAACAAACAGCAACTACAGGCCTGATATTCCTCCAGACATCCCGGACATTCCAGGTGTAATATCAGACTACTAAGCTGACTAGAAAAAGAGTGTCCAAATCAAATCCCTTGCGATTCTGCAATGCTCCCTACACCCACTCAGCATAAGACATGCTAGGTAAGAAAGGAATATTCAGAGCCCTCCCCACCTTTTTATAGACTTCTATATTGAAAGGGCACTGAAGCAAGAAGTGGTCCATGGTTTCCACTTCACCCTGACACTCCGCTCTTGGAAAACCATGATTGTCCAAAGAGCGGCACTTCACGTTTCCCCCTTACATAGAGCCTACCGTGGAAAGCGAGCCAGGCCTGGTCCCTAAATTTCAAGGGAATTCGCTCAGAATTTATTGAACATAAACCCTCCCTCATAATATGACCTGGGCAATCTCTTAAGGCCAGTGGTGCATGAAAGACAGTACCCACAATCTTCTCACCCAGGAGTTTCCTAGGGAGGGACCTGATATCCTCCACTGTCACATGCCACCGTCTAAGAATTTTCAGGCATTGGGCAACATGAGCCAGGAGCTTACCATACTCTCCCAATAGCCCAGAAAAGGTCTAAACCAGATCTGTAAAATACCTACCCATCCAGGCGGTCTCTTTGCTAGCATGTTACCAAAATTATGTTTCAAAAACATCAGAGAGAACACAACCGAGTTGACCATCCCTAGGCCACCCTTTCGCCTAGATAGGCAAGTCACATTCCGCTTCACAAGATTTAGCCTCTTCCCCCCATAATAATTGGAAGAAACAGCTATAAATCCTGGTATAGCAGGACTCTGGCAAGATGCAAACAAAGCTGACATAAAGAAAGGTAGGAATCAGGTAGGTCTTAAGTCCACCCTTTCCCTCAAAGAGAGCCGCCACCCTTTCCAGCATTTAACCTTGACATCAGCATCATTCAGCTTGGCTTCCCAATTTGACTTACTGTAATCATCAGGGCAAAACTCGATGCCTATTACTTTGACTTTCTGCTGAAGCCTCGGGAAGGTATCTGGAAGTGCAAAGCTCTCACCTCCCTCGCTCATCCAAAGAACGGCACTTTTATCACGGTTGACCTTGGAGCCTGATGACTCAGAATACTGCTCTATAACTGAGACCACCTCCTGCGCCTCCTCTGTCCCAGAGATAAAGACAGAAACATCATCAGCATATGATACAACTCTCAAGGGCGGCTCACCAGTTACACCCACTGGCACCCTGCACAATGGTCTGCTCTCCACCCTTCTGACGAAGGGGTCGATTGCAAATACGTATAGCAAAGGGCTCAGCGGACACCCCTGGCGCACCCCTGGTCCAACCCTGAAGGGCCGTTAAACCCAACCATTAACAAGCATTAAGCTCTCTGCCTCTCTGTATAAAGTCTTAAGCCATCCAATAAACCCACCCTCCAGGCTATACTTGTCAAGGAGAAGCCAGAGGTGATAAAGTGCTTCTGCCCTGGACCGAACAGTGCTGCTGACGAGAAAGCAATCTGTCTGCTACTGACGACAAGTGCCAGAAAATTATCTTTGCTAGAATCTATCGACGTTAAGAAGGCTAACGTGGCACCAATTCTCAATCATTGAGGGATCCTTGCCTTTTGACAACAGAATCACAGCAGATTGTCTCATGGAGGGAGGGAGCGAAGCCTCTTGCAGGCAGCCGTTAAATACCTCCACAAGATAAGGTACCAAGCTGGATTTGAAAGTCTTATAAAATTCAGCCGTCAATCTGTCTGGCCCAGGTGTTTTCTTAATAGCCAAACCATCTATAGCTTTGACTACATCTTCTGCTGTGATTTCCTCTGCCAAACTTTCCAGCGGAATGTTATTTCCCAGACCTAGTGTAGAATCCAGAAAACTCGACATCTTTGCCCGATCGAGGTACTTCTCCCCCAGGAGATCCAGATAAATAGGCCTTGCGTCCTCCATGATCCCTGACCTGGATTTCGTCAAAGAGCCTGTACTATCCCTTAGCCCAACAACTGTCTTAACTGCTGCGCTTTGTTTGCAGTTCTGATAAGGGTCGGGTGATATTTCCCGTAGTCCCTTTCCAGAACCAAAGAAGCATGCCGGTCATACTGATACTTCCTAAGGAGAAGTTTCACCTCAGAGATTGCCCCTGAATCTCCACCACTAGAGACAAGGTGATCAAGTTTTCTCCACAGCTGCTGGTAGGCAATGTACTTACCAAGCGTTTTCCTCTTTCCCATGGCCTTGAAAAACCCACTAATCCAGCTTTTGGCAAACTCCCACCACTCCGACATACTGCTGCAGAAATCCAGAATGGTTACCTGAGCCTGAAAAGAATCCTCAAAAGATTTTCTTACCTCCTCGTCATCCAGCAGAGCCAAATTCATCCTCCAAATACCCTTTCCTTTAGGTGGCATATCTGAAGCACTGAGAATAACAGACAGCATAAGGTGATCAGAGAACTCCACCATGCGACACTCAGGAGCCAAAATGGCAGAGTCCCCCTTAAAAAAAAAAACCTATCTATCCTGCTCTCACAACTGCCTTGCTTAAATGTGTACCCTGTGCTATCTGGGCTTTGCTTAATATGCGCATCTTCCAGACCTGCTTCCCTGGCTATCGTATTAAGACCTCATCTACATCATTAGCAGTGGCAACTTCCCCCTTCTTCACCTTAGAATCTCCACTAGATGTCTTACGTTGCCTCAGGGAAGGCCCCAATGAAGCTGCCACCTCAAATCTGCACAAATCTGCCCCTTTGGCATCTTCAGCCAATCTGGATGACTTAATTACATTTGGAACACTGGGCACCTGAAACACTGGAGAGGAACACACAACAGAATTAGACACTGACACAGTAGGGAGCACAGACTGGGTAGCAGGCACAAGAGGGGTCACACCTTCAGATTGGGAAACTGACACCTGGGGGGCCCTCAGGATCAGCAGCTGAAACAGCTCCACCAACCCCTTGCTGCCCCCATGTTCCTCCTCCTCCATCCTCAGCAGTTCTTTGCCACCTCCGACTGATTATAGAGGGCTTCAGGGCAAAGGCTATAGGGGTGACCTAACTTGTTACAGAGATTACAGTGAATACTATTGCAGTTCTTTGCAACATGCCCTGACAGAGGGAACATTTCTGCACAGAACATGAGCTTGAAAAATGCCCCTTTTCACCACAGCGATGAAGGTTTGGTTGCCCTGCATAAAAAGTAACAATCCTGTCATGACCTATAAAGACAGACAAAGGGATGTGCTTAACAACATTACACGTGACATGTAGTTTTACTAACACTGTCTATCCTCCTGTCCATATCCCCCATCATCTACAACTTTCCTCAAGGGGGCTTGGACATCCGCATACCTCCCCAACCACACCACCAGATCCGCAGCAGGAATGGACTCATTATGTACTAGAATGGTGACGTTTTTTTATAATGGCTGGCCAGAGACTACTTTGGGTGACAAACCTGTCCATCTTGGGGACTCCTTCTACCTCTGCTCATACCTCTCCCAAAAGACATCTAATCCTTCTGCCTTGACAAAGGAGAGGTCATACTCATATGACCCAATTGGGCTGGTAAGGGCAAAAATCTCCTCCGCTTTAAAACCCATCCCCAGAATATGGTCCACCACATCTCTCCTATTTGGGGGGGGGGCTTCTCCAGTCCACCTCAATTGGACCACATTGCGGTGTTTAAAGGAGCTACCAGATGGTGTCAGATTGACCCGACCTTCACTCACATCACTCCTACTGACCGCATAATAACTGGCCCTGCTTACCCTCGGGACAGGTTCAGCCACCGCTGCGGCATAGGAAATAACCGCACTCCTTGCAACATCCCGCACATCACTTTTAGTTACAGACCCCTCTTTAGATAAGGTAGAAACAACATTATTGTCAGGAACAGATGGAGCAGAGACTGACACAGAAATATAATTTATATTACCCTTAGTAATTCTTATTTCATTACCAGTAACTAAAGGGTTACCAACAGTGGAGATTTCCTTATCAGCACTCTTCACAACAGAGTCTGCACACCCTTCACTGGCTTTCTGTACACAGATGGGAGTCTCAGCCAGGAGATGAGCTTGCTCTCCGCTTCCCTCTGCGCCATCCATAGGAATTACACCTCTATTATATTGTATAGGCAAGTCATGAACAAAAACAGCTTTTTCTGTCACCCAATGTTTCAAAGGTTTTGAGGGGACATCATTATCCTCTTCTTCATCCTCAGATGATCCAGACATGGCAAACTTGCGACCATGCAAAGGCGATTCCATTTCTGTAATTAACTTTAGCATACCTAGTCCCATCACAGGCTCAGATGGATCATCTTGCTCCATAGCCTCCTGCTACGGTGACAAGGGCACAGAACTTCCTTGGCCCGATGACATACTGCCAGTCAAAACACCTGACTGCTGATCACCCGCAGCCTGTCTGCCAGAGCTTTCTCCACTTTCTGCAGGCATACTGATACTTGGCACGGGATGCAAAGATTTTCCAGTGTGCTGTTCAGAAACACAGTCCAAGCCCACAGAAACATTTTTGCATTGCACAGACCTTAAAACAATATTATTTATTGCACAAAATTAAAAACACTTACAAGATATAAGTGGGAGTAATGCTCGTCATAAGTATGTAGTCCTGGCAGTTCTACTGCATCCCACAGGCTCCTCGCATGATCCGGGTAGCTGGGAGAGGTTCTGGTGTGATGTTGTGCTGAATAGCTGTACATTAAGGATGAGCTCCGGTGTGTTTGCACACCCCACATGCAGAGCCCGCCAGGAAGTCGGCACTGCGCTGCTCTAATCACAGGCAGTGAGACACTGTCCCGATGCGTGGCTGCAGAGATCGGAAAATATCTCACTGCCTGTGATTAGTGCAGCGCAGTGCCGACTTCCTGGCAAGCCCTGCACATGGGATGTGCAAACACATCGGAGCTCATCCTTACTGTACATTCAGGAAAAATAGGAAGTAGTCAGCTCCATGCTGTCCAGCTTGAACAACAGGCCAGAGAACAACAGGCCAGTAGAAGGAGCTGTGAGCTCTGAGCACATAGCCTTTCATTCCACAGAGACAGTCCTGACCCCTTCCTCCCGCCCCCTGCTGGTGATATCATTTCCTCTTCCAGTTCAAGCTGGACAGCATGGAGCTGACTACTTCCTGGTTTTCCTGGATGTATAGCTATTCAGCACAACATCACACCAGAACCTCTCCCAGCTACCCAGATCATGCGAGGAGCCTGTGGGATGCAGTAGAACTGCCAGGACTACATACTTATGACGAGCATTACTCCCACTTATATCTTTTAAGTGTTTTTAATCTTGTGCAATAAATAATATTATTTTAATATTACACTTAGAGGCGCCTCAACCCCCCTTGTTTCTTTTACTCATAAACCTTGTGGACAGCCTTCCCAGAAGGGTTGAAGCTGTTATAGCTGAAAAGGGTGGGCCAACTCAATATTGAGCCTACGGGCTAAGACTGGGATGCCATTAAAGTTCATGTAAAGGCAGGTGTCCCAATACTTTTGGTAATATAGTGTGTGTGTTATATATATATATATATATATATATATATATATATATATATATATTATTGCTGGCTTGCAAAACAGGGTAATTTGAAAATATGAATACAGTTAGAAAAATTGGCATGAAGGGAGTGTCTTTTGATCTATCATGACATCCCCTCAGCCTTTTTTCTCAGGCCCTTTCATTGGTTATGTCATTTCTGTAACCACCCTCATTAGGAACCAGAAAAGATCCATATTGTAAGAATTAGGGATACACTTCCATCTAACATTCGTCCATTTTTTTTTTTCATTCACTCTTCTTGGGTCCTGCCAGTCCTGATGCCTAGGCCTGAGGTAGTCAACATGCTGCCCTAAACACACCTGATAAATGTCACCCTTTTATAAACCCTGCGCATTGTGTCATCTGATCCTTTTACTAATAACTGCTGACAGAATGTGCTTTTAGAAGTTGCATAAGGTGTGTTTATACACAGTACTACTTTTCAGCTGTACAGACCACTAAACAAGAGAAAGATGAGATGTTTTTATCTTACTTGAATTGTAAAGTGCCTTCTGACTCTTCACACCACCCCCAACATGCCAAAAAAGTCCCCTTTTTCTAAATGTAGTCACAAATGCCCAACAATAGACCAAAGAGGGAAACAAAATAGGCAAAAAACTATCACAGCTTGAAAATGTGAAGGCTTGGTGCTGCGTCTTCTAACCCAGCTGTCTTGGGACTAATCCACAAGTGTGAATATTGTAAATACAGGACCACCTTTCTCACAAAACCACTACTTTACTTAGTACATCTATCCTTTGTTAAATTAAGGGATTTTGCCTGATATTTTAAACCTCAATTTCAGGTATAGATTGTATAGCATAGTCACAATGGTCCAGCTTTGAGTAATGTAAGTATGCACATTCTACACCTGTGGGATCCCAGTGTAGGTGGCTCTAAGATACCTACATGGCTAAACTCTTGTCGTTGAGGCCCTCCAGTAAATGAGCCATCCTGGAATTGAACTATAAACCGGTTCCAAGTCCTGGTGCTCCATGCAGATGCCTATGTCTGCCACACATGTGCACAATGGCGGTTCCTAGAGGCTCTTCAGTCTATCCTTTGATCCACCTCCAACTCCCCACATTCTCAGATCACACTCTCACACAGGGCCCTACAATTTATCATGGTTGCAGGTTAGGGATCTCTAGATCTAACCGAATGTCACAGGCCCATGAGACAAGGAGGCCCAAGCCAACTGACACATGACACACTGAGGGGGAGTTACTCTTGCATCGCCAAGAGGGCGACCACATCTCCTAAACACCACCAGCTCCTTGGCTGATCAGGCTTGCACCTAATACATCATAGTATTTCCTCATTTTGTACTTTTCTCACCTTTTTTGTCAGCTGTGCATTGCAATTCCTTTATAAGCCAACTCTGGGCAAATAAAAAAATTATACCTCGCAGAGGGACTGCCTTCACTGCAAGGGTTAATTGCTCATTTATACCTGGGGGAAATAAAAGGAAATATACCCTCCACCCCTACCTGCATCTAGACTAATCCCCACAGTGCCTGCATCCCCACAGTGTCTGCATCTCCACGTTCCACTGGTCTAGGGTCCTGATATCATCAAGACAAGAGCAGGGTCCATAGCTCTACTTAATGTGAGGACGCTGAGGGACAGCCCACTGCCAGATGATGGGGGAGCACCACCTGCTGTGGGAGCAGAGGATCAGGTAAGTAAAATGGTTTCTCTTCTCTCCTGGACAAGACAAGAATTTATTCCTTGCAGTGTGGGCACAACCTCACTGCAAGGGATACTTTTCTATATTGCTCAGAGTTGGGCTTTAAAACAACTTCCTTGATTTCTTTTGCATGTATTGACAATGATAATGCATTGCAGTGGCTTTACATAATTTTACTTTACATTTTACTGTGCATCTAGAATCAGTTTACACATATTTACTTTCATAGGGTTAAGGGAACCATGTGATTGGCATTACAGTTCCAAAGCATGTGGCAGTAACAGTTCCAAATACCGCTAACACAAAGTTCAGACTACATAGTAACACTTTACATAATATGGCTAGGATAACTTATCAAAGTCTATTCTGGAGAGTTTGCCCTGGTGCTCGCTTATTTAACAAGGTTCCTGGTCATCTCCTTTTCAGGTCTTAGGTCTCATGGCACTCTAGTCTTGCAGCCTGCTGCTCTCTCTGCACACTGATTAAAAACAGCACCTCCTGCCACCTTATAAAGGAACAGGGCTAAGCTACTCATGAAGACACACCTTAAGGGAAAGAGGTTAAACATTAATAGGGAACATCTGCCTGGAAGCTGGAAATTACTGTGGTAGTCACCACTATTACAGTGATCACTGCTACCTTCCAGGTCCTGTTCTGAGTAGCTGCCCTTCTGCATAATGAGAAAAATAGGGAAAATTTGCCCGAAATTAGAAATAAAAAAGCTGCAAACTTAAAGCAGATGTTCACTATTAATGTTTAACCTCTTCCCCTTAAGGTGTGTCTTCATAAGTAGCCTGGCCCTGTTCCTTTACAATAAACTACCTTATACAGTAAGATGATATAACAAAACATGAAAGGTTAAACAATGTCCATAAAGTGCATATAGACAGTGATAAAAATTAGTCCCATAAATTCCAGGAAGCCAAGAAGATCCTCTTCAATGTATGAAGCATATAAACTTCTTCCTCTGGAAAGTGCCTACTATGTCCACCAACACTAAATGGCAAGATGTAGGCTTACAATGACCCCATTATTAAGAGAGGTCACAAATAGCTTCATCCAATATGTTCAGGCCTTAATGGTGTCTCCCCACATACATCCCAGGACCATCAGCAAACAAGATAACTAATACAGCATGTTCGATCCCCAGCGACACATACTAATGTAAAGGCTAGCATATAAATGCTCCTCATTGTGTAAAATATCATCTGGAACTTTTATTGAACCTAATGTGAATGGTTCCCAAGCACAGCGAGTAACTTCTGTATTCATTACACAGAATTGCAGCCACTTGGCACAGAACCCAGAAGATAGCGTCGATCAATGTAGTAGAAGAGACTACTACAGTGATTTCCAGCTTCCACAGGAATCCCACACGTAGGGAATATGCATACTTATGTCACGTACTCCAAGCTGGACCAATGTAATTATGCTATGAAATCCATACTTCGAGACAAGACTTCCTATCTCATACCCAGAACACATTTTAGTCTATCTGATCAGCACAATGTATTCTAGCAATGAATACAAAGCTTCCTCTGATTGGCTGAGTCAGAGATGCAGGCTGTTGATGTCACAACCTCTGACTCATTCATTGCTAGAATACATCACTTTCTCTGATTGGCTGAGCGCAGATCAGGTAGACTCTAGTGTGTTCCGGGTATGAGACAGGAAGTCTCAGCTCGAACCCAGAACACAGTGCAGTATGCTGTATGTAGAAAAACAATGATAAAATTGACACTGTGGCTACACCACATAGAAAATTGCCTAAAAACGAGAAATTGAAGGATTACAATTCCTCAGTCAGACAATATACACCATCACCTCAAAAATTTAAATAGGGACCTGTTCCTCTGAATTCAGGGCAAGCAGTAAGCCTTCAATGAGGAACAGCCGGTATTATCAAAAATATATAAATAATTCTTTATTGAAAATTCCACATAAACACTGAAAAATGGGAAAAAATAATGAAACCTCCAACACATTCAATAAAATTAGAGTGTCTGAGGACACAGATGGCCACCACAAACAGACATATACTCCTCACAAAAATCATGGACTACTATTCCACATTGATGGATCCTGGTGGAAACAGAGGTAAATATAATCACAGAGCTGATTGCTCAAATAGATTTGGTGAATGCTACACACTAAGCATTTGACCATTCCACAACTGAATTGGATATTGGACATTAGTGGATAGTCCAGAAATTAGCCCCTGATAAGGAAGATTAGAAACAGCACATTTTCAATGAAAATAAAGTACGCAATTCTGATGGTGTATGCAAAGCAGGGATAAGAACGGCTGGAGCAAACAGGGTTCCCGCAGGTAGCAAGATGGACGGTGGTTGTCCACGAAGCTTCTGTTACTGGTGGGGACAGACTCCTGGGTCTCTATAGGGCAGGTGTGTGTATGTGTATGTGTGCACTTCCCAGCTGGGAAGGAAGGAATCAATACAGCTCACCACTCTCCCAGTGTCCAGATCATCCATGACCGTCAGACAGTCAGACCACCATTTACCATTTTTCAGTGTTTATTTGGAATTTTCAATAAAAAATTATTTATATCTTTTTGATAATACTGGCTGTTCCTCATTGAAGAATTACTTGGGAAAGCTTTCCTTTCTTCTCCTTTGTAGTATGCTGTATGTAGCCTCAGCTACATACAGTGCATACCGCACATCCAGCGGCCTCACATGTGAGGGATATTTAGCTTGTCCCAAACTATGTAAAGTGTAACAAAAGCTGGAGTTCAGCTTTAATGACAGCTGAAAACAATACAGAAATTTAAACTGAGTTTGAAATTTGATTGAAGCCCAATTTAGCTTTCAGCTTAAACTAGCTAAATACATTCTAGGTGCATCAAAACTAAAGGTGTTCAAAGACTTATGCCGCGTACACACGGTCGGACTTTTCGTCTACAAAAGTCCAACGGACGCTGACGGACTAAAGCTGGCTGGTAATCCGATCGTGTGTGGGCTTCTCCGGACTTTCAGCAGACTTTTTCAGCCTCAAATCCGACGGACTTTAGATTTGAAACATGCTTCAAATCTTTACGTCGTAACTACGACGGACCCCGAAATCCGCTCGTCTGTGTGCTAGTCCGACGGACAAAAACCCATGCTAGGGCAGCTATTGGCTACTGGCTATGAACTTCCTTATTTTAGTCCGGTGTACGTCATCACGTACGAATCCGTCGGACTTTTGTGTGGTCGTGTGTAGGCAAGTCCGTTCGTTAGAAAGTCTGCTGCAAGTCCGCCGAAAGTCCGCCGGAAGTCCGCCGGAAGTCTGTCGGACAGGCTGTCGGACTTTTGTAGACGAAAAGTCCGACCGTGTGTACGCGGCATTACAGTTTGTTTTTGTACAAATCTGTCACAGTAGCAAAGCCTAAACCCGGCCAGCATGCTGCAGAGAAGGAAGCAGTGATTATTTTGCAGAGATCTGACATGCCCACTTATGAGTCCGAACCAGAACTATCCAATCAGCAGGGAGCATGGGCTTTGTGGATTTCAGAGCTATAGGTCTGGCTCAGCAGGGGGCATGGCAGACCTCTGCAGGGAAACTACTGCTTCCACACAGAGAACAAATGTCCAACTCTGCAGCTGCTCACAAGGGACAGGCCTTTCTATTCAGGGAACTGCTGCTTTAGAAAAAAAAATAATTGTAAGACATTGTACACTTTTTGTTTTGATGCACCAGATTCACGTACATGTATGTGATTATGTTCAATTGGTTATACCGGGGTTATGGCTGAAGCTTTATGCCATAATCTTGGCTTTCTTTTCAGCCGGTGATGCTCTTTCATCTAAAAGCGATCCTAGTGGCCCACCTGCACCACTCCTGGCTAAATATTATATTTTTCCTTTAAAGTGCCCCCACCCCCCCCATGCTCGCACGCAGAAGCAAACGCATACATCTATAAAAGTGTTCATACCACACATGTGAGGTATCACTGCAAACGTTATAGCGAGAGCAATAATTCTAGCATTAGACCTCCTCTGTAACTCTAATTTGGTAACCTGTAAAAAAAAAGCGTCGCCTATGGAGATTTTTAAGTATCATAATTTGTCATCATTCTACGAGCGTACGCAATTTTGAAGCGTGCAATATTAGGTATCTATTTACTCGCCGTAACATCATCCTTTATATTTTACCGAAAAATTGTATATTATATTGTGTTTTTTTGCATTTAAATTAATTAAAGCGTATTTTTCCCAACAAAATTGTGTGCAAGAACTGTGTGTCATAAAATATTGCAACAACCACCATTTTATTCTCCAGGGCCTCTGCTAAAAAATATATAAGGTTTGGGGGTTTTAAGTAATTTTCAAGCAAAAAAATGCTGATTTTTAATTGAAACAAAAAGTGTCAGAATAGGCCTGGTCTTCAAGTAGTTAAACTGAGGTTTCAATTTGGCTTTAGAGCATATATACAACCAAAGCTTTTCGACTTTTTTAGGGGAAGAATTAGAAAAACTCTTAGGTTTTTACTGGGGCTCTGTAAGGGCTAATTCACACTATGTGCGGAGAGAGACGTTTTACTGTATGGTAAAATGTCTGTTACTGCAAGGACACACAGGAAACAATAATTTCCTTATTTCATATTATAATATTATTTCATATGTCCTAGGACTGCACTGCAGCATGCTGAGATAAAATGCAGACAATTGCCATGCATGAAGTGTATGTTTTGTACACTTCACATAAAATTTCACAGACAGAAAGATTAATCTGACAGGGTTGAGTAAATCAATGTGGGAGGAAATAGAAGGTAAGTATTAGATGCTGCGGGGGTTGGCTTTAAACTGAACCTGTTTCTTTGTCTTGCAAAGGGGAAAACCTAGTTTCACATTAAAACTGAAACATTTGAGTTGAGTCGAGACAGCTTTTAACACCTTTGCCTTGCTAATAAGGAATATTGATTAATATAATATAATAATTAATTAATAAGGAAAATGACCTTATTATCAGTCCAGTACTTATTACCCTCCCAGCTTACATAGCACAGAGAAAGCATGTGCAATGAACCAGATAGTGGAGCAGAGCAGCACACCTGTTAGGCTTACTTTATTATCCTGAAGCAATCTTTATATCCTCTCCTTTGGTGCTGTGTTATACCTGTGTTATTCAGTGCAGAGATCTCAACTGTCTAGTTGCGTAAGACAAACCAGTAACAGCAAGAGTTGATATAACAGCTATACACTTCCGGTTAGTGGGACCATTTCTCACAAGAAGTGTGAAGATACCCTGAAATGGCCATTGGTTGCTGAGGAACTGACTGCCTCTACTATTTTATATATTCAAAATCAGGTCAGTAATTTTAATGACAAAATGCTCATCTAATTTGCTCTAGGTGCTAATGATGGATAGTACAGAGAAAGCAAATAAATGCAAAAAGGGCCATGCATTAGTTTACATTTTCAGAATTAGACATAGTAAAGAAGGCTTAAAACCCCTTTCAGTTTATATTTTCTCTCTCTGTGCCCTTTTAGGAAGTTGTCTCTTTGTTTTTTGTTTTAGAGACGCTAAAGGAAGGGAGAGGAAATGTTTACATACAGTATCTCACAAAAGTGAGTACACGTACAGCCCTCACATTTTTATAAATATTTTATTATATCTTCTCATGTGACAACACTGAAGAAATTACACTTTGCTACAATGTAAAGTAGTGAGTGTACAGCTTGTATAACAGTGTAAATTTGCTCTCGCCTCAAAATAACTCAACACACAGCCATTAATGTCTAAAACGCTTGCAACAAAAGTGGGTACACCCCTAAGTGAAAATTTCCAAATTGGGCCCAATTAGCCATGTTCCTTCCCCGGTGTTATGTGACTCGTTAGTGTTACAAGGTCTCAGGTGTGAATGGGGAGCAGGTGTGTTACATTTATGTTATCGCTCTCACTCTCTCATACTGGTCACTGGAAGTTCAACATGGCACCTCATAGCAATGAACTCTCTGAAGATCTGAAAAAAAAGAATTGTTGCGCTGCATAAAGATGGCCTTTAGCTATAAGAAGATTGCCAAGACCCTGAAACTGAGCTGCGGCATGGAGGCCAAGACCATACAGCGGTTTACCAAGACAGATTCCACTCAGAACAGGCCTCGCCATGGTCGACCAAAGAAGTTGAGTGCACGTGCTCAGCGTCATATCCAGAGGTTGTCTTTGGGAAATAGATGTATGAGTGCTGCCAGCATTGCTGTAGAGGTTGAAGGGGAGGGGGGTCAGCCTGTCAGTGCTCAGACCATACACTGCACTCTGCATCAAATTGGTCTGCATGGCTGTCATCCCAGAAAAAAACCTGTTCTAAAGATGATTCACATGAAAGCCCGCAAACAGTTTGCTGAAGACAAGCAGACTAAGGGCTTGGATTACTGGAACCATGTCCTGTGCTCTGATGAGATCAAGATAAACTTATTTTGTTCAGATAGTGTCAATCGTGTGTTGTGGCAACCAGGTGAGGAGTACAAAGACAATTGTGTCTTGCTTACAGTCAAGTATGGTGGTGGGAGTGTCATGGTCCAAGACGACCACTGCCTTGCTAAAGAAGCAGAGGGTAAAGGTGATGGAGTGGCCAAGCATGTCTCCAGACCTAAACCCTATTGAGCATCTGTGGGGCATCTTTAAACGGAAGGTGGAGGAGCGCAAGGTCTCTAACATCCACCAGCTCCGTGATGTTGTCATGGAGGAGTGGAAGAGGACTCCAGTGGCAACCTGTGAAGCTCTGGTGAACTCCACGGTCAAGAGGGTTAAGGCAGTGCTGGAAAATTATGATGGCCACACAAAATATTAACACTTTGGGCCCAATCTGGACATTTTCACTTAGGCGTGTACTCACTTTTGTTGCAAGTGTTTTAGACATTAATGGCTGTGTAACAAGATATAGGAAAGGAAAATGGGAATTTAAATGAGGCATGACTTTGTAATTAGTAAAATTATGAATGAAAGTCTAAGAATTGTTTTGAATAGATTTAATTTGTTTTGGTGTCATAATCCCCTAGGGGTAGTCCAAGATATTTTTAAGCATAATAAAATAGATATATAGACAATACATCATTTTTAATATATACATAAGAAGAATATTAACATGATAATTGTAATAGTAGATTTCATGCAAACAATTAATCAATGGACATAATTAATACAATAGATACAATTAGATGTATAGATACAATTACAGATCATAGGTGAAAAAAATCACGTAATAATTATATAAGCAGTAGATGATGATGATGATGATGATATTGAAATTCATGATTGAGATAAACTTGTATAGGCACCCATAGTTGTATATCAAACGCCTTTCATGGCTGACTGCAAATCATCAGGGGTAGAATGCATATGCATACTGGAAAATCAAATAAATAAATGACTATTAATATACAAAGCCCTCGATTGAGGGGGAAGTGTCAAATACACCCCCTTTCCTAAAGATAGAAAAAAATACGCAAGTAGGACCCAGCTCCAGTAGAGGAATGGCATGGTGATCTGGAAGTGTTTGTCCCAACCGGGGTTGAGGCAGGGTAACATCCATCCCCCGAAAGGAATCAGAGAAAGGGCCAGGAGGAACAGTAGCCATGGAACAAACCAGACAGTCACGTCATATATCCAAAAGGTATTGTGTGTGCATATTTGACCCAAATCTACGAAAAATCGTGCATGGAAACAAAAACTAAAAAAACAAAAAATGTGTGACACAGGTCAAACATGTAGATATTTAAATGAAGGATAGCATGTGTGTGAAGAAAGTGTGTACCAATTGATATGTGGGACCTCACTGTATGTTTGATAAAATATGTATGGACATTATGAAAGTAAATAGCACACCTAAAAGGGTGTGCAGGTAGGCAGAAAATGCACCAACAGAAAATGTGTATAGGGAGTATTAAAAAAATGACCCACCCATGATGGTGTGTGAGTGAACAACAAGTAAATTTAAAAGGTGTGTGCATGTGTGTGTGTATATATATATATATATATATATATATATATATATATATATATATATATATATATATATATATATATATATATATATATATATATATATATATATAAAACCCGTCTCCTATGTGATATGTGTTTGACTCAGAGTGTTCCCTTCCTTGAGATAAGTTTTGAAGGAGTGAACTTTCGGCTGGCCTCAGCTGATATACCCCCGGTCCTGAGCGGGTCCCCACCAATGTCAAGTGATGCCATCTAAACAGCATAGAGGAGGTGAGGGAGCCCACCACCCGGGGTATATAACATCCCGGTAGGTGCCTGCTCATCCTGCTGCGGAGTGAGGTGGAGAAACCACACACGGCGGCGTCAATTTGCGCCACATGTGGGGCATGCTTGAACATGACGCCAATGCGGTGAGGTCAGACCCCCCCCCATCATGCAGCTAGGATGGGAGGAGGGGAGAGAGTTGGGTCCCCGGAAATGAGACAACCAAGTGTCCAGGCCTGCCGCCCATGATCTGGGCTGGCTAAAAAATGGTGAAGGGGGGTGTCCTTAACCTCTTGCCGACCAGCGCACGACGATGTACGTTGGAACAATGGCACAGCTGCGCAAATGGGCGTACCTGTACGTCCCCTTTAAGACGTGGCTTAGTGGGTGCGTGCGCCTGCCGTGTACTTCGTGACCGTTCTCGCGGGTCCCACGGACTCGATGTCCTCTGGAGGCCCGCGATCGTGACACGGAGCGACAGAACGGTGAGATGCTTACTAATGCATGGCTCCTTTTGCATTTATTTGCAAATATTTACTAAAATGTGAGGGGTGAACTGAGGAATTCTCCTCTTAGGCTGGCCATATACATATAGATTTCTTTCAAGATTTCTTTTTTAAGTCTGCATCTGATTGGATGCAGGCACTGTTCCGACAATTTTCCACCTGACTCCTTCTAATTTTTCAATTGAAAGATGTCAGGTGAAAGGGTGTCAACAGGGTTAGTTGGAAATGGCCCAAAGTTTGCTCAGTGGCCAACTTTAAAAAGTTATTACCAAACAAATGTCCCCTTTGGAAGCTTTATCTTATCTTTTATCTAGTTCTGGTGACAAATGTAACATTTTGGATTGCTCATCAGTTTCTGTCTTAATGACAATGGTCACCTGGTGAAATAAAGTTACAGGAAAAAAAAACACTATATACAGAAATAAAGTTCTTGTCCTTTCATCTAAAAAAAATAAAAAATAAAAAAACATTTCTACATACACTTTAAGTTGACAATAACTCTATTACTAATTTGCCTACCTTATGTTTAGTTTACACTTGCAGTTGGGATGCAGCAAAAACATACAGTTGAGACACAGTTTTACAGCTCCCCCTAAACTACAAAGGCAGGTGTATGGAGGTATAAATATGACGTGGCCACAATGCTTGCAGTGAATGGGGTGCGGTACCACCGTGCATTTATGTAGGCTTTTGGGGGTCCTCGCAGCCTGTCAAACGTCTTCTGAAGAGTGATCCACCTTGGATTACTCATCAGAGGACCAACTCAAGTGGACAGAAGTCCTAGTGCCATAAATTGTTTTTAAGGACATATAAGGCTTTGCTTTAATAAATAACCTGCTCACATTTTATTATGCACTTACAAATTAGTTTACACATTTTTATGCATTTTATTTATTTTTGTACACAAACTAATACTTTGTCACAATGTATTTCTTTCTCTGCATAGGAGCTTTAGATGGGCAAAGAGGGAGAAGGGCGCTGGACATCTTATGGCGGAGAAGATTATTTGCAAACCAACTTCCAGTGATAACCATAATTGGCTGTCATGGTGGTCACATAGTCACACAGCTGAAGGTAAACTAATGTCCTTATGGCATGGGCAGCTGTGCTAGGGAACATTAATCTAAAAGTGCAGTCACCTAGAGGTTAAAAGCAAACCTCTGAACTTAACATATTTGGTAAAGTGTCCCAATGTTTTTATAATAGATATCTCTTTATGCCTGCAGGGTCTGGGCAGAGCGTGGGGCAATCAAATAGGCAGGCAAGGCAAATAGTGATCGGAGCTGGGATGGTAAAGCACTGACCTTCTTCCTCTTGTTCCTGGCCCCTTTCATACGTTTAGACCATCTGACCAGTCAGGTAAAGACAGGCTGGAAGGTAAACTACCATTTCTCTGAGCTTTATGCATATTCTGAAGATCTTGGGGCACTTTAGATATATTCTATGGATAACTGTAGACACCTGCAGGAAAGGGGTCTCAAACCACTTTGAACAAGATATGTGTGTGGGCCGCTCAGGCTGTATGGGAATAAAGTCTTGTGGCCAATGCTGTGAGTGCTGGTTGGGAAGGGAGCTCTTTTATGCTCCAGGCAATGGTAAAAAGTGGTTGGGTGTCCCGGGAGCTGCACATCAGGTCAAAACCTGCTGTATGATAGTGAATGTCAGGCCACACCCCCAACGTGTTTCCCCCCCACCGGAGCTTACTCATAGGAATTCCCATGGGTAAGCTCTGGTGGGCGGAGTGAAATGCGTTGGGGGCATGGCCCTACGGGGGTCCAGGCTGAGACTGCCACTCGCTATCATACAGCAGGTTCTGATGTGTGGCTCCCGAGACACCTAACTCGTCATAAACCACTTTACCAAGTAAGGCGATTCCATGGGTTTGTTATTATCTTGCACTGGGATGATATGGATGACTAATCAAATACAAGAATTAGCGTAGTAATTTTTTTCCCACTTATATTTTGTGCAATAGTGTTCAGTAGAGTACTTTTATAAATAAATGTTACTCCATGTAGTCTTACAAGTTTATAAGGGACGTTTAGATTGCCACCATTCACAAGCTATGAATGAAAGTGGATGTCTAATAGAGGACATAACTTCTTTGATAAATGATTGACTTATTTTTGGTCAGTAACCTCCAATAGATAAAATTGATCTAACATAACATCTGATTGATTGAAAAATGATTGTATTGATAACAAAGTATCTCAGTGTTGTGTTTGATGCAAAAAGATCAATAATATTCAGCCCTAGCTGAATTATTCAGTTTGATTGAATCTGATCGAAACTAGGTCTAAATCGATTGGAAGGCAAGTTATGGCTAAACGATCGTTTGTGGAAATGATTGTTTTGATCGAATCGCATATCAATTGAAGTGTTTAGGGCCACCATAAAAAATCTTTTAAAAGGGGAAGAATAGGTTCCCTATTATTTGTCAATATCCCTGGAACATCAGCAAACAAGATACCTTACACAGCATGTTTGATCCCCAGTGGCACAAACTCATGTAAAGGCAAGCATATAAATGCTCCTCATAGCGTAAAATATCATCTGGTACCTTTATTGAACTTAAAATTGCACAGACATTGCATACAAAAACAATGCGCATTAAAAATTCACCAAAGTTGTCAAAACCGCAATTACTTCCGGTACGCATGGCTTCAGCAGGAGGCTCCGTCCCATGCGTGTCATCATAGTAACAACAGGCATTCTCTGGCTGGGCAAGGTAGAGAAGCAGGGCAGTGACTTCACAATTTTTCACAATTTTCCCCTTGTTCAATAAGTGAACACCTTTCAGAAAACTACAAGGCATTATGTGAATGACACCTGTGCAGAGCGATCAATCCCCTGAAGAAGTCATGTGGGTGTGACATAACGCGCAGGGCGAGAGCGGAAGTGTACCGGAAGTTACGCCAGTTAGGATACGAGTTTCTGCACTCGTGGATTTTTGCCAGTTTTCGGCTTTTAAATGTGAGTTGTAGCTGTCTCTGTTTAATAAATCCATTTTTTAAACGTTGTCACACTACAAGAGTATTCTTTTTTACACACCCATAACTGGAGGACACAGGAAAGGACCCCATATCAACACTGCAGATACCAAACTACTAAATACAAAGTGTTGGGAAAAGTACACAGAGAACCCCCAGAGGTGACCTGACTACATTACATCCTCCCTAAGAGATACTATCTTATGCTGTATACCAAGTATATCTCAGGTGAGAGGCTAGAGAGCACAGAGGGGACACGGGAAGAAAGGGAAGAAGTAATCTATTATTATGGACGTCCACAAGCTTTGGTGAAGGGATACATCACATACATTTATTATAGACCTTTATACAGACGTACAATATTGAATATGTTTGCTTCTTGGATACTGTCATCTTTTCTTTTTTTTAATGTTTGTGAGGATTAATTTGTGTCCAGCCTTAAGACACATAATAGAATTGGTTGCACTTTTCACAGGAATCATTGTCACCTACTATCATTGCACATGTTACTTTTTTCTAAATATTTATGTATGGATTTACTGGTGTCCATTCCTGAGACACATGATATAATACGTGAACTGTTACACAGGAATTGCAGTCACCATTGCACAAGTTGATTTAGATTGATTGCGCTACACTATTCATTATTTCATTTATACTAAATAGGCACGGATAAGCTATAGAGTGAGCAGCTGTCTGATTCACATATTTGCAGATTCACACACACTACGCATTCATTAGCTTTCAGTTTAGCCACTTACCGATCACCTAACGTACATGTACTGTGGCAGGTCTGCTTTATTGCATGAAATCTCGTACCTGTACGTCATTTCGTGCAATAGCCACTAGGGGGCATGTGGGCGCCGCTAGAGGCGCGTTCACACGCTGATTGAACAGAGGGGGAGCCAATCAGCGGGCCTGGAGGACCCGATGTCCGTCGGCCTCCCGTGATTGTTCCCGAGAGCGGCAGAACGGTAAACAAGGCAGATCACCATTCTGACAGGGGAGAAGATAGAGATCTTGTGTTTCTTCTATGCAGGAACACAGATCTCCGTCTTCCCCCAGTCAAAGCAACCCCCACACAGTTAGCAAGCACCCCCTAGGGACACATTTAACCCTTTGATTGCCCCTGATGTTAACCCCTTTACTTCTAGTGTCATTAATACAGTAACAGTGCATATTTTTAACCCTTTGATTGCTCCTGATGTTAACCCCTTTACTGTTAGTGTCATTAATACAGTAACAGTGCATATTTTTAGCACTGATTACTGAAATAATGTCACTGGTCCCCAAAAAGTGTCAAAAGTGTCAGGTGTCTGATTTTGCAATGTCACAGTCCTGCTAAAAATCGCTAATCGCCGCTATTACTAGTAAAAATGTAAAAAAGAAATGCCATAAAAATATCCCATAGTTTGTAGACACGATAACGTTTGTGAAAACCAATCAATATACGCTTATTTGGATTTTATTTTACCAAAATATTTAGCAGAATACATATTGGCCTAAATTGATGAAGAAATTATATATTTTTTAATTTTTTTAATGGATGTGATTTATAGCAGAATGTAAAAAATATTGTTTTTTTTTCAAAATATAGTGCAAAAAATAAAAAACGCAGAGGTGATCAAATACCACGAAAAGAAAGCTCTATTTGTGGGGAAAAAAGCACTTCAATTTTATTTGGGAACAGTGTGGCATGACCGCGCAATTGTCAGTTAAAATAAAGCAGTGCCATATCGCAAAAAAAGGCCTGGTCATTAAGGGGGTAAAACCTTCCGGGGCTGAAGTGGTTAAACTAGCTAAATACATTTTAGATGCATCAAAGTTAAAGGTGTTCAAAGATTTTGTTTGTTCTTCTACAAATCTGTCACGGTCAGTTTGGGGATTTGATTGTTTTGATTGAATCGCATATCCATTGAAGCGTGCAGGGCCACCATAAGAAAACAATTTTTAAGGGGAAGAATAGGTTTCCTATTACTTGTCAATATCTTTCCTATATTGTATGGCATTGGATGGGATAGCTGTAGTCTTGTAACATTCTTTTCTTTTCAATAAAGCTTATTTTCAGTGACTCTTTGTAATTTACTAGGTAACATGACAGTTATAATGTAATGTCAGTTCTCATGGCAGATGATCAGAGAGCGCACAGAACGTTTGAGATATCTTTTTACAGCATTCTGTCAGTACCTGTGCCAGCTCCACTGAGATAGCGGGTAGAACGACTATAGATTATATGCATAAAACCTTCCAAAGAATGTGCAGAAATGTCCCAAAGAGCCAATGATCAAGCCCCTTTTTACACTTGCCCTAATTCAGATATTCCTTCGTCTTTGTCTGTCTCCTTCCCTCCCCCAAGTCTTTTTTTCCTCCAATTCTCAGAAGCCTCAGTTGACACCCTCAGATAATCTAAACATGTCCCATCCATACATACACAGCTCACTGGCGGAGTGTCTGTTCTCTCCACGCTACCTTATGAAGTGTCTCTTGTAAACCTCTCGGGTTTTGCTCAGAACCGGGTCCCACTCAGAATTAGACTGAAACCTGAGAAAACAAACAGACGACAACTTTCGTATTAGTTTTGCATTATATTTCAAGTGCTCAAGTCTATTTTGTAGAGTCTTGGAGCAAGAAATCTACTGTTGTCACAGTCCTAAAGTTTAATCTTTCAGAAATCTAGCATCAGATACATATTCGAAGGCAAGCAGCTTCAACGTCATACTGTTAATTAAAAGCTTTCAAGCATATTTACAGAATCTCTCGGCAGATATTCCATACTGGATTTATCTGATACTGCCTCAAGTAAACCAGACATTTTTGCTATGCTAATCTTGATTTAATAAAGGACTTTCCACTAAGAGTCTATTTTGTTCATATTACAGAAGGAAGTAAATCTTTTCTTTACACTGTTTTTTTTTTTTTTTTTAACTGAGGAGAAAAGGATAACATTTTTACAAAAGTAAATGTTGTAAAAGTGCAGGAATTTTAGTCTGTCCCCAGTCAAATAGAATTTGAGTACACTGAACAATAAATTATGAAAGCCAGCAAAAGACAGAGCTCCATGTCTCATCTGACCCCTGTAAAAAGTAATGCCAAGGAACAATCTGGTGCACAACATTTGGGACGCCTGCTCGTGCACAAGTCGATTGCACTATGTAAGGACAAGATAGAGGGAAAGCAACCGGCCATTTGTAAAAGTAAAACAGTCTTTATTTATTCCTCAAAATCAGGCACCTAAAATAGTTTTTTCAGTAAAGCACATACAAACAGTCCACAGTTGGGGTATATTGCAAACAATATTATGGCTCCCTACCAGTATACCAATTCCCCGCCTGGCTCAAGGTTCCTGTCTGCTTCAGAGTACAGGAAAAACCACAGGAACGCAGCAAAGTCTCAGTTGCCAGACAGTCCATACTTGCTCCACTCCATCTCACAGACAGGTGCTAACTCCTTCCTGCTCCCTTTCAAGCTTCCCTTGCAGATGGGTTAAGCATTTTGGGACCAAAGTCCCTGTAAACGGGGCTTGGTGGCTCTTTCCTGCCCAAAGTGTTTTTGAGACTTTGAATTCTGGGTCCTCCACTAGAAGATCCTTCACAACGGGGAAGAGGGAGGTGTGGGGTCAGTGCATTCATAACATGTTATATATTACACCCTGAATATGGATGTAACATGTTATGAAAAGTGAACTTATCCTTTAAAAAAGGAGGGTACCTGTTTGTACACATTTAGTAGCAGGGTGCAATGAAGTTGATTTGCTAAAGGCAAATAGGCTGTTCACTTTGCAAGGAAAGATTCATTCTGCAATTTAATGAATGAGATGAAGTTCTACTGATTTACCTAATAAAATCAAGTGCAAGCAAAAATACTACTAATTTTTCTTGCACGTGATTGGGTATTCTTTGCAAGCAGAAGCTTCACCACATTCTCTAATCTCTGGGGCATTCCCTATGCAAGAATTCCCTTGCATAGTGCAACTTCCCTTGTAAAGTGAACAGCCTATTTGCCTGTAGTAAAATAACCCCAATGGCTCAGTAATACTTGGGTGGAAGCAGAACATCTCAGTAACACTACAGATAAGGAAACCTTTATATCTAATCTGTCCTGAATTAGGCCAGTCAAAGACGATTTGAACCATGTATGGGCAGGCTGAATGTACCAAGTTGATCGATTAACTTGAGTATAACCAGCCTGCCAGATTTTGCATGCGATTGGCACTAGCAGCTGGTATAGACAATAACAATAATCACTGTCTCGACAAGAGGGATTCCCCTGTCAACACTATGGGTGTTATATACTAAAGGCAAATCCACTTTGCACTACAAGTGCACTTGGACATGCAGTTGCTGTAGATCCGAAGGGGACATGCAAGGAAAATAAAAAAAACAGCATATTAGCTTGCACATGATTGGATGATAAAATCAGTAGATCTACCCCTCAGATTTAAAGCGACCGCACTTCCAGTGCACTTGTAGTGCAAAGTGAATTTGCCTTTCGTAAATTACCCCCTATGTGTGTTGATGGGGTGGGGGAACCTATGGTTGCAGCAAAGAAATTTTCTCTGTGTATAGGCTGCTTTAGCCATACATGCTATTCTTCCATTTGTTTGGGTAATGAAGGTTGTGGTGTATTTTGAACTGCTAGAAAGAAAACCAGGACTAAAAAAGCTTGGAAAACCTTTTATGCGGCTTCTAGCTTATGTCCCTGTTACCAGTTTTTACCCCGTAGGGCCATTTAATTGCAATGCTGTCAAAGGGATATTACAAGAGTTTGAAGGTGTACTTGGCTCTTCCAGTAAAAGGATTTTGAAAATAGCATGTAAAAGTCATTGTCTAGTACTATTTCTTGATTCAGCTAGCTTGTTACCATAAAAGTCCTAAGAGATTAGGATAACAGTTACATTTGGCAAGCTAAAATGTTGTGAAGCATCTTGGAACATCACTTTTTGTGACTCCTGATCTCACACAACATAACTTCTTTACAGCTTTTATAATGACAACCTTATGTATATTACCTAAATATATAAAAACACTGTACATTCTCATTTCTACACCCTTCCAAATGCTCATTAATGTTCACCAATGAAAAAAGGATGTGTCTATGTCTTCTTCTCTGTAACCTTAGGTTTACTAAACTGACTGGTTTGCTTTAAAAAAACTGGGCCATCTTTCATTTGCACAGTTTAAAAAAAGCTTCATAATAGAAGAAATCATTACAAATAATACCCGCCCTATTATGCCTATGTAGCGCTGGTAGATTTGCGATCTACAATCTGATAGGTAAATTTAGTGTATTGCTCGTTAGGGGAAGTTAGATTTGCCTCTGTTGCAGCTTGGCTGACATTGCATGTGTTTCCATACTGGGCCGGTGGGTGTTGTTGTTACTACTGGCTGGTGTTGGAAAGGCAACGTGTCGAGGCATATGGATGCTCTTCTGTCCCGGAGACAACTCGGTGGAGGTGGTCCTCGGAGTGGGATTCTGGGAGAGGGTATTTATGGGACAGACGCCATGTTTTAGGGTCGTTTTATAGCCACCTACTGGCCCTCCTGGCCGACAGGTATGCATTAGAATACTACCTCGTGGTCCTCCGTTCCGGAGGCCCGCGTCGCTGCGGCGCATTGGTGGGCCCAGAAGCTTGTCTGGGGCCTACCTCAGCAGCCAAGAAATGGTCCTGAGCTGTCTATCCAGAATGAAGAAGCTGGACAACCGAGGAGATCCCAGGGGAGGACCCGTCATGGAAGGATCATGCAGAGTGCTGGTCTGGAGAGGGGCCTGGTGACTCGGTTGGAGGACGTATCCTAAAGTAACTTTACAGCATAGTGTTGTTGGGTTTGGCTTAAAGGTTCAAGCACTGTGACTGACTTTCACCACAAAACCAATACATCCTGTGGCAGAGGATCATACGGGTTCATCCCAAGCAAGTCTGTGGCAGAGACTTTTGTTCGTGCTACGTACTGGCTGCTGGGTAAGTGAGAGAGGCCTATCCAGGCGAGCAAAGAGTGTGTCCCACGAGGGGTGCGCATTCTACTGTAATATTCAACTCTAAAGGACATTTGTCAAGAATCCTACAGAAAGGTATTTGAGCTTTCCCTGCAGTTTCCCTTCTGCCTTTTTTTACTGCTACTTCATTTGTTAATTGTTCAATAAAGCATTGAAAATGTACTCAAGTGTTGGTGCTTGTATCGTCCGGAGGTAAACTCAACGGAACCCTAGACCCGGTGCCGGTGAAACAGAGGGAAAGAGAATGAAGGTAACAAGCCTGCTTTAAACCAGCAGCTCCGCCGAGAGTTATTGCTACACCAGTGTTGCCAACCTATCAGATTGAAGTTTACTGACACGACACCCAAAATTTACTGGCACAGCCACGTTTTTACTGGCATTTCCAAAATTTTAAAAATTACTGTTTTAAATGCAAATTTTAGTACTGTATTTAGGCTACAAACAAGTACAATATGCAATCAGCAATGTGATTTAAGGTAGATAATAAGGCAAAAAAACATATTTTATTTTCGATATAGTAAGTAAGTAGCTCAAAGACAGGAGCAAGAAATTAGAATGGGTCAGGGACACACATGAAATTTTACTCTCAAAGTGACACTGACAGCAGTGTGCAGCAGCACAGATGATGATGACACCTCACTGACACAACACGTCCCCTCCTGTGTCACAGTGACAGTCTCTCTCCACACCAGGTGGTCCCTTCAGTCCACTCCAGTCTAAACAGCACTGATGGTCCCGGTCCCAGCCTGCCTTGCTCCCATCCCACAGACCCGCACACAAGGCTCTGGCTGCTATGCTTGGCTCCCTTGCACTATGATATCACACGACATGCTCAGGCACCACCTCCACCTGAACACATTGTAGCAGGCACTCGAATGGTCTCGGCCAGCTTCAGACCGAGCCGAGTGTCACAGTTATATTTTTTACTGGCAACCTTTTCCTTTTTCTGGCATTTACTGGCAGGAGAAATTTGCTTCTTTTTTACTGGCTGCCAGTAAAAGTACTAATGGTTGGCAACACTGTGCTACACCTACAACATAAAATACTGTATCTACAGTATCTATAGATAAAGATCTATAGATACTGTATATACACTGTATATATGTGTGGTTTTTTTTTTCATATGACATCTGGCGCCCCACCAGAACTTTTACGATCCACAGTGTAACACTTTCCAAGCTGAAATAAAACATATGTTACTTATGCTATGTATACTGTCTTTAAAAGGTGCAGTTATGCTGTCAAATGTAGATTTTATTCATTAGAAGGGATGATAAAACAGCCGTTTCGCTATTTTATAGTAATACAGCAATGTACATGTTTGGACAGCTTTCCATATGCTATAAAAAGTAGGTGCCATAGGAAAACTTCTGTCTGTCACATAGTTTTGTTACTATTCATACTAAGTCTAACCCTTTCCCGCTTTAAGTTTTGGCTGCAGCTAGGCCTTAATATACTGAAATCCTCATTGCCATAGCCATTGTTCTATATTTCTGTTGAAAACCCAGATGTAAATGACTGACAACACTGCTTTACCTAACAGCAACAAGCAAAATTACAAACAGGGAAGGACACTGAAGTAAAATTTCCTCAGAGGAATCTCCTTTGGATTCCTGATTGACATAAGAGGGGGGCAGGTCATTAAATTCACAACATACGTGTACACATGAATTATCAGTTTTGTGTGGCTTTAGCCACTAAAGCACCTAACCTGGCCCAAAAAAATCAAAAACAGATAACTTTATTGACCTTTGTAAAGCTTCACAAGTGCCTGAGTGTGGGAATTTCTGAGGCCTCGTGCACAATGGGTGTTTGCCCAGCTCCTTTGAATGCCTTTTTCGCTGGGGGAAGAAAAGGATCTTAAAAAACATGCCTAAAGCCGCAATTTGCAAACATGTTTAGTTGTGTCAAGCGTTTGGGCGTTCATTCATTCCATTGGCCAGAATATTGACTTTTTTCTGGCCATTGAAATGAATGAATGCTCAAGCACTAAATGTCCCTAGTTTTTAGGTGCATTTAGGAGCATCAAGCATTTTTTTTGGCTCAAACTCTCCTTTCCTGAATGTGCAAGTGTTTATTTTTTTTCAGCCTCTAAATGCTTGATTTCTATGTGTGGCTGCATAGGTTAGCATAAAGGGGTGTTTAGAGGCTGAAAAAAAGCTAAATGTCTTTAACCACCTCAATACAGGGCACTTACACCCACTTCCTGCCCAGACCAATTTTCAGCTTTCAGCGCTCTCACCTTTTGAATGACAATTACTCAGTCATGCAACACTGTACCCATATGAAATTTGCGTCCTTTTTTTTTTTTTTACACAAATAGAGCTTTCTTTTGGTGGTATTTAATCACTAGTGGGTTTTTTATTTTCTGTGCTATAAATAAAAAAAAAGCGTAAATTTTGTAAAAAAAAATGCCTTTTTCTTTGTTTCTGTCATAAAATTTTGCAAATTAGTAATTTTTCTTCATAAATGTTGGACAACATTTATACTGCTACATATTTTTGGTAAAAATAACCCAAATTAGTGTATATTATTTGGTCTTTGTAAAAGTTATAGAGTTTAAAAACTATGGTGCCAATCACTAAAAATTGATCACATCTGATCACACCCGATGTACTGAAGGCCTATCTCATTTCTTGTGACACTAACAAGTCAGGAAAGTACAAATACCCCCCAAATGACCCCTTTTTAGAAAGTAGACATTCCAAGGTATTAAGTAAGTAGCATGATGAGTTTTTTTAAGTTGTATTTTTTTCCCACAATTCTTTGCAAAATGAAGATTTTTTTTTTTCAAAATTGTCATATTAACAGGTTATTTCTCTCACAGAGCATATGCATACAACAAATTACACCCCAAAATACATTCTGCTACTCTTCCTGAGTATGGCGATACCACATGTGAGACTTTTACACAGCCTGGCCACATACAAAAACATTGAAGTAGCACCTTCAGGCGTTCTACGAGCATAAATAACACATCTCATTTCTCAACCACCTATTACACTTTTGAAGGCCCTGGAGCACCAGGACAATGGAATTGCCCACAAAATGACCCCATTTTTGGAAAGCAAACACCCCAACCTATAATCTATGAGGCATAATGAGTCTTTTGATAGGTTCATTTTTTTCCAGAAGTTTTTGGAAAATGTGGAAAAAAATGAAAACGCATTTTTTTTTACACAAAGTTGTCAATTTATAAGATATTTCTAACACATAGCATGTATATAGAAAAAATTACACCCCAAAACACATTCTGCTACTCATCCACTGGCCACATACAGAGGCCCAACATTGAAGTAGTACCTTCAGGCGTTCTAGGAGCATGAATTACACAACTCATTTCATTCCTACCTATCACTCTTTTGAAGGTCCTTGAGCACCAGGACAGTGGAATTACCCACAAAATGACCCCATTTTGGAAAGCAAACACCCCAACGTATATTCTATGAGGCATGGGCTGCAGATAGGTACTTGGGTACTCTGATGGGCTGGAGACAGGTACTCGGTTACTCTGATGGGCTGGTGACAGGTACTCGGGTACTCTGATGGGCTGGTGACAGGTACTCTGATGGCCTGGTGACAGGTACTCTGATGGCCTGGTGACAGGTACTCGGGTACTCGGGTACTCTGATGGGCTACAGATAGGTACTCGGGTACTCTGATGGGCTGGTGGCTGGTACTCGGGTACTCTGGTGGGTGGTGACAGGTACTCTGAAGGGCAGTGACAGGTACTCAGATGGGTGGGACAGCTACTCAGATGGACTGTGACAGGTACTCAGATGGGCTGTGACAGGTACTCAGATGAACTGTGACAGGTACTCAGATGAACTGTGACAGATACTCAGATGGACTGTGATAGGTACTCAGATGGGTTGTGACAGGTCCTCAGGTACTCAGATGAACTGTGACAGATACTCAGATGGGCTGTGACAGGTGCTCAGGTTCTCGTGTACTCAGATGAACTGTGACAGGTACTCAGGTACTCGGGTACTCAGATGAACTGTGACAGGTACTCAGGTACTTGGTACTCATATGAACTGTGACAGATACTCAGGTACTCATATGGACTGTGACAGGTACTCAGGTACTCGGTACTCAGATGAACTGATGACAGGTACTCAGATGGACTGTGACAGGTACTCAAGTACTCAGATGAACTGTGACAGGTACTCAGATGGACTGTGACAGGTACTCAGGTACTCAGATGAACTGTGACAAGTACTCAGATGAACTGTGGCAGGTACTTGGGTACTCATATGGACTGTGACAGGTACTTTATGGACTGTGACAGGTACTTTGATGAGTGGTGACAGGTACTTTGATGGGGGGTGACAGGTCCTCTTTATTGGGGGGGCAATCAGTCTGCTTGGTGTACACTGTAAGCGGTAACGAGATGTAACCGCAATCTCTTTCTCACACACGATCGGTGTGTGAGGAGGAGAACCTGGTAACATCTCGTTACTGCTCTGTGTTTACATTTAGTGATCGGCTGTGAAAGGATCACAGCCGATCACGTGGTAAACAGCCGCCGGCCAATAGCTGTTCACCAGCGTCGGTGACGAGCAGTGTTCCTGGGAACATGCTTCAGTTTGCTGAAGACAAGCAGACTAAAAACATGGATTACTGGAACCAATTCCTGTGGTCTGATGAGACCAAGATAAACTTATTTGGTTCAGATGGTGTCAAGCATGTGTGGTGGCAACCAGGTGAGGAGTACAAAGAAAAATGTGTCATGCCTACAGTCAAGCATGGTGGTGGGAGTGTCATGGTCTGGGGCTGCATGAGTGCTGCTGGAACTGGGGAGCTACAGTTCATTGAGGGAACCATGAATGCCAACATGTACTGTGACATACTAAAGCAGAGCATGGTCCTTCCCTTTGGAAACTGGGCTGCAGGGCAATATTCCAACATGATAAGGACCTCAAACACAATTCCAAGATGACCACTGCCTTGCTAAAGAAGCTCAGGGTAAAGGCGATGGACTGGCCAAGCATGTCTCCAGACCTAAACCCTACTGAGCATCTGTGGGGCATCCTCAAACAGAAGGTGGAGGAGCGCAAGGTCTCTAACATCCACCAGCTCCGTGATGTCGTCATGGAGGAGTGGAAGAGGACTCCAATGGCAACCTGTGAAACTCTGCTGAACTCCATCCCCAAGAGGAATAAGGCAGTGCTGGAAAATAATGGTGGCCACACAAAATATTGACACTTTGGGCCCAATTTGGCTATTTTCAATTAGGGGGTGTACTCAATTTTGTTGCCAGCCATTTAGACATCAGACCCAAATACCCCAATCTATGACTTGGCTCCAGTGCAGACTTCTGAAAGTCCAAGATCCAAGCAAACCTTTTCATTGTTTGTCAGGGTCTGTGCCAACTATTTCCCAAAATGGTATTGCCCTGGAGCATAACAAGCCAAGCATAGGGGCTATAACCTTGGAATATGGAGGGTGTGGAAATTGGGCCACAAGCTAAAAGTGCGGAGGATCTACAGTAGTTCAAAAAATTTGCTAACGTGCTGAAAAATATGGACATGCAAATACACAGTAGAGCAGAGCTGTCTGCGTGAACACTAAATGCTCCACAAATAGAGGATTATTGCGGAGTAAAGCTAGATCCCTTACCATGAGTTTAGTCCATTTTCATGAAGTTTGACAGGCTAAGATCACAGACATGGCAGGTTGCAATGCAAGGCCTGGCAGGGAAAACAAAGCCAGAGCTTTATTGCAGCAGAACACCATGGAATCAACTATGGAAACAACCCACTTTTTCACAAAAATGCCTCCTATAATAGTTATTGGACCACCAGACAGTTGGGACCTCTAAACAGTTTATCAGGTGTTTTCCAGTCAGCATAACATGTGCATGAGTAATCTCAGGGCCTCGCAGAAACCTTGGCCTGGTAGCATCACTAAAAGAGGCTACAGGCTGCATCTCTATCCTTGAGTTGGCACATACCACAGGGGCTGCTAAGTGATGTGGCCCACCTGTCACCCTGTCCAGCCCAACATTCATTTCCCAGTCACTTTTGAGACAATGAACAGTCCATGTGCTTTTTTTGTTGTTTTATTGAGGGTATAGAACTTGGATGGGTAAGGAAATGTATGGGATGCCCAGTGGAACAAACAATTGGATGATTGCTATACAATCCTACAATTGATTGCTATACAATCAATTGGGACAGCTATATACACTTTGCTTCTACAGTCTCCTCCAGCACAACTCTTGCTTGCAGACTGTTACTCTCTCTCTCCAGCACATCTCTTACTTCTCAGGCACAGCTAGCATGTGTTTAGGCCTGACACTGACTCAGCCAAGCCTTAGTAACCGCCACTTGCAGGCAGGGAACACGGGCCCCTTTAATGTAGCAAAAATAGAAATAGGAAGTCTTTAGTGCTAGCTGTCCTAGGTGGACTACTGCCCCCAGTAAGCCCTCTTCAGGCCCTGCCAGCCCTCCTGGCTTCAGCTACCTGTCTTCACTGCCTGTGACATTGCAATCCTCACTGGCTCCACACCCAGCTCTGACTGTTTCCTCTCAGTCCTCTTTGGCATGCCTCTCCAGTCCTTCTGATAGCACATGTCACTCACCAGCCCTCCTGGTTGCAAACCGGTGGTTCCCAACTGAAGACTTGTCCGGCAGTACTAGCTCCTGCTATCCTCTCTGACTCCTCTCTTTGCCTCCTGTTCAGATCCTTCACGAGTTCTTGAAGGGATCCGTCCTGCACCCGAGTCCCAGGCCCAATGTCACCCCCCCAGACTAGGGGGGGCTCCCTCCAAGGCCCGAAAGCCTAGTACTCCATCCTCAGCTCTTCCACTCGACAACTCCTCCCCAGCTGGGCTGACCCTGGGTATTTCAAGGAGGCCTGCCCCCTGCCAATCATAGTTGGGGATTGGTCAGGGCTCCCTGAGACATCCCAAACAGCTTCACCTCTCTTCCCCTCCTCTTCTTCTAGTATCCTCTAGAAGCAAGAGGGAGGTAACTGTGGAGTGATGCTGTCTGTAAACTGACCACCGCTTTGTAAACTGACCACAATTTAGCTGCTGAGCCCTGACGCCGTGCTGTTTACGTGCCTCCGTCATCCACTGTGTCTCCTATTCTCCTCTGTCCTCCTCGCCCCCCTCCCCTCCTTGCCTGTCAGCTCCGTGTCCGTGCCCACCCCCTCCCCTCCTGCTGCTAAAATTACAGTTCGCAATTCACACTATCCTCTCTGTTTATTAATGCAATCTGCCCCAGTATCTGTGCCTTATAAAAAAATGCAGCTATATACTTGATTTCAGAGCACCGATCGCCGCTCATGTGACCATTCATCTCTCTCCTCCTCCTCTCCTGACTGATGTCCCTCAATTTCTCTCAATCAGTCAGCTAATGTCACCCCAGTACTGATAGAGAGGGGCAGGGGAGGGTCAAACAAGGATGCTGTGGAGGCAACAGACATCCTCCTTATCAACTGACGACATCATTGGTTGTTAGGATACTGGTGTCTAGAAAGTCGTAATGGTGCATAATGAAAACCTGTGGTTTCATGTAATTAATAGGCAGGCTCATCCACCTAATGGCTTGTATACAATTTTTGATCAGTTTTTAGGCATTTTTCCAAGGCACCCCTGAAGAAGCTTCAAGGTACCCCTAGGCACTCTGGTTGAAAAATACTGGTTTAAATAAAGCCTCCACAGCTCAAGACTCAGCAGACTCTAAAGCCGGCCATATAGGTTTGAATCTCAGCTGATTTCTCAGGAAACGGCCAAGATTCAAACCATGTATGGGCAGGTTAAATGTACAATGCGGATTTGACATGTGTTTATTGCTAGCGGCTGTTATACCTGTTAGCAATAATCACTGTGTTCTCCTGGTGGGAAAGGTTTCCCCCCTCTAGGAGAACACAATGGCTCCGCGGGAGGGATTCCCCCATCAACACAGTCCGGGTTGCAGGAAAAATAATTGTTCCGTCTATGGCTGGCTTAAAAAAAAATAGCAAATAAAGAAAAAATAATATAGCACATATAATTGCGACACTAATCACATTATAATTGAATGTTATTAGACATGACCTTTCCTTTTCAATCTACAGCCACTGTAATTTTCTGAGAATGCATTGCAATATGGCTACCTGGAGTTGTTCTGTACACAGAGTGTGTACTGATCACCCCACAGAAACATAATTTCCTGCTTGTGTGATTGGCTCACCGATTTTCCCAGAAGTCTGCCTAAGGTACAAGTCAGATTTTCGGCATCCCCTGCACCAAAGATGTCATTTTTGGAGAGATACTTTCAATAGGAACACGTCTAAAGGGATGCAGGCCCAGCAGATTTCCTAATTAGTATGCTGCAGCTGCACACCTGACAGTTAATTATGAAACCACTCCCATTAGACCCATTCGGAACAGAGGCACAGAGAAACACAGAGGGATTTCTTCAGAATAACAAAAGGTAGGAATCTGCAACAAAGTTTGTTATAATCCTTGCAATGTACTGTACATAGATCACCCAGAGGGGAATGTTTTTTTTTCTCGACAAAAGTTACACTTTAAGTGGTACTCCCATGCTGTTACTCTTTTAAAGTAAACAATTAATTATAGATTAACTGCTGCAAACACTTGTTAGTGTTCCAACGCCAATAAAGCTATAGGCCAGGAGCTGCAGGCGCAGCTTAAGCGGAAGGCCTACATGACTGGGTTTGACAGTTTAGGTTGTAGTAAATGAGGGGTTAATTTAGGAGTGGTTTATTTTAAGAGAACAGGTCTTAACTCATTGGTGGAGGGTAGGGTGGGGCAGGGTGTGGTCCTAGGGGTCTAGTGGGGGGAACTGTTGACTCAGTTGGTTGGGGACAGCATCAGACAAGCTTCTCTTTCTCAGCTGCATGATGGGGTTCAGGCCTCTACATCCTCTCAGAGTGATGGCGGGCAGGGTGGTTCAGTTCCAGCTCCGCTGGAGGTGGCGTCACAAGCCACAGAGAAGGCAGCCACAGATAGGAAGAAGGGGAACGGGGAAACAGACAGGGTGCGTTTGGCGGATTCAGCAAAATGTGAAGTTTATGTGTGCTCTGAGGGACCACTTGGCGCACATAAGATAAGAGATAGGATATGGAGAGGTGAGTATGTGGAGATATTTTCCTTATCGCTCCTTCAAAAATGTAACCTAGATAAAGTTAAGCCCGACGAGAGCAAGAAAGAGGAGGAGGAGAAGCGGCATTACCACTTGATTCCCAGAACGTTTGGGAATTGGCTTCAGGCGTTTAACGTTCTGGCCGGTGCTATAGCTGAAAAGTCTCCCGAGCATTGCTCAGCACTTTTTTGTTGCCTGGATTCCATCAGCGAGGCCTAGCGGGTGTATGGGGGCTTGGCTGAGGTACGATGAACAGTTCAGGCAAAGAAAGGCGGTTAGGCCAGCATTGGGATAGGACCACAAAGATAATCGTTTGTGGCTAAAACTCATGACTCAAGCACGGGGCCATAACAAGCCCTTTCAAGGGGGCCCCATCGGCCATGAATTGCAAGGGGTTTTGTTGGCAGTTCAATTAGGGAAATTGCAGATTCGGGGGGTCCTACTGTTTTCGTCACAAATGCTCCAGATGTGGAGGTTCGCATCCCCTCACAAAGTTCTTCAAGCAGGGAAAAGGTAAGTTGGGTGAGGCTGGGAAGAAGGAGGACTCCAGTGAAGTTGGAAAAACTGGTACTGTATCTATGTAGGTATCCCAACCAGGAAGCAGGCCCGTCTTTTGTTTCAGGGTTTTTATGATGGGTTCTTGATCCCTTGTACATTGTCCCACGTTCCTCCGGTTGATAATTTAAGATCTGCAAAGCTTCACCCTGCAGTGGTATCCGAGAAATTGGCAAAAGAGGTTTGGTTGGGAGGATGGCCGGTGCTTTCTATTCCTCGAAAATGGGCAATCTCGTTTCTCCGCTCAGGGTGGTTCCAAAGAAGGAACCTAATCGGTTTCGGCTGATACACCATCTCTCACACCCCAAGGGCGCTTCGGTCAACGATGCCATTGGCAGGGAGTTGTGCGCGGTTTCAAATGCATCATTTCACAGGGCGGTGGAGTGGGTTCATAAGTTTGGTAAGGGTGCTCTTTTGGCCAAAATTGACATTGAGTCGGCTTTCTGACTGCTGCTGGTGCATCCAGTTTGCGCCTGTTGGGATGTGTGTGGGAGGGTCAAAACTTTGTAGATCTCTGGGCAGTTGGTCAGGGGACACCATCGGACTAGCTTTTCCCGCCCCTTTTATTGTTTATATGGCAGCTCCTTTATTGACAGGTCGTGTTGGGTGGGATTGGTGAAGTCATAGCAGCAGGCAGAGGTTGCAGGGTTTTTGAAAGCGGGGATGGTTATGTTCTTTGGAGAACGATGGGTTGGGCCCATCTCCGGTATGGGTGTACATGAAAAATAAGTGTCGGAAGTATATGGGATTGGTTAGCTGGCTGTATCGGCTGGAGAATTTATAAACAATTGTCCCCGAGCTGGTGTAGTTGTGGCTGGGGGCCGTGGAGATGCAATTTGGTGCCAGATACAGCCGGTTGGTCATTCAAGTGTGCCTTCAAATATCCTAAGACCTAGTAGAAGAGCTGGCAGTTACATCAAGATGTTATGTTTTTCTTTGATTGAGAATGTAATGTTAAATAATAAAGAGATTATATTGTTATTTATGGTTGTTTAATAAAAGGGCTGCTATGGCCATTTAAACCCAAATAAAGATGTTTGGTCTGTGTTATTATAGTTGAGTAAGGTGGATGGAAGTAAAATGAATTGGAATTGGGAAGTGGCACGGCAGCCGTAACATGGGCAATACCCCAGTCAAGTAAATAAAGTATAAAAGTGAATGGTGCTGCGCATCTAATAGTGCTGTACAATAAATATGTGGTTTATATATAATAAAAATAATGATGGGTTATGCAGATCAGCAGTAGTGTGTAAATTCAACATATACAAACTGAAATAAAACCAATTCTTACAATATGTGAACAAAAGTACTCTGTACGTATTGGAAAGTGGTCTACATTTCTTCAAAAATATAATAAACAGTGCGTAAAATCAGTCTGTTGTGTACTTTCTTTGCCCGTCACCTTTTGTGCTCCCTTATTGGTGTTGCTCTATCACCACTGTGCTGACAGTGAAACCATGTGTCTCTTGGCTAAGGAGCAGTGGCAGGAGGGTAGAGCCTCAAGCTGAATAGTGGTCCACACAGTGATGCAGCACTCAATTTTTCTTTTAAAGTTTTCTTTGCGCCCAACACCTATTGCTGAAGATATGCGAATAGGGATAGCTGCATAAGAGACCAACTCAAGCAGTGCGCAGTCTTGACTGATGAAAAATAATCTTGAACGAAAAGAAAGAAAAAATAAAATAGATAAACTTTTCTTAGAAAAAAAATAAAAAAACATCCATTCTCCTGAGACATTAGCATTACTAGGAGTGGGAGGTGTTATACCGGGCTGGTCGCTGGTTTTTATTTGCCAGTGTCCAATATTCTTGTTGGCAGTGGTATAACCCAAATGTTTCAGAATCCCTCAAAAATTTATATTTTTATTTTGCCTCAATTCAAAGCTCAAAACAGGGAATAGTATCACTAGATAACTGTTAAGCAATATATATATATAAAGTATACAGGACTGTGTAAAGCCATTTGAAGATTTAGAAACTGATATGGATAATTTCTGAAAATGTGTGTATCTATATGTAAATAAAACGCTGTGAGAAGCAGGATTTTATAAAGATTAATGAAGGCTTCAACTCCCTCTTATTCTAAGACACAGACTGGAGGGGTGTGACACAGCCTGTGACTGGCAGAAATCTGCTCACACCATGTTATTTCCACAAAATAATAAAGATTTAATTTTAAATATGCCAATTTAAAACAGTTAATTTTTTGCGATATGGCACTGAGTCACTTTAACTGACAATTGCGTGGTCGTGCAACGCTGTACCCAGACAAAATTTACGTCATTTTTTACCCACAAATAAAGCTTTCTTTTAGTGGTGATTTGATCACCTCTGCTGTTTTTAAAAAAAGGCCCACAATTTTGAAAAAAAAAAACTATTTTTATTTACTTTCTACTATAATACATATCCAAAAAAAAAAAAAAAAAAATATATATATATATATATATATATATATATATATATATAAAACAAATGTATTCATCAGTTTAGGACAATATATATTGGTCTACATATTTTTGGTAAAAAAAAAAATCACAATAGGCGTATATTTTTGGTATATTTTTGGTTTGCGCAAAAGTTATCACGTCTACAAACTACGGGATAGATTTAGGGATTTAGGGACTTTTGTTTTTTTAATTGTTTTTACTGGTAATTGCAGCGATCTGCAATTTTTAGCGGGACTGCGACATTGCGGCGGACAAATCTGACCCCAAATGACACTTTTTGGGGACCAGTGACATTATTACATTAAATCAGTGCTATAAAATTGCACTGATCAATGTAAAAATGAGACTGGCAGGGAAGGGGTTAACACTAGGGGGGTGATCAAGGGGCTAAGTGTGTTCCCTGGGTGTGTTCGAACTGTAGTGGGATGGGCTCACTGGTGGGACATGACAGAGATCACTGTTCCCGATCGCTGGGAACAGAAGATCTCTGACATGTCATTAGGTAGAACGGAGAATCGCCTTGTTTTCATAGGCAGTTCTCCGTTCTGCCTCTGTACACAGCGATCGTGGGTCGCTGGTGAACATCGAGTCCGTGGGACCACCGGGCACGCTGCTGCAGCTCGTGGAGTGTGCACGCGGACGCTATCCTGCTTGCACAGACCAACGTAGACCTACGGCGGTTTGCGCAGGAGAGCCGACCTGCCACAGTATAAGGACAACGGCTGGTCGGCAAGAGGTTAAGGTGCCATCATCCACATACAGAAATAGAAGGGACAATGCAAATTAAACAGTGTATGTTTAGTATCACTTTAAATGTAGACTCTGATAACTGCATTCCTCCTCTTTTCTAGTCACCTCTGGACATTTGTGGCCAATTTCAATTCAGAAACTGTAAGGGTAAAGAGGGTGGAGTAGACATTTAGAGGTGTCAGAAGTGTCAAGAAACATGAAATCTTCTCTCTTTTTTTCTATTTTGTTGGTCTGTACTGTGCAAAAGCGGGCTTACTTAAGCAAAACACATCCTGTTTCCAATTAGTTTTTTATTAGAATAATTGCATTTGTTTTTGCTAAAACAATTACATGACACAAATGCGCAGCCTCAACAAAAAGGTATCACCATTCAAGGGTGGCTAAGGCAGCATGATGTCTAAATTTGTCCCTGGAGACACGTTTTCTAATACTTGTGTTAGACACTGAATCCGCATGCCAAAAACTACCAGGCTTTGAATTTTACAGCATCAAAAATTAAGTTGAGCTCTGTTAGGTATAGTTATGCATCTATACTATAAACTCTTGCTTGGATTTATTTTAACCTCAATCAAAGCATGGCACCATGATGAAACAGTTATAGACCCGTATCCACATCCCACACTAGACACATCCACAAAAAATCAAATATACAGAAACTTTGAAGGATATTATGAAGCTCAAGTCTTTAATGATCTACATTTGACTGAAGTTTTATTGGAGAAAATCAATTTGTTATGCTTTACTCTGGATTATATGTCTTTTAATCAATAAAATGCTTAAAAAAACGACAGCTGACAGGTAGCAGGGTGCTATTGGCATTCACTTTTATTTCCCTTTCTACACATTTTTAAAAATAAGTCCTGCTTCGTTTGTGGCTTGCATTATTTTACTATAAGTTTACCATGATGTAACCAAATAGGACATTTTATCAAGTGATCTGTTTTTTCTGCCTGTGACCCATTCACCCGAAATAGACTGTAAAAAAAAATCTGTGTGCAGCTCTATGTAAAATTGTGTGTGTACAATGCAGATAACAAAACATAATGTGGCGGCTCACTCAATGGAAAGAGTTGTTTTACAGCGTTAGCTGATTTGTGAGTCACTCGCTATTTTCTACAGAGAATAAAACCGCGCTCTGCAGAGACTGATTCAGATGGCTGGAAAATAGAGAGAAAAAAAGAATCTCGCTACATCTTAAAATTTATTCCAAAAATAAATTTACTGATATATAATTTTATGCAAATTCAACTCCTATGGTTAATAATAGTGTGCCAAATTTTTCACATTGTGATGATGATTTTAGTTTAAGCTTCTTTTTATAATATCATCCTGATAAGTGTGACGTTTAAGTATCTACAGATTTCTTATAATTAAAAAGCTCTTTCCACATATCCTATTAAATATTCCTAGATAAGAAATCCCCTTTACTTTCCAGATTCCTAGCCTGAGTTATCTTTGGCGTTAGAATAAATTACTGGTAATTAGCATATCGCTCCCTGTTTGTGAATGCATTTGTAGTCTTGTTTCTTAACCCTCTACCTACATCTTAAAGATAATGCGAAATATGACAACCTCATGACAGTTGTTCAGGTCACAATGACGGTGGGTACATCATTTCCAGTGACATCTATTTACTTGAAAATACAAGGTGTATGTGAACTGATTTAGTCCCAAATACCACACACAGATATACAGATATATAAAGAGGTCTAATTTTAGTGTGGTAAGTATTCGGGACCACATAAACATGTACAGGTCATGTGTTCCATACAAATGATTAAAGTAGCTTATGTCAATTCTATCTAGGGATCGCTAGAGAAAACTGTGAAATGAGAAAGGGAGCACCGGCTTACAACATCCTCTATGCAAAGGTACTGTTAGATGGGATAGCAAGAGGAATGGCATGGGTCACTATCAAAGAGTAATATTATTGGATCAGAAAATGTGCATTGTAGGTCTACTGGGTGTGTACTTTTCCTGAAAATACAATGCAACTCCAAAATGTGACATCTTAGATCCATCACATGTACTGACACATTTCATTTAGAGTTGGGCTTGGTTTCCAATATATTTATCCTTGAATAATTCCAAAAATACCTACACGGATGTGTAGGAGACATACACAAATGAAGACATAAAAGACCATTTTAATTAACATACAGTGGGGACGGAAAGTATTCAGACCCCCTTACATTTTTCACGCTTAGTTATATTGCAGCCATTTGCTAAAATCATTTAAGTTCATTTTTCTCCTCATTAATGTACACACAGCACCCCATATTGACAGAAAAACACAGAGTGTTGACAAGCAGGTTTATTAAAAAAGAAAAACTGAAATATCACATGGTCCTAAGTATTCAGACCCTTTGCTCAGTATTTAGTAGAAGCACCCTTTTGATCTAATACAGCCATGAGTCTTTTTGGGAAAGATGCAACAAGTTTTTCACACCTGGATTTGGGGATCCTCTGCCATTCCTCCTTGCAGATCCTCTCCAGTTCTGTCAGGTTGGATGGTAAACATTGGTGGACAGCCATTTTTAGGTCTCTCCAGAGATGCTCAATTGGGTTTAAGTCAGGGCTCTGGCTGGGCCATTCAAGAACAGTCACGGAGTTGTTGTGAAGCCACTCCTTCGTTATTTTAGCTGTGTGCTTAGGGTCATTGTCTTGAGGTCCTGAGCACTCTGGAGAAGGTTATCGTCCGGGATATCCCTGTACTTGGCCGCATTCATCTTTCTCTCAATTGCAACCAGTCGTCCTGTCCCTGCAGCTGAAAAACACCCCCACAGCATGATGCTGCCACCACCATGCTTCACTGTGGGGACTGTATTGGACAGGTGATGAGCAGTGCCTGGTTTTCTCCACACATACCGCTTAGAATTAAGGCCAAAAAGTTCTATCTTGGTCTCATCAGACCAGAGAATCTTACTTCTCACCATCTTGGAGTCCTTCAGGTGTTTTTTTAGCAAACTCCATGAGGGCTTTCATGTGTTTTACACTGAGGAGAGGCTTCCGTCGGGCCACTCTGCTATAAAGCCCTGGCTGGTGGAGGGCTGCAGTGATGGTTGACTTTCTACAACTCTCTCCCATCTCCTGACTGCATCTCTGGAGCTCAGCCACAGTGATCTTTGGGTTCTTCTTTACCTCTCTCACCAAGGCTCTTCTCCCCTGATAGCTCAGTTTGGCTGGACGACCAGCTCTAGGAAGGGTTCTGGTTGTCCCAAACGTCTTCCATTTAAGGATTATGGAGGCCACTGTACTCTTAGGAACCTTAAGTGCAGCAGAATTTTTTTCTAACCTTGGCCAGATCTGTGCCTTGCCACAATTCTGTCTCTGAGCTCTTCAGGCAGTTCCTTTGACCTTGTGATTCTCATTTTCTCTGACATGCACTGTGAGCTGTAAGGTCTTATATAGACAGATGTGTGGCTTTCCCAATCAAGTCCAATCAGTGTTATAATCAAACACAGCTGGACTGTGGACAGTTAAATATATGAGTGTCACAGCAAAAAGTCTGAATACTTAGGACCATGTGATATTTCAGTTTTTCTTTTTTAATAAATCTGCAAAAATGTCAACAATTCTGTGTTTTTCTGTCAATATGGGGTGCTGTGTGTACATTAATGAGGAAAAAAATGAACTTAAATGATTTTAGCAAATGGCTGCAATATAACAAGTGAAAAATGTAAGGGGGTCTGAATACTTTCCGTCCCCACTGTACACTAAATTACCAAAAGTATTGGGACACCTGCCTTTACACGCACATGAGCTTTAATAGCATCCCAGTCTTAGTATGTAGAATTCAATACTGAGTTGGCCCACCCTTTGCAGCTATAACAGCTTCAACTCTTCTGGGAAGGCTGTCCACAAGGTTTACGAGTGTGTCTAAAGGAATGTTTGACCATTCTTCCAGAAGTGCGTTTGTGAGGTCAGGCACTGATGTTGGAGAGAACGCCTGGCTTACATTCTGTGCTGTAATTCATCTCAAATGTGATCAGGTTGAGGTCAGGACTCTGTGCAGGCCAGTCAAGTTCCTCCACCCCAAACTCGCTCATCCATGTCTTTATGGACCTTGCTTTGTGCACTGGTGTGCAGTCATGTTGGAACAGGAAGGGCCAACCCCCAAACTGTTCCCACAAAGTTGGGAGCATAAAATTGTCCAAAATGTCTTGGTATGCTGATGCCTTAAGAGTTCCCTTCACTGGAACTAAGGGGCCAAGCCCAACCCCTGAAAAACAACCTCACACCATAATCCCCCCTCCATTAAAAGATTTGGACCAGTGCACAAAGCAAGGTCCATAAAGACATAGAAGAGCGAGTTTGGGGTGGAGGAGTCCTGACGTCAACCCAATAGAACACCTTTGGGATGAATTATAGAGAAGACTGCGAGCCAGGCCTTCTCGTCCACATCAGTGCCTGACCTCACAAATGCGCTTCTGGAAGAATGGTCAAACATTCCCATAGACACACTCCTAAACCTTGTGGACAGCCTTCCCAGAAGATTAGAAGCTGTTATATCTGCGCAAAGGGTGGGCCAACTCAATATTGAACCCTACGGACTAAGACTGGGATGCCATTAAAGTTCATGTTCGTGTTAAAGCAGGCATTCCAATACTTTTGGTAATATACGGTATTAGCCATAAAATCAGTACCTAAAACGTATAAATCATTTTTCAAAACACAAGTGCCGTCTTATTGTATGGTTAATCTTTAGCTATGAGCAAATTAAAGAGTCTTAAAGATTTTTGTAGGTACTTTTATAATATGCCGACAAACAAGAAGGCGCTAGCAGGAAAAATATATAAAGCTTAAAGGAGTATGTCGATTCCACTATTTTGTAATAATTGACTCCAAAAAAATTATATAGACAGAACCAGTATTGATATGTACAAAAAGACAAAATCATTTTACCCATAGCAGTTAACCAAGTGCTATTTGTACTGAACTTTGACAAAGCATCAGACAGCTGAAACCAACTCTGGCAATCTATGCTGTGGGGCTTACATATTTTTTGTCAGAAGAAGGGGCTTAAAGTGATATTTACCCACTTTAAACTGCTGACTGCCATAATTCCTTGTGATACAGCTAGTAGATCCCCCCTTAAGCTCTAAATCCCAAAGAGCTATTGTATAATATGCAGACAGTTCAGTTCTTCATGTCGTGCTTGCCCTGCCCTTCCCACTTCCTGTTCCCCACTTCCTAACAGTGAGGCAGTCCATCAAAGGATGGACCAATGGCGCAATGGAGAACTATGAAAAGCAGGTGGGCCTCTTCAGGCTATTTGATCATGCATACAAGCATGCCTTCAGTGTGGAGTTACTAAATTGAACAATGGTTCACTTCATTGTAGATAAATCGGACTTCTCATGATGCATTGCTTTTCTTCTTGGTCTGCTGTACCGCACAGTATATGACTGACAATTACAACCAGCCTAATACGATTTCAATCTCATGGTTATCTATAAAAAAAATAGAAGACTGTAAAAAAAGTGAAAAGTTGCCCATAGTGACTAATCAGTGTTTTTTATTCTCTTGAAAATACATCAGAATCTGATTGATTTGAAAATGTTCCCAATATTTTCATGCCCAGTGTAGATAAGATGCACACCTTCCCTTTTACTGACTGCCGCCATTTATTATGCTCCAACCTTAACTCGCATTTAACCTTACCTATAATGACGAAACCACACTTTGCTGGAGTAAAACTGGCCATAGCAGCCTTTTTATTAACAAATATAAAATATATATAATAAATATATATATATATATATATATATACACACATATACATATATATATATATACATATATATATATATATATATATATATATATATATATATATATATATATATAACATTTTAACCGTAACAAAACTCAAATGTCAGTTTCTCCCCCCGGTGGTCTTTGACGGCACTTCCCAACATAAATTCTGTTCCACTTCTACACTGCGGGCCTTCTACCATACTAGGCCTACGGCCGTGATAACGCCAGCCCAAAGACAACTTGTTACCCGCAGTGTCACCATTACCATCTTCAGCTAACCCGTGTTAACTGTACACACCAAGAGGGGCCCATAACCACTGAGTTCCCCACACTTCTCTTGGGTTATTTATCACCATCAAAGACCACCACCACCGCCACTGCTAACAAGGGTGACCCCCTTACCCTTGGGAGCCCCTCCACACTCTCAGTGCCCTCTGAATCTCCTCCTCCAACCCCAGGGACCAGAGATCAATTCCTACCTCGGACAGGTGAACCCCGTCCCCTCGCAGGTAAAGCCCAACATCCCTCTCCAACTCCCAGTGGCGGAACACAAAAACTCCGTTCCGGATCACAAATTGGCCCACCCTTTTGTTAACCTTAATACGGGCCTTATTTAAGCGGTCCACAGACCTTGCCAACCTCCAAGTTGTCCTGGCCACAATATCGGACCAAATGATCAACATCCCAGGGAAGGAAGTTCTCAAGCATAAGAAATCAATCTTAACATCATTGATGAGCTCACGGATGGGACGACCCCCCAGGTCGTTACCACCGACGCGAAGCACCAACACATCAGGCGGTCTGTCAAGGCGCGCAAAACGCTGCACCTCAGGCAATACCCTAGCCTACTGCATTCCTGGCCTACCTATCCAGCGGATACATGCCTCATCCCTGGAAATCCCCAATTGCCTTCCATTAGGTCTCATGTCTGCCCGCTTTGCCCCCCCAAAACACATAAGAGTGGCCCAATATCCAGACGAGACCCCTCTGGATTCCATCTGAAAGAGAGGAAGAAAAACCACAGATAACCACTGTAACATAACAGCTAACCACCAAAACCCATAAACTTTGAGCAATCCCCTTAAGCACCCATCATCCTCCTCAAGCTCAATCAGTGGGCCACTCTCTACTCGACCCCCAAGTGCGGCCGAACATAGGTACGAAATCTCCGTGACTCCCAACGGCCAATCCGCTTAACAGCATCTTCGTCCAACCCACATCGAGCAGCCTCTGTGGCCGCTCCAATGCGGAAGGAGTGCGAAGCATACTGCATGCAATCCAGACCCGCAGCCTTCAAGCATTTTCTGAAAACTGCCACGAACTGAAATTTCGACAAAGGTGACCCATCATTGTGGATTAACAACACCCCATCCCCTACCGGGCAAACTCCCAGGAAGTCCCTTACCGTGCTTACGGGGCACACCGGAGAGTCCGGCAACTGATATAGCCGCACCTTTACCCCTTTGCCACCCTGGTCTGTCTTGGACCGTCTCAGCAATACCTCAACGCTAACCCCGTGAACGCCACGTCCTGTACTCCCAAACCCCCCGGAACCCTCCTAGAAGGGCTAACCAGCTCGCTTATCCAGAAAGCACCAAAAAAGACCAGCGAAAACGCTGCCCGAAATAAGGACACCTTGTATGCCGACATGCATACCGCACCCAACTGATCAGATAACACTCGCAGGTTGCCAAAAGTCACTGGCCTCCTAATATCCCTACATTTTCTTGACTGACGATAGCCTTTCATTGCTTGTCGCACACAAAAGTCCTTCGTATAATCCGCCCCACCCTGTAACTTGAACAAAAATGCCAGACCTGTGAGCTTGCGGTCCATCGCTGCAACCGACACCCCTTGCTCCAGATTCCTGGAAACAAAATAGATGACTAGCAACCTTACCTACGCAGCTCCTGGGTCCACTCCGACCTGCCTGACCAGCGCCCACCACTCGTTCCAAACTTTCTCATAAGCCCTCCATGTGGACACACTCACCGATCCCCTTATCCATCTTGTGAGGGCTTCAAAACGATCGACCACAGCCATCGGGTACACCGAACACCCTGCCGTTCCGCTGCCGGAGCCAAATCCTGAAATTTGTCCCACTGGAAACGAGACAAGGTTTCAGCCAACGTGTTATCCACCCCCGGGAGATGCACCGCATACAAAAGGATATTCAGCTGTAGGCAACGCAGCACTAAGTGCCGCAGCAGCAGCCGAACGACAGTTTTGACGATGCTGAGATGCGGTTAATGACTTGCACCACTCCCAGATTATCACAATTCAATCTGACCTTCAAATCCCTGAATGACTCACCCCATACCTCAACTGCCAGCACCACTGGAAACAGCTCCAGAGCACCAGGTTTTTACAGAAGCCAGGCTCCTGCCACTCCCTGGGCCAAGGCTCCACGCTCCATTGCCCTTGATAGAATGCCCCATACCCCGTAGAACCGTCTGCGTCCGTGAACAGCTCCAAATCATAGTTGCTCACTGGGCCGGCCATCCACAACGATTTACCATTGTAGTTTGACAAGAAGGTATCCCACACCTCCAAGTCCGCCCGATGTTCTCGCGTGATCCAAATGAAATGAATAGGAGACCTGACTCCCGGCTGTGGCTGCCGACAGACGTCGGCAGAACACCCTGCCCAAGGGAATGATGCGACATGCAAAATTCAGCTTTCCCAATAATGTCTGCAGCTTCCTAAGCTGAATCTTGCGCAACTCCAAGATCGCCCGAATCTCCCCCTTAAGAGACACCAACTTATCCTCCGGCAATCGACACTCCATAGCTTCTGAATCGATGACTATACCCAAGAAGCTAAGAGCGGTAGTCGGGCCCTCAGTCTTATCACCAGCTAACGGGATACCAAACGTACCCGCCATTTGCTGCAAGGTGGATAACAGTATTGAATACACATTCGACGATGGGGGTCCTATGCATGGGAAGTCGTCCAGGTAATGAATTACAGAGTCCAATCCCAAAACATCCCGGACCACCCACTCCACAAAGAACCTAAAAGTTTCAAACAATGCGCATGAGATGGAGCAGCCCATAGGCCGGCAATGATCGATGTAGAACCCACCCTGCCAGCAACACCCCAACAACCAAAAACTGTCAGGATGGACAGGGAGCAGGCGGAAGGCTGATTCGATGTCCGCTTTCGCCATCAGTGCGCCCTTACCACAGCGGCGCACCCATCCCACAGCCGCATCAAAGGACATGTATGACACTGTGCAAGCATCTGGGTCGATCGCATCATTGACCAATCCCCCCTTTGGGAATGATAAATGGTGTATCAGCCGAAACTTATTCGGCTCCTTTTTGGGAACCACTCCTAGAGGGGAAACCACCAAATTCGGCATAGGCCACTCCTGAAACGGCCCCGTCATGCAAACCAACGCCACTTCCTTCCCCAATTTCACCCCAACCACCCCTGGGTGAATCAATGCCGATCGCAAATTCTTCGCAACCTGTGGGATGACAGCCAATGAACTAGGGATTCTAAAATCCTCCAAGAACCCCTCCCGCAAAAGCCGAGCGGCCGCCTGGTCTGGATACCTATTTAGGAAAGGCTACATCCTTCCCACCCTCACTGGTGTCCTCCCTTTTGTTACCAAGCTCTCCGGGCCGACCCTTCCCCTTTTTAAAACAGCGGGATCCGGAATGAGATCCACCGCAACCTGAGCACTCGTGTTTGAAGCGACAGGCGCCTCCAAACTTACATGTTCCCTCATTATATTGCCAGCAGGCGCCCCATTTTTTGGCGGCCGGCTGTCCGGGGGAAGATGGACCACCGCCCCCCCCTGGAAAAAACTGGTTTGGGGCCCGCACTGAGGACATCAGCTTCATCCAGAGGCTAATGTCCTTATGGTCCCAGCGAAGGGAGGGACGTACCGCCCTGCGTTGCCGGAACTGCTCATCGTACCTGAGCCACGCCTTACCCCCGTACACTCTGTAGGCCTCCCCAATGGCGTCCATGTAGTAAAAGAGCACCGAACAATGCTCAAGATTCCTCTCACCGATGACGCTCGCCATAATGGCAAACGCTTGCAGCCAGTTGGAAAACGTGCGCGGGATCAGCCTATAACGCTGTTTCTCCTCATCTTCCTTTTTACTATCATCTGGCTTCACCCTATCCAGGTTAAACTTCTCCAAGGGCAATAGGGAAAACAAATCTTCTCCCTGACCTCTGACTTCAGGTGTGACCTCAGCGGCCCCTCGAAGCAGACGTATAGCTCGCATTTTGCTGCATCCGCAATGCGAACCACGTCCGTCTTGCTTCCACTTTCTTGTGCTGCACCCCCTTTTTCCCCCGCCACTGCCGCCACCGTAGTAGCCGTGGTGGACACTGACAGGGGCACCGTCCCAGTGGGCCCTGTCGCCACCGTATCAATCGGGGGGGACACCCACTGCCCCAACCCCCCCGTCCACGGGCGATACTTCACCTGGCGGCACCCACAATGACGCTTGCGGCGTTTGCCCACTCGTGCCCGGTGCAAACCGCTGTACCAGTTCCCGCAAACCCCCCAACAACGCCTGCAATTGTCCATCAGACCCTCCAGAGGCGGGCACCGGGCCCGCCAGCCGAGGGTCGACTACCATGGCCAATAGAGCCTGCAGCCCACCCATTGCGGTCCCTAACCCCCCCACAGCAGTTACTCCCAACAACCCCTGCAATGCATTTGTGAGAGATAGAGAGGACCCAGAAGGTGACTTACCAGGCCGACCAGGGGTTGTCCCCTGAATCCGATGGCACCGGACGCTCCTGCCTTTCTTCTGCCTCCGATACACTCAGCTCTCCCTCAGACCAATCGCCGGGCGATTGCAGGGGCTCTGTGTCATCCATCACGGAAATGAGGGCCTGGATGCTGCCGTCTCCTGACCGCACTGGCCACGCCTCCCGACACTGGCTCCGCCCCCGATGTCGCCATCTTCCGAACCGGCGCTCTGGACACCTGGCTGCTGGGCTGCCCACTCCTCCTGGAAGGGGTACCGCTCTGGACCTCCGAGCCGCCGGCCGAGAATGGGGTAAGCCCGGCGCCCGTTACTGTCAGTCTCTCTTGCTGAGACCTCCCCCTGGCTGCAGAAGCAACCAAGGGAGTGTCCGTGGACGCATGCTGACCTCGCCGAGCGGTCGGGGGGGAAACGCTGACTCGCGCCGAGGTCCCGCCCACTGAGCTTCGCCGATGACAAGGATTCCGTCCAGGTCCCACTGCGGCGGAAACCGGGTGCCGTTTCGCCGGTGGGCCTGACGGGTCCTGCTCGGGGGGCCTCCTGACATGGCATGATGCTCTGGGGGAGGCTCCCGGTGAAAAACGGTCCCACGCGACCTCCGGGCGCGTGGGAGGTCCCTCCCCTTACCTCCGCTCCAGCCTGGTTTCCGAGGAGCACAGCCACCTGGCTGTGGAGCTATTCAGGGCCGTGGGTGGTAGCGGCCGCCCGTAGCTGGGTTAACAATCTCTCAATGTCGGCCATTACACGCTGCTCTGGAGGCTGTAAACTTCTCTTCATAAAACTCTCCCTGCAATGTTGCCCGGGACACCCCTCCTGCCCCCTAAATAAACTAAACCACTCCCTTCTCCACACTTTCTATCCAATCCCAGCTCCCCCATCTTTCCTAACAACTTCACTTTTAACCCTTGCTGTACCCTTATCACCCCTGTCATACCGGCCCTCTGCTAGCTCCATTTCACTCCTCTCGCTCCAGGCCTCTCTTTACAACAAAGGAAACTGATTTCTTACTGATTATTAGAGTTACTTCACATTGTTTTTTTACAGTGTTACTAAATAAGCCCCTTTACGCTTTAATAGCAGAAGGTTGCTGGACAGGACGGAATGCAGTTAATGAATACTGATATCACAGTCTGCAACAGTGAGATATGTCAACCTCCTACTTCTAAATTCTAAAATCCTAGTATTTTCTTAGCCAATCACTTAAACACCGGTCTGAAATATATTTAAATATTAGGGCAGATATGTGTAGAAGAGCATGCTTTGTCTGCATATTTGCATTTATTTATCGCTATCTATGAAAAAATACTGGAGATAATGATATTTTGTATTTTTTTTGTAATTCTACATGCTAAGAAAGCAAGAAACAAAAGTGTTAACCCTTATTATAAAGGCTTGTGCACCTGGGTAATGCAAAAGTATTATCCATAATGCTATAATGTATTTGACCTATAAACAAATGAAAGGAGTTCACTGTCTGGCATCTGTTGTCTGCAGTAATATTAACAATGGCGGATATTGGAGAGAAAGCAGTGTATACATTGGCCCCTTCCCACCCGATATTCACATATAACCACCCCTATATGCTGTGAATGTATTATTTTCTCTTTTTTTTCTTATCCCTATTCAGCTGCTAGATACTATTTTCAACTTTGTGGTGTGATTTGCAGCCCTCTCATTTGAATGGGCTGAAATCGCACTAGAATGTGGAAAAAGTAGTACATGTGCTCCTTTAAAAATATGTGCCATACCAAGTCGCATGGTACTGCCGTACCATGTGAATTGGTGGCTGCAAATGCACTGCATTTGCAATCTGCATTTGGGGTACCGCTAACATTACATTGGCACCCGCAACAGATCACAAAGACAGGGTGTTTTGAGTACAGTTTGGGAAAGGCACATGGAATGTGCCTTTCCTGTACCACGTTCTGCTGTGAACTGTCGATGGCACCAGTTTGATAGCAGAAGCAGAAGCCGGTCATACAGAATTCAATGGCAGGTGCATTTGGCCTACAACAAACCTCCTTCTGACCTGTATTTGTTTGTCCTGCTTCAAGCAGGTTTTGCGAACCCATAGATTCGTATGTAAATGCTACATCAGCCTAAAACAACAACAAAAAAAAAAGTCAGTTGACACAGGCTCTTTGAGGTTTCCTCAGACAAGAAGTAAAAGAAAAAACAGCTTTACAGACAAAAATAAAAATGCTTTTTAGTAGAGTGAGAAGAGGCTGGAACCCATGTCAGCACTTTACTTCTGTATCCCTTTTGCAGATTTTATCAGATTTCCTATCTTGTAAAACAACTGTCACTTTGACAGTAAATGAAAGGAAATCTCTTAAAGACTGCCACAGATAGCAGGTAAACTTAAAAGGGGTCCTACCATTCCCCACCTCTATCCAAAATTTAAAAAAAATTGGTTTTGGCTAGACATACACTTTAATTGTCTTTATTTCCTCCGTTTGCCTAAGGATACATGCACACTGGGGATCTTGTAAACGCTTTTCTCCTGGCCACGTTTTTGCAAATGCATTTAGGCACGTCAAGCATGTTGACGTTTATTAATTTTCATTGGCCAGAATATTCATTTATTCTTGCCATTAAAATGAAAAAAAAAAAAAAAGCTTAAGCGCCAAACCCATCTAGGGATTAGGAGCATTTAGACGTGTTTAGGAGTTTAAAAAAAAAAAAAAAAGGCTGCTCTTGTGAGCACACAAGTAGTTTTTTTTCTGCCTCTAAACTCTTGTAAACACCTATGTGTACTTGTATACAAAGGCTAACGTGGAGGGGCAGAAGAAAAAAGACAAATGCCAGGTGCGTTTGAGCTGAAATGTACATGAGGTCTAAGGCCTCGTACACACGGTACGAAAATCAGAAGGGAAAAGTCTGAAGATGAGCCATCTGCGGATTTTCGGATCGTTAGTACGGTGCTTTCGACAGACGATTTGACTTTTACATCAGACAAAAGCTGGATGTGCAGGCTATAAAATTTTTGTCTGATGTGAACTCAACGTCTGATTTTTGGATGGTCAGTACAGAAATCCGTCACACAAAAATCGAAAGTACAACCACGCATACTCGAAATCAAGGAACAACTGGGAAGAATTTGGTATTGTAAACTACCGTTCCTAATCTAGAATTAACATTCGTGACGCGGCAATTGATGAAATGTCAAAATTCTCATCTTCTTTAATGGGATAATAATGAAGCTGCTTTGCATGTAGTTATGCCAAACGTATTTTGAAAGCCATTTGTTTTGTACCAATCTGAAAATCGCGAATCAACGCTCACCAAACTTCTACTAACACAAAATTAACATAAGGGGCCCAAAGGGTGGCACTTGAGAAATTAACTTCCTCTTTATACTTTACGTTCGTGTTTGTCAAACGACAATTTGTGGATAGTTAGTATGCTAGACAAAATCCTGCACACACCCTTTTGACAAAAATTAGACGCTCAGCCGTCCAACAATCAGACCGTGTGTACGAGGCTTTATACTCGCTTTCTGGCCTCAACCCTTCTAGTTTCTGCTAGTTGGGGAGGTGCTCTGTTTTTGCACAGGTTGCCTTGCTGACAATTTCAGACATTTCAACCAGCTTTCTATCAAAACCATAAACTGTTGGTAGTAGATCGATTAGGCAATTTGCCTAGAAAAAAGATGGGCAACGGTCGGTTTGGCTTACATGTTTTACTAAAACGAGACCACTCAGAATCTGGTGCAGCTGTGCATGGTAGCCAATCAGCTCTAACTTCAGCTTGTTCATTTAGGCTTTGACAATAAAACGTGGAGGCTGATTGGTTTCTATGCAGAACTGCACCAGATTTTGCACACTCAAGATTTAGTAAATCAACCCCAGAGTCAGCTCTGGCTTTTTTCAATGAAAAGGTGAAGATTTTGATGTAAAAATCGCCCTTCCTCTCTGCCTCACCCAATCAGAAAATCCCTTGTATTAACTGGAAAAAAAATCACAAGACGTTTTCTTAATGACAGAGGTGCTGAGTTTGTGACCCCCTGTGTTCAGTATACAGATGGCAAGTCAAGACTAACTCTATGTAGTCAGGACTTCATCAGATGCAGGAACTCTGTCACCCTGTACAATGCAGAACTAGCAGTCCTACATTGTGAGGATGCTGAGGACCCGCTCATAACTGAGCATTAGAGGAAGAGTTCTAGCTCCTAGGTGGTCAAACAATAGGGCAAGTAAAGCTGCTTTTTAATGGTACCCTAGTTAAAACAAGCATTTAACCCTTGCAGTGTGGGAAGAGCACCACTTCAACGGTAGTTATAAATAGCCCTGGACTAGCGTGGCCTAGCGATGGCGGAGTGAGGACGGGTTTCCAAAGAGCTCCTGACCATCCCCTCTCCTACTCAAGAACCTAACGGCTTTTGTAACCCATAAAGGAGGAATGCTAACCCCCAAAAGGTACAGAACAAGATCTGCTACAAATGGAGACCGATTAGCCACCCCACGGAGCAGTATTCGGAGATACTTCCGCGGACAGCAGAGGAGATCTCCGGGCGCCATAGTTGCAGCGCCACGTGGGCACTATATGGCAGATTCGGACTTTCTAGCCTCCCCTCTGTCACCAACCTCGTCTGTGTCCTCAGACTGTTTGTCCGAAACACCTGCGATTCTCGGCTCTAACATGGCAGGCACATCACGGAGACACTCTGGAATTCCGGAGGAGCTCCATGCTATCCTGCGTGCCCTGCCTACCAAAGCAGACATCGAGGCCTTACCCACCAGATCAGACATTGAAGCCCTCATATCCCGGGTAGAGGAGGCGCACACCCGGGACGTACAAGAACTCAAAGCGGAGCTCCAGACAATCTCGGAGAGGGTAGATTCGGGGGAATTTTCTCTATCGGCACTGGCACAAAGAGTAACGATCTTAGAGCATTCCCGAGAATCGCAGGCAGCTACAGCAGTGGACTTTCAATTACGATTGGAGGAAATGGAGGACCGCAGTCGACGCAATAATTTGCGGCTGCGGGGTCTTCCTGAAGCCACAGGAGCGGAGGACTTAGAAGCGTCTGTAGTCGCTATCTTTCACCAAGTCCTGGGAGCCCCACCGGCGTCACTGGAATTAGACCGGGTTTATAGATCACTGGGACCCAGATCAACGGACCCGGACAGACCGAGAGATGTGATCTGCAGGATCCACCGTTATACACAGAAGGAGCTTATACTGCGAAAGGCCTGGGACCAAGGGGCGGTAGAATTCGACGGAGCGACGATCAAGATCCTGCCAGACCTCTCAAGAGCGACGCTGCAGAGAAGGGCACAACTGAAACCTATATTAGACATGGCTCGCCGGCAAGGATACACGTACCGCTGGGGATACCCCTTAGCGGTGAATCTCCGTAAGGGATCCAACACCTTTAACCTGCGCTCTCCTCAAGATCTACCGGACTTTTTTGCTTTCTTGGGAGCGGAGCCGATCCCAGTTCCTAATTGGCTGGCACTGATCCCCCGAAGAACGGACCGACCAGGCCCCTCCTACCACCGGGACCCTCAGCAGCCGCGCCAACAGCGATCCAGAAGACGGCACCGGGCGTCCTCCAATGAGGGTACACGTGAGTTGTAGCTTGATTTTATGATCTCAATGCGGCCCTGGCGGCCTCATCCACTATCTTCTTCTGGATGCTTTGCTTAAAGTGAGCCCCCGATCTTGATATGACCACAATGTCCTCACCTGCATGACAACAAACTTGCTCACCCCACAGTCTACGGTCACCCACCCCACTTACTAGGTGTATACGGTACCAGGGATCTGTCAGTTGGAACATGATTGGGGTACGTTTATCTCCCTGCTCACTGAAGTGACTATCTGGACTCAGTATTCAGACCCATAACATCAGTGAGAGTCATGGATTGGACTCTATCTGCAGATCTTAGATACTCCCTCTTTGCACCAGCCAGAGACAACAGCCCTTGAACTTCCTATATCTCACTGATAACAGTGAACAGTATCATCTACAGCTCGTAAAGACCCCCTATTATTAGGAGAGTACACATTATATGTATTAAGTTAATAGCATGGTTTTGCACTCCTGGTTTGTCATTATATTTGATAGATACATGCCGCTGCCGGGGATAGTAGAGGGGAGGGATCCTTGACACCGGCATCTTAGTGACTCAAATGATGGTAGATGATGGGGAAACAATACAGCTTTACCACAACGAAGTTAATAGGAAAATGGCCACAGTCCCCGGAGTCTTATCCTCTTCAGGTGATAGTCTAGGGGTAACAGAAGTAGATTACACGCTAAGATAAAACATATATGTCTATATTAAGGGATGGGAAACAGGTCCACTATTTCTATGGGCTCAGCCGAAGATAGAAGGGGATTTGGTTGGGATTGCTCAGGGATTGCCTGATGACAACACAACACATAGTTCGTTAACTTGTTTGTGACTTACTGTCTTAGTGTTCTATTCTACCATTTAATATTACATAACAAGGTTTTCTAGTCGTTTTCATACCAATATTGTTAGCCATTTTCGTTTGAGTTGGGAGAGGGAGGTCGATGAGTTCCATTCTGACTATCGCTTCCCACTCCTCCAATTAGGATTACGCTCGTTTACCAGCAGCTGCCTGGTGAGCGTATTAGCACTAGTGTGCTACCTCTTTAGATTGATATTGCTGCACCCTAGAGTGCAAATTTGATATTTTTTCTCTCTTTTTCACTTACTGATCTGTTTCACTCTTTCTCTACCTTTCTCTCCCCCCCCCCCCCCCCCCTTAATACCCAAACCCACGTATTTCTCTATTTTTTGATTTATAATCTTTGACTAGGGACATGGAGACGGTGAACGTGTTTTCACTTAATGTGAAGGGCTTCAATGTGCCTGAGAAAAGGAGGATGTTGATCAATGATCTTTGCCGACACAAAGTCGACGTGGCATTCCTACAGGAAACCCACTTTAAAAATGACAACCTCCCGATCCTGAAAAACAAACTATACCCATGGGTATACCATTCCACTTTTGCGGATGCTAAATCAAGAGGAGTCTCCATCCTCGTCTCCCGTTCAGTCCCATGGACATGCGCGGAAGCAAAAAGTGACCCAGAGGGACGCTATCTGTTCCTCAGAGGAGACTTGGGTGGAATAGAAGTAACACTGGCAAATTTGTATGCACCTAATAGCCAACAAGACTCTTTCATAAGCAAGACAATAGATGTTTTGATGAAGTTTCAGAGGGGTCAGCTAATCCTGGGTGGGGACTTCAACGTTCCGTTGATCCCCACAGAGGATACCTCTTCAGGTCACTCATCAGTCACACCAGCTACCAGGAAGCGCATTGCACGTTCTCTGCACAAAGCCCAATTGATTGATATCTGGAGACTTCTTCATCCAACGGAGAGAGACTACACTTTTTATTCCTCCCCACACAAAATATACTCCCGAATAGACTATTTCCTAATCCCTCACGCACAATTACACGCTGTCCACAAATCCTCGATTGATTCAATTACATATGCAAAATGTAAAAAATACAGCGCTGTCAGAAAAACCATAACAGGAATTGCATAAACTGATCCAATAAATAGACCCCAAATTGAATAATAAGCTGCGGTAACAAAAATGCGAGATACCCACACTATAAATATTAGAATTGTATAAGAAACCGCGCTATATGAACTGAACTTAAAAAATGTAAAATTTAAAAGTTTTTGAAATATGCACATCAAAATACTGAGTCCATCTGAAGATAATGTCAACAAATGTCCGACAAAAAATCACCAAGGGATATGACTCTTCATCCACATAATAAGTGACACCACACTCAGTTCACCATTGGAAGTAGTGTTAGAGATAGGACAGTCCTCCACCTTCAAAACAACTGTCTCTTACCAGCTCCCTTGATCTCTGGTCAGGAGATCAATAGCGCCTTTTGGCTTATAACCCAGCCACAGTCTCAGATAAGGATGGATGTAAGGTCAGGTCAACTCCTCCTGTTGTCCTAAACAGCCCATACACAACTTATCCAATGGCCCATCATAAAAGGAGAAAAGAAGCCTCCATAGTGTAAAAACGTATATATAGTTTATTAATAAAACAGTATTGCACTCACATGTAAGCGAAATCGTTCAGGCAAAAACAGATGAACGAGCCGGCCGGCTCTCTCTTACAAAGCACCCGTAGCTTCCGGGACTGCGTGTGTATGTTGTGGTAGCGTCAGCACGCCGCTCTCCCTACGCCGTTTCGTCAAACCTGACGTAGTGCCCCTGGACGACGTCAGGTTTGACGAAACGGCGTAGGGAGAGCGGCGTGCTGACGCTACCACAACATACACACGCAGTCCCGGAAGCTACGGGTGCTTTGTAAGAGAGAGCCGGCCGGCTCGTTCATCTGTTTTTGCCTGAACGATTTCGCTTACATGTGAGTGCAATACTGTTTTATTAATAAACTATATATACGTTTTTACACTATGGAGGCTTCTTTTCTCCTTTTATGATGGGCCATTGGATAAGTTGTGTATGGGCTGTTTAGGACAACAGGAGGAGTTGACCTGACCTTACATCCATCCTTATCTGAGACTGTGGCTGGGTTATAAGCCAAAAGGCGCTATTGATCTCCTGACCAGAGATCAAGGGAGCTGGTAACAGACAGTTGTTTTGAAGGTGGAGGACTGTCCTATCTCTAACACTACTTCCAATGGTGAACTGAGTGTGGTGTCACTTATTATGTGGATGAAGAGTCATATCCCTTGGTGATTTTTTGTCGGACATTTGTTGACATTATCTTCAGATGGACTCAGTATTTTGATGTGCATATTTCAAAAACTTTTAAATTTTACATTTTTTAAGTTCAGTTCATATAGCGCGGTTTCTTATACAATTCTGATTCAATTACATGGTCAGACCACGCCCCAATAATGCTGACATATGCCCTGACAGATAATTATACCTCCAAAACCCGGACATGGAGACTTAATGAGAGTCTTCTTCAGGATGAAGAAATCTGTAAGGACGTCATCGGGGAATTAGATTTTTATTTTAAGACCAACATTACCCCGAACAGCAACCCCGGAATAATTTGGGAGGCACACAAGGCGGTAATCCGGGGCGTCCTAATCAAACACGGAGCAAGGATCAAAAGACAACGCACGTCACAAATAAAATTACTCCTAGATGAGTTACAAGCAGCTGAAGCTAGACACAAACACGCCCAAACACCTTCTAATGAGGCTGAAATCCTACTCTTGCGTAATAAGATTACGGATCTAATGTTATTCCGAGCCAAAGCGGCGATCCAGATTTGTCGACGCAAGAGCTATGAGTCGGGGAATAAGTGCGGTAAATTCCTAGCAAATTCCCTAAAAGAACAGGTTTTAGCGAATTATATTCCCCACGTCATGACCCCCTCAGGCCAGAAAGTTACACTACCCCGAAATATCGCTAAGGAATTTAGGGATTTCTACGCATCACTATACAATTTACAACGACCCCCCTCCCCACAGGACCAAATTGACGCATACCTTCATAGATCAGATTTACCCACACTTCCCATTGAAACTAGGGAGTCACTAGAGGAACCGATTACTACGGAAGAACTTAAAACAGCAATAGGTGTGAGTAGATCAGGCAAAACCCCGGGACCTGATGGGTTAACGGTGCAATATTACAAAACCCTGATCCAATCCCTGGAAGGTCCAATGCTTAAATTCTTTAATTCCATAGGCTCAGACACATCCATCCCAAGGGACACCCTAGCTGCTCATATTGTAGTGATACCTAAGGAAGGGAAAGATCCTTCGGCCTGTGGAAGTTATAGACCGATCTCCCTCCTTAACATAGATCTAAAAATCTTCACTAAAATTCTGGCCAACAGGATCCAAAAACACCTCCCGAACCTGATTCATCAGGATCAAGTTGGATTCGTCCCAACCAGGGAAGCAAGGGACAACACGATTAAAGTGTTGAACCTCATCCACATAGTCAATAAAAATAAGACCCCATGTGTGCTTCTAAGCATAGACGCAGAGAAGGCCTTTGACAGGGTGAACTGGCATTACATGACCTCCGTTCTGGGCTATGTAGGCTTGGGCAACAAAATGCTCACCTGGATAAACGCACTCTACTCAGACCCTACAGCCCGGGTTCGAGCTAATGGGATCTTGTCTGACTCGTTTCCGATCAGAAACGGAACCCGTCAGGGCTGTCCGTTATCCCCTCTTCTTTTCGCCCTGTCATTGGAGCCCTTCCTGTGCAATATAAGAGCCAACCAAAACATAAAAGGGGTTGAGGTGGGTAACTCGCAACAGAAAGTAACCGCTTATGCGGATGATATGATGTTCTCACTAACCAACCCATTGATATCCCTCCCCAACCTCCTACAGGAATTCAAGGAATATAGTGCTATGTCTAACCTGAAAATTAACATCACCAAATCCGAAGCCATGGGTATAGGTATACATTCTCGACTACTTACGTCACTTAGAGGAAGCTTCAATTTCAAATGGACGACTAAAGCGCTTCAATACTTAGGTACTTATATCCCCACCAAAATGTCCCAGATATTTGCACTAAACTTCCCCCCGCTATTAAATACAATCCGGTCCTTATTGTCCAAATGGCAGTCAGGTCTACACTCGTTGTTCTGTAGATGCAATACTGTTAAGATGAGTATACTCCCCAAATTTTTATATTTACTACAGGCCCTACCGATCCAGATCCCCTCATCATACTTTGCCCAGGCTAATAAACTACTTTTTGATTTCATATGGGCCAATAAAAAACCCAGACTTTCTAGGAAGCTAATTACCTTACCTAAACTGTACGGGGGTTTGGCGGTTCCAGATCTTCGTAAATATTATTACGCAACCCATTTGGTCAGACTTATAGACTGGAATCGACATCACACTACTAAACTCTGGACCAGACTGGAACAATTACAATGTGACATACCCCTCAACAGAGCGCCATGGTGTTATGACTTACTCCCAAGCCACATGAAAAGACATCCCCTCATAGGGGTGACCACGCGCATATGCTCGACCTTGTTCGTACGGTTCCATCTTACATCAACAACATCCCCGATCCGTCCGATATTGGGTACGCCCGAGTTCACTCCAGGGTATACAGATCCAATGTTTATATCTTTAAAGAATTCTAATCACTTCCAAGCCTCTCACTTCCTACTGAATGGAAGATGGCCTAATATAGCAGAACTTAGAAACCCAGCCGGACCGTTTCAACTAGATTTTTTGAGGGCCCTCCAACTCGACCATTTTTTCAAAACATTAGCACCCCCCCGATAGCTTTAGCCAACCCCTGACGACATATGATTTATATTGTACGGAAGAAGACTCCATGCCACATGCCTTGTCAGCCACATACCAATTGTTAATCACACCCCCAGACAGCTTTAGCTTACAAAGCTTAGAATCCTGGGAACAGGACCTACAATGTAAATTTACGACACGTCAAAAACAGAATATAATTCATTTCACATACAGATCCTCGATCTGCACAAAAACGCAGGAGACTAATTACAAATTGATCACTAGGTGGTACAACACTCCGGTAAAATTACATAAGATGTTCCCTCTCACAACGGATAGGTGTTGGAGATGCCATAGTAACCGTGGCACCATCCTCCACATTTTTTGGACATGCCCATTGCTGGAACGGTTCTGGGAAACCATCCGAAACGTTATACAAAAGTTTACAGAACGCACAATATCAAATGATCCTGCCTTCTTTCTGCTCCACGCCACCACCTCAGCCAGCAAAGTGTATAAAAAGTCATTGATCCGGCATCTACTGGATGCTGCCAAGGCGTGTATTCCCTTGCTTTGGAAATTCACGCAACCCCCATCAATTGGTGTGTGGATCAGAAAGGTAGAGGATATTAAGAGAATGGAAGATTTGACTCTGACTGCTAGAAACCAAAGCGAAGTGTTCACCAAGACTTGGTCCGGATGGAACATATTTATCTTCTCGGCTGAAGGCCAGGCGCTTCTAGAGGGGAACTAATCTGTTTAGTAGAAGACATCTTGATATGCTGTTATCTGGTATAACAAACAGTGCTGATTCTTTCTAAGCCTGTCAGACGGCACATGTAGTAGCCGTCTCCTTGTCCCCACCTCCCCCCCCCCCGTTACCCCCTATCCCTTCCCATCCTTCCCCCCTGACTCCCTAGCTATCCTATTTTTCTTTATTTCTCATCTCTTATCTTTTTCTCCTTTTTATCTAGATCTCTTCTTTTCTCTCTTTTATTTCTGTAGTTGTAACAGAACTAAGTAAATGGAAACGGAAACGGAGAGGATCGGTTCCACCCACATATTGTTTCTTAGTCATACATATGAGGTTCATTAGTAGTTCACATTGGTTTTCCTACAAAGTAATAATCTCTACTGTATCCATATAAGGCGATTATGTATAAATGGAGGCTGCGTCCTCAAAATATATTGTTTTGTACATGCCTTGTATCACCATGTGGGACCCATGTCCTCTCTTGTTCTTTAATAAAATATAATTTGAAAAAAAAAAAATAGCCCTGGACTTCAGCTTTACTGGCCAGAAATCAGAACACATAATAGGACCTTTTTTTAATGTACAGTGTGAATGTTAATGGTATATCTACTTTAAAGCGAATCTGTGGTGACAGAAATATGAGAACCCATTCCTGGCTTTCCTGTGTAGTGCATCCTTGACTTAGGACAAGCAGTATTTTTAGACTTCACCGGTTGTATTCTTGTTTGTGATCAACTACGTGAATAGTGAATCAGGGGGAGAATGGCAGCCCTGGAGCCTTTACCTTTACCAACGATTGTAAACAAAATGGCAGCTTTCATATGACTATTCTCAAAGGGTCACTTTAAGGTGGAAAACCAGTTTGATGATGAAACACAGTCTGGGTGCACAGACAAACATCTGTTTGTTTGGACTAATACTAGAATAAAAAAGTACAGTATATAATTAAGAATTTCCTCAGTCCCACGTATCCCTTTGATTAATGACCTACAGGAACTGTACAGTTTCAGTGGCTGATTAGTTGCAGATAAAGAACGGACTGAATCTAATTAAGAACTTGTTTAACTAGGGTATGTCAGTAATTAACAGCACAAGGTTGTATTATAATTAACACTTTAACTATAAATATAGAAGATGAAGCAACACAGTGCTTATCAGCCAAGTCAATTTTATTTTAATTACAGCGCATCCGGAAAGTATTCACAATGCTTCACTTTTTCCACATTTTGTTATGTTGCAGCCTTATTCCAAAATGGATTAAATTCATTATTTTCCTTAAAATTCTACAAACAATACCCCATAATGACAATGTTAAATAAGTTTGTTTAAAAGCTTTGCAAATGTATTAAAAATAAAAAATCCCATGTACAGTATTCACAGACTTTGCTTAATACTTTGTTGAATTAATTTTGCCACCAATTACAGCCTCAAGTATTTTTGAGTATGATGCTACAAGCTTGACACACCTATTTTTGGGCAGTTTTTCCCATTGTTCTTTGCAGGACCTCTCAAGTTCTATCAGGTTGGATGTGGAGCGTCGGTGCACAGCCATTTTTAGATCTCTCCAGCAAACAGTTTGCTGAAGACAAGCAGACTAAGGACATGGATTACTGGAACCATGTTCTTAGTCTGCTTGTCTTCAGCAAACTGTTTGTGGGCTTTCTTGTGCATCATCTTTAGAAGAGGCTTCCTTCTGGGACGCCATGCAGCCCAATTTGATGCAGTGTGCGGCGTATGGTCTGAGCACTGACAGGGTGACCCCCCATCCCTTCAACCTCTGTAGCAATGCTGGCAGCACTCATACATCTATTTCCCAAAGACAACCTCTTGATATTACGCTGAGCATGTGCACTTAACTTCTTTGGTCGGCCATGGCAATGCCTGTTATGAGTGTAACCTGTCCTGTTAAACCGCTGTATGGTCTTGGCCACGGTGCTGCAGCTCAGTTTTAGGGTCTTGGCAATCTTCTTATAGCCTAGGCCAATTTTATAAACTGTATATACAAAGTAAGAACATAGCACCTGCCCTTCAGCACGGCACAACACAGAGTTTTGAATGCACAGTGAGTTGTGGTGTGCTGCATTGGCCAAAAATAGTGCAGGTTTGTTTTTTCATATAACAGTCAACAAGTTCCGCGCAACTAAACTTGATCTTCCACCACTGCGCTCCTGTTTAAGAGTGTAAATCCCTAAAGCTGCCAACTTAAATAGAATTAAATGAGAAACGTATTTTAAATGAAAAAATAGTGGCGCTGTGTTCACATCAATCAGTGACACCCAATCTAATGCATCAATAGCTCATAACATTGAATTGCACATCATTATATATGCTAAGTGTCCACAATATTAAATCCAAGTGTATTAGCATAAAGAAAATAAAACTGAAAAAATAAAAAAGTGAAATGAGGAAATCAAAATCAAAAATAATGATGATAATAAAAATCAAAAATAATGATGATAATAAAAGTCCATGCAAAGAGATATGTTTCACATAGCATAAAGTGAATAATCTTCTTATACACTTTGAACTTCCTTCCACCACACCAATTGTGACTGTGATCCACTCCTTTGAAACTGCACTCTCCACAAAGATTTGCCTTGCACTTTCATGCTCGGCATATAAGCTGTTAACCAGGGTTAATCAGGGTAAGTCACACTCTTCAATTTCCAGCAGTGTTCAACATGAGGAGACGTTTCCACATATAAACATGAAATGAAAAAAGTGCCTCCAATGGCGTGATAACATAAAACCATTTATTTAAAATAGACACACGAAATCCTCAAATATTGCACTCACATCACTCCAACAATAAAAAAGCATTTCAGGCAAAACTCCTGTAACTGAGCTGTAGCGGTATACTGTGGTCACGGCGGACCCGGGATGCAGCTTTTAAACCTCACCCTCCACTCGTTCGCTCGTCAGTATCACAGGACCATCACAGCCGAACACAGCAGAACATCACACGTTACAGATGGTTTCCGTACAGCCATGCCCCAACATGTTTCGTCATTCTGACTTATTCATGGGATCCCATGTGATGTGACACTCCATAGCATTCCCTATCTGGTGGCTATCTTGGTTAAGTAAAGAAGCCGGTGTCTTTTTTTTTTCCAGAGCTCCTGACTGTAATGGCAGCTTAAGTCTCTGGTACAGGGCACAGAGCAGGCCGCCCCCCCTGTCAGAACACAATGGCACAGCAGGGGTGATCACTGTACTAACATCACATAGTTAGTGCAGCAGCTCTTCCTGAGCTGTCAGGTTTTTTTTTTTCGTTTAGCGCTGCTGGGTTGAACAAGAAAAAAATTGTAGTGTAGTACTAGTCTTAAGGATGACCTGGCTGTGGTGGGCCTGGTAGGTAAAATTGCTGGTATGATTGCTTCCATTGCACAGAGCAATAAAAAGCAAGAGAGGTCCCCTTCACCAGACCTCAGGGCAGCACCAGGAGCCAAGCTGCTCAGGAGGAAGTGGATCATATTCTAGTTTGGGGCGACATGTCATGTTCTGGCCCTGTTGGTAATACATATCCATGGTATGGAGAGATGGCAGGCAGATTTTCTCAGTCACCAATGATTAGTTCAGTGCAATTTGTCAAGGCTGAGACATACCAGATGTAGATATTCTTAAGTCCAGTTTCAATATGAAGCAGGACAGGTTTGTCTCTAAGATGAGGGATCTGTAGGCAATAGGGGTGGATGCCCTAGTAACAATTTCTCCCTAATCTTTGCCTTCCCACCAGTTCAGCTTCTTCCACATCTGTTATGCAGGGCCTGGGAGGAGAAAACTCCAGTAATTTTAGTGGCACCAGCCTGGCCCAAGAGGGCATGGTACGCCAACATCATGAAATTGGTGGTGGATGGTCCTTTGGCTGGCGCTGCTCTTATTAAGAGGTGACCTACAACCTCTAAATACTTTAGGGGTGTGTCACGGTTGCATTTAGTGCAAAAAGTGACAATAAAAGTGCAGAAAATAAATATTTGTATATTCACAAAAATCCACAAAAAAATCCTACTGTGTAAACTTCCTAACTGCTTATATATAATACATATTGTTATGTCCAAACAAAAATAAAATACTATACAGCGGGATTATACAGCATCATTGCATCACTTCCGGTTTCGAGCCCCGGAGCGCAGATCGCTCTGGTTTCCTGTTTTTAAACACTGTTTTTGCTTTTAATGATTTTTATTAAATGTGAGTACCCATCAGTATTATTAACCTCCCTGGCGGTTTTCCCGAGTGTGGCTTGGGGTTAAAATTCAGGACCATTAGCGGTAACCCCGAGCCACACTCGGGATTACATCGCAGGATCCTGGGGTGGCTTTACTTACCTTGTCCCCGGGATCCTGCGATGTCCCCCGCTGTGTCTGCGAGCTCCATCCTCCTCCAAAGCCTCTCTGTGCCAGGCTCCGTTCCCTGCGAGCGGCGCGACGCACGGGGGCGGAGCCTGGCGGCAAATTCAAAAAAGTGTAAAATCATAACACATACAGTACTGTAATCTTACAGATTACAGTACTGTATGAAATTATTTCACATCCCTTTTGTCCCCAGTGCTTTGTCCTATGCCCTGCATGCCGTTTTATGTTATATATACTGTTCTTTCTGCCTGGAAACTGGAGATTGTCCATAGCAACCAAAAAGTGTCCCTTTACATCAAAAGTGGCTTTAGACCAGCTAGAAAACAGCGATAGTAAATTAGAACACTTGCAGAATTGAGCGATAGTGAATCGTGGGGAAATTTATTTTATTATTAATTTTTTTTTTTAATTATTTATTTTTATTTATTATATTATAATTTATGTTTTTGTGTTTCAAACTTTATCATACCCGGGATATCTACTAGACTCTTGTTTGGACAGATTTAAGTGTGTTATTGTTAAGAATTACAGACCTACAATATAAAACACCAAATTTCCATGCAAAATAATTGTACCGCTTTCAGCACCTAAAATCCGAAATAATCATACCGCCAGGGAGGTTAATACATTTTTGGATATTTGTACGGTATCACACTATGGAGTCTCTTTCCTCTCTACATGTGGGCAACATCTAAGAGGTTAACAGTGAGGAGACCACTTACATCGCAGACAAGGAGGCACTTGGAGAACACAGGACAGGAAGTTTCCCCCCACTCCACAGGCTGCACAGTGGCTCATACTGTGAAAGTTAAATACCTCCTTGTGGGGTGAATAATAGCAGTGAGTGCGTTTCTTATGGGGCACTGTTTTAAAAGAAGCACAGAACAATTTGAAGGAGCACATTGTCACTTTATTGGACTTTATTTTATACACCAGGGTTTAAGGACGGTATATGCATATTTCTGAACCCAGTTTCACAGCAACAATGTACACCAGTCATATATGTTGGATTGTTTTGCACAGAAATGTCACTTTGAATTACAGGTTTTGCACATGATTGTGTTTTTTTTATTTTATTTTTGTTTGAACATAACAATATGTATTATATATAAGCGTTTAGGAAGTTTACACAGTAGGATTTTTTTTGTGGATTTTTGTGAATATACAAATATTTATTTTCTGCACTTTTATTGTCACTTTTTGCACTAAATGCACCCATGACACACACCCCTCAAGTATTTAAAGGTTGTAGGTCACCTCTTTATAAGAGCAGCGCCATACCTATCCCCTCTTTTTCACATTTCTTCTAGATTTACCTTAGTGTGAATTTATTGATAGAGGCTGCAGCTCCTCTTTTTTCATTTTCACCATAAGCGAGGGGTCTAATAATTTTTTCACAATGGTCCTTGGGCGCCTCCAGTCTGGCCAAACCTCTTGTCTCAGAGGTCAATAATGCACACTGCTTTACAGTCACTGAGTTTAACGACCTGGCTAATGAGACCTGAGTACTGAAGAATTGAGGAGTTTCTGTAGCCCTCATATCTACAGTGCTGAAGGCCAGGAAATCTTCTCCAGAAAGATTTATCATAGGACTTGAAAAGTTTGATGTGTCCTGGTGTGAGATCAGGAAGTTGCATCCCCGGAAATACATATTTATATTTTTGCATTCCTCTAATCAAGGATTGAAATGAATTTGGCCTTAAGTACCTTTAAAGGCCAGATATCGGCTTTGTCGTTTTTTTCCAGAAGCCAATTGCTTCTTATTCATTGATCTATACTTTTGTTCAGGGGGTAACCGCCTGTTAAGTCCTCCTTGTGTACATGTGATTTGAATTTGGTCTTGTCTGTCTTGCAGAAACCACCTTTTGAACCAATTTGTAAGATTCTGTTAGTCCTAATGACTCGGAAGGTGTTTTTTTTTTTGGTGGCAATTATTTCAGCAAGAAGGGTGTCGGAATTAGCAGCTCTTTCCTGTAAGGAACTGTTTCTGGTTCTCCTTCTCCACCATGGCAAGGTAGTACTTCATCCTCATCCATCATATTTGCCTTAAAGAGGAAGTAAACCCTAATGGGTTTTACTTCCTCTTTATTCCCCTGCAAAGTAAAAGCATAATGAGCTAGTATGCATTGCAAACTAGCCATTATATGGCACTTACCTGCAAACGAACCCCGCCATGTCATCCATCTTCACCCCTCTTCATTCCAGGGCCGCGGACTCCGGCTCTGTGACTGGTTGGAGTCGCGTGATGTCACTCCCGACAATTGTGCCCTTTCTATAGAGTGCATGCGCAAGTGTATATGGTAAATATCTCATAAACCGTGCAGGTGTTGCCAGCGGTTTAGACATTAATGGCTGTGTGTTGAGTTATTTTGAGGGGACAGCAAATTTACACTATTCTACAAGTTGTACACTCACTACTTTACATTGTAGCAAAGTGTCATTTCTTCAGTGTTGTCACATGAAAAGAAATAATAGAATATTTACAGAAATGTGAGGGGTGTACTCACTTTTGTGGGATACTGTACCTGCCATTTTTTAAAGTGATAGTAAAAGAGTTTTTTTTTAAATAACAAACATATTGTACTTACCTGCTCTGTGCAATGGTTTTGCACAGGGGGGGCCCAATCCTCCTCTTCTAGGGTCCCCCGCCATTGCTCTTAGCTTTTCCTCTTCTCTATGTGCCACCATAGGAAGCCTATTCCTATGGTGGCATATGTGCGGGCTTGATCCCAAGCCGGGCTCTGTGTATCTATTGACACACAGTGCGTCTCAACCCCACCCCCTGCTCCCTCCTCACAGGATTTAATTGACATCAGCAGGAGCCAATGGCTCCCGCTGCTGCCTCTATCCCTGTGAGGAGAGAGAGCAGTGCTGCTGCTCTCAGGCACAGTGCTGGATTGAGATCAGGCTCAGGTATTTAGGGAGTGTCTGTTGGGGGGGAGGTGAACATGAAAGGTTTTTACCTTAATGCAGAAAATGCATTAAGGTAAAAAAAATTTTAAGCCTTTACAACCACTTTAAGTTGGTGACAGGGTGATTTTGACCGAAAAAAATAATTTTTCCAAAATGATGGTGATTTTGGGTCTATAGCATATTTGGACTGAGATCATAAAAGTTGAGTTACATCAAAGCCCTAGAATCTTATACTACAAAAAGAACAGTTGATGCTGAAAAAGATGGGGAGCTACTGACTAAAATTTAAACTGCCTTTCCTGCACTGCTTATCTTCTCTGACAACTTCAATCCACAGCAATGGATTCTAATAGTGGATCCTAACGACTCTCCTGCTTTCTGTCCTTGAATGAAGCATGCTGCACGTTACAGTGCATGTCAAGCCAAAAACATTTTCTTCTAGTTTGATCTGATCTAGGGTGTGGTGGCGGTCAAGTGTGGCCCAAAGGGTTTGGCCCAAAGTGCTGGCTACAGGTCTCTGGTGTAGCTCAGGATGTCCACCAGAAAAGAAATGATCCATTATAATGTAGTAAATTGCTCCAAAATGGATAAATGACTCAAAGAGTGGTTCCATGATAGGAGAAGAAAAAAAAAGAATAACTTACACTTGTTGAGGCTGTGGTCACCCCATGGGGTGGGAACACATATCCTTTCAAGTTCATGGGTGGAGAAAAACTGGCTCCACACAGCATAAGATAAATTGCACTATTGTTCCAATTGATTCTGCCATGTGCCACACAGAAAATGTTACTGATGAGGCCCCATCAAAATCTTGCTATGGGGTCCCATGAATTGTAGTTATGCCCTTGGTTACCAATCCATATGTTTTTCATAAGAATGTGCTTTAAGAGGGAACCCAAAATAGGGTACCGCTATAAAAACACCAGCCTTGCAAGGACACAATACTAGGTTTCCTCTTCATGAGGTAACTCTATGCAGGATTAAATTGGATAAAAAACACTCCATACTCAGCCTACTTCATTGCATCACTTGTAGAGGTGGGAGAAAATATTTTATGGATAACTTTATTTAATTAATATGTTTTCTTGTTCAGTGCATTGCTCTTTCTCTGTATCTTTATTTTATGCAGGCATGTGTGACCCTAATTAACAGACTATATGCTGGTAATGTCCAGAGTTGCTTGTCTATATATATATATATATATATATATATATATATATATGTATCCTCTTAAAATTTGAATAAAATTCTTGAAATAAACTGGATAAAAATCTTCTTTCAGCACTACTTAATGCCTCTTTGAATCCATTCAGCTGCCAGTAGCAAAGGAAATACCCGGGAGTTTTGGTTATGAAAAAACCTGTGACTTGCTCCTCTTCTCTTCATGTGACAGCATTGGTACATGGTGATTGGACAAGTGCTGTCACAAGGGGATGAGAAAAGAATCTAAATTGCTCCACCTCAAATGTGTAGATGGGGGAATCAGACCATTTTTTTTGCCAAAACCGCTGGTTGAATGAAAAAAATGATCAATGTATAGGCTGCCTAATGCCCTGTACACACGGTCGGACATTGATCGGACATTCCGACAACAAAATCCATGGATTTTTTCCAACGGATGTTGGCTCAAACTTGTCTTGCATACACACAGTCACACAAAGTTGTCGGAAAATCCGATCGTTCTGAACACTGTGACGTAAAACACGTACGTCGGGACTATAAACGGGGCAGTAGCCAATAGCTTTCGTCTCTTAATTTAATCCGAGCATGCGTGGCACTTTGTGCGTCGGATTTGTATACACACGATCGGAATTTCCGACAACGGATTTTGTTGTCGGAAAATTTTTTTAGCAAGCTCTCAAACTTTGTGTGTCGGAAATTCCGATGGAAAATGTGTGATGGAGCCTACACACGGTCGGAATTTCCGACAACAAGGTCCTATCACACATTTTCCGTCGGAAAATCCGACTGTGCGTACAGGGCATAAAAACTCTGTGGTCATGTTTTGAAAAGATCAGCAATGGCAGCCCATATATTTCTCTCTGTATAGGTTTCCCATCTGCACCTATTTGATTCAGAAACATGGCCACTGAAGCAAACATAACAATTGAGCAAAAAGCGCCTTCATTACTTTAACATTATTTTTCTTTTTTGTTTTGTAAAACATACACTTTTGAGGAACTACAGTATATTAAGCAAAATATTCATGAAGAGGGGTCAGTTTATTTTTTGGATTTTAATAGTCTTCTTCTGTCTGCAGTAGGGAATGATAATGAAGGCACAATGGTGGGCCCGGGGCTATAGACTTCCGGCTTGTTTTCTAAATGGAATCAGCAATGGCAGCTGTCCTCCAATTGTATTTTCCTTAAAGATAATCAAAGCACACATCCTGTATCTGAAAGCATTGCTTTAATATTATCTGCTGTTATCACATGAGCAATTTACATAGTTGGTATATAAGGTTGAATAAAGACATCAGACCATCCAGTTCAACCTGTATGTGAGTGAATTCCACATCCTTACCACTCAGACAGTGAAAAACCCCCTATGCAGTTTAAGGTTAAACTGCTTCTCCTCCAATTTCATTGAGTGACCCCATGTCTTCTTACACTCCCTGAGATTGAATAGTTTATTCCCTATGCCAGAATTGCCATTGAGGTATTTATTTTCTCCAGAGAGACTGTTTGTTTGTAGACATTCCTTGTAGGTGAGGTCCTCCAGTCCCCTATTAACTTTGTTGCCCTTCTCTGGACTCTCTCCAGTTCCTTCACCTCCCTCCAGAGGACTGGTGACCAGAACTGGACAGCATACTATTTGCATAATACGCAATGGTATAAAATCCAAGTCAATTTGAACCATCAAAAATACACGTTAATTGCAAAATTCATATGCTTGAGTAAGTTGACCCTTATGTATGACCTCATTAAACTAGCGTGGGCTCATGAAATGAGCACATAAAATGGCACACCAATCAAGATTCTAAGTGCACCCCAATCCTGTCATATGTTTCCCATTGATTCATGATGTGTGAATTTGATTTACAGGTCTACTTTATGCTGCTACAGTAACACATCAGAGATGACAATTGTTCCAGAGCTGTACCATTTCAGACCACACAAATTTCTATTTTTGCTGCAGATTTCTTCTGCTCAGCCTGTGCTAAACACATGTAAAAACTTCTCAGATGAATGCAACTTGTAAGGTCAGTAGGATTTGCAATATTAGTGTTGTCCTAGATACATTTCATTAAAATATTCTTAATACAGCGCTCACACCATTTAACAAAGGCATAAAGTTACCTTAAAAAAATTCTCAAATAGTACATTTCACTTAAGCTGTAGTTAAAGAGCCTTTAAAAAGCAATGTTTTAATGTTTGCATGCATTAAACACAAGGTAGTCAGTTTAATGACTCATGTTTGCACAAGGAGAAATGTTTCCTCTTCACGGTTACTAGTACAAATTACAATTGCTGGAACAACCCACAATATTACAAATGTACCCAAGGAGAAAATAACATAAAAAAATAGGATCTGGGTGATTTTACTGTCATTTTATTACCCCAGTGTGACGTTAAACTGTATTGATTTTTGTTGTTGTACGGCAGGGGGACACCCACATGTGACAATGTGGGTGTTTAACAACTAGCGGCAAGAAGGGGTTAAGATCCTCTGTGTGTCTGATTGCCAAAGCTCCGGAGATGAGAATAAACAGAAGCTGCTCTACTCATTTATCAGCTTATATATATACACACACATAGACACACACACACGCATACAGACACATATATGTATACATGTATACAGATACAGTATATACAGAATTATATATATATATATATATATATATATATATATATATATATATATATATATATATATATATATTTACAGCAAATCACAGATATTTCAGTTTTTGTACACAGCTTGTCAGAAAAAGTGCCAAGGACACTGCCTTGCCAGGGACACTGCACCCACAGATGATTCATATATAGCTGAACAGCCACTACTCAAATTAAACACTAAAACATCACTCAGCAAAGTATCAAAAACGAATCATACATTAGTTAGTGATAGACATGTTATTGGTATTGCTTCGGTATCTACTGGGTCTTACGACGGTCATCTATAAACCTTATTTTGGTACCCTACAATTTCTGAGTCTCTGGATCAACGCCATCTCCTACACCCTTGTATCCGAGGCCACGCACTTCCGCCCCTGTTCTCTAAGACTCTGGGACCTCCCCAGCTACTGTTTTCCAGCAGAAAGGGACAGCCTGTTTTAAAAGAGCTTAACCATTCCGATGCTTATTTTTTTCTGCTGGATCTCAAACTCTATAGAAGAAGAATATGAGAAGAGTTAAGCTTTTAGGAAATGTCTATTTTCCTTTTCAGTTTTCAGATTTCTCTTTTCCATAACAATGCATGGTTTTTATTCATCTAAGGATGGTTGACAGGTCCGGTATGGTTATCTGGAAATTACTGCATCAGTCGGAAAGACAGTTCTGGTCCTCTACGTTTGATGATATTTATAAGCTTGCATACAGTTATGTGTGCAATTCTACTAATTGATTATCTCTGTTTTTTAATGATCAAGCAAAGCAATTCAGCCAATTGATCATCTCTGTTTTAATGAACAGGCAAAGTTTACTGTAAACTGTTTATCCACTTAGGCCCCACAAAGAAGTGAAGACTATATATATATATATATATATATATATATATATATATATATATTGTAGCCTGATTATCCACCTGTGTCCCACAGTTTCATTACTGTCCTTGTCTAGTTATCTCTCATTCACAGGCCACTAGATTTTAAATATCAGGATACTTATTATTCCCAGTCTTTCTCAGATAGTTCAATAAAGGCAGTTCCATTAATATATATATATATATATATATATATATATATATATATATATATAATGTCTAAAAAAGGTATAGAGGAAGGCTGGAAAGTTGAGGAATTTGGAGATTGTAGAAAAAAAGGGTAGTTCATATTTGGACAAAATCAAGCCCCGTGAACAGCAGCTTTCTTTTTTTTTTTTTTTTATTAAAGTTGAAAAACAAAAGTAACATAACCCCCTGGAAACATACCACCCCGGTTCACCAGTAAGGCATCTACATTAATGGAGGTCTGCAAACATGTAGGTCCCCTGCTAGACTAATGACAGCCTATATGCCTTTAACACCATATAGGAAGGTGCAGTCTCTTTTCTCCACTGCGGGTGACGCTCAAGCACAGCGGCGTCGCAGAGGGAAAGAAAGCCAAGAGGAACATGGTTCCTATGTGATTTCTGGGTCATCAGGGCAGTGACCCGGTTGGTTGTTGGCCAGTCCTGTGACTCTGGCGGTCATCTTAGGTCTGGCAGAGTCTATTTAGGACCCTAAAGATACAGTGTAAACTCTATGCTAAGGTTTTTAAGCGTTTGTTGCACATGTAGCTGCCTGCACAAAAGGCTAACCCAATCGGGGTAACCTCAATCACGTTCAGTCCATAGTGTATAAAAAGTGCTCAGTGCTTCAAACTTCAAAACTTTCTTCAGTGATCTATGTGAAAACACACCATGCTACCCTCCTTTGTTTCCACACTCACCAGAACATGAAAGTACAAGCGTTTTACTGTATATGCAAAACCAATGATCTTTCTTGAGCTGTCTGCGCTGCCCTCTTATGGAATGAATACATACACCTCAGTGGTACTCCGTCATGCTTGCATGTATGGGGAGATAAAAACCAAGCAGTCCTCCATAGCGTAATTCCATTTATTTTAAGTGCATTATAAACAGTAAAAAAATGACTCACATTATACAAATGCTGTCATTACACAAGCAATGATCACATGCAATGGTGTCCCCGGCATGTACTAATCTTGTGTTTTCCATTTGCCGGAAGTACGTAAGCGGAAGTGACATCAGCAAGCCCTGTCCTATTTAGGACCCTGGCTCCTGGGCTTGGTGCGCATTTTTGGACAGTGGACAGGTTAGGAACAGATTTCCCATCTGTCAGGGAAAGTGGCTGGCAGTAGGGAGAGGATCCTGATGAGTAGGGACAGGCTAGGAATACACCTTCCTTCTTGGAATCCTCCTGCTTTGGTGCAGACTGGCCAGGCCGCATTACGCTCTCTAGGAAAGACGGTGTCAGCGAGCTCCAGAACTGTTCAGTTCTCTTTGGCCAGACATACTATGAGTGTTTCCATTTGGGTGCCTTCCCACTGGGCTGTTTGTACTTCTCAATACAAGTTCTGTATATTGCAACTGGACTCTGTGTCCTCACTGCTGTGGCACCATGCTGCACCCACCCACAGCCAGATGAGTACTTTAAGGGAGGGCTAAAAAATGCACTCCCCTCTTACAACACCAGACTGATGTACAGTTTGGGCACAAGTAAGTATTCATTACCTACACTGCTGAACTTGTGGAGGACCACTGAACGCCTTATTTCAGTGCTTCTCAAAACCTGTCCTCCTGTCTCACTGACAGTGAAAGTTTTGCGTTTAAACCTGCGCAGCACAACTGCAATGCAATTTAGCTGAGATATATCACCAAACATACATGAACATTTAGTTTGGGCAATACTGCCTTATCCCTTTACCATACTAGTAATTAAAATAATCACATAGACACTGTTTTCTTTAACTGCTATTAAAAAGGTAGCAGGTCTTGGGATTGCATTAATTATCAATTAAATAATTAATTAATTAACCAATTACAATATTTTAACTGTCATGAGGGAATCACTCATAATTCCATGCTCCAGCAAAGTAGCACATTTGTATGAGATCCACTTCAGTCTTCAGGATTTTGAATGGACCATGGTGGATGAAAAAAGACATGTGGTTGTCAAAAGGTGCAAGTGCCTTAGGGTGATGGATAATACTGCACATTATGTAAAATGTACTCAAAACTACTGCATAAAAGATCTTATGAGCAGATTGCAGACCATGTTTGGCCAAAACTTAGGTCTGAATGAGACCTCATTCTGTAGCCTGAAAAAAAAATCTGTACTCTGCTTATACAGGGAAAAGCAACAGGCTTGCTTTAATGCAGTGCCACATACTCAATTTCCTTTCACTTTTCTGCGCCTTTCAGTTGGTGAGAGTATAGTAAATATCCTGGGGAGCTTGTGGCTTCCTTTCTTTTGACAGTGCTGATGCCCAAGTGTTGTCAGGTGGGGTCAGGGAGACAGTCCTCAACCCAGTGTAAGCTCCAACTAGAGCCTGAAATTAAAGAGGTCTCCTGGTCTTTTTTCTGAATGGAGCAGTGGGCGAATCAAAGGGATATTAACTATGTGCTGATAAAGCATGTCGTTATTTAACTAATAGGAGACCCAAGTTTGTTTCTTTGCTGGAGTTTGTAACTTTTTTGGACTCCCTGTTGGAGCACCCACATTATTTTAAAGGCTGTACAGTATGAACAAACATGCTAGAGTGCCTATATACAGTACTTATTGCTCTCTGGCTATAGGGTTACCAGCCTGTATATACCTGATATTATTCACATACTGAGATACTGTTAAAAAAAGAACAAGGAATCACTGAGTAATATTTACATATTATATTGCTCTACATACTCTAAATGTTAGCAGCCAGCCTTTGACAGAATGTTTATCATAGCACTGAGCACTGTATATTTATGATGTAGTAACCTCTGCCAGGAAAACTGTCACAAAGTGTACTAGATTAATCACATGGAGAACTTGGGACTTGAATTTAGTGAGCAGCTTATGAATGTGCATAATCTATATATCATATACTGGGGTCACAATGGGACATTTTCATGGTACAAATTATAAGGGTGCACATATTTAATATTGTACAAATGCTTCTACTTGTTCACCTTACACATATCAAAGCATATTGGCACATTTCAGTTGTTGGAACTGTCCCAAAAATAGGGATACATCAAAGCCTTGGATCTAAACTAAAGCTATGCTTGCTGGAAAGATGAAATATTTAGGTCAAGAAGTGAACTCATGCTGCTTTAAACCACTCACTCTAATAAAAAAAGGATTGCAACCAAATACAAACCAGGTTTTTCATTTGTCATTTAATTTACCAGGTCCAATGACACATACAGACACTTTTCTGTATGTGCCTTCCTGCCATTATTCTGACCAATCCTGCATGCAGACATGCAAAACTCTCCTTTATTTAAAGCATAAAAGCTATTGATATATCCTTTTACACTCTTGGAAACAAATATTATCCCTCTAGAAGTAGTCTCTGCTGTCTAGTCCCTTAAAATTGGCAAATGGCAAGGGCCTGGCGGCTTCTCTGCCTTGTTTCTATGAAAATTTTGCAGAAGTAGTGATGCCGCGCCTAGCTGCAATGTATAATGAGGTCTAAACCTTCAACACCTTTTTTCTGATTTCTCAATAGCATAATTTGTCATGGTGCCTAAATCAAACAAAGATCCCAGCTTTGTTCCAATTACAGACGCATATCCACCATGAACATAGACTTGAAAAGTCTTACAAATAATATGCCCCAGAGGCTTAAACTCTAGTTTAAAAATAAAATTATATTCAACTGTGTATTCTTAACTCAAAAAAGGTACCTTCTATTGCTCCCCAGTGTCTACAACTTTCCAAATTAATTTTTTGCTGCAGTAATATGTCTTCCTGTTTGCGGGGGGGGGGGGGGGCTACATTCACTCTTCATGGCCCCACTGTATGTAGGAGTTTAGCTCTTCTCTTTTGCTCACTCCAGAGATGGACTAATGTCTATGGACTAAGAAATTCGTAGTGTGCATAGAGGAGTGCATATGACCACAGCTAACATGTACGGTTCGTTCCAAACTAGTGAGGGGGGAAAAGGAGACGTACGGGAACTCACAGAGGCAGCAAAACACAGTAAAAAAGCAGCTTCATGAAAATAAATTACAGTGGCGTTAAGTAAGGATGGGCTGAACACCTCCCAGTTGTTCGGTTCGCACCAGAACATGTGAACAGGCAAAAAATTTGTGTGAACATGCGAACCCTATTAAATTCTATGGGACACGAACATGAAAAAACAAAAGTGCTAATTTTAAAGGCTTACTGTATATGCAAGTTATTGCCATTTTTAGGTTGAAATTAGAATAACAACTCAAACATAATAGTTGAATACTTTGCAATAAAGGCAGTGCTGCAGTTACATTAGCTAATAAACACTGGCAGTAATAAAAGCTAGACTATGGAGGATGTTTGTGCTTTTTTAAATACCTGGTTAACTGTGAGCATTACCAGACAGGGAATTGGTAGGTTTTGTTTATCATTGCTTAATATTGCATGTTTTGTGCAGAAGTTAATAAAAAAATGAATCTGATTACTTTGTAAATACGGATACACAAAACTGTAAAAAATTGTTGTGACAAAAGTGATTACTGTCCACAGTTGTCGCTGGGTAGTGTGGAAACAGCTCTAAATCAGGACAGTCCCTTTTCAGTCGCTGAGTGACACTTAGAGACTCTTTGTCCCAAGGATCACCAAGTGACAGACAAGGGAAGACTTAATGGGCTGGTATTTGCTGAGGGTAAACAGCGCAGTTTGCTTACAAAATTCCCTCCTTCCACCTCTGTACACCATTTAACCACTGCCAACCTGGTATGAAGCATATTCCAGAACAAAATGGCATAAATGAGGTTAAATTCTACTTTTTCTCATTGTCATGTTAAAATAAAAATTTCTTAAATCAAACCTGAAGTGGAATAAACACACCTCTATAACCACTCTAACCGCATAGAAGGCATCCCAGGATGGCTGCAAGTCAAGTCTTTTTCCACTTAAGCACGTGAGATGCCCAGAATTTCCAGGTGCACTGGTATTCAAATATCAACCAAAATTCATAGTAGAGGGCTTTGCACCACCCTCTTCTAACTCCTAAACCTCTGTTTTAGCCCATCACTGTGATAGGCTGCCTCGCCAGCCAATAGTGAGCCAGGAAGAAGAAAGGCGTGGCTCTTAAATAAGAAATTTGATTAATACAGTGCCTTGAAAAAGTATTCATACCCTTGAAATTTTCCATATTTTGTCATGTTACAACTGTAGCACCCTCTACATAGGTAGGTGCTAGATTAGGATTCTTTTTGTGAGTGTAGGTAAATTTAGGCAGGCCTGGCTGGCCTGTTTGTTTTGGTTTATGTGGACTGGGAGTGGCTCAGAGTTAGCAGCTGGTGACTCACAAGCAGCGTCACTGAGACCTCCCTCTCTCTTCTAGAGGATTCTAGAAGGAGAGGAGGAAAGTACAGGTAGGGGTGTTCTAAGGAGCCCTGACCAATCCCCAACTTGGATTGGCAGGGGACAGGCCTCCTTAAATACTCAGGGTCAGTCCAGCTGAGGAGGTGTTGTCAGGTGGAAAAACTGAGGATGGAGTACTAGGCTGTCAGGGCATTTGAGGGAGCTCGCCAGTCTGGGGGTGACCTTGGGCCTGGGACTCGGGTGCAGGACAGAGCCCTTCAAGAAAACACGAAGGTTCTGGACAGGAGGCACAGGAGGAGCAAGAGAGGACAGCAGGAGCTAGTACTGCCGGGCAAGTCTTCAGGAGGGAACCACCGGTTGCTGCCAGGAGGGCTGGTGAGTGACATGTGCAGTCAGGAGGACTGGGGAGGCATGCCTGAGAGGACTGAGAGGAAACAGAGATGGATGCAGAGCCAGTAGTGAGGACTGCAATGTCATGGGCAGTGGAGTCGGGCAGCTGCAACCAGGAGGGCTGAAGAGGGATGACTGGGAGCAGTAGTCCATCAATAGAACAGCTAGCACTAAAGACTTTCTACTTATGCTACACTGTAGGGTCCCGTGGTCCCTGCCTGCAAAGGGCAATTTCTGAGGCCTGGCTGAGCCAGTGTCATGCCTAACCTTACATGTGCTAGCTGATCCTGAGGATTACGAGTTGTGCAAGAGGAAGGAAGAGGAATAGTCTGCAAGCACGGAAAGTGCGGAGGAGGTACAGAGAAGTGTATATAGTTGTCCCAATTGATTGATATATAATCCGCCAATTGATTGATATACAATCCGTCAATTGATATACAATCTACCAATTGATTGATACACAATTCACCGGGCATCCCAAATTTCCCTCACCCCATTCAAGTTAAATTCCCCTAATAAAATAAACAAAAACAAGCATATGGACTGTTCATTGCCTTGGAGTGAATGCCGGGCTGGGCGGGGTGACAGGTGGACCACAACACTCAGCGGCTCCTACGGGGGCACATTTGTGAAGTGGAAGGAAAATTATAAATGGTTTTAACATTTTTTACAAATACATTTCTGAAAAGTGTGTCTTGCATTTGTATTCAGCCCCCTTTACTGTGATACCACTAACTAAATTTTAGTGGAACCAGTTGCCTTCAGAAGTGACCTAATTAGTAAATAGAGTCCACCTGTGTGTAATTTAATCTCAGTATAAATACAGCTGTTCAGTGAAGCCTTCACAGGTTTGTTAGAGAACCTACGTAAACAAACAGGATCACTAAGGCCAAGGAACACACCAGACAGGTCAGGGATAAAGTTGTAGAGAAGTTTAAAGCAGGGTTATGTTATAAAAAATATCCCAAGCTTTGAACATCTCTTGGAGCACTGCTCAATCCATCATCTGAAAATGAAAAGAGTATGGCACAACTGCAAACCTACCAAGGCATGGACGTCCACCTAAACTGACAGACCAGGCAAGAAGAGCATTAATCAAAGAAGCAGCCAAGAGGCCCATGGTAACTCTGGAGGAGCTGCAGAGATCCACAGCTCAGGTGGGAGAATCTGACCAATGGACCACAAATCTGGCCTTTATGGAAGAGTAGCAAGAAAAAAGCCATTGTTCAAAGAAAGCCATAAGAAGTCCTGTTTGCAGTTTGCGAGAAGCCATGTGGGGGACACAGCAAACATGTGGAAGATGAGGTGCTCTGGTTATTTGAGACCAAAATTGAACTTTTTGGCCTAAAAGCAAAACGCTAGGTGTGGCGGAAAACTAACACTGCGCATCATCCTGAACACACCATCCCAACTGTGAAACATGGTGGTGGCAGCATCATGTTGTGTGGATGCTTTTCTTCAGCAGGGACAGGGACGCTGGTCAGAGTTGATGGGAAGATGGATAGAGCCAAATACAGGGCAATCTTAGAAGAAAACCTGTCCTGCAGGACAAAGACCCTAAACATACAGTCAGAGCTACAATCAAAGCATATTCATGTGTTAGAATGGTCCAGCCAAAGTCCAGACCAGAATCCAACTGGGAATCTGTGGCAAGACTTGAAAATTGCTTTTCACAATTGCTCTCCATCCAATCTGACAGATCCTGAGCTATTTTGCAAAGAAGAATGGTCAAAAATTTCACTCTAGATGTGCAAAGCTGATAGAGACATACCCAAAAAAAGACTTTCAGCTGTAATTGCAGCGAAAGGTAGTTCTACAAAGTATTGACCATTTTCCTTTCACTTAACAATTATGTGCCACTTTAATTTGGTCTATCACATAAAATCTCAATAAAATACATTTACGTTTTTTGGTTGTAACATGACAAAATGAATTCCCAAATGGTCCTTAATGTTAAAGCTGGAAGAACTAAAGCGTGCATTCTGAAATAGTGCCTCTAACGTTTGTAGACCAACCTGCTTTGGAAAGAACCAATGACAGATCTTGTGCAAATATATACGAACACTAAAGTCCAAACATTTCTGGATAGAATGAGAAATAGTTATAACCCCATCAGTGTATATATATATATATATATATATATATATATATATATATATATATATATATATATAGCAAATACCCGTTCACGTTTACCACCTAACCCATCGCAGCCCATAAATTCAGAAACATAGTCAATAATGCTTTTTCTCTTGCTTTATTAAATAACATGAACTGGGATAGGAGAAGGACTTCTTCTGAGACGCTCTTTTGTTGCATTATCATCTTTTCACTTTCTCTTATGGAGAACTAGAACCAACTGCGGATAATAGGAAATCACTTTGTGTGATTTCTTCAATCAGGGAAGATGGAAGTAGATTTGATAGAGAATAATAGATAAAGAGTCATTCTGAATAACATCTTCATCTGCAGAACTCCTTAAGAACAGTCTGTATCTCTATATGTGTGCTTGCAGCTTTACCGCTACCTTTTTACCACTACTTCCCATCTGCATGGTACTTCCAAGCTGAGCTAAAGATAAGTCACTCTGAATAACTCCTCCTGCTTGACTGATTGGAATCCCGGGGCATTGCAGAACCCAAAGTCACAGGCCATCACCGCCTGTCTCACTGACTTACGTACCAACATCCCTCAGCCTCTGGCAGTACCCTTCCCTTGGGCTTTCACTCACGTGATCAATAGTCCATGTGCCACTCATAAACGATCGATCGCCCAGTTTCTTTCCGCTTAGTTGCTACTTCTTCCGCGATGATTCCTTGTTCCCTCATCTCCTCTCTGGCCTACTCCCTTCCATGCTGGGGCGGCCAACAACACCAGCGACTACATGCTGTATGGTGTTGTCTCTTCCTCTATGGAGACCAGTTCCCCACCCTCCTCGCAGGGGGGGGGGGCTCCGTTGGCTGCCCGGAGGAGGAACCTCTCCCCTCCGGGAACCAGGCTGGCTTCTCCAACCCCGAACAGGACTCCTCAAAAACTCTCCCTGACTGACCATGTGAACCGGCTTTTATATGAGAGTCCTGGGACATTGCCCAACAAATTAATGATTGGCCGAGACTCGCATACAAACTACCTGCCACTCAAATCCTAAATGAACAAACAGGCCTGCTATAATAGTACAAGCCTGCCTAAATTTCCCTGACATTGTAAACTAACAAAAAGGTCACCTACATAAAAGTAGGTGCCCTAGAGACACACGGTTACAATGGTCCCCTGGTCAAATAGAGAGGGTCATCTTCCCAGCAGGGACATAGACAGCAATAAAGGCTTGATAGAGGTACTACAATACCCAAAACTAAAACATATTTTTGCTTTAGCTATACTTTTGATTTTTCAGCATGCCTGACCGTGGGAATGCTGCTTGGCTGTAAATATCTCCAATCCTTTCTTCACCATATACGGCTGGACTGTGCCACGAGTTAGTTGGAATAATTTACACTGCAACAATTTAGGCAATGTTAGTTAAAGTATAGTCAGTAAGATGAACAGGTAATAAGCCATCATTTCCACAAGAAGAATTATAAACTTTATAGCGCAAAGAACAAATTCAACTGTACACTGATGATCTGCACAGTACTAATAAGTCACTTTGTACTGTAAACTTACTGTGGTACAGTCTCTGGAAATCATTTAATACATGTTTAATAATACAGTATATGCTTTAATAAATGAATGGTAAAATATTTGTAACATTTTCTTCCATCTCACTCTTTTCTTTTTCTTTATTTTTCCTGTGGTCTCTACAGGGCTGGGACAAGGTAAGAGGATTAGGTGGTGGGGGAGTAACAGGAGGGGAAACTGCCCTAGGCGTAGTTATCACTTTGCAGTGTCCTTTCCCTATTCCAATGTTGCAAGGTTCACAGAGCGGGCGCCCTGCGCTGGAACACTGAGCGTTCCAACACTGGGCAGCTGTGAGTAAATTCTGTTATGACTTTACTTTAAATAAAATAGGTTAAATTATCTTAAATATTTTCTTGTCCTGAAAAGACACTGACTTATGCATAATAAACTGTGAGAGGGGGGCTGAGGGAAGCTTGAACTCTTCGCTCTGGGCACTGGATGACCTTGTCCCTGCACCCGGTCTTTATCTAATTTTATTGTGCAAAATGCAATGATGTACAACTATTCAGGTTTTAGCAATGTTTCAGCAGAGGTTTAATGCTTTTCACAAATGAAAGTTAAAGTGCACATCTGGGTGTAGCAGAAATGTGTGTTTCTGCCCGTGTTTCTGCAAATGCGCAGTACCCTTGCAGTGCATCAAAAATGCTTGAAAAACATGCAAAAACGCTTGACACAAAACGTGCTTGGCTCAGTGCCAAAATTTGCTATATGAGCGTCTTTAGTGCATTTTTATAGCAGAGAGGGGCCCATTCAAATGAATGGTGTTGCTCCTAAAATGTGCTAAAAAACGCACTAAAACGCAACGTGGCAGTGTGAACAGGGTCTAAAGTAGAACTGAAGGAAAAACTTTTTTTCATTTTGAATAGAGTAAGTAATAATGCCTGTCAAGACAGGTGGTATTTTGTCATCTGTGTGCCATTGGAGAAATTTCCCATAGTCACAACATGAAGTTAGGGAAATCCCTGGTAGTCACTAGAGTCACCAGAACTATTGTCCACAATTAAAGATTTCCCCTCTATTCCTGTTCTGGTGACAACGCAAAATTTTAGATTTTCCTTTACTTTCACCTTTGGTAATAATGGTCACCGGGTCAAATACAGAGGGTGAATCTTCCTATTGGGAACACAGACCGCAATAAACACCTGACTGGTGTTCTGATTCATCTTCACCCAAACTAAACCTAAAAAAGCTTTGTCTTTAGTTATAGTATTAATTCAATTTATCATAACAGTTTTAAGCCTATCTTCTACAAGCCAATGGAGTAGAAATAAAAATAGAAAACCTTTCCTGATCTTATAGTTTGATCCAACAAGTTAACAACCTGTTTATGATGTGAACTAAAGTTATAGGGCCTTGTTTGGCGAACCTCTTCTCCACTGAATTTCCACTGAATGATAACAGAAGAAAATTACATTCGATATGCTGTAGATACTTTAATTGTAGAAAACTTGGCTCTTATTAACACAGGGACAACCAACAATGTTTCATCCAGTTGCCCCTTCACCATTCCAACACAATCCAGGCAAAGAAAGGTCAGAAGATCCTAGTAATACCATCTTATCGTGCAACAGGGTTAGAAAGTTTCACCATAGACAACCCTCCCTCCTTCAGTTATAGCGCAACTAAAAAAAAAAAAAAAAAACATTTTAAATACAGCAATCGAGGATTAGGGCATCTTTCATGTTTTATTGTTGCCTGTGTCCCTACTGGGAAGTTTTATGTTTGGGCAAGAAGTGATGGGAAATCTCTCTCTCAAAAAAAAATAAATTTTAGCAGAGTGGGGAAGGGTTAAAACTTTTTTGACCTCCTGACCTAGCAATAAACGCTTTAATATCTCCTGTTAAGGCATCATAAGGACAAAAAGTGAGGGAAAATCCCTCCAGTGGGATCTCTGACAGATACAAATCTAACATAAAATGTATGTATGCAGCTACTTTAGTCTCATATTTCCTCATTACTGACTCTGCCACAAAGAATAGGGCAATTCATTTGCTTTATGCCGAAGCTCTGTAATTCATGTCAGTGGTCGGTACCCCTTGCTCCTTGTTGCCTTATCAGCAGGACCAGTAATCTGAACATGAACTCTTCAATCCACCTGCTTTAGATCCTTTATTTGGTGGCTGTGGATAACTGTACTTGAATACAGGTGCTAAGTATAGGTGCTCACCTCCTTGGATTTTAGGGCCAGGCAGGGGATATGAGGGCTGCCAAAATTCAGACTAAATCCCTCTCCTTTTTGGCCCACAGTGCTATCCCTTGTCTTGAAACTGTAAAATGTCAAAGTCTCTGCTTTCCATAGAAGTGCTGAATTTTGCATCAGAAGTTGATCAGGGCCTACGTCTTACAGGGCTGCACGTGGTTTAATTTGAAGATTAATACAGGTACATGCTGGCCTCACAAGGTGCGAGCACATCAGCACTGTTAACATCTTAGGAAACTATTTAAGCCAGGTCAGATTTGCTTTAATACTTAAATAATGGCTTTTCTAAAATAGGTAAAGCTGGAAGATCTCTGCTTAATTCACTTGTCTCTGGTCTCCACTAAGCCATGTACAATATGGAGAAACTGCTGGCACAGAGACATGCCTTGGATTGTGCCTGCACGGTCGACTGCCCTCATATGTCTATTACAGCTCTAATTTAAATTAAGGATGCAGCCTTTTCACTAATTATAACATTACTCTAGCACCTATTCTTCTTTATAAAGATTACCTCTATTAAGCAGTCTGCCGCTTGCGCAAATTCAGTTTAGGTACACAAACTTCAAAGTACCTTCCTGACAATGTGTTTCTTCATTGCTGCTTGTGTAGATAAAAAAAAGTCTGCTGGATGCAACAAAACACAAAAAAATTAAAGTTCGAGCAATAGTTAGCATTGTTTTAATAAATAGGATCAGAAAAGGTTAAAAATAGGTGAATTCTGTCTGGAAAAAAAGTTTTAAAAGATAGGATTTATGAATTGTTGTAAAATTCTTTCTTGGAGAACATTAAAGGACACAGAGTAAAGTATTCAGGTACATTGGGTTATGCCACTGGTTTCAGAGGAATGGACACTGGCAAACAAATATGTAAGGATAGCAAAGTACAACACCTCCCACTACCTGCCTTTTTCAGTTTTTTAGAAAGCAATAGTAGAAGAAAAGGATTTAAAGGATTAAAGGATTTAAAGGTAAGTAAAAAATCCTATTTTCTTAATTGTGCTTTAAGTGACACAGGATGAAGTACTCAGGTATCCTGAGGCAACCACGAATACTCCAACTGAACGGCCGTCAGCACAACATTGAATGGCTAACAAGCCCACAATATCAAACAGGTTTACAGAGGTGCTTAAAGACCCTTACAACCAAAGCCGCTTTGACCTGAACATCCACCTGGTAAAACAACAAATGTGTGAACAGAAGGCCAGGTGACAGCCTTCTATATCTGGGAAACAGTTCCCTGAGGCTAAAAAATCCCAAGGAGTACTAACTAATCTGGGGGAGTATGCTTTGTCAGCTAAAGGCGGAACTAAAGGTCATACGCTTGAACAATGAGTTGTCAAATCCATCTGGTGATAGAGGAACATGAAGCAGGTTGTTCCCTACGGGGACCTTCAAGGGTGGTGAACAAGGAGTCAGACTATTAAAAGGGAGCTGAGAATTACACCTGAACAGCATGTACTACATTCAGATAATGGCGAGAAATCTCCTTAGGATGTTTAGGAGCTGGTCAAAGAGATGACAATGAAACAATGCTGGTTAAGGTGAAAGGAAGAAACCACCTTGAGAAGAAAAGAAGCCTTGGGCCTCAAAACAGCCTTACCTTTGTGTAGCACAAAAAAAGAGTTCTTTACAAGTTTTAGATTGTAATGAGCAGGGCTGTCTGATTCCACTTATATTTACTTGTATTGTAACTGTACTGTCTGTCCTCGTGTTGTAAAGCACTGTGCAAACTGTTGATGCTATATAAATCCCGTATAATAATAATAATTACAAGTTAAAGCCACCAATCCAGAGACTTGCCTCGCTGATGTAATGGCAATGAAAAAAAAACCTTGTGCTTAAGGGTAGACATAGGAATATTCCTAACAGGTTCAAGGAGCGGTTTCTGAAGAACCAACTTTACCGGGTTGAGATCCCATGGTGTCACTGGGGAATGTACAAAAGGGGTAATATAAGTCACACCCTATAAGAAGGCCTTTACAGTGTGAGTAACAGCCAAGCATTTTTTGAAAAAGAACCATTAAGGCTGAGACTTGACCCTTGATGGTACCATTGATCCAGATCAGACTAGAAAAAACTTGAATAAGGAGAGAGGAGTGTCTAGTGTCCAGAAAAAGAAAACTCTTGACAAAGAATATAATTGGTTTTTGGAATTGCCTCCCCCTTCTTCAGGGTTGTTGGTACATTTTATTGGAGATGGGTAGGCTCCACAGTTGTACCTAAGTTACTTATGAAAGCTGATGACTGCTTGTGAGATGCAGAGGCAGACTTCCAGGACCACTGTTTTTGTGCTTATGATCTGCCATCCTGCCAAGGTACAAGGTGACTGTGCACAATAGTACTCACATATTGCTTTTAGACTAGGAAGAGCAAATGTCATCTATGACTAGGTTACTGTAATGCGGAAGTAAGCCCAGGTAACATCCAGAGAAACATAGATTTGATGTAGGTGCAGATAAGATGGCAGAAGGTAATAAGGTCCATGCACGCATATGAAAATAGCAGCATAACCCAATGTACCAGAATACTTTATGCTAGGTCCCTTAATGTGTAAATAAGAAATATATGTTAAGCAGGTTTGTGGCATATGCTATGTCACCTTTCTGTGGATGGGAAGAATAGATACGGCATGCTGACTGACTCTTCACTCTACCAAGGTTTATATTAATGTATTTGTGAGCACTTGCTGACATGATCCAAAAGAAGAATTAGAAGGGATGGAGATGATTCTATCTTAGACACAACAGGCCTCTAGGTTCTTTGCAGAGGGGAATGTGGAAGAGATATACAGTTAGCTGAGAATATGCAGGACCGTCCGGAATGCTGGGCATGAGTAAGAAAACTAGCAGAGTAGTAGACACGGAGATCATATAGGGAGGGGAACAGACAGTTCCAAAAATTTTGTGGATTGCTACAGAAATAAAAGTTGCTTTAGGTATTAAAATAAAATATGGATAGGATTATTTCCATTATTAATGCATTGGAATAAACACCGATCAATGAAAAATAAACAACTTCTAATATTGAGAACATTTTTAAAAATTAGATGTGCAGGTGCTGCAAAGGGTTCTCTTCATGAACAGAACTTTAGTAGGACATCAGTACTAGCATCATTTTATGGGGAAGAAATCAAATGTTTGGGTAATTTTATGTGTGTCATGTAATTTGGGATGTATATATGGTCCAGGGAATGAATAGCGGTTTTATTACAAATTTTAGTTTTTTATGATCAGAACTAAAAAAAATCATATTTGTTTCTTTTTAGCCATATAAATAAGAAACATCACATATGGATATTTTGCAGACTCTCTTTCAGCCAGCAGATGGCACCCAATTCTTCCCTTCTCATGTTTGGCTTTAAAAGCGTATTAGTTTTTCTTAAATTGGATGTACGGTGCCTTGCAAAAGTGTTCACCCCCCCTTGGCATTTTTCGTCTTTTGTTGCCCCACAACCTGGAATTAACATGGACTATTTGAGGATTTGCATCGTTTAATTTACAGAACATGCCCACGACTTTGAAGATTTTTTTTTTATTGTGAAGCAAACAACAAATAGGACAAAATAACAGAAAAAGTCAATGTGCATAACTATTTACCCCCTAAAGTCAATACTTTGTAGAGCCACTTTTTGCGGCTATCACAGCTCCAAGTCTCTTTGGATAAGTCTCTATGAGCTTGCCACATCTTACCACTAGGATTTTTACCCATTCCTCCTTGCAAAACTGCTCCAGCTCCTTCAAGTTGGATGCTTTGCGCCTGTGAACAGCAATCTTTAAGCCTGACCACAGATTTTCTATTGGATTGAGGTCTGGCCTTTGACTAGGCCATTCCAACACATTTACACGTTTCCCCTTAAACCACTCAAGTGTTGCTTTAACAGTGTGTTTGGGATCATTGTCCTGCTGGAAGGTGAACCTCCGTCCTAGCCTCAAATCACACACAGAGTGGTACAGGTTTTGCGCAAGAATATTCCTGTTTTTAGCACCATCCATCTTTCCCTCAACTCTGACCAGTTTCCCAGTCCTGACTGCTGAAAAACATCCCCACAGCATGGTGTTTTTTGGGTGACAGCAATAAAAACTGATAGGTGTTCTAAGCCATCCCCACCCAATCAAAAACAATAAAAAACGGTTTTGCCTTTAGTTATACTTTAATAACTACTGACCCCTGAACGCTGCACTACTTTTATTTTACTACTAACCCCAGCACTCTGTCTTACTTACTTCTGACCTTTGCAGTCTACCTACTTTACCACTGGTTCATGCACTCTGAAATACTTACCACTGACCTCTGAACTCTATATTATTCACCACTGACCTTAAAACTCTTCATTACTTACTGCTAACCCCCAAACTCTGCATTTGTTACTACTGACCCCTGAACTCTGAACTTCTGAACTCTGAGTTACTACTGACCCCTGCACTCTGCATTACTTACCACTGACCCCTTAAATTTTTGTTACCACTGACCTCCTAACCTCTGAACTCTGCATTAGTGACCTCTGAAATTTGCAATATCCACTTTATTGACCATACCTCCATACCTATGTGTGTGTTGTTTTTCGTTCTAGCTATGTATGTAAATCTTGTTGTCTCCTATTTGAAATCTGTTTTTGTTCTTTATACCTTGATTGTCTGCCTTTTGTTTGAGGATTTGTTAAAAATGGGGGCATGGTTTTGGGGGTGTGGCTACAAATGGGTGTGGTATTTTGTGGGTATGGCTACAATGGGGACATGATTTTTTAGGTGTGGTAAAAAGTGGACATGGTCAATATGGCATCTGGTATCTCGTAACATTACTCTTTTCTGTAAGCAAAAGCATTATTTAGTACTTTCTTCCATTCTATTCTTCTGCAGACTAGTAAAAGGACTGTTTAAATACAGTATAACAATGTCACTTTTATTTTAAAGATACTGCATAGACACATAATAGTCTCTGCCTGATGTACAACACTTATAACTTATACCATATTTGCATTGGTGTTACCTATTCTGTTCTGGTTTATGGTATGTAGCACCCTCTACCTTAGGTAGGTAGGGGCTAGGTGTAGGTTTTGTGTAAGCTGCCAGCGCAGGTAAATTTAGGCAGGCCTATGCTGTGAGCTAGGCCTGTTTATTTTGATCTGGGGGCAGGGGAGTGGTTTAGTATAGCAGTAGGTGACTGACATGTGCTTCAGCTCTTGGGCGTCTCCTCTGTTTCCAGGGAGAAGGTTCTGGAAAGGAGGCAGGGCAGAGAGCTTTAGTCACATGGGGTGCATGTGGGAGCCCTGACCAATCCTCAACTAGGATTGGCAGGGGGCAGTCCTCCTATATATATCCATGGTCAGCCTGCTAGGAGGGGAGTTGTCGGCTGGGTGAACTGGATGATGAAGTGTTAGACTGTCCCTCAGACCTATCTGAGGGAACCCCCTTTCTGGGGGGGGGGTGTACCTCAGGCAGGTAGCTCGGGAGCTGGGAAGTAGCCTCTCTTTACACGGTGATAGAGAGGTGTCCTGGAACAGGAGCTGGAAGAGACAGCTGGGAGCATGTCTGGAGAAAGTCATTCAGGAGGGATCCAGGCCGGGTGTCGGTGAGTGGAAAGCTCTGGAAGAGACATGCCAGGAGTTGGATGTAGAGCCAGAGGGAGAGACTGTGGGTGTTATGTGTCAAGTCGCTGCAGCCAGGAGGGCGGGCAGGATTTGCACTCAGACTTGCTGGGATCAGTAGTCCATCATGTACATTTATTCTTCTCAATCAAATTGGTTGCTACCACAAAGGGGTACTGCAGACCCCTGCCTGCAAAGGGCTATCAAGAAAAGATACTAGGACTTATTCTGAGTGGGGCCTAGTCATGTGCTAATGGTGTGACAGGAGGTTAAATTTTGACAGTGAAGCAAATGTTGCAAAGTAGTGTGCTGGAGGAGAGGAGAAGTTAGTGCTCCAAAGCAGTGTGCTGAAGGAAGTGTGCTGAGGAAAAGGCTGTCAAGTTTAGAGTCAACCATCTTTAAATTCTATAAACAACTATTCATCTTATGGGCATCCATGTCCCTTTTCCCCAACCAAGTTAATCCCCTAATAAAACCAACAACAAGCAAGAGACTGTTCATTGACTGAGGAAGTGTGCCTAATGGATGTCTGACCTGCAGGGTGAAATGTGTGGATGCTGTAACACGTAGAAACCCTATGGAAACACCACTACAGGTATATTTAGGTTAGGTATGGCAAACGCAGGATAAATTGTCTCCTAAAATGACATGATTCCCGTTGAGGGTTGACCACTTCATTAAAAAAGTGCTGCATGGCTTGTGACTGAGATAGCTGTTAAAGTGGTTCTAAAGGCTGAAGGTTTTTTTTTTTTCTTTTACCCCAATGCATTTTCTGCATTAAGGTTAAAATACTTTCCCATTGCACTTAACCACCTCCCCCCCCCTTACACTTAGCTGAGCACAATCTCAATCCAGCAATATGCACAAGAGCAGCTGCTCTCTCAGCTTCCTCCCTCCTTATTGGAAGGAACAAGTGCACTGACACATATTAAAATCATTAATGAGAGTGAACACAAGAGGGCACCCAAGTGCTGCAGCCTTAGGCTTCATGTACATTTGAATTACTTTGACTGTCTGTTGCACCATGATTTTACCACAATTTTGCACGTTTTGCGGCTCGTGGTCAAAACCTTCGCATTCAGGAGAGGGAAGTTAAGGGAGGTTGAACCTCCCCTGACCTCAGCAACTCCTAAATGATCCTAAAAGCCTATGTGTACATGGACACACAGGCTTTTATGGAGTTAAGTTTAGGAGCTTTGGCAAAAAAACACCAAAAGCTCCTAAATTCAAGTTTAGGAGCTGCTAGTGTACATGGAGCTATAAGATGTCACACAGTAAATCAAATTCCCAAATTTCCTATTTAAGTGTCAGTGCACTTGCTCTTTTTGTCTCCCCTCCTGCGGTTCACACTTACTAGATTTGGGTGAGCCTGTTGCCCGGGGGGTCCTATGGTTGTCTTGTGACCCACTTTTTGAGCAGACCTGTGTTCTCAAGTAGTATATCTTCCTAATGAAGATGACTGCAAACTACTTGTTTAGTAAAGAGAAAATCTTTAAAAATGTCATCGGTGTAGGAGGGCATTTGTAATTCATACTGGGTAATGTGTTTGTACTATATGTGCTGACAATGTGAATGTCTCATTTTAATTCATCTTTTGATTTTAAAACTAATTTTGTTACAATTAACGTCTCAATATTTGACACCTAAAAAGTCCCAAAATTCCAATGTTTATTTTTGAATTCTCTAATTTTATATAAACTTTAATCTTAAAGATAAATCAACAAAACAGCAGATATACAATTGACCCAGCAGATTGGTGATTGAATTTGCAGAAACATCACAGAATACCTACATAACTTAGTGATAAAGCAGGTCACTTCGAGAATAGTGGCCACAGAAATACATTAAAGCCATTTTTTTACCTAGCATAAAGCTTGCCATAAACCAGTAGATTTTCGAACAAACATTTGTAATTTAAATTTGCACAAAAATGTTTAGTACATTTGATGACTTGATGAAAGTCTTTTACAAGTACTTGCTTTTAACATTTGATCAGTGGTGGCTGCTCCATCAGGGGCGCTACCCCTCTATCCATGCATCCGGCCCCCTAATCTACACACGGGGTGCCGGACGCATGGATTCCAATGGGGTTTTTTTTTTTTTTTTAAGCATGTGATTAGAGCCTGAGGCTCTAATAGGCTTCAAAAAAGGGTGGGCCCAGTTGTGTGACAATAGCGAATGAATATTCGCTACTGTCACACTGATTCTCCTCCTGGCCAATCAGGAAGCAGGTCTTAAAGCCCCTTTCCCAATTGGCTGAAAGGAGAATTGATCCTTTTGGCCTAGGAGGAGGAGGGAGGAAACATCATGCAGGGGAACTATATAAAAAGTTAATAAAGCGCTAACATCAACCTTAATATAGCACAGTGATCCAATAAATATGATCCAATAAAAGATGTGATCCTATAAAAAATAAACTAATCATATATATGTGTCCATAAACCACACTAAATATAAATTAATTACTGTTCTTCCAAAATGCTTGTAGATTTCTGGAAATACTGGGAAAAAGTCAAATACCACTCATTTGTAAGATAAAACACAAAAGAACAATGATACCCAAATGATCAGGTGTGTAGTCTCTGATGTTGTTCACATGTGGTGGATTCCTTTCAAACCTTCATTGCTTTCAATCCTTCATAGATCGATATTGCTCAAACAAAAGAAAGGACATACCTCATTGCGTAAATAAATAAACTAAAAACGACATGTGGGTAATAACACACAATTGCACTCACACATGCCCTGCAATAAGATCGCATTTAAGAAGGTCAGTTGCATATATTCAGAGACAATCTCCTCACTTGGCTGTTACTGCTCACACAGCACTGGGGTTACTGGCTTCTCCTACGCATTACATCACTGGCACGTGTGAACATCATCAGAGACTACACACCTGATCATTTGGGTATCGTTGTCCTTTTGTGTTTTATCTTACAAATGAGTGGTATTTTACATTTTCCCAGTATCTCCAGAAATCTACAAGCATTTTGGAAGAATAGTAATTAATTTGTATTTAGTGTAGTTTACTGGACACATATATATGATTAGTTTATTTATTTTTTATAGGATCACATCTTTTATTGGATCATATTTATTGGATCACTGTACTATATTAAGGTTCATAGTAGCGCTTTATTAACTTTTTATATAGTCACTCTTTTGTGATATCAGTACATAACACAATAATAGCAGTCATTATCATTTGTTCATCTTAATATCATTTTTGGTTCACCATTTGATACAATTATTCACATCAGCGCTTTAGTAATTTTTATACAATCATGCAGGGGAAGCCACGCCACCATAAGCCAGAGGAAGGAGGACACAGTGTGAAGCCACAGCCCACAGGAAGCACACACTATAGATGGGGTTAGTGCTTCTCTGCTGACTGACTGACGGGGGGGGGGGGCTGCAGGAGACCCGACCGACCGGCGGGGTGGGGGGATTGGCAGCGGATGTATCCCCCCCCCTCAAAAATATACCAACAGCCACCACTGCATTTGATTTTGGGAAAAATGGACAAAAATCACATACACTGTTAGAAATGTGGTTATACAAGAAAAAATTTCCATTCTGCTCCTTTCTCAAAGTAGACAAAAACAAGCATTGATGTGATTGAACTAACCTTTAGAAAATCAAGCAAATGTTCTTAAAACAAAAAACTTAAAAAAAACTTCTAAAATATCTACTAGTGTATGGCTAGCTTAAAGTGGTTAAAAGCCTAAATATATTTTACCTGAAAAGAGAAATATGGGACATTTTTTATTGTAGAATCATACTTACCTAGGTGGATGCAGCATCGGTCTTATGCTGCATCCACCTAGGTAAGTATGATTCTACAATCATAGGAGGAGAGCTGGTGACTGTCAGTCACTGGCTCTCTGCTCTGCCCCTCCAGCTGTCACTGGAGCACTGGGCTGTGGAGGGGGCGGGAGCAGCTGGCTCAGGCAAAAAGAGGCTCGCTGAGAGGCTGAGCCAGGTGCTGGTCCAGGCACGTGGGCAGATCCCGACCATAAGGTCGCAATCTTTCCCAAGCCTGGACCCTCTCTGTGACATCAGCCGACAGCGGCTTCAGCATTCCTGTGATCCACATGAAAAGTACAGCCAAATGAGCTTTGGCTGTACGTCTCCTTTAATGCATTCCTTTCATTAAGGTAAAGAATGTTTAGGCATCAGTATCTCCCCTCCCCCCCTTTTTTTATTGCCTGAGCCCTCATTTGATCCAGCGCTGTGCCTGTCTGCAGCTCTTCTCTCCCCTCACTTTCGGGTCTCACTGGCATTGCTGAGGCAGTGGGAGCCAATGGCCATTGACAAGGGATCGGGGGGCTGGTCTGAGTGCCACTGTCTGTTTCTACAGATGCAGACAACAAGATTTAGGATCTAACCCGCACAAGTGGCCCAATGGAAAGTGTCATGCGCCATAGAGTTGGAGGAGGGGAGTACCGGAGAGGAATCCAAGAACAGGAGGTTCAGGGCCGCTCTGTGCAATTCCATATTCCAAGTACAAACCTGTTTGTTATTTTAAAGAAAATTGAAGCTTTACAATCACTTTAAGAAAGAGATTTTCGTTTCTCATTTCCCGATACCAAGATAAGAATGGAAGTGGTTGCCATCAGGAAATAAAGACAAAGACAACAATAAAAACATCCTCAGAAGTTCTAACTCTTCTTCACTTTACCAATAATATATTTGTCTGTGTTATTATTGGAGTCCTCCCCTGACAGGAAGTGAAGGAAAATCTCAGCAAACATACAATGATAATAACATGGCAAAAGCTTTAAACCTAACCCCCTGAGTCTAAAACAACGACAACAAAAAAAAAGATTGGTTGAATTTGGGCTTTAATTTTCTTAATGTCTAATGTTAATACCAGTGTTATGCCCTGTACACGGTCGGACATTGATCGGACATTCCGACAACAAAATCCATGGATTTTTTCCGACAGATGTTGGCTCAAACTTGTCTTGCATACACACGGTCACACAAAGTTGTCGGAAAATCCAATCGTTCTGAACGCGGTGACGTAAAACACGTACGTCTGGACTATAAACGGGGCAGTAGCCAATAGCTTTCGTCTCTCAATTTATTCTGAGCATGCGTGGCACTTTGTGTGTCGGATTTGTGTACACACAATCGGAATTTAACCGATCGGATTTTGTTGTCGGAAAATTTTATAGCAAGCTCTCAAACTTTGTTTGTCGGAAATTCCTATGGAAAATGTGTGATGAAGCCTACACACGGTCGGAATTTCCGACAACAAGGTCCTATCACACATTTTCCATCGGAAAATCCTATCGTGTGTACAGGGAATTACACACAATTACATAAAAAGGTCTGCTATCCAAATGGAGAACCAACATTGTCAGAGCAGACCATCTGGGAAATTCTATAAACCCTTTCTGACGCTTTTCTGACAGTAGGGTTCCTTTAAAACGACCTGTGCCTAATTTAAGCAAGTCTTTGCCATGGTTTTGGTAACAGTACCGACACATGCCATAAATTCAGGTAGTTCTGACTACCATCAATTTAGGGCTTGGATTTGGGATTTCAGCTACAGAAATATACCCTCACTGTCATGCTGACAGTTTTACCAGATGGGGAACGGGGAACACAGACAGAAATAAAAAATCTGACAGGGGTTCTCACCTTCTTCTACTCTACTAAGCACTTATGTACCACCATATATTTTGAATGCTTATTTCTGCAGCACTATTTATAAACTTCACTGCAGAAATCAGTGTGGCCAGTGTGCCCATTAACGGCTGTGAACGGAGTCATTATCAGATAACTCAGTTCACAGACACAGTTTATAGAGCCGATTTAAGTGGCTCGATACCATATGATCACTATGATGACCAATCACAGCAATCCCAGACATAAACAGTGTAGTGTTTACCTTTTAGAGCCTGCCCCATCCTCTTACAATGGAGAAAGGGGAGGAAGGAGGAACCAATAAATGAATACATCATTAATTAGTTCCAGATGACATTTTTCAGCAGTTGCAGGGTAGGAGGGGGTTACTTGTTGAATCATTTATTCTAACCCTCTCAAGTCCCCCTGCTCTCCTGTGCATCTGATTTGCATCCAGTCTCTTATAAGACCTGTATATAAATTCATAACCTCCCTTGTCCTGCACATCTGAACATGTAAAGTATCTAGTGCACCATTACCAAGCTCCATGTTTTAAATTCCTCAATAACAGCATGTTTTTGCATTTATAAAATGTGGGGTTGAAATATTAAAACTGGAGAGTGCAAAATCTGGTGCAGCTGCACATGGTAGCCAATCGGCTTCTAACTTCAGATTGTTCAATTAAGCTTTGACAAAAAAAAACTGGAAGCTGATTGGTTGCTATGCACAGCTGCACCCGATTTTGCACTCTCTGGTTTTAGTAAATCATCCATGTGTCAAAAATGAGGTTACCTTGAGGTGTCTACTTTCCATTCAGGCATTTTTAATTTATATGTTTTATGAAAAAAAATACGTTTTTAAGTTTTAGTCTTTTTTTCTTTTGCATAAACATTGTAAAAAAACAAAACAAACCCAGTGGTTAATAAATACCACCAAAAGAAAAGCTCTATCTGTCTCAAAAATGATATACAATTAATTTGGGTATAGGACTGCATGATGGAGTGTCAGTAAAACCATCACAGCACCACTTTGTTTGACTTGTTTAATGTTGTTCTTACTTTGTGAATGCATATCTAAATTCTTAATAAAAATAATTTTACAAGAAAAAAAAAACAAAAAAACACAGCACTAAAAACTGAAAAATTGGCCTTTTAATGAAAGGGTATATAATAGCATTGCAAGCAGTAACTATAGTTGACAATTCAATATAAGCTTACTTGAAAAATATCCTTTCATGTTGTGAGTGCTGTCTGCCTGCTGGCTATCTCTTACCACAACTTCCTGGATTCCCTGCATGCTTTGCAGCTTCTCCTCTGCTGTTTACTTTCCATTCAAAACACAGCATAGTGTCCTCTTTGCTCCCCCCCACCCCTAATGTAGTGTTGCATGTCCCCTTCACCCCCCCCACCCACTGCAGTGTCATCTGAACCCCCATGGCAGTGTACTGTGCCCCCTCAAAGCAGCATCCTCTGTCCCCTTCACACACCCCCACTGCAGTTTCCTCTGCCCCCCAAAGCAATGTCTTCTGTCCTCTTCACACCCTCCCCCCACTGTAGTGTCTTCTGCCCCTCCCCCAAGCAATGTCCTTTGTCCCCTTCACACCCTCCCCCCCTCTGTAGTGTCTTCTGCCCCACCCAATAAATGTCCTCTGTCCCCTTCACACCCTCCCCCCACTGTAGTGTCCTCTGCCTCCCCAATAAATGTCCTCTGTCCCCTTCACACTCCCCCCACTGTAGTATCCCCCCCATGTGATGTCCTCTGTCCCCCACATGCACCCCCCCTCACTGTAGTGTCCTCTGTCCCCTTCACACCAGTGTGTAGGTAGCACTCTCCTACCTTACACTGGTGTATAGCAGAGCGGAGAGCAGGAAGTATGACAGTACTGGATCTTTAAAAGATTCTAAATCAGGGGTAGGCAACCTTTCTGAGGTTGAGCTCTACCTGGACAACATGGAGGAAATCAAAGATCCCCGGGGGAATGGGGGGGGGCATGGGGGTGCACCTTTTAGCTATCAAGTGACCAATGAAAACACATAGTGTCCTGTGCCCCCCCACTCCCACTAGTGTTTTACACTCCCCTTCACTTCACTTCCCCCCCTTACAGTAGTGTCCACTGCCCCCACAGTAGTTCCCCCCCACAGTAGGGACCTCTGCCCCCCCATACAGTAGTGTCCTCTGCTCCCCCTCCCCCTGCAGTAGGGTCCTCTGACCCTCTTACTATTGCAGTGTCCCATGCCCCCCCAAAATAGTGTCTTCTGTCCCCTTCACTTAACCCCCCCTAACTGTAGTGTCCTCTGTCCCACCCATAGCAGTGTCCTCTGTCCCCTTCACATCACAACCTCCCCACTGTAGTGCCATTTGCACCCCATAGTAGTGTCCTGTGCCTCCTCAAAAAAGTGTCATCTGTCCTCTTCACACACCCCCACTGCCGTCTCCTCTACCCCCCGAAAGCAATGTCCTCTGTCCCCTTCACACCCTTCCCCCACTGTAGTGTCCTCTGCTCCCTCCAAAGCAATGTCCTCTGTCCCCTTGACACCCTCCCCCTCCCCACCGTAGTGTCCTCTGCCCCCCAAAGAAATGTTCTCTGTCCCCTTCACACCCTCCCCCCACTGTAGTGTCCTCTGCGCCCCCCCAATGTAGTGTCCCCTGTCCCCTTCAACCCCCCCCCACTGTAGTGTCCTCTTCCACCCAAAGCAATGTCCTCTGTCCCCTACACACGCCCCTCCCCCACTGTAGTGTCCTCTGCCTCACCCCACTATGTGATGTCCTCTGTTCCCTTCACCCCCCCAATGCAGTGTCCTCTGTCCCCTTTACATCACCCCCACTTTAGTGTCCTCTGTCCACCCAATGTGATGTCCTCTTTCCCCTAACCCCCCCCACTGTAGTGTCTTCTATCCCCTTCACACCAGTGTGTAGGTAGCCTTCTCCCAACGTACACTGGTGTATAGCAGAGTGTATAGCAGGAAGTATGATAATACTGGATAGAGAGCTGCCAGAGTAAATTTTTACATTAACAAGCTTGTGATTGGTTGCTAGGACTGCCCAGCAACCAATCGCCTGCTGGTTAATATCAAAAGGTAATTCCAGCAGCTCCTGCCCCCGCCCTCTATCCAGTACTGTGACTCTTCCCACTCTCCGCTTTGCAATAGCAGAGTCTGTGTGCAGGGCTGTGTTCCCGATCGACCCATCGGCTGGACATGGTCAACAGGTTGATCGCGATCAACGGCTTGCTGACCCCCGCTCTAAATGCTAAAAGATGGGCTGTCACAGCAGTCACATGATTGGAAGCTGCCGATTGCAAGTATCAGGAGCTTTCCGTCACACTTTAGTATCGACTTTAAAGCTCACCTGCCCAGAGGCCACATAGAGTATATGTGTATAGCCATCAGGAACAAGTTAAGTTGAGGTTTAGGTGTTAGGTAAAGGTTAGAATTATATAAAAGTTTGAGGTTAAGGGTGGTTGCAGTATTGCTGGATCAGATTCGGATTGGTGATAACTATAGTGAAATCACTTTTGAGAATCTCTTTGGTTTCAGTCCAGGCTGGTTAGTCCTCATATTAATTTCCACATTTTAATTATTTCTACCCCTTACCTATGAATCTGAATGATTCTGATAAATCTGTAAACTTACATTGTGAAGATCTCCACACATTTACACCCTTAAATTCTGTGACACATTGATTCACTACGCCCTGTGGGAAGACACTCCTGTGTCACACATTTCTCAGAGCCTGCCTTTTAAACTACAGAGGAGCAAAGAGGTGTTTCACCAGGCAGAGGCAGCACACCACATCACTCCTGACTGCAGGCAGTAAGGTACCATGGGATATGTAGTCCTCAGAATTTGAAAGTAAACCAAAGAAATAAGCAGGTGAGGAGAAGCTGCAAAGCATGCAGGGAATCTAGTTTTGGAAAGAGATGGCCAGCAGACAGGCGGCATTCTCAATAAGATAGGAGATTTTTCAAGTAGGCTTATATTGTCAAATAGATCAATTGTTTGTATTGCTATTACAGTGCTGGTGTTGGTACTGTAGAATGAAAGTGTATACTGTGACTATAGATCTCCTTTACCTATTTTACCTATCAAAATATTTCTGTTCCACCACACGCCTGCTACATGGCATACAAAACCAATATGTCCTACCAAAGATAGCCTGTTCACCAGTCTTTCCTACTGCAGTAAACGTGATAGCACTGTGCAACGCCTGACTGGCTCACAATGCATAACCTCCCACTTTCGCTTGTTATTTGCTTTGCAGTGGATTGTAGGAAAATAGAAGAAAGATGTTAAACATTTACATTACCAGCATTCTAAAATACATCCAACATTTTAAATACCTATTTAGTTGGATTAAATGTGTTTTATTGTAGATCAGTCTGGAATTCCCCTGTAAACTGTTAATCATTTTTTAGTTGATTAAAAAAGAAGGTATAAATGATGTGCAGTGCTGTGACGGATCCTCCTTCATCCTGCCCATCAGGTCTTTGGTGTCCCTTTGAGAGTAACAATCTTGAGAGAAAAGTTGGCAAATCTAGGCCCAATTTTGGTCATGTATTTTAGTTTTGTAAATATTTCTTCTTTTTCAGTGCCAGGTTTGCTGTTGTATAGCTATTTTGACCTATTTCTGTTATTACAGTTTTGTATCTGCCTTTATGTATTCTTAGTTTGTTTATTCCTGTTTCCTGGTTCTGCCTCTCTTACTATGTTCGTTGGCTTTGATTACCTGTTGTGACCTTCTGCATTTGGCTCATATTACCATTCTCTCTAATGCACTTCAAAGCTTTTGTCTTCATTGGTGTTCTTGGCCTCTCCCCGCCACTGTAATCCAGAGTTCAAAACTCCTGAAAATGTTTAAATTGCTGAACCCTTAGCTCTTCATTTACAGTTCTTCTTTTACAATGTTCTTTCCTTGTGGTGCCAATCTTTTAAAGTCACTAGATAGGTGTAGACAAGGCTACTATAACTGCACATAGACAATGTCACTGCTGTACTTCTTTTGTGCTGTATTTTAACTCATGATGGGTGCATATAATGATCACCTGTCCTGAAATCTTGAAGCTTTAGGGTTTGGTTGTCTGTCCTTGACAACGACTCCATACCCACAGTGGTGACATCTTACTTACAAATTGGAAGTTGATATTATGTGCATTTAAGTAAGATATATAAAACAGGTTGAGGCACTTAGATCTCATCACAGTGCATATTCTTCCTTTCTTTCATTGTTGTGTTATTGTCAGAAATAAGTGTTATTATCAGAACATGGCCCATACAGTGACATTAAAAGAGAACATAGAATCATTATTATATAAAGTGGCCTCCTGTCCTAAATTTATTTGAATTGGTGTTTCCTAAACTTTCATCTATCAGGTCCTATCACCCTTATAGGATAACAAATTTGCATTGTGTTACAATTACAAATGCAGAATTACAAAGCAAAGGGTAACTTGAATTTGTTTTTGGCAACAGTACATACATCACAATTACAACGTAAACCTAAATGCACAAAATTACTAAACCAGGTGCTGCTTTATCCCAACATAAAGTCCACTTTTCGGCAACGAGCAATAAGGCAATTTTTCCTTTAGTGCCCACTTGAGAGAGCAATGCCAACCACTGTGGATCTGCTTGAATGTTTCACATCCAGTACAGTTTATAAAGTTGAGCCCAATAACTCATGTATATTATAAAATTGCAAACCTGCAGTGCACACCAGTGGATTTTAGTAGATTAATCATGCTACTGAAATTAATAGCAGCTATCACTAGCAATGAATTGCTAGAAGTAGCAACTGATCAGTAACCAGATGTTATAAATAACTTGCTATGGTATAAGCTACACAAGGATTATGTAGCAGTATGCTGTAGTGATCAGTGACATACAACTGGAGCTTTTACAATAATATGAGATTATTTGCTACTATATGTACTTGTAAAAATTACACCATAGAGATGCATTTATTCCATTTGTTTATAGAGCACTTAAAGTGATTCTAAAAGAAAATATTACAAAAATACCAAAAATGTTATACTTACCTGCTCTGTGCAATGGTTTTGCACACAGCAGCCCCGATCCTCTTCTTTTTGGGTCCCCCACTGGCAGTCCTGGCTCCCCCCCCCCCCTGCTGAGTGCCCCAAAAGCAAGCCTTTTGCTATGGGGGCACTTGAGCAGGCACACTCCCAAGCTGAGCTCTGTGTGTCCATTCCCACACAGAGTGTGGCTTGGCCCTGCCCCCATCCTCTCTTCATTGGCTCAGTGGCTTTGATTGACAGCAGCGGGAGCCATTGTGTGAGCCAATGAGGAGAGAGAGACCAGAGAGCCTCTGCTACCGTGCACATCACTGGCCACATAAGGGGATGCTGAGGGGGGAGCAGCATAGAGAAGTTTGTTTACCTTAATGCAAAGTCTCATTTTTTTTCTGTAAAAATAACAAACATGTTATACTTACCTGCTCTGCTGCAGTGGATTTGCACAGAGCAGCCCGAATCCTCTTTTTCTCAGGTCCCTCTTCTGTGCTCCTGGCCCCTCCCTCCTTTCAAGTGCCCCCACAGCAAGCAGCTCCCGAATCACAGCTCCCTGTGTTCATTCAGACACTGAGCCCTGGCCCGCCCCCCCTCTTTACTAATTGGATGACTGACTTTGATTGACAACAGCGGGAGCCAATGGAGCCGCTGCTGTGTCTCAGCTAATCAGGAGGAGCATCTCGGATGGCTAAGGCCCTCATGGACATCGCTGGACAGAGATGGGGCTCAGGTAAGCATAAGGGGAGCCGAGGGAGGGGGGGCTGCAATACACGGAAGGTTTTTTAACTTAATGCATAGAACTCCTTTAAGCCTTTAGAACCACTTTAAAGGACTTAATTGCTAGCAATTTAAAATGCATGAGCAACTCAATTTTTATCTATGTAGACAGTGTCAGGTTCTAAGGATTTATATAGCATTGCTATTATAGTTTAGTTAAAACTGAATTACAAAGTCACCGTTGGGTGGCCCTTGCCTAACTTTCCATTTAAATTGCATCAGGAGCGCAAGTTATGAAATTGTTCATATGACATCCATGATGTCATAGCCCTGATAATGTTCAATAGCATTCTTGCTCAGCATATTTCTTCAGTTATGCATAAAACATTGTCATGTATAAATATTTTACATATGTCATGTAACTTTGCTTTATTTTCAGTGCCAAATCTACATACAGAAACACATACATAGAAGCGGGTGGCTCAAAATGTCAGTTTGATGTTTGGGATTACCATTTTGATCAACCACAAAAAAAAAGGGCTTATACATATAAATAAAACAAAATGCACATGCTGGTTTTACAATATAAGAGAGGCCATACATAATTCCTTATTTTTGTTCAACCAGTGGGTTGAACGAAAAAAATTTGCTGATTCCTCCATCCACACATTCAACGTGGATGGGGGAATCCTCTCACTGTTCTATTGTATTCTGCTGGCGGGTAGCCTTCCCTGCTGTCAGAATACAATGAGCAGTGTTGCTGGCTATAGCTAATAGGATAACCTGATAGGCTGGTTGTACAGTAGTTGATCAATAGACTGACTTGGTACAACCAGCTAGCTCATACATGGATCAAAATTTGTCTGGTATGTGCTAAACTGGCTGAATTTTGATCCATGTATGGCTGGCTTAGGAGGCACCATCAAGCATGGTAAGCAAGGCAAAAGCTTTTTTTTAAAAAAAAAAACACCAATCAGTGTTATTGTTCCCTGTGTCCCTGCTGATCAGATTCACATTTTTTATTTATTTATATAGAAATTGATTGGAAATCCAACATTTTACAGTTGTTGCCATTAGAATAGATGAGGAATCTGGGAATTACTGTTCTGCTGACATGTGTCCCCAATGGAATATTTCTTTTTACTATGGAGAGATTTCATCTTGCTTTTCTTCTCTGTGTCACTCGGGAAAATGACGTGAAGGGAAGGCTCCCCAACAAGAGAAATACTTTGAAAATCTAGAAAAAGTGTAATACTCACAATCCATTGGATTGTTGGCCAATATATCCTAAGATTCAGAAAGTACATGGCCTGGAGCAGGTGAAACTAGGAGGAGGGCCAGCATGACTGGGGCCTGCAGAAGAGGCGGAGTATTAGTGGGTGATTTTGATATGCTGCAGTCTGCTTAGCAGATTGAAGAATTCAAGGCAGAGGGTGTGTCCTGTAGTGGGTAGAGAGGAGGGGGGTGTTGGAAAAGTTAAACAGAAAAGTTGTTTATAAACTGACTGTATACTGCATATGCATTATGCCTGTCTAAGTAGCAGGTGGCGCTATAGTATTGTAGTGTATAGTTATGTTATCTATGATATAACAGGATGTTTGTCTATCCTCTCTCTATGTACTTGGATGCTCCTTGTTCCTGTATTCATGTTTCTGCATTCTGTAAAGACATGCATTGATAAGCCGTATTACTGCATACAACAAACTTCCAGCATGATTTCAATATTCTGCTAACAGGGGGATTGTGTCACAGCTCAGTCAGAGCTCATCACAGCATCAGACAGTTTTTTACCACCCTCCCTGCCTTCTTTGTTTTGGTTTGGGGGAGCTTCCTACTTTCTCAAGGTGCTGGGGTATTTGTAGTGGGTTTTTGGGTTTTATGTTAGCTTGCCATTCAATTTCTTGGTCCCTTTATTTTCTTGTCATAGCAGCAGGCATGGGGTCTATTGGGTATTTGAAGGCGGTGCTGGTTAAATATCGGTGGAAAATTTTGGGTTGGGCCCATCTGACGTATGGGTGTCCCTTCCCAACTGTGGAAAACTGTGGGTTAGGCCCGTCTGTGGTATGGGTGTCCCTTCCCAACTGTGAAAAATTGTGGGTTGGGCCCATCTGATGTATGGGTGTCCCTTCCCAACTGTGGAAAACTGTGGGTTAGGCCCATCTGTGGTATGGGTGTCCCTTTCCAACTGTGGAAAACTGTGGGTTAGGCCCATCTGTGGTATGGGTGTCCCTTCCTAACTGTGGAAAACTGTGGGTTAGGCCCATCTGTGGTATGGGTGTCCTTTCCCAACTGTGGAAAACTGTGGGTTGGGCCCATCTGTGGTATGGGTGTCCCTTCCTACCAATACGTTGGTAACATCAGGGTATTAATTAGGTTGTATCTGGTAGTACATAAGTGGTTAATTGTCCCTGAGCCGCTGTAGTTGCGGCTGGGGGCCTTTGATTGGGTGGCAGATACAACCGGTTAATCATGAGTATATAGGCCTTCACAGACCTTAGACCGGGCATAAGCTGAGGTTGGTTTATTTGTTATGCATTGACTGCATGATATGCATTAAACTTGTTTTCTTGTGAATGTTGTATTAAATGGTTTGTAAAAAAAAAGTCTGCTATGGCCATTCGACTCCAACTAAAATGTGTTGTCTGGTCATTTTGGAGGGTGGATTGGTCAAGTGTTTAATGTTTTATAGATAATCAGAGCCTCTACACTCTGCAGGTCCCTTAGTCAAGACAAGCTGTTGTCTACTACAAATATATTACTCTGTCCCATGACATTATTGTTCTGTCCCTGGTATTACACTGGAGCCAATAATCTGATCACTTGTGTAAGTAATCTGGTCATGCCTGTAGGTAGTTTCAGTCACCAACTATAAAAATAGGCAAATGACCACCAAGTCATAGGTCAAATTCAGACACACAGCATCACAAGTATTTTCCACAAATCTGGGTGACATACACTCTAAAGAGATGTAAGAAGACCTGGTCCATTAAAGTATCCAAATGGATCTTCAATCACAGATCACCCAAAGTATGTAAATACTCCAATCCTTGCAAAGAATGTTTTTTTAAATTATCTTATATGAAAAAAAAAAGTGGGACTTTCTAGGTAGAGAAGTATTACAATCACTTTATCCAGATGCCTTTTCTGGTTTAAAAAGCTCACTTCTACAGAAGAATATATTAGGATAGGATAAAAAATGTATAATAACAGGAATTTTGGTATCACTTCTGCATCTTTATTAACATTGGGAGTAATACATATTTCCTAAAACTGTGCTGCAAATTGTTCAGAAGGCACAGGACACTGTCTGGCAACTTCAAGTTGACAATCTGTTAAGATTCACGCTAAACATTAGGGGGTTCCCCAACACAATACACCCCCTCTGTCTAATGTTTGGTCAGTCCTGACCAGGGCTTTTTTCCTCAAACAATAGGGGCTGGAACTCAACCACGAACCCCCAAAACCCCTCCCCCACACACACCCTCCAAATCACATCAAATAGTGGGTGTGGTCATATTTCACAAACAGTAGAAGGGTCTTAAAGGGGCATTAAATATCAGGATTGCATTACATACAGAGTGCAGAGTTCAGGGGGGTTACACACAGAGTGCAGAGCTGTCACTTGTAAACACAGAAACCTGACTTCTGTGTTTACAAGTGATTGTGGTGAGCAGGCACCAAAGGGTCTGAGCCAGAGGTGGTGGAACTGAGTTCCACCAAGTTCCCACTGAAAAAAAGCCCTGGTCCTGACCAGCTTCTTCTCTAAAGGCTTGAATGGGGGCATATCTGAATTAACTTCAAACATCATTTTTTTTTCTTTAACTAAATTTTACTCTTAGGGGAACTTTGAGTAACTGTGTTGAAGCAGTGATAGAACATTAGGAATTAGACTGCCAAAAGACCTTACTTTCCTATATATATAAACATGCTTCTATCCTGTGAACTGTAAGCTTTATGGTTATGATTTATATGTAATTTAGAAAAAAAATTGTAAATGGCTGAATATTTTCATTTTGCTATTCGGTGTTTAAAGAGAAGCATGGTGTCCTAGACATATCAGTTGTAGCTGACCAAATCAATTCATACCCTGGAAATGCTCCCCAGCTCAGTATTGAGTGACCCCACCTTCCTGGCTGACAACTAGGCCCTGGGAGGTGGGCTGCTGTGCTGTGATCAATATATTGCCTACACCCCCAAGGGATGAGCACACGTAATAATATTGCCAGATACCTCTTTGTTATTTGCAATCTTTATTACAAACATCATAAAGTAGGAATTAAATGCATGTTTCTACTGCTACTGTTTCTACTGCCTGGCTACACAAAAAGGATTCTGATGGGAACTGTCCTATTTTGGGCTTTCTCAAACTCTGGCCCTACGAAAGCAATAGAGACAATTGGTATGGCAGTTGCTGAGTGTTTCATATCTAAACCTTTACCTTTATGAAGCTCTTTCAGGAAAAAGTATTAAATTAGTAAATTAGTATTAATATTTAGTATAGCAACATTTATGCTGTCCTGAAAACAAAGCAGTACATTCCAGTGTAAATTATCACAGGCAAATTTCTGTCTGTATCTTTAGTTCAGTCCTTAAACGGCTTAGAATTTTTTAAAACCTTAATGTATAAAATGCACGCTTCTTACTTGCTTAAATGTTTGGTTTGGCAATATATTCATTACAGTCTTGACTTGATGTAAGTACTGTATTTATTGGCGTATAACACTCACTTTTTCACCATGAAAATCGGGTGCAAATAGCGTGTGCGTGTTATACGCCAATACTTCAATTTTAGCTGCCTTGGAGGGGACAGGGAGGGGGGCGGGACGAGCGCCATCAGATTACATACAGTGAGAATCTCCTGTTTACTTGGCAGCCTCTGTAATAGGAAGTCCCGTCTCCTGGGCCGCCATTGGACCACTGTTCTGTCTATCATAGGAGATTCTCACTGTATGTAATCTGTCGGCGCTCGTCCCGCCCCCTCCCTGTCCGATCTAGGCTGCAGATGGGCATCGATCAGGCTGCACTGATGGCAATGGTGAGGCTGCTGCATTGATGGCAATGGTAAGGGTGCTGCATTGATGGCAATGGTGAGGCTGCAGATGGGCATTGATCAGGCTGCATCGATGGCAATGGTGAGGCTGCAGATGGGCGCTGACCCTTATTTTGCTTCAAAGTTCCTTATTTAAAATTTAATTTTTTTTCCCGAAACTTCCCTCTTAAAATGAATGTGTGTGTTATACGCCTGTGCGTGTTATACGCTGATAAATACGGTAATTGGTTTTCCTGTATATCTTCATTCTAGTATGAACCCATTACACATTGACTATCGAGGGTGTGCACTGTCCTATGAACCACGTTGTTATGTTTAGAGCAAATAGAAAGAAACACAATTATAGTCATTATAGTCATTTAAACATTGACACATGTAAGTCATGCTGCATTCACTATTAAGTATACTGACTAATGGGAAAGGCTTACAGGATAACATTTGTGGGGCATTTTGATAATAAAGTAAATATGATTACAAGATGCTATTTCATTGCAACTTATTGAGCTCAGTGATGTCAGTTACCTCTAGTAAACTGGGTTAAATATATTCCTGTCAATTTCACTGTTTTTACCTCGATAGTCGCAAAATAAATATTGGGGGAAAAAAACTGCAATTGCAAAACAAACAACATCAGTTATGATAACTACTGTGAAAATGGTTTACTGAAGCTTGTACATTTGTTATACTTATCATTGCTATTATTATTTTTTCTTAAGCAGCGAATTATTATGCAGTATTGTGCATCAATCAATAAATCATACAAATAAACTTCAAGCCATAGAGAAAAATACAATGCAATGGGGTTTATTTACTAAAACCGGAGAGTGCAAAATCTGGCGCAGCTCTACATAGTAGCCAATCAGCTTCTAACTTCAGATTGTTCAATCAAACTTTGACAAAAAAAATTGGACTGATCGGTTTCAATGCAGAGCTGCACCAGATTTTGCACTCTCCAGTTTTAGAAAATCAACACCAGTTTTATTTGCTAAATGAACAGAGACTCTTCACTTAGAAAAGTGATTTTTTTCTTTGCAAAGTTTAAGTTCCCTTTGCAAAGTGAACATTCATATAGGTTAGTAAATAGAGTATAGCTGTGACCAATTCAATAATCGAATCATATGCAAACAAAAACAAAATCATTTTGTTTTAATTTCCCTTCATTTCTTAAATATTTATCAAAATTAAATTCAATACATTTTTATACAGAAAAAATAAAATCTATAGACATTCCATTTAAATGCAACCTGCATTTGTAAGAGCTAAAGCAGAATGTGAATGCCTGATGACAATGGAAGGAGCACTGCTATGTATCATAATGTGCATTGTGAACAGCTCCATTAATTTCTGTTTAGCCATGGCATATTATTCCACTGTGTGCAGGGCAGCACTTCAAAATAAGCCTTTTGGTCTACTTCCAGAAGTGCGTTGTTACTCATTTTGTACATGTCGTACATTTATGCTTTAAAAACAAACAAAAAAAAAAGCCTTCACAGTATTGGAAGGAGTTCAGAGTCATAAAATAAAACTAAGTGAAATGGAAGATTAAATTTTTTTTAGAAATGAGGAAAAGCTAAGTTTGTTTATGCCAGAAAGAAAGGTACCTACAAGAAGAATGATAACCCTATATAAATCTATTTATTTTCTGTAAAAAGATGCTCTAGGCTAAGTCATCACCATAGATGTACACATGATATAAGGTCATGACTTCGGACTAGAGGAAAGGCGATTTCGCCGGCAATAATTACAATAGCAGTCATAACGTGCGGAATTTTAATATCAAGGGAGATTACGATGGTCAGTGCAGCATACTACAAAAAATAGCTCAACATAAAAGGAAGACATACATGGTTACAAAATTAAAACAGAAGCACAAAGTTCATCCAAAGAGCATTTAGAAATGTGAAATATTTTCCTATTTACAAGACATGACATAAAGAAAAAAAGTTCACTTTGTTTCTTTTAGATCATCAACTCATGGATGTATGAACATTTGCATCTGATAGGATTAGCAGGTATAAAGGAGAACATGTAAATGTGCTACTAACTTTTAAATTTTTACTGACATGATAAAAAAATGATATCATTCTAAAAATAAGGGGCCTTAGTTATAAGGATTTTTCTAGAGAATTGCAATTTATTCCACTCTTATGGACATTCAGAGTGGTGCTCGGAATCGAGCACGCACGAGTTCCCCCATAAGAAGCGGCTTGCTATGGGGGCAGTGGTCGGGGGGGGGGGGAAGAGGCAGGAGCTTTGGCGGGGGGACCCACGAAGAGGAGGATCAGGGCTGCTCTGTGCAAAACCATTACACAGAGCAGGTAAGTACAACATGTTTATTATTTTAACTAAAAAAAATGTAGCCTTTACAATCTCTTTAACTCCTGTACAAAGTCGCTAAAAACAAGGTAATGCAGATAAAACAAGCACATAAAAGACCTCCAACAATACTTGAATGGCCAAAGTGACTGTCATGGATGGTCAACTCATGGATGTATGAACATTTGCATCTAATAGGATTTGCAGGTATAAAAGAGAATATGTAAATGTGATACTAACTTTTACATTTTTACTGACATGATAAAATTGAAATATCATTCTAATAATAAGGGGCCTTTGTTATAAGGATTTCTCTAGAGAATTGCACTTTATTCCACTCTTATGAACATTCAGAGTGGGGCTCGGAAGTAAGCACACACGAGTGCCCCCATAGAAAGTGGCTTGCTATGGGGGCTGTGGTCGGGGGGGAAGAGCCAAGAGCTTTGGCTGGGGACGCGGGAAAAGGAGGATCGGGGCTGCTCTGTGCAAAACCATTACAAAGAGCAGGTAAGTACAACATGTTCATTATTTTAATGTAAAAAAATGCAACCTTTACAATCTCTATAACTCTTGTACAAAGTCACTAAAAAAATAGGGAATGCTTATAAAACAAGCACATAAAAGACTTCCAAAAATACTTGAATTGCCAAAGTGACTGTCACTTTAAAGAAACAAAGTGTGGAAATAGGTAAATGAATGCATGTGCCTTGTTAATAAGGGGAGGAATAAATAGTACTGGATCGGTGACTGAAAGGAATATTTTAAACTAGTAAATACACTATATTGCCAAAAGTATTGGGACACCTGCCTTTACATGCACATGAACTTTAATGGCATCCCAAAAGCACATTTGTGAGGTCAGGCAGTGATGTTGGTCTAGAAGGCCTTCTCATCCAACATCAATGCTTGACCTCACAAATGTACCTCTGGAAGAATGGTTAAACATTCCCATGCTAAACATTGTAGACAGTTATAGCTGCAAAGGGTGGACCAACTTAATATTGAACCCTACGGAATAAGACTGGTATGCCATTAAAGTTCATGTGCGTGTAAAAGCAAGCATCCAAATACTTTTGACAATATAGTGTATGTATGTTTCAAGAGAGAGTTTTTGAAAATGAGAAGGGTTGGGAAGTGCCAAACAGTTGTGGGAAGGGAATTCCAGAGAAGAGGTGAGGGTTGTCCTGATAGTGAAGACATAAAAAGAGTGAAGAAGAAAGGGTGGTCAAATGCACAACAGTGGTTTTGATTCTGAAAATGTTTGAAGAGGCAACTTTAAAAAGATGTTTGTAGGTTAGAGATTATAGTCTAAACTGTATTCTCTGTTTACTATGTAAATGGGAGCCAATGGAGGCACTCACAGAGACTAGTACCAACTAAGGAAAATGAGGAGAACCAGATGAATTGAGGAGAAGAGTTTAGGATGGATTGGAGTGGGTCATCCTGTTCTTTGGTAAAACATACAGAAGTGTGTTACAATCAAATGAGGATATGTTCTAGGTTTTTAGGTGTGTCATGCACAGGACAGATGCCGCAAATGTTTTTAGATTGGAAATAACAGGAGGTAGTTATTGTGATAATGGGAATTTTAAATTGGGCCGCATAATTACAATTGTATCCTTAAGCAATAAGCTTCATTGACTATAGTTATTAGGATGTTATCAACAGCAATTCAGGTATGGAAGCTGACTGAGACAGCAAAGAAATGGCAAGTTATGTTTTACATTTAAGGAAATGAGGAAACATCAAAGATGTGATAGCAAGTAGATTATTAAGAACCGAAGATAAAAAAAAGCAAGGTTGGGAACTGTGAGAAAAATATGAGTAGTGTCTATAAATATATGTTAGGATCCAAATGAACTAATAAACTTGTCACTATCATGGTGCAGATAGGGTTCAAAGAGGAAGCGTTGTGGGACGCAATCAGACAGGAGTTGCAGAAATGAAAGAGTCTATCATTGAACGTGAATGAAAGTCTGTTCAAAAAGGTGAGAGAAAAATATACAAAGAGATTTAGGGCCTGTGTCAACAGACAGGTTTCGCATTTGCATGCAAGTATATGGAAATGTAAAACCCACTAAAAGCGGATAAATGCAGGTCAGAAAGATCTCAACTTCAGGTCAAATGCACTTGTCAGTGAATGTTAAGGAAAAGGGGGTAGCCTCTTTAGGCCCCCCTTTGCCTCATGGGACCGTGGCAGCAGCGATATGAGCCCCATTTGAAAGTTTTCAATGAGGCTTCTTGTGATTGGTCAATTGTGAGGGGTCACATTCTGGAAGGTCAGTCAGGGATAGGTCAGTTGAGGTCATATGACCCCCTAGAACCTTCTAGAAGGCTTTAGGGGCCCCCTATAACTCCCCCACACCCCTTTGTCTTGGCTAGTTTATGTGGTGGGTTAATTTGGTTATATTTATCAAAAGGTACATGTAAGGTAAAAATGTACAAAATATTGTTGCGCTACTATAAAAAATAAATAAATAAAAATAAAAATAGCAGCCAGCATCAACAGTGTAGTGACAATGTGAAAGAAACTAGAATATGTATAGAAATGCAGCGCTAAACACAAAAAATATACATACACAATACAATGCATATATATGGCAATCAAACTTTCAGCGTGATGGTATGGAAACCATATGTGAAAATAAGAAGGAGGGGTGAACTTCAAAGGGAAACATTATAGTTCATAATCGCATGAATGTCCATCAATTTAAACAACATGTGTTCTTCGATGTCAAAAGAGAAGAATAAATAATATAGGTGCAATGTGAATCGCAAAGGTGATCTTCCTGTACTAGACATCCACAGGTGAAAGTAGGAGCAAATACGCTTACCGGAAAGGGTGGACACGTTTGCCGTATGGCTAGGTGTCATTCAGGCTTGTGGATCAACCGATCCAGATAAATGCTTGTGGAGAGGCGTATGCGGCAGGTTCAACTGGTTCCTTTCTAACGACCATAGGCGACCTAGGAATTTCTGATGTTCAGGGTATATATGTAGTCACCTTCCCGGCAAATAGATGACCAGAGGGTGTGGCTTTTACTCAGCAAGAGTGGGAACATGCAAAAGGAGGAGAAGACCCCACATAGTGCTTAACAAAGATGTATACAGATCAATGGATCCAAACAGCAAACAGACACCAGCGATGTAAGGTGGTTAAGATAAATTCTTGGTCAGCTGGAGTCTTAGTGGCTGGGCTGAATTGTTAATTATTTCTGAAGGTTTTTTGTTGAATAAAGTTATTGATAGTGAATAAAGTTTATTTTGTTAAAATGATTTAAACCAATAAACCAGGCTATGGCCTATTTTAATTCAGTTGGTGTCTTGGTCATATTATTTGTTCTCTGCATGTTTGTTAGATTTTCCTGCCGCCTACAGTCCCATTATCAATGATTTCAAAAACGTCTCAAACTGATGCCACAATCAAAAACGAAAATCCTTAAAGTGACATTAAACAATATCCTTATGGTGTAAAAATTATCCATACCATTCCAATACTTAAAGTGTAAGTAAACCCTTTTATCATTTCCAGCCAAGGAAGCTGCCATCTTTGCCTCTGTTTAAACTACAGCTGCCATGATGCTGCACATGTGATCAGTTATGACACCAGCCGTTGAATGGTTTGACAGTTTGGTTGAGAGCACAATCAGAGCGAGTGTTACATTTCTGGCACGTGTCGGAAATGAAACAGTTTTATGGATGGGTTTACTTCTGCTTTAATGGCCCTGTAATCAATTTTTTATGAAATTGTATCTTACTGTGGTTTTTTGCCCCTTGTAATGTCCTCTGTGAGCTTAAGAACCCCTCCTTTTCCCTTCACTTCCATTTGTTTGGAACAAGCAGTGCACGTTCGTTGCAGTCATGTGCACTGCTCTATGCACCCTACAAATCCCATAGTCTCTATTCCATCTTTAGACTGAGTAAAAGAGGGTGGTTATGTTCCTACATAAAGTAGCCACTCTTAAAAGGAAGTCATATTACAGCTGGGAAAAAAAAGAAGTTAGTTGTAATGGGTTAAAGTGTTACTAAACCCACAACAGTAAAATCAGTCTGTATATGCAGTAAAGTATGCTTGTTATACTGACTGTGGAACCCAAGGAGTTATCCCTCCTCATTGTGTAAAAAGGCTGTTTAATCCTGTTTTCTGTGATCAGCCCCTTCTTTTACTGTCCCCAATCCATCTGCTGATAGAACAAAGCCCTAGGAGGCACTCTGCACATGCTCAGTTTGGTGTGTATTGCTAGAGATTTTTCTTTTTTTTGGGGGGGGGGTGATCAACACAGGGCCAATCAGCACTGCGCAGACAGAAAGTCAGCCTCATAGGACAGTCCAAGGCAAATTAAAACTCCTACAAGCTTTAACCAGTACTCGGTTGGGCACTGATAGAAGTCACAAGACTGCTAAAATACTGCTGATGAGAAAAGATATTTACCAGTTTATATTTACAAAAATAATTTCATTTCCATGTTCTGTGTACTGTGGGAGACCAGATATAGCGAATGCAGGGTCCTGGGTTTAGTAACAAAAAGTAGTACAAAAAGTTCCTAGAGTTGCAGTTAGTAGTTCCCTGGCAAATTTAATGAATGAAACTGATCAAACAGGGAATTAGTTGAAAGATTTGCCAATTCTTAGTGATTGTGTTGCTTAAGTATTTTGGAAGGAAAGGGAAATGTGAAACATGGCGATAGAGAGGTCTGAAGAGTCCAGAGAGGTTTTAAGTATTGCTGTTATGATGTGCATGAATGAAGTAGAAATGAACTCAATTATCTGTAAATGGCATAACATTCAAACCTGCTTTCCCTGGCTCCCAGTGCAGTGAATGAAGCAGCTGGCACTCCGTCACCAATGATGGAAAAAACACTGCTCCTTAATTTGAGAATCAGGCAGAAGAAATGCAAGGATCATTCTTATGTTGCACCTCTGGGTCCACTAAATACTTACGAACAATAAAACAGCTTTTATTGTCAGCTTGTTAAAACAGGAGTATATTAAACTGCCATGCAATAACCTGACTGGTTCCATGCCGAGCCAACATTTTAATAAGGGATATAATAACACCTGCACAGTTTTACAAGAGGTAAACATATATTCACCTGATCCTAAACCTCAACATAAACAAAGTGAAAAACCATTTCATTTACCCAACAATTGGTATACTTATATATAAGGTGTAGCACCGAATTACAATATAAAACAAATCAACAAGTAAAAAGAAGAGACGGAATCACAAAAAAACAAACAAGCAAAAAAAACACCACAAATACATGTGAATATATAGGAGACTGTCCCTTTAGGAACAAATATTATATAATGTAATATAATAAATTCCAGCGACATGGGTGTCCACAAAGGGGGGTAAGGGGGCCAAGGGCCCCCCCCGGAGCAGACACCCAGGGCCGATCCTGGGCGGGTGCAGGCACACTGCCGCCTGGGGTGCAGTCACGGACCCTGGGAGGGAGGAGGTGGGGAAGCATCCGGTAAAAGTGACAAGCCGGCGGGGTGCTGAAATTAGATGCCATCAGGAGTATATCCACGTGTTCGTGTATTTCTTCCACCAATTAGAGGGCAACAGTATGCAGAGTAACAGTCAGCACCAGAGTGAGTAACGCTGGCAGCCAACAATGCAGGTCGATATACATTATCCTCCCAAACGATATATTTATATAGGGTACGGCGCCAAATTATCATATAAAACCAACAACCGAAAAGAAGAGGCGGAATCACAAAAAAGATTTGTCCGAATTTGTATTCGGACTGAAACGATTTGCACATGTCTAAAACATACATTACATAGAAGTAAAAAGGCATATAGGTACCATATAAAGCTTTGAAAATGAAAAATTTTAGCAACATAGCAAAAAAAACAATAGGAGTGTACTCACTAATGCCCCGTACACACGATCGGATTTTCCGATGGAAAATGTCCGATCGGAGCGTGTTGTCGGACATTCTGACCGTGTGTGGGCTCCATCAGACATTTTCAATCGGATTTTCCGACACACAAAGTTTGAGAACAGGCTATAAGATTTTCCGACAACAAAATCCGATTGCGTCAATTCCGACCGCGTGTGGCCAGTTCCGACGCACAAAGTGCCACGCATGCTCAGAAGAAATTCCGAGACGGAACAGCTCGGTCTGGTAAAATTAGCGTTCGCAATGGATACAGCACTTCGTCACGCTGCAATGTAAAAAATGGTTTAATACAGCGCACTCTCTTCTTCTTTATAATGTGAGAAGAATGAAGTAGTTTTGCTGCTCATATTCACACAGACTTCTCACAAACTTCTTTCTTTATTATTTATCGTCATTCCCTCAATATATTTTGATTTGTCACATCTGACAAAATTTCTTTTTTGTTGTTTTATTTTTTTTTTTCAAGGCTGTTTTTTTTTTGGTTTTGGTTTGTATTTTTTTCAAGGCTGATCTTTGTTTTATTTTAGTTTTACTCCATAATATTTTTGTGTGTGTTTTGTGTGTCAAGTTACCACAACACCATTATTATCTTGTATTATTTAATCTCAAGAAGGTTGCTTGGTGTTGGTGTCCCTTGTTAATTTCACATTGTATTTTTGAAATGTACCTGCCTCCTCACAAACAAACTGTCCTTTTTTAAGGAAAACACACATCAATTCTTTTCCTGCAAAATTGGTGGCCTGAGGAGTCCATATCTAAGGGAGTGCAGTCTGGTCCAGAAGTCCCAGAGATCCGGAAAGCAGCAGAAGACATCCGTGTCCCCAGGCTGTGGTACTACAAGAGGCTGCATCTTTTGCCAGACCAGACTGGACCCAGGGTAATCACTCTCTGGTCTTCTTTCCACGCTTCCTTCCCGGCTGTGGCTCTGGTGTTGGAGATGTGGCAGGAGGAAGAGTAGGACCTGGAGGAGGAGGAGGAGGAGTAGTAGGACCTGGAGGAGAAGGAGGAGGAGCAGTAGGACCTGGAGGAGGAGGAGGACTATGTGTGAGGTTACAAATGTGGGTAGCAGATTTTATTTGGCCCCTCAACCCCTTATTGAGAGCTTCCAAAATTAAGGACTCACACAGGAGTCGTTGGCCCTCCTCCATCTGCAGCATTTTGCAGGCAGTTAGGCCAGCAAAGTCCTCCTCCACACTGTGGGGGCTTCTCAGGGCCTCTGTAGCCTTCCAAAAGAGGCCTATGGCAGCCTCCTTCAGGTTACTCATCTTCCTGCCACTTTGTCTTTGAAGGTGTAGGGGAGGGACCTGGATATCAGGCAGCCTGCTTGGCCTGGCCACCTCCTGGCTGAGACTTCCCTGTGTATGAAAAAGGGACATGGTTTTAGTTTTTGCTTTATCAATCACAATCAGAAATTAGTACTCTAAACTAACATCTAGTTAACATCATTGATGGGACAACCAGAAATATTTAGAGGAATGCTATACCTGGCTCAAGCTGGGCTCCTCCACATGTTGCTGCCTGGAAGGCCCAGGTTGGGCTTCAGAAGCCTCAGCTGGGGGGGAAGGAAGCCTGGAAGGAAGACTGGAGAGTGCTGGCCTGGGTTCAGTCTGACCTGCCAGAAAATGCAGCCTGTCATAGTACCACAGCCTGGGGACATAAATGTCATCTGCAGCTCCTGATCTCTGGGAATCCTGGACCTTCTTGTGCTCCCTTAGATAAGTGCTCCTCAGGCCACCAATTAGGATCTTCAAATAGGTGATGTCTGCCGTGGGGATCACCGTCTTCACAAATTCCAACAAATTATCCAGTGCTGCCTTCCTCTTTGTTTGGTTTTTATATTCAGGGTGGTTTATCTGCCACAGACAGGGCAGCTCCCTGAACATATCAATGAAGATTGCCATAAAGTCCTCATCTTTCAAGATATCCATTTTCACTACAAGACACAACACAAGACAAACCCTAATGTCAGCCTAAAGTCTTCTAAACTTGTGCAAATACAGGCATCAATCTAGAAGCAGTATAGGCCCAATGTTAAATCTTACCTTTGTTATCACGATCAGCGCCTCCGTTACTCCTCCCTTTAGCTCACAGATCGTACTACGCACGCGTGTTACGCTTTATAGACACTGCGCATGCGTGAAACTCCGCCCGCCCCTGATGTTCTTTCTAGTCTATTCCCCGCCCCTTCTCATTCGGCGCAGTGGGGAAGAGCACATGGCGGAGTCAGAGCAGGTGTCTGATATTTACACCAACGAGGAGGAGGAGGAGGAAAGCCCGGAGGCAGAAACGTCCCGATCCAAAAGGAGACAATACAAGGCATCAAATACGTCCTTTGGGGAGATGTTGGAGATGGTCGACATAATGAAGACGGCCGACTATGATGGGAAGTATGGACCTTACCCCAACCCCAATGTCAGAAAGGCCAAGATCATGGCGAAAGTGGTCAAAAGTCTGCACCGGAATTTCGGGGTACGTCGATCGAAAGATCAGCTCAGGAAGCGGTGGTCGGACCTCAAATTAAAAGAGCACGAGCAGTACATAAAGATCCGGAGAGTGCTGCAAAAAAGTAAGTAGTTGTGCTGTGTTCCTATTCTTTTTGTGTTTATTACGTTTGTGCTGCTCCATGTGCTTTTCTTAACTGTTATCCAGTTTAAAATGTCAACTTTCATGTTCATGGGCACATTATTCGTTCGTATCAAACATTTTTCCTTCGGCCTATAAAACACCATTGTTTTGGCCATATGCATTTGCCCACATTTTTTAGGGCCTACTTGTCTGCAAATAATTTGGTTGTGTAGATGGGTTTGTAACTAGAATGAAATGCAAACTAGATTCTGTGTAAGGAGAGGACACTCAGCAGCTGTTTACACATCTGAACGCTGTAGCACTAGTGTGGGACACAAGAACACCCTTTTTATTAGGGGGCCCACACAGGTGCTCCAGTGTATACTATAGGGGTGTCTCCATCTGTAAAGCTTGTACAAAACAGGTAAAGTATTGAAGCTTGACAAAGGACACAAAAAATTCTACATCTTGAAACTCTGCCAAAATAGACAATTGTACCCCACTTCAAAGCAATGTTTCATATTTATAGTTCTTCCCTCAAATATCTGTGTGCTAAGTATACCATTTTTTTTTTACATAGGGGAGAAAAGACTCGGAGGACACCCTTCATCCGAGGAGACCAGAGACCCCCCACCTCTGGAAGAAGGGGAAATCCAACCAAGACAAGAAGAGCAGGAGGAGGAAGACGTGGTGGAAATTGGCACCACAACAGATGAGTGTCTGCGACCACAGGCTCAGGTAAGAGATGGATGCCGGCATATTTATAATACATGTTTTTTTTTGGTTTCTATCTTTTTAGGTGATTGTGATGTTGTGGATCCAGATCCTTTCACCTCGGAAAGTGCACAGATCCTGATTGGGGAGATAATGGGGTGTAATAGGGACTTGGAAAACATCAAGAAAAACATCAATGATGTTCTTCAAAAAAATAAGAACATCATTGATGTTTTGGGGAGAGTTTAAAACCCCTCCAAATCCCTTTGTTTTTTGGTGTGCTACAATTTTAACTTTTTTTGTCAAATAGTAGAAAAGCCAAATTGACACAGTGTGTCAACATGTGCTATCTGCCATCACGGGAGATCAATGGAGGTGTTTTGGGGGTGCAACCCCTTCCTCAATAATAAAGTAGCTGTGAGGAAGGAGTTGCTCCCCCAAAACACGTCTCTTGATCCCCTGTGATGGCAGCTAGCACATGTTGACATTTGGCTATTTGTGTGCATCTTCAAAATTTGGCTTTTCCGGGGGTGACTTCACCCCATCTGAATGCAATATCAAATCCAGTTTGTAAATACTCATGTCTGATATTGCCTTCAAGTTCTACCAAGTGTGAACTTTGTAAGTTCAAGATTTGTGTCTTTCTTGTTCATTTTAAACATGCCTGTTTTATCTTAAATGGACATTTCTACTTTTTCTAATGCAACCCCAAAAATTGTTATACAACATACATGTTGGTTTGTTTTAAAAACCTTTTCTAAATGCACATGTGATTGTGCAGGTATTAAAAAGATTGTTAATCAAGAATGTGTGGATTATTGTCTCAACGCTACAACACTTTTGTGGTGCTCTAATTGCTGCTTTCTGTGACAATGGGGGTTATTTCCTAAGGGCAAATCCACTTTGCACTACAAGTGCAGTTTCAAGTGCACTTGTAGTGCAAAGTGTCTTTGCCTTTACTAAATAACACCCAACAGTGCTTTGTAAGGTTACCCAATCACGCCATTTTCAGGAATCAACACATTTCTGTCAGGGTCAGCTAAAACAAACACAAGCAGTAAATGTCACCAAAGATTTGCTTAATTTTTTTTTTATTTGAAAAAGGTTTCACACATTGTCTGGCATATTGATAGCCACCCTACCCGCAAAGAATTCAAGGTATCTTAGCCGGACATCACGGGCACTCAGGGAGGGCAAGCCAGGATGGCCATATTCAAGCGCCGTCAGGGTTGGTTCATTCGGAATTCCGGCCTCAGGGCTAACTGAGCTAGTATAGTTGGCAGAATATTTCCGTAAAAAGTTGTGTAGAACACAGCACGCCAGGATAATCTGATTCAGTTTATACTCCGCCATATGTATCGGTGTAAGAAATAGGCGGAACCGGCTGGCCATGATTCCAAAGGTGTTCTCCATCACTTTTCTGGCTCTGGCCAGCCGGTAGGGTCCTCATCGGAATGGCCACATAAGATGGTCCCCCAGCGCAAAGGCTTCATCCGCAACGAAGACGAATGGGAGTCCTTCCACATTGTCTTCTGGAGGTGGCAAGTCCAAGCTGCCATTCTGGAGATGCCTGTAGAACTCTGGGTGATGACTCCACCATCGGACATCCGGCCATTCTTCCCCATGTCCACATACAGAAATTCATAAGTAGCCAACACCACTGCCAACATCTCAATACTATTGAACCCCTTATAATTATAATAGTACGACCCCGAGTTGGGTGGTGGGACGATGTGGACGTGTTTCCCATCAATTGCCCCTCCGCAGTTAGGAAAGTCTCACCGCTGGGCAAAGTGGGAGGCCACAGTCTGCCATTCCTGTGGCGTGGAAATAAACTGTGGAGTAAAAAAAAAAAACATTATGGGATTAGAGGCCAAATATTATTCAACTTATACTTTAAAATATAATAAAACCAATAGACTTATTATGTGGTATGAATGGCCGCGTCCCTTTATTACTTGTATGACGATATAAATAACCAATAATAATTACCAATACATTTTACTTTGACGATATAACATTTATAACCATTCATAGATTATAAATACCAATGGTTCAGCTTTAAAAGTTCGAACCAACCAAACAATAACAAAACCAATATCCCTTATAACAAAGGAATGTACAAAACAAAAAAGGGGGGAGGGAAGGACCGCTACAAAGGGAGGGAGGGGTGCTTTTTTCTTCTGCTGCAGCCGTTGTTCTGAGTAAAATTCGTTGGTTTGGATGCTTTTATAACCTCCTCTTTGTTTTTATAGGTTCGTTGGATCACCTGATCAACTGTAGAAATTTCTAGAAGTTTAAAAGTCAGCTGACAGGTAAATTAACTGAAATTTAAATTATGTATTAAACTGTTATTTGTCTTGTCCCTAATCCCATAGGTAGTGGGCGCTATTGCGTTCACCCTACCCTCAGTCTTTTTGCACATAAACATGGAGAGCACATTAGACACAAACATTCTTGGCCAACATCAAGATAACATTTATTTATGGGAATTTTTAAAGACCAAAGTATAAGGTACACCGATCACATTCCCCCTCCCCCCTCTCATGGGCCATTTCTAACATTATAGGGGGGGGGGGAACTTTTGGACAGGTATCCCTCTCCATTTCATTGAGAGATGAATGCCTAAATAATGGGTATTACTTTGAACAGCCCCTCCTTAGTTACACTATTGGCAGCCCACTGGACAGGTAAGAAGTGTCATAAATCAAAGATATAAATACACACTGTACACATTTGAACACATTTGGACATTCTGCTATTAGCTATCAAGATAATAATAGGATACAAAAACTTTAACCAATACCATTTGAAAGTATACAGGCAGGCCCTTGCAGTACATTCTTTGGGGAATTCATCCATACATCTGAGCACAAAAGAGATGGGTATAGTGTGTATAGGTTTGGCAAAGTCAGCAGATAGATGACTGAGGATAGATAGAGAATTATTATCAGCTGACTTAGCAGTTGGGGGAGGGAGGGTTCCAAATGATTTGGGGACCCCCCAAAAAAAGCCTCTGGCACTCTGCCAGAATTTAAAGCACAAATCACATTTCAAAACATTTTAGGGGTGTTTGGGGTAAAGCACTACTATGGAGCTGATAAAATACATTGTTAAGTGACTACATGAGGTGAATATAGGGCCAGGAGACCATGCTGGGGAGGTAAGTGAAGGCAAATATGTATGAAGGACAACAAAAATCATTACAAAAATATCAAGCATGCATGAGGACAAAGGGGACATTCACAGCATATTCCAATCATGAAGGGAATGAGGAAAGAAATACAATATATATAATATATAATATATAATCAAACATTAAATACAATAAAATGTGATATTAAAGGATAAAAATCTTACCTTAATATACTCCTTCTGCAGGACCTGTATGATGGCAGAACAGGTCTCTGGGATAATGATCCCCAGAGCCTGGGGGGAGATGCCTGTCGAGAACTTCAAGTCCAGCAGGCTTCTCCCCGTCGCCAAGTACCGCAGGATGGCGACGAGCCTCTGCCACGGAGTGATGGCTTGCCTCATGCAGGTATCCTGCCTGCTGATATAGGGGGTCAACAAAGCCAACAAACGGTGAAATACGGGGTCCGTCATCTGAAGAAAGTTCCTGAAATCATCAGGATTATTCTCACAGGTCTCATGGAGCAAAGGCATATGACAGAACTGGTCACGCTGGAGCAACTAATTCTTGGTCCATGAACTCCTCCCCACCCTGTTCATGGACTGGACTTGTGTCAAGGTCAGGACCCCAACACCAAGCCCCCGCACAGCACGAACTCTACGAGGAGTACGTATACGCAACATGGCTAGAAAACGGTCGGCTGCTCAGAACGAAGTAACAGAACGCACTGAAGAACAGCAAGGCCTGTGAAGAGCGACCTGAAAAACAGTAACGAACGAACAAGAACACAATGACAAGTCAATGGTACTCGCTGCACGCACTGAAGAGCAGATACAAACCCACAAGCACAAACTGAACAGCAGAAAACGATCTGAAAACCACGAGTCTGAAAAAGCGCGAATCGTCTCTCACCAAACTTTTACTAACATGAGATTAGCAAAAGGAGCCCAAAGGGTGCCGCACTTGGTTCTGAACTGGCTTTTTCTAGTCTCGTCGTACGTGGTGTACGTCACCGCATTCTTGGCGATCGGAAATTCCGACAACTTTGTGCGACCGTGTGTACGCAAAACAAGTTTGAGCCAACATCCGTTGGAAAAAATCCATGGATTTTGTTGTCGGAATGTCCGATCAATGTCCGATCGTGTGTACGGGGCATAAGATGGCTGCCGACCCCGGAGTCTGAAGCTTTTTATGGTACCTATATGCCTTTTACTTCTATGTAATGAAAGTTTGATCTTTTTAATAAAATATCTGAGTCTCCGAATTAATGAAATCTCCGAATGAAATAGTAATGAATAGTAACAAATTTAGTTGAAATCCCTTAAAATTATTTTTATTTATTCATTTTCTAACTAATTCAGAATGGTTAGAATTCAGATCGGTCAAAAAATGATTGACCGATTCAAATTCTGTGTGAAGAATAGCTGGCTGTTAAGCAGCAGGCCAGGAAGCCACCCCCTCCTCGTGTCCTTTACAACCGTTGACTTATCATCTCTCAGCTGTCTTCCCCACTGACAGATGAATGTAAAGAAAAGAATGAGGCATTGCCCGGCAATAGAATTTTTTAAAAAAAGAACAGCCAAATATAAAAATAAAAAAAATCCATAACAGACCCTTATTTGAGCATGCACCCCTACAGGTCAGGAAAGGGGGGGAGCGAGCGCCTCCCCCCTCCTGAACCATACCAGGCCACATGCCCTCAACATGGGGGGATGGGTGCTTTGGGGCAGGGGGGCTCTGCCCCTCACCCCAAAGCACCACGTTGATGGGGACAGGGGCCTGATCCATGGCCGGTGGTTGTGGGGGTCTGCGAGCAGGGGGCTTATCAGAACCCAGAAGCCCCCTTTAGCAAGGGGACCCACGAATCCCTCCTTAACAAGGGGGCCCGCAGTGCCCCCCAAAGTAAATCCATCGTCAATCAGGCCACCCGCCGCACCCAGAAAAGAAGAAAAGACGCTCTCGTCGACACGAAGGCTAGCTGCCTACTGCGGGCTCCTCCATTTGGCAGTTCTTCTATAGGTAAGGGGCGGGGCCACCTGGCTATGTCACCTGGTGGCACCGCCCCTTCAGATGTCACGGACCCAGCTAGCACCGGTCTGTGATGTCAGAAGGGGGGCGATGCCACCAGGTGATGTAACCTGGTGGCCCTGCCCCTTACCTATATAAGAAATGTCAAATGGCTTAGCCTGCGAGCCTTCATGACGCCGAGAGCATCTTTTTTTTTCTTCTTTTTCGGGTGCGGCGGGCGATGTGATTGACGATGGATTTACATGGGGGGACACTATTTTTTAATTTTTATAAAGGAATTGTCAAAAACTGTCTGTGTTTTTATTACTTTTTTACTTTTTTTGGTGAATGGGTAAAGCCCTATACACACTATTAGATTTTCTGCAGATTTTTGTCTTCAGATTTACCAAAACCATATAATATGAGGTCAAACCCTGCACTACATGGTTTTGGTGAATCTGAAGACAAAAATCTTCAAAAAATCTAATAGTGTGTATGGGGCTTAAAGGTACTATGTACCCCACTCTTATTCACATGGGGGGCAGGATCTGGGGCCCCCCTTTGTTAGAGGGGCGTCCCGATTTCGATAAGCCCCCTACCTGCAGACCCCCCAACCACCGTCCACGAAACAAAACTAATTCCGAAACCAAACCAAACTAATTCCAGAATGAAACTAAATTAGTAACATAATGAATCTATCCAAAACCAAAAACTCCAAAACTAAACATTTTTTTCCATTCTGCACATGTCTAGTAGGTTCGATTTTTTTTTTAACCACTTCAAGTCCAAACACTTTCACCCCCTTCCATTTTAGGCCAATTTTCTGCTTTCAGCACAGTCACAATTTGAGTGACAATTACTCAGGCATGCAACACTGTACCAATATGATTTTTTTTATGTTTTTGTTTTTTTTAGACAGATAGAGCTTTCTTATGGTGGCATTTAATCACCACTGGGTCTTTTATTTTTTTGTTATATAAATGTAAAAATGCAGACAATTTTGCAAAAAAACAAAACTTTTTTCTTAGTTTTTGTTATAAAAGTTTGCAAATAGATAATCTTTCTTTATAAATTTAGGCAAAATGTATTCTGCTGCATTTTTTTGGTAAAAATAACCCAAAACAGTGTATATTATTTAGTCTACGTGAAAGTTATAGAGTCTACAAACTATGGTATATATGTGTATACATATATGAACATTGATCACACACATCTTATTTCATGAGGTCCTAAATGCAAGGTCATTATAAATAACCTATTTTTGGAAAGTAAACAGTTAGAGGTATTTAGTAAGAGGCTTGGTGAGTTTTTGACACAGTTTGTCCTTTTTTTTGTCAAAGTTTTTGGAAAATGAAGAAATTAAAGAAAATGTGTTTTTTCCCCTCAAATTTTAATTTTGACAAACAAATTCCCTGACCCTCCTGGCCCTTTTATGTGTCCAGTTCAATGACAATTGGGTTCCAGTCAGCACAATAGCTTATTCTTTTACTTTGGTAATTCTCACACACAGCATAAAAATGTAATTGCAATTACAGCCCAAAACACATTCTGCTACTCCTCCAGAGTATGGCAATACCAGATATGTGAGACTTTTTAACAGCCTAGACGCACAAAAGGGTCCGAAATCCAAAGAGAAGCTTCAGGCATTCCAGGAGCATAAACTATGCATAAATATTGCATCTAATTTCCTGACTTTCACATTTTTTGAGGCCCTGGAGTACCAGGACAGTGGAAACACCCACAAAATTACCCCATTTTGGAAAGCAAACATTCCAAGGTATTTTATGAAAGACATAATGAGTCTTTTGAAATGTCATTTTTTTCCACAAGTTTTTTGGATAATATAGGAAAGAAAATGAAAATATATATTTTTTACACAAAGTTGTCAATTATTAAGATACTTCTCACACATAGCGTGGGCATACTTGGAATTACACCGCAAAACACATTCTGCTACTTCTCCCGAGTGAGGGGATACCACATGTGTGAGACTTTTTCACAGGCACACAGAGGGGTCCGAAATGCAAGCATGGGCTTGGCCAATTCTAACATTCCTCTGCTACATGTATCATTGTATAATGTATCATGCATCATTTTTTGCTAGAAAACTACATGATATCATATTTTAAGCAGTGGCCCTCAAAAAAAAAATGCCGGATGTTGCAAATTTTTATGTCCCGCAGTATTTGTGCAGCGGTTTTTCCAAATGCAACTTTTTTGGGAAAAAGCTCTTAAATTAATTTTAATGCACAAAAACACAATATAATACCCAATTCTTTGGTAAAATATAAAAGATGATGTTACACTGAGTAAATAGATACTAAACATGTCAGGCTTTGAATAACTGCACCCATCAATGGAATGGCATTAAACTGTGGTACCTAAAAATACCCATAGGCGACACTTTAAAAGTCTTTACAGGTTACCAGTTTAGGGATACACAGGAGATCTGGAGCTAGAATTATTGCTCTAAGTCTGACGTTCATGGCGATATGTCACATGTGTGATGCTATCAGCGCTTACATATGTGTGCGGGATCAACGCATATATTCGCATTTGCACGCAAACACGCGTAGACGGGTCGCTTTAAATTTTTTTTTAAAAAATAGCATATGGCAGTGATCAGGACGCTGGTATGGGGTATGATGGTGATCAAGACATTGGTATGAGCTATGGCGATTATCAGGACTCTTGTGTAGTGTTTGGTGGTGATCAGGCCACTGGAATGGCATATGGAGTTGATCAGGATGCGGGTATGGGTTATGGCGGTAATCAGGACACTGGTTTGGAGTATGGCGGTGATCAGGACGATGGTAAGGCATATAGTGGTGATCAAGATGCTGGTATGAGGTATGGCAGTGATCAGGTCAAGGGTATGGCATATAGCAGTGATCAAGATGCTGTATGGGGTATAGCGGTGGTCAGGATGTTGGTATGAGGTATGGTGGTGATCAGAACGCTGGTATGGTGGTGATCAGGACGCTGGTATTTGTACGTGTTTGTTCACCCTAGATATCAGGAGATGGGGGTGCCTGAACCTCCTGTGCCACTCTATAAGCATGCCAGTACGATGTATGAATTTACTGGCAAATCATAGAGCATGGATGTCAAATTGGGAGCAGCAGCTGTGTCTGTGATGCTGCTGCGTCCCAATTGGCATCAATAAAACTGCTTGCACGAGAATGCATGGAACATCTGTGCATCCCCATGCAAGTAAGTATGACCCTCACATTGGCGTACGTTGTAGTACGGCCCATGTGAATAAGGCCATAGATTATGAGTGAGCTTTACCACCATATTCATAAATTTGGATATCAAACCAACAAAGAAATAGATTAGAGCAGCCTTTTTCAACCAGGGTGCCCAGGCACCCTGAGGTGCCTTGAGGCCTCTTCAGGGATGCCTTGGCTTTTTCAGGGGTACCTTTTTGTTTAAAAATTGTATACAAGCCAGCAGGTGGATGAAGCCTGCCGTTTAGTTAAAGCCACAAATTTTCATTAAGCACCATTACAAATTTCTAGACACTGGTATCCTAACAACCAATGATGTCATCAATTGATAAGGAGGATGTCTGTTGCCTCCACAGCATCTTTGTTTGACCCTCCTCTGCCTCTCTCCCTCTTCATGGGGGTCACATTAGCTGGCTGATGGAGAGAAATTGAGGGAGAAGAGAAACATTGGAATACTAGTCAATACCAGTGTGCAAAAGTGTATTTGCTTTGGAAGAATAAATCACCTCTAACATTGTGTGTCGTACGTGTGTGGATGTTGCTGCATTATGTAAAATGATTACATAAAGTGGCACCCCATTCTAAAGTACACTTTAGAATGGGGTGCCATAATACTTTCCATAATTTTAAAGAATGCCTTGAGATTGTCTATCATTTTAAAGAGTACCTTGACTGAAAAAAAGTTGAGAAACACTTGATTAGAGTACTTTGCCAAAAAAAAAGTCATTCTCATCACAACGAGGTTGTTTTACGACCTATACATTGAACTACCGTGAGCAAACAAATATGTAATCAACATCAAAATGGGGAAACATCTTTGCAATTTTTTGTCCCAGTGAAAGTTTTACCAGCAAAAGAAAAATCAGTTATGCCCCGTACATGCGATCGGAAAATCCGCCAGCAAAAATCCGATGTGAGCTTTTGGTCGGAAATTCCGACCGTGTGTATGCTCCATTGGACCTTTGCTGGCAGAATTTCCACCAGCAAAAGATTGAGAGCAGGTTCTCTAATTCCGACGTGCAAAATTCTGACGCATGCTCCGAAGCATTGAACTTCATTTTCTCGGCTCATTGTAGTGTTGTACGTCACCGCGTTCTTACGGTTGAAAGTTCAGAGAACTTTTATGTGACTGTGTGTTTGCAAGGCAAGCTGAATTCCGTCGGACAAACCATCCAAGGTTTTTCTGACGGAAATTCCGATCATATGTACAGGGCATTACAGGCTCTAACCCTCTCCCATTCTATCCAAAACTGAAATGAAAAGTTTTGGCAGAGCTGGTATGTTTGGCTAAGTAAGCAAAAAATGTTAGGAGAGAAGCCAGATGAGGGATCTAAGTAGAATGACTGCTATAATAACAATGTTAAATGTCATCATAAAAATGTTACAAGTGTTGTAATTTTTCCCTTTAAAATAAGTAACATAAGTATTATTGATTCTTTTTTTATTTAAAATAAATAAATTATGAAGGTATAATTAACAGATTATCTTTCAATCCCAATGATTTCAGCAGCATTGGTATACAACAAATGGAGGATCTCTATGGGCACCACTGAATCACAGCAGTCACTCCCATTTGAACAATCACAGAGGAAAAACTGTATGGGATCTATTTATAAAATATTTGCTTTGTGAATGTCTCATCATTTGAATACAATTAACGAATCATGCCCGTAAGTTTGTAATGTGTTTGGGGTGTCAGTTTCTAATCAATCCTAAGAGAAAAATAGCTATAAGAAAGTTTGACCATAACAGTTACAGAACATTCTTCAATAGAGAAAATTACGTAACACACAGGCTAAAGATATTTGCCTAGCAGAGGAACTAATATGAGGGAGACCTCAGCACTGTGGTTATGGGGTCTGTGGACAGGGGGGCTTTTAAAATAAGGGAACCCTCAGATACCGCTCCCCCCGCCACATGAATAAGGGGTACATAGCCCTACTCATTTACAAAAAAATGGCAATAGTAAATAAAAATACACAGTTTTTGACAGGTCCTTTCATAAAACATTATTTAAACTTCTCACAGTGTAAATCTGCTCTCAATCACATTGTGAAGCTATGTAGATGCACATCAATTGCAATGCCCCTGCCAAAAGAAACCTGCTACCTACCGACATGTCTGAACCCATTGCTTGATTTTCATGAAAGATCATCTCCTGGTCTCCATTGGCACAATGTAAGCAAAGGGGGGGAGTCTTCTGGGTGAGATTTCAATAAGCCCCCTCACGCTAACTCTCACAACCATTGGGCCAGGGTTGTGGGGAAGGGGCCCTTATCCTCATCAACATGGAGACAAGGTGCTTTGCCACGGGGGACCAACAAGGTTAAGGGGGGGGGGGGGGGGGCACAAGCTGTCTTCCTCCATTTCTTGGCCAGCCATGCTCAGATTAAGGTCTAGTATTGATTTTGGAAGGGATCCCATGTTTTTTTCTCTTGTTTTTTGCATTTTGCATGGAGTTCCACCTTAAAATCCATATCAGACTTGAAGAACTGGTATTGTGGCGTTGGTTTGAAGCCCCCCCCCAAAAAAAATATTGAGCACCAGCCGTCACTGGTTACTGGTTGTTAGGATACTAGTGGGTGCCTGCTCCCTAACAACCAGGAACCCTGAGCAGAAAGCTGTGACATTTACTAGTGTAGTGGTAGTAAAATGCTACTGCTAAATGTTTTACTTTTTTTGTTTTTGTTTTACACACTGCAGCTGGAGGTTTGGTTAGTCGAACACCCATTCAGTCAGCTGTTCACACAGGAATCTCCATAGACTGTGCACCCAGTGCTAAGGTCTCCTTCATATTATTTCCCCTTGTGATAACATGTTCTTACCCAATAGTGTTAGGCTATTTTCTCCTTTGGAGAATCTTCTTTAACTCTTATGGTTGAATGTTCTTTTTTTATTTTTTTTAGGAATTATTTTTTTCTTAGGAATGAATGTTAGGGAATGTCACATTCACTCTGCAAAGTGCAAAAACTGATATTATACACACATTACAAACTTTACTGATATTATTCATTACTTTTTCACAAATGATAGAACATTCGAAAAGCACATTTTTTAATTAACAAAGCCCTAATATTCTGGTATATTTCCTAACTGAGAGTTATACCTTCCCCGAAACCATTGGTGCTGGTATCCGCTCAGTATGCAGAAATATACACTCGTACACAATCAACATACATCTACATACATAACGTCATGACCATCTACCTAGTATTGAGTAGGTCCCCCTTTTGCTGCCAAAACAGCCCTGAACCTTCGAGACATGGACACCAGTGGACCTTTAAAGGTATGGTGTGGTATCTGGCACCAAGCTGCCAGAAGCAGATCCTTTTGGGTCCGCAAGTTGCGAGGTGGAACCTCCATGGATCTGACTTGTTTTTCCAGCACATCCCACAGATGCTTGATGGATTAAGATCTGGAGAATTTGGAAATCAAGTCAACACCTCAAACTTGTTATTGTGTTCCTCAAACCATTCTTGAACCATTTTTGCAGTGTGGCAGGGCACATTATCCTGCTGAAAGGGGCCACTGCCACTGGGGAATACCGTTTCCATGAAGGGGTGCACTTGGTCAGCAACAATGTTTAGGTAGGTGGTACGTGTCAAAGTAACATAAACATGAATGGTAGAACCAAGGTTTCCTAGCAGAACGTTGCCTAAAGCACCATCCACATGAGGTAAAAGAAAATGTGATCCATTAGATCAGGCCGCCTTCTTCCATTGATTCTTGGTCCAGTTCTGATGCTCACGTGCCCATTGTAGGCACTTTTGGCTGTGAACACTGGCATCCTGACTGGTTTGTAGCTATGCGGCCCCATATGCAAAAAACTGCAATGCCCATTTTTTCTGCTTTCAACACATCAACTTCAGGGGCAACATGTTTACTTGCTGCCTAATTATATCCCACAGACTTTCAGATGCCATTGTAACAAAATAAACAATATTATTCACTTTACCTAAAAATGATCTTAATGTTATGGCCAATCAGTGTATGAACTAATCTAACTGAAAACGTTTGTTCAATGACCAGACTGAATAGGCACATCCATGTGAATGTGTATTGTTTCAACCATTCACAAATTGGGCTGCAAGGGTCTTAAAGTAACTGTACACCTATTCAATAAAATGTCATATAATGTTATTTCAAACGTAATTTTAATTTTTTTTTTAAATATGCAGCTTTATTTAAACTGGCAGCGTGATCCTACCATAAAGGTCTTTGTTCTGGCATTTCCTGTTATGGCGTAACAACATGTTCCCTGTTTCCCAATTACTGCCCTGGTTGTCATCCTTTTACATATGCTTTCATTGAAGACTATTTCATACTACTCTCTCTTGAATATATAGTCAAACACAATGTTTTTTCATTTGATGGCCAACACTTCCTCCAGGTGCAGGGAGTAGCCAGGGGCACAACCTGTACCTGGGGGAATGGGAACTTACCATCTTTGAAGATGAGTGTCTCTCTGTGTACCTGTGCCGCATTGTGTGGCACAGGTACATAGATGATGTACTTTGGGACGGACCCGAGGAACTTCTATGCGAGTGTTTGGCCTCTCTAAATCAAAAGTGAATTTCGGGGCTCCACCCGAGGTGATCCATGCAAACGTTTTGGCACATGCCCTTGTGGATCTTGTGCCTATTGCAAATACATGGATGCTAGAAAAAACATACGATTACCTAATGGCTGGACTTTTACCCCCAGACACTTTGCCAACTGTCAGTCTATGGGAGTTGTATACCTCCTACAATGTAGTTGTTATTATATAGGCAAAACCATGCAGAAACTATGGCAAAGAATTTACCACCACATTCGGGCTATGCAAACCAGAAACCCCGATCTACCTTTGGGAAAACATGTGGCACAAGCCCACAGTGGCCACTTTCCCAGGGTGTCCATTCTGGTGTTGGACTGAGTGCATCCCAGTCCACGAGGAGGAGAACTTAACAAGCTCCTCCTACAGCGTGAGCTGAGATGGATCTCTGATTTGAATGCCACCTCTCCACCAGGCCTCAACGAGGCTTTTAATTTGAAGACCTTTTTACAGGGCTTCTCATCTGTAGGTTTCAACATGTGAATCTATGTTACTGAACAGACCTACCTGTGTAGACACACTGCCAACTTACCCATTTATACATATGATTTGGAACAGTAACCAGTCCTACTAATGGACCACAGGGGTACAACCCAACATTGGCCCCCACCTTCCCCTCTTCTCCCACTGTCCTTTCTTTTGTCGTCCCATTCTCTCTCCCCCTGTCCCCCTTTCCTGTCTTCCCTTTTCCCCACTCCTCTCCCGCCCACTCCTCTCCTTCCTTTTTTTCTCATTTTTCCCCTTTTCCCTTCCTCCCCTTTCCCCCGCCCTCCTTCCTCTTTCCCCTTCCCGACTATTCACTCAGACTATTCCCATGCACCTTCGTTTTGGGGTCTCCTGTAAAAACTTTGGCTATTCTTGCTCCCTGACATCCATTTTTCAAACTATTTATGTGAAATATACATGTTTAAAGTGGATGTAAACCCAATGTCATCCTTTCTAAACTACTGTCATAGGGGTTATCTATAAGGATATACATGCCTCCTGCATGTATCTATACGTGTCAAATGTCTCCCCTCTGTCTGTTATTAGACCTGAAAAACTGCATATTCGGTGGGTGGGTCTGTTGTCTGGAGCTCGGTGGGTGGAGTCGTTAAGTCAGTAGACTCCCGGCCCCCCTCTACACTCCCCTTGTCAATATGCATTTTCTCCTGTGTATTTCTAAAACTGAACTTCTGCTGAACTTCTGCTATGATCTCTAACATCCATTGAAAAACAGGAAAGTAACCACATGACTTCAGCATGCCAAATCATGCTGAGGTGTGGAACAGCCAATCCTTGCAGAGCTGCTGAAGAAAGGAGTGGGGGAAGGAATTAAAAAATAATGCATGTCTTAGGCTAGTGCACAAGATATGTAAATCACCTGTCACTCACAGCAAGGGGGAGTATTTGACAAAGTTTTTCTCAGTTTGTCAAGATTTATCTCACTGAACAATAAAAGAGGATTGTTCAGAGATGGATTAACTCTTTGTGGCAAGACTGGGCTCAAATGATAGGAAATCTTATACTCTACATTATGATAAAAAAATAAAAATAAATAAAATTTCGGGTTTACATCCACTTTAAGTGATTTCTCATTAAGTCATGTATCTGTTATCCATATTGTTAACATTTCTGTATTTTTTGTATTTTTGTTGTACAGGTTGGGCTTCATCATCTCCATCCCTATTCTATCGCACATGCTTTGGTGATTTCTCTATAGTGCTTTCTCTTCACCATCTCTGCTGTCTGTGGACACCGAGGCTCCCCGACACGCGGGGCCCCCTGGTGCTAATTGCATCTCGGGGCATCCCTCTGGGCTCTGTCTTCTCTGCCATGCTATGAGTCGACGTTTCATGCAGATTTGCGCATGCGCAGTAGGGTCTCGTCCATCCGACCTAAGACGTCTGCTGCTAACAAAGCAAACAGAATATTGGCATGCAATAAAAAGGGGATCAACTCCAGAGATAAAATGATAATTCTCCTGCTCTACAAGACTCTGGTCTGTCCGTACCTAGAGTATGCTGTCCAGTTCTGGGCACCAGTCCTCAGAAAGGATGTACTGGAAATGGAGTGAGTACAAAGAAGGGCAACAAAGCTAATAAAGGGTCTGGAGGATATTAGTTATGAGGAAAGGTTGCGAGCACTGAACTTATTCTCTCTGGGGAAGAGACACTTGAGATATGATTTCAATATACAAATACCGTACTGGTGACCCCACAAAAGGAATGAAACTTTTTCACAGAAGAGAGTTTAAGACTCGTGGCCACTCATTAAAATTAAAAAAGAGGTTTAACCTTAAACTACGTAGAGGGTTCTTTACTGTAAGAGCGGCAAGGATGTGGAATTCCCTTCCACAGGCTGTGGTCTCAGTGGGGGGGGGGGCATTGATAGTTTCAAGAAACTATTAGATAAGCACCTGAATGACCGCAACATACAGGGATATACAAAGTAATACTGACATATAATCACACACATAGGTTGGACTTGATGGACTTTTGTCTTTTTTCAACCTCACCTACTATGTAACTATGTAATGTACCACCCACTTAGCGTATCGCCGTTCTACGCAGTGACGCAGAACGCCGCTTGTGCCGGGGGATCATCTGGTAGACGAGTCCTGACGCACATTTGGTATGCAGGTGATCGGTAAGGCTCATCACCTGTGCTGGGCGCCCCGATCACCTGATACCTATCAGTCCGATCCATTGGACCATGCCAACACTCTGGGCGTATACTACATGACCCCCCATTCCCTTATAAGCCAGGTAAGCTCAGTCCTTCATTGCTGCACCGCCAGGCCTATACAACATCCCATATTTAGGATATCCACACTAAATGGCTACCGTAGGTAAGTGCCATTACGGATCCTATGCCCTACTGTCCTTCCACCATTTTTATATCTTGCTGTGTGGGCCACCCGACCCGTTGAGAATGGGAGGTCCACATCATGATACTCTTCATGGTGTTGCATCCCCATGCATGCATTCGCATGACATGGCGATGCAATCACACACCTATATTATTATATACCCTTTTTGACCTAATATGCTATGTTCTCACATAGACTCATTGTGCCAGATTCATCTCCAACATTGTAGTCGATCCTCGTGGGCCTTGGTGTCCTATGCCGGCAGAGAAGCTTCATGCTTCAATTACACAACACAACATACTCTAACCGATTTGGCACAAGCAACTGTATATCATCAGTGCTGTGGGGACATATAGTCATCCCCCCAGCCAATATCTAGAGCATTTCACTGTGCGATGGAGCAGTTCAGAGATGTAAGCCCTTGCTTTGTGTGAATCCTGACATGTACTTCAATTCATAAAAGATAGTTACACTGTGAATATCACCTGCTTTTACTACCTGCCATATCTATATGCCTTGCTATTACCTACTGTGCTCTTACATTTGTATATTTGTTTATTTTCTTATCTGTCTTTGATATTTTTGTCATTTCATTACCAGACAAAAACAGCTTTTTTCAAATTATACCCTGAGGAAGGAATTAATTATTTATACCTATATTATAATATAATCAAAACATGTTGGGACTCCTATGTATACGCACATCACTTGGCCTCCCGTTATGAGATCAACTGTGTGTTTCAGTATCTATCTGTCATGTAACTATCCAGTCTGACTTAATTGTTTTTAGGTTAATATACCTTATGTACCTATTCTATTACTGCGTTGTATTCAATACATTTTGTATATTTTTATACGTTCGTTACTCCCTTTTCTGGTTACTACCCTTTGCCCAAAAAAAAACCCCGGGCACCCCCTTTTGCAATTTTCTATTTTGTACTGGGATGTGGTGAAGGTTTCCAGTATTACATCTGTAGGTGGCTTTCTTTTATATATATTTTCTCCTCATTGAAGACTATAGGTAGTGGCTCATTGAGCAGGCATGTTCTACCATTGTCATCATAAGGAAGCCCACTCTGAGCAATGACATGTACACATCTATGCAGACAAGAGGCTGCAAAAGGGGCTGGAGGACCTCAGTAACACTGAGATGCAAAAACAGATGAAAAATCATGGTAACTGTATATTATACACAGTACTTTGGCAAATGAAATCTGGCCATAGATGGTTCGAATCTTGGCTGGTTCAGCAGGAACCACCCAAGATTTGAACCATGTATGGGCAGGCAGAATGTACACAAGTTGATCGATATACAGTATATATATACAGGTAAATCTCTTGCGTGGGTATTCTTTGCAAAGTGAAGCTTTACCTCATTTACTAAGCTCTGGAGCAACTGTACTTGTGGTGTACAACTGCACTTGCAGAGTACAACTGCACTTTGAAAACTTCACAGTCTATTTACCTTTAGTAAATCAAACCCACGGTGTCACATTCAGCTAATTAACTCAAAACACATGTAAAGGTTTCCTGAGCCTTTAAATTATCTCTCAGTCTGGTTCGGTGGGTTACACAATCATGGGGAAGACTGTTGACTTGACAGTTGTCCAGAAGGCAGTCATTAACAGCCTCCACAAGGAGGGTAAGTCACAAAAGGTCATTGCTAAAGAAGCTGGCTGTTCACAGAGTGCTGTATCCAAGCATATTAATGGAGAGTTGAGTGGAAGGAAAAAGTGTGGTAGAAAAAGGTGCACAGGCAACAGGGATGGCCACAGCCTTGAGAGGATTGTGAAGCAAAGGCCATTTAAGAATTTGGGGGAGATTCACAAGGGACTATGGCTGGTGTCAGTGCTTCAAGAGCCACCACACACAGATGTATCCAGGACAGGGGCTACAACTGTCACATTCCTTGTGTCAAGCCACTCCTTAACCAGTGACAACATCAGAAGCATCTTAATTGGACCAAGTAGAAAAAGGACTGAACTGTTGCTCAGTGGTCCAAAGTCCTCTTTTCGAGTGAAAGTAAATTTTGCAATTCATTTGGAAATCAAGGTCCCAGAGTCTGGAGGAAGAGTGGAGAGGCACAGAATCCAAGTTGCATGACGTTCAGTGTGAAGTTTCCACAGTTAGTGATGATGTGGGGAGCCATGTCATCTGCTGGTGTTGGTCAACTGTGTTTTATCAAGTCCAAAGGTAGAGCAGCCCTCTACCAGGAAATTCTCAAGCACTTCATGCTTCACTCTGCTGACCAGCATTATGGAGATGCTGATTTCATTTTTCAGCAGGGCTTGGCACACTGCCCACACTGCCAAAAGTACCAATACCTAGTTTATTGATCATGGTATCACTGTGCTTGATTGGCCAGCAAACTCGCCTGACCTGAACCCCATAAATAATCTGTGGGGTATTGTCAAGAGGAAGATGAGAGACACCGGACCCAACAATGCAGATGAGCTGAAGGCCATTATCAAATCAACCTGGGCTTCCATAACACCTCAGTAGTGCCACAGGCTGTTCGCTATATGGCATGCCGAATTGATGCAGTAATTTATGCAAAAGGAGCCTGACCAATTATTGAGTGCATACTATACTGTACATGAACATGCTTTTCAGTAAGTCAACATTTCTGTATTAAAAATCACACATGTAAGCTGCTAGCCTCCCGTTGGGTTTCACTCAACCCTCCTATCCTTAGGGACTGGATTCGGACTGGATAAATATGTAATGTTTAAAAAATACACTTATTCTCAATGCAACACCTTTCAGAAGTTTGAAAGGATATGGAGAAAATAGATAGATACATCACATTCTAATTTAATTTTAATCCATAATAAAGATTGGGTGTATTTTTAGTGGAGAGGGAAGGCCTGTTGAAGAAACAGAAAGAAAAGTTTTCTTATATAATATCTGTTCCTGAGTATTTCCTGAATATCTGTGAATATCTGGGGAAAATTAGATGATGATGTATCAAATGTACCGATGCTGATACTGTTTGGAAAAGTGATTTGACCTTGGTTTGAATGTTTGCTTATTTTTTATTGGTGGCTTTTGTTGTTCTTTATTTGTTATAAAAACCTAAAAAAATAAAGTGTGAATTAAAAAAATGTGGGTATAACCAGCCTGTCGAATTTTACATGTGATTATTGCTATTGCTCCACAGGAGGGATTCGCCCATCAACACTAACTTTGTTGATGGGGGAATCAAGCTATTTTCTTTCCTGCAATCCATGGTCGCAGGAAAGAAAAATGCTCCATCTATGGCTGGCTTAAATGTATGCCAGTTAAAGTGATTGTAAAGTCCCGTTAAAAAAATAAATAAAATAAAATAATAAACATGTTATACTTACCTGCTCTGTGCAGTTGGTTTTGCACAGAGCAGCCCGCATCCTTCTCTTCTCAGGTCCCTCTTTGCTGCTCTTGGCCCCTCCCTCCTATCGAGTGCCCCCTCAGCCAGCAGCTTTCTATGAGGGCTTCCGAGCCGAGCCAGAGCTCCGTGTATCCATTCAGACACAGAGCCCCGACCAGGCCCCACCCCCCTCTCCCCTGATTGGCTGACTGACTTTGATTGACAGCCGCGGGAGCCAATGGCGCCACTGCCCTGTCTCAGCCAATCAGGAGGAGTGTCCTGGACGGCTAAGACACTCGTTGACATCGTTGGAGAGACAAGGGGCTCAGGTAGGTAATTCAGGGGGTGCTGGGGAGGCTGCTACATACAAAAGGTTTTTTTTTTATCTTAATGTATAGAATGCTAAAGATAAAAAACCTTCTGCCTTTACAGCCCCTTTAAGCTTACATCTACATTGAGCCAAAATGCAGGTTATGTACAGGTTTTTCCCACCTAACCTTTTAAACGTTATTTTATTGATTCAATCCTATGTGCCATTAGTGATGATTATTCGGTGAATATAACTATTTTTCATCCACAATGTGACTGGTCAGGTAAATATGGTATTCTATGTCACACCGTAAACATTTGTGCATAATTTTAAGAAACATGCAGGTTTATTAAATGTGTTCATCACAATTATGGTTTTCAGATAATAGACAACTACAAACGTCCTCATAGTATAACACAGTGTGAGCTACATTGCCTCTTGCTCTTGTGTTCTTGCTCAGTAATGTTACAGTTTACAGTGAATCTTTCACAGCTGGATGACAAGTGGATGTTGTACTGTGAAACATGCTAAATATGGGATGAGAGTAGGGAAATTATATGGAAACCATCAGAAAGGGATTTATAGTGAGTGAGAGTACGCATAATTCATGAGAAAGTCTAGCAGAATGTTGAAGCTCAGGAGGGGATTGTCCAGGAAATCTCTCACACAGAGAAAAGCAGTTTATAAAGGGTGCAGAGATTACAAGGAGTGGATGAATGTGATGAAAAATGTACATAGGAATTACTTTATGAAAAAAATGTCTCTGTCATTTGGAGCTTTAGGTGTCCAACTCCTCCCTGCAGCCTCTCCTAAAGAAAATACATTGAAATATATTGAATAGTCTATACCACCCAAGTTAAGGGCAGAGTACAAAGGGTTAAGAAATATATTAAAAACTGCCTTCACAACGCCGTTGTTCTGCTTGATTTGTCTTGCAGCCCTAAAGTGGTATTAAACCCAAAACCAAAAATGTAATATATTATACTGTAGCTTGCCAGTCATTAGATTTGGTGGCTGCATACGTTTTCGATTTTTTTTTTCCCCTCTGTTTTCCCCGGGTGTTCTGGCAGATAACACACCCCCTGTATTACAATGCCTACACAGTCTAGAATAGGGGTGTCAAACTCAATTTCATCATGGGCCGCATCAGCCATAGCTCCCAACTGTCCCTGATTTTGAGGGACGGTCCCTCATTCAGAACAAAGCCCTTCTGTCCCCCTTTCCTCCTCTTTTGTCCTTCACTTTGGTCCGATCTATATAGTTGTATATAAAATGCACTACGTGTCTATTAAAAAGTGTTTCCCAGTGCTAAACCTTTTATCGAATTTCTAAATTGCTGCATCTGTAAATTCCAAAACCAATATAAAGGAATAGTAGCGGTAAAAAAGCACTTGTAAGTTTAACCAATCGTTCTTTTGTACAATTCTCCTTTAACCACTTCAATACCAGACACTTTCGCCCCTTCCCGCCCAGGACAATTTGCAAATTTCAGTGCTGTCGCACTTTGAATGACAATTGCGCGGTCATGCTACACTGTACTCAAACAGCATTTTTATAATTTTGTTCCCACAAATAGAGCTTTCTTTTGGTGGTGTTTGATCACCTCTGTGTTTTTTATTTGTTGCTAAACAAACTAAAAAAGACCGAAATTTTTGGAAAAAAAAAAGTTTTTCTTAGTTTCAGTTATAAAATTTAGTTTTCTCCTTCACTGACAAGCACTGATGTAGCGGCACTGATAGGCACTGATGAGGCGGCACTGATGGGTTGGCACTGATATGTAGAATTGATGGGCACTGATAGGTTGCACTGATGGGCACTGACAGGCGGCTGTGATGGACACTGACAGGCGGCACTGATTGGCACTGATAGCAGTACTGATTGGCACTGACAGGTGGCACTGATGGACAGCACTGATGATGAGGTACTGACAGGTTTTACTGCTGGGCACTGATTGGCACTGTGATGGACACTGACTGGCAATGTGGTGGGCACTAATTGGAACTGATATGGGCACTGATTGGCACTGATCTGGGCACTGTCATCCACTTTTTTGGGGGGCACTGACTGGCAGCTTATGGGCACTGACTGACAGCTGTGGTGGCACATCTGATGGGGCTGAGCTGATAATCAATGTGCTGATTATCAAAACAGACCCCCCCTCTGACAATGAGAGCCGCCGATCGGCTCTCCCTGTCAACGTGAACCAAGGAATGCCATTTACCAGCACTTCCTGGTTCACGCGATGATCAGTTGTGATTGGTCACAGCTGATCACGTGGTAAGGCGCCTCCATCAGAGGCTCCATACCATGAATAGAGATGTAGTGTGTCAGACTGACACACAGCACCACTGCTCGCCGCTCTGCGTGCCCCCACGGGCATGCACTGGCGTGGTATCCTGTTGGACGTCATACGACGCCCAATCAGGATAACTAAACCACTTCCCAGCTGTCAATCTGCTATAGGCCGGGCGGGAAGTGGTTAAGGAGGGCATGACAGGGGGTGTGTCCTATACCTACATACTTTTACTAATAGGTGTCCCTTATTCCCATCTCAGAAAGTTGGGAGGCATGGCATCAGCATTATGGTTGCCCTCGAAGGACCAGTTGTATCTGTAAGACTATATAAATGTATCTATTCTTTACCATATTAAATAATTGCCTCTGCATTCAATTATTACTGGTTTTAGTAATAACTTTACACTTAAAGTGTTGCTCAACCCACAACAATACAATCCGTCTGTATATGCTGTAAAGCATGCTTGTTATACGCACTGTGGAACCTAAGTGGTTAATCCTCTGCATTGGGTAAAAAGGCTGTTTGATCCTGGCTTCTCTGATCCTCCCCTTCTTCCACTTTCCCCTGATAATTTCCTGATAACACAGAGTCTGTGGAGTCAGGCTGCACATGCTCAGTTTGGTGTGTATTGCTAGAGATGTTTAACACATGTGGTCTAGATGAAGGAGCAACAGAGACACCTTTGTACAGCAGCATTGTCAGTCTGGGGGGTAGTGTTAAATGTACTAGCGGATTTAAATGCTTTAACCTGGCGGTGTGATTATGTCAGATTTTTGATGCTCAAAGCGGTATAATGTTTTGCATGGAAATTTGGTGTTTTATACTGTATTGTAGGTCTGTAATTCTTAGGAATAACTCACTTAAATCTGTCCAAACCAGAGTCTAGTAGACATCCCGGGTATGATAAAGTTTGAAACACAAAATCATAAATTATAATATAATAAATAACTATAAATAATTATAACAAATAATAATATAATAATAATAAACATTATTCAATAATGTAATATCAAAAACACTGAAATTTGCTCAGTTGCAGAATTATCGCTGTCATTACTTTTAGTGTTTGATGACGGATCTCCCCACAAATCACTATCGCTTAATTCTGCAAGTGATTCTAATTTATTATCGCTGTTTTCTAGCTGGTCTAAAACCGCTTTTGATGTAAAGGGACACTTTTTGGTTGCTATAGACAATCTCCAGTTTCCAGGCAGAAAGAACAGTATATATAATATAAAACTGCATGCAGGGCACTGGACAAAGCACTAGGGACAAAAGGGATGTGAAATAAATTGATACAGTAATGTAATCTGTAAGAATACAGTGTACTGTATATGTATTGTGTGTTTTTAACTTTTTGAATTTGGCGCCGTTCTCTGTCCCCGTGCATCGCAGCACTCGCAGGGAACAGAGCTCGGCACTGTGATAGATCGAGCGAAGGACGGCTCGCACACACAGCGGGGGGACATTGTGGGATCCTGGGGACAAGGTAAGTAACTGTACCTGGATCCTGCGATGCGATCCTGAGTGTGGCTCGGGGTTACCGCATTTGATACTGAAAATCCACCCCGAGCCACACTCGGGATTACCGCTAAGCAGTGTTAATTTTGGCAGCAAATTTCGATTCAGTTTTAGTCTTAGGACTAAAATGGCATTTTATTTTTAGTCCCATTTTAGTCTTCTGCAAGTGTTTTAGTTTTAGTTGTATTTAGTCGACTAAATCTCCAGTATATTTTAGTCAACTAAAACTGATTTTAGTCGTCTAAAATCTAATGGGTGTAATTCAATTGTAATGTATTAGTTAACAATTCTCTACAATTTGCAAACTCATTATATACTGCTGGAGTATAAAATCGAACATGTTATTTATTATTACATCGAGGTATCATGCACTACAGTGTTAATTTTGAAGTCAAATTTCAATTTAGTTTTAGTCTTAGTCTTTTGACTAAAATGGCATTTTAGTTTTAGTCCCATTTTAGTCTTTTGATTAAAATGCCATTTTAGTTTTAGTCGTATTTTAGTCATTTCAGTTGTTTTAGTTTTAGTCGTATTTTAGTCGACTAAAATAATATTCATTTAGTTGACTAAAATGTCTTAGTCGTTTTAGTCGATGAAATTAACACTGCCACTAAGGAGGTTAAAGTGGTTCTAAAGCTTAAGGTTTTTTACCTTAATGCATTCTCTGCATTACGGTAAAAAACGTCTGCGTCTAGGATTACCTAATCCCAATCCTGATCCACACTGTGCTCGAGAGCAGCAGCTCTCTCTTTCTCTTCACATGGCAGATTTATAGCAGTGGAAGCCATTGTCTCCTGCTGCTGTCAATTAAAACCTATGACAAAGGAGCAGGGGGCAGGGCCGAGTCCCGCTGTCTGTCTACAGATGCAGGCGAGAGGTTCAGGATCAAGCCCACACTAGTGCCCCCATAGGAAGCAGCTTTCTACAGTGGACACTTGCCAAAGAGGAGGAGCCGGGAGTGCCAGTGGGGGGCCCCAGAAGAAGAGGATCAGAGCTGATCTGGGCAAAACCATTGCACAGAGCAGGTGAATATAACATGTTTATTATTTAAAAAAATTAAGGTTTAGAATCACTTTAACTATTTGAAACCTAACTCCAGCTAGTACGTTCTAAACAGTTAAGTAAAAACTGATCATTGTAAGCACCCCTGACAGTGGTAAATGGTTTGTTTTAAACCTCTACATCTGCAGGACAGCTTGTTCTGTTGAAAAACAATAGACTTGCTGGCAGAATCACCAGGTAAAAATAAAAGAAAGAAAGCCTAAAAAAAGAAAATTAATACAGCCATTACATCTAAGAATTAGTAAGCTGCAATAAAATACATGTTTGCTTTTGGGTTTAATACAGCTTTAACATCTGCTGGTTAGCTATTCTGTTCAAGCAGTTAAAGTGTTACTAAACCCAGTAATATGAAAATAGTTAATCCGCCCCCCACAGTGCCCACAGCTTATAAACCTTCTTTTTACATTAAAATACTGCCACTATATACCTTTTTGGCTGATCTGTATACTACAGTCATGTGATAAACTGCAGGGTCCGCCCGAGTGCTGAGTGTTCAGATAGGAGGAGATTTCCACTATAGCCTGTGTGATCATGCTGTTATGGATCAAGATGTGACATCCCACCCACTGTGTTCTTTTTTAGTTACTGGGCATGGAGGAGTAGGGAGGGACTGGGCTGTTATTTAGGATATGTATACATGCCCACATGTGTGATGTCACTACCATGTGACCCGACTAGCTCAGCTCAACAAGGAAATATTCTCTATAGCAATAGAGACCAAACTGAGCATGTGCAAGGGGACCACTCTAACTCTGTCTTATCTCTTATCTGGCCTTGCCTAGAGAGACCCTGCATGAGTGGGAGGATATGTGCATACAGGATCAAAGAGCATTTTTACACAATACAGAGGATTAACCCCTTAAGTCCCACAGTGAGTATAACAGGAATGCTATTCTGCATATACAGACAGATTTTACTGTTGTGGGTTTAGTAACACTTTAAGTATTTGCATGAATTCCCATTGTATCCAATAGAAATTTTCCCTGACTACTACACCAGAGTGTCACACATTCAGTAGCAGAGGTAAGTATCATTGTAAAAAGATTTTTTTTACTACTTACTATTGTACTCACTTTTGCATTTCAGTTTTGTGAATAGAAAGTCTTCAAAAGCTAATGCCATAAAAAAATGGTTTAAGAGAGAAAGCAGTTGTAAACTCTTACATATGCCCATATACCCACTAAAGTGACCAGCCTCTGATGATACACAGAGGTGAAAGAAATCCTTCCTACATAAATTGTACATGTTTATCTGCAGTTCTCTCTCCTCTATAGCCTTCTAAAACATACAGATCAAAGGCTTTTTTTTTCAGCTCCAGGACACACCCATGTCTACACAGTCTGATAGTAAAACCTGGATGGCAGAGGCTGTCAAGCATCTACTGTGGAGTGGGGGGCTGTCACTCGGGATTCTATGGTATCCAGTTATAAAGATAGCAGAGGGAGGAGAGATCAGAGAGGAATCACAGCGGGTGCTTTGGATTGAGGTTAGTACACACTACAGAGGGATATGCTTTGTTCATTTTTTATTTCAGAGGTTTACAACCACTTTAAGGTTGATGTTTGGTGCAGCTAAACGAGCGAAATGCCTTTCCAGGAGGCGTGTCTATAAACATCTGTGACATACAGTACATAAACAATAAAAGGCTCATTTAGCTCTAGATCTACCCTCCCTGAGTCACTAGCACAGCTTTCCTGAGCTTTCCTGAGCCTCCTGAAATCATCATCCCTTATATTGGCCATTACCACTTTCAGATCTCCTCCCGTATTTTTCAAATTGGTACAACAAGGGCCACTGGTGTAAAGCACAAATATAGTCATCATTTTACCAACTTGCATGCAGCTTTCGAGGCAGCACAAAAGGAACCAAAAAGCCCACCTCAAGTAACATTTGAAACAGCTGTATGCAAGTTGGTAATATTGGCTCTGTAAAATTATGGCAATACCTGTGCTATTTATCGATCGTTCTCGATGCACAGATGACTAAAAGGGGCATACATGAATGATTTGTGTGATTCTGTCCACTTACCCATTAACACAGGATGATCCCCTTGTTTTGTGCTGAAAGTGAGGATGTAAATAGGTCCTGTTAATAAAATACAATACTGTATCTCACAGAGCGTCTTGGTTCCTTTTGTACCACCTCATTGTAAAACTCTTAAAGTAGAACTATAGGCAAAATGTTTTTTTTTTCATTTTGGATAGAATAAGAGAGGGCTATAGCCCCAGTAAGAATTCATTTTTGCTATCTATGTCCCATTGAGGAGATTTCCCATAACTTCCTGTCCCATAGCAATACAGGAAGTGAGATAAAGTCCCTGCAAATTAAGGAAATTCCTTGGGGACCCCATGTCACCAGAATTAGTGTTCCTATTTGAAAATTTCCCCTCTGTTACTTTTCTGGGGAGAACCCAAAATTTAGGATTTTCTTTTACGTTAACTTTCAATGATAATAGTAAACAGTACAAACAGAGAGGGGAAATCTCCATGATGGAGGCACAGACAGCAACAAAAACTGACAAGCATTCTAATCCCTCTACACTCTATCCAAAACTAAAAAAAAAAAAAGTTTTGCCTTTAGTTATATTACATAGCTGTACTTTCCCTCTGTTAGGGCTCTTTCACACGGGGCGGATCAGTGATGATCCGCCCCGTGAACACCCGCTGGCTCAGCGGGGATCGCTCCGCCGATCCCCGCTGAGCAGAAAGATGACAGGTCCATCGCTGCACGCTGTGCAGCTACGGACCTGTCAGAGCGCCGCTCTCCCCTATGGGGGATCGGATGATGACGGACCGTAGTGTCCGTCGTCACTCGATCCGATCCGAAAACGGATGGAAAAGTAGGTTTTTCCTCCGTTACACTTTTCGGATCGGAGCGGCGTCGGATGTCAGCGGACATGTCACCGCTGACATCCGACGCTCCATAGGGATACATGTATGTCCGTTTTTCATCCGAAAACGGAAGGATGAAAAACGGACATACGGATCCCCCGTGTGAAAGAGCCCTAATTAAACACATCAGTTTACTTTCACTTTTTATTGATATGCTGGATGTTGTGCTGCAATATCCCCTCCAGTCTGCATGGGGAAGGGTAGCCAGGGAAGCCTATGGACTTCTATGCAGAATGCTGAGGATCATGTGAATTGAAGCCTGGGACAGCAACCACAGAATGGGATTAATGGACCCTATACACTACAGATCCCAGATGACAACTGGGGAGATGGGAAGTGGAGAAAGCTTTTATCGGACTGCACGAGAACCTTCCTTTCAGTCAACCTGTAATGTGTCCCAGATGATTGACAAGAGAGAGGGGGCAGAGCTGAGCCCTTCCTGCGCCAAGGGGAAGTGATGTCACCAGCCCAGGCACTGAAGGAGGCAGACTACGCGGGACCCCCTAGCAGCAGCCATTTAGAGGTGAGTAAAAAAAAAAATTTTTTCCAAATTTTTTTTTTTTAGGAATATTCATGCTTTTTTTTTTTTCGGTGGAACACCACTTTAATCACATCACTGTCCATTGCTGCACTCACTGATACCTTGCTACTGTTTAAGCTGGTACATAGTATTATCATATACCCACTGCTAACTACTGGTCTTACCATATGTTGAGTTGAGTTACTACTATTGCCAAATCATTTTCATGTCTGTATTGTTAATAATCAGGCTGTGTGACAATATATTGAGATTTGCCTTCCCTAATCTGATCGGTGTTTGCTTTCTGATACAACATCGTTATAGTGTACATGGTGTTGCCTTTAGTGAATTCTGTGATAATGCAGGCTTTGTGCACTTAACCTAGGGTGTCAGAGGGGCTGAAGTCATTAACCACTTCAGCCCCAGAAGAATTTACCCCCTTCCTGACCAGAGCACTTTTTGCGATTCGGCACTGCGTCGCTTTAACTGTTTAACTTTTTTTTTACTTTTTGCTATAATAAATATCCCCCAAAAATATATAAAAACATTTTTTTCCTTAGTTTAGGCCGATATGTATTCTTCTACATATTTTTGGTAAAAAAAAAAATCGCAATAAGCGTATATTGATTGGTTTGCGCAAAAGTTATAGTGTCTACAAAATAGGGGATAGATTTATAGTATTTTTATTATTATTATTTTTTTACTAGTAATGGCGACGATCTGCGATTTTTATCATGACTGCGACATTATGGCGGACACATCGGACAATTTTGACACATTTTTGGGACCATTGGCATTAATACAGTGATCAATGCTATCAAATTGCATTGATTACTGTACAAATGTCATTGGCAGTGAAGGGGTTAAGGAGGTCGAGGCAGAGAACACAGGACGCATCCTTTTCAGCGGTTCCTATGGGAGTAGTGCTATAATTAGATTACTGCAGGTTTAGATGTACACCTTAAGACCGGGTTCACACTATTTGCGGACTGGCTCGCAGCTGTAGTCCAGTGTGTCCCCAGTGTGTCCCTGTCCACCATTTCAGGGACGAATCAGGTCCAAATTTTTGCCTGAATTCGGACCTAAAACAAAGCCAAAAATGCACAGGACCCTTCTGCCGTCCGCTCCGCGGCTGCCCTGGAGGTGTGTGAACAGGCTTCATCGAGAGCCGGTCACACTCTCCTGTCATGCGAATTGGATGCGGAGAAAACCACATCCAATTCGCTTAAGTGTGAACCCAGTCTAAGTGTTGTTTATGCAAAATCATTATTAGCTGCTAAAGTTGGGTTGTATAAAAGTGCACGTTGAAAGTTTTAACAGGCTAGAAATTATATCCCTGTTACCTATCTGCTTATAGCCCTCAGCCTATGAAACTCTCAGCTTTTAATATTAGATCATAGATACCCATAAAGACTGCCAAACAGGGACACTTATGAAAATTCCTACGCTGGCACTGCTAAGGCATTTATGAAGACGTGTAAGAAGAATTTCCTCAATAGCATCCTGGTTTCATAAATCTACCTGGCAAATTTACAAGATGTCAAAGATGTACCCATTTAAACTGGATGGAAACTACAAGGAGGCACGTTTTACAAGCTTACAGAAGCCATCGCTGTACAAGAACAAGAAGCGTTTCTGGAATGTTTTCTTGGAGACGTAGGAATAGAATATTGAATCAGTATGACAATAGAAAGAAGGGAACCAGATCTGAATGAGATTTCGGAAATATAGAAGCATGAAAAAAAATAAATGACATTCATAGTCATAAAGTTACCATTGATTAAAACAGATAAACTAAATGAATTGTTTCACAGATCTCTAGCTTAAAGGACTAAACTATTGTAATGAACTTTATTCTAAAGCTGCCCATACATGGATCAAAATTCAGCCAGTTAAACAGAGAATTTCAATCCATGTATGGGCACCCTGGTTGTACACAAGTCAATCTATTGATCGACTTGTGTACAACTAGCCTGTCGGGTTTTTCCCAAAGGATTAGTGATTTATTTGTATTCTGCCAGCAGGAAGGCTCCCCACCAGCAGAACACAATAGCACTGCGAGAGAGATACCCCATCAACACTGATTATTCTGATGGAAGAATGGAGCAATTTACTTTCCTTCCACCCAAGGTGCACAGAAAGAAAATTGTATAATCTATGAACTGCTTTATAGATAGGTTTTTAAAATGCACTAAAAAGGTGACAGAAATATTATTGTGTATTGGCGCACAATCTCTACACCTAAGGCACCCTTATCTTTGCTGTTTGCTGAAGCTTTCTGAGGGGAGTTTTACTAAAACTGGTGCACACAACCTGGTTCAGCTGTGTATAGTAACCAATCAGCTTCTAGCTTTAGCTTGTTAAATGAATCTTTCAAAATAAAACCTGGAAGCTGATTGGTTACTATGCAGAGCTGCACCAGATTCTGTGTGCACCAGTTTTAGTAAATCTTCCCCTGTGTGCCTTGTGCAGCATGGCTATTTAGCTTATTGTTCTAGAGCCACATTTCCCTGTCACCAGCTAAGGCTGGGAACAAACAAAATTCAATGATGGCAGAAGACTGACACTTACCTGCTATTTATATGCCAAACATATAAACATTCCAGGTAAACTTTTCAATGAGCTTGTATCATAACGTCTATCATGACTAATATCACTTTGAAAGTTCATAGAAAACCAATTATGGCACTTTGTCAGTAAATTGGATAATAATTATTTGCAATTTAACTCCTGGCTGTCAATAAATGGTTGGTTTAAATTAACTTTAATAATGAATTCTACTGATAAAAAATAAAAAGTTATGGCCAGTTTTTAAAATGAATCTGTGCACAGCAAAGAAACAGCTTGACTTTAAAAGTGGCCCCTCAGCAGCTTAGACTTTCCTTCTTTTTGTGCTCCATCTAAAGTGTGTTGTAGCTAGGATCAAACAGAGTTAGCCCAGTGTAAGCTCTAAATTGCAATTTACACAGGGTTGAAGACTTTGCTTTCAATGCCTAAGCAGAGAAGATTCAATAATCATTGTGGTCATGTGGCATAAAGAAGAATATGACACATGGCAAACCAGGCCTAGATTATCGGGTATGCCACTTTGTTCCTAGCAGCAAAGCAAAGTAGGAGAGAAATCAGAAGATAAGTGCCCTGCTTGGGCAAACAACAAATTCACTTTAAAGTGTATCTAAAGCTTGTTTTTTTTAGTTCCAGATACAGAGGTGAGAACCTCTGACATGTTTATTACTGTCTGTACCCAAGTTATAGAGATTCACAATCTCTATTTGTCCTGGTGACCATTGTCACTAAGGTAGAAAAAGAAAAAATCTTTTTGAGTTGGCATTAGAGCAGGAACAGGTGATACCATCCCCTACTCTATCCAAAATAAAAAAAAAGGGCTTTAGATATATTTTAAGGTCAAATTGAAGGAGATTTTCCAATTTCAAAAATAACCAAATATGTTGTTTTTTTTGCTGACTCTGATGATCAGGACAGTTTGCCATCCAATATTGCTAGACCCATTAATAGAAAAATTTAGGGGTACATCTAAAACATAGACACATTTTCTTTTCTTTATTTTTACCTCCATTGAAAGGTATCTGAGTCAAAACTAAGAGTGAGCTATTTTGTGCTCTTGTCAGCATGCTTGGCGCACTCATATAGAACTATCTATCTATTATAAACAGATCCACAATCAATTTGGCTCAGGATTTTATTATAATGGCATTAGTTTATCTTATCGCCATCATTACTTTTCAAACCTGGCTACATTATATAACATGGCAGTGGTTTTCATCAATGACAGCAGTGTATCTTCTTAAACAAATATGATAGTCATTAAAGAGGGAGTCCACCTGAAAAAAAATTATTAAAAGCCAGCAGCTACAAATACTTCAGCTGCTGACTTTTAATAAACACACATTTACCTGTCCAGGAGTCCAGCGATGTCGGCAGCCGAAACCGAGCAATAACTTGGCTCTCGGCTGCTGCCACCACCATTCGCGGTGAGGGAATAAGGAAGTGAAGCATTGCGGCTTCACTTCCCAGTTCCCTACTGTGCATGCGCAAGTTGCGCTGCGCGTTCTAAGTGGTCCCCGCTCTCTCCTGGGACCTGTGTGTTTCCCAGGAGACAGCGGGGGGGGGGTGTGTGTGTGTGTGGGAGGGGGCGTGACTCCCGCCGGAGTCTATTTCCGGAAGTGGGTGCAGATACCTGTCTAATACAGGTGTCTGCACCCCCCTCCCCCCTGAAAGTTGCCAATTGTGGCACCGGAGGGGGAGAGGAATCAGATGAGCAGAAGTTCCACTTTTGGGTGGAACTCCACTTTAATATCGGTAACATGGTGAAATTCCAATATGTGTGCTAAAAGCAGGCATGCAAAGTTACTTTTTAAATTTTTTGATAATTTATTTTTGCATTGGGAATGCTAAAAAGCTATCAGCTTCTGTGTGTTTTAACAATATTTGTTGATGTTGATGTAAAGTCCTCCAGAAACCTGGAATAAGGGAACAAAGCTGTTGTGGAAGTTATTTGGTGGATACCTTTGCTGCCATTGTGCTATTGCTGGGTGTCCAGTGTGTCCCTGTACTTTTAAGGAGGGGTGGACTCCCTCCAGGCATACCTGCCTATATCTATCTATTATATACTGTATTTATTGGCGTATAACACTCACTTTTTCACCGTGAAAATCAGGTGCAAATAGCGTGTGCGTGTTATACGCCAATACTTCAATTTTAGCTGCCTCGGAGGGGACAGGGAAGGGGGCAGGACGAGCGCCATCAGATTACATACAGTGAGAAACTCCTGTTTACTTGGTGGCCTCTGTGATAGGAAGTCCTGTCTCCTGGGCCGCCATTGGACCACTGTTCTGTCTATCATAGGAGATTCTCACTGTATGTAATCTGTCGGCGCTCATCCCACCCCCATCCCTGTCCCTTCTAGGCTGCAGATGGGCATCGATCAGGCTGCACTGATGGCAATGGTGAGGCTGCTGCATTGATGTGGACTGGTGAGGCTGCATTGATGGCACTTGTGAGGCTGCAGATGGGCACTGACCCTTATTTTGCTTTAAAGTTCCTTATTTAAAATGTAAGTTTTTTTCCTGAAACTTCCCTCTTAAAATGAATGTGCGTGTTATACGCCGCTAAATACGGTATGTGCTCCAGTTTTGGAGACTCTCATATTATAGTGTTAGGACTGTAGTGCACTGGGGTGCTGTGATGTGGCCTCTGCAGCTTATGCATGTATTTGCAAATGTGTGCAAACTAAACCTCTTGTTTTTAACATGAACTGTTAGACAGGTCAGTTCAGTTTGTTGCAGGCTGGTTGGTAAGTGAGCTGGGAATTTTTTTTAAATTGTTTATTTATTAAGTATTTTCAAGTATACAGAAACAGAGTATACATTCACATAGAAAAATCATTGATAGCAGTATAGTCTCAATGAGATAAAAATTTTGTAGCTTATTATACAGCAAGAAGAAATAACATCAAGTGTCAAATGATTTTCAGACACTACATACACATCATGGTAGAGAATAAGAGGGTCAGTTAGTGAAACAAAGCAATGTTATGGTCATTGGCCCTGCTTTACTCATACAATAGAGGAATCTGTCATTACACCTCATTAACTCTGGACTACCTGGGGATTCTCTATGTTGTATTCAGAAGAATCCCAGTGGGAATTTTTGTTTGTTATTTGATATCCATTGCCCTGGCATGTGCTCATTGCTGTTAAGTCCCAGGTATAGGTTGGGGTGGTTGACATTTGTTTGTATGCTTGGTGATTTGGTGCGGGGACGCACTGGATGCCTTTGCTGCCATTGTGCTATTGTTGGATGTCCAGTGTGTCCCTGTACCTTTAAGGAGAGATGGGTTCCCTCCAGGCATACCTGCCCTTAATCTATCCATTATTATATATTTGCTCCACCTTTGGAGATTCTCAAATTATAGTTATAATTATAGGCATAATTATAATAATTATTATAGGCCGTAATGTGGCCTGTATTTGCAAATGTGTGCAAATTACCCCCTTGTTTTTAAAGTGCACTGTTAGACAGGTCAATTCGGTTTGTTGCAGGCTAGATGGTAAGTGAGCTGGGAATTTTTGTTTGTTATTTGTTCTGGAAGTACACCCCATCCTGCTGATATATCCTACACTTTTTGTCCCATGCTACTGGTTTTATGGGTCACTAATCACTAAACCACCCCATCCTTTTCTATTCATATTCCAAATAATCACTAAATGCATGTTAACCACTTGCCGACCGCCGCACGACTATATACGTCGGCAGAATTGCACGGGCAGGCAAAAGGACGTACAGGTACGTCCTTGCCTGCCCGCGGGTGGGGGGTCCGATCGGACCCCCCCCCCGGTGCCAGCGGCGGTCGGATCGAGGTCAGGGTCGATCGAAGGTGAGGGGGAGGCCACTCATTCGTGGCTCCCCCCTCGCGATCGCTCCTGGCCAATGATGTGCTTCCTCGGCTTCTGTGAATGTAAACAGAAGCGGAGGAAGTGATGTCATCTCTCCTCGAGACGGTCTTTTCGTCCGGCGCCGAGGAGAGAAGACATCCAAGTAAGTGCACCAACACTACACATACAGTAGAACACGCAGGCACACTTGTCACCCCCCTGTCACCCCCCAGTCACCCCCCGATCACCCCCCTGTACCCCCACACATACTGACACCAATAGCAGGTTTTTTTTTTTTTTCTGATTATTGCATTGGTGTCAGTTTGTGTCAGTTATAAGTGTTAGGGCAGTTAGGTTAGCCCCCTTTAGGTCTAGGGTACCCCCCTTAGGTCCAGGGTACCCCCCTAACCCCCCCTAATAAAGTTTTAACCCCGTGATAACCCCCCGTCGCCAGTGTCACTAAGCGATCGTTTTTCTGATCGCTGTATTAGTGACACAGGTGACGCTAGTTAGGGAGGTAAGTATATAGGTTCGCTGTCAGTGTTTTATAGCGACAGGGACCCCCATATACTACCTTCTAAAGGTTTTAACCCCTTGATTGCCCCCTAGTTAACCCTTTCACCAGTGATCACCATATAATTGTTACGGGTGACGCTGGTTAGTTGGTTTGTTTTTTGTAGTTTATTATAGTTTATTACAGTTTATTATAGTTTTAGGGCACCCGCCGTTTATTACCTTATAAAGGTTTAACCCCCTAATTGCCCGGCGGTGATATAAGTTAAGTTTTTAGGGTCAGATAAGGTCTGCGTCGCCCCAGGCAGCGTCAGGTTAGCGCCAGTACCGCTAACACCCACGCACGCAGCATACACCTCCCTTAGTGCTATAGTATCTGAGCGGATCGATATCTGATCCGATCAGATCTATACTCCCCAGCAGTTTAGGGTCCCCCAAAAAAACGCAGTGTTAGCGGGATCAGCCCAGATACCTGCTAGCACCTGCGTTTTGCTCCTCGGCCCAGCCCAGCCCAGCCCACCCAAGTGCAGTATCGATCAATAACTGTCACAAAACACTAAGCACACATAACTGCAGCGTTCGCAGAGTCAGGCCTGATCCCTGCGATCGCTAACAGTTTTTTGGTAGCGTTTTGAATCAGTCGCTGACAGTCAGGAGCTTTTTTGCCTGTGAGTCTCACTAGTGTACCCCTAAATTTAGAGCCCAAAATGGCAAATCGAAGGTACACTAGTGAAGAGGCCTACACGTTTCTGAGTATGACAGATAGTGAAGAGGAAGTCACTCATCTGTCAAGTTCAGGCTCAGAATACGATCCTGTAGAGGACAGCGGCTCCATGACAGATAGCTCTGACGACGGAGTTGTGGTCCCTGCTAGGGTCAGGCGTACCAGACCCCGAACTTCTTCTTCTGTCCTTGAAGTGCAAGAACCGCAGGTCCCTCGTATGGAGCAGAGCAGTACTAGTGCCGCTACTCCTTCTGGTGAACTGGCAAGCACCAGCGGCCTAGTACACCCTGGTCGTACATCCAGCACTGCAGTATCACGTGGTGACGTGGCGAGTCCCATAAGTGCAGTTCAAGCTGGTGAGGTGGCAAGCACTAGTAGGGTCCCGCTGCCACCAAGAAGACAAAGACAGGCCCGTCGTGCCCATAGTGCCCTTCCTGCTGCATTGGCCAATCCGAATTGGGTACCCACCACTTCTGCAGCACCCGTATTGCCCCCATTCACTGGCCAACCCGGAATTCAGGTGGAAACAGTTGATTTTACGCCACTGGATTTTTATTCACTGTTTTTCACCGAAGATCTCTATAGATCTATTGTGGACCAAAGCAATTTGTACGCTGGTCAACACATCGCCACTATTCCCCAGTCCTCCCTTGCCAGAGATTGGAGACCAATTACGGTCTCCGAATTTAAGGTCTTTCTGGGCCTTTCCCTCAACATGGGCATAACCAAAAAGAGTGAGTTGCGGTCATATTGGTCCACTGACCCAATTCACCATATGCCCGTGTTCTCTGCCTCCATGACCAGGGCACGATACGAGCAGATTTTGCGGTTCATGCACTTCAACGACAATGAACTCTGTCGTCCTCGTGGAGACCCTGAATACGATCGGCTCTACAAAATTCGGCCCCTCGTAAACCACTTCAACCAACGTTTTGCAGACTTGTTTACTCCCCATCAAGTTGTCTGCGTTGATGAGTCCCTGATTAAATTTTCTGGCCGCTTGTCATTCAAACAGTACCTTCCCAGCAAGCGTGCCAGATACGGGGTCAAGATGTATAAGCTCTGTGACAGGGCCACAGGCTATACATGTAGATTTATGGTTTACGAGGGCAAAGATAGTCACGTAGAGCCGACAAACTGCCCTGACTACACAGGAAGCGCTGGCAAGATAGTGTGGGACTTGGTGTCACCCTTATTCGGAAAGGGGTACCACTTGTACGTGGACAATTATTACACGAGCGTGCCACTTTTTAGTCACCTTTTTGATCATCAAATTGGAGCATGTGGCACCGTGCGACCTAATCGCCGGGGCTTTCCTCAGCGGCTTGTAGATTCCCGTCTTAGGCTGGGGGAGAGAGCCTGCTTGCAGTGTAATAATTTGCTCGCTATGAAGTGGAGGGACAATAAGAATGTTTTCGTTCTTACCTCCCTTCATGCAGACACGACGACCCAAATTACTACGGCGACTGGTGTTGTGGAGAAACCCCTCTGTGTCCACGATTATAACCAAAATATAGGAGGGGTGGACCTCAACGACCAGTTGTTGGCGCCGTACCTAATTGCCCGTAAGGCCAGACGCTGGTACAAAAAAGTGTCTGTATACTTATTTCAATTGGCTTTGCTGAACGCTCATGTGCTATACAGAGCTTCAGGACGGACTGGATCCTTCCTTAAATTCCAGGAAGAGATCGTCAGAGCCCTTCTGTTTCCAGACGGTGCTCCACCTCACCTTCCCCAACCAAATGCAGTAGGCCGGCTGCATGAGAGGCATTTTCCTTATGCCATCCCGAGTACCCCTACCCAACAAGCCCCCCAAAGAAAATGTCGTGTCTGCAGAAAGCGCGGATTTAGGCGTGACACCCGGTATTATTGTCCCTCCTGTCCTGGCAATCCTGGTCTTTGCATTGGTGAATGTTTTGAACGCTACCATACACTAGTTGAGTTTTAGCATAGGGTACAGCACTGCACAGACTAGGACACACTTTCACAGGGTCTCCCAAGATGCCATCGCATTTTGAGAGACCCAAACCTGGAACCGTTACAGTTTTAAAAGTTACAGTTATAAAAAAAAAAATGTAAAAAAAAAAAAAAAAGTAAAAAAAAAATAAAATACACAAAAAAAATATAAAATAAAAAAAACCAAAAATAGTTGTCGTTTTTATTGTTCTCTCTCTCTCTATTTTCTCTCTATTGTTCTTCTCTTTTTTACTGTATTCTATTCTGCAATGTTTTATTGTTATGTTTTAACCATTTTTTTGTTTTCAGGTACGCCATTCAGCTGCAGCGCGGATTTATTTATCTTGACAGCAACAGCGTTTGCTCCCACGATACATAAAGCCGTGACTCCAGCGCTGTCGGAGGTGATTTCACCACCACAGTTACATACTTCAGCATATATGCCGAAGCGTGGGGGCAGCAGTGGGTGGAGGAGCGATTTGCTCCTGCCTTTTGTGGGAGGATGCCCCCATGCTTCGGCATATATATATTTTAGGTAGGCACAGGTTGCGTTAAATGTTTTATTTTTTACTATGTTTTTTTTTTTTGTATTTGCTTTGCAGGTATGGTAAGTATTACTGTTATACTGTAATGTTACTTTGTTTTTTGTTAACCATCATTTGCTTAGCAGGTACGCCATTCAGTTGCAGCGCGGATTTATTTATCTTGACAGCAACAGCGTTTGCTCCCACGATACATAAAGCCGTGACTCCAGCGCTGTCGGAGGTGATTTCACCTCCACAGTTACATACTTCAGCATATATGCCGAAGCGTGGGGGCAGCAGTGGGTGGAGGAGCGATTTGCTCCTGCCTTTTGCGGGAGGATGCCCCCATGCTTCGGCATATATAAAACGGTGCATGTATGCCCATCATTAGAAGTGGGTGGATGAAGGGAGGTATTCTAATGGTGGGCATACCCACCGATCAAGATCTTTTTTTCGTTCAGCCCACAGGCTGCATGAAAAAAAGTTTACAATGTATGCCCAACAAGGACCAGCAATGTACTGGTATGTTGCTGGACTTTGAGTGGTTATACCAGAATGATGCCTGCAGGTTTAGGTATCATCTTGGTATCATTCTTTTCAGCCAGCGGTCGGCTTTCATGTAAAAGCAATCCTAGCGGCTAATTAGCCTCTAGACTGCTTTTACAAGCAGTGGGAGGGAATGCCCCCCCCCCCCACCGTCTTCCATGTTTTTCTCTGGCTCTCCTGTCCCAACAGGGAACCTGAGAATGCAGCCGGTGATTCAGCCAGCTGACCATAGAGCTGATCAGAGACCAGAATGGCTCCAAACATCTCTATGGCCTAAGAAACCGGAAGCTACGAGCATTTCATGACTTAGATTTCGCCGGATGTAAACAGCGCCATTGGGAAATTGGGAAAGCATTTTATCACACCGATCTTGGTGTGGTCAGATGCTTTGAGGGCAGAGGAGAGATCTAGGGTCTAATAGACCCCAATTTTTTCAAAAAAGAGTACCTGTCACTACCTATTGCTATCATAGGGGATATTTACATTCCCTGAGATAACAATAAAAATGATTAAAAAAAAAAAAAATGAAAGGAACAGTTTAAAAATAAGATAAAAAAGCAAAAAAATAATAAGGAAAAAAAAAAAAAAAAAAAAAAAAAAGCACCCCTGTCCCCCCCTGCTCTCGCACAAAGGCAAACGCAAGCGTCGGTCTGGCGTCAAATGTAAACAGCAATTGCACCATGCATGTGAGGTATCACCGCGAAGGTCAGATCGAGGGCAGTAATTTTAGCAGTAGACCTCCTCTGTAAATCTAAAGTGGTAACCTGTAAAGGCTTTTAAAGACTTTTAAAAATGTATTTAGTTTGTCGCCACTGCACGTTTGTGCGCAATTTTAAAGCATGTCATGTTTGGTATCCATGTACTCGGCCTAAGATCATCTTTTTTATTTCATCAAACATTTGGGCAATATAGTGTGTTTTAGTGCATTAAAATGTTAAAAAGTGTGTTTTTTCCCCAAAAAATGCGTTTGAAAAATCGCTGCGCAAATACTGTGTGAAAAAAAAAAATGAAACACCCACCATTTTAATCTGTAGGGCATTTGCTTTAAAAAAATATATAATGTTTGGGGGTTCAAAGTAATTTTCTTGCAAAAAAAAATAATTTTTTCATGTAAACAAAAAGTGTCAGAAAGGGCTTTGTCTTCAAGTGGTTAGAAGAGTGGGTGATGTGTGACATAAGCTTCTAAATGTTGTGCATAAAATGCCAGGACAGTTCAAAACCCCCCCAAATGACCCCATTTTGGAAAGTAGACACCCCAAGCTATTTGCTGAGAGGCATGTCGAGTCCATGGAATATTTTATATTGTGACACAAGTTGCGGGAAAAAGACAAATTTTTTTTTTTTTTTTGCACAAAGTTGTCACTAAATGATATATTGCTCAAACATGCCATGGGAATATGTGAAATTACACCCCAAAATACATTCTGTTGCTTCTCCTGAATACGGGGATACCCCATGTGTAAGACTTTTTGGGAGCCTAGCCGCGTACGGGACCCCGAAAACCAAGCACCGCCTTCAGGCTTTCTAAGGGCGTAAATTTTTTATTTCACTCTTCACTGCCTATCACAGTTTCGGAGGCCATGGAATGCCCAGATGGCATAAACCCCCCCAAATGACCCCATTTTGGAAAATAGACACCCAAAGCTATTTGCTGAGAGGTATAGTGAGTATTTTGCAGACCTCACTTTTTGTCACAAACTTTTGAAAATTGAAAAAAGAAAAAAAAAATAAGTTTTTCTTGTCTTTCTTCATTTTCAAAAACAAATGAGAGCTGCAAAATACTCGCCATGCCTCTCAGCAAATAGCTTGGGGTGTCTACTTTCCAAAATGGGGTCATTTTGGGGGGTTTTGTGCTATTTTGGCATTTTATGGCCTTCGAAACTGTGATGGGTAGTGAGGAGTGAAATCAAAAATTAACGCCCTTAGAAATCCTGAAGGCGGTGATTGGATTTCGGGGCCCCGTATGAAGCTAGGCTCCCAAAAAGTGCCACTCATGTGGTATCCCCATACTCAGGAGAAGCAGCAGAATGTATTTTGGGGTGTAATTCCACATATGCCCATGGCCTGTGTGAGCAATATATCATTTAGTGACAACTTTGTGCAAAAAAAAAAAAAAAAAAATTGTCACTTTCCCGCAACTTGTGTCAAAATATAAAATATTCCATGGACTCAACATGCCTCTCAGCAAATAGCTTGGGGTGTCTACTTTCCAAAATGGGGTCATTTGGGGGGGGGTTTGTGCCATCTTGGCATTTTATGGCCTTCAAAACTGTGATAGGTAGTGAGGAGTGAAATCAAAAATTTATGCCCTTAGAAATCCTGAAGGCGGTGCTTGGTTTTCGGGGCCCCGTACGCGGCTAGGCTCCCAAAAAGTCCCACAAATGTGGTATCCCCGTACTCAGGAGAAGCAGCAGAATGTATTTTGGGGTGTAATTCCACATATACCCATGGCATGTTTGAGCAATATATCATTTAGTGACAACTTTGTGCAAAAAAAAAAATTGTCACTTTCCCGCAACTTGTGTCAAAATATAAAATATTCCATGGACTCAACATGCCTCTCAGCAAATAGCTTGGGGTGTCTATTTTCCAAAATGGGGTCATTTGGGGGGGTTTTGTGCCATCTTGGCATTTTATGGCCTTCAAAACTGTGATAGGTAGTGAGGAGTGAAATCAAAAATGTATGCCCTTAGAAATCCTGAAGGCGGTGCTTGGTTTTCGGGGCCCCGTACGCGGCTAGGCTCCCAAAAAGTCCCACACATGTGGTATCCCCGTACTCAGGAGAAGCAGCAGAATGTATTTTGGGGTGTAATTCCACATATGCCCATGGCATGTTTGAGCAATATATCATTTAGTGACAACTTTGTGCAAAAAAAAAAAAAAATTGTCACTTTCCCGCAACTTGTGTCAAAAAATAAAATATTCCATGGACTCAACATGCCTCTCAGCAAATAGCTTGGGGTGTCTACTTTCCAAAATGGGGTCATTTGGGGGGGTTTTGTGCCATCTTGGCATTTTATGGCCTTCAAAACTGTGATAGGTAGTGAGGAGTGAATTTAAAAATTTATGCCCTTAGAAATCCTGAAGGCGGTGCTTGGTTTTCGGGGCCCCGTACGCGGCTAGGCTCCCAAAAAGTCCCACACATGTGGTATCCCCATACTCAGGAGAAGCAGCTAAATGTATTTTGGGGTGCAATTCCATATATGCCCATGGCCTGTGTGAGCAATATATCATTTAGTGACAACTTTGTGCAAAAAAAAAAAATTTGTCACATTCCCGCAACTTGTGTCAAAAAATAAACTATTCCATGGACTCAACATGCCTCTCAGCAAATAGCTTGGGGTGTCTACTTTCCAAAATGGGGTCATTTGGGGGGGGGGGGTTTTGTGCCATCTTGGCATTTTATGGCCTTCAAAACTGTGATAGGTAGTGAGGAGTGAAATCAAAAATTTATGCCCTTTGAAATCCTGAAGGCGGTGCTTGGTTTTCGGGGCCCCGTACGCGGCTAGGCTCCCAAAAAGTCCCACACATGTGGTATCCCCATACTCAGGAGAAGCAGCTGAATGTATTTTGGGGTGCAATTCCACATATGCCCATGGCTTGTGTGAGCAATATATCATTTAGTGACAACTTTTTGTAATTTTTTTTTTTTTTATTTATTTTTTATTTTTTTGTCATTATTCAATCACTTGGGACAAAAAAAATAAATATTCAATGAGTTCAACATGCCTCTCAGCAATTTCCTTGGGGTGTCTACTTTCCAAAATGGGGTCATTTGGGGGGGTTTTGTACTGCCCTGCCATTTTAGCACCTCATGAAATGACATAGGCAGTCATAAACTAAAAGCTGTGTAAATTCCAGAAAATGTACCCTAGTTTGTAGACGCTATAACTTTTGCGCAAACCAATAAATATACGCTTATTGACATTTTTTTTACCAAAGACATGTGGCCGAATACATTTTGGCCTAAATGTATGACTAAAATTGAGTTTATTGGATTTTTTTTATAACAAAAAGTAGAAAATATCATTTTTTTTCAAAATTTTCGGTCTTTTTCCGTTTATAGCGCAAAAAATAAAAACAGCAGAGGTGATCAAATACCATCAAAAGAAAGCTCTATTTGTGGGAAGAAAAGGACGCAAATTTCGTTTGGTTACAGCATTGCATGACCGCGCAATTAGCAGTTAAAGCGACGCAGTGCCAAATTGTAAAAAGTGCTCTGGTCAGGAAGGGGGTAAATCCTTCCGGGGCTGAAGTGGTTAAATGTCGATTACTATAGTAGAAATAGTACCACAAACAAATGGCATTCACTTATGATCCATTCTCAATATAGTACATCAGGAAACATGGCAGTATCATATGATCTGGGTCAGTGCTGTTCTCATTGTATTATTGTGTTTGTAATTTACCGATTTCCTGTATTACTGCGTGACAATTTAGTTCTAGTCATATAATGTACATTGTACATAATTACATTTTGCATAGTGATTTTAATAGTGGCATAAAGTTTGAAATCTAAAAATAGGAAAATGTAGCCCCCCCCTAAAAAAAGCTTAAAAATAATCTACATTTTTCAGCTATGCTTTGTCCATCTGTAAATCTTGGGAATTTCACTTACCTACCAAAAATGGAGCCGTTTATGCTGCAAATTCGCTGTGCTTCCATACGTATTACTGATGTAACACATTATACATCCATTACTGGTAACGATTTGTGTATGTATGGCTTTCTAACAGACAGACTGAATTTTAACATAATCTCTGGCACTCTTTCCTTATGTAATAAAGGTGCTTCTGAAGCCCATAGATTAGGATGCCAACTCTCACGCTCACCTGTCAGTGCCTTTTTTGGTCTGTTTAGAATTCAATTTGAAAATGGTTACAATGCAATAAAGAGTTAGAAGGCACAAAATAAATAAAACAGTGTGTACAGACCTACTACAAATCAGTGAGGGGGGCAGCGCAATTCACTCTGCAACCTATAGACTGTTAGACAAAGTCCAGGACAAGTCTCGGGATATTGTGCATGTGTAGGGAAACATGTATAGTATGAGAGGAATGTGACAAGATCACACTGGAAACAAGGAGAGTGCAGAGACTTAGATCTGGATCTTCACTTGGAAGACATGATATAGTCCCTGACATCTGTAGAGAGGCTTCATACTAGGAATAAATCCAACATTCTGAAGCTACAGGGGAAATTCTACAAACTATATATATATACTAAGGGGCCCTACCACTGTACCAAGGTACAGGTAGGGGTATACAGAAATAATTACTGGGCTTTTAGAAAATATTTTTTAGGTCCACCAGCAAATAAAAGTAAATACATGCAAGGCTGCAATGTGCCAACAGCTCCAGGAAAGGATAATGGACTACAGTATACTCTTGCTATTAACCTTTAAGATATAAGTCATCAATTATGGTAAACTGAACACAAATCTAGAAACATACAGCACGATTTAGATCGGTCTTCCTAGAAGCATTTACTTTAAAGAAAAAATAAGAATAACATGCATGCTGCACTTTTCTCCTGCACCAAAAGCCCAAATCTTAATGTTTATAGTTAAACATCTATTTAATTCAGTGGCTGTTTATAAAAAGTTTTGCAGAGAAAATAGAATATATACTGGAAATTTATTTAACCACTTGCCTACTAGGCACTTTCACTCCCTTCCTGCCCAGGCCAATTTTCAGCTTTCAGTGCTGTCACCCAAACTATGCCCAAATTTTTTATATTTTTTATGCACAAATAGAGCTTTCTTTTGGTGGTACCTGGCACAAACCAGGTGTGCTGTATTCACATTTGCTTATAAGGGACATAAAGGAGAAAGTAGATAGGTCAGCTCATCGGTTGGTTTCCGCTACTTCACTGTCAAGCCACAGTCTGGACACAGGGAGGAGACCTAGCTATTGTGTTCTCCCGGGGGGGGGGGGTGAATGCGGTGACCCGTCCCTGCCAGGAGAACACAAATTGATTTTTGCTAGTGGTTAAATCCGCTGGCAATAATCGCATGAAAAATCTGGCATGTTGTTTGTATCCAAATTGATTGGTGGTCCCTGCTTACCTGGCTGAGATTCAAATCGTCTATGGCCAGCTTCAAAGTGGAATTCCAAGATATACCTAACTAAACCTAAAATGTTCCTCCCTCGTTCTAACACCTGTTCTGACTAACCCAAGCACGTTTAGGGTGGAGGAACTTGACTGTCCTGCACAGAGAACTGACCTCAACCTGATAGAACACCTTTGGGATGAATTAGAGCGGAGACTGCGAACCAGGCCTTCTCGTCCAACATCAGTGCCTGACCTCAAAAATGCACTTCTGGAAGAATGGTCAAACATTCCCATAGACACATTCCTAAACCTTGTGGACAGCCTTCCCAGAAGAGTTGAAGCTGTTATAGATGCAAAGAGTGGGCCAACTCAATATTGAACCCTACGGACTAAGACTGGGATGCCATTAAGGTTCATGTGCCTGTACTTGGGCCGTCTGCGTTGCATCGGGAATCCTGCATTGCATCAGAGGGGGGTGGGGTCACCCGTTCACGTCACTGGGAAATCCCGGTGTTTCCCCTTGTCAGAGGGGGACGGGGTTACATGACGGGTGGCCCCGCCCTCAGCTACATAAGAGCTGTCAAGCTAGCACCGTGTCATTGGCTGGGTGTCTCTGGTGGAGGCAGAATCCTGTGCGTGTTCCTCGCTGGAGATCATCCATCGCTGGAGATCGAGAATTGGATTACATCGCTGGAGTAGGAGCATGGATTTATTGGATTACATTGCTGGAATCTCTTTTTTATTTTTTTATTTTTAATAAAGGACTTGTCTCAAGCCGTCTCCTGTGGTTTCTTTAACATTTTGACACCTTCTTTTTGTGAAATGGTAGGGGTACAATGTACCCCTTACCAATTTACATGGGGGGGGGGTCGGGATCTGGGTGTCCCCTTTGTTAAAGGGGGCTTCCAGATTCCGATAAGCCCCCCGCCCGCAGACCCTCACAACAACCGGGCAAGTGTTGTGGTGATGAGGCCCTTGTCCCCATCAACATGGGGACATCCTCCCCATGTTGAGGGCATGTGGCCTGGTACGGTTCAGGGGGGGGGGGGGCGCTCTCTCATACCCCCCTCTTTTCCTGCGGCCTGCCAGGTTGCGTGCTCGGATAAGGGTCTGGTCTTTTTTTTTTAATTTTGGCGCATTATTATTTAATTTTTTCCCCTTATAATCCATACCATGGATTTTTGGGGGGGGACCCCATGCCATTTTTTTTTTTATTTTGGCGCGGAGTTCCCCTTAATATCCATACCAGACGTGACGGGCCTGGTAATGGAATTTTGGGGGACCCAACGCATTTTTTTTTTTTTCAATGACTTTCAGTGACTTTTATGTGTATTGTCGGGACCGACAATTCATTAATAGCCGGCACTAGCGCTAGCACTTTTAAATTAGTTTTATTTCCTTTAGAAATGTCATTTTGCTCTCGGACTGTTATAAACACGGGAAAAATGCGCCACTTTACAGGCATACTATAGACACCCCCCAGGTAGAAAATTTAAAGGAATATTTCACTTTTATTGTTTCACTTTAAGCATCATTAAAATCACTGCTCCCGAAAAAACGACCGTTTTTAAAACTTTTTTTGCGATGATACATGTCCCCTGGGGCAGGACCCAGGTCCCCAAACACTTTTTATGACAATAACTTGCATAATAACCTTTAAAATTAGCACTTTTGATTTTTCATGTTCGTGTCCCATAGACTTTAACGGTGTTCGCGCGTTCGAACTAATTTTTTGCCTGTTCGCATGTTCTGGATGCAAACCGAAGCGGGGGGGTGTTCGGCCCATCCTTAGTGGTGAGCACGCCCTCCTCTCCCCGGCAGCAGCCAGATCACATGACCGGACCAGAGGGGACTGAAAATAGGTAAGCATATACATCCTTCTTACGTAGATTAATTAGCCTAGGTGTTAGGAGGGGGAGAGGGAGCACTTTTAAAGATTAGTTAGGTATAGCCTGAAATTGCACTTTAACAGTAGCAGAGATCAATACAGGTCACTATGCAGTATGGCAGAATTCTGTAAATCTCAGGACTGAGTGAACAGAAATACAAATGCTTTGGAAGGTAAACAGCTACCTTATATGTGCATTTCATAATTTTTTTTCAACATTATATTTAGATGTTTGACGTGAATTCAGCTTTTGGAAGTTGTAGACTTCTTTTGCTTGCAAAAGCAGCTCAGTGACCTGTGAACTAACTGTTCTAACTGTATCCGGTACATTGTGCATTCGTTCTTCAGGTCTCATTCTCCACATTGGCAAGATGCCAGCATGAGAATCTCCTCATGCCAAGAAGAGGGAAGCAATCAATTCACAGCACCAGTACAAGATTCCACGATACTTGAGACACATTAGCAATTAGTTATGTTACACATGTGCAGGAATTCCTTGACTCAAAAGGCCAAATCCCAAAAGAGATTTATTAAATACAGTGCAGCGTGGCAACAGCATCCAAAATAGGTGAGCCTATATAGTGCTGCAGTGTGTGGGGTACAATGGGCTCACTAGGAATGAGGATTGAAAGCTTGGTGAGATTTTTAGACTTTACTAAACAGTTATTAAGGACATTATGCTGGGGCATTTTGTTTAGCCCCACTTCCTATACAGTGTGGGGTATGTTAGACCTCCTTATTACCACAATGTGCTCCCACATGCCCAAAGCCCTGTTTTAGAACAATAAAATAAGATGATTAGCGGAGTGATTAGGTGGCAAGGAAGCGTGGATGAGTGAGCATACCTTGAAGGGGTTGTAGGCTATCAAGAGGCACTGGCACTTTGCCCCAAATGGCCAAAATAACAGCGTGGCTTTAATTGAATCTGAAGGGTGGAGGCAGACAGCAGAAGTGATCGACACAAACGCTTTTTTGCATTCTGCCTGGGTGTTTTATATTCAGGAGCTCTGAATGTCTCGTGTTTCAATTCAAATACTGGATTTGGCACACAGGGAACAGAGATGCCTCCTGAGGTGGAGCCGTGACAGAAAAATATTATCAAAACTGAAAATGGTGTCAGATTTTTCACCCGTTCAACACAATAATGGACTCAAGACCAAACTACTCAGAAAATAAAAATAAATGACTGCATAGACAAGTAGTGATTATTATAATGTCTGAAAATATATTTTTCTATTTTAGACTCAGATGCTTTTTAATATAAATAATTTGCTGTCTTATAAGTAAATCAAAAATGCATTGTTGATTTGGTTAGTATACTAACAACCGCACTAAACCCATCTTTTGATTCTGACGTTTTTACTACAAACTTTGTCTAATAGTCCTAAGGGTTAAAAAGAACATGGACTTAATCCTGCTTCCCCAGATGACATTCTGCGCAGGAAAAATGACAGGCGCTATATACAAGTACACTGGATAAATGAACTTGCTGTCTAGAAACTTGCAAAATAATGAATATTTTTCCTAAGTGTTGCAGACTAGCTGTCCTATAAGAGGAGTGAGTGCAATTTATAATTTCAGCAAGTGTTACAGATTAGCTGCTCTATACAGAACTGTGCGCTCTAACAGGTTACTTTCCAGAAATATAGATGTTGTTGCTAAGTGCTAGCTTTAAAGCCTACGGGCATTTGTGAAATAAAGATACTCTGCCAAATAACCAATTAGAGGCTAATTCCATAGAACAGTGAAAATTCAGTATTGACTGAAGACAGAACATGTGTTTCCGAATGAACGGACTTTCCTACACACGATCAACCAAAGTCCGACGGATTCGTACGTGATGACGTACGACCGGACTAAAACAAGGAAGTTCATAGCCAGTAGCCAATAGCTGCCCTAGTGTCGGTTTTTGTTCGTCGGACTAGCATACAGACGAGCTGACTTTTCGACCGGACTCGAGTCCGTCGAAAAGATTTGAAACATGTTTCATTTCTAGGTCCGTCAAACTTTTGGGGAAAAAAAGTCCGCTGGAGCCCACACATGATCAAATTTTCCGACGGACTCCGGTCCGCCGAACCAAGTATGCCGTAAAGTCCGGTCGTGTGTACGCGGCATTAGATACACTAGTAGATTTAGATGGACTTCACTAATAAATGAAGCTGAACTCCAGCTAACACTTTAAGGCTGGGTTCACACTGAAGCATGGAGCGGCTCACAGCAGGGTCCGGTGTGTCCCTGTTCACCATCTCAGGTCCGATTTCAGTCTGAATTTTGGGCGGAATTCGGACCTGAAACGGACCAGAAGATGCACAGGACTCCTGTGCAAATTCGCACCAGAGCCACTCTGGAGATGTGTGAACCGGCTCCATAGAGAGCCAGTCACAATCTCCTGACATGCAAATTGGATGCAGGGAAACCCGCATCCAATTCGCAGTAGTGTGAACCCAGCCTTAAAGTAGTTACAGCAATAGTTTTGTTTTCTCTTTGAGAAATAGATTTTTTATAAATGAATAAAAGCCGACCATTGTAAGTACCCTTGCCAGTGTTAAAGTGATACTAAAGTAAAATTTAAAAAAAATAAAACTTAACAAACATGTCATACTTATCTGCTCTGTGCAGTGTTTTTGCACAGAGTAGCCCCGATCCTCCTCTTCTCAGGTCCCCTGCCGGCGCTTCTGGCCCCTCCCTTGGAGAGCACTGAAATCTCCTTGTTCAGCTCCCCCCGCCCCTCCTATGTGTAAGTAACCCTGTGTCTATTAGGGGCACAGGGTGACCGAGATCCCTAGTCTGATCTGCACTAGTCAGACTCACTGTACAACCACACTGGAATATTGTGTATATATGTGTATATATGTGTATATATATATATATATATATATATATATATATATATATATTGTATATTGTCTCATATACTGTTGTAGACTCTTTACTAGATCGTTCACAGGTGTGGCTGTATCCCATTGTTCTGTTGTTTGTGTCTGCCTTGGGAGCAACCTATTATGGGATGTATATGTCTCTATGGATTAGCTGTGAGAGGGGGGGATTTCTCCAGCAGGCCCTCTCAAAGACAGTCTACTGATGAGAAGTTTGAATACACCTGTGTCATGCTACTTTTGGAGGTAAAGTCTACCCCGCCCTGTTTTATTATGCAAATAATGGAGGATTGTTCCCTGAGTGTATATCTGTGTGCCTTTGTTCGCATAAACATGTTCCAGCTTTGCAGCCAAACGAGTCTTGTTCTTGGTTGTAATATGTGGCTATAATATCTAATATCTATATTCAGACTGGAGAAAGCGGTATATGACAGAAGCACTCAAGCAGAGCATGGGACGTTCCGTTACAACCATCAAAGCAAATTTTTCTTTCACAGACCCCTTAGTATGATTTCCTTCTTTCCCTAATTGTTGAATCATCCTAATGACTATGAGGACTTAAAGTGGATGTAAACCCCATTCATGAAATTTGAGCTGGGCACATATATCTGCAGTTTTCTTATCTCTCATCAAAGCCCTATGTCCTGTGTCTTTCTGCTGCTCCGTTCTTCTGTTATCAGCATGATAACTTCTGACAAGTTCTCCGCAAACTGTGATAAAACTGGCTGAATTTTGTGTCAGGGTGGGTGCTATAAATAGATTAGCAGAGAGCTGGTCTATTCACAGCATAGCTCTGCATGTTTCTGCCTTTTTCTGCGGAGAGGGGGTGTGTGCTTTTCCCCCAATTAGCTGTCTCACAGTGTATGACAAGAATCCACACCCACAGGTGAGTCAGGAAGAGAAAATTCTAACAGGATGTGCACTTTCTAAACAGTATATAAAGTGCAAGACAGCACATATACGTGTAAAACTTATGTAGGAGGATTTGTTTCATCTCTGTGTATCATCTGAGGCTGTTCACTTCACTGGGTATATGTAAGGGTTTACATGCACTTTAAGGTTTCTGGCTATTACTCACAGTACTATGCACTACTATTTTTTTTTCGTTTTTATACACACGTGGAGAAATTACAATGCGTGAAAAGAGACAGCAAAACCCCTACTGAATCATTTTGGATTCCAGCTTAGAATATATGCTAAATGAAATTATTATAACGAAATATAATATAAACAAATAACTTGTAAATGCTTAGTGAATTCTTAAAATAATTAATTTGCATATTTAAAGTAAACTCCTTACAACCCTGAGTAACTTAGTTTGAGTAGATTGTAAAAAATCTCTAAATAGAGGTTGGTGAAAACTGTCATAGCAAACTATACATCCAGAGAGGGAGACAGGATAATTTTTGCATGGCAATAATCCCACACATACAAGTATCCATAGCTAAACAGGTAAAAAAATAAATAAAAATGTACAGTACCAGGCCAGCCTCGTGCATTACTATAAAAATAATTTACTGAGAAAAGTAAGTATTCCATTATACTCATGAAGGAAAGCAACTATAGGCAACTACTGGCACATAGAATCAATCCAGTAAAGATGCTGGAGCGACACCTATCATCAGGAAACTACGCTTATGTCTTTCTAGGGCAGTACCCCCTTCATTAGCGCTAGCTGAATAAATTATTTTTACAGTGATGAACAAGTCTGGTTCGCCCTCTTTTTTGTTCTTGTTCCAGTTATTCTGGCTAAGCATCTTGCCAATCTAAAGAGGGCAGCAAGGCCTACACGTTAGCAAGTTCTTTATGGATGAACTGTTTTCTAGATGACATTGGAAGAGTTCTACCATCAATGATTGTCTTTATTATCTATACGGGAGCTGAGGTTCCTACTTTCCTTTAACAGCAATTTTTTTCTTTTAGTGATATTCAGGTTAAAAATGTACAGTACACAAAAGGCAATAGTTCTTCCATACGAAGGCAACTTCCATGGTCTCTTTCAAATCTTCTAAATGCATTGTTTACACAGCACAGACTTACAAGTGGTATGCATTGTTTGGCAGCAGATGGCAGCAGACAAATAACTTTGACATAAAATAAGTTTAAGATAACTTACCCTGCACTGAGCTGAACAATTGTATCCTTGTGAAGTGACCTTGCACACTCAGCCTGTAGTACCAAACACTGGTGTCTAACGTCAAGTGAATTGCACACAGCTGAATTGTTCCAAATAGAAAGTAAGCACAACTCACAATTCCTGTATTACAACCAATTTCCACTGTTGAAAATCATGAAAATGCATATATTTGCCACACTGGCACACGTAATTCATGCTGTACCATTAAAAAAATTATACATATTGTGCTTGCCTTTCTTGTACTACTTGGAAAGCAGAGCTCCACACTAAAGGGGAAGTTCCGCTTTAAGGCCACCCCCCTTCTTCTCCAAATGGCACTTTTTTTTTAGGGGTGAGCGGGTACCTGGTTTTGACAGACAATCTTCCAATTGTGTTGTTGTGTTTCCACCCTGTCACAGGGGCTTCCACTGGGGACTACTGTGACAACAGTGAGGCCCAATAAGCCCCAAACTGATTGGCACGGAACAATGTGCACATTTATGGACAGTCCATTCAGTTACACAAATCATCAAATTTCCCAGTTGGCTTCAGATAAGTCTCTTATTAACACCTACTAACAAAAACCAGCCTAGCATTTACAGTTGAATAAATAGTCTTGGGGGGTTAAAAAGCCTGAAATGACTTCTAATTAGGCCCTCACAAAAACTGCCATCTCATAAGACCCCTAGCAAACACTTCACAAGCTAGGAAATACCCTGTCTAGAACTAGGGTTTTGTAATACCTCCATTGTCAGAGTTTGCTAGTAGCAACTGTAAAGAGTTGTTAAAACATTCCTTGGAATGGTATTCTTGTAAATGGTTGTAACTGCCCACTGCAAAGCCATTTGGAAGCAATCCACATTGGACCTGAAAGTGCCCTGTGTGCGTGAAATCCAGTCGCATGTAATACATTTTGATCAGATAAAATGTATTTGGAACAAATACTTATACAAATGTATATGAAAATACCAAGCAATATAATATCAAACATGAATAGGTTATACTGTACAGCAGGGATGTGCAGTCAGGGGAGGCAGGTGAGGCAGAGCCTCACTTGCCATGAACATAAAAAAAAAAAAAAAAAATTGTGGGGTATTTAGCCGAAGTCCTACCCCACCACTGGTCAAAATTCGGGTGCCACCTATGGTTCCGGAGATACGGTGCTCCTTGCACAGCCTGTCAGAAGCTACATACAGAGCGGCCAGTTTAAATACAAGCTAGCACACTCTGCAGCAGACTGAGAGGATGAGCTCACAGTGCCTCTCTGACTTCTTGTCAGAGGCTCTGAGCTCAGTGGACAGCTTGGAGCCTTGGACCAATAGTAAAGTACCATTGGTCCAAGCTGTCCAAAAAAAATGCTGCAGTGGAGGCTGTTCTCTCACTGCAGTGTCATAGAAGGGGACATGTGTCTGAAAGAGAAATACTTCCTTTACTCATAATCCCATGTTTACCCATCTCACACAGTTAAGAGGGGGGATCTGCTGCTGCTGAAAATGTACTGTACTAAATCATATATTATTATGCTATATGTTATAAACATAATAATTTATTATTTATCTATTTACTGTGAAATTACTGGTTTGAAGTTATAACTTCAAACTTCAGTAATTTATTCGTTAAGCCACCTGCTTGAGTACAGTTTTTGAAAATACAGTAAATTACCTTAAAAACAATATATAATAATTGGTTATATATTACTTACTTATGGTAATTAAGCACTTACCACCCAGGCCAATTCTGACACTTCTGGCCTGTGTGTATCTGGCTCTGATACTAGCCACTGCCAGTGCCTCACCAGCCACTGACCTCACCGCACGTCCCTGCTGTACAGAAGACTAATTAATTCCATTTAGTATCATAAGGGATTAGTACATTCAATGTGTATCATATTTCGTTTCTTTAAAATCATAATGTTTTTCTATTCAAAAATATATTTATATTTGGACTGGAAAACCTAGCCATCTGAAAACATGGATGCGTTTAAAAATCTGGCTGGGTGGAAGGGTCTCCTGAAATATCATATACACTGTTAGCCATCCTAACTCACACTCCTTAGCCTCTTTCAGTAAGTGAAATTGGCTTAAAGTGGAAGTAAACCCCCCTATCATTTTCAGCCAATGAAGCTGCCACCTTTGCCTCTGTTTAATCTTCAACTGCCATGGTCTGCAGATTTGATCCATTATGAACCATCCATTGGATGGTTTGACAGTTTGGTTGTGAGCACAGTCAATGTGCAGTTAGCATTCCCGGCATGCCGGGAATGTAACTGTTTTTTGAAACTGTTAAATCGATGGGTTTACTTCCACTTTAATGACATCTTCCAAAGGGTACACAAAAAGCTGCTGGAATTGGCAACTGGGGCTCTCAATGTTCCATTGAAACTAAGCACAATTGCTGAGAGTCATTATGAGGGCCAATACCTCTATAGGATTGGATTTACGCTGAAATGACTGGACTCTGCCAGAAGACCGGATGAACCTTGTTAAGTACTTTCTTCTTTTTGATCCCCTTTATTTTGCTGTTGTCTATTTTTGTAATATCTTTTTCTTGAAATATTTATCTGGCACCATCTTGCCTCATTGAAGAATGTTACCATAGTTTAAACCCTGTTACCTTCCTTTCTGCATGGCAGTAAATGTCACAGACCTTCAGGATCAGTATTGTTACAGTAGATACTGTGAACAGTGCATGTTAAAATATGTGGTGGCAGCTATTGTTTTTGTGTGTAAAATGGTTAAATGCAGAATTAACAAAACCCAGTGATGATCACTGACACTTAGATTGTAGTCCAGAAAACGTGAAAATCTCTGTGCAGAGTGGGGTTGAGCATGCCATTGTCGAGAACTACAAGTTGCCATTTCAATACATATTATGCATTTAGGCAAGTGCAGTTTTTTCTCCAACCTGTAGGTGACTTTGTGCCATTGCAGTGGAGTCTGTTGAGAGAATTGTCCCCTACTGGACTCTATCTGGATCTCACAGAAGCCACCTGTCCGATTGGATGCTGGAATGATGGGCTTTACCAAAAAGCTGTAATTTTGTTTTGTGTGTCCACAGCACATTCTCCCAAAAGCATTTTGGCTTCCTCAGGTAAGTTTTGGCAAACTCCAATCTTGCTTTTTTATGTTTTTGTGTCAGCAGTGGGGTCCTACTGGGTCTCCTACCTTTCTGTCTCTTTCATGCAGATGGTGACGTATAGTGCGAGTTGACAAAGTTGTACCCTGTGCCTGAAGGTCAGCTTGAATTTGTCTGGCAGTTGATCGAGGTTATTTATCCACCATTCGAACAATCCTTTGTTGCAATCTTTGACCACTTTTTCTCTTTCGTCCATGTCCATGGAGATTAGTTACAGTGCCATGGGCTATAAACATCTTGACTATGTTGTGCACGGTGGACACAGGAACATTAAGACCTCTGGAGATGGACTTGTAACCTAGAGATTGTCCATGCTTTCCACAATTTTTGTTCTCACATCCTCAGACAATTCTTTGCTGCTCTTTCTCCTCTCCGTGCTCTGTGTGGCACACAGAGACACACAACAGAAAGATTGAGTCACTTTTTCACCATTTTAACTGGTGGTTGGTGTGATTTCTATATTGTCAGCACCTGTTAAGTGATACAGGTGAGTTTAATTACACATTACAGGAGCATCACAATATGCCAATAATTTTGTCCAGTCCATTTTTGGAGTTTTGCGTGGAATGTGTCAGATTTGGCTTTTTGCTTCTCCATTTTTTTGTGTCATACCAATATAAACAAAAGAAATAAACATGAGAATGCCTAAACATTTGTAATTGCAACAATTTTCTGGGTGAAGTGGTGCATTATCTGACAGAAATGCAAGGCTGCCAATATTTTGACTGTAAATTTATTTACAAGTAAGTATTTGAATTTGACTTGGCATAAGCCACATGCAGTGCCTATACAGCAGAGATCAGAAAAGGGGAATAAGTCAGCCAATTATAATTCAGTCTATGGAGCAATGTGAAAGGGGCAGAGAGCAGAGTGACAAAGAGGTGAGATCAGTCACCTGCTCCTAATTTAACCTCTTGACGGCACCTCCCTGCCCTTTAACCTCCCTGGTAGTATGATTATGTCGGATTTTATGTGCTGAAAGTGGTACAATTATTTTGCATGGAAATTTGGCATTTTATATTGTAGGCCTGTAATTTTTAGGAATAACTCACTTAAATCTGTCCAAACCAGAGTCTAGTAGACATATCCCGGGTATGATAAAGTTTGAAACACAAAATCATAAATTATAATATAATAAATAACTATAAATAATAACAAATAATATATAATAATAATACATTTTATTCAATAAAATGTAGTCAATAATATAATCAAATCAAAAACACTGAATTTTTTGGGGGCCAAACAGGGTGCAATATTACTAGTCATATTGCTTCAGTAAGGTAAATTTTGAAACATGGGACTGCACAAAGTCCAACGTCACAGTCAGGACAATAAAACCTGGTTTCTTTTTGGATTTTCCTTCCAGTGTCATCACGCTTTGAGCAACAAACTACGCAAATCCTTGTGGGTGCTGACTTTTTTTCAGTTGGTGGGATGTGGTCCATCAAGTGATGACCAGTCAGGAGTTCTGGGTTGACAGCACCAGCAGAACAATGTCCAGCTCTGTTTGCAGCCGTTGGTGTTTGGTGGTTCAGAAAAATACGTTCTGCAACTTTCCAAAGTCAGCATGAACCACAGGCTTGTCACTCTTTTTTTTAGTGAATGAAGGCATTCCATAGGCATTGCTCAAGAAGATGCCTGAAGATCTTATAATATTTTTTTTGTTGTTTTCTAATGGCTGGATAAAATGTCATTGCCTGGTCGGCTCTGTCAACACCTCCCATGGTGTTGTAGTCTATAACCACTTGTGGTTTCATGATGTCTTTCCCACCATTTGTGTGTACCATGACAGCGGAGGTGTTATGGATTGTACTCATTAGGCACACACCTTTTTTGTTACCAGATCGCAGTGCCATTATTTTGCCTTTCTGCCAGGCAACCATTTCTCCCGTCTTGAGCTTCTTATTGCCAAAGGTTGGCGGCATGTCACGCCGGTTAGCCCTAACAGTTCCATAGGCATCCGTTTTGTTCTGTAGAAGGAACTCATAGAGTTCAGGAGATGTGTAAAAATTGTCTGTAGTTATACAATAGCCCTGATTCAGCAATGGCTCAATTAATTAAAGAACTGAAGAGGTTGCCATTCCATAATGAATGTGTTTTGAATTTGGTTCCTTTATTGATGTATAGGACAGAATTCCAAATATAACCAGTGCTTGCTTCACATAGCATGAAAGATTTTATGTCAAATCGTGCCCTCTTTGACGCTATATATTGTATCCAGCTGAGCCTTCCCTTGTAGGCCATTATACTTTGGTCTATGCTGATGTCTCTATCTGGTACATAGCTCTGTTGGAAATTTTTCATAATCTGATATACCTCCCTAATCTTCTTGAGGGGGCTGGATGAGTATTTTTGTCAAATGCTTCATTCTTTTCAAAGTGCAAATATTTCATTATCAGGGAAAATTTGTACTCCGACGTGACCGTGCCAAAGAATGGAGTGGCTAGTAATTTATTGGTTGTCCAATAAGACTACGTGACCGCCCTGATTGGCTGTCACGTGACCCGAAAACTCACAATTGCAAGGACCGATCAAGAGCTTTCGGTCAGGTGACAGTAATGCCCCGTACACACGGTCGGATTTTCCGATGGAAAATGTCCGATCGGAGCGTGTTGTCAGAAATTCCGACCGTGTGTGGGCTCCATCGGACATTTTCCATCGGATTTTCCGACACACAAAGTTTGAGAGCAGGATATAAAATTTTCCGACAACAAAATCCGATCGCGTCAATTCCGACCGTGTGTGGCCTGTTCCGACACACAAAGTGCCATGCATGCTCAGAAGAAATTCCAACACGGAACAGCTTGGTCTGGTAAAATTAGCGTTCGCAATGGATACAGCACTTTCGTCACGCTGCAATGTTAAAAATGGTTTAATACAGCGCACTCTCTTCTTCTTTATAATGTGACAAGAATTAAGTAGTTTTGCTGCTCATATTCACACACACTTCTCACAAACTTTTTTTTTTTTTCTTGGGATTCCCTCAATATATTGTTATTTGTCACATCTGACATAAATTTTTTTTTTTTTTTTTTTTTTTGATTTAAGGCCATTTTTTTTTTCGATTTTATGTTTGTATTTTTTCAAAGGCTGATCTTTGTTTAATGTTATTTTTAGTTTTACTCCAGACTATTTTTGTGTGTGTTTTGTGTGTCAAGTTACCACAACACCATTGATATCTTTTATTATTTAATCTCAAGGAGATTGTTTGTTGTTGGTGTCCCTTGTTAATTTCACATTGTATTTTTGAAATGTACCTGAATCCTCACAAACAAACTGTCCTTTTTGAAGTAAAACACACATAGGCAAGTATAATTCAAACCAAAAATCCTTTACTAAGGGCTCAGAACCAAACAAAGAGGGAGGCAACGCTGGATAAACAGGAGAAATTAGCGAAGCCTGGGACCCCCAGGGCAGACATCAATTCTTGAACATCAAAATTGGTGGCCTGAGGAGTCCTTATGTAAGGGAGGGCAGTCTGGTCCAGAAGTCCCAGAGATCCGGAAAGCAGCAGATGACATCTGTGTCCCCAGGCTGTGGTACCACAAGAGGCTGCATCTTTTGCCAGACCAGACCGGACCCAGGGTCATCACTTTCTGGTCTTCCTTCCTGGCTGTGGCTCTGCTGTTGGAGATGTGGCAGGAGGAGGAGTAGGACCTGGAGGAGGAGGAGGACTAGGAGGACCTGGAGGAGAAGGAGGAGGAGGAGGAGGACCTGCAGGAGGAGGAGGACCATGTGTGAGTTCACAAAGGTGTGTATCAGATGTAATTTGGGCCCTCATCCCCTTATTAAGAGCCTCCAATATTAACGACTCACACATGAGTTGTCCCTCCTCCATCCTCTGCATTTTAGAGGCAATGATGGCAGCGAAGTCATCCTCCATGGTGTGTGGTGCTCCCAGGGCCTCTGTAGCCCTCCAAAAGAGGCCTATGGCAGCCTCCTCTAGGGCACTCCTCCTCCTGCCACTTTCTCTTTCCAGGTGTAGGGGAGGGACCTGCAGATCAGGCAGCCGGCTCGGCCCGGCCACCTCCTGGCTGAGACTTCCCTGTGTATGAAAAAGGGACATGGTTTTAGTTTTTGCATCATCAATCACAATCAGAAATTAGTACTCTAAACTAAAATCTAGTTAACATCATTGATTGGACAACCTGAACTATTTAAAGGAATGCTATACCTGGCTCAATCTGGGCTCCTCCACATGTTGCTGCCTGGAAGGCCCAGGTTGGGCGTCAGAAGCCTCAGCCGGGGGGGAAGGAAGCGTGCAAGGAAGACTGGAGAGTGATGACCTGGGTTCAGTCTGGCCTGCCAGAAAATGCAGCCTGTCATAGTACCACATGCTGGGGACATAGATGTTGCTCCGGATCTCTGTGAATCCTGGACTTTCTGGTGCTCCCTTACATATGTGCTCCTCAGGCCACCAATTAGGATCTTCAAATATGTGATGTCTGCCGTGGGGATCACCTGCTTCACAATTTCCAACAATTGATCCAGCGCTGCCTTCCTCTTTGTTTGGTTCCTGTAATGTGGGTGGTTGATCTCCCACAGACAGGGCAGCTCCCTGAACATGTCAATGAATATTGCCATGAAGTCATTATCTTGTAAGATATCCATTTTCACTGCAAGACACAACACAAGACAAACCCTAATGTCAGGCCAAACTCTACTAATCTTGTTACAATATAGGCCTCAATGTAGAAGCAGTATAGGCACAAGTATGTCTCTTACCTTCGTTCTTACGATCGGCGCCTCCAATGCTCCTTCCTCCTCTCACAGATTGTATGTAATACGCATGTGTGGTACGCTTTATACACACTGCGCATGCATGTAACTCCACCCGCCCCTGACGTTCTTTCTAGTCTATTCCCCGCCCCTTTTCATTCTGCGCAGTGGGGGAAGAGCACATGCCGCATACACAGCAGGTGCTTGCTAATTACAGGAACGAGGAGGAGGAGGAGGAGGAAAGCCCGGATCCGGACACGTCCCGATCCAGAAGGAGAAGATTTAAGGCCACAAATATGTCCTTTGGGGAGATGTTGGAGATGGTGGACATCCTGAAGAAGGCTGACTATGATGGAAAGTATGGACCTTACCACAACCCCAATATCAGAAAGGCCAAGATCATTGCGAAAGTGGTCAAAAGTCTGCACCGGAATTTCGGGGTACAACGATCGAAAGATCAGCTCAGGAAGCGGTGGTCGGACCTGAAATTAAGAGAGCCCGAGCAGTACAGAAAGATCCAGAGAGTGCTGCAAAAAAGTAAGTAGTTGTGCTGTGTTCCTATTCTTTTTGTCTTTATTACGTTCGTGCTGCTCCATGTGCTTTTCTTAATTGTTATACAGTTTAAAATGGCAATTTTAATGTTCATGGGACCATTATTCGTTCGTATCAAACATTTTTATTTCGGCCTCTAAAACACCATTGTTTAGGCCATATGCATGTTCCTACATTTTTTAGGGCCTACTTGTATGAAAAATATTTGGTTGTGTAGATGGCTTGGTTACTAGAATGAAATGCAAACTAGATTCTGTGTAAGGAGAGGACACTGAGCAGCTGTTTTCACATCTGGACACTGGAGCACTAGTGTGGGACACAAGAACACCATTTTTATTAGGGGGGGCACACAGGTGCTCCAGTGTATACTATAGGGGGGTCTCCATCTGTGAAGCTTGTACAAAACAGGTAAAGTATTGCAGGTTGACAAAGAAAAAGCTACATCTTGGAACTCTGCTAAAATTGACAATTGTACCCCACTTCCAAGCAAGGTTTCCTATTTATAGTTCTGCCATCAAATATCTGTGTGCTAATTATACCATTTTTGTTTTACATAGGGGAGAAAAGACTCAGAGGACACCCCTCATCCGAGGAGACCAGAGACCCCCCACCTCTGCAAGAAGGGGAAATACCCCAAACACAAGCTGAGCAGGAGGAGGAAGAAGATGTGGTGGAAATTGGCACCACAACAGGTGAGTGTCTGCGACCACAGACTCAGGTAAGAGATGGATGCTGGCAGATTTTTGATACCTGTTTTTGTTTGGTTACTCTCTTTTTAGGTGATCGTGATGTTATGGATCGAGATCCTTTCACATCAGAAAGTGCCCAGATCCTGATCGGGGAGATCATGGGGTGTAATTTACAATTGGAAAACCTCAAGAAAAAAATCAATGATGTTATTCAAAAAAATAATAACATCATTGATGTTTTGGGGCGAATTTAAAACCCCACAAAATCACTTTCTTTTTTGTGTGCTACAATCTTTAAAATTTTTGAGCGATGTTTCGAAAATCCAGATTTGGAGGATGCACACAGTGTGCCAACATGTGCTATCTGCCATCACGGGAGATCAATGGACGCGTTTTGGGGGTGCAACCCCTTCCTCAATAATAAAGTAGCGGTGAGGAAGGGGTTGCTCCCAAAAAACACGTCCCTTGATCCCCCGTGATGGCAGCTAGCACATGTTGACATTCGTAAATTGGTGTGCATCTTCCAAATTTGGCTTTTCAAGGGGTGACTTCACCCCATCTGAACGCAATATCAAACATAGTTCCTAAATACTCATGTCTGATATTGCCTTCAAGTTTTACCATATGTGAACTTTGTAAGTTCAAGATTTTTGTCTTTCTTGTTGGTTTTACACAGGCCTGTTTTATCGTAAATGGACATTTCTATTTTTGATAATGCCACCCCAAAAATTGTTATACAACAAACATGTTGGTTTGTTTTAAAAACCTTTTCGAAATGCACATGTGATTGTGCAGGTATTAAAAAGATTGTTAATCAAGAATGTGTGGATTATTGTCTCAACGCTACAACACTTTTGTGGTGATGTAATTGCTGTTTTCTGAGAAAATGTTGGTTATTTCCTAAGGGCAAATCCTCTTTGCACTATAAGTGCAGTTTCAGTGCAGTTTCAAGTGCACTTGTAGTATAAAAAGTGTCTACGCCTTTAGTAAATAACACCCAACAGTGCTTTGTATAAGGTTACACAATCACGCCATTTTCAGGACTCCCCACATTGCTGTCAGGGTCAGCTAAAACAAACACAAGCAGTAAATGTCACCAAAGATTAGCTTTTTTTTTTATTTGATAAATGCTTCACAAATTGTCTGGCATATTGATGGCCCCCCTACCCGCAAAGAACTCAAGGTATCTTAACCGCACATCACGGGCACTCAGGGAGGGCAAGCCAGGACGGCCACTTTCAAGCGCCGTCCGGGTTGGATCATGTAGAATTCCGGCCTCAGGCCCAACTGAGCCAGCATAGTTGGCAGAATGTTGGCGTAAAAAGTTATGGAGAACACAGCACACCAGGATTAGATGATTAAGTTTATACTCCGCCATATAGATGGGTGTCAGAAATAGGCGGAACCGGCTGGCCAGGATTCCAAATGTGTTCTCCACCACTCTTCTGGCTCTGGCCAGCCGGTAATTAAAAACCCTCTGTTCCGGGGTGAGGGTCCTCATCAGGAATGGCCGCATAAGATGGTCCCCCAGCGCAAATGCTTCATCCGCAACGAAGACGAATGGGAGTCTTTCCACATTGTCCTCTGGAGGTGGCAAGTCCAAGCTGCCATTCTGGGGATGCCTGTAGAACTCCGTCTGGGCGATGACTCCACCATCGGACATCCGGCCATTCTTCCCCACGTCCACATACAAGAATTAGTAATTAGCCGACACCACCGCCAACATCACAATACTATTGAACCCCTTATAGTTGAAATAGTACAACCCCGAGTTGGGTGGTGGGACGATGTGGACGTGTTTCCCATCAATTGCCCCTCCGCAGTTAGGAAAGTCCCACCACTTGGCAAAGTGGGAGGCCACAGTCTGCCATTCCTGTGGCGTGGAAGGAAACTGTTGAGGAAAACAAAAATAAATTACTATTTTTGCACATAAACATGGCAAGCAGATTAGGCACAAACATTCTTGGCCAACCTCCAGATAGCATTTATTAAGGGGAAATTAACACCAAAGTATAAGGTACACCTAACATATTCAACCCCCCCCTATCATGGGCCATTTCTAACATTATAGGGGGGGTGGAATCTTGGACAGGTAACCCTCTTCACTTAATTGAGAGATGAATGCCTAAATACAGGGTATTACTTGGAACAGCCCCTCCTTAGTTACACTATTGGCAGCCCACTGGACAGGTAAGAAGTGTCATAATACAAAGATATAAATACACACTGTACACATTTGAGGACATTTGGACATTCTGATATTACCTATCAAGATAATAATAGAATACAAAAACTTTAAACAGTACCATTGGAAAGTATACAGGCAGGCCCTTGCACTACATGCTTTGGGGAATTCATCCATACATCTGACCACAAAAGAGATGGGTATAGCGTGTATGGGTTTGGCAAAGTCAGCAGATAGATGATTGAGGATAGATAGAGAATTGGTACCAGCTGACTTAGCAGTTGGGGGGAGGGAGGGTTTAGAAAAATGATTTGGGGACACTACAAAAAAAAAGCCTCTGGCACTCTGCCTGAATTTAAAGCACAAATCACATTTCTAAACATTTTAGGGGGTTTTTGGGGTAAAGCACTACTATGGAGCTGATAAAATACATTGTTAAGTGACTACATGAGGTGAATATAGGGCAGGAGAGCATGTTGGGGAGGTAAGTGAAGGCAGATATGTATGAAGGACAACAAAAATAATTACATAAAAATCCAGCATGCATGAGGACAAAGGGGACATTCACAGCATATTACAATCATGGTAATTAGGGAATGAGGAAAGAAATACAAGATATTAGCAAACATTAAATACAATAAAATGTGATATTAAAGGATAAAAATCTTACCTTAATATACTCCTTCTGCAGGACCTGGATGATGGCAGAACAGGTCTCTGGGATGATGATCCCCAGAGCCTGGGGGGAGATGCCTGTCGAGAACTTGAGGTCCTGCAGGCTTCTCCCTGTCACCAAGTACCGCAGGGTAGCGACCAGCCTCTGCTCCGGAGTGATGGCTTGCCTCATGCAGGTATCCTGCCTGCTGATATAGGGGGTCAGCGAAGCCAGCAGACAGTGAAATACGGGGTCCGTCATCCTGAGAAAGTTCCTGAAATCATCAGGATTATTCTCACGGATCTCACGGAGCAAAGGCATATGAGAGAACTGGTCACGCTGAAGCAACCAATTCTTGGTCCATGAACTCCTCCCCACCCTGTTCATGGACTGGACTTGTGTCAAGGTCAGGACCCCAACACCAAGCCCCCGCACAGCACGAACTCTACGAGGAGTACGTATACGAAACATGGCTAGAAAACGGTCGGCTGCTCAGAACGAAGTAACAGAACGCACTGAAGAACAGCAAGGCCTGTGAAGAGCGACCTGAAAAACAGTAACGAACGAACAAGAATACAATGACTAATTAAAGTCACGTGGAACTTGCTTGCACGCACTGAAGAGCAGATACAAACCCACAAGCACAAACTGAACGGCAGAAAACAATCTGAAAGCCACGAGTCTGAAAAAGCGCGAATCGTCTCTCACCAAACTTTTACTAACACGAGATTAGCAAAAGGAGCCCAAAGGGTGCCGCGCTTGGTTCTGAACTGGCCTTTTCTAGTCTCGTCGTACGTGGTTGACGTCACCGCGTTGTTGGCGATCCGACAACTTTGTGCGACCATGTGTATGCAAAGCAAGTTTGAGCCAACATCCGCCGGAAAAAATCCTAGGATTTTGTTGTCGGAATGTGTCGGACTGTGCTGTGAGGGTGCTGGGTGGAAAGAAATGCAAATGCTTAGGCAGGCAAAATAACAATATTATATGTATTTCCTTTGTGTATTTAGCATTAAAAACCAAATCTCATTCAGGGTTTACATCTCATTTAAAGCAGCAATATAGAAGCAAGAATAATGAGCTTGTAAAATGTTAAACTGGAAATCAATAATCTTTCCTAGGAAGAAATGTGTCAGCATCACCTTCTTTTATTATTTCCAAGTAGCTAATATTCCAAAAATAATTTGAAGACAGAACAATAATTAAATTAATCACTGCATTTTGATTTACAATTGCAACTGTCAGCTAGTGTTCCCCAATGTGAAAAGTGATATATATGTTGTATGTTATATTTTATACAGTGTTGACATTATCTAAACTTTCCTGGCTTATGTCAGAGGAGATGATACATTGTTTAGATGTACACCTTTTTTCGCTGAGCTACTGTAACATTTTCACCTTTGTAAAGGATTTGTTTTTCATGAAATTCAACCTTCTGCTCTTGACCCCTTTCACACTGAGGCAGTTTTCAGGCATTTTACCGCAAAAAATAGCCCTGGAAAAGTGCCTGAAAACTGCCTCCCATTCATTTTAGTGTGACTTTTCACACTGGTGCGGTGTGCTTGCGAGTCATTAGGAAAAGTCCTGCAAGCAGCATCTTTGGGGCGGTTTGGGAGTGCTTTATACAGCGCTCCCAAAACACCCTGCCCATTGAAATTAATGGCCAGTGCTTCGGTAGCACTGGAACACAGGCATTTTTTAACCCCTTCTTCGGCTGCTAGTGGGGGTTAAAAGCTTCCTGCTAGCGGCTGAAAAACGCCAATTAAACAGCTAAAACGAGCTGCGCTTTACCGCTAACGCACGGCGTGAAAGTTTGTCCAATCAGCTGTGAGCTGGATCATTCAATGCACTGCAGCATATGTAAACAAAGAGGCGGGATGCTGGTGACATCAGTGCCCTTATTTAGACACATGCTGAAATCTAGCTAGTGACATTGAACTCCTGCTCTCCATACTTTTTCTAGTTCAGATATTTAGTACTAAAGCCATTGCATCAGAGTAACAGCTACAGCTAATGATAAATGTTTTCCCAGGGAGCCTTGGAAGCATCTTCTCCAGCATTTACTCAGGTATATCCCTACAATCACTGCCAACCACATAATCTTGACCAGGTTTCACAGGATGCTACTAGTGACCTTCTTGTCTCCCAGGAGAAGCAGTTGTCACCTAGGTTGCACAGGTGAGGGAGGTTGGTAATAGTACATTGCTAAGGGAAAGTTGTAACTTAGAATCTTCCTGGATTATACAAAAATCCTGCTGAAATAAACTGTGCTAGCAGTTAGTTTAGGTTTCATGCATCTAACAGTATGTGGCCTACATCTTTTATCCAATGTTTTAAAGAGAGACGCTATCAATAAAACAAAAAATCTTCATAGTCATGCCTTAATCACCCCAAGACCAGCCATTGTAAACTAATGGCCAGTTGGGGCACCGGGTGGGAAACCTCCTTGTTGGTAAAGCTCATGTGCACTAGACATGCTCACAATGCCTATGGTTGCTCTGTCTTTAGACAGAGCAGATCACAGGCAATTTCAAAATAGCCAATCACAGTGAACACAAGTACACAGTGTCTTATGCAGACAGTGTCATTGTGAGAGGCTAGGTTCACATCTATGCAGCTGCGCTTTTTTTTTTTTTTTTTTTTTAACTCTTTATTTTCCATTTTATAAAATGACAATATATTCCTTTACAGGGCTATAGCTTCAACTTAACCCTAAAGAAAAAAAAAAAAAAAAAAAAAAACATGGTACAAAAACGCTATATCTCCTCCACCCCCCCCCATCCCACCCTCCCCAAAACCCCCCCCCCCCCCCCCTACAGGACCGTGCTAGTCAAAAAGGTACATGCATCTGTATGCTATCAAATTATGGTAAATTGACGATCTCCCTCAAGTAATCCCACGTCCCTTTGAACTTGGTCCAGGCTGCCCATTTCCCTAATTGCTCCATTCCCTCTTCCTCCCTGTCTAATTTTTCGATGTTGTAAATTTCGTTGAGACTGATCAGCCAGTCACGAGTGCTAGGCCTCGTGGCATTCGTCCAGTTCAAGGATATCTGCCTCTTGGCTTCGTCCAGCATAGTGGGGACTAGGGAGGACCTATAGTTTTTTACCGAGTCCGAGGTTTTGTGGAAAAGACAGACCCATGGGTCCGCGTCAATTGCTATTCCAGTAATTAATTTTATTAACTTTAGTACTTTTTCCCAGAAGGTTTTTATAACAGGGCACCCCCACCAGATATGGGCCATTGTTCCTAGAACTAGGCATCCTCTCCAACAAGTGTTTGGTTTAGTCCCATCCATTTTACTGACCCTATCTGGGGTGGCGTACCATCTCGCAAGACATTTAAAATGGCCTTCTATTCTTCTAGTGTCTTTAGCTACATAGTGGGCCATCTTCAAGATCTTTTCTATCCCATCTTCGCTACAGTGAGACCCCAGTTCCTGTTCCCACTTTTTAATGTAGGGGGGTATCTCCAGTTCCTCCTCAGTGCCCAAGATCCTATAAATTTGCGTTATATCCCTTCCTGTTTGTTCCTTTATACAGAGCTGCTCGAATGGTCTAAGTTCTTCCATACTCCTAAGAGGTTTAGGAAGTCTCTCTATGAAATGGGAGAGCTGGAGGTACCTCCATTTGTTCATTATCCAAAGGTTAGATTCTGTACTTAATTCTAAACATGTGCGGATTTGCCCCTTGTGTAGAAAGTGTTTCAGTTGTACCAAGTCACTCTTCAACCAACTCCCTCCCACCTCCCTCCTCCCTGGCTCAAAAAAGATATTGTCCTTCATGTGAATCAAAGGTGAGTTATATGACCATTTGTTCTTACAGTGTATCCTATCCCAGTGTTTAAATGTGTTTTGCGTTAAATGTGATGTGTGGGTGCTCAGTGATCTGAATTTTGGGGGGTTCCAAAGTGCCTGTCCTAAATTTGTGTCGCTCAAAAAGTGTTCTATGTGCACCCAGCGTCTATCTGTGTCTTTTTTGTTCCATTCCGTGATCCTAGATAGCACTACAGCGCTATAGTATCTGCTAAAATCCGGCAGGGCGATACCCCCTTTTTTCTTCCCCCTACTAAGCACTGTATAGGCAATGCGTGGTTTTTTACCCCCCCATACTACCCCGCTTATTAGCCTCCTAAGAGCCTTCAAGAAGTACCCAGGTAAGGGAATGGGCAGCATTTGAAATTTGAACAGGATCTTGGGTGTTAAACTCATTTTTATCGCATTGACTCGCCCAAACCACGAAAGAGGTCTGGTCTGGAGTCTTCTCGCTTCTCGTCTGATAACATCTAGCATAGGTAAAAAGTTTTTTACAAATAATCTGTTGAAGGAGTTGGCCAATTTAATCCCTAAATAGTCCATCTCCTCTTTCCAAGGAAAGGGGAAAACTGCGGCTAAATGACGTTCTTCTTGCTTATTTATATTTATATTTAAACATTCGGACTTACTAGAATTAACTTTGAAATTCGAAACTTCTCCATACTTTCCGATAATGTGGAGTAGGTTGGGGAGAGTTATTCTAGGGTTGGTAACAAAGAACACAATGTCGTCGGCGAAAGCCGCTAGTTTATGCTCCTCCGTTCCGACCCTTACTCCTCCACAGTCCACGCTTTTGCGGATGGTGGCTAGCAGTGGTTCAAGGGTCAGGACGAACAAGAGAGGGGACAGGGGACAACCCTGTCTCGTTCCATTGAGCATCTTAAAGGGCCCAGAAGTAGTCCCGTTTACTCTCACCATCCCTGTCGGGCGGCTATATAGAGCCTTAACCCAAGAGACGAACCTCTGGCCAAACCCTAGGGCCTCTAAGGTGCTCATCATGAACCCCCAGTCTACCCTGTCAAAAGCTTTTTCAGCATCAATTGACAGGAATAGAGCTGGGGGTCCACCTTGCTTACATACTTCTGATAGAAGCACCGCCCTAATCCCATTGTCCCTACACTGTCTCCCTTTAACAAAGCCTGTCTGGTCCGGATGCACAAGATTTGTCATCTTCTCTTTAAGCCTATTTGCTAGGACTTTTGCGTAAAGTTTGACATCTGCATTCAGAAGGGAAATTGGTCTATAACTAGAACACATCCTGACGTCCTTCCCTTCCTTCTGAATAAGTGTAATTGTAGCAGTCAGGGCCTCTACTGTCAGTTCACCTCCTGCTCCCAGCCCATTCCAAAAATGACAAAGCCTCGGGACCAAGATATGTTTCATTTTTTTTAAATAGAGAGTGGTGAAACCGTCCGGTCCTGGGCTTTTCCCCTTCGGGGACTCCCTTAATGCTGCCAAGATTTCCTCTTCTACCAAGGGTTTGTCCAGTAGTAAACTATCCTCTGCTGACAGACCCCTTAGTCCCGCCTCTTTCAGGAAATCCTTACCCCTGTCTGAGTGGGATGGGTCTTCTGCTCCCCGATGCCCTATCGAATATAAGTCTCTGTAGTACTTCTGGAATTCATCTGCTATGTCGCTGTTCGAAACTTTCACTGCCCCATCTTTGCTAAGTATTTTCTCTACGTAGTTCCTGCTTTTTTTTTTCCTAATTATCCTGGCCAAATGTTTACTGGGCTTATTAGCCCAGAAGTAATTGTTCCTAGTTATAACATTTATGGCTCTCTTGGCCTCTAGATCCATCATGTCTCTTAACTCCTCCCTCTTGGCGACCAGCGTAAGGTAACTATCTAAATCCCGTCCCTTAGTATTTTTGTGTGTTTGTTCCAAGGAATGAATTTCCTCTATCAGTCTTCCCTTGGCTTCTCTTTTCCTTTTTTTCAGACCTGCCCCTATTGAGACTAGGATACCCCTCATATAGGCTTTATGTGTGTCCCATAATAAAGCTGGTGATACGTCCCCCGTGTCGTTTGCTTTAAAGAAAAAATCTGCTTCTTCTTGGAGTCTTTCCACTATCTCGGGATCTCTAAGTAGTTCCTCGTTCAATTTCCATGAGTAAGAACGCCCTTGCCCGTCTGGTATTTTAAACTGCAACACAATCGGGGCGTGGTCTGATAGGGTCGAAACTTCTATTTTTGTTTCTTTTATCCAATCTAGTAGGTTATGATCTATAAGAAAATAATCTAGTCTAGAGTAGGTCCCATGCACAGGGGAGAAGAACGTATAGTCCCTCTCGTTGGGATGTTGGATTCTCCAAACATCCATTAACTGACTTTGGTGTAGCTTGCGCCTGATAACCCTGAGTGACGCCTTCCCTATCCCCTGTGCACGGGACGTACCATCTAGTTCCGGGTCCAGACAGAAATTTAAATCCCCTCCCAAGATCACCTCGCCTTCTCCGAACTCAGACAGTTTTTTCAAGGTCTGCCCCAAAAAGACCGTAGGATTCCTGTTGGGGCAATAGACATTTACTAGGGTGATCAATTTAGGGCCAAGTTTGCCTTTTAATAGAATAAAGCGGCCGTCAGGGTCTACCAGCCTGTCTTTTAGGGAGAAATTTATGTCCTTTGATAGCCCGATGGCGACTCCCCTCGACCCCCTATCGGGGGAGTCCCCGTAGAACCACTGCGGGAACCTGGTTGAAAAAAGCCTAACTCTAGTATCCAGGGTCAGGTGAGTCTCTTGCAGGAAGATTATGTCCCCCCTCAGTCGTTCCAGCTCTTTTAAAATTTTATGTCTTTTGCAGGGAGAGTTTAAGCCCTTTACGTTGTATGAAACAATTTTAATTTCTAGCATAGGTGGGGATTGACTCGTCTAAGAAATCCTCCCTCGATCCCAGCACGTCCTGCAGTGCCCTCCACCATACCCCCCCCCCCCCCTCCCCCACCACCCCCCAAAGCCCCCCCCCTCCCCCACCTCCCCCCCCCCCCCCCCACCCGAGGCGAAAATATCACCCAGAGTCCACCAGATTGGAACTTCACGTGTTCCGATCATGTGAAACTCCCTCCTCAGGGTAGAGCTCCAGCGAGAGCTCCGGCTTCTACACTCCTTCCCAATGGAAGGGAGTATATAAGAGGTAACTTATCTCCTTAGTGCGGTGGGTCCGCCCCCCAGCCCCCTCCACCCCCCCGTGCCCCCCCCCCAGGTCAGCAGGTCACCACCTTCCTCGGCGCCCCACTTTTCAACAATTTAATTTAATTTAAAGCCTGCGACCCACCCCCGCACCAGTGCCCAAAAAGAAAGACGGAATGTCCCAGGGCTAGGGCCAGGGGGGGGGGGGGGGGGGGGGGGACAGGGAGAAGCGAAGAGAAAGAAAAAAAAAAAAAAAAAAAAAAAAAAAAATCTCTCCACTGTCTCACCGATCCCCCCCCTCCCTCCCCCCAGACCAACTGCAATCAAGACACCTCAATGTTTTTAGTCCTCAGAGTCTCTCAATCTGTCTTGACCTGAGACAAATCTGGGGTGGGGATGCCCAGGTTGTCACAAAAGTCCCGAGCCTCCTCCAGGTATCTCATCCTATTTGATCTACCATTTTTTAGCACTATGAGAGATGTTGGGAACCCCCAACTATATTTAAGATTTGCTTTCTTTAGCTGCTCCAAGATTGGTCTCATCTGTCTTCTTCGGGCAAGAGTTCCTGCTGAAAGGTCAGCAAATATCTGTAGCTCTTTGTCTTCAAAGATTATGGGAGGGGCTCCCTTCAGATTCTTCCATATTTTCTCCTTATCCTCAAATTGGTGAAATTTAATGATCACATCTCTAGGAGGGTCCTGTTTTGTATGAGTAGGTCTTCTTACTCTGTGTACCCGGTCTATCAAGATAGGCTCGTCTTCTCGCTTTCCCAATATAGGGTTGAAGATTTTCTTCATCTTTTCCCTCAGGTCCTCGCCTTGTTGCTCTGGGATTGACCTAATGCGTAGGTTTTGTCGCCGACTTTGATTCTCCTGTTCTTCCATTTGAGATGCCATGTTGCGGTTTTCTATCCGCAGTTTGCTAAGTTGGTCTTTTAATTCGGAGATTTCTTTAGTGTGGCGCCCTGAGTCCTCTTCCATCTCCTCCACTCGGCGCAGGAGGTGGCACATATCCGCCCGGACATTGGATATTTCAGTTTTTATCACATTTTCTAACTTAGTGAACATTTCTATAAGGTCTGTTTTACTTGGCACAAGTGTCATTATCCTTTGTTCTTCCGCCAAACTCCAGACAGGTGCCCCCTCCAAGTCCAAATCTTCACGGACTTTTTCTCCCTGAGCCCCTTTTTGCTTCTGTTGCTCTTTCTTTTTTTCCTTTGACCCTGGTTGTTTTGTCTCCATACCTGGGCTTTTGATGCTTGCTTCTTTCAGGTATCTTTGGATGGAGCTGGTATTGAGACTATCTCTAGTGCTCTGAGGTTCAGTTGTACGCGTTGAGCGGCCTTTCATACTTTCACCTCTTATTGCTGTTTGCTGCTGCCTCTCACGCAGGCCTATATACCCTGGGCCTCTTATCCCCTCCAGGGGCTAGGGGTGTCCTGTAGTGAACCCTCACTTTATGGGTGAGTGATGGAGCCGTCCAGGCGTGGAGGTCAGGCGGGGTGGGAGGAAAGGGAGAAAAGGGAGTAGGGGTGGGGGAGGGGGGAAACACACCTCGCCCCTCAGTCTGCAACAGCCGGGGCCCGAAACATATGGTTAGTGAATAGTCCACAAGAAAATCTGTAGGGTTTTGTTAACAGTTCAGAATCAACGAAGAAGAGCAGAGGCAGCGACTAAAGAGCAAGCTTTTGGCCTAATTTTTACCGCCCATAGGGGGAGGTAATCAGTGCACAGACATGTTGAACGTATCTAAAGTCCTCTATTTTCCCTCTAGTGCCTGTTAACTCTTGTGACACTTGTGACCATAAGGAAAAACACCGTACATAAATCAGGGGGTTATCGGTAGACAAGCTGCATTGCTGGCTCCTAGTAACCAGGGTTTTTTTTTTTTTTTCCTTCCCCCTTCTTCCTTCCCCTTCTTCCCCTCTTTCCTCCTTTTCTTCTTCCCTCTCTCTCCTCTTCCCTTCCCCCTTCCTTTTTTGTTGATTATACCTCCTTTCGATAGCTCTGTTTCATTTAACCACTGTTTTCCAATTGTGAGGCATACGACTCAGGGTTCAGGGTATAAGCAAATATGTTGTTTCCTACCATTGCCGGTGGAGGGTCACAGGACTTCAGCCTAGTTTAGGAGCCGCAGCAGCTAAGTCAATCATGGTGTCAGTCACTTGAAGAAATCATCCACTTTGCCTTGCTACTTGGGTGTGTGGAGCCCGGATTGAGCTCCTACACACTTAGTAGGAGAAAGTCCGCGACCGCCGTTCTCTCGGTCTCCTCAGCGATGGAGGGGCAGGGGGGGGGGAGGAGGGCGGCAGGAGGCCAGGCAGACCAACACGGAAGGCGGCCACCGCACCTAGCCCGTTCCGTGCCTCAGCGGTCTCTCACACGGCGAGACATCCGGACGCTCTGTCTCAGCACCTCCGCCGGAGCTGACGCTGGGCTCCTCCCACGTGCGGACGTCACACACCCATCCCCCTCGACTCGCTGTGATGCAGCTGCGCTTGATGCATTTTTCAGGTACGTTTTACTGTGAGTTTTGTGCTTTTAAACCCTCATTTTTAATGTGTTTTTGCATGCTGTTTTCATGCATTTTGCATTATATATATATTTTTCTCTTTAAACACACTGTATATAGCTGGTTGCTAAGGAGGGGACCAGGAAGCCGGCCGCCACGTTCTTAACAACCGATGAGTCATCAGCTGCCAGCCGGATTCCCGCAAAAAAAATTGCCGGCAAAAATAAAAATCACAAAAAAAGGCATTGGGTCCACCCCCACAGGTCCACACCAAGCCCTTCGAGTCCCCCCTCCCCCCCAAAATCCATACCAGTCCCTTATCCGAGCATTCAGCCTGGCAGGTCAGGAAAGGGAGGGGACGAGCACCCCCCTCCTGAAACATACCAGGCCGCATGCCTTCAACATGGGGGATGGGTGCTTTGGGGCGGGCTCAGTGTCGCCACAAGGGGTGCGCTCTCCAGGTGACGTCAACGGATGGCCATGCCTCTTGTTTTTTTTAACATTTCACTACTTTTTCATACCATGTACCCAATACCCATTCACATGGGGGGGGGTGGGATCTGGGGGCCCACTTGTTAAAGGGTGCTTCCAGATTCCGATAAGCCCCCCCACCTGCATACCCCGACAACTACAGCCCAGGGTTGTCGGGAAGAGGCCCTTGCCCAACATGATGGATTTTGGGGGGGGGGGCTTGTTGTTTTTTCGTTTTTTTTTTTTTTTTTTACATTCAGCTGTCATTGAGGAACCCCACTGACAGCTAATGACTCACCAGTTGATAAGGATGCTGCGGCCTGCTTCCTGGCCCCCTCATTAGCAACCAGCTATATACAGTGTTTAAACAGAAACATAAAAATTGCAAAACGCTACTGCAAAAACGCTGCAAAATTCATTCTACAGCTACAGCTTTCTACAACTAATGATACTGGTGTTTCTATAATGTCCAGTATGCATGAGGCCTTAAAAGCTGTATATATTCTACGTGAGAGGGAAGAGCAGCTGCTACAACTAAAAGTAAATCTGACATATATATTTTTCTGGATGTATATTAGACAGCCCCTGCTCTACCTTGACTGTATGCTAAATTTCATGTTACTATCCTACAGAACTACTCATAGGTATAACACCTAAATGTTATGACAAGAATATAATTGTGCAATATCAAAAATGGATAAACATCTATCAATTGTAAATAATGACAAGGATATAGCGTTGCAATTACAAAATTGAATAAACATCTATCAATACAAATTTCCAGTGACTATAATTAAAAAAAGTGCATGAGTGATATTGGTGCAAACAGAGGGGGAGATTTACTAGAACTGTTGCACAGGGAATCTGGTGCATCTGTGCATAGTAACCAATCAGCCGGTGATGACTCCAAGGCTGCAGGAACAAAAGAATATGCAGTGGCTCCTCATAGAGTGAAATCTTTGGGCGATTTATTAGGAAACAGCAGCATACATAAAACTTTAAAAAACTGTCAATATGACAGAACTGGACGTCACCAGATATACCATCAGCCCTACTCTTGTGCGAGCTGTATCATTGCATAGCGTGCGTTCCACTCTCCGGGCCGAAAGTGAAGTGTGGGAAGGTCAGCTTTAATACACTTTAATGAATTTGTAAACACCAAAACACAATATATACCCCAATTTTTTTGTATAATATGAAATATGTTACATCGAGTAAATAGATACCGAACATTTCATGCTTTAACCTCCCTGGCGGTATGATTATGTCGGATTTTAGATGCTGAAAGAGGTACGATTATTTTGCATGGAAATTTGGCGTGTTTTATTGTAGACCTGTAATTCTTAGCAATAACACACTTATATCTGTCCAAACCAAAGTCTAGTAGACATCCCGGGTATGATAAAGTTTGAAACACAAAATCATAAATTATAATATAATAAATAACTATAAATAATTATACCAAATAATAATATAATAATAATAAAACATATTCAATAATGTAATCAAATCAAAAACACTGAAATTTACTCAGTTGCAGAATTGTCGCTGTCATTACTTTTCAGCATTTGATGACGGATCTCCCCACAAATCACTATCACTCAATTCTGCGAGTGATTCTAATTTATTATCGCTGTTTTCTAGCTGGTCTAAAACCACTTTTGATGTAAAGGGACGGTTTTGGTTGCTATGGACAATCTCCAGTTTCCAGGCAGAAAGAACAGTATATATAATATAAAACTGCATGCAGGACACTGGAGAAACCACTAGGGACAAAAGGGAGGTGAAATAATTACATACAGTAATGTAATCTGTAAGATTACAGTGGACTGTATATATTGTGTGTGTTTCACTTTTTGAATTTGGCGCCGTTCTCCGTCCCCGTGCGTTGCAACTTTCGCAGGGAACGGAGCCCGGCTCCATGATAGATGGAGTGGAGGACGAGCCGCTCACACTGCGGGGAGACATCGCAGGATCCAGGGGACAAGGTAAGTAAGATCTTCCTGGATCCTGTGATGCGATCCCCAGTCTGGCTCGGGGTTACCACTCTTGGTACTGAAATTCCACCCCGAGCCAGACTCGGGAATACCGCCAGGGGGGTTAAAATTGTGCAGGCTCATGGAATGATGCCAAACTACGGTACCTAAAAATCTCCATAGGTGACGCTTTAAAAATTTCTACAGGTTACAAGTCTAGAGTTATAGAGGATGTCCAGTGCTAGCATTATTGCTCTTGCTCAGACGTTCGCGGCGATACCTCAAATGTGTGGTGCGAACACCATTGACATATGTGGGGGCGTAACATACATATGCGTTCACAAATGCGCGCAAGCACTTGGGGACACTTTAAAAAAAAAAAGTTAAATTTGTTTTATGACATTTAAAAAAAAAATTACACTGTCCCTTTAAAAAAAAAAAAAATTTTATCACATCCCGTGCGATAACAATACAGCATGACAGGTCCTCTTTATGGAGAGATCTGGGGTCTAAAAGATCCTAAATGTTTCCTCTACCCTTAATAGCAAAAGATTAAAAAAAAAAATGTTGTTTTATCTTGTTGAAAAAAAAATGGCCTTGTTTACATTGGACGGAACTGGACGTCACGAGTAGTGGGGAGAGCGGTCAGATTCAAATTCTAAACCTGGACCTGTAGACCTGAACCATAACAAAGTAATGCATACATTTTTTTGAAAGACTATGCCTTCTTTTTGGCAAGACTGTTTAGCAAAAATGATTTTATCTTCTATTAAATATATAGACAAATAATGTAAAATCACACTAAAATTATGCTCCTAAGAGCCCATTCACACAGGGACGACTTGTCAGGCGACCTAGTCGCCTGACAAGTCGCCTCCCGTTCTGTGCTATGAAACCGTTCTAAGGGGAGCGACGCAAGTCGCTCCGACTTAGAAAAAGGTTCCTGTACGACTTCGGGGGCGACTTGGGGCGACTTGCATAGACTTCTATACAGAAGTCGTTTTGCAAGTCGCCCGGGCAGTCGTTTGCAGGTCGCCTCACCCCTGTGTGAATGGGGTCTTATACAAAGCATGACAGAATGATGTTCAAATGAAGGAAAGGTGTTATTTTCCAATTTTGCATCTTGTTATGCAACACTGAAAAAAAACTTAACAAACATAACAAATGAGAATTGAATAAAACAAATCTAAATAATAGCTCAGGGAAGAAGGAAAGGAAGGCGTTAAAAAGAGCTGATTAGGGTTAACTAGGGGTTAAATAGGATTACATTTTATTAAAAAAAAAAATGTAAGTTGTAAGGTTTTTTTTAAGTGATGTCATATGCAGATCAAAGGTCACACCTTTTAGCTACATATGAATAAAATAGTAAATACAATGGAACATTACATTGATCATTTTATCCAGTAGTCATTACAGAGCAATTACCAATTGTCAAAATGATCATTTCTGTTAATGGTGGTCGGGGCAGGAAGAGAGTAACTGAAGAGATGTGTCTTAAGCCTAGTACACACGATAAGATTATCGGACAAATGAGCGTCCGTTTTTTTTTTTTTTTTTTGGATGTTAATCTCCAAATCGAACAGGAATAGGATACTAAAGTACGAAAATTCTCGTATGACAGAATAAAAAATTGGAAGTAATGTAATGTACAGTATTGTAGTGTATTTGTATTGTATTTTCGGACGAAAATTGTGCTGATTAAATGAAAATCGCACGATCTGACATCGTACAAGAACATTTTTTGTGTTTGTCCCTTCAGAAAATTCGGACGGCAGCTGTGTACTAATGATCAGATTATCGTAAGATGGCTTCAAAAGCGGTATTTTTTGGACGATATCCTGATCATGTATACGGGGCTTTAAAGACTTTGTTAACAATTTTGAGGAGGTATCTCACTCAGAATCTTCAAATAGATAAAGTTGGAGTTTTACTACAAAATAAAACATTGAAGAAATACTATTTGCAATGACTTTTTTTTTTTCCTGATTATAAATGGTAAATAAAGCAGTATTGAACCCAAAAGCAAATACTTATTATATTGCAGCTTACAAATTCTTAGATGTGATGGCTGCATTCGTTTTCTTTTTTAGCCTTTCCTCCTTGTATTTTCACCTGATGATCCTGCCTGTAAATTTGTTGTTTTTCAACAGAACAAACTGTCTTGCAGATGTAGCAGTTACAAGGTGGAGAAAAAACCTTTATATCTGACAGGGTGCGTACAGTGATCAGCTTTTATTTATTGATGTAAAACCTTTATCCAAAAAGAAACAAAACTATTGCTGTAACTGCTGATAAAGTGTTACCTGGAATTTGACTTCAATTTGTTTATTGTGCTAGTCCATCTAACACTCTCCTCTCCCCAGACTGACAATGCTGCTGTCCAAATGTGTCTCTGTTGCTCCTCCAGCCAGAGTGCAGGCACTTTAATACAGGAGGTGTGTTACTGGCCAGACCTCCAGGTGAAAAAAGAGGAAATAAAGGACTAGAAAAAAAAACAAAAAAAAAAAACAAATGCAGCCATCACATCTAATGATTCGTAATCTGCAATATTTTACATTTATGATATATGTCACATCATAATAAAACTGAAGCACAGTATAACAATACAAACAGTAAATCTAGGCTTGCTTTGGTTGTTGAAAAATCAAGCCTTTGGCTCCATGCACACTGAAGCTGATAAACGGCCGTTTTTTGGAGTTTGGGCGTTTTTTTTAATAGCCCATAAACTCCCCCCTATGTTATCCTATGTGTCCATGCACACATGGACGTTTTTGGATGTTTTCTGAACGCCATAAAATCGCGTTCAGGAGTTGTTTGACCACAATAAAAGCCAAATGCTCATAAACGCCGGTAAACGTCGATAAATGCTCAAAAACCAGCATTTTATAACGTTTTTGATCCATTGAAAAAAAGAATAAAAAGTAAAAAAAAAAACATTAAAAAAATAATAAAACGCTAAAAACGCTAATGTGGAAAAACGCAAAAAAACTCTAATAAACGCTATTGCAAAAACGTTAAAAAATGTTGAAAGACTCACTGCAAAGTTACTGGCGTTTTTATAATGTTATTTTATCATCCAGTGTACATGGAGCCTTTACATAACCCTGATAGGCTGTTCTCACAACATGTACTGTCCAGTCAATAGGTGCATCAATAAAAATATAGTTTTCACTTTGGTGATTTTCATTATCTGCTGCATTTTCATTACATTCAGGGACCTCAGAGAGAAAATGTTCCTTTGAGATCCCAGTTTGGCACTAAATAGTGGCATCTCCTGGACTACATCTCCAGTAATGCTACCTTGCACGTTAAAGCGGAGGTCCACCCTAAAATAAAAAATTACATTAATATTCTCAAAAAAAAAATATAAAAAAATTTTGGGAAAAAAAACCTTTTTTGCTTACCAGAAACCCCTGTTGCTAGGCAGTCTTCCTAATCTGCCTCTTCCTATTCCGCGGCGCTGTGCCTTCACTTTCTCCTCTTCGGCGAGCTGCCCCTTTGTGTTCTGGACATGTGTGTGTCCCAGAAATCAACAGGGCCATTCACAAAGCGCTTGCGCGACTCGCGCATGCGCAATAGGAAACGGGCAGTGAAGCCGCAAGGCTCCACTGCCTGTTTCCCTTCGTTAAGATGGCGGCGCCGGCACCTGATCCGATGGATCGATCGGCCTCGGGGGGGGCCACATCGCGGGCTCCCTTGACAGGTAAGTGTCCTTATTAAAAGTCAGCAGCTACAGTGTTTGTAGCTGCTGACTTTAAAAAAACAAAAAACAAATTGCGGCTGGAACACCGCTTTAAGCCCCGTACACACTGGCAAAAATATTGTCTGGTATTATCTGGTTCAACAGAAACCGGGCGACATTTGGCCCGTGTGTACACCAGCTCATCAGGCTGTCCAACAGAAGCTGGCTGAACAGCAGGACGGGCATGCTGGAAAACCAGCATCTAATCAGCGCTGGCAGCCAATAGCTGTGAGTGATGACTGGTGTGTTCTGACGGGGAGGGGGAAGTCCCTCTGTCAGAACACAATAGCTCAGTGGGGGGATCGCTGTACTAACATCTTTTTTTTTTTTCCGCTCAGCACGCTGGGTTGAACAAAATAAAAAACTGATAGTGTGTACCAGGCATTAGGCTGAATTCTCCATGTATTACTTTGGCCATTCCAGTAAGGTCTATCTGGACAGACATTGGTGTTTCTAAAAGATATAACTCAGAGGGTTAATGCACCTATGACATCTACCCAAAACTATAAATCAAGAGGGGAACTAGAACCTCTGGAGGGACTAATCCTCGCTTGACACAAAATTATAATTCCAAAGCCCTAGCTGTAAATATTAATATGTGCAATAATGTACGTTTTCATATCATATAAAAAATATACTTCTTTGAAAAGTCAGCTAATTTACATACATTTTGTGCTTCCACAGTATCTGTGTCACTTGTATTTTTCATTCAAAGAAAGGAATGTAATACCTTATAGACTTAGATTGTTGCATATGCCCATCATTTCAGCCTATGGATCAATGTATGCAATTCAAATGTGCTGACTCTGAATGCTGACATACAGAGTGGTAATATATGGAAATGCTGATATTACCCTCGCTTTTGTTATGCATACAATACACATAAGTGCCACATAACTGTGTGTTTAATACTTGCAGGAAACATGCATTTCCAAGTCATTTCCCTTCTTGTTCCCTCTTCTGTTCCTGTACTCATCCCCGTGGGATACAGCATAGGAAGGCTTGACCTTGTGTGCAAATGTAGATAGCAGCAGAATGAGGGGGCTATTATATTAGCTTTCCGGGTCCCCTCCTAGTATGAGATCATCTGGGGAACCTACCACCTAAGGTGCCATGGGGAAAGCTCTTGGCCCAAAAGATCATTTAGAAAAATATTTCATAGTTCCATTATCCAATAGAATATTGTCTTTCTAGTGCCGAAAGGCATTGTGCTTTTTATAGCTAATAGTCTAAAACAGCAGGTTAAAGCCATTGGCTATGGAGCCACGTAGAGCCTTTGGGGTTGACTTACCAAAGGCAAATAGACTGTGCACGCTGCAAGTGCAGTTGTTCCAGAGCTTAGTAAATGAGGCAAAGGTTCACTTTGCAAAGAATACCTAACCACTTGCAGGGAAAAGAAATAAAATGCATTTTTGCTTGCACCTGATTGGATGATGGAAGTCAACAGAGCTTCTATTCATTTACTAAGCTCTGAAGCAACTGCAAAGTGCACAGTCTATTTGCCTTTAGTAAATCAACCTCTTTTTAGCTCCACTTGGTGTTGCTTGCAGCCTCCTCCAAATAGGTTCTCAGTACCTGGTTGCCAGAGGTAGCCCAATTTATATACTTGCACTTTTTATCATTATTTTTTAACATTATAACTACTAAGAGTAGTATTAATATTACTAAAAACAAGAGTACAAATAAAGCTTTTTTATGAGGATCATTTTATAAATGCATTATTAAATAAAGTGGTGCCAAGATCAGTAAGGATGTGCAAAGTCCAGGAACACATAGCAACACAGCAACACATTTTATTTAGCTTACTGTAGCCATGGTAATGAAAAAAGGCTAGGAACCTCTGATTTATTGATGCAATTTCTCAATTGAAAGCGGAACTTCAGTCATTTTTTCAACTTGCTATCTATTACATCTTTTGCCCTTGTTATTTTAACTTTGGATAGCAAAACATTTTTTTCCCGCCAGGAAATACCTTATACAGCTCACTTGCTGTTTCTTGTCTGGTAAAAAACCTAGGCTTATGTCATCATGCACAGCTCTCTCTCTCACTCTCATGAGAGTTTGCAAGGAAGGGAGGGGGGGTGAGTCATAAGAAGGCCAATGAGAGCTGCAGAGCTGGCGGTGTGCCTGTTTGTGTCTGTGTAAATCCAGAAAGTGAACAGGCAGCAGCTTCAGCTGCCCACAGTTAAAATGGTTGCAGCCAGACTTAGTGGAGGGAGATTTCTGCAGCGTATTTGGCAAGTGCAGAATCACAGTATATATAAAATAATATGCAAAGTGGTTGGAGGGAAGCTTCAGAATGGCAAAGATGTTTTTATTACAAATTATGTGAGCAGACTGCAGTTGCTCTTTAAACCCTTAAGGCAAGCCCTTTAAGTAGGCCTAAAATTCTCGGGAGGTGGCGCAGCTTCTCTATCATATGATTGATTGGCTCTCACAGTACTTACGGTATCTTACAAAAGTGAGTACACCCCTCACATTTTTGTAAATATTTCATTATATCTTTTCATGTGACAACACTGAAGAAATGACACTTTGCTACAACGTAAAGTAGTGAGTGTACAGATTGTATAACAGTGTAAATTTGCTGTCCCCTCAAAATAATTCAACACACAGCCATTAAAGCGGAGGTCTGCCCACCGCTGCAAAAATTAAAAGCCAATGTGCCAATGCAAAGATTATAGATTTCTCATCACCAGAAGGCAATGGTCACCAGTGGGGACACAGAGAGCAATAAAAACATGACAGAGGTTCTGACCCTTCCACATTCTCTCTAAAACAAAGAAAAAAAGTATTGGCTTTACATTCACTTTAATCCCCACAGATAACAGTCTTCTAAACATTTGGTAGTTGATGCTCAAATTAAAAGAAACTGTATTCTGATTTAATATGTAATAATAGTAACGTCTGGTGTCTAGTACCTTTATTGAAAATGCAAGGACACATAATCCAATGTAAGCTTTTTTGTGACATTTGTATTACAGTCCTTCTTTTATCAATCTTTGTCTTAAAACATTTACGATCTAATAAAATCAGGACAATACAATTTTCCCTGCAGAGCCATAATCTTACAATGTATTACCAACAATTAGCCTTTGTCTTTCTAGATAAATATAAACATGTGGATCACAGTTATGAACAATAACACCAATTATACTCCTATTAATAACAGAATCAAGAAGGGAACGGTTAATGTCTATTGTTATAATTAGAAACTTTATTATGCACAATTCTTGGCTGCAATACAATGCAGTTCATGAATGTTATGCACAAACATAGAAAGACTGCTGCACATGATTACATAATATATTTATAATCAATATTTTTTCCACGTTATTTTTACAATAACAAAAATCAATAAACATCACAGTAAAGGAGTAAATATAACAGGATACACTCTCATCTTCAATACAAAAATAGCAAGTCTTAATCTAGTTGTAGCCAGCCACACTTGCTAAATTCCAATAATTCAAATTTGTTTTCCATAGGGTATAGGAACTGCAGGTGGAAAATTCTTAAACCCAGCTAATAAAATATAACAAGTATGTTTTCAACTTAAAGTGTTTGTTATCCTAAAAAGGAAAAAAAAAAAGGATCCCGTTCCTTTTGTTACTTTACAGCATGTATAACAGCACAGTGCTTGTGCTGTGTAATTTGGCACCCTGTATCACCTGAAATACCTGTCTGATCCTGCCTGGTTCTGCCCCCCCCCCCACCCCCATAAACTAACCACAGTTCATGGCTGCTGAGCCCCAACATCGTGGTCAGTTTACATGCCTCCGCGATCCGCAGCTCTCCTGTCTGCTCTCTTGTGTCCTCTCTCCCCTCCCTGTCTGTCAGCTCTGTGTCAGTGCCCCCCCCCGCTGCTGAAATACCTTTTATGAGGCAATCCCCTGTCTTACATAATGCTGTGTCCTGTATACAGTGCCTTGAAAAAGTATTCATACCCCTTGACATTTTCCATATTTTGTCACGTTACAACCAAAAACATAAATGTATTTTATTGAAATTTTATGTGATAGACCAACACAAAGTGGCACATAATTGTGAAGTGGAAGGAAAATGATGAATGGTTTTCAAGATTTTTTACAAATAAATATCTGAAAAGTGTGGCGTGCATTTGTATTCAGCCCCCTTTATTCTGATACCCCTAACTAAAATCTAGTGGAACCAACTGCCTTCAGAAGTCACCAAATTAGTAAATAGAGTCCACCTGTTTGTAATTTCTTAGTATAAATACAGATGTTCTGTGAAGCCCTCTGAGGTTTGTTAGAGAACCTTAGTGAACAAACAGCATTATGAAGGCCAAGGAACACACCAGACAGGTCAGGGATAAAGTTGTGGAGAAGTTTAAAGCAGGGTTAGGTTATATAAAAATATCGCAAGCTTTAAACATTTCACAGAGCACTGTTCAATCCATCATTCAAAAATGGAAAGAGTATGGCACAACTGCAAACCTACCAAGACATGGCCGTCCACCTAAACTGACAGGGCAGGCAAAGAGAGAATTATTCAGAGAAGCAGCTAAGAGGCCCATGGTAACTCTGGAGGAGCTGCAGAGATCCACAGCTCAGGTGGGGGAATCTGTCCACAGGACAACTATTAACTGTGCACCCCACAAATCTGGTCTTTATGGAGGAGTGGCAAGAACAAAACCACTGTTGAAAGAAAGCCATAAGAAGTCCCATTTGCAGTGACACAGCAAACATGCAGAAGAAGGTGCTCTGGTCAGATGAGACCAAAATTTTGGCCTAAAAGCAAAACGCTATGTGTGGCGGAAAACTAACATTGCTCATCATCCTGAACACAACATCCCATCGTAAAAACATGGTGGTGGCATGGTTGTGGGGATGCTTTTCTTCAGCAGGGACAGGGAAGCTGGTCAGACTTGGTTGGAAGATGGATGGATTGAGTCAAATACAGGGCAATCTTAGAAGAAAACCCTGTTAGAGTCTGCAAAAGACTTGAGAGAGGTGCGGAGGCTTGCCTTCCAGCAGGACAATAACCTTAAACATACAGCCAGAGCTACAATGGAATGGTTTAGATCAGGGCTCAAAATTTCAAGTCCTGAGCTACTAGCCAGGCCTTAAGAGTTACTCGCCACCAACTGCACCACCCAAGCCTTACCCTGCCTGCTCCTAATCCCGCCCCTAAACATGCCCTTATAAATAATCTCATGAAATTACACTGTTAAATGCTTTATTCAGGATTGAGTTACAAAAGTAAATATTAACCTTTTCCACCCCCCTCCAGTCATCCATCATACCTATTCCTACAATTTCACCATCACTCCCACCCAATCTATCATACGGTATGATAGATTGGGGGGGGGGTAGAACTGGAGGTATAGGTATGATGGATTGAGGAGGGGAATTGGAGGCATAGGTATAATGGATTGGGGGGTGGAATAGATATGATGGATTGGGGGGTGGAATAGATATGATGGATTGGGACGGGGGGGTGCAATAGGTATGATGGATTGGGGGGGTGGAATAGGTTTCATGGAGTGGAGGGTGGAATTGGAGGCATAGGTATGATGGATTGGGGGGGGTGGAATTAAAGGCATAGATATGATTCAGAATCTGTGGCAAGACTTGAAAATTGCTGTTCACAGGCGCAATCTGACAGAGCTTGAGCTATTTTGCAGAGAAGAATGGGCAAAACTTTCACTCTCTATATGTGCAAAGCTGGTAGAGACATCCCCAAAAAGACTTGCAGCTGTAATTGCAGCAAAAGGTGGTTCTGTGTATTGACTCAGGGGCTGAATACAAATGCACATCACACTTTTCAGATATTTATTTGTAAAAAATTTTAAAAACATTTCCCAGTGGCTGAGGAGCTGGTGAAGAAAGAAGGGGTTTGGGTTCCTGGAGAACTGGGCCGACTTTTTAGTCGGTCACCAGCTCTATAGAAGGGACGGACTGCACCAAAATGAGGAGGGTGCAAATCTGCTGGGAGTGAAGATGGCCGAAAAGTTAGAGGAGCTTTTAAACTAGGCACTGGGGGAGGGTCCAGATATAGAGATATCCAGTGTGGAAGTAGGTTTAAGCATAAATCACACAAATAGGAAACATAAGGGGAATACAAAAACACTGAATTTCAAAAGAGCCAACTTCCAGAAACCACGCTCCTTGCTAGAAGATACTAAATGTTATAAAATTCTAGGAACAAAGACCACGGAGGAAAAATGGCTGTGCTTTAGGAGCATATTAAATAAGGGTATTAGCCAGTGCATCCAAAGGGTAATACATTTAAAAGAGCTAATAAAAGCCCTGGGTGGCTTAACGCCAATGTAAAAATGTATATGAAAACAAAGGAGAAGGTCTTCAAAAAATACAAGACTGAGGGATCATCAGCATTCCAACTGTACAAAGAATGCAATAAGAAATGTAAGGGTATAATAAGGGTGGATAGAACATGAAAGGCACATAGCAGAGGAGAGTAAGAAAAATCCCAAGAAATTCTTTAAGTACATAAATAGTAAAAGAGGGAGGACAGATCATATTGGCCCCATAAAGAATGATGAAAGGATTCTGGTTACAAAGGATGGGGAGATGGTGAAGGTTTTGAATGTATTCTTCTCCTCAGTCTTCACGAGGGAAATGGGGGGTTTCAGTAACCAAAACTGCAATGTTTATCCTCATGACACGCCACAGGAAGCTCCCCCCATGGTTAACAGAGGAAAAAATCAGAAACAGACTTGAAAAACTTAAGATAAATAAGTCACCAGGACCAGATGGCTTGCACCCGAGGGTCCTTAAGGAGCTCAGTCAAGTAATTGCCAGACCGTTGTTCTTATTTTTTTACGAACAGTCTACTAACTGGTATGTTACCAGCTGATTGGGGAAAAGCCAATGTAGCACCAATCTTTAAAAAAGGACAACGATATATCCCTAGGAACTACAGACCATTTAGCCTAACATCAATCGTATGCAAGCTCTTGGAAGGGATGATAAGGGACTATATACAAGATTTTAGAAATGGAAACGGTATCATTAGGAGTAATCAGCATGGGTTCATGAAAAATCATTCTTGCCAAACAAATCTATTAACCTTCTATGAGGAGGTGACCTGCTATCTAGATGAAGGAAAGCCAGTAGACATATCCTGGATCTTGCAAAGGCAACTGATACAGTTCCCCACAAACGTTTACTATACAAGCTAAGGTCTGTCGGCATGGACCAAAGGGTGAGTACCTGGACTGAAAACTGGCTACAAGGGCGAGTTCAGAGGGTAGTGATAAATGTACTCAGAAGTATTCGGAATGGTCCCATGGGTAAAGTGGGGTCCCTCAGGGTTCTGTCCTGGGACCAATCCTATTTAATATATTCATAAATGATCTGGAGGATGGGCTAAACAGCTCAATCTCAGTATTTGCAGACAATATTAAGCAAAGCAGGTCAATAGCTTCTCTGCAGGATGGGGAAACCTTGCAAGAAGATCTGAACAAATTAATGGGGTGGGCAACTACATGGCAAATGAGGTTCAATCTAGAAAAATGTAAAATAATGCAGGTGACAAAAACATGAATGCAATCTACTCACTAGGGGGAGAACCTCTGGGAGAATCTAGGATGGAAAAGGACCTGGGGGTCCCAGTAGCTGACATGCTCAGCAAAGGCATGCAATGCCAAGCTACTGCAAGAAAAGCCAATCGAATATTTTCATTCATTAATAAGGGAAGAGATAAAACAATATTTCTCCCACTCTACAAGACTCTGGTCCGGCCGCACCTGGAGTATGCCGTCCAGTTCTGGGCTCCAGTCCTCAGGAAGGACGTGCTGGAAATGGAGCGAGTACAGAGAAGGGCAACAAAGCTAATAAAGGGACTGGAGGATCTTAGTTATGAGGAAAGATTACAAGCACTGAACTTATTCTCTCTGGAGAAGAGATGCTTGAGAGGGGATATGATTTCAATGTACAAATACCATACTGGTGACCCCACAATAGCGATAAAACTTTTCCGTGAAAGGGCATTTAAAAAGACTCGTGGCCATTAACTAAAATGAGAGGAAAAGCGATTTAACCAGAAACTGCGTAGAGGGTTCTTTACGGTTAGAGTGGTAAGAATGTGTAATTCTCTTCCACAAGCAGTGGTTTCAGCAGGGAGCATAGATAATTTCAAAAAACTATTATATAGGCATTTAAACGACCACAACATACAGGGATATACAATGTAATATTGATATAAAAGCGCACACACACAGGTTGGACTTGATGGACTTGTGTCTTTTTTCAACCTTACCAACTATGTAACTATTTAACTATGTAGTTATCATTTTTCTTCCACTTCATAATTATGTGCCACTTTGTGTTGGTCAATCACATAAAATCCCAATAAAATACATTTACAATTTTGGCTGTAACATGACAAAATTTGGAAAATGTCAAAGGGTATGAATACTCTTTCAAGGCACTGTATGTGCCTTATTAAAAAAATGCTGTTCAATACCTTATTTGCTAGCGCCACTCGGCGCTCACGTGATCGGTTGCCTTTCTCCTCCTCTCCTCCCCTCCTCCCATCTGACATCAGCACGGGGTTTCCTGGCTCCTCCCGTTCTAGCCATCATATCAGCAGAGGGGAGAACTGTCCGGTTACATGAGCGCCAAGCGGCACTAGCAAATAAGGTATAGAATAGCATATTTTTTATAAGGCACATATACAGGACACTCAGCATTATGGAAGACAAGAAATTGCCTGATAATCACTAAGTGGGTTTACAACCACTTTAAAAAGGTTGCACCCCCCAAAAAAATACAATTCAGGAGCTGCGAATTCTGTAGCTGCTGCTTTTAATAAATGGACACCTACCTGTCCAGGCATCCAGCGCTGTCCGGTTCTTTGTCGGTCTTCGGGTGCCAGGCAACGCCATGCTACCTATGGAAAGCTGGCTGTGACTGATTTGGACCTCACAGCCGGCTCCCCACTGCGCATGCACAAGCCGTGCTGCGCCATGTGAATGGTCCTGCAGCTTTCTGGGACCTGTAACGTGTCCTAAGAGGCTGCAGGCAGAGGAGGAGACCAAACTTATGCTCTGATCACCTAGGTAATCCAGGGGGAAGTGGGAGGGGTTACCTGCCAAAAACAGGTATCCAATCACCCCTAAAAAAGTGCCCAAAAGTTAAAGGGGAGGCATAAAAGTGGAACTTCTCCTTAGGGGTGAAGTTCTACTTTAATGATGACTGGAAAGGCAATCAGTGATTAATATTTGTGAATTTTACAATTATCTTATCCTCCTTTATCTGTAAATTGCAGTTTCCACTGAAACCCAGAGTTAGCATGCCACAAAATAGACTTTTTCTCCACACCTTGTGTAATAGTTAAATTCTTCAACTTTTACACAAACTTGGCTTCATGCACGTTGGATGGACCAGCTGAAAAAGTGAAGTCAGCATGAAATCTAAAGAATGATGCATGTGAATTATGTACAACCTGACTATGTCTCCACTCTGCATGTACCACCAGCATGAGTTAACTTCTTACAATTTACTCTGCCCACAATCCACCCCCACGACCCGTTTCACAGTGTGAGAAGCCATTGCAACTGCACATTTTTCCACCATGGGCTTTTATACAGATAAAATACTCTTTTTCATATATATTCAGAGAAAATGTATACAGTATTTACATATGCTGAGAACCTGCAGCAGACTGGGAAACTGAAGATGAGTAGATAGCAGTAAGTAGTGGTGATGATGGGGTTTAATATGAGGGAGAGGTAGCAGGAAATTGTCAGATATTTAAGGTTGATTAATTCTGATCCTGTTATCTCCTAAACACTAATTTAGTACATATGGTAGTGACAATGCTAAAGACTGATCAAGCCTAGGTCCAGGTTACCCATTCATTAATCAATAAAGTTGTGACTGTTTATTCTGTGTATGAGCCAACTGGGTGCAGGGTGTAACTTTATAAAATATTAAAAATCCTTCCCTTTCAGAAACCCTGAAGAATTCACACATCTTGCTTCTACAGTAGAGTGTGGCTAGGAGCGAGTTACCCCTATATGACCCCTTCACAAAGAAACAAGGATATAACTCAGCCTGCTTACTATATGCTTACTGTATGGCAGGCCCCCATCAGAATAATTACAAAATACAGGGCACAAAGGGACCAGGTTAAAAGTGTACTTATCCACCACCGGCATATCCTGTCAGGATCACCTACACTAGGTGAGATTGTCTGGGACCGACCCCTAATAATAGCTCAGAGATCTTTAAAACTTAAGGACAGCCTTACCCATTCCGAATACCAAAGATCAAATAAATCCAATTGGCTGACCAATCTACCACCTATGAAAGGTGTGCACCCCTGTGGTAGGTGTACTGTCTGCAAATTTGTGGATAAAACGGATGTGTTCGCCAGCTCTGATGGCAAGAAGAACTTTAAAATGTAACAACTTTATCAACTGTTCTACTACTTGTGTTGTCTACATGTTGACTTGCCCATCTATGTGGCCAGGAATAAAAGACAGCTGAAAGTCAGGGTTGGTGAACACATCCAGAGCATCCTCAAGAAAGATGATGAGTGTCCTGTCGCCCTTCACTTTATTAATTTCCATGATAGTGACCCTAAGGGACTCTCCTTTAAGGGTATCTACAAACTTAATTTACCCCTAAGGAGAGGTGATTTTGACAGAATTCTCTATCAAAAAGAAAAAATGTGGATCTTTAATTTAAATAGTATGCAACCCCTGGAGCTCAACAATGAATGCAATCTGAACCTACTACCCACCTTGTCCTGTCAACCCCTCTGCCCAACTGAGACCAATATAAGTCTAAATAGATTCCCCAAGCTAAACTATATACCTACTGTAATCAATCATCATTAAGGACTCAGATTTTTCTGGTGTCTCCCCCGCCCCCCGCTTCCTCCTCTATATCTAGAGGTACTCTCTTCCTAGATTCTCAATACATTCCAGTAGTTATTCCAATCCGTACTTTATGAAGGACTCACTATGGTATGGTGGGGAATTCTTATTTGGGTTTTGTTTCTCTAAATCTCCTATCGTTCATTTCATATTTTATTTCTATTTATTTATGTTTTCTATTCTCTATTTTTTGTTTATTATTTTTCAATATTTCTTATGTTCATTACTAGTTTTGTTTATCTCTTTGATGTGCTTGGAGCTCTGCTGCACTCCATGGCCGGCCATGCCTATTGTTGTTTTTGTGTGAATGGCTGAGTATCCGGAAGTGGACGTCTGTCGAACCCTGTGGAGACACCAATTGCCGTACCTCTCATGGGCTATCCAAGGATACTTACCAGACGTTGCAGACATGCTCTGAAGAAACTCGGGTTGCGAGTGAAACGCGTCAGCATGACACCATCATGCTCTCTGTAGTGAGGGCACAGACCACTTACTAGCAGACAACCCCCTGCATTCCCCAGGAGACTTGAAAAAAGATATCGGAGTACTCTAGCTACATGCAGGCATTACAACACTGAACATCAACGGCACTGGATGCCTTTCGGAAACTTGGAGCGGCAGACAAAGGTCTTTTTTCACCCCCTGTGATTCCCATCTCCTCTGGAAATGGGTGGAATGTCGGCTCTGCTTTGGTGCTGTTGACGAGGTGGACATCGGGAGAGCGGTGCGTTGTATTGATTCCTCTCCTGGGCTGGGAGGTGTATACACACACACACTCACCTGCCCGCTAGAGATCCAACACCCTGTCCCCATCTGTCGCTGACAATCTGGACTGTTACCATACACCCTTATACCTGGGGGAACCCTGAACACTCCTGCCATGTCCACTCTGCTTGACCTGCATTACTAGGAAATTATACTCCCATTCTATTATTATATTTATATAAATATCCAATTTAGTATGAAATACTGAGCGAATTGCTCTAAACCTGCATCTATCCATGTCCACACTGGGACTTCATTATGAGAATCAGTAATTCATGATATTGGCGAGGGGTGTGTGTCTGTTTGTGGTGGTCATCTGTGTCATGAGACAACGTTATCTATTTTTATTGTATGTGGTGGAGGTTTGTCATATATACACTCACTAGTTATCAGTGTTTATGTGGATTTTTTCAATAAAGAATTATTTATATTTTTGATCATTTTGGCTGTTCCTTTTTGAAGAATTACTTGGGAAATTTCCTTCTCCCCTCTTTTTTGTCTGCTTACCAACTTGAGTCTGAGGTCACTGCTCCTTCGTCTCTTCCCCCCACACATGAATTCTCCATTGTTGTCATTACCAGTGTAACTGAAGGCCCAGCTTCTGGATGGGGAATGACCCCCACCCCCCAAAATAAAAAAATAAAAAGACATGAAATGATAACCTTTTTTCATATTTCTCTACTTCTACCTGCACACCATCTTTCCCAGACACCAAGTTTGGTCTCTTCCTTGTGTTACTGCCTTACTGGATAATAAAAAATGAAGGTGGGGGCTTTTCAGCGTTTTTGCCTTGTTTAGATTTTCATTAGGCAACAAGCGTTCCTTAACGCTGCAACTGGCTGGGTTCAAAGAAGCTTCCAACTTTACTGCTAGAGTACACAATGTAGTCACTGACCACTTTTGGTTAGGCACTCAAGCATTTCTAGGGTGGAGTTCCATCATGCGAAAATATTGCTAATCAGTATGTGAAATGGAGGTCTTTAGGAAAGTGTTTTAACCTGCAAAATCTGCTGATGTGGGTGTAAACTCTTCTGGTAATGCCTAAGATGTTTTACAATTCTCAACATTTTTCTTTAGGAATGTTTGCACCACTAAATAAATAATATGAGCCAAGCACAGAGTGTCACGTCCCTTAAGTGCAGAGAAGTTACAATGTTGTTGCTGTTGTAGTTCGCCATACTGCCTATTTGGAGAATGTAGGGGAAACCAGCAGACAATTTGTGGATAGATATAGGCAAATAATGTATCTGCTTTTTGGTGCTTGTCCTCCCAGCTCATAAAGTGCAATATAGCATGGTAGTGCTTTACCAAAAGTAAAGATATGGAGAAAGACAAAGAACAGTTAGCTTTTAGGAATGGGAAAATACAGAGAGAAAGTGAAATAACTGATCCTACATCTTGACCTGAACATTCATAGCAGTGCTCATAGCATAGGAAGTCCAGGTAGCATGTCACATTATCAGAGTGTAGCGCATTTGAACGTAAACATTAATGGCTCGATAGCCTCCAATGGAGATAAGCAGAGATCAGATTTTCTGAAAGCAGCTTGATTGGACTATGTATGGCATCATGACACCCCAATTTCTTGTCAATTTCAGTGTTTTTGTTGGCAGCATGTTTGCAAAACTGTGTTTACTATGCTTTGGCTTGTGAATGAACAAGAAGCTGCTCAGCACAGAGCACTTCCCATTCATTCACTGCCCCGTGCAGCTGAGGCTGCAGAGAAAGGCATGTGTGTTTAAACTTTGGGGTGCACACCCTAATGCAATAGGCTGCACACCTATGGCTACATGTCTGTTTCTGTCTTTTATCCCGATACTTTACAATGGATGAATGTGGAGGAGAAAAAGCAGTTGTACTTCAGCTTATTTTTTATGCACCAATCCCTTTCTCTTGTGTACTAAGTGAAAATACACTGATTTCCGTTTAATGACCCCTGCTTTTTCCATTTCAGCAGTCAGAACAGGCTACTGTATAAGCTCTGTGATCTAATAAGCAGTGAATTATGATAATTTATTAAAAACACCATCATAGACAATAAATAGCTCAAATGCAGAATACCTATAGCAATGGTTCAATAAACTTATACATAGACTAGTAGTAGTATCACAAAAACACTAATGCTAAAATCACCATTCAGAAATTCTTAGAACTTTGTAGCCTTTACCCTTTAGGATAGCTGTATGCCATGCATTCTTAACCTCTAAGAAAGAAAGTATTAGCTGGAAGTATCAGATATGTGTTTTTTTGCAAACAATCAGATCCTGGCCACCTTTTAACCTGCCTCAGAAATTGGAATCTAGTGGGCAGTGGTCATCTATAGGTATTCAAATTATTGCTTGATTTTTACAAAATCAACTGGATAGGGAGATGATCATCTAACATCCATCATTGGGGGAAATTAATTTAAAAGGGTTTTGACCAGTGGCGGCCCGTCCATTACAGGCGCAGGGGTACCGGACGCATGCATCCGGCCCCTAATCTACATGCAGTGTGCCGGACGCATGGATTCCAATTGGGTTTTTTTTTTAAAAAGCACGTGATTAGATCCCGAGGCTCTAATTGGCTTCAAAAAAGGGCGGGCCCGGGGCACAGAGCACTGCACCTTGAGCCCACCCAGTTGTGTAACAATAAGGAATTAAAATTTGCTATCGTCAAATGAAGGAGGCGGAGCCTAGCGGAGCAGACATGCATTGTTAGAGCTCCACACCGCTGAGGAGAGAAGAGAAGGACAAAGCGGAGCCTGCAGGCTCAAAAGGTATCCATTTGAACCTTTTTGCCCCAGGGAACAAACTGTGAAAGTTTGGGCAGGAAATATGGTACTGGGAGGAAACCGTGGCAGAAATAAAAATCACCTCACAAAGAGCTCACAGGCACTCACTGCAGCTGAAGCAGCTCCAGTCACATCACAAGATACAGCATCAGGGCGCTCTCACAGACAGAAAATGTCACAGCAAGACTCTCCATTTGAGTCAGATACAGAACAAATCCTCTCACAAACTTATCCACAAGCCTCCTCAGCATCCCCAGTAATATTATTACAATTTGAAAAGATGCTTCATAAGGCTTTAAAACAAACCTCAGACCAAATAACAAAAAGCCTAACCAAAGAAATAAGAGAGCTGGGAAACCGCACCGCAGCCTTAGAAATAAAAATGGATGAAATTGAAATTACAACCCAAGAAAATATAACAGAATTGGAACAATTAAAAAAAGAGAATTTAATACTTCAAACTAAGCTCGAAGATTACGAAAATAGAGCCAGACGTTCAAACTTGCGCATAAGGGCAATACCTGAAACTGTGACAGACCTGCAATCTACTATTACTGCTCTATTACAAGAACTAAAGCCAGATATCCCTATTGAACGTTTAGAACTGGACAGAGTACACAGAGCCCTCACAGCCAAAAAGAAAGATGGACCCCCACGTGATATAATCACAAAATTTCATTATTACAGAACGAAAGAACAAATACTAATCGCTGCAAGAGAAAAAAAGGAACTTAATTTTCAAGGACACGATTATCAAATTTTTGCTGACCTATCCCAACTTACTATTACTAAAAGACGATCCATGAAACCCCAACTAATGGAACTGCAATGCCACAACATTATGTATCAATGGGGCTTCCCCTTTTCAGTCAGATTTAACTACCAAGGTACAATTTACAGAAGCAGATCAGCAGATGAACTACAACAAACCCTTTTAAAATTAAATCTGACAGAACCCACAAGCAGCAACACTCCCACACGCAGAAGAATGGCATCATCTTCACCTTCAGGCAGCACCCAGAAAATTTCAGAACAAAATGGGAATCATCATTCTCACAAAAGAGGCTGTTATGCCACATCATCCATGGACCAAGAAGATTCAATGGACTGACATCCTAATTCCTGATATCTCTTCATTTATTATACTAAGAGATGGTTCTCTATAAAAAACCTGTATTTATAACTGAATGTAACTGCATTCTGATAGTCACACACTGTGTGGGATCATGTTACATTCCAGTTATATTTCTTATTACTTCTGATTCATATAGCCTTAGAATATATAAGTGAAATAAGGAAATTCTTGTTCAGTTATATATTATCAGGTAATAACAATAGATTTATTACTTTTTAGGACAAATATGTTCAATAATCCAGAAGTAATGGAAGCTTTTTCTTTCTTTTCTTAAAACAAATATATTATTACCTAACTAGTTCCTAGAACTATGTTTTTGTTTATTCTAATCTGAAGCAATACAACCTCAATTTTATGAGTTAACATATCTAAACAGTTACATATGAATAAAATATGTAATTGTTTACTCTAAAAGGGTTAAAATCCCAAAATAATTCAAACTATCTTCATTAATACCAAAGTTATTAACAGTACCTTTCTAACTGAATTATTTAGCCTAGGGCAAGACTAACCATATACAACCACCCTGGAATAAATAATTTCAACAAAAACTATATTCTGCACTCCAATTAATGAAACATCATTTTGATGTCTTTTGACATAGCACTTCTCTCCTGTAAGCGGAAGATCCGTGTACCCCCATTAGCCCTCCTCATTCTCCCAACCATATTATGTGGGAGTGTGACGAAGGCACTTATTCCCCTGAGAGAGTTATTTATTCTCTTTCACGGGTAAATTGTGATTACTTGCAAAAAATAATTTATACAATGTATCATCTAATCTCATATGTTTTTTGTTTACTCTTTACTCCAGAATTCACTGGTTTCTTTTCTATCTATTCATCTCTTCAGTCCACACAGGTTGATCTGCGCAGTCAGCTCTGCATAACAAAAAGTAAGTCAAAACTATTTGATCTATTGCCATGGCACCACTGAATATACTTTCCCTGAATGTTCAGGGAATAAATATCCCTCAAAAAAGGACCAAAGCCTTCCATACTTTCCATAACAAGAAGGCTCACATAGTATGCCTCCAAGAAACACACTTCACCAAAGATTCTACTCCAAAATATATTTCTCCTTTTTATCAACAAATTTACACGGCTTCTGCCTGTACCAAGCATAGGGGAACTCTAATTGCATTTCACCGATCCACACCATTCACCTTATCATCAGAAATTAAAGACCCAGAAGGTAGATACCTGATACTCATGGGTTATATAATGGATACAGCAATCACGGTGATTTCCTACTATGCTCCTAACAAACAACCTACACCATTCCTCTCACATATATTACAAGTGATTAATACACACAAAATAGGAACAGTGATAATGTGCGGGGATTCGAACCAGGTCCTCCTCCCATTTCTAGATAAATCACCTTTTACACCATCCAAAATAACCTCTAGATTACCTTTTTCTCAACTTCTTTCCAAATACAATCTGGTAGATTCGTGGAGAGAAAGTAACCCAATGAAAAAGAAATTCACTTATTTCTCGCACCCTCATCAAACCTTCACCAGAATAGATCATATTTTTCTAACAATAGGAATGATACCAGAAATTATTGCATCAGATATAATTCCGATTCCGTGGTCTGACCATAATGCAGTATACACTACTATAGCCTCAGCCATACCAAAAGCGCATGACCCAACGTGGTACTTACCGGACATAATGCTCAAACACCCACTACATCAGATGGCCATTGAACAAGCTTTAAAGGAATACATATCAATTAATAATACAACAGACATCTCACCAATAACACTGTGGGAAGCTCATAAGCCTGTCTTGGTACAATACAAAGACAAATGGCACTATTTAAACGGGAACGCAAAAATCTAGCAAAAAAACTAGAACTCAATTTTAATGCAGCCTACATATCATTTCAAGATAATCCATCTCAGAGTACAAAATCTCATCTGGAAAAATCTAGATTGGAATACGATCTATTTCTCACTGAGTCAGTTGATAAATCCCTCAAACGCTCCAAACACAATTTCTACATGAATACAAACAAACCAGGTACATATTTGGCTCGGCCATTAAATTCAACTAACAAATCTTTCAAACCAATACGTTTGAAATTATCAAAAAATGTTTACACTTGTAATCCAGTTAAAATAGTCCATAAATTTCACTCACATCTCGCAACTTTATACAAGACAAACAATGAATTTAATCCTACAGAGGCTGAATCCTTCTTCTCAAAAATAACCTTACCTGAGTTATCTCAGAATCAAAAAAGCAGTTTGGATGAGCCTATAACTATAGATGAAGTTGCTAACGCCATAAAAGACCTAAAACTTAACAAAAGACCAGGCCCAGACGGCTACTCGGCTTTATACTATAAAACATTCTCAGAAATACTCTCTCCCATTCTCACTGAAACTTTTAACAAACTTCTAGATGGACATTCTTTTCGGCAAGAAACACTAATGGCAATTGTTTGTATGATCCCAAAAACCCTTTCTGATGATACTTCCTGTGTGAATTATCGGCCTATCTCTCTGTTAAACCTCGATATTAAATTATTAGCAAAAATAATAGCAAAACGCCTCAATAGCATTATAGGAAAATTAATACATAGAGATCAAGTAGGCTTCATGCCAAATAGACAGGCAGGCGATAATATACGCAGGGCAGTGTTATTGGCACATATTGCTAAAAAACGGAAAATCCCTTTATGTTTTCTATCTCTCGATATTAAGAGGGCATTTGACACAGTATCCTGGCAATATATGCAATATTCATTACAAAAATGGGGTTTTGGACCCCACTTTTTAACATGGATCAAAGCATTATATAATAAACCCAAAGCCTATATAAAATATGCTGGATACAAATCTGAAGCCTTTAATATCGAAAGAGGTACCCGACAGGGTTGCCCATTATCTCCCTTATTATTTGCCCTTATACTCGAACCCATGGCCCAATACATCAGAACAAACCAAACTATAACTGGCATTGAAGTAGGAGGTATTACACACAAATTATGTATATTTGCAGACGATATATTACTTTTTCTATCATCACCACAGGTCTCTGGTCCTAACTTAATACCAGCTCTTGATGGATTTGCAGCCCTATCCGGCCTTATGATTAATCCTAAGAAATGCCTAGTGCTTAATATTTCACTCACAAACATGGAATTGATCCCGGCTAGGGCTGCACTCCCATTCACATGGGCAGAAAAATCAATCCCATATCTTGGAATTCATTTAACAGCATCTCATTCTGACTTATTCTCAACCAATTATCCTCCTGTATTAAGACAGATCACAAATCTAATAAAACAATGGTCGCAACTTCCTTTATCCTGGATAGGGAAGATTAATGCAATCAAAATGACTATTCTACCCAAATTGCTTTATCTATTCAGAGTCCTCCCTATTCCAATTCCTTCCTATTTTTTGAGAATAGTACAAAAAAGAGCAACTTCGTTTATATGGGGCTCTTCTAAACCACGTATACCTATACACACACTACATCTTCCCAAAAATAAAGGAGGCCTGGGATACCCTAATTTTACTAACTACTACAGAGCAGCACATTTGGCCAGTCTGTCCAAATACCATGCAAAACAGGAAATCCCATTATGGGTATTTATAGAAGCTTCAGAAAATGACCCTCTATTAATATCAAATTTATTATGGCTTGATCCTAAAGACCGCTTTAAAATTCATAATCCCATAACTAAACACTTCTTATCTCTCTGGGATAAACTAAAAAACAAATATCAGTTACAATCTCCACACAATCCTCTCCTCTCTTTTATCAGAAATCCGGCCTTTTATCCGGCATGGATCTACCCAAACTCTTTTAAAGCTTGGACAACATCAGGCATTCAGACACTAAATGACTTCATAGCATCTAAATCATTCCTTTCATTCCCATCGCTTAGAGAAAAATATGATCTACCAAACTCTGAGATATTTAGATATCTCCAAATCAAAAATTTCTATACACCATTCCTAAAGGGGGATACACCATTATCCCAATTATCCATTTTTGAATCAATCTGTACAAAAGATCCATTTGCTAAAGGTACAATTTCATCACTTTATAATCAATTATATGGAGTAGCAAATCTTAATAGACCCTCTTACGTTCAGAGGTGGGAGGAGGACCTGGGACGAACTTTAGAAGACACAGACTGGTCTAACATATGGCTCACATCTAAGTCATCTTCACCCAACATCTTAGCACTGGAGACAAATTATAAAGTCCTAACTCGCTGGTACCTTGTACCCGCTAGAGTGGCAAAATATTCACCTAATACCTCAGCTCTTTGTTTTCGAGGATGCCCAGAAATAGGCACATATTTACACATATGGTGGACGTGCCCAGTAATCCAAACCTTCTGGAAGGAAGTCTTCGTGATTGCATCTAAAATATTTAAAAAAATAATACAACCAGATCCATATTTAACTTTACTTAATCTAAAACCGGTATGGTTAACACTCTCTCAATTCAAACTTATGATCCAACTAATAACGGCTGCAAAACAAACAGTGGCCAAGGCATGGAAATCTCCTACATTGGTACTAGCAGAAACAATTCACAGAATGAATAATACAATGTCCCATGCTAAGATGGTAGCCATCGATCAAAATCAAATTCCAAAATTTGAAAAACTTTGGCATCCTTGGATAAAACAACAGTTCCTGTCAAACTTCAATGACTCTGTCCTGTTGCCATGGTAACAGATTAAATGACTTACAGAGACACCCATTCTAAGGCTTCAAAGAGAACTAAAAAGAATAATAAACTGACGAGCGGGACAACCTTGTGGACCATACCTCTACCTTTCAACCCTTTTTCTTCTTTCTCTTTCCTTTTCTCCACCTTACGATTAAAGCTCATTATCAGAATTTATTTGACCTATATACACTCTACTTGTAAACAATATGTATAATAGGTATAAATCAATTAAATACCTACAAAAGTAACTAAGGAAATGATATATATATCTTTAATTTAGGTTTACGTGAACCCAATGTTTAATATTTGAAATTTCATGATATTTACCTATATAAACCCTACTGTAAAACAATGAGCTTACTTTATAGATCCTTGTAAACTTACTTTATGTATCTTTATAACATTGTATACTCAATAAACTTCTTTTGACAAGGAAAATTTGCTATCGTCTTCCTGATTCTTCTCCCGGCCAATCAGGAAGCGGCTTGGCCGAGAGGAGAAGCAATCTTATTGGCCGATGTGCCGATGGAAGGAGAGGGGAAGCCGGTGAGGAGGAAACCACCATGAAGCCCGAGACACAGAGGAGGAGGAGATGCAGGAAGGAGCCAAAGCTGCCCGCGACCTAGATAGGGTAAGTGTGGGGCCGACCGACCGACCAAGGTGGGGTGTGGCGGCGGGATGTCTTGTTTGCCGCCCCCCCCCCAAATATACAGCACGAGCCGCCACTAGTTTTGACCTAGATTTAACATTCTGAAACCAGCAGAGATTCCAGTATATCACCCAGCTGCTGTCTTTTTCTTTTTTAAATCCAAGTTAAAAATGAAGTGCCACTCCCTCAAACAAACAAATACAAAGACACACCTTTCCCAAAAACAAAGTTTTCACCCTGAATCATTTCAATAGGTAGATCTTCCATATCCCTTCTCTCTCTGAACTCCCAAAACGCATTGAGGTAAATTGCCTCTAAGTAATTTCAGTGCCTTGAAAAAGTATTCATACCCCTTGAAATTGTCCACATTTTTTCATGTTACAACCAAAAACGTAAATGTATTTTATTGGGATTTTTTTGTGATAGACCTACACAAAGTGGCATATAATTGCGAAGTGGAGGGAAAATTATAAATGGTTTTCAATTTTTTTACAAATAAATATGTGAAAAATGTGGCGTGCATTTGTATTCAGCCCCCTTTACTCTGATACCCGTAACTAGAAATCTAGTGGAACCAATTGCCTTTGGAAGTCACCTAATTAATAAATAGAGTCTACCTGTGTGTAATTTAATCTTAGTATAAATAAAGCTATTCTGTGAAGCCCTCCGAGGTTTGTTAGAGAACCTTAGTGAACAAACAGCATCATGAGGCCAAGGAACACACCAGACAGGTCAGGGATAAAGTTGTGGAGAAGTCCCCGCTTGCCGACCAGCCGCCTCAGATATACTGCGGCAGGTTGGCTCGGCTGCGCAAATCGCCATAGGTGTATGTCGGGCTAGTACACAGCGATCTGTGGGCGCGCGCGCGCTGATTGGGCAGCGGGGGAGCCAATCGGCAGGTGCGGCGGACTCGATGGCCGCTGGGGGGCCCGTGCAAAGACAGAACGGGGATCTGTCAAAGTAAACAAGGCAGATCTCTGTTCTGTCAGGGGACGACACACAGATCCTGTCTTTCTGCTATGCAGGAAGACGGATCTGTGTATTGTCCCAGGCAGCCCATCCCCCATACAGTTATAAACACCTCCCAGGGAACACATTTAACCCTTTGATTGCCCCTGATATTAACCCCTTCCCTGCCAGTGCCATTAGTACAATGTCAGTGCATATTTTTAGAAATGGTCACTGTAATAATGTCACTGGTTCCTAAAAAAGTGATAAAAATGTCAATTAGGTGTCCATTCTGTCCGCCGCAATGTCGCAGTCCCGCTAAAAATCGCAGATCACCGCCATTACTAGTAAAAAAAAAAAATGCCATAAATCTATCCCATAGTTTGTAGACGCAATAACTTTTGTGCACACCAGTCAATATACGCTTATTGGGTTTTTTCTTACCAAAAATATGTAGCAGAATATATATTGGCCTAAATTGATGAAGAAATTAGATTTTTACAAATATTTTTATTGGGTATGTTTTATTGCAGAAAGTGAACAAATTGTTGGTCTTTTTTTGTTTATAGCGAAAAAAATAAAAACCACAGAGGTGATCAAATACCACCAAAAGAAACCTCTATTTGTGGGAAAAAAAAGAACATAAATTTTATTTGGGTACAGCGTCGCACGACCGCGCAATTGTCAGTTAAAGTGACGCAGTGCCATATCTCAAAAAATGGCCTTATCAGGAAGTGGGTAAATCCTTCCGGGGCTGAAATGGTTAGCAGGGTTAGGTTATAAAAAAATATCTCAAGCTTTGAACATCTCACGGAGCACTGTTCAATCCACCATTCGAAAATGGAAAGAGTATGACACAACTGCAAACCTACCAAGACATGACTGTCCATCTAAACTGACAGGCCGGGCAAGGAGAGCAGCCAAGAGGCCCATGGTAACTCTGGAGGAGCTGCAGAGATCCACAGCTCTGGTGGGAGAATCTGTCCACAGGACAACTATTAGTCGTGCACTCCACAAATCTGGCCTTTATGGAGGAGTGACAAAGAAAGAAAGAAAGAAATGAAAGAAGAAATGAAATGAAGAAGATGAAAGAAAGCCATAAGAAGTCCCATTTGCAGTTTGTGAGAAGCCATGTGGGGAACACAGCAAACATGTGGAAGAAGGTGCTTTGGTCAGATGAGACCAAAATTGAACTTTTTGGCCTAAAAGTAAAACGCTATGTGTGGCTGAAAACTAACACAGCACATCACCCTGAACACACCACCCTCACCGTGAAACATGGTGGTGGCAGCATCATGTTGTGGCAATGCTTTTCTTCAGCTGTGACAGGGAAGCTGCTCAGAGTTGATGGGAAGATGGATGGAGCCAAATACAGGGCAATCTTAAGACTGGGGTGGAAGTTCACCTTCCAGCAGGACAACGACCCTAAACATAAAGCCAGATCTACAATGGAATAGTTTAGATCAAAGCACATTCATGTGTTAGAATGGCCCAGTCAAAGTCCAGACCTAAATCTGAATCAGAATTTGTGGCAAATTGACTTGAAAATTAAAAAGCTTGTAGACAAACTGGCCCCTCCTACAAAATCAAGCGCTTATAGTTTTTGGTGAAGCACTAATTGTACAAAAGAATTGTATATAACACACATATAACCTATTTTAGGATTTGAAGCTGCTACCTAATATACCTGTCAGAGGCAGGTGGATACGATTATAAACAGACAAAATGAATACATTCATCAAGGCAGCGCTACTTAACAGACAAGATTCAGCTGTCATTAGTGTGTTAAAAAACAGTCTATAGGATTCTCTGTGTGCGGAGATCATCGGCAGGAGAACATGTTCAAACACTTCTCCCCTGATTATCTCTGTTTCATAAACTGTTTATGGACTGTGATCAGCGGCGATCCTGGGGATCACCGCTGTTCACTGCTTCATAAACAGACACCTAAGACACCACAAAAATGTAAATGAGCCCTCAATGTATTGACAACATGTAGTAAACATGCACAGATTGCCTCAATGATGCCTGCTCATTTCTGCATATACAGTAGATACCTGCTTTATTAACACCATGAGAGAAAGTCTACATAGCCTTTAAACACTGCATGCCATCTGATGACGTTCTCTGACAGTAAATTAGAAGCATATTAAACCCTGGAATGCCATGTTTGAAATATTCAATGCAATTTGTCAAACACTTGTTTCTCAAGCTCATATTTCTTCCCAATTTTTACAAGTTTAACAAGTAGAGGGGACCTTTATTTTAGGTAACCTGAATGTCTCCAATTCTAGACCATGAATCTTTTGCTGTATGTATTGTTTGCTATTTAAAATCATAGTAAACCACAACAGCTGAAATGCTTAGGAACATTGAAGAGCTGGTGTGCAGCCAGGAAATTCATCCTACCTAATCTTCTGGCCATAATGGCAATAGACTCAATGAAAAAAATTCACCTGAATATAAAGTTATTTAGATAAAATGCATATCCAATAACAACACAGTTTGTGCTTTTAAAGTGAGTCTTTTAGTAACTGTCCAAGTCTCTATTAATATTTTCCTGACAAAATACAGCAACAGTATATATTTTTTTAAAGTTCTACCTTTTACGAGTGACTCTGCTTGGACTAATTTGATTTCATCAGTCTACTGTACCGAGAAAGAAGCATTTCCTCATTCTCCTCATTGATCAGACTGCTACATTGTAGCTTTGCAGCAGGTCACAATGTGAGACTGTACAACAAGGGGCTAATCTAAGGTGTTAGGATTTACTTTATCGTGTCATCTCTGAGCCAACATCTCAGGCCAGTAAATAGATGTTGACTGTGAATATTGCCCAAAGAAAGATGGTGCCATCCTTCAGGAAAGAAGAGCAGATGAAGGCATTGTCAGAGGAAGGTACTGCGATCTCCGTGAGAGGCAATAAATACACTATATTGTCAAAAGTATTAGGACGTCTGCCTTTACATGCACTTGAACTTTAATGGCCAGTTTTAGTCCATAGAGTTCAATATAGGGTCAACTACCCTTTGCAGCTATAACAGCTTCAACTCTTCTGGGAAAGCTGTCCACAAGGTTTAGGAGTGTGTCTATGGGAATGTTTGACCATTCTTTCAGAAGCGCATTTGTGAGGTCAGGCACTGATGTTGGACAAGAAGGCCTGTCTCACAGTCTTTGCTCTAATTCATCCCAAAGGTGTTTTATCGTGTTGAGATCAGGACTCTGTGCAGGCCAGTCAAGTTCCTCCACCCCAAACTTGCTCATCAATGTCTTTATGGACCTTGTTTTGTGCACTGGTCCAAATCATTTGGTGAAGGGGGGGATTATGGTGTGGGGTTGTTTTTCAGGGGTTGGGCCATTAGTTCCAGTGAAGGGAGCTAGGCATCAGCATACCAAGAGATTTTGAACAATTTCATGCTTGCAACTTTGTGGGAACAGTTTGGCCATGGCCCCTTCCTGTTCCAACATGACATCATTCAAGCAACCTGTTTATTGAGAAGGTGTCACAACTCTGCTCTCTGGGAGCTGCAAGTACTTGACTGTCAGATAAGATTAATACTTGACGACACTGCCAACTATTGTGGCTCCTTTTTTCAGGTCTTATGTCCTGTAGTGAAGGACAAGCCAGTGGGAGGAACCACATCAGCCAGTGAAAACAGGTAATCCACACCGAAAAGCCAACAAAGGTAAGTACCTTCAAAAATTCAGCACACGTTTTCTAAAATCCTGCATCTTTGGAGGACAAAACACTGGGAGATTTCTACAACCAGTTTTCCAATTTGCATAGACACATGTATGATGTCATAATAAGGTCTTATGCACACGGATGCTTAGCAGCTCCTGTGTACTGAGGTGTAAATTTACCAGCGCTTTCTGGTGCCTGGAAAGTCACATTTGCTGCATTCAGCCTAACAATACAAGTGAATTGCTGTATGCATCCGTGCTTGCCTAAACACCAATGGCTTCTGTTTATCCATGCATGCACATATGGAACTTCCCCCCGAAACACAAATGTAAACACTTAGGAACTTTGAATCTAGGTAAAATCTTTTTTGAATTGATTCCTGCATCCCTAACCATGGATGTTGGATGGTAATCTTCCATGAGCAGAAGTCATCGGCATTTATCCGAGCATGGTCATGTACAGCCATTCACTTGTACATGTGCAGCTCCCCAGGTGCCAGAAAGCACCAGGCATTTTTATGCCACAGCACACAGGAGCTCCTAAGCATCCTTATACATGAGACCTTATGTATTTCAATGGAGCTTACATTTTTCTTGCAAAATTTACTTAAAAACCCCTAAAACCCTAATGCCGCGTACACACGACCAGACCTTACGGCATACTTTGCCCGGCGGACTTTTCGACGGACTTTACGACGGACTTTACGAATGATTAGACTTGCCTACAAACGATCAACCAAAGTCCGGTGAATTTGTACGTGATAACGTACGACTGGACTAAAACAAGGAAGTTCATAGCCAGTAGCCAATAGCTGCCCTAGCATGGGTTTTTGTCCGTTGGACTAGCATACAGACGAGCGGACTTTTCGACCGGACCCGAGTCCGTCGGATAGATTTGAAACAAGTTTCAAATCTAAGTCCGACAAACTTTTGAGAAAACAAAGTCCGCTGGAGCCCACACACGATCGAATTGTCCAACGAAATCCGGTACACCAGACCAAGTATGCCGTAAAGTCAGATCGTGTGTACGCGGCATTAGAGAGACTAATACAGAGGCTGCCAGTGCAGACATCTTTCTAAAAGTGCTTCAATATCTTCTGAATCATTGACTTTGAACAAGTTTGCAAATTAAAAAAATTGCAGAAAAGTCAGAATTCCTTACGGTATTAATAAATCCTGGCACATAAATATGTTAAAGCCCTTCAGGCACAACAGAAAAAATAACCCCATAGTCAGACCCCCACACACTGCAAGGGCTAAAATTTTGTTGAAGTAGAAGTCCACCCTAACACTAAAATCTCCAAATCTATAGGCATCCAAGATCTAACACTCACCTATCTAGACCTGTAAAGAAGAAATCGCTATACATACCTTTTCTGAAGCCGCTCCGGTCCGGTCCCACGCTGAGCTGTCAGCAGCGGCTTCGCTGTGGAGGCGTGTGCAGAAGAGGCACCTGACAATGGAAGCCCCATAGTAACTCTATGGGTGACGTCACTGCCCAATCATTTCCCAGCCATTGTTGGCTGTCTCCTCTGCAGAGCTTCTGCTGCTGGAGACTGGACCAGAGCGGCTTCAAAAAAGGTATGTATAGCGATTTCTTTTTTACAGGGCTAGATAAGTTAGTCTTAGATTGTGGATGCCTGTAGATTTAGAGATTTTAGTGTTAGGGTGGACTTTTACTTTAAGTCTAGAGGGTACAGGAAGCGGCTACATTACTTACCTGACTCCCCACTCTAGCCAGCTTTGGCTCTGTCTGCTTCTCCTCAAAGCTCCAGTCTGTGGGCAGTCCTGCAGCATCATCATGTACAATAACTTTATTGATTATATTCAGGCACATAGAATTATTTTTACTGCATTTAACTGCATTTGTTTCAGGTCAGTAACTCAATGTTTAGAGGGTTGGCATGCCAACAAGGCAATAATAATGTTCAAAAGGAGGTTAGCAATAGGAGCCTCCATGTTCATGGCATGGCAAATTTATTTTAAGTGATCACACTTTTTGAAGGAAAAGGTTTTGTTAAAACCAGATATAATCCATTTTCAAGGATGACTATAGATAAGACTAATTGGTACCTAAAATTCTGGAGAAGCAGTGCTGTGGCCCATCCTTCCTTCTTTTTTGCTCATTTGACAGAAAAGCAGAAAATCAGTAATTAGAGGTGAATTAGAGGAGTGAATTAATTTGCAAGTCTTTTTTCAGTAAATGCCAAGTTTTGTGCCTTACCTGAATACATGCAAAAAATCATCCAATCTGTAAAGAACCGTGCAATTCAGGAATCCTCAGTGCCTGGATTTATGAATTGTATGAATTTGTTGCAGAGGAGACAAGTCTGCAAGTATTTATTCAGGCAAATGAAAAATATGTGATTTTCTGAAAAAGATGAGATTCGCCATAGTCTTCTTACTTGCAAATTATTTCACTTATGTCTACATGTACAAAATGCAATAATTCACAACAAACAATCAGAAATAGTCTTTTTACCAAACCAACTACTGTAAACTGAAATGCGGTTAGTTGCTATTGGTCACTGTTCACATAATGCAGTCTTTGAAGCATCCTAAAATACTTAAAGAACCTGAAACCCACTGCAAAACCAGGCCTTTGTTTAATAGTATCACATTCACATCACAGATTGGTTCTGTCCGACTTCCTATTATCCAGAACGATAATGCTTCCACAAGGGAAAGGGATAGAACCAAGCCGCACTGGGAGCCCTTATAGTATTGAGATGTCACAGCTGCTCTCCCCAACCCTTGGGCATGCTAGTGGCTTTCCCATCACTTTATTTGTTTCTAAGCCACTGAATTCTCTAATATAGGGAAAATCCTTCACTATTAAAAGCTTTTCCCCTCCTCCTACTGTCCATATGCAGCCGTCATCGCCATTAATCTGTTCTTCTCTCAAGAGCTAGTGTCACCTCTGTTGGAGATTCCCTGTGAGACAGAGTTCGGATTTATATGTGCAGCGAAATGGTACACTAAGTCCTGGATGATCAAAAAAAAATCTGCATGACTATAAACTATTATATTTAAATGTTTGTAAAGCTTTAATACTTATACTTATGTGTATGAATATATAAAATATACATAAGTGTTTTTAATATATATACAGTATACACACACACACACAATCCCATACTTGTAGATGCACACTATTGCAGCAGGTGCCTGCTCCCCCCCCCCCACCACAATCTCCTCTCTTTGCTTGTTCTCTATATAATTATACAATGATCTCAGGCTCCTAGTGTCTGTTTGCGGGGGAAGTTGATTACAATTTGCAAGGACCAGTCTCAGAAGGGCCATTTTAGGCTGTCACCCATTCCAAAACACCCGATCCAAAAGGAATATAAACCTTTGCGTGCCTGAACACAGAAGGAGTTAAAACCTCTGTTCACAGTTGAAATGATTCTAATTTCCCCCTGTAACCAATGCAGCCAAGCAGAATTCCATTTTCATAAAGCATTATGTATAAGAGGGGAGGTCTGGTCCATCTGTATATCGCAGCAATATAAACGTATCCCTCAGGAAGTCATTGCTGACAATCTCTGAAGTATTCTGACCTCGTTAAGGGCTGATCCCATAAGTGCTTCCAGCATGTAATTTAATGTGTCGTGTTTCTGTTTGGGATTGAGGATTATTTTTTGCATAAAACAGAATGGGAGAAAATCCTATAGTATAAATAGGATATACCGATTAATCTCCATTCCACAAACAGAGGCACTTCCATAAAATAGCTCTATCCTTGCATTTCTAGGATGTCTCCTGGCGGGGCTCTGTTCATGGGGTGCTAATATTTAAACATTTGGGATTGCTTTAAACACTTTTATTCTTTTTAAGCCCCATTACTGCATGAAATAAATAACTACAGGAATAGAAAACCAGCATTTTACAAGGATTACGGTTATTTTTAGTTTGTGGGGTTGATTTACTAAAACTGGAGAGTGCAAAATCTGGTGCACCTCTGCCTAGAAACCAATCAGCTTCCAGGTTTTTTTTTGTTTTTTTTTGTCAAAGCTTAATTGAAGAAGTTAGAAGCTGATTGGCTACTATGCACATGTGCACCAGAATTAGCACTCTCCAGTTTTAGTAAATCAACCCCCATGCAGAGCCAAAAGCTTTTTCTTAATGTTTTGGATAGCGGGGGGGGGGGGGGGGGGGGGAATAGCGGAAGAGCAGAATGCCTGTCTGTTTTTATTCTTTTTGAAGCTCGATTACATACAGTAGATTTCCCCTCACTTCCTATATTCAGGACAATGTTTTACCAGACAGGAAGTGAGGGAAAATCTGGAACAGACAAAAAAGCTGACAGAGATGCTAACCTTACCGTATTTAAAGCCGAACTCCAGGAATTCAGACACTTTCTACAAACTGCTGGATTATTAAGGGTTAAGCCCCACAAGGTCCTTGCCACTTCCTAGCCTTGTCTCTTTACTTTACAATTTGTATTTTTACTGAGCTCTGGGAACATAGCTATTGCTATACTTCCAGCACACCAACACTGAACTTTCTGGTCTCAGCTACTGCAGCTGCAGAGTCGCATGCAGATGCTGTGCCTGCCCCTTCCCTTCTCCTGTCCAATCACAGAGCACTTTGTATTATGTGAAACACTTTCACAAAATACAAAGGCGTCTGTGAATGAACAATGGAGGGGTTGGGAAAAGCAGATCTGCTGCTGCATGAGAGTGCAATGTCTCTCCTGTCAGAGCCCCGGGAGCATGGGCGTAGCATAAGGGGTTGCAGGGGTTACAATCGCAACCCCGCTCCCAGCTCCAGGGGGCCCCTGCAGCCTCCCTGTCATATTATCATATCCTCCACAAAGTCTAGTTCCGATATGCCCTAGGGCCCCACAGACGCGCACCAGTACTGGGCTTCCACTTTGCCTTCCACAGTCCACACCCCTCATTGGCTGGGGAGAAGCTGTGAGTCATTTCCTGAATGGAGAGGAGCATGGGGTGAGAACAGCCCAGGATGGGGAAGTATCTGTGCTGTGTGCTGGCAACATGGAATGGTAACCGAGTTCAGTGAGTTAAGAGAGGAGAGTGCCGTCCTGTAGCCACGATGGGACCGATGTAATTGGTGAGGTAAGACACCGCTCAGTGTCTTCTAGTCACTAGCTGGGATTCTCTGTACCTCCACCTGGGGATGTCTGCTTACCCCACTTCTCTGACAACTGGGGAAAAGACACGCACCTCCGGGAGGTGACCTTCCCCCAACACCTGCCAACACTGACAGAGAAACCTTCAGAAATTGCTAAAACAAATCCCTTAACACCTCCTAAAGGGTCCCCGAGGGGCTGCAGGCTCCAGATTTCACTTTGCCCCCCCAGATCTAAGTTGCCCCCCCTCCCAAAGCCCCCTGACCACCCCCTCCACCTGGATGCTATGCCCCGCTGCTGAGCTTCTTTCCCAGTACAGCACTCTATACTGCTCCTCCACAGGGCTGAAATCACATTCATTTACAACACAGCCATTTAGCCATGATCTGCACAGGCTACTGCAACTACACTGCGGTTCCGACCAGAGAATTTCACAGGTCAGAACGGCAACATAAAAGCCAGATACACCCTGTGAAGACTGACAGACTGTGTGTAAAGGAAAGTGATTTCTGCCTTGTGTGTTGTGGGGGGGAGCTGTTTACAGTGCTGCAATAGGAAATTAGCTCTGCCAAATGACCTGCCAGGGGTCCCTGTCCTCTGATTCTCCAGCGGTGATCCCTGTCCTATGATTCTCCAGGGGTGATCCCTGTCCTATGATTCTCCAGCGGTGATCCCTGTCCTCTGATTCTCCAGGGGCGATCCCTGTCCTTTGATTCTCCAGGGGTGATCCCTGTCCTCTGATTCTCCAGGGGTGATCCCTGTCCTATGATTCTCCAGGGGTGATCCCTGTCCTCTGATTCTCCAGGGGCGATCCCTGTCCTCTGATTCTCCAGGGGCGATCCCTGTCCTCTGATTCTCCAGGGGTGATCCCTGTCCTCTGATTCTCCAGGGGTGATCCCTGTCCTATGATTCTCCAGGGGTGATCCCTGTCCTCTGATTCTCCAGGGGCGATCCCTGTCCTCTGATTCTCCCCCACAGTGATCCCTGTCCTCTGATTCTCCAGAGGTGATCCCTGTCCTCTGATTCTCCAGGGGTGATCCCTGTCCTTTGATTCTCCAGGGGTGATCCCTGTCCTCTTGAATATTAAAATGTGTATACTGCGCTGTGATTCCGCAACCCAGCAGCCAGCACAGCTGTAGACAAAAAAGCTAAGTATGTAAAGTATAATAAGTGCAGCGCTAAGGTTGTAAAGAAAGGAAGGCGATAAAGTTATATGTAATATAAACATATAAGTTACATAATAGCATAGAATTATATGTGATACAAACATGTAAGTGACATAATAGCACAAACTCCAATCATAATAAATGTGAATAAATTATATAGTGTGCTAATATAGTGACTGCACTACACCCAAAAGTCCACATTGAGCAGAATGATGAAATACAGCCCAATTAGGTTTGTGATCCAATGCACATGGGAAGAATTCCTGACATTACTGGGAACTTTGAAGTGAGGAAATAGAAGCAAACACCACCACTATGAAAGAGGGAGGAGGCTTACCGGATGGTATTGACTTGGCGGGGTGTATACCACCCAAGTCAACAAGGCTTGTTGGGTTCAAACCACCCAATGGGGGACAGCAGGTCCTGGAACTCGGTCAGTAGGTCAACCTTAAACGGTCATTGGATGTTAACTGAAGGCTTCAGGAGTTTCAAGAAACGTGGAAACTTATTGTCACAGGAAGGGTATCATGTAATAGAGAAAGGGAGCTGACATAGCGTGATACCATTTAAAAAAGTGGTGATTTTATTAAAAATACGAATTCAACACTCACATTTGGTAGAAATGTATAAAGCATGTAAAAGCATGAAGGGGATGTTGACGGAAGGTCCACCCAGGTGATCCTTTTCTTCTGATTCTCCAGGGGTGATCCCTGTCCTCTGATTCTCCAGGGGTGATTACTGTCCTCTGATTCTTCAGGTGTTATCCCTGTCCTCTGATTCTCCAGGGGTGATCCCTGTCCTCTGATTCTCCAGCGGTGATCCCTGTCCTCTGATTCTCCAGGGGTGATCCCTGTCCTCTGATTCTCCAGGGGTGATCCCTGTCCTCTAATGTAAGGAGGAACTCTGGGAACTCAAAGCTCTTAAGCCACTTTGAGTATCTTGGCGTGCAGTGGGTGTATCTGCACATGCGGTGGAAGTGGTGGGTGGTAGTGGGGGGCCCAGGTCAACTTTTGCATCGGGGCCCACAAGCTTCAAGCTACGCCTCTGCAGGCCGGGAGTGTAGCATAATATAATTTAAATGCCTTTTAAAATTTAAATTATGATGATGATTTTTTTTTTTATGTTTGCTACTATCTTGAATTTTTAAACTAAAGTATATTGCAAAAGACAGAGAATAGGTTATAAGCTGACCTAAGAATGTCAAGCTGCTTGACTTTCATGTCAATTCGGTGGTCTCCAATATGTTTTGAGTCACTAACCCAGAATAGGTAAGCATATCAAAACTTCACTCACCGGATACTTGTTCCTGGTTAGTGACTCAGAGAGTACTGAACTCACTGTATCAATATTCCAGAGTTAGGTTGGTACATCGCTGCACTCCAAGCTTGGTGGGTGGAGTTTCCAAATGAATCAGATGATTGCAAATGCAAAGGTGTGGTACTTCTCAAACACCTGGTCATATTATATATATATATATATAGAGAGAGAGAGAGAGAGAGAGAGAGAGAGAGAGAGAGAGATTATAGCAAAGTTCCTGGGAAGGTTAGATTATGAAGAGAAAAGCATCAGAGAAACAAACTGTAGAGATAAGCCTAATTAGTATTTATCACAACAGGAGAGTATATCAAGAGTTGACAGCCTTCCCTTTCCACTGGGCCCTCAAGCTATTCAATACCTGGGCACCAAGATTCCTTCCAATCTCCACTTAATTTTCCAATACAACTTCCAGCCTTTACTGAACATTTTCTCTGCAGACTTAGACAAATGGAAGACTCTGGCTGTTTCTTGGTTCAGTAGGTGGCAATGTTTTAAAGATGAACGTCATGCAGCCTGCTGTATCTTTTACAAGCACTGGCAGTTAAGATTCTGCAGAGTTTTTTTCGTAAGCTTTGAACAGTCTTTATTAATTATGTTTGGCAAGGTAAACCTTTGCGGCTCAAGAGATCACTTTTACAGTGACCAAAACTTAGAGAATGGGTTGGCCTCCCCAACCCAGCCCTATATTGCACAGCGGTCCACATGAAGTGAGTGGTGGACTGGTGTAGACTTTCCACCCATAAATTATGGGTCTCCCTGGAACAGGAATCAGTACTGGTCTCCTTAGCTGGCCTTCCATGGACTGGGATTTAGTGCTTCCGATTCTCTTCTTCACACCCTTTGATCGAACCCATATTGCTGGAACTTCGTAGGTACTACAGAATAGCAGAGATGTCCAGCTTCCGCTCTCCGTTGATGCCTATTATCGGCCACCTAGACTTTGTGCCGGGTTTCTCTGACAAAGCTTTTCAGCTCCAGCCATCGGTCTTATACCCCGCCCACAATTCCTCTATTTTAGGCAAGTGGAAGATCTTTCAATTCCCCCGCTTTTTACGGTCCTTCCCAGGCCATGGTTGTTCCTGTAGACAACCCACTTTGTTTGAAGATCTATGCCTGGGAGATGAGCCTTTGCGGAAATCTCTATCCAATTCTTACGGTATTTTACTTGCAGTCACTCTCAACATGATCCCCTGTATTTGAGTAAATGGGAAATAAACCTTACTGTTACGTTTACGGAGGATCAAAAAAACCGTATCCATTTTTTTGCTCATAAGTTTTCCCTGTGCAGCAAGTATCAGGAGATCACATTTATAATTTTGACGCGCTGATACAGGACTCCATCAGTACTAGTGTCAATATTCCCAGGACATAGTCCGTTATGCTGGAGATGTGGTACCTAGACTGGCACACTACTCCACATCTTCTGAGATTGTCCGAAGCTGGCCTCTTTCTGGCAACAGGTCCTTTACAATTTTACTGAACTTTCCCTTTATGACAATCCGGCTGCAGTGCTCCTAAATTTGACCCCAATGTCCAGTAAGTGATACCGTAAATCCCTACTGAAACACCTTCTGAATGCAGCTAGGGCATGCATCCCCAGCATGTGCAAACAGCAATCTCCACCTATGGGGTCACAGAGGTTTGGCAGTGTGAACAATATTCAGCAGATGGAACACCTGACAGCTGCCCTTAGGGACAGGATGGAGGAACACAACATGCGCTGACTATACTGGTATATGTTCCGGGTCTCGGATGAATACTTGACATATGCTTGAGAAGCTCCCTTCATTGGATTTTGATGCCGCGTGCCGTCGACCACGCCGTAGCTCTTCACCCTTTCTTCTCTCTTACTTCTTTCCTACTTTTACCTCTCCTTCTTACTTCTCTACTAGACACCCGAGGTGTCCTCCTTCTTCTCTACTTCGCAGAAAAAATCTCTCGGTATGCCTTGATCATTAGATGCTGTTACTGTGAGAACGGGACTGAGAGCCATATTTTGTGCATTGTCCACGTTTTGCTCCCTACCTCACAGTGGTTCGGTACCTGCTAGTTAGTGTTTTTACCCTTTTTCTTTTCTCCCGGTATGTTCATGACAAATTAATCTATCTATTGGGCTTCCACCACACTACAGGTTGTACAAGAGGATATATTTGTTGCTATTGCCCAAAGTTTATGGATACCTTATATTGCTGTACTGGAACCTTGTCTGTTATTTTGTAGAGATCCATTGATTCATTGATATTATTGTATTACTGTCTATGAATGGATTTAATTGACTATGGTATGTCATGCCATATTGTTATGTTCCACCGGATACAAATAATAAATAATAAAAAAAAAAAAAGTTGACAGCCAATGAGTTTTGGGGAATATGCACAAGTCACATTTCATCAAGACTTCGGTTTATCGTGCAGGAGTAATCTGTACAAGTAGTTAATCATGGTGTTTAATTTTTAGTAAGCTGTATTTGGAGGCTTGTTCAATATAAAGAATGGCGGATAACTGCACTCTAGTAAAAATGACCTCTTTATTAATCTAAACTCCTTAAGACCAATACAACAGGAGAAGTGAGACTTCTGGTGCATTTCTTGCTAAAGAGAGTTTAATCATAAGTAGTTGACACTACTTCTTTGCAGAAAATTAATCATCACAGCTGAAAGCAATCAATAAATACATAGGGGTTGATTTACTAAAGGAATATAGACTATAGACTATAGGACCCCAAACATACAGCCAATGTCATTATAAACTATCTTCAGTATAATGAAGAACAAGGAGTCCTGAAACTGATGGTTTGGCCCCCACAAAGCCCTGATCTCAACATCATCGAGCCTGTCTGGTATTACATGAAGAGATAGAAGGATTTGAGGCAGCCTACACCCACAGAAGATCTGTGGTTAGTTCTCTAAGATGTGTGGAACAGTCTACCTGCCGAGTTCCTTCAAAAACGGTGTGCAAGTGTACCTAGAAGAATTGCAGAATTTATGTTGTTTTGAAGGCAAAGGGTGGTCACACCAAATATTGATTTGATTTGGATTTCTCTTTTATTCATTTATTTTCCATTTTGTTAATTGATAAAAATAAACACAAAAAAAAATGGCGGGGCTTAAATTAATTATTGGGCGTGGCTCAAAGGGGGTGTGGTTCGAGTCTGAGATGAATGAGGGCTGGAGGAAGGAAAGAAAGAAAGAGAGAGAGAGAAAGAAAGAAAGAGAGAGAGAGAAAGAAAGAGAGAGAGAGAAAGAAAGAAAGAAAGAAAGAAGGAAAGAGAGAGAGAGAGAGAGAGAGAGAGAGAGAGAGAGAGAGAGAGAGAGAGAGAGAGAGAGAGAGAAAGAAAGAAAGAAAGAAAGAAAGAAAGAAAGAAAGAAAGAAAGAAAGAAAGAAAGAAAGAAAGAAAGAAAGAAAGAAAGAAAGAAAGAAAGAAAGAAAGGGCCCAGATCCTACACCACAATAGCAATATATGTATTCCAGAAAGTTTAACAATCAACAGATAAAGATACTCCAAACACCTGGTGTTGGCGCTTCAATCACCCTCACCTGTGCCCGATGCAGCGTGACCAGTGCCCAATGTGGCCTGTGTGTTCCTAATGCAGCGTGGCCTGCCCGTGCCCAATACAGCCTCACCTGTGCCCAATACTGCCTCAGCTATGCCCACTTGTGCCCAATGCAGCATGGCCTGTGCCCAATGCAGCATGTCCAGTGCCCAATGCAACCACACCTGTGCCCAATGCAGCCTCACCTGTGCCCAATGCAACCTCACCTGTGCCCAATGCAGCGTGGCCAGTGCCCTATGCAGTGTGTCCAGTGCCCAATGCAGTGTGTCCAGTGCCCAATGCAGCGTGACCTGCCTGTGCCCAATGCAGCATGTCCAGTGCCCAATGCAGCTTCACCTGTGCCCAATGCAGCGTGGCTTGCCCGTGCCCAATACAGTCTCACCTGTGCCCAATACTGCCTAACCTTGGCCACCTGTGCCCAATGCAGGCTCACCTGTGCCCAATGCAGCATGACCTGTGCCCCATGCAGCATGACCTGCCTGTGCCCAATGCAGCGTGACCTGCCTGTGCCCAATGCAGCATGTCCAGTGCCCAATCCAGCCTCACCTGTGCCCAATGCAGCCTCACCTGTGCCCAATGTGGCTTGCCTGTTCCCAATGCAGTGTGGCCTGCCCGTGCCCAATACAGCCTCACCTGTGTCCACCTGTGCCCAAGGCAGCCTCACCTGTTCCCAATACTGCCTTACCTGTGCCCAATGCAGCCTCACCTGTGCCCAATGCAGCGTGACCCGTGCCCAATACAGCCTCATCTGTGCCCAATGTAGCGTGACCCGTGCACAATGTAGCCTCAAATGGCTGTTGGTGAGTGTGGGGCTGCCTCAGAGTGGGGGGGGCGAGCACCCCTCGCCCGGTCCCCCAGCCAGGGTAAGTGAGGAGAGGAAGAGGCAAGCTGTCCGTACGAGCAGAGAGCTGTAATGGCTTTCATTTGAATTTCCTGTGTTCCCGGGGCTCCCTGTCACATAGCCCCACCTCTTGTCCCACATTGGACCGGCGTTCTGTCTATCAAAGGCGCCGGGAAAAGAGGTGGGGCTATGTGACTGGGAGCCTTGGGAACACAGGAAATTCTAATGAAAGCTCTTACAGCTGTGCTCTTTGCTCATACGGATAGCTTGCCTCTTCCTCTCCTCACTTCCTCTGGCTTGGGGACCGTGCGGGCGGTGCTCACCCCCCCACAGTATGCATTCCTCATCCTCCCCACGGGCCCCTCTTGGCTGCGGGCCCCATAGCCACCGCGTGGCTCGCTATGGCGGTAGTTCCTCCACTGCTGCCTAAAACTTTTGCATAGTACTGTATATATACAGTATATAGGATGAGGATCGATAGATCAGCTGTATAGTAGCGAAGAGATGACCAGCTCCTGGCATCTCAATTTCAGGTGCTATAATAAAGATGATATACTTTAGACTACTAAAAAGGAAAAGTACCAACTCATACAAGGAGGTGCCAGGTCATATATAAAAATAGGTCATGCCCTGGTCAAAAGCCTCCTGGAGCTCTAGTATGTATGGTAAAAAGCCAATATCCTTCATTTTACATAGCAGTCAAAACACATTACCACCCCTCTTAGGGGTTTAACCTATATCTATAAAATCTGCAAGATGAGTTTATCACCACTGTGATACTCATTAAAGTGCCTGGCTACATTTGTGGGGTTCTTCTTTTCTACATCCAGGCCCGGATTTACTCCCTTTGCCACCCCAAGGCCGGGTCCTTCAATGCCGCCCCCCCCCCCCCCACACACACATACACACACCACCATTCTCGTCCTTTATTGATGACTGCTACAATAGATCAATTAAAAACATATTTTCACACTCCACACACTCCACACTGAAAATAACTGGCTTTAATTGTACAGACGGAAAATACTCTGTAATGCAGAAAATGCCTTTTACAGATTATAGCAGTAAGAAACTCCCTACAATTGTTTAGTTCTATAATATCTTCGTAGGACAAAGTATTTAAAAGTTCTGACTCAATGGCAAGTAAAGCTAAACTGTTCAGTCTTTCTTGACCCAAAGATGATCGTAAATAGTTCTTTACTCGTTTCAGACATGAAAAAGATCGTTCTGCTGAACAGTTAGTAACCAGAGTGCAAAGATAAATATGCATTGCTATATCAATATTAGGGTAAATAACCTGCAATTTTTCTGCTTTAAATGTTTTGTAGAGCTGTGAAATTGAAGCTTCACCTTTATCAAAATTTGTAGACGCTATAACTTTTGCGCAAACCAATCAATTAACGCTTATTGCGATTTTTTTTTACCAAAAATATGTATAAGAATACGTATCGGCCTAAACTGAGGAAAAAAATTTTTTTTTATGTATTTTTTGGGATATGTATTATAGCAAAAAGTAAAAAATAATGCTTTTTTTCAAAATTGTCGCTCTATTTTTGTTTATAGCGCAAAAAATAAAAACCGCAGAGATGAACAAATACCACCAAAAGAAAGCTCTATTTGTGGGAAAAAAGGACATCAATTTTGTCTGGGAGCCACGTCGCACGACCACGTATTGTCAGTTAAAGCGACGCAGTGCCGAATCGCAAAATGTGCTTTGGTCTTTGGCCAGCAAAATGGTCCGGGGCTTAAGTGGTTAATAATTGAATAGTGACTAAACAAGAATTTGCCAGCAAGTTGCTGTATCACTATCATGAATGATATTTGCTGCCACATGAACAAACACTAACCTGGTCCTGGAAGTTTGTCTGGCGCAGTGGCGGCTCAAAACTCGTGGCCCTCGTGGGCGGGAGGAGGCTCAGGAGGAGAACCGGACTGGAGAAGTCGGGCTGCTGGCAATGTGCTCCCCTGTAGCGGCTGCGGGACTCAGGAGTAGGCGGTGGCGGCCCTGGGACTCACTGGCACTGACTAGGCAGTGGGCACAGGCTGGATCCTGGTGACTCGTCGCTCTGGTGTGCCTGGTTGGTCTCTCTCTCTCTCTCTCTCTCTCTGCTGCTGGCCGGAGGCGGAGAAGGAGAGAGGAGGTGGGTGGACTCATCTCAGAGGTGCGCTGCTCAGCCATAGGGTGCACTGCCCACGTGTCAGCCGACGTCACTGGTTGCTAGACGCGGGGCGGCCCTAGCCTAGCAATCAGTTCTGCTGCAGATGAGTGCAACTATATCAGAGTGGCGGAGGCGGACCGTTTTTTTTTCTTTTCATTCCGGGACACTGTATTGTCCCGGAATGAAGGTGCCCGGGACACGGGACAAAAATCATAATTAAGGGACAATCCCGGGCAATCTGGGAAGTCGTCGCCCATGCACCACTGCCGCCCCGAGGCCTGGCCTCGGTGGCCTTGTGGGAAATCCAGCCCTGTCTATATCATACAAATAATCATGCAACCAATCTTGTGCTTCTACAAACATACTGAATGGTACAATTTCAACAAGTTATGAGATAAACAACATTGTTGATAAATAATGTAATTGCAAACATCCTATCATTAATCATGGATATCACTACTTCACTTTTCAAGATATGTGCACAGCAAGGACATTTATATAAACAACATTAACAATTCCCTTTAGGCCTAATGCACACTTTTAGGCTACTTTCACACTGGGGCGGGTGTTGGCGGTAAAGCTCTGCTATTTTTAGCAACGCTTTACCGTCGTTTTAGCGGCGCTATTCGGCCGCTACCGAGACGCTTTTAACCCCTGCTAGCGGCTGAAAAAGGGTTTGCCGGCGGTTTGGCGGTGCTGCCCCATTTATTTCAATAGGAAGGGGCGCTTTAGGAGTGGTGTATACACCGCTCCTAGAGCGCTGCAAAGATGCTGCTTGCAGGACATTTTTTACCATCCTAAAAGTGCACCACTCCAGTGTGATAGCACTCGGGCTTTCACAGGGCGCCCCCCCTCCCCCAAAGCACCCACCCCTTATGTTGAGGGCATGCGGCCTGGTACGGCTCGGGGGGGGGCGCTCACTCATCCCCACCCCCTTTCCTGACCGGCCGGGCTGCGTGCTCGGATCGGGGTCTGGTATGGATTTTAGGGGGGACCCCACAACGTTTTTCCGGCATAGGGGGTTCCCCTTAAAACCCATACCAGACCTAAGGGCCTGGTATGCCCCGCGATGGGGCCCGCAAGGTGTCAATCTCGCGGCGAGATTGACTTCCTTTTCTAGTCCCATCATACCTGAGTCACGTTCAAAATGAATGGACTTGTCCGTGTGTGGGCAAGTCCGTTCATTCTGAAAGTCCGCCGTAACTCCGGCGAAAGCCCGTCGGAAAGACGGGCGGACTTAGCCTGCCGGAAAGTCCGGTCGTGTGTAGGCAAGTCCATCCGTTCAGGTAGTCCGCCGGAAAGTCCGGCGGAAAGACCGTCGGACCAAGTCTGCTGGAAAGTCCGCTCGTGTGTACGAGGCATAAATCTCGCTGCAACCTGCATCGCGGAAAGCATGTCGCCCAAAAAAAGTTCAGGAGATACTTTGTGCCTTGCCTCTTTCTCCAAATATTCTTTATCAGCGCAGACCCATCTTAGTCTTATAATTTGTCCTACCGTAATTCCTTTCATGATGTAGTGGGGATGTCCTGAATCTGCTTGCAATATTACTATACCCAGACAGAGGTTTTCTATACAATTCCATCATGACTGAAAGGAAACACTCTTTTTGTCTATCTGACCAGTAAATAGAAACATAGAACAGTACTAATGGCAGAAAAAAGATTCTGAGGCCCATTGTGTCTGCCTCATTTTTATTTATTTATGTTTATATATATATATATATATATATATATATATATATATATATATATATATATATATATAACTTTTTTACCATAGTGTAGATCTATGTTTGTCCCATGCATGTTTGAATCTACTTACTGTTGACTGACTCACTACCTCTACTACAAGTCTATTCCAAGCATCAGCTACTCTTTCAGTAAAATAATCCTTCTGCTAATTTAAGGTAGATCATGTCCCTGTATTCTTGATCTTGAGTTCATATTGAAAATACTACCCTCCTGAACCTTATTCACCCCCTTGATGAAGGCTCCATTCACACTTGTACGACTCCAAAGTTGCGCCGACTTCGATGTTCTACTTTGATGCAACTTTGGGTGGGTGCAAGTTGGAAACAACTTTGGCTTTGACCAGTGATAATGGACAACTGTTGCACACAAGTTGCATTGTATAACATTCAGGTACGACTTTCATGCAACTTCTGAGGGTTAACATTAAAGTCTATGGCCCTTAAGTTGCATGAAAGTCAGACCAAAGAAGTGCATGAACTACTTTGAAGTTGCTGCAACTTTAAGGCCCGGTTCACACTGGTGCGACATATGCTCCGACTTAGAGAGCACGTGTTGCATGACGTGTATAAATCAATGATTGCCTATGAGAGCTGTCTTAAATGGTCTGACTTTTGTCGGTCCGACTTTGGAAAAGTTTCCTGCACTACTTTGGTCTGACTTTGGTCCGATTTCAGCCCATTCAATATCACTGAAGTCGTATCCAAGTCGCTTCAGCATTTTAACTGATCCGTCTTGTGACATGCAACTTGTGCTCAGAGGCAATGTTAGCACTGCAAAATGTACTGGAAAAAAAAAACAAATCCATACCAGACCCAAGTTGCACTCATCTCAAATCGGATCCTGTTCATTAAAGTCTGACCAATGTCTGACCGACGTTGCAGGGCAAAGTTGGATCAGAAGTCATGGGACTTTCATGTTGAAATGGGTTGATTAGGCAAATCCACTCTGTACTACAAGTGCACTAAAAGTGCACTTGGAAGTGCAGTCGCTGTAAATCGGAGGGGAAGATCTGAAATGAGGGGAAGCTCTGCTGATTTTATCATCCAATCATGCACAAGCAAAAATGCTGTTTTTTATTTTCCTTTCATGTCCCTCTTGGATCTACAGCAACTGCACTTCCAAGTGCACTTGCAGTTCACTTGTAGTGCAAAGTGTATTTCCCTTAGTAAATAAACTCTATAGTGAACCTGGCCTAAATCGCGCATATATGAATGGTTATCCTTGGAAAACATGGGGAACGACTTATCATGCAACTTTGATGTCCAAAGTTGCATGACAAGTCACACAGGTGTAAATGGAGCCAAGTTGTGAGTAAGTAACAATTCAATAATCCACATACTGTATTATGTGTAACAGAAAATCCCAATAGTGTTCCAAACAAAAATATACTGCTTATAAACTTGTGAGGAATAGGCAAGCATAAGCTTGAAAAGTCACATATGAACTCTTCATCCCATACAAAATCTTCCAATGTATTTAATAACTGGTGAGAAACTCACAAGTAAGTGGGCAAATGAACATCAAGAGGTTGTAATTTATAATTCTAGCCACTGGCTAATTTTTTTCATTAAGGGAACGGATTGCCACAACTCATCTTGAGGGGATGTAACCCCTTATGGGTTTTAGGCTTATGGTGGCATGATAGGACACTGAGGGATTCACTGCCAGACAACTAAACTACACAAGCCACAAAATATAGTTTATTATGAATTAAGACCCCATACACACTATTAGATTTTCTGCAGATTTTTGTCTTCAGATTTACCAAAACCATATAATATGAGGTCAAACCTTTAAGAATTTCAATTTGTATGCAATCGGGCAGGCCCTTGCACTACATGGCTTTGGTAAATCTGAAGACAAAAATCTGCAGAAAATCTAATAGTGTGTGTGGGTCTTTAATCTCAGGATTTACCATTCGTCCAGATTCAAATCTTGATAGACTCTTTAACCGCTTCCCGACCACCGCATGCCGATATATACGTTGGCAGAATGGCACTGGTGAGCAAAAGGGCGTACAGGTACATCCCCTTTAAGAAGCAGCGCTGTGGGACTTGATGTCCGCCGGGTGCCCATGATCGTGTCACGGAGAGGTAGAACAGGGAGATGCTTTTGTAAACAAAGCATTTCCCTGTTCTGCCTAATGACAGGACAGAGATCACTGCGCTCTGTCATTGAGAGCAGTGATCACTGTCATGTGTGTTGTAGCCCTTCCCCCCACAGTTAGAATCACTCCCTAGGACACACTTAACCCCTTCATCGCCCCCTAGTGGTTAACTCCTTCACTGCCAGTGTCATTTACACAGTAATCAATGCATTTTTACAGCACTGATCACTGTATAAATGACAATGGTCCCACAATAGTGTCAAAAGTGTCTGATCTGTCCGCCATAATGTCGCAGTCCCAATAAAAAATGCAGATGGTCAACATTACTATTAAAAAAAAAAAAAATTAATAATAATGAAATAAATCTATCCCCTATTTTGTAGACGCTATAAATTTTGCGCAAACCAATCAATATACGCTTATTGTGATTTTTTTTTACCATAAATATGTAGAATACATATCGGCCTAAACTGAGGAAAAAAATAGTTTTTTTAAATATATTTGGGGTATATATTATAGCAAAAAGTAAAAAATATTGCTTTATTTTCAAAATTGTCGCTCCTTTTTTGTTTATAGCGCAAAAAATAAAAACTGCAGAGGCGATCAAATACCACCAAAAGAAAGCTCTATTTGTGGGAAAAAAAGGACGTCAATTTTGTTTGGGTACAACGTTGCACGGCCGCGCAATTCTCAGTTAAAGAGACGCATTTATGTGAAAGTTATCCTTATAATGGATTTTACTGGTTAAAATAACTAAAGCAAACAGATTTTTCTTTACATGCTTGAAAAAAGCCTATGCCAGATCCATCCTTGTAGACTAGAACTGTGATGGAATATGTTTGCATTGAGTTCGAACTGCTAATGAAGAATACATGATCATGTGAAAAGAAAATCTCTGTTCACTTATTTGATCTGCACCTTTGAAAACAAATAATAAATGCACATATTTTTGCAGGTAAAAAAATGTGCGCATACTATTTTCTTCCTCAGAAGCCTGCAGAGCATTGTACCCAAGATCCTGCAGACCCTGCTTACAGCTTTCTTCCCATATGTCTGTATGGACTTTCTATTTAAAAGCTGTAGGAAATGTCAATGAACTATGAGAGTGCTCCCCTCACCAGCACCCTTGCAGTTCATTGAGAACTACAAGCTGTCTGCTGTGGCGGCAAACAGGACTTGTAGTTCAATAACTCATAGATTATTGTAGTTCAATAACTCATAGACGGAGTCCTGCACAGCTGCGGAGTTTTTAAATTGTGACAGTGGGTGCTGGGAGAAGAATCTCCTCCCACTGTCATGATGGGGGGGGGGGGGGGAGGGATCAGGGGGTGTGGGCAGGTGCTGTAACATGTTACTAAAGGCTTTAAGACTAAATTTATTTCATGTAATTATTGCAGTACCTTTATTATTTTACAGTTTGTTGAGTATAAATACAGAGCTCAGCCAAGAAAGGGGGAAATCTTTCAACCTGACAATCTACCTGACACTTTTGCTCTGACAGGGAGAGAATACAAGAATACAAGTAAAAAAATATGTCTGCCCTATTATAAAAAATAGGGATTATTGCAAATCCTCATTATTGACTGGTTCTTTTTAAGGCCCCATAAACATTAGTATTGAAAGGAGATGCCCGGCTTGAATTCCCAATGCATACTTAGTTCTCCCCTTTGTTTTAGGTTAAAAGAGGGCATTGAGTTGAATGACTCAGTATACAAAGGCGCTTGGCGAAGCATGCCTGTCCTGAAATAAATGAAAACTATAGTGTATATAGTCACAGATGGCGGCAGTCCCTGTTCAGTTTCAATACCCTCCAAAAGGCCCCCTACTGGGTAGTGTGCTAACAGTGAGAAGAGATGTGGGGCCAAAGTCACACTAGTGCTGAATGTACTTCTGTATCTTACAATGGCGTGTATGAGTCCACTGCACTAAAACAAATAAACAGGTGAAAAGAAGAGTGGAGCTGCTGGGCATTACAAAAAGTCAGATTATAAAAGCCATTTTTAAAGCTAAGGATATGCAAGTAAAGCTAGTTTAGCATCTTTGGCAGCAACCCAACTTCTCCTTACTTGAAATACAGAATGGCACGTGGTCATAAATGGTATTAACTAGGGAAAGAATAAAACATTTCAAATTGTTTCAAAAATGAAAAGAGAAGGAATTAAACAAAAGGAAAGTTAAAAGGTTTTGTCCATAGCTCCATGTCAAATTACTGCTGTCATGTATTTCCTTTTAGACTGTGTGAAAGCTAACACCTTATTGGTAGGTATGGGCATCTAAGACATATCTTGTTTTATAAGTGGACTATTACAGTATGCAGTGCTGGGACAAGGTCATCTAAAGCCCAGGGCGAACATGCCAGACTGCGAATCCCCCTCCAAGATGTATGAGAATTATGTGTCAACAAAAATCACCACGCAAAAACACTGATCACTAATCTGCAAGCTTACCCTCTAAGCTAAATTCCCCCTCCTCCCAGTACAAATCCACCCCCCTGCTGAAAGCCCCCCTCTCAGCACAAATCTTTGCCCCTGAACAAAAAAAATCACTCCTCCTAGCCTAAATCCCCTACCCCTAAAAATTCCCCCCTAGTACACATCTTCTCTCCTCCACTTCAAATGACCCTCCCAGCACAAAGTCCCCCCAAATCCCCCCTCCCAGCATAAATCCCCTCCATCCCCCCTCCTAGCATAAATCCCCCTAAATCACCACTCTTAGTACTCTCCCCCAAATTTCCTCACCCAGAACAATACATACCCCCTGCCACCCCCCCATATTCCACCTTCCAACACAAATTACCTCCCCCAATCTCCTTGTGGTGCCCCTCCACCACGCATGATACCACAGCACCCAGGGCAGCTGCCCCTCCTGCCCACCCCTGACATTATGTATATACTTACTGCTCCTGTCTGACAGTTGCTGGAATTCAGACATGGCTCTTGTAGCAGCCAACAGAAGTTGGAGGTTTTTAAAAACAGCATAAAAGATAACTGACTTCAGCACACTTGCAATGTTTAAAGTAAACACACCCTTGTGCTAATGTGCACACTAACGCACACGTCACCTCAATGCATATTAACACATGTTATGTGCCTCAGCACATTGTGGTTTCATTCATTTTAAATAGTAACCCAACTCAATGCAGCTATGACTCACATAAACTGAAAAGCACCACAATGCACCACAATTCAATGTAATGCACTACTGTGTGTTGTGGTTGGAAAAAAGGCTGCAATGCATGGCTATTTTATTTTTTTGGTCCATTTCTGTGCATTGGCAGCTCAGTCGAAAATGAATATGCTGCTTGAATGCGAACCATGTTTATATGTGGCACAAAAAATAGCATTCAGCAGCATTAAAAGTGGACAAACAGGCTAACAGATGAAAAGAAAAGCTTTTTTTTAGCTCCAGAATAAGAGCTGCATTGTCCAGCCCTGAGCTGAAGGGGATATCATACCCTCTGAGTGTTGATTTTTTTATGCTGCCACTAGAATAACGCTTAACAGTTTTGCTGCAATCATCTGTTTTCGGAAGAGAAAACGACACAAGTCTTGGTTCTGTGTCAGTCTAGGAACAAGCTTTAAGCATCAGAAATAATGACAGGAAGCTCCACATGACAGTCACTACTCTGACAGGTCAGCTCCCAGACACGTGTGCCACAGATGGCCTCCAGGGTAAAATGTGACCTATTAACCACAGTGCAGTCATATGCCCAGCGGACAGGTAACACACAGTTTATGGAATACTTGTAGTATTAATGGGATATATTAGTTATGAACTGTCCTTCCGCAAGAAGCTAGCACAAAGACATTACACTGCAGGAACCTGCCTCAATACATCATGCCATATAAACACAAAAAAGATAAGACACTTTGCTTATATATAATCCTTAAAAAAGTTGTATAAAATAAATGGTGTATATATATACAGTCTATAAATATTTGACTCAGTGCATTAGGGGAAAGGAACCTAGAAACTCACGCCTTTTAATGATCTCTGGCTTAGATTGTAAGCTCATATGGGCAGGGCCCTATACTTCCGTTTTCTCTACTGGAATGTAATTGATATGTAGTTTGTAATATAGCTCCTTCAATTATGCTGTGCGGTATAGTGTGTTTAATTTTCATTAAAAAATAAATAATAATTGAACAAATCTCTGCATTAACAGGTTAAAGCGGAGTTCCACCCAAAAATGGAACTTCCACTTTTTGGAATCCTCCCCCCCTCCTGTGTCATATTTGGCACCTTTGAGAGGGGAGGAGGGAGCAGATACCTGTCTAATACAGGTATTTGCTCCCACTTCCTGGCATAGATCACCACGGCACTTGTGGTGACCTACGCCACTTCCGGTGCCTACACTGCCCTCCCCCGCTGTATTCTGGGAGACACAGTTCACAGCAGGGACCAGAGAGGATGCGCAGCGCGACTAGCGCATGCGCAGTAGGGAACCAGGAAGTGAAGCTGCATGGCTTCACTTCCTTATTCCCTTACCAAGGATGGCAGCAGCAGCAGCCAAGAGCAGCAGCCGGATCGGCTTCGGCTGCCGACATCGCGGGCTCCCTGGACAGGTAAGTGTTCATATATTAAAAGTCAGCAGCTGCAGTATTTTTAGCTGCTGGCTTTTAATATTTTTTTTTCGGCGGACCTCCGCTTTAAAGTATAACTAAAGGCAAAACTTTTTCTTTAGTTTTGGATAGAGTAGAGATGGCTTAGAACACTTGTCAGTTTTTATTGCTGTCTGTACCCCATTAGGGAGATTCCCCCTCTCTATTTGTCCTGTTTACCATTAGAATTGAAAGTGACAGTAAAATAAAATCCCAAATTTTGGGTTTCCCCCAGAAAAGTAATAGAGGGGAAATCTTCTAATGGGGAGTTCTGGCGGTCTGGGGGTCCACAAGGGATTCCCTTTGTTTGCCGGGATTTCCTCTCACTTCCTGATTTGGCTATGGGACAGGAAGGTAAATCTCCCTAATGGGGCACAAATGGCAAAAAATAAACCAATGAGGGTTATAACCCTATATTACTCTATCCAAAACGTAAAAAAAAAGTTTTGCCCATAGTTCTACTTTAGTCACCAAACTTGCACCAGCCCACACCTTACTACACCACAGCCACCCCCACCACACACATAAAAATAGTGGAAAACCTTGCTACTTCACATTCTAAATGCAGCCAAACTGATAATTCCAACATATTGGAAATCTACTTATCAGCCTTATCTAAAAGACTCATATTCCTAGAGCTGATAAGCTGGTAAAAATGGAAGAACCGATTCACATTGCTCATGACAGAATGCCACGATACATGCTCACTTGGGCTCGCTGCAACTCAAGCTTACATCAAGACTGTGTCTGCTCCTCTAGTCCAAAGTCAGACAGACTAATTGGATTTAATACCAATGTCCACTGACCACCTTCCGACACCCTATGATACATTCCCTGACAGCTCAAGGGAACCATCCCTACTGCCTTCCTACAGCCACAACCTCCTTTACTTACTCCTGAAGAAGGTGAATTTGCCTACTAACATGTTTTTAGTTGTGGGTGGAAAAGGCTGATACATTGATACGTAGTTTGTAATATATACAGGTAGTTTCTTCAATTCTGATGTGTGGTATAGCGTGTTTGATTTTCATAAAGAATGAATAATTCCCTGTGTTAACAGTTTAAAGTATAACTAAAGGCAAGTTTTTTTCTTTAGATTTGGATAGAGTGGAGATGGCTTAGAACACCTGTCAGTTTTAATTGCTGTCTGTGCCCCCATTAGGGAGATTCATTCTCTCTATTTGTCCTGTTTACCATTAGCAGTGAAAGTGAAAGTAAAATGTAATAGAGGGCAAATCTTTCAATGGGGATACTAGTTCTGGTGGTCTGTGGTTCCCCAAGAGATTCCCTTCATTTGCAGGGATTTCTTCTCACTTCCTGTTTTGACTATGGGACAGGAAGTGAAGGTAAATCTACTTAATGGGGCACAGATGGCAAAAAAAGAAACCAATGGGGGTTTTAACCCTCCCTTACTCTATCCAAAATGAAAAAAAATAGTTTTGCCCATAGCTCTACTTTAGTCACCAAACTTGCACCAGCCCACACCTTACTAAACCACAGCCACCCCCACCACACACATACAAATAGAGGAAAACCTTGCTGGTTATATAGTTACATAGTTACATAGTAGGTAAGGTTAAATAAAGACAACAGACCATCCAGTTCAACCTGTGTTAGGTGTGTGTGTGTGCAGAAAATAATTTCCCATATAACCGTATATTGTTTTCACTAAGATGCACGTCCAAGAGTCTTTTAAAACTATTCGTACTTCCTGCCACCTCCACCAATTGTGGAAGAGAGTTCCACATCCTTACCGCCCTGACAGTGAAAACCCCCCTATGCAGCTTAAGTTTAAACCACTTCACCTCCAGTCTCAACGTGTGGCCCCGTGTCTTCTTACACTCCCTGGGACTGAAAAGTTTCATAATTACGCTGGGACCCCGTTGAGATATTTGTATATTGCTATCATATCTCCTCTCAAGCGTCTCTTCTCAGGGGAGAATACATTTAGCGCTTGTAGTTGTTCCTCATACTTGAGATCCTCTAGTCCCCATAATAATTTAGTTGTCCTTCTCTGGACTCTTTCCAGCTGCAGCACATTCTAAATGCACCCAAACCGATCATTCCAACATTTTGGAAATCTACTTATCAGCCTTTTCTAAAAGATTCATATTCTAGAACTGATAAGCACATGACAAAATGCAACAATACATGTTCACTTGGGCCTGCTGCAACTCAAGCATACATCAAGATAGTGTCTACTCCTCCAGTCCAAAGTTCTACAGACTAATTGGATTTAATACCAATGTCCACTGACCATCTTCTGACACCCTATGATACATTCCCTGACAGCTCAAGGTAACGATCCCTACCATCTGCCTACAGCCACAAACCCCTTCTCTTCCTGCTGAAGAAGGTGAATTTGCCTACTAACATGTTTTTAGTTGTGGGAGGAAATCCAAAAAATATCTACAGAGAAAATAAGAATCTCTGGTGGGAATGAAAAGCAGGACTCAAGTATGTACTACAATTTGTGATAACTATGCATGTATATTTTTATTAATGTATCTATTCATTTGGACAATTATATATATTATATATATTCATTTGGACAAATATTTGAAGCATTTTCTGAATTTATATGTAATTATTATTGATACACACGGTATTTGCTGCATTATACCGCTGTTCCTGTGTAGCCTGTTAATGGACTGCACCTGGGCAAACTGCTCCTAAAAAGTGCTGGGATTATCATCTGTTTGTATTGATATGCAAGCGGTTTTGATGCATTATGAGTTTAAAGCCTACATTCTTGTTGAACCACTTCAAAAAACATTCTAACCTTCAGCTCTTTCCTAGAAATCCTTAATTCAAGATAGTGATCTCTTCATGTTTATGATCTAAAACACTAATCAGGTAGATTTAGTAAGCATTCAAGGAAGCTTACTGCACATCTATAATTCCGGGGTGTCCCTTTGAAGATCCCTGGCTAAAAGGAAATCTACAAAAGCATTTACAGGTCTTAGTTAAAATAAACTACTGAAATTTAAGTGATTAATCAATCCAATTTTTTTTTGGTCCGTATAACTAAGCAAAATATTTTGGTGTACATAGCTTACTGTTAATACAAAGTCTTAGTACATTTGTCAGGCTCTAGTAATTTAGACTTATGTTAACATTGCATCCTGTGCTTGTTTTATTCTTTTCCCTCACAGGGCGGATCCATGCCCCTACATTCCTGGGCATTGGCAAGGCTCATATAGACCTTAGCAGCAAATAGGGTCAAGTATGTTCAATATCATACTTTGTTTATGGAATCAAATCCCAGCAGTGACACATTGTAACCAAGCCAGCACAATTCTACTCAACACTACAACATTCTGTGCTAATCCAGTGTTCATTTCTCACAACACAGCAGCTGCACCTCCACAAAATGGTACAGCACTTTCAGCAGGCAAGAAGGCAACATCAAGGGTGCATATTACAGTATACTTTGAAAAGGATTCTGAACTATACCATAGTCATTGATGTTCATCAATTAGAAATGAACAAGAATATTAATATCAATGTAGGTGTTAAAGAACATGCAGATCAAGTATATTATATTGATTTCAAACATTTTCTTTTATTTGAAATACTGTAAGGATTACTTCATATGTAGCTGTAATAAGCATACATACAAATAAATACAGGAACATATACACCCAAACACACCTACTAAACCCCACATCATGGCAACAGTAGGCCATCATTTGAGACATGTCAATAGAAAATCCCATTCTCGCCTTGTATGTAAACAGATTACTGTAAATCGTCATAAAACTGAAAAACGTAAAAAAAAAGCTGTCAGTTCCTAAAGTGTGAGTTTGGGCATCCCCCAGATCTTAACTTTGGAGGATTGAGTGGCTCCCTGGCTCAAATGATGGTTGTAGGCTGGCCATACACGGTTCCTACTGAACCGGCCGAGATTAAAACCATTAATGGGCAGGCTGAATGTACCAAATTGATCGATCGATCAACTTGGGTACAACCAGCCTGCCAGATTTGTCTGTGCGATTTTGCGATTATCGGAAGCAGCTGCTATAGCCTCTAGCGATAATTACTGTCTTCTCCATGGGGATGGCTTGCCCCCCCCCGGGCAAGCAATCCTGTTGACAATGGTAGCTACTTCAATGGGAGTAATTGGCTTGCTGGTATGCTGTTGTGACAAGTTTGGGAACTACAGCGCCTTCCTTATGCCCCAATATTATAAAAGAAATTTTAATCTAAGCTATTACTGAAATATTATTTCACATTGACATGTCCACTACTATTTTTTAAAATTGTATTCTATAATTGTAGAGGACATGTTTTTTACATTTTAATTGTTCGTCCCCCCCATAAGTAAATTACCAAAAGCCATAACTAAAAAGGTAAAAAAAAAGTTAAATACCTTTATGCTTGAATCTCAGGCAATCTTTCCTCTTTCACAAGTAGGTCAAGAGACCAATGCTGATCTTTCTTTCACCAATAGTGAATAATTCTTGTGTTTAAATTTGTCCTAAATGCTAAAGAAAGAAAAATAATTTGTTGAGTGCAGCCTAAAGTTATAAGCTTTGCATCTTAATTTGTCAGTACAGGAAAAATATTTTTGTCTGTGCAGCCTAACTACTGGTTATACAGAAAAAGAGGTTATTTAGCACAATAAATACTTAAACATCAAACACATTTTTTTTTTCAAACTACAACAGGATAATATTATAAATGCTTAATAAAAACAAAACAGTACCTGAAAAATGTGGGTTGCACTTGAATATATCTGAGACAATGCTAGAAAATACTTCTGTTATATTCTGTGTGGACTGAATATTAATTGTAAAATACAAGGATTTTTTATGTGTGACAAATGCTTACACTAAACAATAGTTATCCAATGAAAACATGACAATTAGTTCTTTTTAAAAAATGTTTTTATTAACTTTTCAAGTTTCTTTTCGTACATACGAAACACCACTTTGAGAACTTAAATAACATATACATCAGTTACATATCTAAACAGAGCGTTCACCTTGCCCAAAAATGCCAAATGTAGGATAATAGCAGAACTTCAGGTGTGGGCACTGGGGCATCCAAAGGGGAGGACAATAACCTCCCAATGTGACTGTGGCCTACGATAATATATACACAATTAACACCAGATGATCTAAACAGACGACTCCCCAATTCTATATAATAACATTATAGAGCCACAGATCATGGACTACTTACTTGTATATGAAAAAAAGCCCCACAAGGGGGTTACAAAATAGTTCTCCAGCAATGACTAATGCATCCAAAAGGGAAGAAAAAAAAAATAAAATGTTATGATTTTATGCTATCTAGTGGCTCATCTGCCTCTGAAGTCCGATCCATAGGTTCTTTCTTTTGTGCCATGCAGACTAAGGTTTTGGTTTTATGAAACAGGAAAACCATGGGCTGAAAAGGAGGGAGATGGAGGAGATTTTGCTGATAATATCATTACTTGTCACCAGTATTCCTGAATCAGAGAGCAATGCCACCATATATCAGACAAAGAAATTGATATACTAACAGCAAAACTGCTGTTCACTTTGCAAGGGAAGTTGCATTTTACAAGGGAACTGGCCCCAGAGCTTAGTGAATGTGATGATGTTTCACTTTGCAAAGAATAGCCAATCATATGCAAGTAAAAAGAAACCCAACATTTTTGCTTGAATATCATTGGATGATGGAATTCAGAGCAGCTTTGCCTCATTCACAAAACTCTGGGGCAAAGTGCAAGTTCCTTTGAGAAGTGAACAACCTATTTGCTTTCAGCAAATCAAACCCATAAAATTCCTGATTAAATCGCCAGCACAGTGTGGAAACTTGCTGGTCCCAAGAACAGTGAAGGATTGTACCACCTGGTTAAAAATGTATATTTTATTCTCTGCTGTAGTTGGGTTTATGAAAGGTGTGAACACTAGTTTAAAGATTTTATGTTTGGTCTGGTTTGGAGAGCCACACTGGTCAAACTCTCTCACCCATTTTGGAAGGCAGAGTGGGGGACCAGTGTGAATACAATTTTATACAAGTGTGAGATAGAAGGTCAAATGTGAGTCAGGCCTCTTATGGGCACAAACAACATTTTCAAGGAGTATATATTCTCCAGAGAATGCAAAGGTTTTGGAAAGCTTTAAAAAAAATTATGAATTTGGTGCCACCTTCTTAAATCCAGTAGCGACATTTCCCATTTTTTCTACGCTTTGTTTGGGCTGAGAAAAGGTGAACTTCGGTGTAACTTGAAGGTTGGCTGTCAAGGGCATCAAGGATGGTCTTGTTTTTTTTGTATGTCAATATGGCCTTTTTTAAGGTTATACTGTTTCCTTTTTTCTTTTTTTTTTTTTTTTTGCTGCAAGGCTTCCCTTTGAAAAAAAAGAGTACTTTGGTTTCAGGGGTGGCATTTTAGGGTTTTTATTTCTTTAGTATTTTTTTTTTTTATGTTAATGTGGCCTTTTTATGTTTGGGTTGCTCAAAGAACAGCATTCACTTTTAATTTATCAACACTTGTTTTGAAGAAAAAAAGATGAAAGAACAGTGTGCACCTAAACCAGCTCATAATATACCACTCACATTAACTGTCCCCCAACACCATAGAAAAATAAAAGTTAGGTATAAACTAGTTCCTTTTATCCCTGATTAAAACTCTCCTGCTGCTGGCCAATTTTACACTGCATTATCTCTGCATTATCTTAAATCTTGTAGTATAACCCCAGCTTGTCCGATTTGTCTTTAGTAAATTTGGGCTTAGCTTTGCTATTTAAAATGATCCTGCTGCTGATTAATTTTACACTGTTGTGTCATCTGAGGTCTCTCATTATATTATTCCTTGTACTAAAACACTTGCCTTTTTTTTTTCTTTTTTTTTTTTTGATACATTGCAACCAATATTCCCACATTAAAAATGCCCTACTGCTGGCCAATTTTAAATTGCTGTATCATCCATGGTCTCTTAATTCTCAACAAGTTTAATTGAAAATATCCAGCATCAGTAGAGTTTTCCAGCAGCAAGAACAAGGAGAGCCTCAGGGGCCAACTTTTATCTGCCAGTCAAAGCAGGCATATATTACTGAATAATGAAAGTCTTTTTTTCTTTTTCAAACTTATGTGAATTGGATTGGGGTACTGCTGCTGTATATAAATCAAGTTAATTGTAAAAACTAAAAAAAAAAAAAAAAAAAAAAAAAAAAAGGTTTTTCTAAAAAAAAAAAAAAAAAAAAAAAACTTCCACAGCCTATTATGCTTTGCCAGCATACGCTGTCACCGAGACTGTATGTGAAAAGCGAGCTGTCTCATAATAGCATGTTGAGATCAAAGGTTTCTTTCAAGCATTTTATTTAAAGGATTTGTGTATTTTTAATGTTGTTCTTGCAGCCGCATGAAAAGACAATACCCATTGTTTGGTATTCTAAGCCCTAAAAATGGCCAGAATTTAATAACAGGATTTGCCCCCAGAGATTTCAATAGGATTTGCCAACAAGTTCAGGTTAGACAAATTTCAAAAAGGGTTCTCCAATCCCTCAGTGAATCAAACCCAGGCAGATCCATCTATACCTAGTTATAACAAATTGTGTTGATTAATGGTAATCCTATGGGCTTAATACCCCAGAAGTATTCTGTCAATTGCATCAGTCAGCAATTGGTTCCATAATCAGGGTTTAAGGCCAAACCAGATGTAGTTGCTATTTAGCTATATAGGGCCTTCAAGTGCTACTAAACCCACAACAGTAAAATCAGTCTGTATATGCAGTAAAGCATGCTTGTTATACTTACTGTGGAGTCTAATGAGCTAATCCTTTGCATTGTGTATAAAGGATGTTTGATCATGTCTCTCTGATCCTCCTCTTCTTTCACTGTCTCCAAAAAATAACCTGATATTTACAGAGCCAGGGGACTGCCTGCACATGCTCAGTTTGGTGTGTATTGCTAGAGAGTTTTTTTCTTGGGATTAGCACAGGGCCAATCAGCACTGTCCAGACAGAGGATCAAGGGAGAATGAAAACTCCTCCTACAAGCTTTACTAGGAACTGATACAAGTCACAAGGCTCCTGTATACTGCTGATGAGAAAAGGTATTTATCCGTTTAGATTTACTGAAATAATTGCATTTCCATGTTCTGTGTACTGTGGGAGACCAGATATAGTGAATAAAGGTTCTGTATATGGAGGAGAAATAGGAGTCTTGATGAAAGGTTCATCTTTACTATGCTGATTCGGTCCAGTTAAGAAAATTGGGCACGTTCCATTTTTACAGATTTTCAAAAAAGATGTTGATTAAATGTTGGAAGTTGTGTTTAACTGGTTGCCGCCCGCCCACTGTGAAATGACGGCGGGGTGGTGCAGCTCTTGTTCTGGGATGCCGCCATATGACGGCGTCCCAGAACGGCCACTCTCATGCGCCCGCGGGGGCATGTGGCGATCGCGGCCGCGCCGTGTTGCTAGGACATATCGCGACCCCGATCTTTGGAAAGAGCTGCGTCCGCAGCTCTTTAAACATGTGATCGGCTGTGTCTAATCATAGCCAGTCACATGTAAACAAGGAACTACCAGGCAATCAGCGCTCCTCGCCTCACACTGACAGAGTGTGTGGCAAGGAGAGCCGATCAGCAGCATCTCCACGCAGGGGGACATTTAGGAATGTAATCAGGGCACTGATGATCAGTGCCCTGATTACAATAGTGAAAAATAGTGTCGCCATACAGTGCCCACCAATGCCCACCAATGCCAGCGATCACTGCCCACCAGTGGCAGCAATCAGTGCCCACCACTGCCCACAAGTGCAACCAATCAGTGCCCATTAGCAGTGTCAGTCAGTGCTTGCAATCAGTGCCCCCTATCAGTGCTGCTCATCAATGCCCATCACTGCTGTCAATCAATGCCCATCAGTGTCGCCCATCAGTGCCACCCATCAATGCCCATCAGAGCCCATCAGTAACACCTATTCGTGCTGCCTATCAGTGCCCATCAGTGCTGCCTAACAGTGCCCACTAGTACCGCCTATTAGTGCCCACCAGTTCCGCTTATCAGTGCCCACCAGTGCTGCCTAACAGTGCTCATCAGTCCCACATATCACTGCCACCTATCAGTGCCCATAAGTGTGGCATATTAGTGCCTCCTCATCAGTGCCACCTAATCAGTGCCCATAAGTGCCGCCTCATCAGTGCCCATAAGTGCCACATCATCAGTGCCCACCAGTTCAGCCTATCAGTGCCCATCAGTGCTGCCTCATCAGCGCACATCAGTGAAGGGGAAAAATTACTTAGTTACAAAATTTACTGACAGAAAAAAAGTGAAAAACATTTTTTTTTCAAAATTTTTGGTCTTTTTTTTTTGTAAAAAATAAAAAAACCCAGCAGTGATTAAATACCACCAAAAAAGCCCTATTTGTATGAAGAAAATGCTAAAAAATTTGTTTGGGTACAGTGTAGCATGACGCATAAGCCTTGCTTAATGCCTTTACTGAAAAAAAGGAAGGGGGGGTATTGGCCATTGATTTTGGCCATGGCAGATGGAATTTAATTATCAATGCAGGCATTTTTGGGCCTAGGCTGATGTGTTGCAGTGTTATTAGAAAAAAGGACCAATCTATATGGAATGCTTTTTCTATGTCCATTGCCAGTAGTAGGATGGATAAAAGAATTCTGAGAAATTATTCATCCTATTCCCTGGTTTCCCTGCCTGGGACCAAACCCACTTGGTCCTAATGCATCCATCTGGGGAGTATGGGTTAGGGTTGATGAGAATTTCTGCAAAATATTTTGTGTCAATATTTAAAGTTAATATTGGCCTGTTGCACTGGCAGGTCACTGGAATATGTTCCATCAGGGCTCCCTGCCAGAAATTGGGTCCCATTTAAAAAAAGAGGGAATCGGATTTGTGCAAACATTTTATAGTATTTAACAGTACAGCCATCTGAGCCAGGAATTTTACCATGTGGCATACATTTCAATGCCATGTGCAGTTCTTCCTCATCAGTACTCCGCTCCAAAGCCTCTGTTAACAGGCATATATTTTTATTAAATTATACATTGACACTTTGCTTTTCTGTTTACTAGACCACATTGGACAATTTTTGCTTAGAAAAATCTCCATTCTCCCAATCCAGTCTGTGTTGTTAACATGTGTGAGATGTAGAGGTATCGATGACTAGGCTCCAGTGGGTGGGGCAAAACATGTCAGATGGCGTGGCTTGTGGAGGGGTGAGGCCATCTCACACATGTTAACAGCATAGACTGGACTGGGAGAGTGGCAATTTTTCTAAGCATTTTACACACTACTTAGATGGTGATACTTCATGCCAGCACCCCACTCCTGAACACCAGCGGGACAATATATTTCTTCCTTTTTGCTTATACTACAAGTACTGTATAAGCAGGTCACAATGAGCAATTTTTGTTACCTTTAGAAGTTACCTGTGACATACACCCCCAAATATATTGAATAGTCTGCAGTTATACAATTCTTTGACCACCTTTTAGGCTGCATGTACACAGTACAATCTGACTGTACAATCTTCTTTGGATCTACTACTAAAGTATTGGTGTGTTTGGATTTCTTCTCATAATGCATGTTGTTGGTGAGGCTGGGGAGGATTGTTAAGAGGGCATAGTTCAGTTTGTACAATCAGATTGTAAAATGTGTGGCTAGAGTTATACACATATTTATGGATTTCAAAATTTGTTTAGAACCCACCAAACCACATATTTTTAAAACACAAAATATACAGAGTACAAAGATCGTTTTCTTCACCAAATTAGTTTGGTATCGCTGTTCAGTCTGATCAACCAATCTTCTCCCACAACATCCCCCGCCGAAAAAAAAGAGCATTGCAATACTGGTTTTTCTGTGTTTTTTTTACAAATCTGCAGAGTGGTTGGTTTCAGAGGCCTACAGAATTATGGATCATGTTAGGACCAAACTTGCACTACTTGGACTGCTCTGACACTCTCATAAATGTCCTCAAGTGTTAAGGTCTTCTCTGACAATCACTTCTACTCTTCAAATACTTCTCATTGCTTAAAACAAAACCCTTTCTTCTTTCCTTTCCTGCTCTCTTCTATCATAGGAAAACATTTCCCCTTGGACACAGGGACGCTGGTTTTTATCTGTTGGTCACATTGGCAACGTCCCATCTCAGTTATATCACTTTCCTATTCTGGAAGCATTTTAAATCGAAATTTAGCCAGTTTGAGATAGAAGAAGACTTGGCATTTTGGCTTGGTTTTACTAGTCAATAAGACCATTGGAAAATCTTCCTCTCACATCCTGCCCCTTTGACACTAGAACAGGAAATAGAGATCTGGTTATGGCATGGACAAGAAGATACAGACAATAAAAATATTGTGAGACATTCTAGCCCTTCCTTGCTCTATAAAAAATGTGGGGTGTTCTTTTTTTAAGTCCTTGTTGAAGTGAATTCCCATTGTTACCTGCTCCTAGAGAGGTTCTCCCTCTAAATGGAGTTGTGTTTTAATTGGTCTAGTCCTTCCTGCTTAGGACTATTGGAGAATCCTATAACCTAGCAACGTTATGTGAAGACTCTAGATTCTTTGGGGCTCTTATCTAATTTGAGAATTTGTGCAAGGAATTCGGACTGATAAAAGGCACTCTTCACATTACATGTTGAATATCCCAAATATTATTTTACTTCTTCATGGTTAAAAGTTAAAGAGACCAGGGCATTGTTTTATCCACAAAACCAAGAGACAGCATACTATCTTTGCATAGATCATCTGCCTGTAGTAAGTATCAGGGTACAAATTTCTCAACTGCTGGTACCATGTGTCATGCCAAGGACCACCCAAGGCAGCCACTGTTGGCCCCCACCCTGGGGCAAAGATGGCTGCCTCAGGTAGCAGTGCTGCCTGTGTGTGCATGTGCACATGCACATGCACACACACGCGCACACACACACACACACACACACACACACACACACACAAACACACACTCAGCTTAGTGAAACTAAATCTGTTAAAAGGGTAGGCTCAGTTTCACTGAGCAGAGTCTCCTGTCTGGCCACTGTGCTTGTTACACAGTGCCACAGAACCTGCACCGAAGAAGCTTAGGCGCTGTGTCTGCCCATGCAATAGACACAGCAGCTTTGCAGGGAGCTCAGTAAAGTAGGCCATAGATAGATTGAAATTCGGCTGGTTCATTGGGACCAGCCAAATTTTGATTCATCTATGACTGGTCTTGTTTGATTACTGCTAACAACTGACTGCTCACCATAGGTGTATGCAGCCTCATTAGGGTGTGCACCCCAAAGCTCGAACACACATGCCTTTCTCTGCAGCCTCAGCTGCATGGGACAGTAAATGAATGGGAAGTGCCCTGTGCATTTACAAACTGAAGCATAATAAACCAGTTTACTATGATTCAGTTATGAATAAACACAGTGAGTGAGTGTGCTCACTGTGTTCATTTAGAAAAGGAGAGGGCTGGTAAATGACAAATTTAAAAGCCCCTTCCCCCACTCTCCATCCCGAAATATCCCCCACAGCAGCCAGGGTAGAGGATAGGAGGGAAGCCAGCAGCACTGCGGGGGGGGGGGCAACACAGGGGGAAGCCCAGGCAGTAAGGGAGTCAGGACAGCATGTAGTGATAAGGGTGTGCCTAGGCACACCTGCCCCCCCCCCCCCCTGCGCATGCCTATGCTGCTAACGAATGGGCTTGCTGGAAAATTTCAGCTTTATCAGCACTGCAGTCAATAGATTCCGACATATATCTGGAATGTGTGGATGGAGGAATCGATTCAATCTTTTTCATTCAGCCTGAGTCATGTATGGCCATCTTTAGTGTTACTGAGCTGCACTGAAGAGTGTCCATTATGGAAAAATCCTTATTTTTTAGGTCAGAGGAAATGCATTATAACAAGTTGGACTAACAGCTTGTTAAGAAGTAATCCTGCCACTTGTTTTTGTTTCCTAAAGCAGTTTTAAACCCTAAACCAAAAATGTAATATATTGCAGCTTACCAATAGGTGGGGAGGTGGGGGTGGAGAAACAGCAATACACTTCTCAGTGAATGGATGTGTGAGGGGGAGGGGGGAGTGTCAGCACAAATCTATTCATTTGAGCAGAGCAGAGTTCTCAGCACAGCCAGAAATGTGATCAACTGATCCTATTATTCTATCATGTCTAGTGTGGTCCTTTTTTAATAGGAAAGCAGAGGGACTGGCAGGAGCACCAGAGATTTCACACAGGCGACTTTTTCACGCAAGTACATGGTTCAGCAGGCACATATCAGGAATATAAAATGTTGTTTAACATATTCTTTAAAAATATACTGTTAAGAAAACTAGCTGTATTTATTCTAGCTAATACAGAAGTTGTTGCATTTGACTGATAGCAATTCCAGTTATAATCTGTACAGATCATATATCCTCTGCCTTGAATGTTCTTGCAGTTTGTGGAAGTATTTCTTACACACACCCCTTTGTGGTGTGAACAGAGAAGTTTCCTTTAGTGTACTTTTAAATGTTATGTTGTTCCCATGCACTGAAATGCATGGGAACTTTTTACAAGCACATATATGAGAACAGGCCCATAAACCAACTTTCCAGGGCTAATTTATATGGTCCTTTGTACACATTGTTAGGCTTAGTGAGTTATAAACTATTTTATATATAGATAGTAACCTTCATTATGGTTGTTATGTACAGTATATGCATGTTTTAACATGGCAATGGCACTTTAACAGGAGACACTGGTAAACTGTAATTAGCCCTATTTCAAGTATCCTGTCTTTATTCAGTGTTAGGGTTTGTTCACACCATGTGCATTGATTGTCGCAAAACATTTTCTGTACCTTGTGTAAAAATATATTAAAAACTTTTTGACCTAGCCCATCCCACTAACCTTCTTTTCCATGTTGTGACCTAACTTTCTCATAAGGCTCTCCAGCACAAAGATCTCATCGACCACATGAAAGGAGCCCTATACCCACATATAATTATTATGCACCTCTGAGCTACAGACCAGATGAGGATAGATCTGTTAGACATCACCATTCCGATATGGACTATGACAGGTCTTTTTTAGAGAGAGGCAGAAAGTACCCCCCACCAAGGAATACGGCGGAAGAAAGAGAGACTAGGAGAATACCAGAAAGAAGAGAGGGTGCATAGGAGGCAAGAGAGAACAAAAGAAAAAGGGAATAAAAGGCGAAGGGTCTTCAATCTAAGCGGACAGCCACTTAGTAATGAAGAAATTGGAGTCCTCGACAAAGGCCTCAAATACGCACCAACAAAAAACCTAGATAAATTCCAAACATATATAGGGATTCAGAAATACATCAGAAAACTGAATATTAAAAAGTATATAGTGATCCTTTTAAATCCAAGAGTGCATATTCCAACAAAGAAATCATGCACAGCACTTTAAGGAACAAATCAATTTTTAACCCCTCAGTAAAAGACAATAAACATATTGAGGTGTTCAAGAGAGTGGTTTTAGCAGAACTGAAGGATCTGAAGATTAAGAAAAGAGAGGAACCTAAACACATAAAGAGTGGAATCTGCAAACTCACAAAGAGAAAGAACTTAGTAATTTGACCAGCAGATAAAGGCGGAGGAATCGTTGTCCTTTCTAAAGAACAATACAGTACCAGAATGAATTCACATGCTACAAGATGAAGATACCTATAGTTCTGGGTAACCCTATGTTTAAATGCAGGAAAGCCCTAGAACAGACCGTCCATTTAGGCATGAAAAGAAACATCCTGAATAAAAAAGAGGCCAAATACCTAATACCGGAATCATGTCACACACCTCTCCTATACTCGCTCCTGAAGATGCACAAAGACAAGAACGATCCACCACCCAGACCAATTGTCAACAGGATAGACTCCCTCACAGCAAGGATGGGGCAATACATCGAATGCTACCTACAACCAGCAGTACAAAAGACGCAGGCCTACTTGAGGGACACAAAGCAAATGCTACAAGTTTTGGAAAATATCCCAAAGGAGGAAGGACCGTGGTGGTTAGCTACAGCAGATGTATCATCTCTTTATACAGTTATACTACATCATCAAGCCTGTGAAGCCGTTAAATGGGGACTCAGGAAACATTCAAACATTGTGAAATGCCTTGACTTCTGCCTAAAGAACAGTTATTTTTGGTACAACCGCAACTACTACTTTCAAAAGATGGGTGTTGCTATGGGGGCTAAATTTGCTCCAAGTGTAGCAGGCCTCTTCATGGCACAATGGGAAGAAGAGAGAATATTTTCCAATCTACCAGATTGCCTGTTTACCTATAGAAGATACATCGATCATATTTTTATCCTGTGGAAAGGTGACCAAGAACAGTTATCTAATTTCCTTCAAGATCTAAACTTAAATGATAGGAATATTAAGCTTACTTGGGAAATAAGCAATAAAAAGATTACATTTCTAGATTTAGTGAATTTCCAAGAGGATAGAGTACTCTTTTCTAGAATTAAGGAATTCATTTGCTGTAACAAAGAAGGAGCAGTCTATGCCCTGGAATGCAGTTGCGGGCTTCAATACATAGGTCGAACAAAAAGACCTCTCAAAATACGTATAGGAGAACATGTACAAAATATAATCAAAGGCTTTGACAAACATAACATATCAAAACATTTCGCCACTCACCATAATAAAGACCCTACACAACTGAAATTCTGGGGAATAAAACCATATGTGAAACGTTGGCGGGGGGGCCACAAAGTTAGAACACTTAGCCAACTAGAATCTAAGTAGATATTCACGTTGCACCTCGGGGTATTAATATAGAATTTGATCTCAATTGTTTTATTAATGATTTCTAATATTTTCAGCTTTTATGGATTTCTTACTCTCTTACTATATTATCGTTCCTCTCTTCTCCATATTTATTCTACTCAAATAATGTGCAATTTACTCGCCTATGCCATTTCCGGTGTACTTGGTGTTTTTTATTCATTTTTATTTCCCTTCATTCATATTTACTATTTTGAGATATTTTAGACGGTCATTGTGTGTTTACCCCTCTCCAGTATTACACCCTGCTTTTATTAACAGTTTTTATCAAATATCTAATTTTTAGTACAAATATATTTTATCTTCCTAATACATCCCCATTTTATCCTCTTAATTGGTTTCTAGCTCGCCGCTAGTTCTATTTGGCATATATCGCTTTTTATCACCATTATGTAGAGCCTATATCTGTGTACTGTTATTTGTTTACATATTTTGGCCAAATATCCACAGGAAAATGGCCGCCGGCATTCTTCCGGTTTTTGAGCCATTAGAAAATGGCCGCCGAACAGATGTTGACATTATAATGAATATCCACTTGAAAATGGCTGCCGGACGACTTCCGGCCACCGGAGCTACTGGAAAATGGCCACTGGCTTACTTCCGGTCACCGTATCCACACGAAAATGACCGCTGTATGCCATTTTACACACACATAAAAAGACACTTTCTATGGCCTCTAGTTTTTCCTTGATGAAGTCAGGTTACAGTGACAAACACATGTGGGAACACGAGGCACCGGTAGTGACATTTTTTATATGCCTGTTTGATACTTCTTATTGTAAGTACCTTGCTTTTATTCTTGTTTGCCAATAAACATTTGAAAATACTACACTATCGTGCATCCCTCTTTACATCCCCCCATGCCCCATTGTGAGGCGTATCTGATGCGGATACACCAGGGACAAAAAAGGGGACTCTGATTTCAGACTAGAGATACACACCAGCGGAGCCGGATACGCCAGACTGGGAGGTTACCAGGAAACACATTGAGACATATTCACACGCTGTTACCTTAAAGCGGTAAGGTAAGGGGCCATCCACACATATACAGTCACTTATTCATCTTGCACTTTATATGGACACTATTCATTTTATTTCGCTTTCACCTACAAGAACTTTTGCTGCATATTTTTATATGGAAATACTTTTATGTGTTACGCTTTTATATGCTTTTTAGGATCTCACCCATCTTTTTAGGATTTATTTTAGGAATTGTTATTTTAGTGCACTCTTCACTGAGCACTGTTTTTTTTTTTCATTTTATCTGCATAGTATATAGATATATTTTATATATTTTACCATTGTTTTATGAAGCATTTCTCGAGCATGTGATATGCATATTGTCAAGAATCATATTAATATATTATATTACCATTTTATCTGAAGAAATCGCAGGGCATACAATATGTTTTTATACGTTTTTATACTGCCTGCAATTTGATATATATTGACCTTAGTGTCTGGTTAAAGCTGGTAGGAGGAGTTTTAATTCTCCTCTGATTGTCCTATGAGACTGCATGACTCCTGACTCTCTGTTTGGACAGTGCTGATTGGCCCTGTGCTGATCACATGCACTCTCCCAGGAAAAAGAAAAAAAAAACTGTCTACCAAACTGAGCATGTGCTGCTTGTCCCAAGGCTCTGTTTATAAGGAGATGGTTTGGGGACAGTGGAAGAAGGGAAGGATCAGAGAAGACAAGAACAAACAAAGCAGAGGATTAACCCTTTATGTTCCACAGTGAGTATAGCAAGCATGCATATACAGACTGATTTTACTGTTGTGGGTTTAGCATAGCTCCCAATTGTCCCTGATTTAGAGCAAAGTCCCTCTGTCCCCCTTTCCTCCTTATTTGTCCCTAATTTTTGTCTGATCTATATAGTTGTATATAAAATGCACTACTTATGTATCAAAAAGTGTTTCCCAGTGCTAAACCTTTCATCCAATTTCTAAATTGTTGCATTTGTAAATTTCAAAAGTCATTATAAAAAGGAATTGTGTGGTAACAAAAGCACCTGTGGGTTTAATCTTTAATCTTTTGTACAACTCTCCTTTCAGGGGGGGGGGGGGCACGTGAGAGGAGGTGTGTCCTATGCCTACATACTTTTGCTAATAGGTGTCCCTCATTCCCATCTCAGAAAGTTGGGAGATATGGGTTTAGTAACATTTTAAGCATATAATCTCAGTTGTAAGGGCTTATGCCTCGCACACACGATTGGACTTTCCACCAACAAAACTGTGGAATTTTGTCAAAAGGGCATTGGCACAAACTTGTCTTGCATACACACGGTCACACAATTGTTGGCCAACAATTATGAACTTATTGATGTACTACGTGTTTTTTCTGCTCTTTTGCGCCACCCTTTGGGCTCCTTCTGCTAATTTTTCGTGTTAGTAGAAATTTGGTGAGTGTTGATTCAAGCTTTTCATTTCGCACTTTTCATTTCGCACTGTTCAGTTTGTTTCTGAACGGCTGTTCGTCAACCAGACATGTTGCGGAATCAGAGAAGATAACGTGTTATTTATTATTGGCCTTGGAGTTATTGCTTTGACATTATTTTTTTGGTTGAATAATGATTTAATTTGGTATATTTTCTATATTTTTGGATGCATAGAATGTACTTTTTGGTTAAGTTCTATTGGCAGATAACATGTCTTATTTTATTTGTTTTCTTTTTTTAATGCACAATAAAGAAAATGTGGAGAATAATACTTGGCTATGTGTTTTACTTCAAATGACAGTTTGGGAGTAGGCAGTTACATTTTAAAAAATACAATGTAAAGTTGACAGGGGACACCAACATAGTTGTATCTTTGATCTTAAAAACTACGGAATAATGGTGTTGTGGTAACTTGTCCAAAAAAAAAAATCACTAGAAAAAAAAGCCTTTGAAAATGAGTTTGCAATAACTCCATCAGTATCACCAGCAAAGCAGCTTCATTATTATCCCATTAAAGAAGAGAATTGTGCACTGCATGGAGATTTCATAATTTGCCACGTCACGAATATTAATTCTCCATTACGAATGCTAGTTTACAAGACCGACCGCTTCTGACTCGTCCTTGCTTCCGAGCATGCGTGTTTGTACTATGGACTTTACGAACTAGTGTACACACGCTCGGAAAACCCAACAACACACATTTGTCCGTGGAAAATTTGAAAACCCGCTAGCCAACATTTGTTGGCGGAAAGTCCAACAACAATTCTCCGATGGAGCATACACACGGTCGGATATACCAGCAACAGCCTGTCATCGAACATTTCCCATCGGAAAGTCCGATCATGTGTAGGAGGCCTTAGAGTTCAGGCAGAACCAACCAATCAGCAGCATTACATAAACTCTGATCCCTCTCTTGAGCTGAGACCATAAATGCTTGACTTGGAAGCTCAGAGCAGTAGCTCTAGAAGAAAGTTACTACAGTTTTTTTTTTCATTGTTACTGGATTGCCAGTATGGGTGGTAGGTGATTTTAACCATAGGTCTACTTTAAGATCCCTGGGAATTAGGAAGACCCATGTCGTTTTGTTTTGCTCTTCCACAATATGGGTTGACAAGGAGGAATGGCCACAGATATCTCCTATTTTTTTTTTCATTTTGTACATCTATGACTGTTATAGGAATGGGGACCCTATAAAAGGCAAGTGTTTTCTGAGACAAAGATGTCATTTTTATACAAATACCCTGCGATTATGTTATTTTACTGCTTTTGATGTATAAATTACTTGCTGGAGCAGGGAAATAATTTTTTTTTTAGTCAAATGTATCTCTGTTTCAAGTTTTTAGGCTTTTAAACAGTTGTTTTATATGTCTTTTCGATATCTATATACAAGCTTTGTTTAAAATACACGACAAAGGGTTCCCAGAGCACTCCCGCTGCTGTCTCTGAGCCAATGAGGGAGAGAGTCATGAGAGGAGCTGCTCTCGTGGAAATTGGCTCAGATAAGTATGACTGTGTGTCTGGGTGTCTGGGAGAGGGAGCTACACTGGGAAGGTTTTTTACTTTAGAGAATGCATTAGAGCCCTTTCACACTGGGGCACTAATAATAGCGCCTACAAACCGACCCGAAAGTGCCGCTACTTTCATTCCAGTGTGAAAGCCCCGAGGGCTTTCACACTGGAGCGATGCGCTGGCAGGATGGTAAAAAAAGTCCTGCTAGCAGCATCTTCGGAGCGGTGAAGGAGCGGTGTGTATACCGCTCCTTTACCGCTCCTGCCCATTGAAATCAATGGGACGGCGCGGCTATACCGCCGGCAAAGCGCCTCTGCAGAGGCGCTTTGCGGTGGTATTTAACCCTTTCTCGGCCGCTAGCAGGGGGTAAAACCGCCCCGCTAGCGGCCGCATACCGACGGTAAAACGCCGCTAATAATAGCGACGTTTTACCGCCGACGCCGCCCCCGCCCCAGTGTGAAAGGGCTCTAAAAGGTAAAAAAAACCTTCAGCCTTTAGAACCACTTTAGGCTCTGCATACAACAGTTTTTTTTACAACTGGCACGGAGACAGATAATTACATGTATAAAGGAGCCTAAAGCTCCACCCACTGCTTAATCATAAGAAAAAAGTACTAAAATACAATATTTATCTAAAATCCATAAGTCTATAAAACTATGTATTCTTCAATAATTCAAAAACAGGTTTAACAATTCCTGTAAAATTTGATCCTAATGCATTTGCCTGTATATCTGCGTCAGTAACACTACTCTGTAATTCTTTTTGAAGTAAAAGCCACCAATAACAAGGCCGTGTTCTCTGTAACAGTGCCTTGCAAATGCAATGACAATACATACATGGCAATAAACAGACTTTACTTATATATATGACGTGTGATTTCTATACTGTGTAGGATTGCTTTATACTAAATGGAAGTATTGTACTGTTTGGTACATTTTTTTGTTCCCATGTTTTACCAAGGACATCATCTACTGTGCTTGCACAAACAGTTCTTATAGGCATTCAATACACAGGTAATGTACACTTACATAAGCAGAACTCATTTGTGGTCTCATGTGAATCACACAGCGGAGAGAAAAATGGTATATGAATTTGATTTCTAAACTGAACTCTAGTCAGATATAAAGACAGAAGTGTATGCAGCTCTGTAATCATTAATATATCATAGTATTTGTTAAGTGTAAATACATTAATTTGACCTTGTATCAGCCTATTGCAGTCCCTATACAGTAGAACTAGAGTCCTAGAAGAAGAAGCAGGTCAAGGAGTCAATCACTTCATGCCAAGAGCATGCGGAAATGAAAGCAGAGTGACAGAAACATACAGTAAGCTCATCACTGTGCTGCTTCTCCTTACATTATGCTTTCACGGACTAAAGTGGGTTGAATGATACTGGGTAGGGATGGGCGAATGTTTCGGCCCGAGCATGAGTTCGGGCTGTACTTTGGCTGTTCGGACGTTCTCCGAACAACCAAATTATCGGGTCGTTCGACCGTTTGTTCGGCCCACCGAACAACCACAATGCACTGTGCCGCCGCACAGGGCATGAAAAGCCCTGATTGGCTGAAGCAATGAAAGCTTTGCCCAATCAGGGTACCGATACTCGTGCAAATGCTTAGTATCAGCACCGATACTGATACCAGTATCGGTATTAGTGCAACCCTAATGAAAATAGTTCCTCTGCCCCCCCACAGTGTCCACAGCTTATAAATCATCTTTTTACATTAAAATACTGCCACTATATACCAATTTTGCTGATATGTATACCACGGTCATGTGATAAACTGCACAGTTTGTCCAGTGCTATGTTTTAAGGTAGAAGGAGATTTCCACTACAGCTTGTAAACACGCCCACATGTGTGATGTCAATATCATGTGACCTGAACGGTTCAACTGAAACAGGAAATGTTCTCACCAGCAACAGAGACTAAACTGAGCATGTGCAGGACAGCTACCCTCACTGTACTATATGGCCTTGCTAAGATAGACATTGCAGGAGGGAAGGATCTGTCCATATAGGGTCAAAGAGTCTTCTTACACAATGCAGAGGATAAACCCCTTAAGTTCCACAGTGAGTATAACAAGCATGCTATGCTGCATATACAAACAGATTTTACTGTTGTGGGTTTAGTAACACTTTAACGCGACATAATTCTGTGCGTTACTGCAAGTTTTACGCTGTATATTTCATTGCGTTACTGCAAGTTTAATGCCATATATTTCATTGCGTTACTGCAAGTTTAACGCCATATAGTTCTGTGCGTTACTGCGCATTTGACGCAGTTTATTGCAGTATATTAAAGTGTATCCGTGGAGTGTGTCTTTGTAGTGAATACTCAAATTAAAGTGCACCAAACACCACTTTCCATTGATTAAAGTGCATCCATGTACACATTTACACATCTTTATTACATTTTGTTAATAAGCAAACCCCCCCATCATGTCTGGGAAGGCATCAAGGAGAGGCAGACATTCCCATGGCACTGTAAGGGGGCCAGTAGCGTATGTGTCCACAGGCAAAGGTGCACCTGGTCGGTCATTAGGCAGGGCATCATTTCCTCTGTTTAGAGATGTTGCCCGTGCTATCCAGCCACAACATGCAGAGGAGGTGGTGGACTGGCTTACTAAACCGTCCTCATTCTCCATCACCCAAGCAGAGACTAGTGTTCAGTCCCCTGCAGCTGCCAGAGTGGCTAAACCTGCCTCCTTATCCACAGCTATTCCTGCAATAGCCCCAGCATCAGGCATGGAGGAGTCAGTGGAGTTATTTGAACACAGTGTCAGCCACTTGCTCCTTGACGATGCACAGCCATTAATCAATTCAGATGTTGGTTCTGAGGTTGAGGAAGGCAGGAACATGAGCCTACAGAGAGGGGAGAACACTGGTACACAAATTGGCATTCATGTTCCCCTGGCTGCAACGTATTGCCAAGTTGTCTACAGTGATAATGAGGATTGCGGAGATGATGATGATGAAGTCACTGACTCGGCTTGTGTGCCTGATAGAGCAGAGGAGAAAAGTGAGGGTGAGGCACAACCCCAACGAGGCAGCCATCATGGAAGAGTAGAGAGCAGCCACCCTATTCAATCACATTGTGGAGCTGTTATCTCCTGACCCACTTCCAACAGCTCAGCTGTCTGGGCCTTTTTTAGTGCATGTGCAGCCGATCGCACTGTTGCTATTTGCAAACTTTGTCTCAAGCGCATCAAGCATGGCAAAAACACCAACCATTTGGGTACCACATGCTTGACAAGGCATTTAACCTCCCACCACTCACCCTGTTGGCAAGAGCACCTAAAAGCCACACAAAAGGGGCACAAAACTGTCCCTCCTCCTTACTCACCTTCCTCTGTCCCTGCTATACCTCATGACCTCTCAGCAGCCTCCACTGACAGGGATGATAGTATAGCGCAGGGTGTCCCAGGTCCTTGCAGCACATCTTCCAGCAGCACACCACCAACTGTACACTATAGCCGACAAATTTCTCTGCCCCATCTGCATCATTAAGAGTACCTCTATGTTACTTCTATCCAAAGCCTGTGGTAGAGACACCAGAATTTATCCAAAAAATCTCTAATCTTGTTCCCAGTGCACTACATTGTGGCCTCATCATACAGACTGGCTCCCTAAGCCATTGCTTACAAAATAAAGAAAGCTTGCAGGGAAAATGTAATTTTTTGGGCTTTACAAAATCAATTATTGCTGCAGATGCTTCTATACACAGTACAAATGTGACACTTTACAGGTGGACTAAGGAGACCCCCCCCCCAGGCACTATATTAAAAGGAATTTTTCATTTTTATGCTTTCACTTTAAACATCAATAAATCACTGCTCATTTGAAAATGAAGTTTTTTACAAACCCCCAGGGTAGTACCTGGACCCCCATAACCATTGTATGCCCAATTACTTGCCTATAAGCCTTCAAAATGGGCACTTTTGAATCTTCACGTTTGGGTCCTAAAGATTTCAGTGGGGTTCGTTATTTGGTTCCGAACCTTCGCAAAGTTTGAAAGTTTTGGTGCGAACCGAACAGGTGGTCGTTCGGCCCATCCCTAATGCTGGGTAGAGATGGGCTGAACACCCCCCTGTTTGGTTCGCAGCAGAACTCCCAAAAGGGGGAAAAGTCCAGCCCCGAACCACAAACTCCATTGAAGTCTTTCGCAGCCGGACATGAGAAATCAAATGTCCCCATTTTGAAGACTTACATGCAAGTAATTGGCCATAAAAATGGTATGGGGGTTTGGGTACTGCCCTGGGGTACATGCATCAATGCAATTTTTTTTTTGAATGATCATTTTTAAAGGAGCAGTGATTTTAATGATGCTTAAAGTGAAACAATAAAAATGAAAAATGTTTTTAAATATAGTGCCGGGGGGGGGGGGGGGGGTCACCTTAGTCTGCCTGTAAAGTGTTGCATCTGTAGCATGTATAGAACATGCTGCAGCAAAAATGAAATTTCTAAAGAAAAAAATAAATTGACTCGTGGTTGCAATTGCCGGCACCCAGCTATTTAAAAAAAAAAGAAAAAACGCCATGGGACCCTTCAGGTCCGGTATGGATTGTAAGGGGAGCCCCACACAAAAAAAAATGAAAAAAGAAACCGCATGCCCCCCCCCAAAATCTATACCAGGCCCTTATCTGAGCATGCAGCCAGGTAGGCCTGGAAAGGAGGGGGTGCTCGCTCGTCCCTCCTGAACCATACCAGACCACATGCCCTCAACATGAGGGGGTGGGTGCTTTGGGGTGGGGGGCTTGGGGCCTTATCCCCCTACCCCAAAGCACCATGTCCCTATGTTAATGGGGACAAGGGCCTCTTTCCAAAAACAATGGACTGTGGTTGTGGGGGTGACGTTGTAAGATAGCTCTGCCCCTTATCTATATAAGAACTGTCAAACGGCGGAACCTGGGTGCGGCAGGTGTGGGTCTACATGGGGGGACATTTTTTTAAAAAATTTTTTAATAACGGAATTGTCAAAAACTTGTCTACTGTTTTTATGCAGGAAAACACCTGAACCAGCAAGGTTCAGGCAGAACTTTTGCTCGGCCCAAACCATTTGCCCAACACTAATGCTGGCCATCAGGCTCAAAAAAATCTAGAGGCAAAAAACTACTGTAGGGGAAAGCTCTGGGTTGAAAGTGAACATTGCACATGTACTGTGATGTATGATTTTATACATCTGCAGGGTTATTATTGATTGACTATATTAGTCTGACTGATCACATACTCATTCTGAATGGGAGAGTCTGGTTCATTAAAAACAGCTGATGCATGTTTTGTGTTGTAATGAAAGCTGCAGTGTCTGCATTCCTTTAAAAGTGTATAACCCTTGGGGAATATTTCACGAAACCTGCTTTTTTATTATAGGGGGTACCTACAAAATGACTTGTATCTTAGTCCAGACTTCTAGGGAAATCAGTAAACCAATCACACAAGAAGAAAATTACATTTTTTTGAGGCGTTATCTAAACAGGTGGTGTACAGAATGCCTCCAGGTTGCCATATTGCATTGAATTTTACAGAAAATCACAGCTGCGCATTGAAAAGGAAAGGCTATTTTAATAGCATTAAATTACAAAATGGCTTTTGTAGCAATTTGAAATGCTATATTATTATTTTTTTTTTGTTTGCTATATTTTGCTATGTTTTTTTCTATGAAATTGGAGTTACCCTTTAAAATCCACTTATGTGCAACTGCAGATGTCCGAATAATGACTAATCAACTACATGTGCTTCAGATTGATGCATAAAATTGAAAGGTACATTCTGGTGCCATGACTTGGATTCATCATTCAGCACAGGGTGATCAGCAAGGACTTCCAAAGCTGCCCATAGTAACAGCAGCCGACTAGTCAGAGTTTGAAATATATGAACTAAGATTATTGGGTTAAAATATATATATATTTTAAGATATGGGAACCATATCTAAACATTGCACGTCTCTTCCATAGAATTGCCCTTGGCAAACGGGGAGAGACATTTCACTAGTTGCAAAATGCAAACACATCTTCTGACCAGGTTGTTAGTTTAGGTTTTACAGGTCAGAAATTCAGAGTGAAAACCTACAGTACACTTTATCCACCCTCCTGTGCTATTATGTGAATTAAATTAAAGCATTCAAAATTAGAATTATAATATGTACACATAAGCAGCATTCTGTCTGTGAGGTATCATATATAGACCAACATAGTCTGGAATTGCTCTGGATATGGAATACATTAAGCATATTATAACCTTTATAATTTCCAACGTATCTGGTTACTGTGCCTTTTTGATGATAGTGGAAGATTATCCCTTAGGATCTTTTTCAGTTGGAGCGAATCACTTTGGTGGATCAAGGTTTTGAAGGTTTGGTGGATGGATTATGGTAAAATGTTACTTTAGAGTGACATGTCACAAGAATTACATATGGGATTTTCGATTTTTAAAAGACTTTTTGTTTGCTGTTCACATGCACTAGTTTATATAAAATACTTCGGTGACACAGTTCTACTTATGTGTAGATATTGGCAGAGTAAAAACCTATTGACAAGGCTTAGGTTTGCTGTATTCGATGATCAGAGTATAGACAAAAACCCAAGACAGCATATTCCGTATTTAGTAGATGTACTAAATACAAATTCTTACCCTGGAAGAGCACTTAGTGATATGAAAAGCACACAGGGGTTGATTTACTAAAACTGGAGAGTGTAAAATATGGTGCAGCTGTGCATGGTGGCCAATCAGCTTCTAACTTCAGCTTGTTCAATTAAGCTTTGATGAAAAACCTGGAAGCTGATTGCTTTTGGGGGGGCAGGATACCTGTCTTTCACAGGTATGCTGTCCCCACTTCTGGGAGCCTCAGCCGCGGGTATTGACATCACCGCAGGACTCCCTCCTCCTCCCTCCTCCTCCCTCCTCCTTCCCCAGCCACCGGGCCAGTAGGAAAGAGGAGCGGCACCTTGCGCATGTGCAGCAGGGCTCCCGGCGCGAAGACGCAAGGCTGCACTGCTGGATTCCCTTACTCGCAATGGAGGCAGCAGCACCCAACAGCTGATGGAAACATATACTGCGGTGCCGACATCGCTGGACTCCAGGACAGATAATTGTCCAATTATTAAAAGTCAGTAGCTGCAGTATCTGCAGCTGCTGGCTTTTAATTTTTGCAGCGGTGGGTGGACCTCTGCTTTAAATGTTATGCTAATGGCGAATGTGACAAAATCCCCAATATTACAGGGAGATGATGATGACAAATGGAATGTATATGAATCTTGATAAAAATGCTGAACATGGTAAGGAAATCATGGAGCAACTGACTGGCTATGAATAAAAACCTACTGCCATACGACAGGGCCCCACTGTCATTTACAGTATTCAGAAGCAACATTTTGTGGAAATTATTTCCTCTGTAATGCCACTAGCTGGCTTCTATTCAGCAATGCCTAGACCTCGTGAAAGTAGTCTAAATTGCTTGATGGATTCATTTAAATAAAGTTATTGATCTTGCTAATGAATGCCTAAAATGACAAGGAAAATGTGTAGAGGACCCATGACATGGGGTAGCAATGATGTTTAATAGATTATTCCAGCATGACCCTCTGATTGTCTGCCTGCAGGAAATGCATTTAACTAAGGATACTGTTAGTTTATTACAGAATAAAAAGTACCCTACCCAATATCATGCTGTATACTCAGCTTATGCAAGAGGAACTAGTATACTAATTTCTTCTAAGCTTCAGTTTTCCTGCAAGCAAGCATTGTTAGATTCACAGGGCAGGTTCGTTTTGTTGGTATGTACACTATTTTCTATGCAATGTATTTTGGGGTCTATTTATATTCCTCCACCATATAATAGTGAAGTAATGCGACAGATAGGTTTGTTAATGGCAGATAATCCAGGGATCTCCTTGTTGATTATGGGGAACTTTAATAACGTATGAAATTCTAGTATACATAGATATCCAGCAGGCCCTAATATACAGTAGATACTACTTTTTATAGTTATATTCGGGAGCTGGGACTACAGGCTATATGACGTCTTAAGAATCCATTTTCTAATGTATACTCCTGTTGTTCTAGTACCTATCAGACCTTATCGAGAATAGATATGTCCCTGGGTACAGATTCAGTTCTTCCATGGGTGTTTAATATTCAATATCTAACTAGGGGTTTATCAGATCATTCACCTACAGTAGTAATGTTAGATAAAATGAAGCCCAGAATCAGGACTAGCTGGCGTGTTCCTGCTTTTTGGTTTAAGGCACTGCCCCAGGGGGACTCAACGAGCCAGGCTTTAGTCAAATTTTTTCATATTAATGATAACTCAGCTTCACCACAGGTGGTATGGGATACTACGAAAGCTTTTCTGAGGGGAGTTTTGCTTAAAGCCATAAGTGTTTATAAAAAAACTAATCGGGAACGGGAATCCCTGTTAGCAGTTAAGGCACAGCAGAAAGAAGCTCAGTATATTTAGGATCCTACCACCTCTAACCATGGTGTTTGGAAGGATGCACAGCTATTGTAAAGACAGGCAATGTTGAACAAAGCTGCACAGTCTGGCTTTCTGTCCAGATGACGCGGTTTTGAGGAGGGGAAAGATCGGGTAGAATGCTATCAGTAATCACAAAGTCTCAAGAAAATACCAAATTTATCTCCTCTATTCGTACAGTAAGGGGGAGTTATTTCTTATGATCAGAGTGAAATACTGCAATCTTTTGTTACCTTCTATAGTCATTTATATCAGAATAAAGTTGAAAATTCTAAGAAAAGTCTTAATGAATGTTTAGACCCAATAAAGCTCCCCTTTCTTTCTGTAATATTTAGACAGGAACTCAATGCCCCTCTGACAGTAGAGGAACTTGTCAAGGCAGTGGCAGATTGCCCAAATGACAGTCTACCATCAGAAGTGTATAAACAATATGGGGGATATCTTGCTTCCAGAACTGTTAAAAATTCTTAACCAGGCTTTAGAATCATTTAAGCTTCCAGACTCTATGAGTGATGCCTGTATCATTGTGCTACCAAAACCAGGAAAGGACCCTTTGGCTCCGCAATCTTACCATCATTGTTGAATTCGGACGCTAAGACTTTAGCCAGGGTCCTGGCAACAAGACTAAGCAGATATATGCAGGGCTTGATTCAGAACCAGATCAGTCTGGTTTTATCCCTACCAGGTCTACGGCTATTAATTTAAGGAGGCTTTTTTTAAATATGCAAATACCATCTTATAACCCTGGGAGGAGAGCAATTTTGTCACGCGATGCTGCAAAAGCTTTCGATAGTGTCGAGTAGACATATCTGTGGGAGGTGTTGGGTTCATTTGGGAATAGGTTTTTACATTGGGTTAAGCTGTTGTATTCTGCCCCAAGGGCATGTATGCAAATAAATGGTTTGGTTTTAGAATTTTTTTCATTATATAGAGGTACAAGACAGGGTGTCCATTGTCTCCCCTGCTGTTTGCACTGGCCCTTGAACAACTGGCTGAAGCTGTCCTACAATCGGAATCTATTTGTGGATTTATTAGAGAAATAAGGAATGAAAAAATTTCATTGAATGCAGATGACGCGTTGTTTCTTGGGGATACAGATAACACTTTAAATTCTTTAATGTCACTTATAAAAAAGTTTGGTTAGTTCTCTGGATATGTTATCAATTAGGATAAATCTGGTATACTTCCTTTAGATAATCCCAGTTTGTTTTTATTAAGAGAGGCTCAGAAAAGTAAAATCGTTTCATTGTTTAAATATTTGGGAATATGGATACATTCTAGGGTAGAAGATTACCTAATATATAATTTATTTGCTATTCTCACTAAATTCCAATTTAAGAGCACAGCATGGATCAAGCTGCCGTTATCAGTGGTGGGCAGAGCAAACCTTATAAAAATGATTTGGGCCCCTCAATTATTATACATCCTTCACTATTCACCAATGTGAATACCTCTTAAATGGTTAAAAAAAATAGAATCATTATTTCGAAGGTTATTATGGAAAGGAAAAAAACCCTAGGATTAAGCTATCAATTCTCCAGCGAGCTAGGGATGGGGGCGGATTGGCAGTGCATCAGCCGAGACTATATGTCATAGCCTCCCAAATTTAACATTTTGCTGGTTGGGGAGTTGTGAATTGTGAAGATCCTATGCAGGCCCTATTGTTAAGTAATTGTTCTTGCTACAGTCTTCTGTCTCAGCTGGAATCTGGAGCTTTCGCTTATACCTGTAAAGGTCCAACATTGACACTTATGAATAGGGTCTGGCAGGAAATGAGGAGTATAATGAAATTTGAAGGGGCCTCGGAGTACTCACTACTTTAGGGGAATAGGCATTATAAAGAACTATGTAAATTGGAGGGATTTGAGCGTTGGTGTTCCCAGGGGTTTCAATATATAGCCCAGCTTTATTCACATAACCTTCTACGCTCCTTTCAGGATCTGCAAGAATCTTTTTAATTGCCTCATCATAATTTTTTTAAATATCTACAATTACGGCACGCGGCACAGTCTCAGCTTAAAGGGGAAAAGATAGCGATAAGAACGATGCCACTCTTAACTTCATCAGCAGTGGTGACTGAGAAAAAGGGCATTATTTCATCTTTATATGGCCAACTTATGAGGCCATATCAAAATAATGTTGTCAGCCTGGGTAGAAGAGGGTGGGAGATAGACCTAGGGATATTTCAGATGATGTAGGGCAAACAATTTTGGAAAGGGCGCCTTTAGTTTCATTATCACCTGCACAATGTTTGTCTCAATTATTCAAAATATATAGGGTATATAGAACACTGGTAAAATTATTTAAGTGGGCAGGCATGATTCCCCGGATTGTCCACTGTGCCAAAAATCTCCCACTGATCTACTACATATGTTGTGGAAGTGTCCTAAATTGGTTAGATACTGGTGAGAGGTGGTGACTACAATTAATGACGTTTTTTACACTCTGATCAATATGGATCCTAAGACATGCTTATTGGATGAAGAGCTTTTTCCAATTGAGATTTTGATACCAGTTAGTAGACTATTGTTTATAGCACGAAAGTTAATTGCCTTAAAATGGATGTCTCAGAGTATAAGCTCATTTGAGGAATGGTGTCTTCAAGTAAATGATAGCCTTCTGAAGGAACAACAAATCTATTATAATAGGGGAATACCTAATACCTTAAACAAACTGTGGAAACCATGAATATTGGCCCCAGGGTTGGCCCCATCTTCATTGATTTTGTTGTTCCTTTGTAGGGTGGTCAATTGTATTTTACGATAGTATGGTTTCAGAAGGAAAATGGGGATGAAGGGCCATACCAGTGGGTAGATAAGAAAGGTGTGAATTATTCCACCTGCAGTAGTAACACATCTTATAGACATAGGTATATACAGTATCTCACAAAAGTGAGTACACCCCTTACATTTTTGTAAATATTTTATTATATCTTTTGATGTGACAACACTGAAGAAATTACACTTTGCTACAATTTAAAGTAGTGAGTGTACAGCTTGTATAACAGTGTAAATTTGCTGTCCCCTCAAAATAACTCAACACACAGCCATTAATGTCTAAACTGCTGGCAACAAAAGTGAGTACATCCCTAAGAGAAAATGTCCAAATTCAGCCCAGTTAGCCATTTTTCCTCCCCGGTGTCATGCGACTCATTAGTGTTACAAGGTCTCAGGTGTTAATGGGGAGCAGGTGTGGTAACTTTGGTGTTATCGCCCGCACTCTCTCATACTGGTCACTGGAAGTTCAACATGGCACCTCATGGCAAAGAACTCTCTGAGGATCTAAAAAAAAGAATTGTTGCTCTACATAAAGATGGCCTAGGCTATAAGAAGATTGCCAATCGATTGCCAATTGATACAAAGGCAGCATCAATGAACAGGCCTGCAGCCCCAGAGTCGATTAGAGCCTGTATCTGGGCGGACGACTCAGCCCAAGAAAGGGTAACTGAAACCAGGGGCTTATCCTTCTGGATAACTGGGGAGAAAACCACAGCACCTAAGGTCTGTCCGTGACAGGACCTCAAGGGTCGGGCGTTCCCTGGATGGGTAGGACAAGACTTCAAAAAGTGATCTGCCTGGCCACAATAAAGGCACAATCTCTCCCTCCTCCCAAGAGTTCTCTCATCCGCAGAGAGATGCGTGAAGCCCAAGTGCATGGGTTCATCTTCACAGACCGACTCGGTACCAGGAGGCATGAGAGGCAAGGGTTGGACTGCAAAGTTCAGAGACAAATGTACAGGAGGCTTCCAAAAGCGCTCCTTAAAAGGAAGTCTTTCTCTCTAGTTGCTTGTGAAAGACCTGTGCACAGACTCCCTGTTAGAGGAATCAACAGCGTGCGCGGGTGCGCGCTAGCGCGAATGGGCACACACGGGTGTGCGATGGCGCGAACGGGCGCACATGGATGCGCGATGGTGCGAGCAGGTGCGCACGGGCTGTGCGCTGGCACTTGCGGGTGCGTACAGATGCGCAGTGTGACAGGACTTGGCGCCAAGAGGCCTATTTAAAGGAGTCTGTTATCATGCCTTCTTGCTGTCCGGTCTACAGCGTTTTCTGAAGACCCTTGCTACTTATTACCTGCTTACCTGATTCCTGACTATCCGGCCTGTTCCTGACTACTCCTGTTTGTTGCCAGCCTCCGACCCTGACTTGTCCTGACTACGCTCCTTTGGTTTGTTCGCTGCCCACCCGTTTCCGACCCGGCCTGTACCCTGACTACTCTTCTGCCTCCGTCTGGTACCTGCTCTACCCACCAGTGTTGACCTGGCCTGTCTGACCACGCCAGTGTTCCTGCTGAACTACAGAACACCTCCTTGCTGTCTGCTGTTCCAGAGTTCCTGCCAAGCTTCAGCGCTCCGTCCTACAGCCAGCTGTTCCAGTGTTCCTGTCAAGTTCAGCATACCTCCTTGCAGTCTGCTGTGCCAGTGTTCCTGCTGAACTACAGAACACCTCCTCGCTACCTGCTGTTCCAGAGTTCCTACCAAGCTACAGAGCTCCTCCCTGCAGCCAGCTGCTCCAGTGTTCTGGCCAAGTCCTGTGTACCTCCCTGCAGTCTGCTGTTCCAGTGTTCCTGCCAGTCTCTCTTCGGCTGCCTCAGAGGTCCGGATCAGCCCTTACACCTGCCACCTGTCAAGGCGCTTTTGCCCCTCTGAACTCCCGAGTCCCTGTCTCCTCTACCAGGGGTTCTCAAGGCAGAGGCATATGAGAGGCCGCTCCCTGCATTCTGGGCTCCATCACCAGGTATGTGACAGTACCGAACAGCCATGTCCGAGCCCACGCAGGGAGCCTCTCCCATTGACGAGCTCTGCCGCCACCTTGCCGGACTTACTCAGGTGGTAAAGAGCCTGCAAGAGGGCTATATTCAACTGGAGGGACGTATCCAAGCTCTATCCACATCCACACCTTCTGCTTCCAGGACTTCTGTTGCACCTTCAGTGGTGATGATGCCGCCAGAGCCCAGGGTCCCCACGCCTGAAATATTCTCAGGTAATTGGAGTAAATTCAGGACATTCTATAATTCTCTCTGGAAGCCACCAAGGTGGGAATCGTTATTTCACTGTTGTCAGGCGAACCCCAGTCCTGGGCTCATCGTCTCCTGGAGAAGAAGGATGCCTTGCTTGATACCTTGAGCACCTTCTTTCAGGCCATGTCATTACTCTATGAGAATCCATAACTAACCGCTACCGCAGAGGCAGCTTTGCACGCCTTGCAGAAAAGGTCGCGGACCTGTGGAGGACTATGTGTCGGAATTTAGGCGTTGGATTTACGACACGAATTGGAATAATGCTGCCTTACTGTACCAGTTCCACATGGGCCTTTCGGAATCTTTAAAAGATGAACTTGCCCGAGTGGGCATTCCAGAGACTCTAGAGGCCCTCATGCATCTGTCCATCCAAATAGACAGACGTCTGAGAGAACGACGTACGGAGCGATCCTCTGGCCCTCCTGGTCCTGTCTGGATGTTGCCCCGTGTGCCTAGTTGTCCCCACACTGCCTCCCCAGCTCCAGCCACTGCCGCCTCAGACACTCTGGAACTGATGCAGTTGGGCTTGCTATGCCCTTCACTGACTCCTGGAGAGCGCCAACGTCGCTGGGCTGGTAATCTTTGCCTGTACTGTGGAGAACCGGTACATTTTGTGCGAACTTGCCCAGCAAAGCTTCGTAAGTGCCTCTCCATCTCCCCTGCTCTTACCCCCGTTGTGCTGAATAATGTTTCTCATCTGGCTGTTCCTATTCTCTTACAGATCCCAGGAGGGAATATACCAACCAGCGCTATAATTGATTCCGGGGCTTGCAGTGGCTTCATAGACTAGTCCTTCGCTTCTAGACATCACATTCCCCTTCGGCCCAGAGCGAAAGGACTTTCAGTATATTTGACCGATGGCTCTATGTTAGAGAAATTATACTTTAAATGTCAGTTATGAAAGACGCCATTTTGTTTATCATGGCCTAGAAATAAGCTATAGTGATAATATGGAATCAGCAATATATATACTCAGCAATATAATATGCTTAGATGTGCAGTTTTGAATATATCCTGTATTTTTGTGTTGACTTGGGGAGTTTTCAAGTCAGTATCCTGTAACCATTGTTATATGAAGAAAACAGTCTGTAACAGACACTTCCACCTTTCCTGTTCTGTCCAGAATAAAGTTGAAAATACATGAGACTGGGCATGTTTTAAGACAGGAAAGGGGGGTGTCCAGGGCTTATAAAAAGACATGTACCACAGTATTTTCCTTAGAAATGACAATGACAGCATGAAGATGTAATGCTATTCATTTCTCTTGCATATGCAATAAATATTACCTTGATGCCCGAGGACGGTCTGAGATGGTGAATTATTTCCCTAACAATTTGGTCCTTCGAGGAGCCGGGAGTCCCCCGAGAAGCACTGGCCAACAGTGACCGATGACGGCAAAACTGTAAGTCCTCCGTCTTAAATTAGATGTTAAAAAGAGGCCGGTCCGCTGAACTAGTGCCTCCCGGGCAGCGGCTTACCGGATCAGCACAAGAGACCGCTCTCGGGACAAAGTAAGATTTTTATTTTTATTTTATTATTAACCTTTTGTGTTAGACTTGATTAGGAATTTGATGAATAAGGGATCTGAATGCATACATACAATATAGAGATTGATTGAATGTTTATCTGTTTCTGTCCTATCTGCTTTACTCTTGTTGAGGGGAAATAAGTGGTCACGTATTCCCCATATAGATCCGTCTGTGGCCATCCTGGATGGGCAGACCTAGTGACTAGCCCGCGTTTTGGGAAGACGCGCTCAGGGCGACCTGGCGGCAGTCGAGCACTGCGGGTGTTCTCTCTTGTGTGTTCTTGTTTGTTTCTTCTGGTTAATTGTCATTTGATATAGGGGTATGGTCCCATACTAATATCCGGGTGCAGATAAAGGAAATTTGTCGATTGGATCTTAGATCCAGACAGCCTTGTAAACTGCAGAAAATCCCTTGGGGACACATAAATATTCCTAGATCAAAACCTAAAGAAGCCCCTGTTGATACAAGGGTGTGGCCTGATAGATTTCTAGGCATATAAATACCCTTGGATCAAAAATACTTCCAGATAAAGAACCCCCCGTTGATACAAGGGTGTGGCCTGATAGCTTTCCAGGCATATAAATACCCTTGGATCAAAAATACTTTCAGATAAAGAACCCCCCCCCCTCCGTTGATACAAGGGTGTGGCCTGACAGATTTCCAGGTAACAAACAGAGGACATTTGGCGGACCGCAGTGTTCATGCCAGCCTCATATTTTGTATTAATCCTGAGCAGGCACACAAATACCCTTGGATCAATGACTGAAATATTAAATGTTTTAATAGGATGAAAGAACAGTCGGGAGAATTCAGTCTCCTCGTAATTCTGTGAATGCTCTCTACAAGTTAGTGAAGTATTAAGTAATGATAAAAGAACAGTCGGGAGAATTCAGTCTCCCCGTAATTCTGTAATTCTGTAAGACACCAGTGTTTTAGCAATACACAAGATCAGTAATCTAGAAGTAATATATCATGACTAGAAAGTCTGTGAGTGATTGCAAGTGATAAGATACTGTGTGCTGTGTTGTGTCATTGTGAGAAGACATTAACAAAAAAAAGAGCTCCGTGTGCACGATAAACAAAGTAGGTATGATCCATGGAAAATCTGTTGGTGTGAATGAAGATGTTAAGTATATGTGTAGTCTAGACAAAGAGAATGTGACATTTCTTTAAATGTGGAAAACAAAGTATGATTTTGATGCGTTTTTAAATAAGGATTATTGTGTAATACTGTGTAGAAAGCTTAAAAATGATGCCGGCACAAAAATAAGAAAACAGAAGAAATTAGGCCTTCCCCAGGCAAAGAAATGGCTTGAGGAGGCTAACCATAGGTTAAATTCAGAAAACCATAAAAAGACTATGTTTTTGAACAAAGAGGAGGACAATAATATGACCGTCCTCTGAAGTTTAGTTCAGCAAGTATTGACTGGACAAAACGTAACAAACCAAATGCAACCTGACTCTCCACTGTTTGTTGTTCCCCCGTGGTCACCTGGGTCACCCGCAGATGCAACCGATTCTCCTATGGCTGCAGCTAAACCCCCTCTCAAGATGACTCTTGCTGTCCAGAGGAGTCCACAAGGGACCCCCTTTACAGCAACTGTTACAAAATTTTTCGGGGACCTGCTGAACCAATTGATACCCCCCCCTCAGCAGGGGAACAAACAGAATGTGGAGAGGAAGAATTTCCACTAATTGAAGTTCCCAACCCTAGGGCAGGACAAAATGTAGGTGGTATAATAGTCCCCAACACTATGATGGTATATCGCCCCTGGACCCCCGAGGATGTTAAAAAAAAAAAAAAAACTACTGAAGGGGTACCACATCCCAAGGTCAACATAGCTCAAATCAGGGATGGTATCATGGGAATGATTGCTAACTATCATCTTATTGGGAGGGAAATAGAGCAGAATATCAGACAGATCCTGGGTCCCGACTGGCATCATGTAGTGGGAGAATTGGAGTGGATTAAACAATCAGGGAGTTGTGTTGCCTCATGATGATGCAGCACTAGAAAACAGGAGAAATGCTCTTATAACAAGGATAGAGAACAGAAGGATGGGAAACACCTGAACAAGGCCCCGCATTCAGGACTATGAAAACAAAAAAAAAGAAAAAAAAAAGAGAAGGGAGTGTTTCCTGTGAGGTAAAAGAGGTCATTTGGTAAAAGAATGTAGGTCAAACAGAGAGGAAGAAGCATGACTAGAAGATGTTAGTATGTCTGCAGAGAGAGATACAGAAGAAAATTATGTGAAAGAATCTGAAATTTTGGATGTGTGCGCTGTTGAAACTTGTTTGCATGCTAAAGTCAAGTCAGAAATAATCTTGGTTGTGAAGGGTAGATGGCTAACATTTCTCTGTGATACTGGGGCTTGTAGGACCCTAATACACCCGCTGGATATGAAAAAGGTAAAAAAAAAGGTGTAGTATATGTAGAATCTGCAAAATGGGTTGATGCACCAGGAGGTCATGTCTGAAGGCCTTACTGTGGAAGATCCACAGACAGGTAAAAAGGCTCAGTGTAAAATTGTCATTATGACTAAATGTCCTGTTAATTTGTTGGGTAGAGACATGTTGCACGCTCTTGATATTTCTGTCGTACCAGTGGAGGGAGGTCTCAGAGCCCATCGGCTGTGTGAAAAACAAATCACAGCCGTGGATAATGAGCCCTGATACTGGTACAGCCTGGAATTTGCAAACTGAGGGATTAAATATACCCAAAACCCTGGCAGAAATAATTGATGAAGAGTCTGTGAGGAAAAGGTATAAGGTCCAGGCAAACCTCTATTGCACCATGTACTACAGAAAGATCTCTGGGCCTGATAAGTTCTATGAGAAACAGTTAATGAGTCTCACTAACACTGAAGTTCTATTAAAATGTCTGTACTGTGATAAGGAAGGAAATAGCGTGGCTACTTGTCTCCTACCATAGCCTATTCTGCAAATATACAGGCAGGATACTGTTCTTGTGTTTCGGTCACCCGGAACCCCAAGGTATCATGGCATGAGCTAGGTGAACTTATCACGAACTGGGTCTAACTGACAGATGAGAAACTAAAATCCAGAGGGATTCAGAGGTATAGGAGGCATAAGGGAGAGAAAGATGGGTGGAGACTCGTGCAGGATTTACAGGCAGTCAATGGGACCGTATTACCGAGGGCCCCGGTGGTCCCAGACATGCACGTCCTCCTGAACGAGCTCTACCCAGAGAACAAGGTATTTTCTGTTATTGAAAACAGTAATCCTTCTTTTTCATTTCCTTACACAAAGACAGTCAGTTCTGGGTTGCATTTATGTACATGGAAAAAAAAAAGAGGTACACATACACTAGGTTATCCCAGGGATATTGTGAAAGTCCAACTATATTCTCACAAAGAATGTCCAATAATTTGTCTCGGTTTGTACCTCCCAGTGTGAGTTAAATTCTCTTGTATGTGGATGACATTCTGGTAGTAATGTATGTAAAATTACCATGGTTCTGATGCATTTCCTCGCAGACCAAGGTCAAAAGGTCAGCAAAGACTAATTACAACTGTGGAAAGAAAAGGTGAAATGCCTGGGTCACATTTTATCTCAAGAAGGTAGACTTTTGCATGAGATCCGAAAAGAGGCCATCCTTCAAGTCCCCAAATCACATACCAAAAAAATAAATGATGTCATTTCTTGGCATGGCAAATGTCTGTAGAGCATGGATAGCAAATTATGCTATGGAGGTGGAGCCTCTTTCTTATCTCATCTATGGTTCACTAATGGCTGCAAAAGATTCCATTCAGTGGAATGTGCAAGCAGAGGATGCATTTACGAAGGTAAAGCACCTCATTGTGGGTTATGCTTAGCCTTCCTAATTAAAGTAAAACCTTTTATCAAACTGTAGATTGTAAGGAAGGATCTCACGGATGTTCCCTTTCTAGATGCTGACATTACCCTTTGTGTTGACGGGTCTTGTAAAAAGGACGATAAAGGGGTACATCAAACGGCATACGCTATAGTAACACATGACCAGGTCATTGAAGCCAGACCCCTTCCCAGTTCCTACTCTACACAACAAGCTGAAATTATTGCCCTATCTAGGGCCTGTAGTCTAGGGGAAGGGAAGAAAATAAATATTTATGCAGACAGCTAATACGCTTTTTCTACTATACACATATTTGCCCAGCAATGGAAAAATAGGGGTATGATTACGTCCACAGGTAAACCAATCTCACATAGAGATCTTATCCTGGCCCTTCTAGAAAATGTACAGAAACAAACACAAGTGGCAATTTGTAAATGTACAGCACACAGAAAGGGAACAGATCCAATTACTCTAGGAAATGCACTAACGGACAAAGATCGCAAGGGAAGCTGCTACAGGACCGCAAAAAAAACACACACATATACTATACAGGTCCCCAAGAAAATGGTGAGGTACGGAAAGCTATTGATAAAACATGGTTATCAGAAATGCAGAAAACATCACCGGCAGGTGAAAAACAAAAGTGGTTATCTAAAGGGGCAACGCTGGTCAATGGTATATACACAAGTACAGAAGGTAAACCCATCTTACCTACATCACTATTTAGATATGCTGCGTTATTGAGCCATGGGCAAGCCCATATCTCAAAAGGAGGGATGGTGCAGGTGATCAATAAGGTGTTCACAACATATGGGTTTACGAATGACTCTAGAGATTTTTGCCTCACATGTCCGCTTTGTACCAGATACCATGCTCAAGGTGCCCTAAGACCCTTAAGAGGTCATTTCCCACAACCCTCTTATCCCTTTCACACGATATGCATGGATTTTATGATTATTGTTGTTTATAAAGTGGGCGGAAGCTTTTCCTATGACACACCCAAATGGGCAGTCAGTAGCCAAAGTACTTATTAAAGAGGTGATTCCATTTCATGGGATCCCCTCTGTGATTTACAGTGACAATGGCTCCCATTTTGTAAACCGAACAATACAACAAATTGGTAAATGGTACAATATTGACAAAAAAAAAAAAAAAAACAGTGTCTACCACCCACAATCTGTGGGCACAGTGGAGAGACACAATGGTACCGTAAAGAGTAAACTAAGAAAAATGTTGAAGGAAACAGGGAAAAATAAATGGGTTTAGTGTTTGCCAATGGCATTGTTGAGTATAAGAATTACCCCTACTGCTAAAGGACTAACACCGTATGTAATGTTGTATGGTAAACCTTATTATATTCCACAACTAGCCACCGTTCCTCTCCCTAAAGAGGAAATAGACTTGACTTGTATAATAAGAATGTTTTCATAAAATAGAACTGGGTCAGAATGTGTAAATGAGAAAAAGAGTTACCCTAAGACTAAAATGCAAAGTATACCCCCATCAGTACAAGCATTACCAGGAAATTTTACTTGTTTCTCTAACAATGACAGTAATGGTACAAATGTTGGCACCCTGTCCCCTGAATATTGTGTAATTACAACCCGTACTACGGACATTAAGTATGAACTAAAATGGTTTCAGGAACAAAAACAGCAATTGGCTGATGTTTGGTGTTTGTGTGGAGATAAGAGACTAAGGCCACCTGCCACCTAGATGGGAGGGTAGTTGTGCCCTTATACGATTGTTGCTTCCCTTTTATATAGTTCCTATGAGTGATAAATGAATGAAACTACCAGGTAAATACTTTTTTAAAGGAATTAAGCGAGAAACACCACAAGGATCATTTGACAACCGAGTGTATATAGACAAAATAGGTGTTCCACGAGGAGTTCCAGATGGAATTAAAGCGCAGAATCAAATAACAGCAGGACTCACCTCACTCTTCATATGGGTCCAGCCCAACAAGAACGTCGACTGGATAAACTACATCTACTACAACCAGCAGAGGTTTGTGAATTACACCAGAGATGCTATCAAAGGTATAGCAGCACAATTGGACGCCACCTCTTTGACAGCGTGGCAGAACCATATAGTGTTGGATATGTTGCTGGCAGAAAGGGGCAGGGTATGCAAAATGTTCGGCACCTTCTGCTGCACTTTTATTCCAAACAATACGGCACCTGATGGAAGTATCACCAAAGCCTTACAAGGCCTACAAATGCTATCCGAAGAATTAGCTGAGAACTCTGGTGTAGAGAACCCCCTGACAGGACTTTTCGAAAAATGGTTTGGTAAATGGGGTGATCTTGCAAAAAGTTTGCTTATCTCTATTGTCATGGCAGCCGCAGTTCTTACATTGTGTGGATGTTGCTGCATGTCCTGTATTAGGGGAATTCTTCAAAGACTGATTGACACATCTTTAACAAAAACTATGCTCCTCCAGAGCGACACGGAACTATACTCGGAACCTGATGATGAATTTACAACTCTCGCTAAGGACTCATCTGTCTAAATGATAATACCTGGTAAAATAAAATAACCTGGATATTTGAAGTATTGACATTATTGACATGGAACTATACTCGGAACCTGATGATGAATTTACAACTCTCGCTAAGGACTCATCTGTCTAAATGATAATACCTGGTAAAATAAAATAACCTGGATATTTGAAGTATTGACATTATGAGTATAAAAGGGGGGAGATGTTAGAGAAATTATACTTTAAATGTCAGTTATGAAAGACGCCATTTTGTTTATCATGGCCTAGAAATAAGCTATAGTGATAATATGGAATCAGCAATATATATACTCAGCAATATAATATGCTTAGATGTGCAGTTTTGAATATATCCTGTATTTTTGTGTTGACTTGGGGAGTTTTCAAGTCAGTATCCTGTAACCATTGTTATATGGAGATAACAGTCTGTAACAGACACTTCCACCTTTCCTGTTCTGTCCAGAATAAAGTTGAAAATACATGAGACTGGGCATGTTTTAGGACAGGAAAGGGGGGTGTCCAGGGCTTATAAAAAGACATGTACCACAGTATTTTCCTTAGAAATGACAATGACAGCATGAAGATGTAATGCTATTCATTTCTCTTGCATATGCAATAAATATTACCTTGATGCCCGAGGACGGTCTGAGATGGTGAATTATTTCCCTAACACTCTACTCTTAGATCGGGGCCAGTAACCCAGGAGACTGTACCGCTATATACCATCATTGCCGGAACTCATCAGGAGTTACCGTGTCTAGACATCATTGAGTCTCCACTATTTCCCAGCATACTAGGCATGCCATGGCTGAAGGCCCATAACCCGCAAATCGATTGGATCTCAGGGAGGGTTGAGTTCCTGTCTTCCTATTGTCACCAACACTGCCTACCAGAAGTCACCGATGCCCATTCTTCCCTACGCCTGCCACCTGTCAAGGCGCTTGTGCCCCTCTGAACTCCCGAGTACCTGTCTCCTCTACCAGGGATTCTCGAGCCAGAGGCATACGAGAGGCCGCTCCCTGCATTCTGGGCTCCATCACTAGGTACGTGACAGTGATCAACTTCTCCATCTCAGTGGGTATATCTCGGGCTGCTATCTCATCTCTGATGGTATCGGAGACCACGAGGGCCTCATTGTTCCAAGCAACCTCTGCTGCCAGAGTACGGAATTCAATGGCGTAGTCGGCAACAGTTCTCGTACTCTGTTTGATGGACATGAGACAGTTGGCAGCAGAAGCGGAGCATGCAGGAACATCAAATACCCTTTTAACCGCTTAACAACCGGCCCATAGCCAAATGACGGCTACAGGGCGGTTGTTTAACTCTGGGAGGACGTCCAGGGACGTCCTCCCAGAATTCTGCTCTCGCGCACCCCCTAGGGCGCGCACTCGAGAGCATCCGTGACCGCCGAGTGATCACATGTAAACAAACCGGCGTCATCTGATGACGCCGGTTCCTCTCCTCCCCTCTGTGTACCGATCGGTACGCTGTGAGCGGAGAGGGAGATGGATGGATGGCTGCAGCGTTGTGGGCTGCATGTGTAGTGCCCACAGCGCTGCACAGAGACATCCAGCCATCCATCCATCCATGCTCAGCCATCCCCACTACTATGCATGCCCTGCAATGCCCTCTGAAATGCCCCACAGTACTCTGGTATGCCCCACAATACCCCTGCAATACTCTGCCATACCCTGCAATACTCTGCAATACCCCTGCAATACTCTGCCATACCCTGCAATACTCTGCCATACCCTGCAATACTCTGCCATACCCTGCAATACTCCGCCATACCCTGCAATACTCCGCCATACCCTGCAATACCCCGCCATACTCCGCAATACCCCGCCATACTCCGCAATACCCCGCCATACTCCGCAATACTCTGCCATACCCTTCAATACCCCTGCAATACTCTGCCATACCCTGCAATACTCTGCAATACCCCGCCATACTCCGCCATACTCCGCAATACCCCGCAATACTCTGCCATACCCTGGAATACCCCGCAATACTCTGCCATACCTTGGAATACCCCGCAATACTCTGCCATACCCCGCAATACCCCGCAATACTCTGCCATACCCTGCAATACCCTGAAATACCCCGCAATACACTGCCATACCCTGCAATACCCCGCAATATCCCGCAATACTCTGCCATACCCCGCGATACCCAGCCATACTCAGTGATACCCAGCCATACTCTGCAATACTCAGTGATACCCAGCCATACTCTGCAATACTCAGTGATACCCAGCCATACTCTGCAATACTCAGTGATACCCAGCCATACTCTGCAATACTCAGTGATACCCAGCCATACTCTGCCATACCCAGCCATGCTCTGCAATACTCTGCCATACACAGCCATGCTCTGCAATACCCCGCAAAAATCTGCAATACTCTGCCATAACCTGCAATACTCTGCAATACCCAGCCATACTCTGCAATACTCTGCAATACTCGGTGATACCCAGTCATACTCTGCCATACCAAGTCATACTCGGCGATACCCAGTCATACTCGGCGATACACTGCAATACCCAGCCATGCTCAGCCATGCTCAGCCATACTCGGCCATGCTCAGCCATACCCGGCCATGCTCAGCCATGCTCAGCCATACTCTGCCATACCCAGTCATACTCGGCGATACTCTGCAATACCCAGCCATGCTCAGCAATACTCGGCCATGCTCAGCCATACTCGGCCATGCTCAGCCATACCCAGCCATGCTCAACCATACCCAGCCATGCTCAGCCATACCCAGCCATGCTCAGCCATACTCTGCCTCTGTATGTGGCCAGGCTGTGAAAGTCTCACACATGTGGTATCGCCGTACTCAGGAGGAGTAGGAGAATCTATTTTGGGGTGTCATTTTTGATATGTACATGCTATGTGTTATAAATATTCTATAAATGGACAACTTTGTGTTAAAAAAAAAAAGCGTTTTAACCACTTCTGGCCTTCCGTCATACGACGTCCTTGACTTTGTGTGGGGATATCTGAATGATGGGTGCAGCTACAGGCATCATTCAGATATCATCTTTTTCAGCCGGCGATTCCCTACACCATAAGAATGATCATAGCGGCTGTTACACTGCTTGATCGTTCTTACGGGAGGCGAGAGGGGACGTCCCCCCCTCCCGCCGCCCTCCGGTGCTTCTACCGACTCACCGCTACGATCGATGCCAGGATCTTTTTTTTTTTTTTTTTTTTTTAATTTCAGGCACAGCCTAGAGGTGAGATTTGGGGTCTTATTGACCCCATATCTCACTGTAAAGAGGACCTGTCATGCCATATTCCTATTACAAGGGATGTTTACATTCCTTGTAATAGGAATAAAAGTGATCAAAAAATTTTTTTTGGGGAAAAAAGTGTCAAACTAAAATAAATAAAGTAAAATGAACAATAAAAAAAAAAAAAAAAATTTTTTAAAGCGCCCCTGTCCGTGTGCTCGCATGCAGAAGCAAACGCATACGTAAGTCCCGCCCACATATGAAAACGGTGTTCAAACCACACATGTGAGGTATCGCTGCGATCGGTAGAGCGAGAGCAATAATTTTGGCCCTAGACCTCCTCTGTAACTCAAAATTTGTAACCAGTAAAAAATTTTAAAGCGTCGCCTATGGGGATGTTTAAGTGGCGAAGTTTGGCGTCATTCCACAAGCGTGTGCAATTTTGAAAGGTGACATGTTAGGTATCTATTTACTCGGCGTAACTTCATCTTTCATATTATGCAAAAACATTGGGCTAACCTTACTGTTTTGTTTTTTTTTAAAGCAAAAAACATTTTTTTTTCCAAAAAAAACGCGTTAGAAAAATTGCTGCGCAAATATCGTGCGAGATAAAAAGTTGCAATGACCGCTATTGTATTCTCTAGGGTCTTTGCTAAAAAAACATATATAATGTTTTGGGGTTCTATGTAATTTTCTAGCAAATAAATGATGATTTTTACATGTAGGAGAGAAATGTCAGAATTGGCATGGGTGCTCCAGAATGCCTGAAGGTGCTCTCCTGCATGTTGGGCCTCTGTATGTGGCCACGCTGTGTAAAAGTCTCACACATGTGGTATCGCCATACTCAGGAGTAATAGCAGAATGTGTTTTGGGGTGTAATTTGTGGTATGCATATGCTGTGTGTGAGAAATTACCTGCTAATATGACAATTTTGTGAAAAAAAAAAAAAAGAAAAAAAAAAACTTGATTTTGCAAAGAATTGTGGGAAAAAATGACAACTTCAAAAAACTCACCATGCATCTTTCTAAATACCTTGGAATGTCTTCTTTCCAAAAAGGGGTAATTTGGGGGGTATTTGTACTTTTCTGGCATGTTAGGGTCTCAAGAAATGAGATAGGCCGTCAGTACTTCAGGTGTGATCAATTTTCAGATATTGGCACCATAGCTTGTGGACGCTATAACTTTCACAAAGACCAAATAATATACACTAATTTGGGTTATTTTTACCAAAGATATGTAGCGGTATAAATTTTGGCCAAAATATATGAAGAAAAATTACTAATTTTCAAAATTTTATAACAGAAAAATTAATTTTTTTACAGATTTTTCGGTCTTTTTTCTTTTATAGCGCAAAAAATAAAGAACCCAGCGGTGATTAAATACCACCAAAAGAAAGCTCTATTTGTGTGAAAAAAAGGACAAAAAATTCATATAGTTACAGTGTTGCATGACTGAGTAATTGTCATTCAAAATGTGAGAGCACCAAAAGCTGAAAATTGGTCTGGTTATTAAGGGGGTTTAAGTGCCCAGTGGTCAAGTGGTTAAAAGAGGCCACAAACTCAAGGTAACTCAAGGAAAGAGCGCCTAAATTAGAGGAATTTAATTACCAGATAAAAGTACCATCATCCCAAATGTCTAGGGACATTAGAGCTACATCACTGGCACCCTTATATTCCACCCTTTTTTTGAATTTTTTTGAATTTTTTGATTTTTTAATTCAGTGACCTACATAATCCAATTATTCAAAAATTTATTCACTAGAGGCTGTTTGCTATCCCCTGTGTTCGCCGCAGGGGGAATTACATGGGGCCTTACATACCCACAGAGAATTCCTGAACGGGTGAGCTTATCCTTATTGTATATAATTTGTATGTAACTGTTTAATGTATTACTCAATGACTTTGCTGCAATAATTACTTTCTCATACACTTTTTGATCTGTTTGTATTTATTACAATTTATTCTATGTTGCACTATAGATATTGCTCTCCTGAGGAAGCGGTGAATACTGCGAAACCGGTCGAGAATTCAAGCTACCTATGTATCCACCATTATTTTGGGTTTAATCCATATGGTTGTATATACTGCCTCTGCTTTGAACTACAACTGTATGTGACATTGTAATAATCTTTTAATAATGTTTTCTATTGCAATTGAATTTTTATCAAACTACTACTTCCCTCTTTACCCTTTCTTAGTAAATATTTAGTTATATCGAGTACCGAAATAGTCCCCCCCTGTTTTTCCCCGTGGGGGGTTGAATATCGGCCGACAGGAGCAGCCAACTGCGGCCGTTCCCTACCCCCTGCCTCTTTCTGTTCAAGGTAACTCAAGACAACAGGTTTTTGCATCTCCCATAAAGGGTTTGCCCAGGCCAGGGCTCTCTCAGAAAGCAAAGATATCACAAAACCTACTTTGCTTCTGTGCGTGGGAAACACCTGGGGCAGCATCTCAAAGTATATCTCAACCTGGTTGAAAAACCCTCTGCATTGGACTGGATCACTCCAAAATCACTGGGGAAGCGGAGCGGAACCAGACATACCTCTTATAGAGGCGGGTGCCTGGCAAGAGACTGAAGCAGCAGCAGGGACGGCCTGCAACACAGGTTGTACTGGAGCAGCCACAGTGGGAGATTCCAGGTGAGCCATGTGACTCAGGAGCGTTTGTAACGCCATGGCAAACTGATCCATGTGGTGATCCTGCTCATTCAATCTGGAAAAAATATTACCAACAAGTGGATTGTCTGCATCTTCTGAATTCATGGCCTTCACCTACTGTCAGGAACCATGAATCAGACTGAGACAGAAGTACAGTTAAATCACACTTGTTTAATAATAATAAAAAAGGTAAACAGAGTAAACGTAGTCAAAACATAGCCAGAGTTCAGGAACCGAGAACGGCTAGTCAGACAAGCCAAAACGTCAGGGAGGCAGAGATGAGCTTAGCAGAACAGCAAGCAGGATCTGAAGCCAGAAGGAATGTCAGCCAAGCAAATCTTTAACAAAAACATAGGAGAGCGTCTTTAGAGATGTGACTAAGGCGAAGGCAGAGATCATCTGGGCTGGACAGCTTAAGTAGGCACTACTGATGAGCAGGATATCATCAACAGGTGAGTCACTGTGGAGAGATAGGAGCTGGCAATTAGCTGACAGTTGAGCAGCCAGCTTAGAGAAGGAAGGGCTGAGGAAGCCCTGACACTTTGTCACATGGTGTGAGGAAAATCATCTGTATCTAAATGTGACAAAGACAAAGGAGCTTTTTGTGGATTTGAGAAGGAGAAAGGCACCAATGACCCCCATCTCCATCCGAGGAGTGAATGTGGATGTAGAAGAGAGTTACAAGTATCTGAGTGTGCACATAGATAATAAGCTGTACTGGAGCAAGAACACTGAGGTGCTCTATAGGAAGGGCCAGAGCCGCCTCTATTTTTTGGGGAGACTGAGGTCTTTTACGATGCTGAAGATGTTTTATAAGTCTGTGGTGGCCATTCAATCTTAGACAACTGCTCCCATCCATTCCACAATTTGCTGGTCACTGAATACCATCCGTGACAGATTGCTACAACCACGATGCACCACAGAGTGACACAGGAAATCATTTTTGCCTGTGGTCATGAAGTTATATAATTCTTCTCTGTGAGGGATGGAGATGAAGATTTAAATATGGTTTACAATCAGGATTTTTATGTAGTTTTTATAGTATGTTGGAAAATGGTGTATTATTTGCATTTTGGTAGTTTTCTCTGTTATTTTTTAATCTGTGTTATATATTCTATGTTGTATTTTAATTATATGGATGGTTTATTAGACTGCAGTTTTAATTTGGTGCTAATGGCTGTTATTGGGAATTTTGTTGTGTCTTTGTGTCTTGTTCTGTTCATTGTTGTGATCCTGTGTTGTCTTTGTTGAGTGTGGCATGTGTTGCAATAATTTCTCTTTGGGATTAATAAAGTATTCTAAATCTGAATCTGAAAAAAAAAAAGATAATCTTCAAACACCAACACTGGTCCTCAGTTAAAATACATTATTCCTTTTTGCAATAAAGAGGAAGACAATACAAAAATTCAAAGAATAATTGCACTGCCAGAACAGTTATATCAATTTCAAGTGCATATCAACCCCCTGGGCAACAATTGCTGTGTCTTTCATTTCCTATAATAAAGCACACTATTGACGTTGTATGCGAAGATAGTAGCCATTCCACTAAGGCACATTGTATGATTAACAATGTTTTTTTTTGCTAGCAACCCAGCCACATGAGGCAACATTGTTAAAAAAACAGTCAGTTAAAGAACTAATTGAGTAATGGAGGGTTATAAACCCTGCCAGGTTTGTTTTTGCCATCTGTGTCCCATTGGGGAGATTTCCCTTCATTTGCTTTCCAGTAACCAAAACAAGAAGTGTGAGGAAATTCCTTCAAAGTGAGGGAATCTCTGATTGTCACCAGGGTCACCAGATCTAGCATCTCCATTGGACAATTTCCCATCCGTTACTGTTCTGGGGAAAACCCAAAATGTGTTTCTTTTTATTACTTTAACTTTCAATGATAACGGTAAATAAATAAATAGAGGGGGTAAATCTCTTTAACAGGGGCACAGACAGCAATAAAAACCTGACAGGTGTTCTACTCCCTTTTCACTCTATCCAAAACTAAAAAAAAAAGCTTTTAGCTATACTTTAAGCTAGAAGGCCTGCACTTGAAGGGGTGAGGTATAAGCTGAAATTCACAAATCTCATTTACCTATGATTCTGGTTACCTAGAAAATGTTTATAGAGAACATGTTGAGGGATTGCCTAAAGATACTCATGTGGTATTTCAACACCACCACAGAAGGTTCCTCTACATGACAATTTATTTTATACTACTGTTCAGTCCAAGAAAAATGTAAATTGAATGCTATGATTAATAGTGTCGTATTGGTGTACAAGTGGAGGAGAAACAAAGCCAGGCAAATTTGCTCAAACAATGTCCAGCCATGGCAAATTGTGCTTATAGTTTGTGATGGTAACAAAGCGAAGCCAAAGGATGTGCATGAAATACATTTAGGGATGTTAAACTGTGAAATGTTTTTTCCAGTATTGATGGTACCAGAACAAACTGATTATGTCATCATTGATACAAATGTTATGAACTACTCCTGACATTTTTTGGGAAAGTGTTAGCCAATACTGAGATATTTAATAGGAATAAGTCAAATCATATTTCTGAATTAACTAGCCAATGTGAGCCATTGAAGAGGTGATGCTATCCAAGCAAAATGAGTACTGTAAAGATAATAAATGCATTTTATTACAGCCACACCAAGAATATTTAGTATGGGGAAAGTTCCCAGACAAGGTTAGGTTATTTTTCAATTCATAATTTTTATTAACACCAATTTTAGTTTACAACACTTAGAACAAAAACAACTAAATACACATTAAAAAAACCCCAAAAAATAAAGAAAATAAAACAAACAAAAACAGTAAACAAACCAAGAGGCCAACACACATACACCGCCTATCTTTCTCTTAATTACATCAACACTATTATTCATGTAGATAACTCATCCCTTTCCCCCCTTCTTCTCTCCCCCCATTTTATCTACCTCATCCTATATCAATCCAACTAAAAAAAAACCCTGCAATGACCAACAGTCATATATATCTATAAGTACGCCTATCTATACAATCCATTTATATTCCTCTACTCTTCCTTTCTCATTTTCCCTTTCTTCTCCCTCCCTTTACTTCTATTTACTTTCCCTTATTCCACCCTCTTTCATAGGTACGACTATTTATACAATCCATTTATATCCCTCTACTCTTCCTTTCTCTTTTTCCCTTTCTTCTCCCTCCCTTTACTTCTATTTACTTTCCCTTATTCCACCCTCTTTCACTTATCCTTCCACACATTTTCTATAATTTGAAAAAGAACCATTCACCCCTGGAGTTCCATCTGTTGCTATTATAAAAGGAGTCCTTCCGGGCATGCCCAGCCGCAAATTTTTTACTGACCCCCTATTTTGACAAACCTGCCATTCTTTTACCCACTTTGAGACCGGGCCTATTTTTCAGACTTTTTTACAAGTTAAATTTTGTTTTTGCTAGAAAATGACTTAGAACCCCCAAACATTATATATATATATATTTTTCTAACACCCTAGAGAATAAAATGGTGGTCGTTGCAATACTTTGTCACACCAAATTTGTGCAGCAGTCTTACAAACGCACTTTTTTTTGGAAAAAATACACTTTTTTGAATGAAAAAATAAGACAACAGGAAAGTTAGCCCATTTTTTTTTTTTTAATAATGTGAAAGATGATGTTACGCCAAGTAAATTGATACCCAACATGTTACGCTTCAAAATTGCACCCGCTTGTAGAATGGCAACAATTTATCCTTAAAAATCTCCATATGCTACGTTTAAAAATTTCTACAGGTTGCATGGTTTGAGTTACAGAGGAGGTCTTGAACCACCTTCAAATACAGAGGAGGTGGTTTTAACACCGTTTTCACATGCGGGTGCTACTCACGTATGCATTCGTTTCTGCACGCGAGCTCGGCGGGACGGGGCTCGTTAATTTTTTTTTTTTATTTTACTCTTTATTTTTTATTTTTACACTGTTCTTTAAAAAAAAAATGGGTCACTTTTATTCCTATTACAAGGAATATAAACATCCCTTGTAATATAAAAAAAGCATGACAGGACCTCTTAAATATGAGATCTGGGGTCAAAAAGACCTCAGATCTCATATTTACACTAAAATGCAATAAAAAAAAAGAAAAAAAGTTGTTTGAAAAAAATAATAATGTCCCTTTAAGAGCTATGGGCAGAAGTGACGTTTTGACGTCGCTTCCGCCCTGCAATGGTATGGAGCCTTCTGCCCCTCGCTCAGCTCCATACCACAGAGGGGAGAGGACACGATCGCCTCTGCCGCTGCCGGCAGCTACGGTAAGCGCGGAGGGCACCGAAGCGCGGCAGGGGGCCCTCTCCCGCCCTCAATAAAATCGATCTCACGGCGAGACCACTTTTATCTGAAAGCAGGCCACCCGCTGAAGAAAAGGATACCAGGGTTATGGTAGCTAGCTGCTGCCATAACAACGATATTCCTCTTCAAAGTGCTGCCGTATAATGACGGCGGTCGGTTCATAAGTGGTTAATTTAGTGACATTAACCTGTAAGTGCCATTCCTCAAATGTTGGCACATTTGAGGAATTCCATTTTTAACAATAAACAACATCTTTTTAATTGCTATCCTAATTGTTGGTATGTATGTTTCTTTTTTTAGGCACCCCAGCAAACTTATTTTAGGATTCCTTTGTACCTGTATTTGGTATACCCGGTTAATAGTATCAATTATTTTTTGCCAGTATGCTGAAACCCGAGAAGGAGCCAAAGGTCTTTATCAAGGTTACAGCAGAAACTAGTGATTCATCCGTATCTCCTAGAAACAGCAGAGCATCGTCTGCATACAAACAATGTTTATCTTCCCTTTCTCCTCTCCTAAACCCTTTAATTAGGGGTGTTTGTCTAATTGCTATCACTAGGGGCTCTATTGCTAATGCAAACAACAATGGGGATAACAGGCAGCCCTGTCTGGTACCCCTAGATAAAGAAGTTCGATATAGTACCATTAATCTGTAAACATGCTCGGGGGACATGATATAATAATTTTATCCACCTCACAAAACCTTCACCCAGGCCAAATCTTTCCAAAACCTCACACAGATATGTCCACTCGACGCAGTCAACCGATTTTGCTGCGTCAAGGGACAAAACCGCTCTTTTTCCCACATTATCAGGAGTCATCTGCAGGTTAAGCAACAGTTTCCTCAAATTTATTGCTGTGGACCTTCCTGGGAAGAAACCTGTCTGGTCCTGGTGTATCAATTTCCCTATAATGGTTTTAGTCTATTGGCCAAGAATCTTGCCAATACCTTAACATCTGAGTTCAGCAATGAGATTGGCCGATAAGACTCTGGTAGTGTCTAATCTTTATCTGGTTTGGGTATTACTATAATAGTTACTTCATTCATTGATTCCGGAAGCTTACCTGTGTCGAGTGCATGGTTAAGCATTTTCAATAATTCCGGGAGCAGTATTTCTCCATAGATCTTATAAATCTCCAGCGGCAAGCCATCAGTACCTGACACTTTACCGCTAGCCGATTCTGAAATGGCTATTGTTATTTCCTCCAATGTGAGTGGGGAATGAAGTCTTTCTCTGTCATCTGCAGAAATTGAGGGTATCTCCAGGGGACGGAGAAAGTCTCCAAGTTGGTCCAATTTATAAGTCACCTTGCTTCTATATAAATCACCATAAAAGGATAAAAAGGATGATATAATATCTATCTGATTATGTGAGATGTCTCCTGTTAGCAAACATACTGTGGGGGATATAATTTGAACGGGTCTGAGCTTTGGCTATTACAGCTAACATTTTCCCATTCCTTTCCCCTTCCTTGTAATACCTACTCCTTACAAATAGGAGATCTTGTTCTGCTTTTTCCAGGACTGTCCTTTTATATAAAAGTTGAGTATTTTTCCATATTGAATGATTTACTAAAGTAGGGCTCTGGATATACTGAAATTCTTTTTGTTGCACTTCTCCTACAAGGCGAGTTTCCCACTCTGCATTCAATGTTTTAAATTGTTTGTATTAGCATTGCTCTTAAAAATGCTTTCATCGTATCCCATATCACCTGTGGTGTTGCAGTATCTGCATTATTCTTGAAGAAATCGACCAGAGATTGACGTATGGGGCTTTTCAACGGCAGCACCTGCAACCAATGAGCATAGACTCTCCAATTACATTTGATTCTGGGTTTAATCCTTTTTAAAGACAAAGAAATTGTTACATAGTAAGGAAAGTTGAATGTTGGGAGAGGAGAACCCCCCTCCAGATGGACCCCAGTCCATCCTGAGTGAGTGTGCACAATTATCCCTTTTTATTTAAGGTACCCATATAGCGCCGTCAATTTACGCATCGTTCAACACATACATCGCACACTCACGATCCCTACCCTCAAGGAGCCCACTATCCAAACTATGCCCACTATCCCCAAACTCACATCCATATACTAGGGCCAATTTTGGACAGAAGCCAATTAACCTACCAGCATGTCTTTGGAGTGTGGGAGGAAACCGGAGTACCCGGAGGAAATCCACGCAGGCACAGGGAGAACATGCAAACTCCAGGCAGGTAGTGTTGTGGTTGGGATTCGAACCAGCGACCCTTTTTACTGCTAGGCGAGAGTGCTACCCACTACACCACTGTGCTGCCCAAAGACCAAATTGTGAATGGTCTGAGACATTCCTTGCTAGATACTGCACATCTGGGACAAATGGGAGAGTTAGTTCCGTACCCAGGACTAAATCAATCCTGGATAGTGATCCATAAGTAGAGGAGCAACATAAATAAGCATGCCCTGTAGGATTAAATACCCTCCATATATCCTAAAGCCCCGGTTCTTGTAGGTGAATTGCAAATGGAGTTTCTACCTGCTGGAAAGCGATCCATAGCTGGATTAGAAACCTTATTAAAATCTTCCATTATCAATAATGGTATACCAGTATCCTCTGCCAAAAACTCCCCAATTTTGCACAATACTTCTGTGCTATATGGTGGAGGGATATAGATTAAGCCTAATATATAAATCATTGAAAATAATGTGCAAACCAATAAAACAAATCTGCCCTGTGGGTCTATCAATGCCTTCCTGCAGGAAAATGTAATTTTTGATGATATTAATATATTAATATACTGGTACATCTAGCATATGTAGAGTATACTGAATGACATTGTATAGGGTACCTTTCGTTCTGTAATATTGACATTATGTCCTGTGTAAGATATGTTTCCTGCAGGAAAGCAATCGACAAATTATATTGCCCCAGTGCAGATAAAATAGCTCTCCTTTTTACTGGTTCTTTCAGTCCCCTCACATTCCATGACACTATTCTAAATTCAGTGTTCATTCTTCAAATTTTTCAAAGAATAAAAGGATCGCCTTCATAACAATGAAATAGAACCAGACTCCAAACAGACAACTCCAAAAAAAAGAGAGAGAGCTTCCAGTTTTTTTTGGTATAAGCTTAATTGAACAAGCTGAAGTTAGAAGCTGATTGGCTGCCATGCACAGTTACACCTGATTTTGCACTCTACAGTTTTAGTAAATTAACCCCAATGTTCTGGTAGGACACATAGTTACATCATTATTGGGAGATGGGTAGTTTCCTATGAGACCGATTAACACATAAGACAGGCAAATTTGCATATATGCCAAAATTGCAGATGTACATCCTTGTATAGCTGCAGAGGATTTTGAGCTTCACTGCAAAGACAAATTCATGTTCTTACAGCACTGCTCAGAGCGTGAAAATACTGTTCACAGTAATTTAGGAACAGTTGGAAGCTCTAGGACTGAACCATCCAAGCATCCTGAAAATATCCGAACAACTCTCAAAAATCTTGGTTTAGGGGAACTTAACACATGTATGCAAAGTCTCTGTATAATGTAAAAAAAGGTTGAATAGCTAATTGTTTGCTATGAACAGATCTTTTCCAGGAGAAGGCTAGTTTGAGGTGAAGCCAAAGGCCTTGCACATTGGATATTCCTAATAGACTTCTGACCTTTACATATTCCTTACAGAAGAGTGCCCCCTACATAGTTCCAGAAAATGTGTGAAGACTTGAATGTAATGGAGAAGAAAGGAGTTATACAGAATGACAAAATACCTTTAGTGAACAAAAAAGGATCCTTTCTAGGATTTGAGTATTGCTACTCTCATTTCATACAAGCATTTCCTGAGGAAGAAAGATAAAAAGCCACTACACAAGTTCACAGGTGAAATAACAAAAAACAAGAAAAACAGAAGGTAAAATGGCCAACTAAACATCACCTCAAGAAAACCCTGTTCCGAGAATCAGAACAAGCAAAAAGCTTTTGATGATTTGAAAGACCCTTTTCTACACCTACTAGTGTGATGCTGGCACATACAGATTTTATCAAAGCATTCATCCTGTCTACTGATGCCTCAATGGACAGACTGGAGCGGTACTCGAATGTCTGAATGCAGAAAGAAATTCCAACCTATTTTTTTTCCTAACAAGATTAACAACCCAGACCACCATCTTGAATTCATAGGCCTCATACACACACAGGATGTCATAAACGCCACTTTTCAGGACGTTTGACTTTTTTTTTCTGCCTTTAAATGCCTCTCTATGTTGGTGTTTACAGGAATTTAGAGGCAGGATTATATAAAGGCAGAAATAAACATCCAGAGTCAGCGCATTTAGGAGAGAAACATTTTGCTGTGAAAAAATGCCTGACATACCTAAACTTGTGTAAACACGTGTGGAAGTGTCTAATAATGCTTAAGTGCTAGGTACGTTTTAACACTTGAGCATTTTTTCAATCCAATAGCTAGAATAAATTAACTTTCTGGCCAATAGAACGAATGAACGCTCAAGCGCTTGACACACCTAAACATTCCTAAACGCATTTGCTTTAGGCGCATTTTTAACTATGCTTTTTCCTCCCCTGGAGCATAGGTGTCCAAGGGAAGAAAAAAACATTCTGTGTGCATGAGGCCTTTAAAAACAACAATTTTTTCAGGAGCAGTGATTTTAAGAATGCTTAAAGTGAAACAATAAAAATGAAATGTTCCTTTAAATATCATGCCTGGGTGGTCCCCTTAGTTTGCCTGTAAAGTAGCAAATAGACAAAATCGATATTCTCCTGCACTAGTGCGGGGGACCGAAAATGAAGTTGGTGGTATTTTCATGATGGTGTTAATATATAGTTGTTCATGCATGCCCCGCTGCCTTGGCCAACTGGGGGAAGTCCAAAATACTATATGCAAAAGAGATGAGAAAGGCGCGTGGTGCATGAGTCCTTTTAAAGCATTTATTTCAAACAAAATAGGTATGTACAGAAAATATCACGTATTCATAGGTGGCTAGGTTACAAGAAAAATAGCACTAAAACAAATAGTATTACATGTGAAACGATGCCCATATAAGGGATAAAAGGTGAATAATCAGCTTATTCAGCGAACGCATTTCAAGGATAATCCTCTTCCTCAGAGCCTTAGAAGACCAGGTCTGGTCTGTATGTTAGAATAGTGGGGGCCAGATGGATGATGTATCACAGGGTGAATATTGACCCATCGGGAGGGTTATTTTTCACTATTGTGGTATTCTTTCTGCATCACCACGCTATACATGAGACAGACACCGAATAGATAAGAATAAAATTGCAGACGGTATTATAGTTACTATACACAGCATATAGCGTAAAATTTAAATGTAAAAGATAAGTGTTAAAAATTACTTTTTGTATATATGGATATATGGACATATTTTTTTAAAAAAACGTAAGTTAAAAGCATATATTAAAAACATGTGTTAGAAACAAATATTAGAAACTGCCTCAAAGGTGGCTTAATAACAGGTATATGTACATGGGGCCAATTATGTTATTAATTGAAAGTGGGTAACATTATTAGTATTTGTGGACAAGAACCACTAGAGCGGTAGTGTTATAGCTGCCCTCATTGGTAACATGCTAAATGCATATCCATTTACTAAAAAAGGAAAGCATTTGTGTACAAACATGAATAGATGAACAGACATTTGCCTTTGCAAGGGGCCATCTAAGTGCATATAAAAACACACAAATAAATATACAATGTTATATACACAAAAAATGTGTTAGAAGGTATTCAAATGAGAAAAAGAACCGTAAAAACACACAAAATGTGTAAAGGGTATAAACTCTATATTGCAAATGAGAAAACCAACCATAAATCATAAAAACACACACATGTATATATTGGTATATGGAAAAAATATTAATATTATTATTTTTTCCATATACCCATATATACGTGTGTGTGTGTTTCTTATGATTTATGGTTGGTTTTCTCATTTGCAATATAGAGGTAATTTGAAAAGCTTTTAACGCATTTTGTGTGTATTTTTGTGTATATAACATTGTATATTTATTTGTGTGTTTTTATATGCACTTAGATGGCCCGTCGCAAAGGCAAATGTCTGTTCATCGATTCATGTTTGTACACAAATGCTTTAGTATTTTTAGTAAATGGATATGCATTTAGCATGTTACCAATGAGGGCAGCTGTAACACTACCGCTCTAGTGGTTCATGTCCACAAATACTAATAATGTTACCCACTATCAATTAACAACATAATTGGCCCCATGTACATATACCTGTTATTAAGCCACCTTTGAGGCAGTTTCTAATATTTGTTTCTAACACATGTTTTTAATATACGCTTTTAACTTTTTTAACATACAGACCAGACCTGGTCTTCTGAGACTCTGAGGAAGAAGATTATCCTTGAAACACATTAGCCGAATAAACTGATTATTCACCTTTTATCCCTTATATGGGCATGATTTTACATGTAATACTATTTGTTTAAGCGCTATTTTTCTTGTAACCTAGCCACCTATGAATACGTGATATTTTCTGTACATACCTATTTTGTTTGAAATAAACGCTTTAAAAGGACTCATGCATCAGGCCACGTGCCTTTTTCATCTCTTTTGCATACTGTAAAGTAGCGCATCTTTCTGATGTGTTTTACTGTCCCACAGCAAAATTAAATTTCTAAAGGAAAAAATGTAATTTAAACTTGCTCGCGGCTGTAATGTATTGCCGGGTCCTGGCAATATATTGTAGATAAAAATCAAGGGAAAAAATGGCGTGGGTCCCCCCCAGTCCATACCAGGCCCTTTGGGTCTGGTATGGAGATTAAGGGGAACTTCACGCCAAAATGTAAAAAATAAAACAGCGTGCGATCCCCCCAAAACCCATACCAAGCCCTTCAGGTCTGGTATGGATTTCAAGGGGAGCTCCACACCAAAATTTTAAAACAAAATGGCGTGGGGATCCGCCTCAAAATCCATACCAGACCCTTATCCGAGCATGCAGCCTGAAGGACAGGATGGGGGGGACGAGCGAGCGCCCCCCCCCCGAACCATACGAGGCCACATGCCCTCAACATGGGGAGGGTGCTTTGGGGTCCCCCCCAAAGCACCTTGTCCCCATGTTGATGAGGACAAGGGCATCATCCCCACAACCTTGTGGGGGTCTGCAAGTGGGGGACTTATTGGAATCTGAAAGCCCCCTTTACCAAGGGGGCCCCCAGAACCCGACCCCCCCATGTGAATGGGTATCGGGTACATTGTACCCCTACCCATTCACCAAAAAAAGTGTCAAAAAGTAAAAAACACATAAGACAGTTTTTGACAATTCCTTTACGAAAAAAGAAAAAAGTGTCCCGCAATGTCCATCCATCTTCAATCACGGCGCCGACAGACCTGAAAAATAGAGAAAAAAAAGCTCTGCCCCAATTGGAGGCATCCCGCCGAATGCTGTCTTTTTTGTGACAGCTGTTATAAAGGCAAGAGCGGGGTCACCCGCTGACATAACCAGATGACCCTGCCCCCTCTGACGGCACATGACGTCAGAAGGGGTGAGGTCACTCGGCTATTTCACCAGGTGGCCCCGTCCTTGCCTATATAACAGCTGTCACCGCGAAAAGACAGCAGTTGGTGGGACACCTCCCATCGAGGCAGAGCTTTTTTTTTTCTATTTTTCGGGTCCGTCAGCACCCTGATTGAAGATGGATGGACATCGCGGGACACTTTTATTTATTTTTTTTTAATAAAGGAATTGTCAAAAACTGTGTATTTTGGTTTTTACTTTTTGACACTTTTTTGGTGAATGGGTAGGGGTACAATGTACCTCCTACCTATTCACATAGGCGGGGGGGCGGGATTCTGATAAGCCTCCCACCCACAGGCTACCACAACCACCAGGCAAGGGTTGTGGGGATGAGGCCAAGGGACTGACAAAGCCAAGGGACTGACTTCTTGTGTTTGGATGCAAGTGGACAATGCGTATTGCCTGGCTGTGCAAGAGTTGGGGGAGCCAGTCACCAGCAGCCCCTGTGGGGGTAGTGCTACACGAGTAAAACGCGAGGACAAGAAGGAAGTGCCCCCTTTTAATCCATAGTAACTTCTTACCCATTAGAACTATGCATTGGCTTTTGGTCAACAGGGAATAATAAAAAAACAAAGTATTGACATGTTAGTAATTACAGACCATTTTACATAACTAGAACATACATTCTCATATCATAACCAAACTGCAAAATGAGAAGACCACAGATTTTTTGATAATTTCTTCTGTATTTATGGATTTCCTGAGAGGTTACATTTAGGGGAGCTAAAGAAAACAGATCAGATTATTACAAGTAGCTGCAGTAAGAATATCTCACATGATTCCATATCATAAATAAGCAGAATGCTTCAATTGTACACTTGGAAATATGTTGCGTTCTTTACCACCAAGAGCAAATAACAAATGCCCGCAGATGATCCAAACACATTTGAATACAACTGTACTATAGATGAAACTACAGGGTATCCACCTTTTATCCTAATGTTTGGACATACCCCAAAGCTACTTATTGTTATCATGTTCAGAACTGTCTTGAAGGATGAAACTGTTGACTGTGACAAATTTGTTGCTGTCTTAGAGAAATGTTTATGAGAAGCAATTGCAAGGATACAGAAGCATTCTACTGAAAAAGCAAAAGTAGCAGACTATACGATACAACCAAGAAACCAATGGTTCACTAATCCATATTGGAGCTTGTGTTCTTCTGGTAAACCAAAAGAAACATGGGAAACATAAACTTGCTGATATCTGAGGATCAACCGTTTATGAATTTACCAGTGTCAATCCTGAAATACATGTTTTCCAGATATATGATCCAAAGACTGGAAAGATTCACGTAGTTTACCTACTTAACCTACGTAGTTTACCTTAACTTGATTTTACCAGTAAATTTCTAGCCCATGAAGTCTCTGAAGAAATTAATAGGAATAGTTTCTACCATGTCTGAGTCTAAAACAAAAGAACAGACTGATGCAATTCATGCTGGTTCAGTGAAAATTAAGCTGGAAGTGCAGAAAGAGCCCATACTTGGAAGTGCAGAAAGAACCCTTACCTGGAAGTGAAGAAAGAACACTTAACTGGTTTTACAAAATGAAGGAAACAGTTCACCAGTACACAGCTCTGAAGAAGGTGACTTTTCACAATCTACTAATGATATGTTATTTAAGAAAAACAATACAACAGGCAAGAATCCATATAATTTCCAAGATGCAAATGATTTGTTGATTTATAGAAAAGCTATGATTTGTCAACGTTTACATCTCAACCAGAAAGACCAATTAAACTTCCTCATTCATAATCTGGGAAAGGGAATTTCACTCAACTGAAGCTGATTCCCCAGTTGTAACTCAAACAAGGACAAGTAGAATTATAAAACCTGTGGACAGACTAATTTGCTCAATGACTAGTGTAATATCTGGTTACCAAGACAAGGCACACATACTAGAGGTGCTTAAAGTGGAGTTTCACCCAAAAATGGAATTTCCACTTTTTGGAATCCTCCCCCTCTCCAGTGTCACATTTGGCACCTTTCAGGGGTCTAATACAGGTATTTGCTCCCACTTCCTGGCATAGATCACCGCGACCTATGCCACTTCCGGCGTCTACTCTATCCTCCCCCGCTGTATTCTGGGAGACACACAGGTCCCAGAACACAGCAGGGACCAGTGAGGACGCACAGTGCGACTTGCGCATGCGCCGTAGGGAACCAGGAAGTGAAGCCGCATGGCTTCACTTCTTAATTCCCTTACCGAGGATGGCAGCAGCAGCAGCCGAGAGCTGACAGACAGATCGGCTTTGGCTGCCGACATCGCGGGCTCCCTGGACAGGTAAGTGTCCATGTATTAAAAGTCAGCAGCTACAGTATTTGTAGCTGCTGGCTTTTAATATTTTTTTTTTCGGCGGACCTCCATTTTAATGAATTAAAAAATGCTCTTTCCAACTAGGGTTTCAACACTGTATAGTTTTTTATAAGCATACAATTATTATTAGTCATGTTACCAGTAATGGCCTAGGTTTATGTCATGAGGTGCTTAAAGTGGATGTAAACTCTCACATATACCCAGTGAAGTGAACAGCCTCAGATGATACACAGGGATGAAACAAATCTCCCCACATAAGTTTTACATGTATATCTGCTGTCTTCTCCTTTCTACACTCTTTGGAAATTGCACATCGTGTTAGAAATCTTTCTTCCTGTTTCAGCAGTTGGTGTGAAGTCTGGACATGCACTGTGTGTGAGCTGATTGGAGGAAAGAGACACACCCCCTCCACATAAGCAGAGGAACGAAGGAACATGTAGAGCTGTTCTGTGAATAGACCAGCTCTCTGCTTATCTATCTCTACGTTTCCCTCCCCAACATAAATTTCCAGCTGCTTTTATCTCCTGTGTCGGAGAGGGCTTGCCAGAAGTTATCATGCTGATAACAGAGGAACGGAGCAGCAGAAAGACATGGGAATTAAGGCATTAGAGAGAGACAAGTTAATACTACAGATATATGTGCCCAGGTCAGATTTCATGAATGGGGTTTACATCCACCTTAACTGAATAGCACATAAGATAACATGTTACTATTATATCTCCTACCGTATGCATTGTGTACTTGCCATGTTGTATCGCAAATTATCATGTGAGGGCAGTGAACACCCTCTCAGTATATTTTAAGTAGGCCTTTACTAAAGGGTTGACAAAGAGGTTTTGTTATCACCCGACACCCTTTCATTTCCCTACTTTATTGTAGTGCATCATTATTGATTGATGTTATGTTTTAAAAGGTTGTTCCTACCTATACCTTGTAATGCAATACATGTAAAACAGTTTTGGAGCCTAAAGCGGGTCTTCACCCTTAATCCCATCTTGAGCTGCCCTTCCTCCTCCCCTTCCTTCTTTTACCAGTGGACTTTTTTTTTAAAATATACTGTACTTTAATATATAGAGTCTTTAATGTTACTTTTTTTTTCTTTACGTTGATTAATTTTTTATGTCTTTTGTAAACAGTTTAGGAAAACTTCATTGTAATTTTATTTCAAGATCAAATCATTATTGTTTTGATCTGTTGTTGGGGGAGCCCATAAACAGCATGGGGTCCATAGGCTAGTGCCTACTCTTCCTGTTTGGTAATTCGGTACTGATGGTGTGCTAGTGATTTGATTTATGATGTCACCAGTCTCCAGCTGGACACAGGACACACTTACTCTATGGCCTTTTATAGGAATATGTGCGATGGGAATATTGAACATTGGAACACCATGAAGTCTCCCTTCCTAACCAGAGAGTGACATCTTGCTGGTTTGGCTAGCAAAGGAGTGAATCCATTAAAGCAGGTAAGTGGTTTGTTAGCTATCTTGTCACAGGAGACAGGATTGCCCAGTGACAATGGTCTTTAATGCATTGGGCTGCACTGGGCATGAGCAATTTGTCAGTTTATCTCCCACCCTATACGTTCAGTTCAGTTCAGTGGTGTGCACTGAAAAAAGTAGGACATTCCCTTTATTTTTTCATTGCAAGGTGTTGTGACAAATCACACCACAATGTTACATGCTGCTGTGCATAAAGATGATTGAAATGTTATTTTGGCATCTCAAAGTTGAAACAACAGAATTAGTAAGATGGGTGATGCAGTGAACACAGATCATCACATTGCCCTGCTCACAGCACACATCAGTGGTTTGTATTGCAATGCTGGTGTTACCAGGCCTAAATGTAAGATATGAAATTGTGTTCTATAGAAAATACATCTAGATTAACAATCGTATGCATCCAGGAATCAATTAGGTGCAAAGAATGGCATTTGTAAATAAAAAACTTACACTAATGAATTACTACATCACCCAAAGAACAATTTGTGTTACCTAGAGCAACAAAATTACTTTTCCAGCAAAATGAAATCATTTGATCATCATTTTTGCATACACAGCTTATTTCCCTTCCAGTTGAGCTTTATTTGCATACAAACACCTAGGCTCACTCGTTTTAAAAGACAAAATTTTTCTTAGTGCCCCATATTCTTTTGATGCCATCAAACTGAGTATTTTTCTTTTCACAAAAGGCTGCTTGATTTATCTTTCTGAACAGGTCCGTCAATGTACTGTACATACATTTATTAAGGTTTCAAAATATTCTAAAGATTGTTTAGCACATCACAAATCAGCTGGTTATTTTATAAGGTAAAAATACAATAAATGAAAATAGGAAATTCAATATTGCTATAGCTGGTAGATATGCAGCAGTAATTTGCTGAAATTACCATTATTAAGGTTTATGACCTTGTGATCTAATTAGGGTTTGCTTTATGAAGTTTTCCAGAATTGCTGTGTGAGTGCCATGCAGCATCGTATATGCGTACAGTGTGTTTAGTTTGTGTATCAGTCTGTGTGTTTATTTGTTCTATATTTTTTCACTAATTTCTAATATAAATTTTTGTTTTAAATATCCATTTTGATTATCCAAGATGGCATTTTTATATGGAAATTCTAGCTATTGAAACACAGCCTAGATTCTCCCATTTCCATTATCATAACTATATGTTCATGCCCTACATATGTTCTGTTCTGATTAAATTAATGCATCTCAGTATGAAGCAAGGAAACCGTTGAATTTAAGTAAACACTAATTATGGGCAATTTTCTAACAGCTCACCAGCCTAGTGACTTTGCTTCCCCTTCAAACTCCTAATCAAATTCCCATGCTGTATTCTAAATTTCATCTTAAACGAGTCACAGGCTGAATATTCAGTGCTAAACTATTGTAATTGCTTACTCTTAGGGTTATATGACATGACTGATATTGGTCATTTCAAAGCCATTGTTTCTAATTTGTAGGTACTCGTTAATGACTGGAATAGTACCACTGGATTGGCGTAAGGCCAATGTGGTGCCTATATTAAAAAGGGATCAAAGTCTTTACCAAGTAAATATAGTCCTGGTAGTTTAACTTTTATAGTTGGGAAGATACTGGAGAGTTTAATAAAAGACCACATAGATGAGTTCTTGCCAGGGCTGGGTTAATATAGGGGCTACTGGAGCTGCAGCTCCAGGGCTTGCTGGAAAAAAATGTTTTAAGCAACAGACAGCATGGATTCATGAAAGACAGAAGTTGTCAGACAAATCAGATTTATTTTTATGAAGAGGTAAGTAAAACCTTGGACAAAGGAGTGGCTGTGGACGTGGTATACTTGGATTTTGCCAATGCGTTTAACACAGTTCCTCACACCCGGCTAATGTGTACGGTAAAGTCTACAGGTTTGGAAAGATCAGTTTGTAAATGGATAGAAAACTGGCTAAAAGATACAATTCAGAGAGTAGTGGTTAATGATTCTTACTTTGAATGGTCTAAGGTTATCAGTGGTGTATCCCAAGTTTCAGTGTTGGGATCCTTATTTTTTAATATCTTTATAAATAATATAGGGTCTGGGATTAAAAGTACCATTTCAGTATTTGCTGATGACACGGTTGACACCAAGCTATGCACTGGTTACAAGACGTCTCTAATTTACAAGCCAATCTCAATGCACTGTTTAATTGGGCAACTGTGTGGCAAATGAGGTTTAATGTTGATAAATGTAAAGTTATGCATTTGGGAGCTAAAAATATGCACGCATCATACATACTAGGAGGAGAACAGCTGGGGGGAGTCAATGGTGGAGAAGGATCTGGGGGTTCTGCTAGATCTCATGCTTAATAATGGCATGCAATGCCAAGCTGCGGTCTCCAAAGCGGCAAAATCCTTTCTTGCCCCTGTACAAACCATTAGTAAGACCTCATCTGGAATATGCAGTTCCCTTTTGTGCACCACTTCATAAAAAGGATATCGGGGAACTGGAGAAAGTGCAGAGAAGAGCAACCAAACTGATAAGAGGCATGGAGGAGCTCAGCTATGAGGAAAGATTAGAGGAACTGACTTTATCCTCTCTTGAGAAAAGGAGATTAAGGGGGGTTATGATCAATATGTATAAATACATAAGTGGTCCATATAGTGAACTCGGTGGAGGAAAAGAGATTTCATCTCCAAATACGGAAAGGCTTATTCACAGTAACAGCTGTGAAAATGTGGAATAGACTCCCTTAAAAGCTGGTTCTGGCCAGCTCAGTAGATTGGTTTAAGAAAGGCCTGGATATACATAATATAACTGGATACTAACATTTATAGGTAAAGTTGATCCAGGGAATATCCTATTGCCTCTTGGGGGATCAGGAAGGAATTTTTTCCACTGCTGAAGCAAATTGGATTATGCTTTATTAAGGGAAGGGTTGCCTTTCACTGGTTCAGCTGTGGTTATAGAATTGTATATATAGGATTGTATTTGTATATACACTGAACAAAATTATAAACACAACACTTTTGTGTTTGCCCCTATTTATCATGAGCTGAACTCAAAGATCTATGACTTTTTCTATTTACACAAAAGGCCTATTTCTCTCAAATATTGTTCACAAATCTGTCTAAATTTGTGTTAGTGGACACTTCTCCTTTGCCGAGATCATCCACCCACCTCACAGTTGTGGCATATCAAGATGCTGATTAGACAGCATGATTATTGCACAGGTGTGCCTTAGGCTGACATCAATAAAAGGCCACTCTAAAATGTGGATTTTTACTGTATTGGGGGGGGGGGTCCAAAAACCAGTCAGAATCTGGTGCGACCACCATTTGCCTCACACGGTGCAGTGCATCTCCTTCACATAGAGTTGATAAGGTTGTTGATTGTGGCCTCTGGAATGTTGGTCCATTTCTCTTCAATGGCTGTGTGAAGTTGCTGGATATTGGCAGGAACTGGAACACGCTGTCGTATGCGCCGAACCAGAGCATCCCAAACATGCTGAATGGGTGACATGTCCGGTGAGTATGCTGGCCATGCAAGAATTGGTATGTTTTCAGCTTCCAGGAATTGTGTACAGATCCTTGCAACATGGGGCCATGCATTATCATGCTGCAACATGAGGTGATGATCGTGGATGAATGGCACAACAATGGGCCTCAGGTTCTATGTGCATTCAAAATGCCATCAATAAAATGCACCTATGTTCGTTGTCCATAGCATAGGCCTGCCTATACCATAACCCCACCGCTACCATGGGCCACTCGATCCACAACATTGATATCAGCAAACCTCTCACCCACACGGCGCCATACACGCTGCCATCTGCCATCTGCCCTGTACAGTGAAAACCAGGATTCATGCAGTCAGGTTGAGACCCCAGTGAGGATGACGAGCATGCAGATGAGCTTCCCTGAGACGGTTTCTAACAGTTTGTGCAGAAATTCTTTGGTTATGCAAACCGATTGTTGCAGCAGCTGTCCGAGTGGCTGGTCTCAAATGATCTTGGAGGGGAAGATGCTGGATGTGGAGATCCTGGGCTGGTGTGGTTACATGTGGTTTGTGGTTGTGAGGCCAGTTGGATGTACTGCCAAATTCTCTGAAGCACCTTTGGAGATAGCTTATGGTAGAATGAACATTCAATTCAAGGGCAACAGCTTTGGTGGACATTCCTGCAGTCAGCATGCCAATTGCACACTCCCTTAAGACTTGAGACATCTGTGGCATTGTGCTTTGTGATAAAACTGCACATTTTAGAGTGGCCTTTTATTGTGGCCAGCCTAAGGCACACCTGTGCAGTAATCATGCTGTCTAATCAGCATCTTGATATGCCACACCTGTGAGGTGGATGGATTATCTTGGCAAAGGAGAAGTACTCACTAACACAGATTAAGACAGATTTGTGAACAACATTTGAGGGAAATAGGCCTTTTGTGTACATAGAAGAAGTCGTAGATCTTTGAGTTCAGCTCATGATAAATAGGGGCAAACACAACAAACACAAAAATGTTGCGTTTCAGTATATATATATATATATATATATATAATATAGTGGGGACGGAAAGTATTCAGACCTCCTTAAATTTTTCACTCTTTGTTATATTGCAGCCATTTGCTAAAATCATTTAAGTAAACTTTTTTCCTCATTAATGTACACACAGCACCCCATATTGACAGAAAACACAGAATTGTTGACATTTTTGCAGATTTATTAAAAAAGAAAGACTGAAATATCACATGGTTCTAAGTATTCAGACCCTTTGCTGTGACTCATATATTTAACTCAGGTGCTGTCCATTTCTTCTGATCATCCTTGAGATGGTTCTACACCTTCATTTGAGTCCAGCTGTGTTTGATTATACTGATTGGACTTGATTAGGAAAGCCACACACCTGTCTATATAAGACCTTACAGCTCACAGTGCATGTCAGAGCAAATAAGAATCATGAGGTCAAAGGAACTGCCTGAAGAGCTCAGAGACAGAATTGTGGCAAGTCACAGATCTGGCCAAGGTTACAAAAACATTTCTGCTGCACTTAAGGTTCCTAAGAGCACAGTGGCCTCCATAATCCTTAAATTGAAGACGTTTGGGATGACCAGAACCCTTCCTAGAGCTGGCCACCCGGCCAAACTGAGCTATCAAGGGAGAAGAACCTTGGTGAGAGAGGTAAAGGAGAACCCAAAGATCACTGTGGCTGAGCTCCAGAGATGCAGTCGGGAGAAAGTTGTAGAAAGTCAACTATCACTGCACCTGAAGGACTCCAAGATGGTGAGAAATAAGATTCTCTGGTCTGATGAGACCAAGATAGAACCTTTTGGCCTTAATTCTAAGCGGTATGTGTGGAGAAAAACAGGCACTGCTCATCACCTGTCCAATACAGTCCCAACAGTGAAGCATGGTGGTGGCAGCATCATGCTGTGGGGGTGTTTTTCAGCTGCAGGGACAGGACGACTGGTTGCAATCGAGGAAAAGATGAATGCGGCCAAGTACAGGGATATCCCGGAAGAAAACCTTCTCCAGAGTGCTCAGGACCTCAGACTGGGCTGAAGGTTTACCTTCCAACAATACAATGAGCCTAAGCACACAGCTAAAATAACAAAGGAGTGGCTTCACAACAACTCTGTGACTGTTCTTGAATGGCCCAGCCAGAGCCCTGACTTAAACCCAATTGAGCATCTCTGGAGAGACTTAAAAATGGCTGTCCACCTAAGTTTACCATCCAACCTGACAGAACTGGAGAGGATCCGCAAGAAGGAATTCCAGAGGATCCCAAAATCCAGGTGTGAAAAACTTGCATCTTTCCCAAAAAGACTCATGGCTGTATTAGATCAAAAGGTTGCTTCTACTAAATACTGAGCAAAGGGTCTGAATACTTAGGACCATGTGATATTTCAGTTTTTCTTTTTTAATAAATCTGCAAAAATGTCAAGAATTCTGTGTTTTTCTATCAATATGGGGTGCTGTGTGTACATTAATGTGGAAAAAAAATGAGCCTAAATGATTTTAGCAAATGGCTGCAATATAACAAAGAGTGAACAATTTAAGGGGGTCTGAATACTTTCTGTCCCCACTATATATGTGATTTTTTTTCCTTTTATTGGTTGAACTTGATGGACTTGTGTCTGTTTGAGCCAGTATGTAACTATCACTGGTGATAGCATGCTGCCAAGAAAATGTGCTTTACAGAGCTAAGCAGGGTAGAAAATGACTTCCATGTTTCACTATCACTGGCCAGGTGAGTTTGACATTTTTTCTGAGCTGGAGACTTAGGTGGCCATACACTGATTGAAATTTAACCTGTTCAGCAGGGACCAGGCAAATTTTGATCAGTGTGTGGCTGTTCCCACCTGATAGAAGTTGACTGTTTGATCGACTTCTATCAAAGAGACATGTTGGAACATTTAAAATCGATCAGCGGATGCAGTCAACTAGCTCCAGATGCTGATCGGCACATTCTGACAGCAGCGGGGCATGCTGTCAGAAAACAATGTCCTGGCGGCTGGGATTCCTTCAATAACCTTTTTTGTGTGGAAGGGAGAATCCAAATGTGTGGCCAGCTTTCCATTCTGCAATGATTATATCAGCGAGGGAATAATGCCTTGCTCATCTGGCCATTAAAGCAGGTATGTATGTTATCGGCCGCTTTCAATGAACCTGTTGCTGGCAAACTGTAACATCAAAACTAAGATTCTCATATCACAATAGATATCTCAACTTGCCTGTCACCAACTTAACAAAATTCTGGTTTAAGCAACAAATAATTATGCCTTTCGTTTTCTTTCTCTACACAATTTTGTATTAACTAGCAATGTGACTCTGAACTTGTTAGCAAATTTGACTAATCGGTTGCCTAGTACAGCCCCCATCCTGCTATATCATAGCCAGGGGCATTTTATGAAAACAGTGGGCCTATGTGCAAGATCAGAAGTTGGTGTTCTTAGAATGCCACAGTGAAGAGTGAGTATGGTTCTCATTGTGCAAAGAGTTTTTCTAGGATTGTAAAAGACCTGGGGCACCTTTGGACACCCCAAGTAGCAGAGTAATGTGGTCCTAGGTAAGTCTGTATAATCCCCCTCCCCAGGTCAGTCTGCCCCCCCCCCCCCCGTACAATCCCCTCAGGTCAGTCATACTGACCTAGGGGGGGTTGTATTGGGGCACAGACTGATCCCCGGTACAATCCCCACAATAGATGATTTTTTAGGCCCCGCAATAGTTGCGCAAATGTCTATCAAATCACTGTTTTCACTGCTTTACTTTGTTTTTAATTTTTTTTACAATGTTATTTTGAATCTTTTTACAGTTTTTTTTCCTTTTTGATGGGGACTCTTTTTTGATACAGAGAACATGACTGAGGACAGAGTCCCTGCACTGCATATTAATGAATAGAAGCCTCTATAATTCACAAATGAAAGCATAGTAAACACAGTTCACTATACTTCATTGATGAATTGCCACAGGAGCGATCGGTATGGTTTGCTCTCTGTGTTCATTCAGTAAGGGGCTGGTAAACATAACATGTTTACCAGTGCCCCCCCATTCTAAACACAGCACCCGCACCAATCAGTCGCCCCAGCAGCAGCTGCAGCTGGCTGGGGGAGGAGGGGAAGCCAGCCAGAAGCCCTGCAAGAGGGGGAGCTCAGGATCGGTGCTACACTGGAGGAGGGTGCAGTACATGACGGGGGTTGGAGTGGAATGGGGAAGATGAATATCTTTTGACAGTTTGATTCCTTGCCCTGCAGTAGGGGAGTGGGAGGAGACACACCGGCCAGCAGCACTGCAGGGAGGGGGCGTCAGGGATCAGTGCTGCACCGGGGGGGGGAGTGCAGGGCGGGGCTCAGAGTGGCATGAGGAGGGGAATATCAGATTCTCCATGGGTGCAATGTGTGCGCACAGTGGGCCCCATCTCCTCAGAGCCCGTGTGCAGGTGTGCAAATCGCATAATAAAGTGCAATGTGACAGTGGTAAGTAAATGGGTTATTTATGTGTGTCACAGGTGTGCAAATCGCATGAATAAAGCGCAATGTGACAATGGTAATGCTAATGAGTAGGCTAGTACTTCAAAGGATATAGATCTCAATACTGCAGTATCTAGCTGAAAACATTATCCATAAACAGTGTTGGTGAATAGCAACAAAGATTGTGTATAAACCACAATAGAATAATATATAAGTCTTAAATATAGATAAAATAAAATAAAGTAAAATGTGCAATCCTTAAACATTGGTGCAAGTGTTTGTATAATGACACACTTAGGACACACCTGTGATACACATAAATAATCCATTTACTTTTATTCACTTTTACTTTTATTTAATATTGCGCGAAATCTCTATATCTTTTACTCTATTAAGTGTTGTGTGTGAACACCTTTATTTTGCTGCAGTATTATTGATCACCTTTATGCGTTTGTATTTGTGGGATTTTGCCACTTATTTTATTTTATTTTATTTTATTATACTCAATTTTTTTTCACATTCCACCAGCGCGAGGGATATTATTACACCTCCCTTCATAAGGTGGAGATTTACTACAACTGGAGCACTTAGAATCTGGTGCAGCTATGCACCAGATTTTGCACGCCACAGTTTTAGTAAATCCCCCAATCTTACATAATCCTGGTTGCTGAACTCTGTATGCTGTGCTGTATGTTACGTGCTACTGGCCAAAATATTTATTTTCTCAAAAGTTGCTGGATACCAAGTGGCCCTCTCGTGTTTTAATGAAGCTCTCCTGTATGGTAAGCTTGGACAGAAAAGCATATTTAGTGCCCTCCTCTAGTTAGGCTGCTAAGCTAAGTTTAGTTTTTGGCTTCCCTGTAATCAGTGGAGCAGTTATCTACTGTATTTGTCTGGTCAGGGTTTCCTAAGCTGGGTGCTTAATTCCTCCCTCCTGCATCTGGAAGAAACTTCCAGAATGGAGGGCAGAGAGAGTCAAATGACCAGTATGAAAATGTATCATTCCCAAGTCAATCCCTGGAAGGTGGCATCCAGAAGGGGGCTGGGGAGGTGACAAATATTTGTGAGGCCTTTCCAGAGTGTTCTTTCCTCTCCAGGGAGGTTTCCAGTTCTCCTGGGGCAGCTGTCCCTGGAAGAGAGCTACTGAGACAAGAATTGCAGTCTGGGTATTTTTGACTGGAGGTATTTTTGACTGGAGGACACTGTTCTGAAGTTCGGATCTAGAGAAATATCTTTTATCTCCCTCACTGGGGATCTAAATGTGGTTGCTGGGTGGAAGACAACTGCTGGGACATTGTGAATAAGACCAGATTTGAGACTTTAGTGTGTGCCTGCTCCTGTAAGGATTTTCTACCAAGAAGTTTGTCTTCCCATTGATTGCTATTATCATTTTGATGTATTATTTGACCCTAAACCCCTCTCATGTTCAAGTTCTAGAGCAATAACTAGTAAAAAAGACACCCTTTAGATGGAGCCATTATTGTCAGTGTGTATTCGACAGTGCATGTGACTCGCAGTCTCTGTAATAGTAAGGGAGACCTGGGCATACTCCCAGCGGCCCTCCAGGGGGTAAGCGCTATATGTAGGAGTTCGTCCGAGATATTCCTGTGGTACATGCTGCCGTTGCCCATAGCAACTGACAGAAAATTGTGAATTTGGGGTGTTTTTGTTCATACAGGAGAGGGTGGATACAATGGTTGAGTAAAGTGAGAACCTCTGCTCTGCCTGAGAAATAGCTGCCAGTTGTGGGAGCATTTTTGGCTGGGCAGTGAAGAGTTAAATCTCAATGCGGTAGAAGTCTGCCTATCAGGGAGGGTATTCTGGTGTCCAAGAGATTGGAGAAAAAAAGGCAGAGGTACTGACCTCAGGGCGAAGGGTTGTAACTTGTGCAGAGTTATCCTCCTGGAGCAGGTGTGCCAAGTGTACACCACTTCTTGAGAAGGTCCTCTACGATTGAAAAGCCATTGGGGTGTGGTTCACTCTGTGTGAGTGTGCAGGCTGTCAAGTCTTGAGAGACAGAGAGCAAAGACTGGCGTCTCAGGCAAGCAGCAGTTATAGCTGCCAGCTGTCTGCATCGTCAACATCAGTGGCTGTGAGACAACTGAAAAATAGCCTGTGCTTGCAAGTATGATTTTAAAGGAATAAAAACGTGTAGTTTTATGGAATTACACCATTGTGCTGATATTTCTTTTTTTCCTGGGTTTTGCAACATCTATTTTGAATGAGATTTACCCGCTGGAAGGGGGAATTTGAGCTGCCCCTCCTGTGGAATAAAATAAAGCTATTTTTTCCAATCTGTTTCCAGAAAGGCAATTCAATTTGATGAGTTTGTACCCTAATGGGAGTGGGTTGCACAACATGGAGTATTGACTAGTTTGAATGAAAATTAAAAACACAGAACACATGCACTTTTTTTGGAAGTAGACTTTATTTTATGATTGACTTGTTTTTAATGAAATGTTCTGCACAATTGTTGTTAGCACTACACACTTTACCACTTTCTGAATTTGTAGGGTGTAAGAAATTAGTTTTGAAGTTTTATTATCATTTATTATTTATAGTGTGGTTTTGTACACAGTGCTGCATGGTCAATGGCGACCCTAGGGGAGGGCCAGAGGGGGCCCTGACCCCCCCAACATTATGCTGGGCCCCACCATGTGCCCCCCCCAAATTTTTTTTTTTACAAAAAGGCAATTTCTTTTTGTTTGTTTTTATATCGGATGTGCCACATCTTACTCGGGCCACCGCTGGGGTAACACAGTCTCTATTGAGAGGGAGAACATCCCCAGTCAGCTCCTGCAGGTGATTCCTCCCCCCTCCCTCTACTCGCTGACACTGCATAATGTGAGCGCTCACACAACCATGGCCGCCCGATCTGCTCCTTCCCCTGCATCCTCATTGGCAGGGAGAAGAGCGAGTTGCAGGAAGGACTCCACCAGGACTCTCAGTTTCTGAAAAAACAGACTGATTTCTCCCGTCCTTAGGACAGGAGAACCAGCCTGTAAATTACAAGAAATGCCAGACCAGCGCTGTCAATAGCAGGGGCAGGACAGCAAGAGGAGGCTGGGAAACCCCACAGTGGGAGAACACCAGGGCCAGGTGGCAAGACAACCTTTGCAACCCTGATAGTTCTCCCACTGCTTTGGACCCTTATATTTTCTTGGTATGCTGGTGACATATATCTCTTGTTCTCTGTCACCCTGGGGGGGCCCCAATACAGTAGGAAGGGAGCTCACTGCAGAACATGTGAAAGGGCCCTGGTGGGATCGTAGTAAAGGGGTAAAGGGCCCCAGGATAGATAAAATATAGATAGATAGATAGATAGATAGATAGATAGATAGATAGATAGATAGATAGATTGCATTTTATATTGCCCCCCTATTTTTGTCCCTGTCCCCCCATGTGCCCCTCCTAAATATGAAAGCTGGAGACGCCACTGTGCATGGTAGATTTTAAAAAGATTGAATCCGAAAATTTCAACTTTTGCTTAGAATGTCAAAGACTGGCCGGGGCTCTCCTTCATTCAGCACATCCCCGTGGGATGTTGAATGGTTACCCATTACATTAATTAACTAGCGTGGAGTTGAAAAAGACAAAAGGGGTCTGTCAGTCCTTGACTTTATAATGAAAGTCAAGATTTACATAGTAGAGTTCTGCATACTTTGGCACTCTTAGGAAACTGCTGGAGATGAAGAAAGGACTTAACGGACTTTCACAAAAACACTCTCCAAGTGACTTATTTTGATAACTGATTGCCCTCAAGAAGCTCTTCAGAAAGGATACTAATATGGAGATACAGCTACAAACCTGCAACATCAGTACAGTACAGAGGTACAAGGCAGGGCTGCCTCCTCTCTCCAGCACTCTTTGCGATAGCAATAGAATCAGTGGCAGAGGCTCTTAGGACCTCACCAAATATCCAAGGATTCTGAGTGGGGGGCTGGAGGAGAGGGTAGCCCTGTATGCCGACAACATGTTGTTATTCTTGAGAGATGCAGGTCCATCCCTGGAAGGAGCCCTAGAATTATTAGATATTTTTTCATTATTTACAGGGCTTATAGTGAACGGGGGTAAGTCTCTATTGTTCCCCAGTGACCAGAGAGCACAAGATACTGCTGCCCCAGATCTGCCATTGAAATGGGTATTGGAATTTAAGTATCTCGGTATAATAATATCCCGACAGGTCGAAGAATTTCAAAGGTTAAACATGGATCCAGTAATACAGGAGTTTAAGAAAAAATTAAAGGTATGGGAAGCATTGCCCCGTCGCTATTAGGACAAATAATATTAATAAAAATGAACATTCTTCCAAAATTTTTGTATCTGTTTAGAAATTATCCACAGTGGTTGCCTAAAAGTTTTTTTACACAGTTGCATGGTATGTTTTCTGCACTTATATGGGCAAACAAGCCAGCTAGAATCAAATTAAGTACACTTATGCGACCGGTAGTACGGAGGGATTGGCCTTCCCAGACTTCTATAAGTATTATTTAGCTACACAGTTAGTAATGGTGGGGAAAACCCTGGCGGGTTTGATTCTGCTACATTGTTGGAAGCAGCAGTGGCCCAATCAGCAGAGGCACTTCAGGGATTACTGTATCGGGGCTCAAAATCTAGGCGGGATTTGACCCCTTCGATGATAACAACAATAAAAATATGGAGAGTTGCCATAGTTAAAGAGGGATATCCGAGAACTAATTTATCCCCAAATACTCTATTATGGAGAAATCCCGAGCTGCCACATCTAGACTCTATTCAAGATCCAGGGGCATGGACTAAATTTGGGGTTAAAAAGCTATCACAAGTAATACACGGGGGGGGTTCTCCACATTTGTACAGATGAGGCAGTGTTGGAATATTCCTGAGAGTTATACTTTCAGATAAATGCAGCTTGCCCATGCTCTTGGCTCAATTTCCCGAGGGTACTCCACAATTAATGGAATGGGGTCTAGAGCAAATGTTAAGGAAAAAAAGTGAAAAGAAGTCAATCTCAACTCTGTACTCTGTATACTTACCTATTAAAGACTACATCGTCAGATATAAGCAAATTATGCAAATGTTGGACAAGAGATGTCCCAATTGTGGTGGAAGAGAACTGGGAGGAGATATGGAGGTTTCCATTTAAGATATAGTATCACTTCGAGATTAATTAATTAATACAATTTAAAATAACACATAGGAGTTATTATACACCATATAAGTTATATAAAATTTCCCCATTAAACTCTCAAAATTGTTGGAGATGTGCAGGCATTCCAGGAAATTGTATCCATATATTTTGGTCTTGTCCAAAGATGGTGGTATTTTGGAGGGAGGTCCTGAGAACATTCATTCATTGTCTCCCAACTCCTAAGAGAACCTTACAGTGTCATCAATTTTCACTTAAAATCAGCTAAACGCATTGCAGGTGTGCATGAGATTTGCTGATAGGAAAGCTCTAGTTCTGACTGAGCAGGGGTAAATGTCAGACTTCTGCAGAGAGACCGCTGCTTCCCCACACAAAGCAAGGGACATTCCCTGCAGCATGTTTGCAAAATACAGGCTTTTCTACTCAGGCTGTAGCTTTTCCTTAAAAGGGACTGTAATACTCTGCACCGCTTTTGTTGTAGTGCAATTGAAATTTATTTACCTGATTTATTTGAATTGGATCGAGTACTATATGCACGTGTTCCCAGGGCTGCTGTTAGAAATCACGGGGCCCGATACAGCCGACCAGGCCCTGAAAATATGAAATAATATTTTTGATAAAAATACACTAAAATCATTGTTACGGGGCACAAACACAACAAAATTCCCACTAAATATAAAAGATAAAACTGTACTGAGCTAACAAATAAAGCTTTGTGTGTGAATGAGGTCTTGGGGCTCATTCAAATGAGGGCTGCAGCCTGCACAGTGTAAAGAAATGCTTTGTTTCCGTGGCTGGAGCCACCTGGAGCTGTGTACAGACAACCTATGGTACGCTGCGGGGACCGCAGCTGTTTGAACACAGACGCAGGTTGTAATTTGCCAAATGTGTGGATGCAGATGTATGTCCCTAAACACACACAGTGTGCATTCAGGACCACTTACCAATACCTGTCAAATTAGGTCCTGTGGCTGTGTTTATACAACCATTGCATCCCCATAGATTAACAGGCAGCTTCAGCCGCATGAACAAACCACTCATTCACATGGCCAGAGTGTGGTTGGAGGTGGTCAAATGAATGGTGCTGCTCTGCAAGTGCTTTGCAACCTCATGCAATTCACATGGTTGCAGAGTGCTAGTGCAGGGTTATAGCAGGCAGTGAGGAGGCGATATGCATGTCAAATGCTCACTGAAGAATGATCTGAATGCTCATTGCTCTTCAGAGAGCAAAGCAGTTGTGATTGAGTTCTTCATTTTTTTTTACTAATTAAAAAAAAAAAAAACTTAAGAAAAGTTTTACAATTTTTAACTGCCCTGTTGGGGGGGACTCTGGTGAAATATCAGGGGTTTAAACAGACCTCTGATGTCTGAGTTTTGAGACAGAGAAAGGACAGATTCCCCAATCCCTTTCTCTGCACTGGATATGAACGTATTGAAAGCGCTCTGAAGCTTCCTGTTCACTCACAAACTGAATCATAGCATTATAAATGAACACAGTGAGTGATTGGTACCATATTTACTAGCGCCCCCCCGCCATACCTCATAACTTTTTAAGATGGGAATGAGGGACACCTATTAGCAAAATTATGTAGGCATAGAACACCCCCCCCGCCACACACAAAGAGAATTATACAAAAAAATATTAGTTAAGCGCATACTTTTTTTTTTTTTAACTACTACTATCAATTTATACAGGCTTTTGGAATTTACAAATGCAGCAATTTCGAAATTGCCCCCCCCCCCCACCCACCCACGCTCCATATTCTAAAACAATCTCTGAAGCTGGTGGGAGGGGGAGGAGGAAAAGCTGGCTGTGTTGCAGGGGGAGCCACAGGAAGGTCAGTTCCAGTGATAAGGCAGTACAGCTGATCCTTCTGCTCGGCAGCTGCCCCGGCCCCCCTGTTGAACTGAAGGGGGCCTGGATCCAGTACTGGAGGGCAGACTGTACCCCCTTATTGGCAGCCCTGCTTGTTCCCCCAGGGAGTTTAAAACACTAAAACATGTTTAATGATAGTTCTTCTTTGGAAAGAACATTAGGAAATACTGGGCTCTGTTATTTGAGACTGCCAGGCGACTGGCAAAAATGTTCATATTTCAGAGGACCGTTCACAAATGACTCTCAAGCTTAGGCTCAAACAATGTAACTTTAGCACCCTCTAGTGTGCTGTTAGTTTAGTGCAGGCAAATTTATTGACTCATGGTAAGTGTGAGCCAGGAATCTGGGTCAAGGTTTACTGCAAGTCAGGCTGGATCACAGAGTCAGGTCTCTGGTGCATCTACCTGGCTCATGAAGTATGGAGAAACTTCTAGAAGTTAGTGGGCAGAAGTCAGAAGGGTTGAGCTGCATATGTAGGGGACCTGGCCAATCCCCAGGCGTACTGTCCTGGCAGGGTGGCTAGGCCAGCCCTTAAATATGGATGAGTCATGCTAGCAGGGAAGTCGGGCGGAAGATGGAGTGCTGAAGAAGCTGTTGGTGGCTTAGGAGGGGTCTCCTAGGTGTAGGGGAGACCCCATCCCCAGGCTGGGCTCTGGCTGGCTCAGGAGGATCCATTCAGCAGAGCAGTTTGACTTGGAATCTTGCCTGAGAGCAGCGGGAGCAAGGAGGATAGAGTGAGTACATCAGCGCACCCAGAGATTTCAAGGAGAGAGACTGACACATGTAGCAAGCTTTCTAAAGGACAGCGTTGTGCTTAACCCCCTTATCCCTTTCCCAGGGAGTTCTTCAGAACAGCCAAGAGGGCTGGTAGTGCCTGCATGGTAGCTGGGAGCAGTTCTACACAAGAAGAGGATACACTCTTGCATGCAGTTTGCCTCGATTTTTGTGCTATCTCCAAGAGGGGCCAAGAGCTCCTAGTCTGTAATGGACTTTTGCTACTAATCTACTAAGGACTGTGTGAAGAAAGGAAAGAAAGCAGTTCAGGATCTTTTTGTACAGAGGAAGGAAGTTGTCCCCTTTTTTGTTGTTCTTTACTTCAAATTGGGCATCCCATAAGTCCCTTCACCCTAACCAAGTTGTTATCCCCTAATAAAACACCACAAACAAAACTAAGGGACTGACTTCTTGTGTTTGGATGCAAGCGCAGAATGCGTGTTGCCTGGCTGTACCTGAGTAGGGGAGCCAGTCACCAGCAGCCCCTGTGGGGGTAGTGCTACATAAGTAAAACCCAAAAAGTAGGTAAATGTAATCAATAAATTCAGTTTGCATGCAAGAATTGGGTATTGGATTTGCTTGCTCTGCAACTCCAATCTAAGCACTACAAGTGTTATCTCTATAGCTAATCCAGTTGTGGCAAGATAGCTGTAATTTACAGTCTCAGGAGAATTAGCAGATATTGACATCTAAATGACATCTTTCAAATTGTAGAAAGCTTTAATAGAAAAACTTGTGCAGAGCTTCACAGATGAACATCAGGTAGGTAAAAAAAAAATCATAGTGTGTCTAGCTCCAGCAGAATACAGCACATGTGGTGAATGGAAGCTAAAGCATGAAGAAGAAGGGTGGGGCTAATTGCAAAGAGCATCTCCTAGCTACAGAGTTAAGTAGGGACAAAATTATTAAAGGCAAACAAACAGACAATGCATGTGTAACATGTTAATGTACTGTTTTTCTCTCTCTGGAAATTCCCCTAGCCCCAGCAGAGAATTATTTTGTCCATCTGAAGACTGTAGCTAAAGAATATTGCAGCCTGTAGAAGCATCAGTCTGCCATGCCTCTCTCACCTCCCTGCCTTGTTCAAGCTACAAGAGTGTAATCAGCAAAACGCACGCTGACTTAGCAGAGGGCATGTCGGATCACTTTACAGAGACCACTGCTCTAACCCATAAAACCTTGATCACTATCTGCAGCCTCAAGACTGGCACCAGGGTTTTCTTCTGGAGCTCGGGGGAACAAATAAACCAACAGTAAATTGTCCACTTATTGTTTTTATGTGCCCTTCATTTATTGATTACAGTTTAAACACACTACAAGTGAGCTTTGATGTGAGCATATGCTGAAAAATTGTTTAAGCAGAGATTAACTTTAATGGAAATTAAAATAATGCATTGAGTTTGCATGTTCTCCCTGTGCTTGCATGGGTGGCCTTGGGGCAATCCAGCTTCCTCCCATACTCCAAAGACATGCTAGTAGGTTAAATGGCCTATCCAGATTGGCGTTAGCATGTATGAAGGTACGTGATACATGGTCCTTAGGTTGCTAGCCCCGTGAGGGCAGGAACTGATGTGATTGTACACCATGTCAAGTACTATATACATTCCTATAATTTATGATAATAATAATAATAATTAAAATAAGTAGACCCACAGAAAAATGTAGTTGAAGTTATTTGCGCATAACATTGGTCCTTCCACTTCCCACCTTCCAATTGGTCAATGAGGCATCCATTACATTGCAAAAATGAATCGTGGGTCTTTGGAGGCAGGAAGCAGCGATGTAAAACTTGATTTTTACTGCAGGCTAGATTTGCATATAACTTCACTTGCCTTTGCGGATGTATTGATTGATTTGATGTGGAGTTTTCAGTGAAGGTTACCTCTGCTTATATATTTTTTCATCATATACTCAGTGTGAGTTGGAGTGGTCTATGACAGGTTTACTTTTAGGCCTCATGCACACAGGATTTAAAAAAAGCCAGCGTTCATCTTTTTTTCAGCCTGTAAATGCACCTCTATGTTAGCCTTTTTGGCCCTGCACAGATAGGCTTTGACAGGCGTGATAGAAAAGGAGCCTTTACAGGCTAAAAAAAAACCCATCACCAAAACGTTCAGGAGAGGAGCTTTTTTAGGCAGTAAAAATGCTTGATATGCCTAAATGCATGTACATGCATATAAGTGTGCCTAAACTCGAAATACGTTTAGCGATTGAGCATTTATGCCTTCCAATGGCCAAAATAAATTAATATTCTACCCATTGGAAGGAATAAATGCTTGAGCGCTTAATGCGCATGTGCAAATGCATGTAGCTGCTTCCTTTTTTTTGCTGCCAGGACCAAAGGCATTCAGGAAAAAAACAAAAACAAAATATAACAAATATCTTGTGTGCATCAGGCCCAAGAAAGAATGTAATTCTACTGATAATGCATACAGCCAATATGTGGCTCTAGACAACAGGTGCAATACTCTGCATAAGATATACTGTAAGAAACCAAGGGGTTTAAATAACCGATCATCATCTATTCACAACAATTTGGGTAGCCTGACATTCCATGACTGGCTGAACTTTCACACTTATCCAGTATGTTATGAATTATTTCGTACTAGTCATGTATGTGAGCAGCAGTGCCATCTACAGAAACTTGAAATATCAGTCAAATGTCACATTTTAGGATTTATCCATTCTAAACCGTTTTATCACAACCCAGGACATCAGTCACCAAAGTATCTGCAAACCAATCTGACAGTATTGCCTTTAGCAACCAATAATTGAAAATGAAAGAAGAAACTATTTGTTGTACCTGCTTCCCACTCTTTGACAAAAAAAAAAAAAAATAAAGACTATTATTTTTACAATAAGCAAAACATTAACAAAATCCACAACCAGACCAAAAATGAGAAGCAGACTTTTCTTCATAGAGGGACACTGAAATTTGAAAATGGCTGTGTTTTTTATATGGTCTACAAGCTATTGTCCTTTATCTATGTTGCTATCACAATATGACATAGGGTCATTCTCCCATTACCACCCAAGTGATAAGCATAAGTTTCTTGCACAGTAAAATCTGATATCTGTCTTAATAATTCAATATGCAGCTAGACAAACAGGACCTGTGGTCTCCTTTGGGTTCCAGAACTCATAGCAGAATCTAGTATAGCCCCCCTGGTATCAGAACATGAATTTTACAGTCTGTGTCAGAGTAACACCATATTCAGCTTTATCTTGGGAGGCTGTATACTGCTTCTTACTCAACATGAACAGGTGGACATGGATTTCAGTCTGAAACAAAAATATAGTAGTCACAAACTGGAAAATTTCTGCCATAGGCATAGCCTATCCATGTGCACCTGTTGTGACCCTTCAGCACCTACAACATATCCTCCCTGCTGCTGTTACAACTCTATTCTTCCTTTACTACCCTTTTGACATTTCTTGTACACGTAGCTTGATATTGTGCATATCCCCTAGTATTCATGTACTTACATTCCATGCCTTAATTGTGTGCAGATCCTCTCCCCTTCCAACACTCAGATGTTCTTCACTTCAATCCATGACAATCCCATACTGACATTGCATAATACACTAGCATACAGATGCTGTTTTTAGGTTCAAATAAACTGTAAAGTCTGCCCCCATTTAATGGCAGATATGCACAAATCACAACAGCCAATGGACCGATGACGATCTGGAGATATCAGTTTTCAGCATTCATGGAAATAATTAATTAATACACAACAATTTGCTTATCTCCAGTGTCTAGATTTATACCCAGAATAACATATAAAATTCCCATCTTCAATATTTATAGGTGCAATTCACTAAACCATTAATCTATCACATTAGGATGGCCTTGGTAACACCTGTTTGGTAAAGCTTTGCAATTTTGTGTATTTTTGTATTATATTCATTAAAATTTATATTTTTTATGACTTATCAATTTTGATCAATTACCAAGTGCCAAAATAGTCCAACCCCCAATTCTCAGGCGTGTACATGCGAACAGGCAAGTGGCGGCAATTGCCTCTGCACCTTCACCCCTCAATTCCTTCATTCTAAACCTGGATGATGGCACCCCTATTTGTTATATACTAGTTTTGTTATTTGAGGCTATACTCTTCAATTACCCCTCCACTATATTTTTTAAAATTCTCCTGGTTATTAAATCTGTTACTGTATATTGAATTCTATTAAAAAGCATGCTTTTTTTTTTGGGGGGGGGGGGGGGGATCCCCAGAACTAAAGCATACTGACAGCTGAGAAGGTTGAGTACTTCTCCATGATATCCTTATGGGAGATATTTTCATTATACTCTTTATATATGTGTAACATTTTCTGCATTTGAATCCCTTTAGGAAACATTTTCATTATACTGTTTATATATGTGTAACATTTCTGCATTTCTGATCCCTGAAACATTTACATTATAATCTTTATTATAAATATTTGTGACATTTATTTGCACCTTTGATTTTTACCAATCCTTAAAATCTTGTATTTGTTTTTACTTCTAATAAAATGTATGTACAATATAAGGCAATAGGTAATGTTAAGCAGACTCTATAAAGAACAAGAATAAACATTCTGCCCTAAAAGCTTACAATCTGATACTCCATATAGGATTATATTAAGTTATCTCCTGGAATATTCATGATTTTACAATACTGCACATTTTAAACATTTTTCAATTTGCCATTTATTGTATTTATTTGTATGAAAAAAATAGAAAACATCAATTAGTCGTCAATACACATTTACACAGCTTCTATGTATTAATGTATTACTCTTTTTCCCAGCTCTTGTCTCACCCATGACTACCCTGAGCCTTCCATTAACCCAATCCTTATACCCTAATATTTAGAGCTTTTATCTAGTCCTGGCTTCATACCCCCTGCCATGCACAGCTGTGTGGCTTCCTCTAATTACCCCCCCAGCACCTTCTTCCAGCTGAGTGATCACAAACCCACCACACCCAGCTGTCAGTGCTTGTCTACCCTGTCTTGCAGCACCCCCTAACCTTACTATCCCTTCAAGCAAGGCAGGCAGATGGTATTGTCACACTGAATGGTCACTACTGCCCCTGGATCTAGAAACAATCCAGCATACCAGGCAGCAAGGCACTCAGGTGGAGGGTTGTCACCAGCACAACACACCTAGAGACTTGCCAATAAACCATCAGTCAAGTCCTGCCTCTTCTAAGTGTGTTTAACAGCTTTCTGTCAAGGCAACAAGATCTCAGCAATAATAGGCTGTGATTAAAGCCACCTTCTATAAACTTTGTAAGCAAGCATAGCCTGAGCTAACTGAAAAGGAATCTAACTCATATAACCTCTTGTCCACAATATGCTACATCCTTGTAGGGTTTATGGGACACTTAGGACACATATATGATCTCAGTAATAATAAACTGATAAAAGCCATCTTCTGAAGCACAGTCAGGTCAACCTACAGGCTGGTCCACAGTATGCAACATCCTTGTATGGATCACTTAGGACACACCAGGGTCTGATTAATAATAGGCTGTGATCAGATCAAATCCATCTTCGGAAGCATAGCCAGATATGGAACGTTTAGGGCTCAATAAGATCATAGTAAGGACAGGTTGTGCATAGCATAGCCTGATCTAACAAGCAAAAAAAAAAAAAAAAAAAAGGTCTAACACTGTCACCTTTGCTACTTTGCTAACACCTATGCTACTTCTCTATAGGGTTTTTGGGACACTTAGGAAACAGTAAGGTCTCATTATTAAATGAACCATCTTCTAAAGCATAGCCAGATCTATTTAAAGTAACTTTTGTCCACAAAATGCTACTTCCTTGTAGGGTGTACGGGACACTTAGAACACAACAGGTTCTCAATAATAATAGGGTGTGATCAAAGCCATCTTTTGAAGCATAGCCAGATCTAATTAACAAAAAAATCTAAGCCATATCACCTCTGCTACATCCTTGTAGGATTTATGGGACACTTAGGACACACCAAGATCTCTGTAATAATAGACTATGATTAAAGCCATCTTCTGAAGCATGACCAGCTCTGTTTGAAATAAAAAGATTAATTTATGTTCACAATATGCTAGATCCTTGTTGGATTTGTGTGACACTTAGGACACAACAAGGTCTCAGTTATAATAGACTACGATCAAAGCTTTCTTTTGAAGCACAGATCTGATTAAAAAAAGATCTAACAAATATTATCTCTTGTCCACAATATGCTACATCCTTGTAAAGTTCATGGGACACTCAGGATCCACAGGAGATCTACAAGTGCCAAGTGGTGACAGCTGCCCTTTACAAGTGTGATAGGTCACTGGCAATAAGTGACAGTCACGAGTCATCGCTCACTAATGTCCCCAATTCACAAATCAAGACAAGGCGACAATCTCAGCCATCTGATGTAGGAAGACACTCACCTTGGCAATCAGCGAGGCAAAGTTGTCGGAAGTTATAATCCCATAGGTGCCGGTATTCCCATAGAGGTGGCTGTATGTATAGGTATGTGTGTATAGCTAGCTAGCGCTGTTCCTGGATATATAAGATCGTGATGTTCGCTGCTGCTCAATGCCCTATATACAGTGACAGCGACTTTCCAAGACTCGCACAGCACGCCAACTTCTTCATTTGCCTCCTAGTGGACAGATAAGGAAACTACAGCCTGGCGAATGTATAGAGCTGCAGCTTTGCTGAGGTTATCTTCCATTTCCACTTCATTAGTACATCGGTCTATCAGTACATCAGTATATGGACTCATTCATTTCAGAGATTGCTTGCTTCAAAGACCTGCACATAGAAAGTACAGCATTACTGAGCTCTGAATGGTTTTCACTTTAGAGCTCACTCACACCAGCAGAAAAATGCATCGTTTAGATACACACAGCATATAGTTTTGTGTACATCTAAACACAGCGCTATAGTAATCGTTGAGCCCCTGCACACAGCTGTGTGTACATGCGGAAATGTGCGCGGCATTTAGTTGCCTAGAAAAAAGTAGGATACCTCTGCGTTCAGGCTGGGTTCACACTTATGCGATGCCAGACATTCGCACCGCATTGCTGTACACATCACATGTGATGTCTGTGCAATGTGAATTCAGCTGAAATCACATTTGCACCAAAATGGTGCAGGACTCTTTTTTTTGGTCCGCACTGGAATCAGATCGCATGGGTGTTCAGACCCATGCGATCCCATTCCACATTTCGTACAGCGTTCTGCGAACCGATTTGGAGGTGTCATCAACTTTATACTGACACCCACAGTGGTTTGCAGATGTCAGTGTGAACAGGTATCGCGCTGGTTCCCGCATCGCACCAGTGTGAACCAAGACTCAGGGTCGCACAGATCAACAAATTTTATGTGAGTATGTGCATAAAAGGATCTAATCACGCCTAACTAGGGATGAGCTTCGTGTTCGAGTCGAACCCATGTTGGACTCGAACATCGTGTGTTCAGTCGCTCGCCGAATTACGAACGATATGGGCTGTTCGCGCCAAATTCGAGTGGCGCGTCACGGCCCATAATTCACTGCGGCATCGCAGTGCATTGCTGGCTGATGATTGGCCAAGCATGCACTATGACCCGCATGCTTGGCCAATCACAACGCTGTGCGTACAGAGAGCCGTAATTGGCCAAAGGCAAGGAGGCTTTGGCCAATTATGGCTCAGGGGGTTTAGTACATGCCCCACACTATATAAGGCCACCTGCACGTCAGCCCTGTGTAGTGTGTTCCAGTTTGAGAGAGAGATAGACAGAGAGAGAGACAGAGAGAGAGAGAGAGACAGTGTCATTTGATTTAAGTTAGATAGAGTGGGCAGGTCGAGTCAGTCGAGTCAGTTAGCTGCACTTACAGTGTATTGTGTATATACAGTATATGCATCCGAGGTGTTGTATTCAGTTTAGCTAGATCCTGTTCTTCTCTTCCTAATATACTGACAGGCAGGCAGGTGTTTTTACAGTATTTCCAGTTACTGTACTGTGTACCCTGCACAGTTGCACCTACAGTATAGCTACCTGCAGCCAGGTGCTTGTGTAGGCTCTTGAAGTATTTCCAGTTACTGTACTGTGTACCCTGCACAGTTGCACCTACAGTATAACTACCTGCAGCCAGGTGCTTGTGTAGGCTCTTTGAAGTATTTCCAGTTACTGTACTGTGTACCCTGCACAGTTGCACCTACAGTATAGCTACCTGCAGCCAGGTGCTTGTGTAGACTATTGAAGCATTTCCAGTTACTGTACTGTGTACCCTGCACAGTTGCACCTACAGTATAGCTACCTGAAGACAAGTGCAGGTGTTATCATACTAATAATACTACTACAGGCAGGCAGTTAATTCTGCTAGCTGCAGTATAATCGGTATATATATATATACATCCCAGTTTTGTGCAGCTCACTGCAGGCCAATAGTATATCTTGAAGGCCAACAAGAAGAGGCAGACTGTCACAAGACAATAAAAGAGGGCAAGCAGGCTCTGTGTCTAGAGGCAACAGTGCTGGTCGTGGACATGGTGCATCCTCATCAGCACGTGGCCACGGAACACGCTTGGCCTTTTTTTCGGCAGCTGGCCGTGTTGAGCCGCAACATGCGGAAGACTTGGTGTTCCGAGTGAATGAAGGAGGTGGAGAAGGTGGCCGTCTGACCGATGTGTTCAGACAATTTTTTAGTCCACAGCCCCAAGGTATGATCGGTTCCAGCAACCATCGCCAGCTTCTGTTTTACATGGTGCAGGAATACCTAGGGGCAAGATCTGACTTGGACACCTTTCCCACCAAAAATTCTCTGGGTTACTGGGTCTTGAGGATGGATCACTGGCCACAGCTTGCACAGTATTCAATTGAGCTACTGGCCTGTCCTGCATCCAGCGTTCTTTCGGAACGCACATTCAGTGCTACTGGAGGCTTTGTAACCGATCACAGGGTGCGTCTGTCCACCGACTCGGTCGATCGACTGACCTTCATAAAAATTAATCAGTCTTGGATCACCACCAGCCGCCAAGCACCTGATGCTGATGTAACCGAATCATTTTTTTTGAAATGTGAGATCCCTTCAAGACTGCCTATGCTGATGCTGAGTGACTATCCTGTTATGCTGAGCGATTATCCTCTTCCTCCTCAATGATCATGCTGATAGCTTGTAAGAACATTTTTGGTTCTGGACGCCGCCACCAGTGGCTAAGGCCCAATTTTTCAGCCCCTGTTTAACAGGGGCGTGTAATTACAATTTTTGATGCAATATTTTGCAGGAGGGTTCGTTGCTGCACTCAACTAGAGTATCTGTGAGGGGCTGCAGTGTTGTGGCACCAGCACCAGTGCCTAAGGCCCAATTTTTCAGCCCCTGTTTAACCACTTGATATCCGTGCTATAGCCGAATGACGGACCCGAATTCCGAATTCATATGACAGCCTCCCCTGTGCACGCGCCCCACGCGCCCCAGTGATACCATGTGATCAGCTGTCAGCCAATGACAGCTGATCACATGATCAAAACAAAAGCACTGTGATCGTTTTTTTTTCTCCTCGTGCTGACAGTGCGAGGAGAAAAAAAGCCGATCAGCGGCTCATCAGCAAGGGACATCGGTCCCGAAGAGGAGGAGGCAATAATGCCTCAATTGTGCCACCAGTACCCCCTGTCAGTGCCATCTGACATTGCCACCTGACAGTGCCCACAGTGCCCACCAGTGCCATGTATCAATGCCCATGAGTGCCACCTATCAATGCCTACAAGTGCCACCTATCAATGCCCACAAGTGCCACCTATCAATGCCCACCAGTGGTGCCAATCAGTGCCACCTAGCAGTGTTGCCTATCAATGTACCAGATCAGTGCCCATTATTGCCACCAATCAGTGCCCATCACTGCCACCCATCAGTGCCCATCACTGCCACCTATCAGTGCCGCCTCATCAGCGTACATCAATGAAGGAGAAAAATTGCCCTTTTTAAAATTTTATAACAAAATATAAAAAAAAAATTTCTTTTAAAAATTCAGTCTTTTAAATTTTTTTTAACAAAAAATAAAAACCGCAGAGGTGATCAAATACCACCAAAAGAAAGCTCTATTTGTGGAGAAAAAATGATAAAAATTTCATTTGGGTAAGGTGTTGTATGATCGCGCAATTGTCATTCAAAGTGCATCAGCGCTGAAAGCTGAAAATTGGTCTGGATGGGAATGGGGTTTAAGTGCCCTGTAAGCAAGTGGTTAACAGGGGCGTGTAATTACAATTTTTGATGCAATACTTTGCAGCAGGGCTCATTCCTGCGCTCCAACTAGAGTATCTGTGAGGGGTTGCAGTGTTGTGGCACCAGCACCTGTGCCTAAGGCCCAATTTTTCAGCCCCTGTTTAACAGGGGCGTGTAATTACAATTTTTGATGCAATACTTTGCAGCAGGGCTTGTTCCTGTGCTCCAACTAGAGTATCTGTGAGGGGTTGCAGTGTTGTGGCACCAGGGCCTAAGGCCCAATTTTTCAGCCTCTGTTCAACAGAGGCGTGTAATTACAATTTTTGATGCAATACTTTGCAGCAGGGCTCATTCCTGTGCTCCAACTAGAGTATCTGTGAGGGATTGCAGTGTTGTGGCACCAGCACCAGTGCCTAAGGCCCAATTTTTCTGCCCCTGTTCAACAGGGACATGTAATTACAATTCTTGATCTAATATTTCACAGCAGGGCCCCTTCCAGCGCCCACCAAGAATAACTGTGAGGACTTACAGTGTTGTGGCACCAGCACCACCACCATCACCAAAGGCCCAATTTTTCTGCCCCTGTTCAACAGGTGCATGTAATTACAATTCTTGATCTAATATTTCACAGCAGGGCCCTGTGAGGGCTTACAGTGTTGTGGCAACACCAACACCTAAGGCCCAAATTTCTGCAGAGTATATAGGGCAGGCCCCTACGTTCAAACATCCAACTTACAAACGACTCCTACTTGCAAACAGAAGGAGACAACGGGATGTGAGATGAAATCTACCCCTAGGAAGGGAAATTCTCTCCTGTAAGAGTTAATATGGGAAAAACATTTCTCCTTTCCACTGATGCTTTATCACCAATCCTTGTTTCACTAAAAACCCCACATTTTCTAAAAACATTTGTCATTGGGACAGAAAGTGAGGTGAAATCTTCTGAAGAGGAGCACAGACAGCAAAACAAATGTCACAGGGGTGATAACCCTTCCCTATGTTTTCCAAAAAGCTTAAAATAGATTTTTTGGCTGGAGCTTAACACGTTAAAAATGTACCAGTTCAAAATTACAAACAGATTCTACTTAACAACAAACCTACAGTCCCTGTCTTGTTTGCACTGCCTGTATACTGCTGTTCAGAGTATATAGGGCCTGGTGGCCCCACGCCTTTCCTTTTTTTAATTTGGGTGCGGGGTTCCCTTTAATATCCATACAAGACCCAAAGGGCCTGGTAATGGTCTGGGGGATACCCATGCCGTTTGTCTCACTGATTTTCATGCATATTGCCAGGACCCGACATTACATTAAAGCTGCAAGCAGTTTTAAAAAACTTTTATTACTTTAAAAATGTCATTTTGTGCAGGGACTGTTCTAAGCACGGGAAACATGCGCCACTTTACAGGCATACTATAGACACCCCCAGGTACGATATTTAAAGGAATATTTCCCTTTTTTTTTTACTTGAAGCATTATTAAAATCACTGCTCCCAAAAAAACGGCCATTTGAAAACGTTTTTTTTGCATTGATACATGTCCCCTGGGGCAGGACCCGGGTCCCCAAACCCTTTTTAGTACAAAATATTTTACAGCGCACACATACAAGAATGACATTTCCTGCAGGGCTAGTTAAAAACACCTGAACATATTCAAAACATACGGGGGTTTGGTCACACTATATGGTCATAGAGTGCTAAGCCCACTTACTGCGACAAAGTACCCCGAATTAGTGTGTCCTACTCTAGTAATAGAATGGAAGATCCTTTGTCTCAACCATGGGAGCTGAACTCCTCTATGTGGGAGAACTGAAGGGGATACATCCTATACACTGGTGGCCACTAAATAAGAGGTAATAAGGAGGGGGGGGGTGCTCCAGCCCAAAAGACCTGGTCAGGGCCTATTACAATATACAAACCCTTTTTAGGACAATACTATGTAAATTAGCCTTTAAAATTAGCACTTTTGATTTCGAACGTTCGAGTCCCATAGACGTCAATGGGGTTCTAACATTCATGCAAATTTTCGGTCCATTCGCAGGTTCTGGTGCGAACTGAACCGGCGGGTGTTCGGCTCATCCCTAAGCCTAACACATACACACATAAAGGGCTCATTCACACGGACAGGAAAAACTCTGCATTTAGATTCTAGATGTAGATGTATGAAAGGTTCTTTCTGGCAGAGCTGTGTAAAATATGTGCCCTAAATACATTTATTCTCGTTTATATGCATTTATGCACGTATATACACGTACATGCCTAAAATCTGCAAATCTCACATATGTCAAATCTGCAGCTGTGTCCTGCTTTTTTTTGTACACGTCTAAACGTAGCACACATTTCTGTATGTAGACGTGGCTGTGTGTAAGGGCTCATTGATCACCATAGTGCTGTGTTTAGATGTGAACAAAACTATCTGCTGTACGCATGTAAATAAATTGTTTTTTACTGCCCGTGTGAATGAGCTCTAAATGTTTAGTCATTCATTTGAATGAAAGAATTGTATATGTCTAAACGCAAGCACTTTAGGCGTGTAATTTATGCAGTATCCTCTGCCAGAAAGAACCTGTATTCCGTGTGTGAACAAGGTGCAGTGTGGTTTTGTGGGCATTGAACACACAGTGTCCAAGTTAGGCAAATGAGTTATATTGTAGAATAGGTCCAACATAACTTAGTCAGGCCCAGCGGGTAGGCACACCCATCCGGTGCTACTTTTAAATTGAAACAGTGGTTTGAAGATGCCAACAGCGTCTGCAACGAGGGGCAAAATGCGGACTGACCGGTCCACACATGTGTTTGAGTAATCAATCAGCGCAATCCTTTTTAGTAAATCAAAAATTGTTGCTCAGTGAATTGCTAGCCAGCACCTGTAAATGATTCAAAACTTATTATATAAACTAATATCCAAGATGGTGTAGTGCAACGCTCGTAAAAAAACTGTAATTGCTAACATAAGTGACAATTAACGATATTAACAAAACCAATGTGCATATATCACACCCTATTATATGTGCATAACAAAAAACAACAAGAATAATTTGATATTTCTTCTCTGTGTATCATACACAAAGCTTCCGAAATTATAATACAGTCTAACAAAAGTCCAAATGTGTAACCAAAATTGTGATAAGTCAATGAATATATTCGAACTTCAATCAACGAAAATAATATCAGTGAGGTGAAAGGCCATTCTGCACAGGTGGTGGATTCACTTAAAGCGAAGTTCTGTCCGCCCCTTTAAAAATTAAAAGTCAACAGATACACATACTGTAGCTACTGACTTTTAATATCAAGACACTTACCTGTCCTGGAGTCCAGCGATGTCGGCACCTTAGCTGATGTTTCCGTTAGCTGGTTGGGTGCTTCCATTGCGGGTAAGGGGACCCGGCAGTGTAGCCTTTCAACTGCAAGGCCGTGTTCCTACTGCGCATGCATGTAGAAGGGGAGGAGGAGGGAGGAAGACCGAGCTGCTGACGTAATTCGCCGTGGCACGGTCTCCCGGAAGTGGGGACAGGGTACCTGTAAAAAACAGGTCCCCGTTCCCCCCTCCCCCCGAAAGGTGCCAAATGTGACACCAGAGGAGTCAGATAAACAGAAGTTCCACTTTTGGGTGGAACTCTGCTTTAATTCAGTTTTGGCACAGTAGTGATTTTCATTAAAAATACCATATTATTCTTGTTGATTTTTGTAATGCACATTTTATAGGGTGTGATATATGCACATTGATTTTGTTACTATCGTTAATTGGCACTTATGTTAGCAATTACAGTTTTTTTAGGAGAGTTGCGCTACACCATTTTGGATATTAGTTTGATAGCTTCCCCCGGCCTGTAAAATAAGTGTCTACAGCTTAGGGAGGGAGAATTGAAATGATCAGCTTATTTTGAGCAGGGCATAGCCAGTCCCAGGGGGTATGCTCAAGTGGTGGCTGGGATGCTGTTAAATAGTCTGGAGTCCTGAGGAGATTGTCTTTTTACCTCCCGAGGGAATGGATCATTGAGCTGAGGGAGGAAGGGGAGTTTGCTTGCCCCTGGCGCCTTTTGGACTGGATTCTGGATTTCTTTTCAAGAGGATGCACCTATAAACTGATCTTGTACCAGGATTTTGTGAGTAGAGCCTCCTTTCTGTGCTGCACCTTAAAGTTACTTCATGGTCCTCAGCTGTGAACCTATAAACTGTTCCAGGCTAGCTCTACATGTTCTGCAAACTATCTCATGGTTCCCAGCTGTGAGTGCAAATCTGTGGTGCAGCTGTTTAGGGAGAGAGAGGGTTGTCCTCTGCAGATTTGTGCTCAACCACCTTGGAGTATTTCACAGCACCCCAAATCTCCTCACAAGCTTCTACAAGCAATAAAATACAAAAAGACAAAGTCCTAGACTGTTTAATGAGCTGGAGTGAATGAACTGTTGCTATGAATCTAGGCCATAATGAGGTGTACTATGCCCACAGCCTTCATGGGTCCCAGGAGGCTGTGGGGTACTCTATAGTGCTTGCGATATGCAACATCATCGGGACAGGGTTGGGGGGGGGGGGTTCTGTCTTTTCAGGCAGCCGCTGCCCTTGATGTTGCAACACAAGGGCATTATCATGGGGTGGCTGCACGGCCTGGAAGAGTCAGTTACCCTCCCTGGTGATGTCAGAAGAAGATGGTGGTACCAGCAGGTATCTGTACATCTCAGGAGTCTATAGGCAGAGAATTCTTAAGCCCCCCCCCGCAAAAAAAACCCAGCACTAATCAACACGCTCACCCCTAAGCATAAATTCCTTCTGCAAATTAAAATTCTCCCCAAACAAAAATGCAAAAATTCTCCATCCTCACAGTCCAAATCCCTCTACCAGCACGTACACTATGTTATCAAAAATATTGGGACCCCTGCCTTTACACGCACATGAACTTTAATGGCATCCCAATCTTAGTCCGGAGGGTTAAATATTGAGTTGGCCCACCTTTTGCAGCTATAACAGCTTCAACTCTTCTGGGGAAAACGGTCCACAAGGTTTAGGAGTGTCTATGGGAATGTTTGACCATTCTTCCAGAAGCGCATTTGTGAGGTCAGGCACTGATGTTGGACGAGAAGGCCTGGCTCGCAGTCTCCACTCTAATTCATAGTATCATCCCAAAGGTGATCTATCGGGTTGAGGTCAGGACTCTGTGCAGGCCAGTCAAGTTCTTCCACCCCAAACTCGCTGATCCATGCCTTTATGGACCTTGTTTTGTGCACTGGTCCAAATACTTTGGTGGAGGGGGGATTATGGTGTGGGGTTGTTTTTTAGGGGTTGGGCTTGGCCTCTTAGTTCCAGTGAAGGCATCAGCATACCAAGACATTTTGAACAATTTTACGTTTGTAACTTGGGTTTGGGGATGACCCCTTCCTGTTCCAACATGACTGCGCACCAGTACACAAAGCACAGAAAGCCCACATCTCCTTCCAGTTCTCTTCTTGCTGTCAATTCTCCAATTCTCCTGTCTGGACTTGCAGCAGATGTGGGTACAATGTTCACAGGGGTGCCGGCCTGAGGGAGGGCTCAACTGAAATCTAGGGGGGCACAGCCCACCCCAGCACCCACTAGATTTGGCCATGTACAAATAGGCACCCCTCTAGGAAGGGCACCTGTAGGCACATGCCTACAGTACCTAATGGGAAATTTTGCCCTGGGTTCCAGGTGTGCTGTGATAAAGAGGTGGATACCTAGGGAACACTGCTGGATCTTCAGGCTTGTAAGTATGCTTTTGAGCAAACAGAAGAGGGGTACGAGGGCAGAGAGAAAAATAGGGGGGTTAAGTTCTCCTTTAAGGACCTGTTCTGCTGGACATTCGTTCCAACATGTCCTTTTGTCACATTTATTATAATCTATTAAAAAGTAATGATTTAGGATGAGAGTGATGAATCCTGCCTGTTATAGGCTTGATGCTTGTGCTGGTTTTTATAAATCAGTCCAAGTTTTTAATATGCAGCACATTGAAAATCATAAACAATAAAGCTGAACTCTAGGAATTATTTCTATAGTATACATATTGGTCCAGCTTGGTGCAATGTAAGTATACATATCTCATACCTGAGGGGCTGCTGCAGAAATGGACAATCACTTTAGTGGTTGAGACTATCACAGTGACCACTGCAATCCTCCGGTCCTCTGCCAAGTGGCTTTCCTCCTGCATATTCACCACAGGGAGTTGCTTGTTCAAAACTGCAGCCATTCACAGAAGGGCTTGTATTTGTAATGCAGGGCAATCTCTGATTGGATGAGGTGAAGAAGAACGGCATGGATGTCAGGATATTAAGGGTAAAACGGTGAGTAAAAAGTGTACATCTAGTCATCTAAACATTGAATAAAGTGAACCTGAGCTTAGTCTATACAAAATTATATTTTTTTATAGCTCTGCTGCACATGATTGGATGTTTATAGTAATCTCTGGTTCATCCTAAAATACTCTTATAGCAGCCGTACACTGAATGGTTTTAAAGATGATTTAATTTTCGATACATATACTGTTCAATCAGAAATATGACCCAAAAAGATTGTTCAGTACACCATACATTTAAAGATCATATCAATCTATATACTTTTTCACAATGAAATTTTCTGCCCAAACCGATCAGAATAATTTCAATTGAATCGATCAGTTTGGTTTGAAATGTGATTTTTTTTTTCGAATAATTCATATATCCAATCATATTATGTGATTCTGTGAAGAATTGTTCACTCAGATTGTGGAACAGTAGGCTGACCATACACCACACAATCTGATTGTACAATCTCCTTTAGATCTACTATCAACTAGATAGTGCAAGAGCCTGCCTATTTTAATATTATTTGCATAGATTGTTTAGATTTGTCATCGTATTACATAGTTGTGGTAAAGCAGATTGTATAGTGTATGAGCAGATTTTCATAAATCAGACCCACTGTGTACTTCACGCTGATGTAAAGCAGAAGAAACAAGTAATGCTGGAACTAAGAAATCATGCGTTTTGGAAAAGGATATACCAACATCTTGGCACTATACACAAACGCGATCCTGAGGTACCCATTGGCCGCCATATGGCCACAGTCCACCCAGCATCAATTCCCAGAATTTATTTCTTAGCCCTTGACCGTACCCACTTCAGCCCTAGAGGCGGGGATTCCAACAAACGCCTTCTTCAATGTGAACTAAGGTGGATATATAATTTACGGGCCAACTTTCCACCCGGCCTCAACGGGGCCTTAAACTTTAGACCATTTTTCCATGGTTTTGCATCAGGGGTCTGTGAGCTGAATCTGTAGGGGTTTCTAACTGTTGCTCTCTTTTCTGTTCTTTTCATCTGTATATACTGGTATGTGCGAATTATGTACTCATTACCTAAAACATAAAAATGAATAACTATGTATTTATACAGGGCGCTGTTATTCAAAGCGAATTATATACCCCCTCTTCACCTGTCATGTATGACTCTGTAATTTATTTATCATGCAATTTGTATAACTCTGCAAGTTTTTCATTATGCAATTTGTATATATTTTTGTATATTTTTATATATTATTCAGTGCGACCATGAGATATGCTGCCTGTTCTTTTCTTCCTGTTTGTTTTCATAAACTTGTTTCTTTATTTATGTACAATAGGTTGGCTGTAACATCTGTATAACATATTTATCCACTAGATGGCGCAGTTCGTGTTATGCAGGCCGCCTGCCTGCTCACAGACACCCGGCGGGTAAGCTCCACTCGCTCTTGGCTGGGAGGCGGCGTCATTGCAGGGCCTCCTGTGCCTTTTCAGCATGGAAGAGCTTCCTTTGTGTCCCTACGTCCGGTCCGCCGTCTATGTGGGGATATCATATCCGCCGGTGATGCGGCAACGCGTTACATCATCACGCCCCTCGGGGCGTGGCTACGCCGCGCGCCTCAGTGTCAGGGAGACGCTCTGAGCTCCACTCACAGCTGCTACCCACGTAGCTGAGTAATTGGGGCAGGTTCTGATTGGCTGCAGCCGGATCAGTAGCACTATTTGAGATGCAGACACTCACTGGGCACTTGTCAGTTGTGGAATTGCTGCCCAGAGGTCTGCATCTCATGTGAATATGTGAAGCTAAAAGGTAATTAAATTACTATAAGTTACTGATTCAATGGGTTTTTAACATCCCTATGTCCCTATATTTCAGTCTGGCAATTTTTCCCAGCTGCATCGGGACTAATTTATATATTCCTTTTTCTTTTTTACTATTTGATTGTGTAGACTTCCTTGTCAAAAGAAGTTTATTGAGTATACAATGTTATAAAGATACATAAAGTAAGTTTACAAGGATCTATAAAGTAAGCTCATTGTTTTACAGTAGGGTTTATATAGGTAAATATCATGAAATTTCAAATATTAAACATTGGGTTCACGTAAACCTAAATTAAAGATATATATCATTTCCTTAGTTACTTTTGTAGGTATTTAAATGATTTATACCTACTATACATATTGTTTACAAGTAGAGTGTATATAGGTCAAATAAATTCTGATAATGAGCTTTAATCATAAGGTGGAGAAAAGGAAAGAGAAAGAAGAAAAAGGGTTGAAAGGTAGAGGTATGGTCCACAAGGTTGTCCCGCTCGTCAGTTTATTATTCTTTTTAGTTCTCTTTGAAGCCTTAGAATGGGTGTCTCTGTAAGTCATTTAATCTGTTACCATGGCAACAGGACAGAGTCATTGAAGTTTGACAGGAACTGTTGTTTTATCCAAGGATGCCAAAGTTTTTCAAATTTTGGAATTTGATTTTGATCGATGGCTACCATCTTAGCATGGGACATTGTATTATTCATTCTGTGAATTGTTTCTGCTAGTACCAATGTAGGAGATTTCCATGCCTTGGCCACTGTTTGTTTTGCAGCCGTTATTAGTTGGATCATAAGCTTGAATTGAGAGAGTGTTAACCATTCCGGTTTTAGATTAAGTAAAGTTAAATATGGATCTGGTTGTATTATTTTTTAAATATTTTAGATGCAATCACGAAGACTTCCTTCCAGAAGGTTTGGATTACTGGGCACGTCCACCATATGTGTAAATATGTGCCTATTTCTGGGCATCCTCGAAAACAAAGAGTTGAGGTATTAGGTGAATATTTTGCCACTCTAGCGGGTACAAGGTACCAGCGAGTTAGGACTTTATAATTTGTCTCCAGTGCTAAGATGTTGGGTGAAGATGACTTAGATGTGAGCCATATGTTAGACCAGTCCGTGTCTTCTAAAGTTCGTCCCAGGTCCTCCTCCCACCTCTGAACGTAAGAGGGTCTATTAAGATTTGCTACTCCATATGATTGATTATAAAGTGATGAAATTGTACCTTTAGCAAATGGATCTTTTGTACAGATTGATTCAAAAATGGATAATTGGGATAATGGTGTATCCCCCTTTAGGAATGGTGTATAGAAATTTTTGATTTGGAGATATCTAAATATCTCAGAGTTTGGTAGATCATATTTTTCTCTAAGCGATGGGAATGAAAGGAATGATTTAGATGCTATGAAGTCATTTAGTGTCTGAATGCCTGATGTTGTCCAAGCCTTAAAAGAATTTGGGTAGATCCATGCCGGATAAAAGGCCGGATTTCTGATAAAAGAAAGGAGAGGATTGTGTGGAGATTGTAACTGATATTTGGTTTTTAGTTTATCCCAGAGAGATAAGAAGTGTTTAGTTATGGGATTATGAATTTTAAAGCGGTCTTTAGGATCAAGCCATAATAAATTTGATATTAATAGAGGGTCATTTTCTGAAGCCTCTATAAATACCCATAATGGGATTTCCTGTTTTGCATGGTATTTGGACAGACTGGCCAAATGTGCTGCTCTGTAGTAGTTAGTAAAATTAGGGTATCCCAGGCCTCCTTTATTTTTGGGAAGACGTAGTGTGTGTATAGTTATACGTGGTTTAGAAGAGCCCCATATAAACGAAGTTGCTCTTTTTTGTACTATTCTCAAAAAATAGGAAGGAATTGGAATAGGGAGGACCCTGAATAGATAAAGCAATTTGGGTAGAATAGTCATTTTGATTGCATTAATCTTCCCTATCCAGGATAAAGGAAGTTGCGACCATTGTTTTATTAGATTTGTGATCTGTCTTAATACAGGAGGATAATTGGTTGAGAATAAGTCAGAATGAGATGCTGTTAAATGAATTCCAAGATATGGGATTGATTTTTCTGCCCATGTGAATGGGAGGGCAGCCCTAGCCGGGATCAATTCCATGTTTGTGAGTGAAATATTAAGCACTAGGCATTTCTTAGGATTAATCATAAGGCCGGATAGGGCTGCAAATCCATCAAGAGCTGGTATTAAGTTAGGACCAGAGACCTGTGGTGATGATAGAAAAAGTAATATATCGTCTGCAAATATACATAATTTGTGTGTAATACCTCCTACTTCAATGCCAGTTATAGTTTGGTTTGTTCTGATGTATTGGGCCATGGGTTCGAGTATAAGGGCAAATAATAAGGGAGATAATGGGCAACCCTGTCGGTTACCTCTTTCGATATTAAAGGCTTCAGATTTGTATCCAGCATATTTTATATAGGCTTTGGGTTTATTATATAATGCTTTGATCCATGTTAAAAAGTGGGGTCCAAAACCCCATTTTTGTAATGAATATTGCATATATTGCCAGGATACTGTGTCAAATGCCCTCTTAATATCGAGAGATAGAAAACATAAAGGGATTTTCCGTTTTTTAGCAATATGTGCCAATAACACTGCCCTGCGTATATTATCGCCTGCCTGTCTATTTGGCATGAAGCCTACTTGATCTCTATGTATTAATTTTCCTATAATGCTATTGAGGCGTTTTGCTATTATTTTTGCTAATAATTTAATATCGAGGTTTAACAGAGAGATAGGCCAATAATTCACACAGGAAGTATCATCAGAAAGGGGTTTTGGGATCATACAAACAATTGCCATTAGTGTTTCTTGCCGAAAAGAATGTCCATCTAGAAGTTTGTTAAAAGTTTCAGTGAGAATGGGAGAGAGTATTTCTGAGAATGTTTTATAATATAAAGCCGAGTAGCCATCTGGGCCTGGTCTTTTGTTAAATTTTAGGTCTTTTATGGCGTTAGCAACTTCATCTATAGTTATAGGCTCATCCAAACTGCTTTTTTGATTCTGAGATAACTCAGGTAAGGTTATTTTTGAGAAGAAGGATTCAGCTTCTGTAGGATTAAATTCATTGTTTGTCTTGTATAAAGTTGCGAGATGTGAGTGAAATTTATGGACTATTTTAACTGGATTACAAGTGTAAACATTTTTTGATAATTTCAAACGTATTGGTTTGAAAGATTTGTTAGTTGAATTTAATGCCCGAGCCAAATATGTACCTGGTTTGTTTGTATTCATGTAGAAATTGTGTTTGGAGCGTTTGAGGGATTTATCAACTGACTCAGTGAGAAATAGATCGTATTCCAATCTAGATTTTTCCAGATGAGATTTTGTACTCTGAGATGGATTATCTTGAAATGATATGTAGGCTGCATTAAAATTGAGTTCTAGTTTTTTTGCTAGATTTTTGCGTTCCCTTTTAAATAGTGCCATTTGTCTTTGTATTGTACCACGCAAGACAGGCTTATGAGCTTCCCACAGTGTTATTGGGGAGATGTCTGTTGTATTATTAATTGATATGTATTCCTTTAAAGCTTGTTCAATGGCCATCTGATGTAGTGGGTGTTTGAGCATTATGTCCGGTAAGTACCACGTTGGGTCATGCGCTTTTGGTATGGCTGAGGCTATAGTAGTGTATACTGCATTATGGTCAGACCACGGAATCGGAATTATATCTGGTGCAATAATTTCTGGTATCATTCCTATTGTTAGAAAAATATGATCTATTCTGGTGAAGGTTTGATGAGGGTGCGAGAAATAAGTGATTTTCTTTTTCATTGGGTTACTTTCTCTCCATGAATCTACCAGATTGTATTTGGAAAGAAGTTGAGAAAAAGGTAATCTAGAGGTTATTTTGGATGGTGTAAAAGGTGATTTATCTAGAAATGGGAGGAGGACCTGGTTCGAATCCCCACACATTATCACTGTTCCTATTTTGTGTGTATTAATCACTTGTAATATATGTGAGAGGAATGGTGTAGGTTGTTTGTTAGGAGCGTAGTAGGAAATCACCGTGATTGCTGTATCCATTATATAACCCATGAGTATCAGGTATCTACCTTCTGGGTCTTTAATTTCTGATGATAAGGTGAATGGTGTGGATCGGTGAAATGCAATTAGAGTTCCCCTTTGCTTGGTACAGGCAGAAGCCGTGTAAATTTGTTGATAAAAAGGAGAAATATATTTTGGAGTAGAATCTTTGGTGAAGTGTGTTTCTTGGAGGCATACTATGTGAGCCTTCTTGTTATGGAAAGTACGGAAGGCTTTGGTCCTTTTTTGAGGGACATTTATTCCCTGAACATTCAGGGAAAGTATATTCAGTGGTGCCATGGCAATAGATCAAATAGTTTTGACTTACTTTTTGTTATGCAGAGCTGACTGCGCAGATCAACCTGTGTGGACTGAAGAGATGAATAGATAGAAAAGAAACCAGTGAATTCTGGAGTAAAGAGTAAACAAAAAACATATGAGATTAGATGATACATTGTATAAATTATTTTTTGCAAGTAATCACAATTTACCCGTGAAAGAGAGTAAAAATCTCTCTCAGGGGAATAAGTGCCTTCGTCACACTCCCACATAATATGGTTGGGAGAATGAGGAGGGCTAATGGGGGTACACGGATCTTCCGCTTACAGGAGAGAAGTGCTATGTCAAAAGACATCAAAATTATGTTTCATTAATTGGAGTGCAGAATATAGTTTTTGTTGAAATTATTTATTCCAGGGTGGTTGTATATGGTTAGTCTTGCCCTAGGCTAAATAATTCAGTTAGAAAGGTACTGTTAATAACTTTGGTATTGATGAAGATAGTTTGAATTATTTTGGGATTTTAACCCTTTTAGAGTAAACAATTACATATTTTATTCATATGTAACTGTTTAGATATGTCATAAAATTGAGGTTGTATTGCTTCAGATTAGAATAAACAAAAACATAATTCTAGGAACTAGTTAGGTAATAATATATTTGTTTTAGGAAAAGAAAGAAAAAGCTTCCATTACTTCTGGATTATTGAACATATTTGTCCTAAAAAGTAATAAATCTATTGTTATTACCTGATAATATATAACTGAACAAGAATTTCCTTATTTCACTTATATATTCTAAGGCTATATGAATCAGAAGTAATAAGAAATATAACTGGAATGTAACATGATCCCACACAGTGTGTGACTATCAGAATGCAGTTACATTCAGTTATAAATATAGTTTTTTTATAGAGAACCATCTCTTAGTATAATAAATGAAGAGATATCAGGAATTAGGATGTCAGTCCATTGAATCTTCTTGGTCCATGGATGATGTGGCATAACGGCCTCTTTTGTGAGAATGATGATTCCCATTTTGTTCTGAAATTTTCTGGGTGCTGCCTGAAGGTGAAGATGACGCCATTCTTCTGCGTGTGGGAGTGTTGCTGCTTGTGGGTTCTGTCAGATTTAATTTTAAAAGGGTTTGTTGTAGTTCATCTGCTGATCTGCTTCTGTAAATTGTACCTTGGTAGTTAAATCTGACTGAAAAGGGGAAGCCCCATTGATACATAATGTTGTGGCGTTGCAGTTCCATTAGTTGGGGTTTCATGGATCGTCTTTTAGTAATAGTAAGTTGGGATAGGTCAGCAAAAATTTGATAATTGTGTCCTTGAAAATTAAGTTCCTTTTTTTCTCTTGCAGCAATTAGTATTTGTTCTTTCGTTCTGTAATAATGAAATTTTGTGATTATATCACGTGGGGGTCCATCTTTCTTTTTGGCTGTGAGGGCTCTGTGTACTCTGTCCAGTTCTAAACGTTCAATAAGGATATCTGGCTTTAGTTCTTGTAATAGAGCAGTAATAGTAGATTGCAGGTCTGTCACAGTTTCAGGTATTCCCCTTATGCGCAAGTTTGAACGTCTGGCTCTATTTTCGTAATCTTCGAGCTTAGTTTGAAGTATTAAATTCTCTTTTTTTAATTGTTCCAATTCTGTTATATTTTCTTGGGTTGTAATTTCAATTTCATCCATTTTTATTTCTAAGGCTGCGGTGCGGTTTCCCAGCTCTCTTATTTCTTTGGTTAGGCTTTTTGTTATTTGGTCTGAGGTTTGTTTTAAAGCCTTATGAAGCATCTTTTCAAATTGTAATAATATTACTGGGGATACTGAGGAGGCTTGTGGAGAAGTTTGTGAGAGGATTTGTTCTGTATCTGACTCAAATGGAGAGTCTTGCTGTGACATTTTCTGTCTGTGAGAGCGCCCTGATGCTGTATCTTGTGATGTGACTGGAGCTGCTTCAGCTGCAGTGAGTGCCTGTGAGCTTTTTGTGAGGTGATTTTTATTTCTGCCACGGTTTCCTCCCAGTACCATATTTCCTGCCCAAACTTTCACAGTTTGTTCCCTGGGGCAAAAAGGTTCAAATGGATACTTTTTGAGCCTGCAGGCTCCGCTTTGTCCTTCTCTTCTCTCCTCAGCGGTGTGGAGCTCTAACAATGCATGTCTGCTCCGCTAGGCTCCGCCTCCTGCCCCCTGATTGTGTAGACTTCAATCAGGCGCCTCTTGTGAATGTGTTGCGACATCCGGTCCTGTACCCAGAATTGCCCTCTCAGATCTCATATCTCTGTGGACTTCTCAGCCAGCCTGTTCTAATTTCTGCTTCCTGCTTCGTTTTTGTTTTGTTTTTCTATGAACCTTTTAAGTAAGTACAACTAGCCTAAATACTTTACAATATTTGGTATGACCAATAATTCATAGTAGCTCCATGTATTATGTTGCTATTTTACTATGTTGAAATTTACATTACAGATAAAGATCTGATCACCCAACTGTAAATCCCTTGATGAAGGAATAATACATACCAATTTCCGAAACATGTCAGGATTTGTGCTGTAAATCCACCCGTCTGACCTTTAATGACATAGGCTGCGGGTTGTAATCACTGGGTTGATTTATCTATCTTGTATAATTCGATGTGTGTATTTTAATGAATACATATATTGTATAATTGTATCCGTATTTGTATTTTCTATTTTTTCTATAACCTAATAAAATTGGCACTTTTGTGCATTTTACATAACCAATTCTTTATACTTTAATGCACTATTTGCCATTAAAGTCCTAAGGGGCGACCCCCGTGTGCATTCTATGCAGTTCTTTTGTTCTAAATTTAATTAAGGATGTTGGCAGCATCTTATACATATTCAATTCTCACTGTACTTCTTACTATCAACTAGATAGTGCAAGAGCCTGCCTATTTTAATATTATTTGCATAGATTGTTTAGATTTGTCATCGTATTACATAGTTGTGGTAAAGCAGATTGTATAGTGTATGAGCAGATTTTCATAAATCAGACCCACTGTGTACTTCACTCTGATGTAAAGCAGAAGAAACAAGTAACAAGAAACAAGAAAAAAGTAATGAACTAAGAAATCATGCGCTTTGCAGGGTAAATTAAAGCCAATTGTTCATAAGTTCATAAGTTCACATTGTTCATAAGTCTTCTGTGCCCAAATGGCTTGGAATTAATGGGGTAATAGTTTATTAATGAAAGTAGCAAAGATACACCTTCAAAGCAAAAATGTAAACTACAGTCTTTTGATCATTTGAAAGCATCTAATATTATTTCAGCAAACATTGCAACTTAGCAGAATTTGGGAAGTTCACTTAATTTACCTTATCTTAGAACTATAGGCAAAACTTTTTTTTTCAGTTTAGAGCAAAGAAGGGTTATAACCCGTGTCAGTTTTTTTTTCTTAATCTGTGTCCCATTGCAGAGATTTCCCTTTACTTCCTGTCCCATAGCCAAACAGGAAGTGAGAGGAAATCCCTGCAAATTAAAGGAATTCCTTGGGGACCCCCAGGTCACTATAACTAGTGTCCCTTGTGACAGACCTAGCCGAGAGAGAGACTTTTGAAGGGGACTGAATGCTAGCCTCTTGCCGATCGATCGTGGGCCCTGGCATTTGGGGGAACGGTGCTCTTTGTGAGCTGTATGCCTGGGGACTCTTGAGGTGGTATTATTGTGGATTCGGGTCCTGGTCCCCCAGGACACACAGACTCTGGGGACCCTGGAAATGGTGACTTGGAGGGTATGTCTTGGATTGCTTAAAATGGGACAGTAATATTTATCCCCAATATCTCCCAGGATATATATGTAAAGACTATTATTGGTTTGTTTGATTCTGAACTCAACATGTTAATTGAGTGAGCTGATCACATTAGCCTCCAGGACTGGCTAGGAGATGAACAGTCTACTCCTACTATAAGTGTTGATGACTAGGCTGAGGATGGGGGAGAACACTGTTTGTATTGTTAATTGTAATTAGCTCCTGCTATTGTGAAAATGTCCTGTGGTTGTACTTATGATAATGTATAATGTACTGTGTGAAGCTCGGTGACCACAAGTCTGGGCAAAAGGTCATGTTAGTAAACTAGCTCATGTTAATTAGGTTAATTAGGTTACAGGTGTATTGTTAGAGTAATATGAGCAGGAGGTCTGCACCTCCTCTTTTACTGTATAAAAGAGCCTGTATTCCTGTCAATAAAGAGAGATTCCTGTTTGAACTTACATACAGCCTGCCTGGTGTTTGTTCTGAGCTATCACAACTGGATTCGATCGGCACATAGCTGTAGTTCGAATCCCAAAGCATTGGATGACCGAATCATCAGATGTTGCGATCTGCAATCTGATTCTATAGCCGCAGAGAAGTGTCGGGAGAGTGGAATCGAGCGAGCAGGGGCTCGTTACATCCCTATTGGAAGATTTCCCATCTATTACTTTTCTGGGGACAACCCAAAATTTTGGATTTCCTTTTACTTTCACTTTCAATGATAATGGTGAACAGGACACATAAAGAGGGTGGTCCTCCTTAACCACTTAAGGACCGAGCCTCTTTCTGATATTTGCTGTTTACAAGCTAGAAAATTACTTAGAACTCCCAAACATTATACATTTTTTTTTCTAACACCCTAGATCATAAAATGGCAGTCGTTGCAATACTTTCTGTCGCACCATATTTGTGCAGCGGTCTTACAAGTGCACTTTTTTTGGAAAAAAGACTCTTTTTTAGAATTAAAAAATAAGACAACAATAAAAGTAGCCCTATTTTTTTTATATTGTGAAAGATAATGTTACGCCGAGTAAATTGATACCCAACATGTCACGCTTCAAAATTGCGCCCGCTCGTGGAATGGCGACAAACTTTTACCCTTAAAAATCTCCATAGGCGACGTTTAAAAAATTCTACAGGTGCATGTTTTGAGTTACAGAGGAGGTCTAGGGCTAGAATGATTGCTCTCGCTCTACCAATCGCGGCAATACCTCAAATATGTGGTTTGAACACCTCAAGCTCAGTGTGACGGGGCGTGTTTAACATTTTTCTTTTTTCTTATTCCTTTTACCTTTATTTTTTTATTTTTACACTGTTCTTTTAAAAAAGTAAACATCCCTTGTAATAGAAAAAAAGCATGACAGGACCTCCTAAATATGAGATCTGGGGTCAAAAAGACCTCAGATCTCATATTTACACTAAAATGCAATAAAACAAAAAAAATAAATACAATTTTGTTATTTGAAAAAAAAAATGTCCCTTTAAGAGCTATGGGCGGAAGTGACATTTTGACGTCACCTCCGCCCTGCATTGGTATGGAGACGGGTGGGGGCCATCTTTCCCTCACTCGTCTCCATACCCAGCCAGCAGAAGGACCCGCAGAAGGACCCGATCACCTCTGCTGCTGCCGACGGCCCCTCTCCCGCCACTGATTAAAGTGATCTCGAGGTGAATCTGCCACAGAGACCACTATTATCGGAAACCGGACCGCCGGCCGAAGAAGAGGATCTGCTGCCAAAACAAAGATATTCCTCTTCAAAGTTAGGACGTATATCGGTGTGCGGCGGTCCGGAAGTGGTTAACAGGGGCACAGACAGCAATAAAAAGCTGACGGGGTTCTAATCTCTCTCCACTCCATCCAAAACTAAGGAAAAAAGTTTTGCCTTTAATTATACTTTAACTGCTTGCAGACCAGCTGCCATTGTTATACAATGTCCGCTGGCCACCCACAATAGCTCCGCACAGAGACAGAACGGGGATCTGTCAATGTATACAGACAGATCGCCCATTCTGTCAGGGAAGTAGAGAGACAGAATGTGTTTTTTTTCAAAATTGTCACACTTTTTTTGATTTTAGCGCAAAAAATAAAAACCGCAGAGCTGATCAAATACCACCAAAAGAAAGCTTTGTGGGAAAAAAAGGACGCCAATTTTGTTTGGGTACAATGTTGCACAACTGCGCAATTGACAGTTAAAGCGATGCAGTGCCATATTGCAAAAAAATGGCCCGGTCAGGAAGGGGGCAAATCCTTCCAGGGCTGTGATTAAAGTATAATTGAAGGCAAAACTTTTTCTTTTAGTTTTGAATGGAGTGGAGAGAGATTAGAACCCCTGTCTGTTTATATTGCTGTCTGTGCCCCTGTAATTCTTCCTCCCATTTGGTTCTGGTGACTGTTATCAGCGAAAGAGAAAATCTCCCCAATGGGACACAGATGTCAACAAGAACTGATGGTAGTTTTAAACCCACCCCGCCCCCCCCTTTTACTCTATCCAAATAAAGTTGTGCCTTCTATTTTAAATTTAACAAATCCATTGCAGTAAGTAAAGTATATTTTCTTTAAAAAATATAGATATAGATATATCTATATCTATATATATACATATCCATTGCAGTAAGAACCCAGGGAAAACAGAGCACTGTGGGTGTATTTCCTGAATCCTGTGCTGCATAATTTCCTTTCTCTGCTTCCTGTATCACCAGTCATATTCAAACATACTAGGCAGGTTTTATTTATTATTTGGGAACAGTCCCCCCGACTGTTACTTCTGACTTTTTTTTATCAAGCTTTCTGACTGAGAGCAAGGAGCCTGCATTGGCAGTGGGTGTGTTTGGGAATTCTTCTCCTAAATCACAAATTGAGTTTCTCAGATTACCAGACAAGCAATAAAATGCCTGGATTAAAAACGGAATTACTTACCCCCTGCCTCTTGTATTTGGCTCAGTCTTGGGGTACTACACCATTCAGTTTTTGACTTTCCATATGTATATTGACATCATTTTCTCCCCCTCTCCTGGGTCCATTGGCCGCCGGGATGTCAAGCTTCGTGGCACATTATACTGTTTTTATTGTATGTAGTTGCAACATTTTAAAGCAGGGGAAGGCAACCTCCAGCTGTGGTGAAACTACAAGTCACATGAGACTTTGCAAGACCCTGACAATCAAGGATTTGTAGTTTCACCACAGCTGGAGTGCCGAGGTTGCCTACCCCTGATTTAAAGCCTTTGAGTCTGTATACAAGGTCTCTTCTGCCTCTTTGATATTTGATTATGCTTTGTCTTTTATTCTATCTACAAGTTTGTAAATTGCAACTTCCTGGAAAATGAAGGAATTACAAAAACAAAAAACTGCTGGACAAGTAGACACTGCTCTTCGTATGTATCAGAGGGTTTCATTTTCATTTTTATGTAGCTGGGTGCTGTGCCAGCTCTGCACCACTCTCCCTGCTCACCCCCCATCTCCCTCATCTCGCAGCCATGAAAAGTGACAGAGCACAGGAGAAGCAGGCCATAGGTGTAATTCCCCTTGCCCGCCCCTCTCCTCCTGTCAGCAGCAACAATAAAAAACAAAAAGGAAGAGTACCAGAGTGGCATTGCTGAGACAGGACAGGATGTGTAGCTGCAGACTCTGTGTAATCCTTGCTCACCGGCAGTTCTCCCTCCCTCCTCAGCTAAGCAGCAGAAGGAACAATCAGTAAGAACTAGAGGAGGACACTGGGATATGTAGTTCCCTCGAGAGCATTGTGTAATGGAGGCTATGGGGCTCTGAACTACAATTTCCCACAGAGCTCTGTTTAAAAGAGGAGCACAGAGGCAGATTTGCCTGGGCAAAGTTTTTCACCAGAGAATCAGTGCAGTACAGGCAGAGATAGTGAGGGGAAGTGCTCTGGGGGGGTATCATCCCGAGAGAGAGAGAGAGAGAGAGAGAGAGAGAGAGAGAGACAGAGAGACTAAGCCACTACAGTGTGGGGAAACCAGAAAAGATGGAGCTGTGGGGAGTGACGGAGCCACTGCCAGGATATAGACTTTGCTGTGCTGCCTACCAAAGCCCCCCAGGCAATCCAAAGTGAGCTAACACCTTATCAGGGGGACCACTGCTGCTTTGTTGCTGGGTTTGGTTAGAGAGCCTTCCGGCCATCACTTGTTGCTACTGCTAGAGACTGAGCCCTTGGGAACTACCTAAACAGCTACCTTATAGCTCTATTATTGCCTGCAGGCCTTGCTGCCTGTGTGCAAACACTTCAGCAGTTATTGGGCCCCAACGTTTAGCCAGGTGAAAAGTCAGGACTAAAGAATGCCCCTTATCATTTCCTACCCAGAGACTTTTGCACCTTATACTTAGCTGAAGAAGTACCTCTTATAAGATGATACACCAGTGACGGCCCGTCCATTAGGGGCGCATGGGTCCCCCCCCCCCCCCCCCCCCATCCAATACGTTTTTTTTTTTTTTAAGCACATGATTAGAGCCTGAGACTCTAATTGGCTTCAAAAAAGAGAGGGCTCGGGCGCAGAGCACTGCACCCTGACCCCACCCAATTGTGTGACGATAGTGAAAGGATAAGCAATTCTATTGGCCTAGGAGGAGGAGGAGGGAGGAGACGCATGGCCAGAGGAGACAGAGGATCGACCCACCCACCAGCCGCCACTGCTCTCTCCGCTCCTTCCCCTCTCCTGCTCATGTTGTGTCCCCGGTACCTGAGCTCCCAGAGCGGACTAGATCCCCCCCCACCCAGCCCCCCTCAGGGGCTCCCTAAGGGATCTCCCCGCAAAATCCGCTCTCCTGGGGGAGACCCAGGCACCTCGGAGCCAGGAGGACAACCCCCCAAACAGGAAGAAGACACCCTGACATCGCAGACATCTCCAATGAAGAAGACGACAGGAGCCCCCCTTCCTCCACCAACACCTCCACCAGTAACTCCGTCACCGAGCTACCTGGACGAGACCACCCCGGATCAGACACACACCCCTGGATCGGACGGAGACCCCCATGGATGGAAGAGACAGTGGGGAACGCGGTGATCATCAGGATCGGAATCCCAGACCTGAAGCAAACGGTGAACGACCCGCTGCAGGCATTCATCTATATATCCCTCTCCATGCATTCATCTGTATACCTGTATAAACCGCTCTCACTGACCGTCATAGGGAGGGGGGGGGTGTTGTGGCTGACCAGGGAGGTGGTTGTTGTTTGCCCCCCCCCCCAAAAAAAACACCAGCCACCACTTTGCTAAACTATACCCTAGCCAATCCATTAGTGTGCGCCTTAGTACAGTATAGTATTATTGTTCATACTGTAGATAATGTTTTTTTTTTTTGCACCATCTCAATATATTAAGTGCATCTACCACTAAACGGGTGTGTGTCTATTTTCTGGTAGTAACCCACAACCAGTTTAAATGTATTTATACCTGTGTCTTCATACGTGCTTGGGGTGACTTTTATTGAACCAGGTATATCAGAGGGGCTGAGATTGTACTTGGAGTCGGGGTGCAGAGGACCCAAAATTACCAAGCAGCTCCTTCGGGGTTGTGCTACATTTTAAATATAACAAAAGTATTACATATGTAGGGTTCAGCTTATCATTCTGTTCACTCCAGGTGAATGAGACTCCATTAGTGTACAATTTCCTTCTTGTTTGTGACCAGGACTTAAAGTACAAGCTAAGCATTCTAGAGCCAGGGGCGGACTGACCATTCGGGCACTGCCTGAGGGCCCCATGCCACTAAGGGGCCCCATCAGGGTTGCCAGCCTCAATAAAACCAGGGACAGTATGTACAAATTTGTGTTTTTTTAAAAATCCCAAGATTATGGTTGCCCCGCCTCTCCAGTACCTTTTCAGTGTGTGTATGTGTATTCTGGTTGTGTATACTGTGTGTGTATATTGTGTGTCTGTGTGTGTATACTGTATGTGTGTGTGTGTATACTGTGTGGCCCCATAATCTATTGCCTGGGGACCCCATAATCTCCTATTTCCTGGGGTCCCCATAATCTCCAATTGCCCGGGGGCCCCATAATCTCCTATTGCTCGGGGGCCCAATGAGTTGTCAGTCCGCCCCTGTCTAGAGCATCCTGTCTCAACCTCTGAGGTACCCTTGAAATAATTTTCACACTTCAAGGAACCCCTGCTAAAACATTTTAAATACAGTATACAGCTGATAAAACATTAGTGTCTTTATATATAGTATTTATCATATGTTGCAGATATAATAAAAGAATAAATTAGGTGAAGTTCCAACAGTATTTGACACTCAAGATCAGTCATTTTTGGGCCAACTTGTTTTGGCGGCCTGTATGAGGAAGAATACCCCTTTACATTTGCGGTCAAGCTGAATAGAACTCACAAGTCCATCTAATTCAACCAACAAAAATAAAGAAATAAAGAAAATAAATACATATACAGAATCATATACCCACTGTTATCCATTGTTAAATCAGGGAAAGGCAAAAAACCCTGTAAAGCACCAGATATTCCCTGGATCAACAATATGCATTTAGGAAAGCACTCATCCCTCTTTTAAAAACATCTACTGAACTGGCCAGAATCTCAGCATTGCGCAGTGTTGTTTTCTGAATATGGAGCTGTGGTAGATTGCTTTTCAGAGGATGTTTGACAGGTGAAAGGGAATTGTTATGTCACCTCACTGCCTGTTTTAACCCCTAAAATTTTGCACCACCATGTCACAACTGTGTGCATTGCATGTAATTGCAGGCAGTTGCGGTGTGGTCCCATTCGCTTAAATGAGTTGTGAATGGTGGCCAGTACTGCCCTCTGAATGCAAGAAGGGGTTTAATGTTTGCCAAGTCTTGAAGCAAGGATTAGACCTGTGGTAAGTGTACAACTCCAGCCGGCTGCCGTTACAGATTAAGGATGGGGAGAGGTAAAAACACAGCACAACTGTCTGTTTTTAAGCACCCCCCAACAGCAAGTGTGACCTTAACCTTACGGTCAGGTATATTGATCCTTTATTTCAGCTGTTACTTATCTGAGAGACAGTAGCAGAGGATTTACTGGTCTTAAGGGCAGTACACATGGGCTGAATATCATGCGGCATTGGCCATTCAATAGAAATCAGCCGACATTCGGCCAATATGTTTGGAAGCCAGTCTGACAGAAGTTGGCCGTTCGCCCAGCTTTTGTTGAAGAGACATGACCAAAAAAGGCTGAGAGTGCTGACCAGTGTGTTCTGGTGGGTTGGAGGGGGTGGGGCCATTTCCCTGTTATAAAAAAATAGGTCGGGGGGGAGATCACTGTATTAACATTGGATAGTTAGTATAGCAGCTCCTCCCAAGCTCCTCAGTTTTTTTTTTGTTCAGCACGTTGGGTTGAACTAAAGAAAACTGATATGCCCCGTACACACAATCTGACTTTCCGACAACAAAACCATGGAATTTGTTCGAAGGTTGTTGGCTCCAACTTGTCTTGCATACACACGGTCACACAAATGTTGGCCAACAATTATGAACGTGGGAACGTGGTGACGTACAAGACGTACGACGAGCCGAGAAAAAGGAAGTTCAATAGCCAGTGTGGCTCCTTCTGCTTGATTCCGAGCATGCGTGAACTTTTGTGTGTCAGACTTGTGCACACACGATCGGAAATTCCGACAACAAAGTTTTGTTGGCGGAAAATTTGAGAAGCTGCTAGCCAACATTTGTTGGCGGAAAGACCGACAACAAATGTTCGATGGAGCTTACACATGGTCGGACTTTCAGCCAACAAGCTCACATCCAACATTTGTTGTCGGAAAATCTGATCGTGTGTACCAGGCTTTAGGCTACCGACTCTTCCCAGTGATGGTGGGCTCGTAACTATGCAGGCACCATCAGGCGAGAAATTTACAACTGGATATTGCTCAAGAAACCCCGAGTAATCTCCAGAGCAGGCATTCATAACCATGGAGCCCTCAAGTTCATCTAGAAGTTACTAAGGTTTTGTTGAGCAGTGGCTGATTGACCTCCCATTTGATGGTGCCTGCATAGTATCGAGGCCAGCTGAGATAGCTGCAGGACATCAATGATCATTTGTTTGTCTTAGGTGGCATTCTGACTACCACTGTAAGGGAAGCATTCTTTCTACTGGCCATTTTCCCACTGACTCCTAATAAAGTGGTTTTAACAGGGGTTGCCTGATATCTGAAAATTATTTTAAGGGTTCCTCTAAGATAAAAAAAGTTTGAGAAAGGATGTTCTAGACTAGAGGGTTAAATAGCAGAATATGTTACATCCCTTTTAGTGTACTCACTGGCTGTACAAAAGAGTGTGGGTTCACCAACACAAATCTCTATGTTAAGAAGAGCGACGGAAAAAAGCATTTCATTGTAATTTCTAGTTTTATGTGAAATTAAATATGAAACACAAAATTAGAGCATGTTAGGCAGTCAGGTTTCAACAATCTGAAAAGTGCTAATATTGCACTGTGTGTCTACATCTGATAAATAACACGTATAATTGCTACACAATCTATTTGGAATTTAATTATATTAAAATTAGCATCTCATTTCAGACTGCAGTCAAACATGATTTTCTTTAACAGCCAAAAAATGATTTTCCTTGCAGCCATGGGCACAGCGTGAGTTTTATAGACAGGATTTCCCATAATCCTTTTCTTTCTGCTCATGTAATTGGCTCACTTCTCTACCAGAAGTCTGCACAGACCTTGAGGTCACATTACAAGCAGAGAAAATTACATCTTTGGTAATCTCTTAAAGCTGGTTTAGTGATTTTTTATTTTTAAAGCACCAGGGTCAGTACTTAAATGATTGAGGAGTGTCCCATGTACTGGTGACTGCTCTCTTCCTTGAAATCATCTTCATTCCTCTTCCCCCCTGATACCAATGCAACTGTGATGTCCCAGGGCTGCAGGGGTTAATACGAGTGTCTTCAACCATCACAGGCACTTGTCAAAAGTGCAGACTGTGTCCACCCTTTCTGCCAACTTGTTCCATTCATAGAAGATGTACTACCAGTTCTCACAGTGAAAAGCGCATGATAAATGAAGGATGGTTGGATGAATAAAAGATCTGCCTCCTTCATTCATAGATCATAGCCTTCATTGAACAACAAGGACACCAAAAAAGTCCACCTGCGAAAATGTATGGGAGCAATTGGATAAATAAAACCATATTTTCTAGTACCCTTAATCTAAATAAGTGTAGCCAGGTGCTGGCATAGGGTTCCTTGAGTTAGAGACTAACTGTTTGCATCAACCACTGTGGGACAGCAAGTCCTAGTATGTTGGCACATTAAGTTCACATTCACTTCCATTGTCCCCTCCTGCTTGACTTGGCCCTGGTGCCAAGGGGAGGAGAGTGCTAAAGAGAAGAATCATGGGATATGTAGTTCCATAGGATCAAGGTGGGACTGCTCTCTGCTGGGAAAGTGACTACAGATTCCAGGAGCCTTTGTATCCAAGAGGGTGACTTTTACAGAGCTACCTAGGAAAATTAGGGGCAATTGGTGCCAGAGGCGAGACGTGTAAAGTCTGCAGCCCCAGTTTCCTATGCAGCTGGTCCCTTGCCTGCCCAGTGATACAGGAGGGCATTGCCCATTTGGTTGCAGTCATATCCAAAATGCACAGCCGAGCCACCAGCTCATCTCTATAGTGTTCTGCAATTGCACAGTGGAACCGCAGGTCTACTTGCAGTGTTTTGAAATCTCAGAGCGGATTCGCTGGTCCGTCCCCACAGAGACATAGGCCTCGTACACACGGTATGAAAATCAGAAGGGAAAAGTCATAAGACGAGCTGTCTGCAGATTTTCGGATCGTTAGTACGCTGCTTTCGACAGACGATTTTACTTTTTCATCAGACAAAAGCTGGATGTGCGGGCTATAAAATTTTTGTCGCATGTAAACTCAACATCTGGTTTTCGGATGGTCAGTACAGAAATCATCACACAAAAGTCAAAAGTACAAATATGCATGCTTGGAATCAATGAACAAACTAGAAGAGTTCAACCTTGTAAACTACCGTTCGTAATCTAGAATTAACATTCGTGATGCGGCAGCTGATGAACTGTCGAAATGCAGCGCACATTCTCATCTTCTTTAATGGGATAATAATGAAGCTGTTTTGCTGGTGATACTGATGTTGTTATGCCAAACATATTTTAAAAGGCATTTGTTTTGTACGATCTGAAAATCGCGAATCAACGCTCACCAAAATTCTACTAACTTCTACTAACACAAAATTAGCATAAGGGGCCCAAAGGGTGGCGCTTGAGAAATTAACTTCCTCTTTATACTCTCATAGTACATCACTACGTTCGTGTTTGTCAAACGACAATTTGCCGATAGTTAGTATGCTAGACAAAATCCTGCACACGCGCTTTTGACAAAAATCAGACGCTCGGTCATCCAACAATTGAACCGTGTGTACGAAGCCATAGAGACACCATTTGGGTTGTGGAATAAACCTCAGTGTGCAAAAGATCCAACCAGGTCCATCCAAGTTCAGTGCGTCAGCATATGAGGAGCCCCTTCACTGACAGCACCTACCACTGAGACACAGGAGCTGGTGAGAAGGTTGCTAACTCTTTCTTTCCATTGTTATACTGACACTTAGGCCTTGTACACATGATACGAAAATCAGAAGGGAAAATTCGTGAGACGTGCTGCCTGCGGATTTTCGGATCGTTAGTACGGTGTTTTCAACAGCCCATTTGACTTTTTCGTCAGACAAAAGCTTGATGTGCAGGCTATAAAATTTTTGTTGGATGTGAACTCAACATCTGATTTTCGGATGGTCAGTACAGAAATGGTCACACAAAAGTTGAAAGTACAAACACGCATGCTCGGAATCCAGGAACAAGAAGAGTTTGGTCTTGTAAATTACCGTTCGTATTCTAGAATTAACATTCATGATGTGGCAATTGATGAAATGTCAAAATGCAGCGCACATTCTCATCTTCTTTAATGGGATAATAATGAAGCTACTTTGCTGGTGATACTGATATAGTTATGCCAAACATATTTCAAAAGGCATTTGTTTTGTACGATCTGAAAATCATGAATCAACGCTTACCAAACTTCTACTAACGTGAAATTAGCAGAAGGGGCCCAAAGGGTGGCTCTTGAGGAATAAACTTCCTCTTTATACTCTCATAGTACGTCACTGCGTTCGTGTTTGTCAAGCGGCAATTTGCGGATACTTAGTATGCTAGACAAAATCCTGCACACGCGCTTTTGACAAAAATCAGAAGCTCGGTCGTACAACAAGCAAACTGTGTGTACCAGGCCTTAGTTTACAACACTTTGCTTCTACCATTCTTTCAAGAATCTAACCAGCTAATCAGGCCACCTCCAGACAATTGCATTGACTTTGTTAGTCCACCACCTGAACCTTCACATCATTGCACGGATAATCCTTCTTTCTCCTGCCACCAATTTTCCCCTTTTCACTGAGTTCACTATACTACTGAATCTGACTCCAATAATCTGCCTAAGCCCGATAGTGTAATCTTATTAACCTCCCTGGCGGTATGACTATTTCAGATATTTGGTGCTAAAAGCGGTACCATTATTTTGCATGGAAATTTGGCGTTTTATATTGTAGCCCCGTAATTCTTAGGAATAACACACTTATATCTGTCCAAACAAGAGCCTAGTAGACATCCCAGGTATGATAAAGTTTGAAACACTAAATCATAAATTATAATATAATAAAAAACTATAAATAATTATTAGAAATAATAATATAATAATAATAAAAATGATTCAATAAAGTAATCAAATCAAAAACACTGAAATGTGCTCATTTGCAGAATTGTCGCTGTCGTTACCTTCAGTGTTTGATGACGGATTTCCCCACAAATCACTATCGCTCAATTCTGCAAGTGATTCTAATTTATTATCGCTGTTTTCTAGCTGGTCTAAACCTGCTTTTGATGTAAAGGGACGGTTTTGGTTGCTATGGACAATCTACAGTTTCCAGGCAAAAAAAACAGTTTTGATAATATAAGGGCACTGGACAAACCACTAGGGACAAAAGGGAATTGAAATAAATTGATACAGTAATGTAATCTGTAAGATTACAGTGTACTGTATGTGTATTGTGTGTTTTACTTTTTGAATTTGGCGCCGTTCGCCATCCTCGTGCGTCGCAACACTCACAGGGAACGGAGCACTGTGATAGATCGAGCGGAGGACGGCTCGCTCACACTGTGGGGAGACATCGCAGGATCCTGGGGACAAGGTAAGTAAGCTCTTCCTGGATCCTGCGATGCGATCCTGAGTCTGGCTTGGGGTTATCGCTTTTGGTACTGAAAATCCACCCCGAGCCAGACTCAGGAATACCGCCAGGGAGGTTAAAGGGCTTCTGACTTTTTAAAGGAGAGAATCAGTAAACACCATTAGACGTGCACCATCGTAAAGGACCCCAACCAAGCCAGCAAAATTATAATTGTCGTCCTCTTTAAAAAAAAAAAAAATTCTTCTTTTTCCATTGAGAATATGATTACATTCTGGTATCCCTACATGGAGAATCTGTTATCTATTGCATTGCAAAGACCTGCAGGCAGACTTGGAGATATCAGGGGCACGTTAGGGGGACTTGGTGCTGGTGTAGTCAAACAGGGGTCTTGTTCCTGCAATCTGGCTGTCACAACTTTGCCCTCTGTGTCCCTGCTACATTTTAAGCCGATGTATTAATTGGTATCAATACCCAGGTCTTCTTGTTCATTATCTCTCCTGGTACTACAAAAGTAGTAGGTCTCTGTATAGAGTTAGGGGTTTATATTTTCTATTTCCTGCTGGATTGTGATCTTTGTGTAAGTTGCCTTTTGTGAATATAATCACAGCGTCACTTAAATTGTGTCATTAATTCCTTGTCAGGGGTGTGTCAGAGTGGTCAGCACAGTAATCTTGGATGTTTGTGGGTCATATGCAGAGGGTGTATTCATTCTGCGGCTCCTACAGTGGTGCCATACATGAGCATTTAACTTTGCAGCCCCACTGCAAGGGAAGATTTTTGTTTTCCCCAGAGATAGGCTTTGATATGGCAAGTGCATTTGAATTGTCAATTTAATTATCTACAGATTATGTATATAAATATCTGAACATATGTTTCTTTAGGGTGGTCCTGAAGGGGAATTCTTTTTCCAAAAAAATCTGGAGATTTACATGAAAGTGGCTCAGACATGTCTGTAATAAACTATAAAGGCAGGCCTCTGCAAAATAATAGCACTTATACTTACTGTGTCAGCAGCCCCATGTATCCTGTCTTCTCTCTGTTCCAGTTCCAGGGTTTTATACACTGACCCCTGCTGCAACCTATAGTGATGTATGGGGTTGGAGGATGGAACGATGGTGCACAGCGGTGGACACAGGTATCCAGCACTCCCAGAAGTATCAAATGCTGAAGACCTAACTGGAGCCTGTAGCACTGGAATAGCAGGAAGGTAGCATATTGGCTACTGGAGAGATGAGAACAAAGCTAGAAAATTACAATCAGGGCCGTCTTTAATATTGATTGGAACATGGGCAAACATTTTCTTGGGCCCTCCTTCCATGCAATTTTGCTCTCCACCTGCTCTGAGACATACAATAAATAGCAGCTAGACTCAAAATCAGTTTACTGAATCAGATCAGGCAGCAATTGGGATTGGTTGCCAGAAGTTACAGTGTATGATTACCGCTCACTGACTGGCTGCTAGAGGTTACAGCACACATTATGGCTCACTGATTATTTGCTAGAGGTTGTAGTGCATGACTTCTGCCTGTTGATTGGTTGCTAGAGATTACTGTACATCAATACTGCTCACTGATTGGTTGCTAGAGGTTACTGAACATCCTTAGCACTCACTAATTGGTTGCTAGAGGTTACTGCACATTATTACTGCTCACTGATTGGTTGTTAGAGGTTGCTGCATATCTTTACCACTTAATGATTGGTTGCAAGAGGTTAGTGCACATTATTACTACTCACTGATTGGTTGCCAAAGGTTACAGCACATCATCTCCTTACTGCTTGCACACCATGGACTGGGGAGGTGAGGGGACCCATCAATAGACAGAAAACTCTTAGGGATCCTAGGACTCGTGGGATCAGTGGCAATGCTAGGCAGGGGGGAGGTGTGATCAGTGGCAATGCTAGGGGGGTTGATGGGATCAGTGGCAGTGGTGGGGAATGGAATTAGTTAGGAGGCAGTACACTGTGGCAAATTCTGAATCGTGTGGAGCAAAGCTGGAAATCTTTGGCAAGTATATAGTGGGGGATTCTACACTGACCACCAATGTAATGGGGAATTTACAATGACCACCAAATGTGAGGTGGGATTTGCACTGACCACCAATGGAATTTGCACTGACCACCCTCTAACGGGGGATTTTACATCACCCACCAATATAAAGAAGGATTTCTACACTGACACCAATGTAATAGGAGCATTTACACCAACCACCAATGTAAGGGGGAATATACAATGACCTCCAAGTAAGAAGGAATTTACACTGAGATTTGTACTGATCACCAATGTAAGGTGACACTTCTATACCAACCACCAACGTTAGGGGAGATTTACACTGACCACCAGTGTAAGGGCAATTCTGCACTTCCCACCAATGTAAAGGGAAATGTACACTGATCACCAATGTAATGAAGAATTTACACCTTCTCCATGGACCATCAATGTAAGGGAGGATTCGAAACCGATCACAAATGCAAGTTTGTTTTTTTTTTTTTACTGATTACCAATATAAAGAGGAGTTTCTACACTGGCCATCCATATAATAGGGATTTACACTGACTACTAATGTAATAGGAGCATTCACTGTAACCACCAATGCGGGGGAGTTGGAGGACAAAAGTTTCAGCTAATGCAGGAGTCAGCAGCACAAGGGACACATCCTACTGACTGTAAGTAATGGCAGAGCCACAAACATAATTAAGTGGCCTCTTGGGATTCCAAACCACTTGTTAAAAAAAAGCTTGTTTAGCTGTTGCTAAGGTTTTTGGTGCTGGTAATTTATTGGCTCTTTTCAGGTTCACCTTTCCTGTATCCAGGCAGAATTCTAAGCTAGCAGCTGTTGCTAAAAAATATCAGCTTGTTGCCCATCACTCTTGGATTGGTCAGGGATTTTTGAAGGGAAAACCAGCACCCCAAAAATGGGACTTTCACTTACCTATATAATGTCTGTCTCCTGAGGTGATTTTCAGCAGTTAGATCTTCAATCAAGACCAGCTGTCCCAGTGCCCTGCCCTTAGTCCTGGTTATCCTTTGTTGGGGTTATTGTCTCCCACTGTTGTCTAATTCATGACGTTAATGGATTTTTACATTTAGCTTGAGTCTTCTTGACTGGGCTTTGGTGTTTGTTATTTGTTTCAAATTTTATTCGTT